>NC_133755.1:95553026-96908026 GCF_036562045.2 Rhinolophus sinicus
ACAACAGCACACGGTTTATTCCTGCATTCCCCCTTTCCATATGTGTAAATCCTTTCTCCAACCGTGAGAAACCTGGCTTCCATTATTCATAATATATTTATTTATTTGTTCAATCATGGGCTACATAGTAGTTTCACAACTACTAACTCGTGTCTGAGGTTAAAAACAAATACACAAGAAAATCTTATTCACTGGAGTTGACCATTATATAGCCCAGTGTTGCTTCTCGTATTTCCAAAGAGAGAATGATGCTTAAATAGCCCATCTCATCTCTTTTTTCTGTTATATTTTCTTTTTTTCATTTTCTCCATGACACTTACAGCATACACTATCTTGTTCATTGGCCTCTTCATTGATACTCACTTATTCCACAAATATTTACTGAGGCCCTCCTATGTGTGAAACACTCTGCCAGACACTGGGAATACAGCTGTGAAGTGAACAGGGAGGTTCGATCACACTATAATGGGAAATCCCTGAAGACAAGGACAATATGAACTCCTTGAATACAAGACAAGGCCTGGAGCCTGGGTTTGCCAGGCTGATTGGGAGCTGGTGCCCCAGGTATTGCCCAGGGCTTTAGGGACTTCCTGGAAGCCTGTTGCCATGGTAACTGGCTGGTGCCAGGGTGGGTCAAGAGCCACTGGAGCCTTCCTGGAGCCTGGAGCCATAGGAGCTGCCTGGGGTCTCTGGACCCACAGGCATTGGGTTTGCAGGAGCCTGCAGGGCGACCCCTAGGGGCCGCACGACGTGGCCTGGTGCCTGAGTTGGCCGCTTTCTAAGGACTGTGGTGAAGTCAAGCTTCACCCTGCTTCTCCCACGGAAAGGGTATTTCTCTCTGTGTTGGGCTACCGGGGACTGGGGAACAAGAATGGGGATAGAGTGAATCTATCTTTTCTAGTGTGTGTTTTCTTATTTCTGTGCTTCACCCAGGTGCTATAATTCCTTGCCTGGAATCCTTGGCTCTTGTGAATGTATTTTTGCTGTGGATTGTTCAAAATTATGATTTTGAGTGAGAGATGAGTGCTAAAAATTCCTATGCTGCCATTTTGCTGACATCACCCTGCAACCAAAACTATTTTAAATGCTTATCTACCTATGTCATTAAAATGTACCAAATCCCTCATGCGATGCATACAATGATTATACTCATTTTATAAAGGAGAAGGTTGAAGTTGGATCTGCTGTCACTATAGTTTGCATTTCCTAGTTTTCTATAAATGGAATGACATAGTGTGAACACGTCTGTCTTCTTTCACTCAGCCTAATTATTTTGAGATTCATCAATGTTGTTGAGTATATCAATGGTTCATTCCTTTTATTTGCCAAATAGTACCCCACTATATGCATATACTACAATTTGGTTATCCAGCCACATGTGAATGAACATTTGAATTGCTTCTAGGTGTTGGCTATTACAAATAAACCTGCTTTGCATGCTCATGCACAAGACTTTGAATGAACATATGTTTTCTCTTGGGGACATAGAAATGGAAAGGCTGGATCATATGACAGGTATATAAATTTTTAAGAATCTGCAGCCATGTTTTTTAACGCAATTGCACCATTTTATATTCCCAAGAGGAGTGTATGGTGAATCCAATCCCTCCACAACTTCACCAACACATCGTATAGTCAGTCTTCTCATTTTAGTCATTCTATTAGGTTGGTGCAAAAGTACTTCCGGTTTTTGCAATTATTTTTAAACTTTTAAACAGCAATTACTTTTGCACCAACCTAATAATACTTGTGTAGTGGTATCTTACAGTGGTTTTAATTTTCATTTCTGCAATGACTAATGATGTTTAATATCTTTTCATATTCTTATTTGCCATCTGTACATATTCTTGGGTGAAGTCTCTGTTTAAATTTTTTGCCCACTTTTATTAGGCTGCTTTTTAAAAATCATTATTGAATTTTGAGAGTCATTATGCCAGTATATTCCCAATCAAGTCTTCTTTTAGATACGTGTAGATGTTTTGCAAACAATTTCTCAGTCTGTGAATTGCCTTTTTATTCTCTTAATGGTGTTGTTTAGAACATAACTTTTTCATTTTGATGCAGTCTAATTTATCAATTTGTTCTTTTATGTATTGCTTTGACATTGTGTGTAAGAAATCGTTGCATAACCAGAAGTCACAAAGATTTTCTCTTATGTGTCCTTCTAAATGTTTTCTAATTTCTCTCTCTGTTTTAGATCTATGATAGGTTGGGGTTGCTTTTTGTGTATAGTGCAAAGTTTGGATCAAAGTTCATGTTTTAAACATATGGATATCAATTTTTCCAGCACCATTTGTTGACAACACTATTTTTTTCTCCACTGAGTTGCCTCTGCACCACTGTCAAAAATCAGCTGTCCATATACATGTGTATTTATTTTCAGACGTATAATTATGTTTATTATTCCTTCTGTGCATAAGGATAGTTTTACTTCTTCCTTTCCAGTTGGAAGCATTCCGTTTGTCTTACCTGATTCACCAGCCAGAACTAGTACAATGTTTAATAGAGATGATGAGAGTGGACATCTTTGACTTTTTCTGATCTTAGGGGGGGGCATTCACAATTTTACCATTAAGTCACGTGTATTTGTTTATACTTTATATATTTGTTTATAGAAGGATGTATTTGTTTACAGTTTCCCTTTATCAAGTTGAGAAACTTATTTTTCTATTCTTGGTTTGCTGAGAATTTTATCAGGATTGGATAGTAGATTTTTGTCAAATGCTTGATTATCTTCTATTGAGATGAACACATGGTTTTCTTCTCGAGCCTAATATGGTGGCATACAAGTTTTATTTGAATGTTAGCTCAACCCTGAACCATATAGGGTTAAATCCCACGTGGTTAGGGCATGTTATCTTTATTTTATAATCCTGGATTTACTAAATTTTTGTTTGGAATTTTTCTATGCATATTTACAACAGATATAAATCTGTAGTTTTTGTTTGTTTGTTTTATCCTCTTTAATGTCTTTGGTTTTAATAGTGGGATAATAGTAGTCTCAAAGAATGAATTGAGGCGTATTCCTTCCTATTCAGTTTTCTGGAAAAGATTGTGTATAATTTATACTAATTCTTCTTTTAATGTTTGGTATAATTCTGCTGTGAAACCATCTGGGCCTGGAAATTTCCCTTATAGAAACTTTAGAATTATGAATGCAATTTCTTTAACGAGTATGGGATAATTTAGACGATCTATTTAATCTCAGAGGCATCAGTCGCACATGCTATTTTACCATCTGTCTGGCCAGACCTATTTTCTGACTAATATCAACATCTCCTTCACTTTTTAAAGATGTTTAATGTATAGTTTTTCATCCATGAAATAGATCTACTTCACCCTGTTGTTTTATCAATCTCAAATGAGAATGTATGCAAAGACTTATAAATAGTAAATCTCTCTAAAATATGTATTACTGTTGTTTTCTTTGGGGGGTATATATTTACATATGCTGTCAGATAATACACTTTTAAAAAAATGTATCAACTAAACCAATGGGGAGGAGAGCAAAATGTCAAAAAGTAAAAGGCAAGTAAGAATAGAATTGATTTCCTTTTTTGTTAAAGTTTAATTTTATAGACAGATATTTTGGAAATTTTATGCTGTATAATCATTTATCTAGAGTTAATTATGAATACTATAAAATATTGCACAAGAATCACTTTTATGTGGTTGCTTAGATAAGTTTTTTTTATTTTAAAAGCTGATTACTTTTGTTAAAAGAGGAAGCCATAAGATGACAGCTAACCCTGGAATTTGTTCTTCATACACGTAAAAAATCATGTAGCAGGAACAACAATGATGTTACAGATTTTTTATTTATTTTTTGTGCATGTTGTTTCTTCATTTTAATCCAAAGTTCTAGTGACCTAAGTCCTGTGGTTATACAACTTTAAAAATCCTCAACTTGGTTTAACTCATCAACTTTGAAGTGCCAAATACATGTCAAAGTCCAAAGTTGTCATCATAGACTGTGTTACTTTTGTAAGTCGATGCATGAAACAGATTTCTGTGTAGATCCAAGAGGAAAAGCAACATCACTGATTGGAATGAAATTTGTAACTAGCAAGCCTACAATTTCCCCTCTGGTATGTGTCAATTAAATGATATAGCCCTTCTCCACTTAGTCTTGTGCAATGCACGTTAAGCATTTCAGTAAATTTTGTTTTCACATTGGCAAGTAGCCTTGCACTTTTCCTTGAGTAATTCATGTTCACAACCAGCTGTTGTCTTCAAGGAATCACAGTTACTGAGGAGATCTTCATACTGGCAACTATTGGCTGTAACAAAAACAGATTAGTTATGTTATCATTTTCCTTAGTAGCAGCAAAACAACTTCAAAGTGCATAGGGAGTAGGATTAGACAAGTCAGCATCTCTTCCATTGTGATGGGCCTTTCACTTCTTGAGGGACATATGAGGTGCCTTAGGTTGAGCTCACTGATTAATCCATCACTGTTTTATTTTGAACTGGGTGATATGTTCCTAAACTGAATTGACCTACTTTTATCCCTTAGCAAAAACATTAAAATGAATATATGCATAAATAAATCTTTCTACACTTGCAGAGTCTAATATGGGAGCCACTAGTGACATATAGATATTTAAATTTAAATTATTAAAATTAAAAATTTAGTTCCTTAATCTTATTAGCCACATTTCACGTGTTCAAAGACCACATGTGATTAGTGGCTACTTTAAACATGATGCTGATAGAGGACATTTCCTTCATTTCATGCTATTGGACAGCATTGCTCTAAACTCGAATGCTTTCATTCTGGAGAAAGTGATTTTCTATGGGAAGATAAAGATGTGAAACAGTGATAATATGTCCCCTTTTCTTCTGATATTGCTTCTTGGGTATTCCCCAGAGGTCCCAAATTCAACAAATCTCAGACTAAACTCATCATATTACCCCCAAGGCTGACAATTCTTGGGTTTTATCGCCCTATATCCCTCCCACAATTTCAGTGAAATGGCTCTCCTACTCAGTAACTTAGGCTGGGAACTGAATCATTCTGAACTCTTCCACTTCTGACCAACAATCCACCAGCACAGGTAACAAACACTGGCTATTCTACTTCTTGTCTCTCAACCCTGTCCATTTCTCTTCATTCATTTTGCCAGTAATGCAGTAAAGACATCCTTTTTTTTTTTCCTACCCTGGCTTTTCAACAGTTTTTCAGCTGGCTCTCACCCAATTGTTTCTATGTATGACTACTAGAGAGCTTTTTATAAAACATGATTCTACCTTGCCATTCATGTTTAACTTCCTTCAATTGAGTGCATATTCCTAATAGGATGAATTCCAAGATCCTTAGCAAATAGCATTCAGCATCGGTATAAATATTCAACTTTTTTCTTCTTTAGTTGATTTATAGCTTTGATGTCATCCACATTCTGAATCATACCTATATAATTCAGTCACAAAAAACGCTAACTAAAAGCGAATGCATTTGAATGGTAAAAATCTCAGTGAATGAGCCAACTCTATTTTTCAACTATAAAAGGCCAACAACTATTTTTACTTCTATTGATGATGTCTTTAGAAATTATATATATATATATGTATAATTTATTTCATTCTTTCCTTTTGCAACAATATGTTTGTGGATTCTATGAGCCAATATTGTATACAGATTGGATTTTGTCATTAAAACTGTGCACCAAACTACTCTCAAATTATAGGGCAAGGGATCATTTATTAACTCAAACACTAATGATTCCAATTATACTATAAAAACATGATAATCAGCACAATGAACTCATTAGCACAAAAGAAACATAGTATTTGGTTTGCCTGTCTAGACCACGCTGTAATTTTATCTCACACCTGTATATTTATACATTTTCATTCTTTCAAAATACCACCTTTGGTATAATGATACTAACTTTGATGAAATGAACTAGTTACCAGAAACATGTATAGCTAATATTAAAGAGCTCTGCATAGTTCCAAAACCACACTGATGAAAGATGTTTCATTATGTTACACATGGTAATATTCTTTTCATTACAAAAAATATGTAGATTACTAAAGTGTATAAAATGTTTATTTAAACACACACTGTTGAGTAATCTTTTGGTTTTTTGCATAGAAACATTTAAATTGGTAAGTTAAGGAGGTTTCTTAATCCATAAAAAAGAAAAAAGTATCAATTGTTTACTATCATAGCAGGTCAATCACTTCAAACTTACTGCATAGTCCATCCTCACAGTTGTCAGGGCAACTGGCACAGGGTGTTCCTTGTTGGTAGGGGGTATTCTTTTTACTCACATTATTCCCACTGAAATTTAAGATACATGATGTCAAATACTTTTCACTTTGCTGTTTAGTTTATACTCCAAGGAGCATGAGCCACCAAATATACAGTTATTACATATTTTTAGATATGTTAACAAGACTGAAAAATTACAATTCCCAATGTGTAATTCAGATAACCTCCAAATTAAGAAAATACTTCACGTATTAACCCATCTTCTTGACTGTACTTTTTCAGGCTGATCAACTAAATTGAGATAGCTAGAGCGTAAAGTGTTCAGAGTATATTTCAACACTCTCTTCATGTCCCAGGAGACTCGGTCATATTGGAAAGGCAGTACACCCCAATGAGCAAGCTAGGGGTAGAACATATCTCTTAGAGAGACATGAGAAACTCCTGGGAAGCAAGGGGCTGCTGTATGGAAAAGAATACTCAATGTTACAATATCATTTCATATTTGAAAGATGATAAAAATACCATAATTTCTCTAATATGAACTAGGGACAGGAACGCTACTATATATATATACATATATTTTATTTTCCTTCTAGACAGGAATAGGGATATTTAAGTAGTTAGTATTGTGTGTGTTTGTTGGCTGGGAAGAGCTAGGGAAGTTTGTCAATTTCTAGAGGAATGTTAGTTTTAAAAAGTTTTGATAAGCACCAATATCCAGGGTGTAATCTCCTTACAGGGACTAACTTGTAACTCACTGATATTCATTATCATATTGGCCATTTAATTAATTTGAAAATACATGGAAGTTCAAATCTCAACAGTATCAAGTGGGCCAAGGGCCCAAGGCAGTGCATTTGGATCTCAGTATCTCTACACAGAATGTATCTACATGTGTGTGAGCCCTTAAAAATTTGTAAAATAGACATAAAAGTGTTCTGGAAGTTCTCTCACCTCTGCTTTCCCTCATTATTCACTCCAACATTCACTTCTGATGCCTGGCTCCAGGCACCTCCCCTCTCACAGCCAGGCAGTGAGTTTAGATAATTCTCATATAAGACTTTTCAATTCTTTGTACTTAACCCTAATAGGTGCTTGTGGGAAAATGACTTTGGAGGTCACACTTTTCAAACAAGAGATCCATTTCCCTGGGTTATCTACAATCTCAAAATAAATCCTGTGGGAGATTTGGTTTTGGGGGTCCCCCTGCCTCTACTTGTAAGGAATTTCAAACAGTAAAAGAAATTAAGACTAACAGATATGTTGGGATTAGATCTTCAGTATGAACATAGGATTCATTGTGGATGACGTCAAACGTATTGCTTGGTGAACAGCATTTTTCCTGCTATAAATCAAGACCTCACAGATTGGTTCATTATGGAGTTTTTTTGTTTGTTTGTTTGATTTTTGTGAAAACTGCTGAGAAACAAAGACTTCAGATACTAACATTTTCTGGACTCTGAAATATACTAAAGATCTCTTGAGAAACCTTTGAAATGCAAAAGAATGAATCATTTTTTAATGGCAAAAATGTGAGTGGTTTTTAGATAAACAGGAGTGGAAACATTTTAGCAGAAAAGACAGAAATCACAATTTGCTGTCCCTGATTAGCCACTCCACTACCCACCTTGCTTAACATCAAGCTTCCACCCTCCTAGAGTGTGAAATTGGCAAGAACTGATGATACCAAATCTGGAGAAATGCACACTAGACAGGGTCATGGAATACCCTTGATCCCCAGGGAAAGGCAATTGAGAGAAAAGACGTCACTTTATAACTGAGGAAAGAGAGCTTCAGATTTTATACTTGGGCCTGAGAACTTGGTTTCTTATTGATAAGTTGAACGTATCTCACTTTTAAAAACCATTTCCAAAGATATTTCCTTCCCTTCACTGAGGTATGCTTTTTAGTCTCATTTGTTTAATATATGAGAATTTTAAAATATTAACTTGCAGATGGAGGTATTGACATTGAACTCTAAAGAGTATACTTACGCAGGACAATATTGGCAAACGTAGTAGTATTTTAGACTGTGTTGATTGGGACAATAGGCAACTCCACATCCAACATGGTAAGATGAGTACCAAACAACCTACAAATCCACAAGGGGATATATAAGAGTACATTTAAAAAGAAGAAAAGTATTAAAAAACAGCTAGCAAATAAAAACTTGAAAAAAATGTTACTACTATAGTTTGTAGCCATGTATCTTATGGAAATATTTAAATTATTAACAGAAACTCACAAACTTTTAAAATATTACATTTTCGTGTACATTCACTACTTTATCCAGTTATACTGTTGGAAAAGTACAGAATGCAATTCCCAATCAAGAGTTTTGCCATGGGGGAAACAAACAAAAAAAAAGACAGCTCTAGATGAAGTACCAATCAAATGTGGGACTGTATCATACCTATTCGGGCTCTGTCCCCCAAATTAAACACTGGAGTTTGTCATAATTTGGAGAAGCTTTCTATATGGGAGTATTTGTGGCAGAAGTCGTTTCATTTGTTCCCTTTACCTGGGTATAATGTCCAACAGCTTCATTGGAACTCTTTGGTCCTACACCATAGACAAAATTTTGGCTCTCATCATACCAGTTTTGAATTGCATTTGACCAGGCAGCAGGGTTACTTGACATATAGATATTCTCGCCACATTTCATACCTAGGAAGGAACAGATCATGAGGACAGCAATACAGCATGCAATGGCAAAAGCAATCAACTATATGAACGTAAGGATGTCGCCTTTCACTTGCTAACTATTAATTAATACATAAAAAAAGGGGGTTCTAGTCCTTATCAGCTGTAAAGCTGAATACAAGACAGACCTGCCGAGCACCGTGAGGCTAACCTCAATGTGTAAATCTTTGAATGGGTTGAGAAGCCCTTATTTAAAGAAAAAAAATTTTTCTCTCTCTGGATTGTCAAAGATGCTTTCTTTTTCATGATACATTCTTCATGTGTGTAATGCCTTGCGTGTTCTCAGCTTTTCATTGTAAGCTTGCAAAAAGCAGCAACTACGTTTATTCTTTCTCTCCTCCTTTTGCCCACCCTCACCAGAGATTTTTTCACATATAGGACCCTGAATAAACATTTATGATTACAATTTTGTGTGAACTGTGGGGGATAAAAAAGCTTTACAGGCAGTCTTTAAAAGCCCTAATCAAAAAGCAACTGACATCAGGAGGGATGACAGTTTTGAAAACGTTTGAATCTTGCCTTAATCAATAAGTCAGAATGTCACAAGGTCAAATCCTCCTCAGAGAGTTAGGCAAGAAGGACCTTGCCGAGGGTGACATCAGCAAGATAGTGGAGTAGGAAGCCCCAGACTTTCCTTTCCCCAACAAACACACTGATTCAACAACAGTTTATGAACAAATTACTCTTGTGAGAAATCCAAAAGCGAACTGAAAGGCTCCCATACCCTGGGAGAATATGAAACCAGACTCATTGGAGCCTGTAAGATTAGAATAATCCCCTCTTGTTAGAAGCCCTACCTTCAGTACAGAGCTATATGATCAGGAAGAGACCCCCCCACCCCACCCTGAAAGCTCCCAGATTCTCCCAGGGAAGATAATAACTTGGTCTATGTGTCCAGCATCCCATTTTTTCCAAGCAGACTCTCCAGAGGCTTCGCTTCTGTCTTTGCTGGTCTTGGAGCTCTGAGTGTCACACATCAGCTAGCTACCTAAGAGAGAATGGCTATGGTGCTTGGGCTGGTACACATCATAACTGCTTCTCCCTGGCTCAGCACAGAGCAAGCAATAAAAAATCTCATCTCTCAGTTTCCCCCCTTGGGAGGCAAAGAGTTGATGAGTGTGTCCAATGTTCCAATTTTGCCAGGACTACCCAAAGAACTGACATCTGTCTTGCCAGTCTTGAAGCTCTGATGGGTTTGACACAGTCTTGCCCAGAGAAGATGGTTTAGTTCTGTAGATGCCATAGCTCTTTCTTCTAGCTCAGCATAGAGCAAACAGACAAAACCTACAGCTGCTTGCTTCTCCCTGGGGAGAAAAAGAGTTGATCTGGGCATCTAATGCCACAAATTGCCAGAGGCTGCCAAAAGGACTGGCTGCTCAGAAGATTTAGCTTGTTTGGGAATGCTAACAAGATCTAACATAATCTAGCTGCCTGGGGCTAGTGAAAACAGATGGGGATTTGCGCTGGCAATTGTCATAGTCTCCCTTCCTAGTCCAGCACAGAGTGAGCAGACCAAGAAACTTCAGTTCCTAGCCTCTCCCTGGGACTGGAAAGAATTGGATGGAATGTCCAAAGTCTATTATTTCTGGGGGCTGCCTGAGGAACTAAGGATCTTTTCTGAGCACAATGGACTTAAATAGGCATTTCTCCAAAGACAACGTAAAAATGGCCAACAGGCATATGAAAAGATGCTCAACATCACTAATCATCAGGGAAATGCAAATCAAACCACAAAAAGATATTATTACCATACACCTATCAGATATCTATTATCAAAAAAACCAAAAGACAACAAGTGATGGTGAGGATGCAGAGAAATTGGAATCCTTGTACACTGTTGGTGAGAATGCAAAATGGTGCAGCTACTATGGAAAACAGTATGGAGGCTCCTCGAAAACATGAACAGTAGAATTACCAAATGACCTAGCAATTCCACTTGTGAGTACTTATCCAAAAGAATTGAAATCAGGATCTCAAAGCAATTCCACTTCTGAGTACTCATCCAAAAGAAGTGATCTTCATTGTAGCACTTACCATTTACAATAGCCAAGATGTGGAAATAACCAAATGTCCATCGACAAATGAATGGATAAACAAAATGTGGTATACACATACAATAGAATACTATTCATCCTTTAAAAAGGAGGAAATTCTGCAATATGTGACAACATGGATGAACCTAGAAGACATTATGCTAAGTGAAACAAGCCAGTGACAGAAAGACAGCTACTGTATGATTCCACTTATGTGAGGGATCTGAAATAATCAAATTTACAGAATCAAAGAGTGAAATGGCAGTTTCCAGGGCTGGGAGGAAGGGAAAATGGGTGGATTACTAATCAATGCACATAAAGTTTCAGTAACAAGATTAATAAGATCTACTGTAGTACATTGTACCTATAGTTAACAATGTGTATTGTACACTTAAACATTCGTTAAAAGGGTAGATCTCATGTTAAGTGTTCTTACACAATAAAATTTTTTTTTAAAGTGACTTTTCCCTATCTTTTCAACCCCTCACTTACATTTTGGTGGCTTGAAGTTTAATGTCTACATGCTGCTTAGAGTATAAAATATTCTTGGATATCATCTTTAACAAGGAAAGAGAGAAACTAATAATCTAACAGACTTGGATTTTAAGACCATTTGTTTCAGTCTTCTACTGAATGCATGCATCTCTCTTCATAATTTCATTATAATATTAGTACCAACAATATAAACAATAATAGTTCTACTGAAATTACAGGTAAATTATTCATTACTTTCAAATTGGGTTTGCCTCTTGCATATCATCGATAATATAAACAAATATTTTATGTACAGTTTATACATACACCTTTTTTCTCTGTTTTATCCTTGATAGATATATTATTTGAATCTAATACATTATTCTACACATTATAGACACATAGTCCATACAAAATACTTGACTATGTTATCAAAATTTAAAAAATGAATCATCATACTCAAAATATACATCCTGATTTAAAAAGCTTAAATATTTGTAGGGGAAATTCAGGAAGAATTAAACATAATCAATGTATTTTATGAATACAAAATAATTACATTTCAGAACACCAAATGACTATAAAATATCACACAAGGGCAGTGGGTTAGAAATCAGAAAGCCTGGTTAACTTTCCAATATATAATGCTACTTCTGGTTGTGTCTTGGGTAAGTCATTCCTCCCACATCCTAGTTTTCTAATCTTCAATATTTGAAAAGTGGTGATACATGACCTGCTTACTCATGAGCTGGTTGAGAGGAACAAATGATATCCTGCTTGAGAAATTATTTGTATGACATAAACAATCAACAAGCACAAAATGGTACTTATCATAATTACCTCTCTATATACAGTGATTTCAAAAAGACAGAAGTATAAGCAACATTTATTCACAATGCCTTCTTAACACCTCAGAATGGTCCATTCTATTTTATTTATCCAGTGTTATTTGTTCATTTATTCATCAAATATTTACTAATGTACGTACTGGTTTTTCGGTCCGCTGCATTACTGTGTTCTAAAGTGCACTTGTTTGCCCACTTTTGGGCATTTGATGTTGCTTCTTTGCTCCATTCCTAAATGTCAAAACAACAAAAACAAATACACTTAAAAATTCAACTCCAACAAAGCCTATGCGTTATAATCTGATTGGTAAATTGATTTGCACTACTTTAAAACTTCTGTAGATGTATTATATAATTATCACTAGTATTAAAACATCTTTTTTTTTTTTTTTTTGGTGTGTCTTTATCTGCCCCAGTACCAGTTTCCACACAAAGATAGTCGATAGGTGATATATCAAACAAGAGAAATATCTAATACAATAATATCTATAATAGCACAGCAGCCACACCTAGGATTTTTAGTAATGGTGCTACTTTATATACTGATCAATTTGTGAAGTATTATAATTATATTTCAATAGTAATAAGCTGGACTAGATTAATTCCAGTTCCCTTTTTAGCCCATTGCCTTCCTATGGGAGATATTTAGCTTTTAGGGACTATGCCCTAGAAAATGTGCTATTTGCCCTAAATGTCACTGATCCTGAAGGAAAGGGGATTTCTTTAATTTTAGATTAGGGAAGATAGTGAACAAAAAGTTTAACAACTTCATATTTGATGTCTGAAGATTTAGCTTCTAATTCTGCCTTCCCAACGTAATAGCTCTGAAACCTTGACAAGTTATTTAATCATTATAAAGGAAAATCAAGAATTTCTGCCCTGCCCATAACACAGCTCAAATGAAATAGCAAAATCAAGGCAGAACTCTGTAAGCCACAAAGTGCTTAAGAGCTGCCTGCTCTTACCACTGCCAGTTCACACCACTTTCCTTATGTTACTGCCCCTTACCATCTTTAGCATGTTGCTGGCAGGTGGAGAGACTGATTTCCTTAGCTCATTGTGCTTATTGACAATCTCTCTTTGGACTGACGATTGACTGGTTAACAAAGCAGTAAAGGCTGGATCCTAAAGGGAAATCAAATTATTTTTTAACATTACTGAAAATTGCACGTCAAGGGAACAAAGACTAGTTTAAAAAGCATTCAGTTCAAGCCGATATTGTTGTTAAGCATTACCAATGACTCTCAGCCAAAGTTCTGACAAACAGGAAAGAAATCATTTGAAGCTTTGAGAATGGGGATGTAATTCATGGCATGACAAATTAAAAAATCCTCCGAGGCCACAAAGGCCAATTTCCAGTTTCAAGGGAATTCTAAATATGACACATAGGTGGTAATATTTTATAACCACAAAGTTGCACAACTAGAACCTTACGAAATAATCATTCACATCTAATCAGGCTGCAGCAGGGAAAATACGGGATGAGCCTGAGAGTGTCCCAGACATTAAGGTGAACTTTGACCTGACCTGGGATCTGTGTTTAGAGAAAGAATGTATTTAGAATGTAGTACGGAAAGAATGTTTAGACTCTAAGTGCATTCAATCTTCTAGAAAAATCTTTCTACTTGTTGTGAGTAGATTTTATGGGGTCATTCAAGAGACAATTTTGCAAAATTAAACAAATCTCAAAGGCAATTATAAAGGGAACAAAGCCATCCAATTAAGGGACTATTGCTGACTTTGTTCCTTTTAGTAACAGAAATATAAATAAGGTATTAAATCAGGTGCTGATATGTTTGTTTTATCTTTGTGTGTGTGGGGGGGAGAGAGGGTAGGGGTCTGGAAGTAGATTAGGGTATGTGGATTTTTCCATAAGGTTTATGTAATTTGAAGACCTAATTTTACATTATCAAAAACATTGTTTCATCATATAGTCAATATAAAAATGATTGAGATATTTTCCTCCTATTTTTTTTTTTTTTTGTACTAAATCTTTGAAATCTGATGTGTATGTTACACTTACAGTACATCTTGTTTTGGACCAGCCACGTTTCATATGTTCAATAGCCACATGTAACTAGTGGCTACGTACTAGACAGCTCAGCGTTAGACTTCCACCTAGATAATTGCATTAAGTGCTCCAAGCTACCAACGAGTACTTTGTGATGTACCAGACACTCTTGCCCTTGCTACTCTCAAAGTGCCTTGCCATCCTACAAAGTTGCTGGGATAGCTCTGGATTTTCCACTTTAACTTTACCTTTCCTTCTGTGGGGGAAGATAGAAGCAGCACAGCCGCCAGAAACACCACCACTGGGAGTAAAGTCATTGCTGGAAGTAAGTCAAAGAGAACAAAGGTCTGCATTGAAACATGAATGCAGACTAAGAGGGAAAAAACAATGTAACGATCTTGGCTATCTCAAAAGAGCTGTGATTCCCAAATTCATAATGTAATGAGAAGAGATTGTCATATGGTACCAGTAGAATCATAACAGAATCAACCTTGTCACTGATAAGGACAATAAAATATAAACAAGAACCTGACTGATGTCTTTGAAGTATATATGTATATAAAATATATACAAATTGTCATACTTTTACGTCTTTTGATTAAAGATAGTTCTAGCATAATTGTTTCAAAGTCATAAACATGGGAATTATTTATACTTTCTATTTTAGAGTGAAATGTAAAGAATTTATTTAAGTTTCAATTTGATATAGTCTGTAAAAGAGTAAAATTAACTTGAGATAGTTCTCTCAATAAAAATGTAACCATAAAGTTTTGAAAATCATGGATAGATTTCTTAAATATATCATTTACCATTGGCAAAATAAAAATGATTGGTAAAAATGTTCACATTAAAATAAATGATTTACCCTTCCGTTGGTTCTCAGAACAGGATGAAGTATCTGCTTTATGGGAAAAGGGAAGGTGGAGAGAAGTTTAGAACACAATGTATATCACACCTATATCTGTTTTAGCAAATTCTGATTGTGCAAATAAATATAAGTTAATAAATTTCTGAAGCAGAATTTTTCACACCAGTAGCTTTAAATTTTTATTGCCAGTTGTCTGACATGATTTTTGACATCATTTGGTTTCCCACATAGCTTTTAACATGAGTAAGTAAATCGTGCCCTCCTTCCCTAACTAGTTAACCCTCATCTCTTTTCAGGTATACTCAAATCTCAATGCTACCTTTTGGCCTAGCATTTTTGTAATAACCATTCAACACTGGTTAATCACTGTGAAGGTAACCAGGGCCCTACCTTATAGCTGAACTACTATGGTTCAGCTTTCTATGACTTTTACTTCCCAGTTACCAACCTTCTATAGCTTATTGCTTAAAAGCATAGTCTTTGGAAACATCAGTTCTGAGAAATCCTCTTGGAGATTCAGTGAAATGTGGATTATCATATCATGGGTTTGCTTTGAAAACTGAAATGCATGATATACATAAAATGCCTAATACAATGCCTGGCCCATAATACTCAGTAAATGGAAATTATTAATATTTTTATTATCTTTTGCAATGTGTGGTATTTTTTTGAGTTTATCTTTCCAGAAGCGCATGTTGTTTGATTGAATTGCTAATTTTAGAAGTGTTTATAAGACCTGTTGTTACTTCCAGGTGTCACAGGAAAAAGAAAATCTGTATAATCTAATCAAACATTCAAATGTTCAAGGCCTAGTCCTACTGGAGATCCACTGGCTAACTTTAGGGAAATGATTTAACACCTGGTTGTTGTATCCTCATCTGCTCATTGAAAGACCTATACATGAGCCTGAAGATTTTGTATAGCTCAGTTATTCAGTAGGTTTGCATTAGATGACCCACAATTCCATCATTCAATAAACCATGATGCCACATCCACCTCCTTGCAATTCTTCTTGTCTCCAACCGACAACCCAACTTTGTTGCATCAATGAAAGCAATAACACTTTCGTTGAGAGTATATTTAAAGAAAAGTGATCATATTTTTTTCCTTTAAACCACATTCTTACATCGTTGAAAAGGTGGCTGCCATTTCCTTGCCTTATTACTTACTAATAGAAAAGTACTGTGCCCTTTCTTGAAGGTGTTTTAAAACCAGAATAACTTGTTTTTCCTAGGGTGTCTACTGGAAGAGCATGGCATGTGGTTTCATAATCCTAAAACAGGGAAAAAGAGGATATTTAAAATTAAAAATGTGAAGAATAGATAAGTAGAATCAATAATCTCTGTCACAAACTTAAAACTTGACTCAACTGTTTAGTATTGTATTCTAATCCTTCATTCATCTCATTATGAAGACCATAATTCCCTTCTGAGATCAAATTGTTTTGATATCCTGGCAATTCATTCAGACACAAAGAAGTGGGCTTCTTTAAGAAGTGGGCTTCTTAAAGAAGTTCAAAACTATTGGTTGACTTACTTCCTTGGAATACCACGGCATATTTTCAAGACTCCCAACTCCTCCTGATACACTCTTCAGAAACAATATCTGTAAGTAGCCACCCACATAGTGAACATTTACTACATGGATTTGGAGTCATGCCTGTATCTCTTCAGGTTCTTTTCCTAGAAGCCAGTAGATGACATAAATCCAGAAGATTCAACACCCACAATTCTCATTGTAATATTCAATTTCTAATAACTGCATTCAAACCATAAGAAGCTATTTAGAACCATTAGAAGCAGATTTAGAAATGACTTCAGTCTTCTGCTATGACTCAGAGCTTTTCATGTAAATACGAGTAGAATGATTTATCTTTTAAGATAGGCAGGGAGTTTCAATAGCAGAAACATAAAGAGGCGTGTTGAACGTCTTTGATTGGGTCAGCGCTAAGGAACACAAGGACACACTCTATCCCTCTGCACGGAATCAGACGATGATGTGCCAAGCAGAGTGCTAGAAGAAGCACATAGGATCAGAAGACCCCTCCCCTCACAGATCTTTTTCCCAACTGTCTTCACCCCACCCAACCCCAGCCCTGGCCATTTCCGGTTTCCCAGCCAGCTCTAATTCCTACCCTGGCTCCAGAGCCCAGATGTTCCTGCTTTGGGGCCAGAGCCACAGACCAGCTGCAGCTCGTTCCTGCTACGGCGTGGAAAATACCCAGCCAACCACGTGTGGGCGACGTCAAGGGCCTTTATGCCTTCAGCACAGTCAGGGAAAAACCGAATCGTTCCGACAATTGCTGCACCAGAGAAAAATCCTACACATTTTCCCTTGTAAAAACTAGAGTTCTGCTTTTCTTTCACTCCCATCGTTGGATGAGGAAGGTAAATGTCTGCTCACACTCCTGAACAATACGAGGAGGATGGAGATAATAGGATTCGAAATGCCCAGGAGGCGGCTGGGCAGGAAGTGTTCTTTTACAGACACGATCTCCCGAATTAGCACACATCAGAGTTTTAAAAAGCAGATTGAAAAACTCCGTATATACTTAAGTTTTCAGTGCAATACCAGTGTTGTGCCAACAGTGACCTCAGGGTTATATAGATAAAGCCGGCATTTTGTAGGTTTGCTCATGACCACTTGGTGTTCTCATCCCTCTCCTTCCCTTCCACAACAGTTTTGTGGTCAGGAAATTCAAGAACAGTTAACAGAAATAAGCTTTAAGAGAATGCCCAGAATTCCTGATCCAAGGCTGGGGGTGCTTCAAGTTCAGCATGTGTATTGGGGGTTGGTTGAAGACGTGTTGACTCTCTTCACAGAGGGCAGATGAATCATGTATTTTCCGCTGTCCTTAGTTGTCTCCAGAACTTCAAGAAATGAATTACTTCATTACCTAGAGGATGGGTTGGATTAAAATATGTCAAACCAAGGATTAACATCAATCATTTGCGAGAGCACTGTATCCTATGCAAAGAGACTTGGGATTTCTCATCTCAAACCTTGAGACTCTCCTAAGCACAATTCAGCTGTAACTAACTGCCATGTTTCATGGTGCTGAATGCCATTTTCCTTTTGCAGTATTAAAATTCCAAGTGACCAGTGCACAGACATTACTGAAATAACAGTCCTCCCCTACTGTTATTTCAGTTCAACTACTACTGACTAAAAAAATCTTGGAATTTAGAAGTCACCCTAGACTTTATGGTTACATTCAGTTGAAGTTAACTCCTGACAGTTTGCTTCTCTAAATGTTTATGAAATCTATCCTCAGATCTCTCAGTCTCATGGCTATATTCATGTTTTCACCATATCTTGCCTAGATTATTAATCTAACATTTCAAGTACTTATAGCCACAAAATTGCTGCTCACCTTTTTATAAAGAGAATTGCTTGTTGCATTTGCCCTTTTCCTATTGCAAAATTGTTATAAATAGTCTATGATTTACACTGAATATCCTATTTTTCATTCTTGGAGACACTATACCTGTAATTATAACTTGCTCCCATGGCTGATGTCAGAATGAGAGCAACTTGAGTGTTGTAGTGATGGATATTGTCAGTGAACATGTATTTGGGAAATTGACTATGTCTCTCTTGATTATTGCTATAGCTCCAAAGCCTAGCAGAATACCAGCTACATAGGTGGCAGTTTGTAAGTATTAGTTTGAGTGAATAAATATTGACCTGGCTTTAGACTGTTAGGGAGTGCAAAGAAAAGGACACATCATCTCTTTCCTCTAGGACTTACAGTTCTGTGGATAAGAGTATATACATATGAACATTGCCAGGTAGTGAGTGCAGTTAAGTACTAAGTAATTGGAACAGAAAACATATACAGCAATTGGGAGTTCGTGATTTGATGTTATCTGGGTAAACACTAGATGGTAGAGTGACATTTAAACTTCTTTGAGAAATGTATATAACTTGATCAGAAAGACAAAAAGAGTATTGTATACTTGGTTAGAAGAGCAGAAACAAAGACATATTTAAACCAGAATGAAAGGCTATTGAAAATGTTGGGGAAACTTTGTATAGAAGTCTGAGATTTGTTTTCTTCTATAACAGGGGAGAGTACTTTCACTGATGTTTAGACAGTTGGGAAATTATATGATCAAAAATTATTTCATCAAAGCTACCTGATAACACTGTGCAGAGTGATTTGCAGAGCTGAGAAGTTGGTGATAGAAAAAATAAGAGTGTGGTGACAATGTCCCATATTAATTTTAGAATAGTAGAAATAGGACAAAGTGTTGGGATGTGAAGAGACAAAAAAGCAGTGTTGATGATGAATTTGGTATGCAGGGCAAGTCCAGAATAAAAGAAAGCTTGTAGGTTTAGAGTCTACTTGTGTTGGAGAGCACATGGAAAGTCCATCTCCATTACTGAGAGTAACAGTGGAGGTACTTGAAATACTCATGTAAAATCAGAAGTTAGCAGTGTGCTAAGTTGAAAGGAGTAGTGTTCAACATGCCTGAGAGTTGGGAAAATTGGTTTTTTGCATGAATTTTGATGAGATATCCATTGTAATTGTTATCCTTTCTACGTAAGAAGCTCCAACTCTGCCCTATAATTTTGTGACCTTGCTAAACTTGCTTATTAGTTCTAATTGCTTTTTTTATGGATTCATTTGGATTTGACACAAAAGATCATTTTAACCTGCTAATACTGACAGCTTCTACCTTTCTAATCTATAACGTCTTTAATTTATTTTCATTTATTTTATTGCATTGGTTGTAAGCTTAAAATGTGAACAACATGGTGCAAGCTGACATATTTCCCTATTCCTCATAGTGGATTTCAGATTGAGAAGTACTACGATGGTGTTTTCATCTATAAAGTAATATAAAGAGAAAGCATTCAGTTACTCACTAAGTATAAAGTTAGCTGCAGGATTTTGTAAGATGTTCCTTATTAAGATGAGGAAGTTACCTTCTACTCCTAGATTCCTGAAAATTGTTTTCATTAAAGGTGCTGAATTTTGTCAAGTGCATTTTTTTTGCATCTTTTGTTGGTGATTATGTATTCATTTTATTAATATGATGTATTACCTGAATTGATTTTTGAATGGTAAACCTTTTATTCCTGGGATAGCCTTACTTTGTCATGGTGTATAATCCTTTTGATATGTTGTATCTATGTTCATGTAGTTTTCTTTTCTTGTGATGCCTTTGGCTTTGGCATAAGGTAATATTAGCCGGCTTGGGAAATAGTTCTCATTTTGTCATAATATAAACAAAAATATCTTGAAATTAGTTGTACTATATACATTATGTATGTACACACAGACACATCTATAATCTAGTGCAATATAACTTAATATCTCCTGTAGTCAGTAGTCTCTTAACTGTTTGTTTTTTTTTTTTTTGCTTCATTCTTGTTCTCTTACAATTTGTATCTCATCATATTGCTTACTTATGCTATCCCGATTCTTTATCTGTCCTAGAAGGCACCATGTGACCAAGTTTCTGCCTAACTCTCTGACCCCTTTTTAAAATTATCTTTACCTTGCTCACTCTACTCCAGCCATCTTAGGCTTCTTGCCTTTCCTTAACTTACCTTCCCTAAACTTTCCAAGTTTATTCTTACCTCAACAACTTTGTATTCACTGTTCACTTTGACTGAAAGGTTGTTTTTTTAAGATTTTTATTAAAAAATATAGCTAACATGCAACTTTATATCAGTTTCAGGTGTACACCATAGTCTTTCAACATTTATATACCAAAAGAAGTGATCACCATAAGTACAGCAACCATCTGACACCATACTATGCTATCACAATATTATTGACTATATTCCCCATGCTGTACATTACATCCCCATGACATATATATTTTATACCTGGAAATTTGGACCGCTTATTCCTCTTCACCTCCCCCCCCTTTTAGTTTTTTAATTACAGTTAACATTCAATATTATCTTATATTAATTTCAGGTATACAGCATAGTGGTTAGACATTTCTATAAGAAGTGATCCCCTGACTAGTCTAGTATTCACCTGGCACTATACATAGTTATTACCCTATCATTAACTATATTCCCTATGCTTTATTTTACATTCCCATGACTATTCATTCAATAACTACCAATTTGTACTTCTTAATCCCTTCACCTTTTTTATTCTGTCACCCAACCTCCCAATCTATCATCCCAATAAATCTAGTATCCGTCTGACACCATACATAGTTATTACAATATTATTGACTATATTCCTTATGCTACACCCTACATCCCCATGGCTACTGTATAAGAACCAATTTATACTTCTTAATCCCTTCCCCTTTTTCACCTACCTCTCAACCCCCCTCCCATCTGGCAATCATCAAAATGTTCTTTGTATCTATGAGTGGGTTTCTGTTTTGTTTGTTTTGTTCTTCAGATTCTACATATAAGTAAAATTGTATGATATTTGTCTGTCTCTGTCTGACACTCCACTCAACAGAATACCCTCCAGGTCCACCCATGCCGCTGCAGATGGCAAGAACCCATTCCCATCCATGGCCAAGCAATATTCCATTGTATATACATACTGTATTCTCTTTGTCCATTCATCCATTGACAGACACCCAGGCTGCCTCCATATCTTGGCCATTGTAAATAATGCTGCAATGGACATATGGATGCACATGTCCCCTCTAAGTAGTGTTTTGTGTTTCTTCAGATAAATACCCAGAAGTGGTATTACTGGGTCCCTCTTTGTCTCTTTTTATATATAGCCTTTGTTTTAAAGTATTGCTACCCCAGCTTTTTGTTTCCATTTCCATTTTCATGAAATAACTTTTTCCATCCCTTTACTTTCTGTATGTGTGTGTCTTTCAATCTGAAGTGAGTCTATTATAGGCAGCATATATAAGAGTTTTGTTTTCTTACCCATTCAGCCATCCTATATTTTTTATTGGAGCATTTAATCCATTTACATTGAAAGTTACTTTTGATAGCTATGTAATTATTGCCATTTTGTTATTCCTATTTTTGATCTTTCATTTTTTCCTTCTTAAAGAAGTCCCTCTAACACTCATTGTAATACTGGTTTGGTGGTGATGAACTCCTTTAGCTTTTTCTTGTCTGGGAAGCTCTTTATTTGTCCTTTAAGTTTAAATAATAGCTTTACTGGATAGAGTAGTCTTGGTTGTACATCCTTACTTTTCATCACTTTGAATATTTCCTGCCAATCCCTTCTGGCCTGTGAAGTTTCTGTTGGGAAATCAGCTGCCAATCTTATGGGAGCTCCCTTATAAGCTATTAGTTGCTTTTCTCTTGCTGCTTTTAAGTCTCTCTTTGTTTTTAACTTTTGCCATTTTAATTATAATGTGTCTTGGTGTGGGTCTGTTTGGGTTCATCTTGTTTGGAACTCTGTGCTTCCTTGGCTTATATGAGGTGTGATCAAAACATATGGTGAATGTTTAACAATAAATTTATTATAGTAGAAGCCCATTGCCATTAATCCTCCTCACTTTGAACACACTTAATCCATTGTTCTTGCCACTTTCTGAAGCAGTTCTGGAAATCTTCTTTTGTGAGTGTTTTTAGTTGCGCTGTTGTGGCTGCCTCAATGTCCGGAGTTAATTCAAAATGTTTATCTTTCATGGTCATTTTAACTTTGGGGAAGAGCCAGAAGTAGCACAGTGCCAGATCCAGTGAATAAGGTGGATGAGGACACACTGTAATGTTTTCATTTGACAGAAATTGCTGTACCAGAAGCGATTTGTGACACAGAGCATTGTCATGATGGAGGATGACTTATGGCACACTTTTAAACACACCTTCTCTCAACTGTAGCTCACACCCAACTGACTGCACCGAACAAGTTGAAACTTGTCCCAAACTATTACGAAGGTTCGACACACCTCTTCCCATATTGAAGATTCCTGCCTTTCTGATGGATGGCACTCGGCAGCAGCATTCACTGTATTTGTTAATCACACCTCATATTTCTATTTCCTTCACCAGGTTAGGAAAGTTTTCAGTCATTATTTATTCAAATACATTCTCAATCCCTTGCTTTCTCTCTTTTCCTTCTGGTACACCTATGATGCGAATGTTGGTATGCTTGATGTTGTCCCAGAGATCTCTTAAACTATCCTCATTTTTTTTGGATTCTTTTTTCCTTTTGCTGTTTTGATTGTTTTCTGCTACCTTCAAAATCATTGATTCAGTCCTCTGCTTCATCTAGTCTGCTGGTGGTTCCTTCTAGTGCATTCTTCATTTCAGTTATTGTATTCTTCACTTCTGACTGATTCCTCTTTGTGGTTTCTATGTCTTTTTTGATGCCTGCTCTCTCTTTGTTGAAGTTCTCACTAAGTTCCTTGAGCATCCTTATAACCATTGTTTTGACCTCTGTCTCTGGTAGGTTGCTTGCCTCCATTTTGTTTAGTTCTTTTTCTGGAGTTTTCTCCAGTTCTTTACTTGGGACACATTTCTTTGTTTCCTCATGTTGGCTTCCAGAGCTTGGTTTGTCTTGTTAGTCACTCTGTTGGTAAGTACCTAGTTAAAAACCTGAGCTATAATTGTTTTCAATAAATATTAGTTGAATGCAGGATGGAATTATTATACATTGTGATGATTGCTATGAAAGAAGTATAGGGATCTACGTATGAGAGGGAATGGGGCATGTTCTTCAGATTACTTACTCAAAGGAATCTCTTGGATGAAACGGCGTTTAATGTGAAGGAGCTAGTCTAGCAAATAACGGAAGGCTGACTCTTCTAGACAGAGCTAATAGGAAACATAAATGCCCTGAGAGAAGAAACATCTTGAGGAGCTTGTGAAAATTTAATAAAATCTTTGTAGTTGGAGCATGAATAATAAGGGAGAGTGGAAAGAAGTGAGATTAGGTGGGAAAGTATAAAACATATCATTCAACTTCTTGCAGGCCATTTTAAGGTTATGAATATTATCTTAAGTATTGAGAAGTCTATGGAAAGGTTTTGAAAGTAGGCTAATTAGGAAGTCTATCACCTTAGATATGAAGAAATGTGCTGCAAAAGTAGCATCTGGGAGCCACACTGGTGGGCTTGAAGTTGTCCCTTTTTTGCCTTTGCCTCATGATTAATCATATGCTTGAAATTATTAGTGATGCTTGACACTGGGTAGCCATGTAAGTCTGATTTGACAATGCAATCATTGGTATTATGTGAAAGTTCTTGAAAAAGACAAAATCAAACATTTAGCAATGAAATAGAGGAATGCAAACTTGGGGTGGGGTGGGAAGTCTGAGAAAGAATAAACAGATAATCTAGAGAAAAATTGTGAAGTGTTATGGAGCCAAGGAAACAAGATTTTCTTTCTTTTTTTAAATGCACTTTTTATTTTGGAATATGTTTAGATTTACAGAATCTTGCTAAGGTAGTAGAGAATTTCCATATACTCTGCACTCAGGTTCAATTTCCCCTAATGTTACCACCTTACGTTAACCTGATACATTTGTCAAAACTAAGAAATCAATGTTACTGTTAAAAACACTCCAAACTCTGTTCCGAATTCACTAATTTTTCCAATAATGACCTTTTTCTGTTCCAGGATCTGATCTAGGATGCCTCATTGTATTTAAATCTCATGTTTGCTTAGTCTCCTCTGGTCTGCAACAGTTTCTCTGAATTTCCTTATTGCTCATGATTTTGATAATTTTGAGGAGTCCTGGTCAGGGGTATTTTCTAGAGTGCCCCTCAATTTATGTTTGCTTGATGTTTCATCTCAGGATGAAATTTGGGTCACAGCGTTTTAGAAAGAATATCACAGAAATGAAATGCCCTTCTATTCACATCATATAAAGGTGTACATGAATCCACAAGACTTCTTACAGGTGATATTAACTGTGATCACTTGGTTAAGATGGCATTTTCCAGACTTCTCTACTGTAAAATTACTACTGTTCCCTTTCCTTACGTTACTCTTTGAAAATAAGTCATTAAGTTCAGCCCAGATTCAAAAGGGAAGGGACTAATTTCTACCTCTTGGAGGAAAGAATATTTATATATACTATATTGAGTGCTTCTTTATGGAAGATTTGTCTAAGAGAAGTGAGGTTTTAAAATGGAAGGTGTGGTCATAGTCTACTGTACAATTTATTCAGATGAGGAATGAAAAGTCTTCATTGGTTTTTGGCAAAATGAAGGTTGGGATTACCTTAGGAAGAAACATTTTAATTTAATTATAAGGATGGAAACTAGATGAGTGAGAAGAAGCATGAATGGCAGGGGTGGAATTAAAGACTGTTTATGTGAACAATTCTTTGAAGATATTTAGCTATAAAGTAGACCTAGGAAAGAGGACTGTAGTCCAGGATTCATGTGACAATAATGTTATGTTGTGTTCTTTTTGTACATTTTGTGCTAGGAACATGATTCTCAATTTCAATTCAGGTTTCTAGTGACCTTAGTCATAAGAGGTTTTCATACAGCTTTCAGAATCCTCAACTTGATTAAATTCATTAAATTTAAATCACCATATATATTGTTATCATAGATTATGTTACTTTTAACTCTTTGTATGAAAAAGATTCCTGTAAAATAAAAAGCAGGCCCAGGAGAAAAAGACATTACTAGTTGGAAGCAAATTTGTAGCTAACACGTCTATGATTTCTTTGCTAATAAATGTCAAATGTAAATAGATGACGTGGCTGTCCGCTACTTCACCATGCTCAGTCTGTATTGAGCGTTTAATAAATTTTGTTTGGGCAATTGCAGGAAGCCTTGCAACCGTTCTTGGTGAGAGAATCTTTACAGCCCAGTTGGTCTTTCAACTGTTTACAGTTGCTATAATCATCTTCATACTCACAGCTATTGGCTGGAATAAAAACAAAGAAATTAGTCACTTTATTATCATTTTCCTCCATAGCAGCAACACAAATAAAAAATTCAGTGTGAGTAAGGAGTGGGGAATTGAACAAAGAAGTTGGCATCATTCATTACACTCTGATGGCCATTTCATATCTCGAGGGACATGTAAGTTCCCTTAGTTAAATTCACTGATTAAGCCATCATTTCTTTTAAAATATGAGCTTTCCCAAATGTTTCTAAAATGATTGACTTCCTCCCTCAGAAAACAGAGCAAAATGAATTTGACTGAATCTCTCTGGAACTGTGCTATCCAAAATGATCGACACTAGCCATGTAATTGTTTAAATTTAAACTTAAATTAATTAAAATTAAATAGCATTGCAATTTCAGGTCCTCAGTGACATTAGTTACATTTCAAGGGCTAAATAGCCAACGTATCTAGGGGCTGCTTTACAGGACAGTGCAAATATGGAATAGTTCCAACATTGCAAAAGGTTGTATTGGACAATGTTGCCACTAGACTCTAATGCCACTAATCTTTCAGGAGTAAGAAGTCATGATGAGAAAATGTGGATGTGAAATGTAAAAATGAGAGAATTTCACTATTACTACTGTGCATTTCCAGTTGCATTTCCCTCAGAGGTTACACACTCAACAAATCTCAAACTAAATTTATCATCCGATCTACAAGCCTGGCATTTCTTTGGTATCCCTCCCCAACTCCCAACTTGATTCACCCAGTTTCAGGGAAATGGCACTGCCAACTACTAAATAAGTCAAACCAGGAACCAAGAATCAACCTGAACTTGTTCCCCAGCACTTAACAAGCACAGGCAATAAGCACTGGATATTCTACTGTCTTCCTTTCTCTCATAAACTGTCCATTTCTCTTCGTTAATGTTGCCCTAATGCAGTCAAGAAATCCATTTGTGTTTGAAGCCATGGTTTTCAACAGTCTCCAAGCTGGCCAGGAGCACTTTATAAAACACAATTCTGATCTCATCACTCTTCTGCTTAAAATCTTTCAATTGGCTACTATTACTAATAGGATAAATTCCAAACTCCTTAACAAATAGTCTTCAGCAGAGGTGTGAGTATTTTCTTCTTTAGTTAATTTATGGCTTTTATATCATAAATAATCTGAATTATGGCTATACAGTTCATTCAGAAAGAATGCTACAGTTCAGTCTGGTGAATTTAAAAGGTGAAAATTTCAGAACTGTATTGTTCCTAATAATTTTCATAGTACATCCCAAGTAAACAAAAATAACAACTCTTTGTACCTCAATTCATAACAACACTGCAAATGAGATACACTATGACATTAATTTTATTCTCTTTTGCTGAAATAGTTTTGAATCTTCTGTGAGCTAATAATACTATATGCAGATTTGATAGACATTTAAAAATTACATAAAAGTTACTAGCAAACAGCAGCGCAAGTGGTTATTAAATTGAACTTGATGATTCTCATTAGACTATGAGGAAAATGAGGAATTTAGTATGACGAACTCATTGGCATATAAGGAATTGTATTTGGTGTGCCTGTCCACACAGAGTACATATTTTTATATTTGTACATATTTACTTTTAAGAAAGTCACCTTTACTATAATAGCATTAACTTTGATGAAAAGAAAATTCATACTTAATTACAATAAATTATTTCCACAAAAACATTTTCATATATGCCAATATGTAGTGGGTTCAACATAGTTATAAATATGCATTGTTGGTAGATGTTTCTTTAGGTTACATATATTATAACAGGTTTTCATTGCAAATAATGCATAGATACTGAATGGTGTAAATTTGTTGCTTAAACACATTCTGTTGAGTAATTTTATTGTCTTTGCATGAAGGCATTGCTTAAGTTGGTTACATTCAGATTTTCTAATTTTTTTAAAAAAGTGTCAGTTCATTTTATTATACTAGCAAGTTAATGACTTCAAACTTACTGCATAGTCCATTGACACAGTCATTAGGGCATCTGGCACAAGGTGTTCCTTCCAGGTAGGGGGTATTTATTCTGCTAATTTTATTACCACTGAAATTTGAAATACAACATGTTAAACATTTTTTTTTTCTTCATTTTTTGGTTCAGTTTATGCTCCAAGAGTAGCTAGCATCCATCGCCATATATACCTGAATATTTCTTCAATGTTTTCAATTATGTCAGCTGAAAAACTAACATTCCCAATGTGTAGTCAGATAACTATGCAAAGTAAGAGAATAATTCACACATGTACTCACTTCCTTGACCATAATCTCACAGCCTGAAATGGGATAAATAGGGTTTAAAGTTTTCAGAGCATATTTGAATGTGGCAACACTCTTCTCCTCTTGGTAGATTCAGTCAAATCGCTAAGTTCGAGCACCACAAGGAACTGGCTAGAGGTAAACTGTACCCTGTACCCTCTAGGGAGATAGGAGAAGCTACTGCGGGACAGAGGGAAAATACTTAATGTTAAATGTAATTATATATTTTAAAAGGAAACTGTGATTATTAATAGTTTCTATAATATGAACTGGAGAAAATAAAGCTCCATTTGGCTTATTAATGTAGGGGGTGATATTTTCATGTAGTTTTTGTGTGTATTTTTAGAAGGCAGATGGGTTAGGAAGGCTTTTTAATGTTTAGAAGTTTTGAGTGTGAGATTTTTGTATTTACTAATGTACCCTGAAAATATTAGAAAAAAGTATTTCACTACCACTAATCTCAGGGTATATTGGTCTCACGGTGACTAGCCTGCATCTCATTGACGATTATTATCCTATTGGCCATTATCTGAAAATAAAAGGGAATCAAAGTTTCAATTGGACCAAGTGGGCCAAAGACTCAAGGCAAGCATCTGAATCTCAGTCTCCCTGCACAGAGCACAGCTATGTATGTGTGTGAGCCCTTGGAAAATTTGTGAAATAAATAGATGTAAAAGTATTTTGGAAGTTCTCACTCCTGCTTTCCCTCATTATTCACTCCAGCTCTTATTACAGATACCTGGCTCCAGGTGCCTCCCCTCTCAAACCAGGCAGTGAGTTTGGATCCATTCTCCTAGGGCTCTTCAGTTCTTTCAACTAAACTCTAATAAGTACTTGCAGGAAGGTCACACTTCTCAAACCAGAACCTGAGTTATCTACAGTCTCAAAATAAATAATGTAGGAAGCTTGATTTGGGGGGAACTCTCCCTCCGGTGGCAAGGAATTTCAAACATTAAATATAACATATGTGTTATGAATATATCTGCAATATGTCCATAGGAATTTTTAGAGATAATTCAAATGTATTGCTTGTGGAAAGAGTATAATTCCTGCTATAAATACAAATCTTAATGGGTGGTTCCTTCAGAGACTTTTGTGTGAAGTTCTGAGAAGCAAAGACTTACTACCTTTTCTTGATAATTTGAAATATATCAAGGATTTCTTGAAAAACCTTTGAGGCCCAATATTTAATCAATTCTTAATGGTGTACTATAGGTATTTTTAGATAAGCAGGAGTAGGAACATATGATTGCAATGGGCTGAAATCACTAAAATGTCATTCTGATCAGCTACCTCACCTTTAACCTTGGTCTTACCATCAAGCTTTCACTTTCTAGAAGATGAACTTAATAAAAACTGACAGTACCAAATCTAGAGAACAACACTCTGTGGATACCCATTGAGTCACCCTGAGCCTTGGGAAAGGCAATTGAGAGAGAAGACAAATCATTTTAGTCGTGAGGGAAGACAGCTCCAGAATATTATACGTACTTGAAACTGAGAAGTTGGTCTTCATGTGAGAAGTAAAAAATTAAAAAACCTTTCTAAATATTTCTCTCTCCCCTTCACTAAAATATGCTTTTTTAATTCTGGTTTGTCTATTACATGATAACTTAAAAACATCAAATTGCTGATGACATTATTGGCAGCAAATTTGAAAGTATATACTTACGCAGGACAATATCGGCAAACATAGTAGTACTGTAGGGTTTTTTGATTGGGACAATGGGCAATTCCACATCCAACTCGGAAAGATGAGTACCAAGCAATCTACATGCCCATAAGTGAAGATACAAAAGCACATTAGAGAAGACAGAAATATCAAAAAACAAATAGTAGGAAATTTAAAAAAACACTGAAAAGAATGTTACTAATGTATTATGTTTTCATATACTTTATGGGTATATTTAGTTAAATTATTACATTAAAGTAAAAATTTTTTAAAAATTGCATTTTCATGTACATTCACTACTTTATCCATTTAGACTGTTCAAAAAAATACAGAGTGTGTTTCCTTACCAAGAGCCTGCAGGCTTTTGACAAATGACAGTTGAAATACCCACAAAATGCAAAGACTATTCTTCACCTACTTGAGATATTCCCCAAAATTCAACATTGGAATTAGTCAAAATTTGGAGAAGCTTTCTTTTTAGGGTGTTTATGGCAAAGGGATTTTCAAGTGTTTCTCTTACCTGGGTATAATGTCCAACCACTGCTTCGGGGTGCTTTGGACCTACACCATAGATAAAGTCACGGTTCTCATCGTGCCAATTTTGGATTACATATGACCATGAAGTAGGGCGACTTGACATAAAGAGATTCTCGCCACAGTCGCTTGTACCTAAGAAAAAAATTGACCATTCATAGGGTAAGCAATAAAGCATGCAAATTTTGATATATATACACACACACACACACATATATATGTATATATATATATATATCTCAGAGTGCAGTGGCTGAATATATATATTATGTAATACATATACAATACATATATAATAATACATACTATATATGTTATATTATATATAGTATATGTATTATAATATATATGACATATATTATCATATATATATATATATATATATATATATATATATACACACACACCAGAGTCCCTGTTCTTCAAACACAGTGCCATAGTTGGCTAACTGTTGATTCATACATAGGGAGTTCCTTATCAACTATAACTATAAGGTGAATAGAAGCTAGATGTGCCAAACACACTGAGGCTGAAGTCAACATGTAAAATTTTGAGTAGATGAAGTCCTCTTTCTTTAATATCTACCTCCCCTAGACACATTCATTTACATATTAGATTTTTCATGAGTGTATGCCTCATGTGCTCTCAACTGCATATTGTAAGGTTGCTGAAAGCAGACCGCAACTGTAATAATATTCTTTTATTCTCACCCACACTTACCAGAGATTTTTCATATACAGCAAATTGAATACATGTTGAACATTGTTATTTTGTGTAATCTTTGAAAGAAATCTGACACTCTGTCTTTAAGAGCCCCAAGTATGAAGGAAATGACACCAGAAGGGACAATATTTTCCAAGTTTATGGATCTCCCCTCCATCAGCAAATCAGAATGTCACAGGCCAACTTCTCCTCAAAGAATTAGGAAAAAAAGTGCTTTGAAGCCCAGAAACATTTCAATATATTTTTCAAACCTTGAATGTAGTATTTATGTTTGGATGGCCTGAAATGTAATGTCTACATGCTATTTAAAGGGAGTGTAAGCTACTCTTGGATAGCTCCTTTAAGAGGGAAAGAAAGAAGCTGAAATTTTAATAGTAGACTAGTGTCTTCAAAACCATTTGTTTCAATCTGACTGAATACAGTCATCCCTCTTCATGATTGCATTAAATTATAGTATTAAAAATACAAATAACAATGGCAATCCTATTTTCAAAACAGGGGAATTATTTACTACATTCAAATTGTGCTTGCCTATATCTGTCATTTTTGCTAATTTAAGAAATATATATATATATATATATACACACACATATATATTATCTAATAGTTCATACATATGATATTTTATTTAATTGTATTTATGTTCCTTGTGTAGAGGTCATTTCTTATAGATTATTTTGAGTCTAATATAATATTGCATGCATTGTAAGTACCCAGAATAAAAAAGACTTGACTTATAGAATAAGTCATCAAAAATGAAAAAAAGATGCTAGTGTTAAGTATTTTTGAGGAAAATTCAGAAACTGTTTGACAAATACTGCATACTTCGTACATCCAGAAATAAATAGTGTTCTAAACACAAATAGCTCCATAATATGAAAAGGGCTCTGGGTTAGAAGTCAGAAATTCTAATTTTAAATTTCCTATATATGACACTAATTACCAATCATTTTCCCCCTGAAAGTCAGTTTCCTAAAATAGAGAAAGAGTTGATACAAGACCTGTTTTACTCATGAGATGGTTATGAGGCACAACGTGATATTGTGAGACAGTTTTTGTAAAATATAGAAAACTCAACAAACACAAGGTGGGGCTTCTCAGAGTTTTTTTTTTTTTTTCCTCACACATAGGTACTTCAACTTGAAAAAGTCAGCATTAGAAACATTTCATAAAGATTTCTTAATGCAACATAAAAAAATGGCCCTTTATTATTTTACTTGTTCATGTACTCAATAAATATTGATTTACGTACCAATTTTTCGATCCGTACTGTGTTTGTGAAGGCACTTGTTTGCCCACTCTTGGGCACTTGCTGCTGCCTTGCTGTCCCATTTCTAAAACAAAGGGGGGAAAAGATACACACTTAACGACTCAAACCACAAAAGAGCGTATGCTTTGTAATGAGATTGGTAGTTTCATTCATCACTATACAATTTTTGCACATTCATATTCTGATTTTCATTATAATCAGACATATTTTTGATGTGCCTTTTTCTTCTCCACAAACAAATATAGATAATATGGCTACCCTAAATACCTGGGAAAAAAATCTAAGATATTAGGTTGGTGCAAAAGTAATTGCAGTTTAAAAGGTTAAAAATAAAGGCAAAAACCGCAATAACTTTTGCACCATGCTAGTTTATCTTCTGTTTATGACAGCACAGTAGGCACAACTCAAGAGTTGTAGTAGGGGGCCTACTCTAAACACCAATAAACATGGATGTATTGAGACTATTTTTTTCCTATTATACTGCCTGGCATACTTTATTCCTAGTTCCTTTTTTTCCCCTTTCTGAGAACATATGGGAGACATATGGCCTTTAGTCCTGGGCCCAGAAAAGTGGGCTGGTGTTTACCCTAAATGTCATAGATCATAAAGGGAAAAGATCTTCTCGATCCTAAATTAGGAGACAGAATGAGCAAAAAAACATAATGGCCCCTGACTGGATGTCCAAAGATTTAGTTTTAATTCTGCCTCCACACATTAAAAAGCCCTATAAACTAGACAAGTTATTTAACCATTATAAAATGAACTCAAGAATTTCTTCCCTGTCCCATGGAGTTAATGCAGCTTAAGCTTTGAGCCCCTCATTTGCATAGGCCTGTCCAACATTGTGCTAAGGGACCTCAGTATATATTTGATTATTCAATTGTGTAATTTTTTTTTTTTTTTATGCAGTGGTAAGATAGTTTTGAAGCTTAAAGAAGTTTCATTTAAGCTTCAAGTCAGCAAAACTTGAATTTCCCCTAGTAACAATATGTCTCCTAGAAAAGATCTAGGGTGTAAGGGGGAGTATAGGGGGAGAGGACATCAGTAATAGGATGATGGCAATGATGATATTGCAGGTCTGACTGTACAGAGAAGGACTGGACAAAGAGCTGCCTACAGACAGAGAATTTATTAGAAAACTGTTTTGGATCCAAAGGAACAGAAAATGCTGGGAAAAAGTGTTGAAAAGTCAATTTATCAAGGACAGAAGGCACATACTAACGTCAGGGCCAGGGTCTTAACCCAGAGCTCATGAAGGGGCTGCAGGGGCTCCCTGAGCCCCTGGAATTGTATGCAAATTGTATGTACATGCATTTTCTTTTTTTTTCTGGGAAGAGAAATTCCACTCACTCTGAAATGGGCACGATAGCGAATCAGTTCTGACAGATTCTACTATTCTAGTGAATAGAACATATAATGGTAGGAGGATATACAATTTATAAGCAAAAATAGTATATAGAATGCAAAAAGAAAGAATATTTCTGCCTTGTAGATAACAAAGTGCAAATGAAATAACAAATCCCGAACTTCCTAAGTCACAAAGTTCCTGAGAGATCTTGTTTGCTAGGTACCGGCACTCGTCACAGCTGGCTCAAGCCACTTTCCTTATGTTACTGCCTCTTACCATCTTCAGCATGTTGCTGGCAGGTGGAGAGACTGCTCTCCTCAGGTCATTGTGTTTATTTACAATCTCTCTTTGGACTTCTTTTCTGGTGATTTTCAATGCATTAAAATTTACACCCTAAAGGGAAACCAAATTAAAATTATTATTATTTTTTAAAGTTGTGAAAATTGCATATGAGTGAATAAGTTTATGCAAGAGAAAAATGATTATTTAAAAAGTGTCCAGTTCAAACCAATATTAATTATTAAGCATTGCTAAGGAATCTGGGCCAACATTATGACATTTAATTAGGAAAGAAATAGTGTTAAATTTTAAGGTAGGAGATATAATTCATGGCATGGAAATTAAAAACACCTCTTAGGCCAGAAATACCAATTTCTAGTCTTAATGTGATTTTTCTAGACATATGAATGACAACATAACAACAAAGATACAAGATAGGAATCATTAAGACATTTTCTCATTTACACTCAACCAGGATATAGCAAGGGAATGGTAAGAGCAGGGGCAGGTGACTCATTCTAGATTTTAAGGGGAACTTTTACCTGACATGATGTCTGTATTTAGAGAAAAAATGCTTAGTCCAAGCACATTCAATACTAGCAAATTATTCTACCTATTATACAGCAGATTTAATGGATTTGCTCAAAAGACAGTTTTATAATATTAAACAAACCTCCAAGGCAGTTTGGAGGGAGCAAAGCTATCTAACTAATGGATTATTGCTTACTTCATTCCTTTCAGTAACAGAAATATAATTAAAGTATTAAATCCGATGCTCATCATTATTCTCAGTTGTCAAGACATGGAAACATCTGAAGTATCCTTCAATAGATGATTGGATAAAGAAGTTGTGGTACACAATGCAATATTACTCGGCCATAAGAAAAAATAAAATACTGCCATTTGCAACAACATGGATGAATCGTGAGAATACATTGAGTGAAGTAAGTCAGATGAAAAAAGTCAAGAAACATATGAGTGCATTCATATGTGGAATATAAAACTGAAAGCAGCAAACAAACAAAACAAACAAAAACTCATGGACAATAGTACGATGGTTACCAGAGGGAAGGAGGGGTGAAGGGAGGTGAAAAAGGGTAAAGTGGGTGAAAGACGTGGTGACAGAAGGAGATTTGACTCTGGATGGTGAATACACAATGCAATATACAGATAATGTAGCATAGAATTGTGCACTCGAAAACTATGTGATTTTATTAAACTAATGTCACCCCAATAAAATAAAATAAATCAATCAGATGTTTAACTTATATTTTTGGTTTATCTTGGTGTGTGTATTGTGGGGGTTCAGCCTGGAGGTAGAGTAGGGTGTGTGAATTATTTCATAAAATTTACATAATCCCATGACCTAAATTTACACAAGAATGTGAAGTTATATTAACATGAGCAAAATTTTGAAGTACAAATGTAAACAGACAGGGCCCTTTATTGCTTTCCCTGATACCTTGGGATAAGTTATTCTCTCTTCCCTGCAATCCTGAGTTCTATTGAAGCTCCCCAGACCTATGCGAACATAGGCATAACCACATTCTATTGCCACTATGTACTTATGCATCCATCTCTCCCACCTGCTTGCATGTTCCTAAGGACCGGGACCAAGAGTGAATGCCATTGTATCCACAGATCCAGCACTTTCCCAGCTACTGGTTCCTAAGTTAGCAAGGATTCACATGTGAAATAGTAGCAGTGGCCAATCTCTGCATCATTTAAAAGCATAAAATAACAGCCTTGGGTATGTCCCATTAACCCTCAAAACCCTGCTTAAAATAGTTTCATTTAAAGGCACATCAAAATTGGGTCCCAGAGAAAGGAGAAGTAATTATTTCCTGCTTCTTATACCATCTTCCTTGGCAGGTAAAAAATTCTACTGACGAAGACATGCCTTTGTTGTTGCTTTTAAAATAAGTATCAGTAAAGCTTTTATTAGGTGACAGGTGAAAAATTTTGAATATGCAAAGTGTTCAGAATAAAGTGGATAAAATATGGTATCTATCCTTAAAGAGTTTATATTGGATAAGGAACACGACATAAATAATTATAATATCATATGATACATAAAATGATAGGTGGGATGTACTAGATATAGAAGAAGGAGAAATCAATTCTTCCTGATTGAGGTTAAGAAAGGTCTAACAAAAGATGGTCTGAATTGGGGTTTTGAGAGATGAATAGTGTTTTCTAGGCATCTTGAGAAAGCAGGCACAGAAAACTATACTGGGCAGAGGGTAGGTAAAGCATCTGATCAGCAAACATTTAGTGGTGCAAGAGACAAATGATATTTCCCTTTTTAATAATTTTATCAATGAAAACCAGGAAGTGGACCAGAGCAGTAACGCGGGATTGGAAAGGGCCATGAAGGGAAATATTTAGGGAAGAAATTGGGAAGGCAGCAAACTTCTTGAATGAAGCCCTTAGTGGTGAAAACGTTGTCTTCAGATTGAAAATTTGATTATGGTAACCTAATGACTATATTTTTGAATGTTAAGTGAGGTTTGCCGCAGTGTAAGAATTCTCTGGACTGTCTGAGGGGTCCTAGCTAAACTTCTATGCCCTACGCTAAAGAAGGATGTGGGAATAGATAGCAATTACCAAAGCTGCTCGTATTCAGAGGTTTTCTGATCAGGAGATAGAGACTTTCTATGGACCACTACACACTGATGGAAGAGCATAATTGATCTTGCTCTTGGGATTATCAAAGTGAAGCAGCATATTAGAAATAATTGTAGCATCTTATCTTTCACATAATAATTGTAAAAATTATGAAAAAATCCAAACACTTAAAATTTTTAGTAAATTTTCTTCTCATAATAATAATAACAATAATAATAATAAATAGGTATAATTATCCTCACTCACTAACTATGAAAATTAAATGTGGTGATGTATGTGAAGAAGTGTTGCCAATTTGAGATTGTGTAAACATATTGTTATTTTTCTGGGGGGATCACGTCAAAATTGATTAAGTCAAAGGAAATCAGAAAAGATCTTATGATATGAGGAGTTTTGTTAACTTTTAAACCTATAGATCAGTGCTGTCAATAGAAAAACAATTAAAGCTTCGCACGTAATTTTAATTTTTTGGTGGCCACTTTAAAAAAGAAAAAAACAAACAGATTAAATTTATATTTAAATCTATTTTATTTAATATATTCAAAATTTTTCCATCATTCCATCATATAATCCATATTAAAATTATTAATAAGATATTTTACCTCCCTTTTTAAATGAAATCCGCTATGTGTTATATTTACACAGATCTCAATTCTGACTATCAATATTTCCAATGTTAGTACCTTCATGTGACTACGGGCTACCATTTTGATCAACAGCCTTAGATTTAATAGTGTTAAGTACCTTGAGCAATCAATGAGTTCTTTGTGATATACTAGACACTCTAGCACTTTTTACTTTCGAAAATTGATCTAGTTGCTTGCTGTTCCTCAAAGTTGATTGAGTCATTCTGAAAAGATTTTCAACCTTGACCATACCTGTCCATTTGCAGGAAAGAATGGGAGCAACACAGGAGCCAGAAACAGCAATACTGGGAATACTGCCATTGCTGGGAAAAGAAAGGGAACAAAGACCAGCATTAGAATGCTGAGTGAATGAATTTCTGAGGAACATGGGAAAAACAAAGTGAAACAATGTAATGATCTCAGATATACCAAATTCATTAGTATAACAAAAGATTTGTCACATGGTGCAGTAGAATGATAATGGATTCAGCCCCAGAAGCAAGCCTCCAATGGAGACCATAAAGACCAAAGCACTTGAATTAACACACCTATAAATGTTAAGATTACACACTTCCAGCCTAGTTCCTTCCACAGTCTTGTCTATGTAGCTAAGCTACTCTTTTAAGATCTAGGAATGACTTCTTCACCTTGCCCATTTAGAAGTAGTAATAGCTCCCAACTATTGCTGTTACTGGCGCACTGCTATACTCCTTGGGCTTTCCTTAAATCCTGCTTACCTTTATAAACATCCCCTTATTAACATCTCTTCAGTTAACCAATTATCATGTACCATTTCTTTCTGGCTAGGCCTCTGGCTCATATATTTGCCATTCCTACAGATAAGTAAATGTACTAAGAAGTGTTTTGTTTTGTTTTTAAACACTTTCAGCCATTCTCCTCAGCTCTGTCCATGCAGCCAGTGTAGGCTTCATACACACTCCAAGCTTTCTCTTTATTACAATGCCTCACATTTAAAAAATGCTATACTCTCCTTTGGATCTAAAAATCAAAAATCTTTTTGAAAGGATTAACAATCCAATCTGTATGAATACCGTTAATATGCTCACTAATTCAACTTTTTGGAATCCTGAGGAAATAAAAACATTAGGCATACATTTTTAACACATTAACATTTATATGGGTAAGACATTATAATTAATTTATATTCAATAACAGGAAGGTAGCATGTCTAAATAAAGCAGAATACATCCTCTTATTAGAGTATATTAGACATGAAATTATGTGCATGATGGTTTTGTAACAAGGAAAATGCTTATGCTTCAAAGTTAAATTAAAAAAAAAAAAAGAAAACCACATACTACATGGGACATCTTCAGTCTTCTGTTATGGATGAAAGTTTGTGCCCTCCCAAAATTCATATGTTAAAGTCCTAACCCCAGTGTGGCTGTATTTGTCTTTGGGAATCTAAGGAAGTAATTAAGTTTAAACAAGGTCATCAAGATGGGCCCTGACCCAATAGGGTTAGTGTTTAGATAAGGAGAGACGTAAGAGTGTCCCCCCACCCTACCCGCACACACAGAGAAGAGGCCATGTGAGAACACAGGGAGAAGGTGGCTGTCTGCAAGCCAGGAAGAGAGTCCTCACCAGAAACTGACCATAGTGGCACCCTGATCTCAGACTTCTAACTCCAGACCTGTGAGAAAATAAACTTCTGTTGTTTAAGCGACCCAGGCTTAAACAACAGAAGAATGTGTATGAGTCTGCTATGGTAGCCTAAGCAGACTCATACACATGCTCATGTGTACTACTTGAGGGTCAGGTCATTTTCAGGTGTGTTCTAAGGTCCATAACATGTAGCAATTTAAAATCATCTAGAGCTACAATTCTGCATTCCAGTGCGCATGTGTGAAAAAGGCTCTGAGCTAGCAGGTTACCTCCAACGGCCATCCAGCATCCATATCTCAATGCTGTTTTGCTTTTCTCGTGGGTATATGACAAAAACTCTATGACATAGGTATGTGGGGCCAATTTTAAAATGAGGTAAGAAAAAAATAATTACATAGTGGTACTGATGATCTTGATGGGTGAGAGATCTGGAAATAAGTATATTCTGCTTCTCCTGGAGGACAATAAGAGAAATAGGTCCTCATCCCCTTCTCCCACAAAAGTAATGCTCAGACAATAAACAAACAAACAAACAAACAAACAAATAAAAGCCAAGCAAAGAACAAATGACATTAAACAGAAATAGAAGAGAATGAGTTTATCTTCATGTAGTAAAACATTCTTTTCTGCATTTTCCATAATAAGTCTACATTACTATAATTACAGTAATTAGAAAAAGGAAACATCTTTATTCCAAAGAGATTATTAACTCTTGGAAAAGTGCCTCTGACTTTGTCAAACCTGTTATCTTAGTACTTTTTTAGCTAGCTGGTGTAGCTAAGGGGTTAGGCATTACAATGTCCAAGTGAGTGAACAACAGAGGCATAGAAGTATTAAGTGACAGTGTCATTGCTAGTAAGTGTGTAGCTGGGACAGAACCTAAGATTTATTTGAACCTCAATATCCATTTCCCACTAAACTGTACTATACTTTTGGGGGGCATGGGCTTTCAGGTAAGAGTGAAAGCATTTAATGAATATTTTACTTTGACAAAAGTAGTCATGCATTACAATCAATCTTTTTTATGGCTGGTAAATAGCTGGTAGATTACTGAACATGTTTGACAAATGAGAAAACCTTAAAACAAATATTAACAATTAACTCAATCCTTTTTTGTTGTCCTTCAAATATAAAATAAAACTACTAAGATTTTGAAAGCTCAAGTAATATTTTCTTAGGATGTCCATCTTGAGTTGAAAACATTCACCATTATGATAACCATTATTTGTGAAACTTTTTTGAAACAATGGAGAGCTCTGTTGTCATTTCAATAAAGTTTTTGTCCATTTAAATAACTAGGATGGAAAGGGAGGGAGTTGGAATGAGAATCACAAAATTGATAACATATCCCTATAAGTGTTCTATAATGAATACAAATTATACAGTTGTTTCTACAATGTTTTGGAAATTTAAGGTCTTCTATGCAATTAAAATTTCACTCATAGCAATTAGAAAAGATTGATTTTGTTTATATTGTAGTTTTTAGGTGGAATAGAGGAAGTGGTAGGAAAATCGAATGAAAATTAGAAGACAGAAAAGGAAAAACATGGAAAGAAAAATAAACTTATTTCTGTATAAAGCAAATATGTAAGTTTAATGTCAAAGAGCCATTTTTATTTCACAGGACTATCTCGTCCCCTATTGAGCAAATGTAAACTTTGGCACCTGTATCATGAGAGAGGAAAGAGAGCAATGTTTAAGTGTTCAGAAGCCTGGGTTTTTGTTGTTGCTGCTGCTTTTTTACCCAACCCATCTTTAACTATATGACATCGAAAGTTTTCATTTGCCAAATTAAAATATGGTGACATAGAGTCACCTCATAGGGTTTTTGTGAAGTTTGAGAAGATAAATAATGTTAAAGAAATTTGAAAACAAATCAACAAAATCACTATATACATATAGGTCCCAAAATTAATATTACTACTTTTATAATAATTTGGGATGCTTGCTCCCTCAGCTGGTAGTGTTGCCAGCAGAAATCTCTCAGCTCTCAGGCCCTTCAGAACTGCCTCTGCTGAAGATAGCCACCTGGCCTAAGATCATTCTCCCTCCCTAGGGCTCCCTCACCCAATGTCTGTCAGATATTAGGTAGAAAGGCCTGATCTCTACATTCCAGCTACAGATGACTCTGAAACATAATCACTCAGAAGTAGTTCATTGCCAAAGCCTCCAATGAGATTAAATCGTAGCTTGATTTCTGCCTTTGCCTAATCTTGCATTCTTCTCCTCCCTTCCAAAGAAATTGATGCTAAGTACATTCCTTAATAAACTTCCTGTGTCTCAGATTTTCTTAACATTGGCTGGGGAACCTAACCTGTGATATCATTCATTAGATAATCTTTATTCCATTACTCTAGGACAGGTTCCTTATTTGTACTTTCATTATCCTTTGCTCATATGGCTGCATGTCTTTGATCACGTTAATCCTCAAACCTTGATGCTATCCACGGACATTTCAAAGTTTCTCTCCCCGAAGAAACTCACAGGCTAACTCCACAAATACTGATCTTGTCTCAAGATAGGAGCATTTAAATCCCACCCAGTAACTTTTAATTATATGCAATTTTTCTGATTATGTACAGGATCTAATTTCTCTCAAATTTTTATGTACGTTGGACTTTTCCCAGAACTACACTGTGAGTTTGAAAAAGACAGACTACCATCTCCATAGTCTTTGAAATGCCTTGTGGCTGATGATGGTTCACTATGGACTTGCTCAGTGGTGGGGCTGCTGAAGCTTTCAAAGTCTCCAGAGGACACTCTCGTAGGCTAGTGTCCCTGGGCAAGTCCATCCTTCTGGCAATGGCTTCAAGTGGGACTCCTGGAGAATTTGAGAGCAATATAGAAAAACAGAACCTTCTTTTTTTGTTACAAGTTAGTCACAAGCAGGTATTCTTTCCTTTGACAGACAGACATGTGTCAAGGTTTACACACTCTATCCAGGATAGTGTGCTAGAAATTGCTGAACATGATCAAGTGAATGAGACATGATTCCCGCCTGCCCTCAGAGAGTCTTATCAAATCATTCGGGGAACCCATCATTCAAGTACTCCAAGTATGAACTATTTGGACTTTCCCATGTGTGCAAAAGTGGAGGGTGAAGTTTCATGTTCTTTTCCCTTACCAATTCTGATACTTTAGAAGAATGGGAATAATCTAGCATAAAACTGGGCTCCGGAAGTTAACTACTACAGATGAGGTAAATATGGTTAAGAGCTATCATAAGCTGGAAGAGAAAAGCATTTAGTTCCACGCCGTCCCTCTTCCCCAGGAGCCAACCTAAATACCATGTGCTGCTAGAATACGGTTTATTTTACGTTCATTGAGTAGAGACACAGAAAACATTAGACAATCAGCTAAAGTAATTGCTTCTTCCTGTCACCTACTTGCATGAAGACAATTTCCAAATGTGTGTAGTTACACATTTCCTCTGCTAATTACTTAGGGGCAAACTTTAGATTCTTTTAAAATAACTTGCCTTAAGAGTTATTTCATTATGTGCAAGTCACCAACTCTCTCCTTTTACATGGTTTTCCACTCTGTCTTTTGTAATTTTCCTTTTCCACAGAGATTAGTGATTTCTTATAAGTGGGACCACAGAAAAACCAAATCCAGGGATTTCAAAGATTTATAATTCTAAGTATCACTGGTAGACTACAATCTAATTCCAGACAGCAGAGTAAATTGTGTCTTCTGAAGCATAAATGGATCTGATCCAATTAAAGTGTAATATATTGTTCCTTCCTCACATTGATGTTAGGACGACCACTGCATTGGAAACACTCACTTGAAAGAGAAAATAAATTATTTTCTTTAATGGTATGATATCACTGCTTATCAACCGATAAAAAACAAACGAACAAAAACAACAACATAGTTACAAAAATTATACAGGCATACCTTGCCTTAAAAGTCCATTTTGAGGAAATAAGGATTTTCAAATTATAAACTAGGGAGGATTTGCTTAGTTCCCAAGAAGATAATTTATAAAAGGATTCACCTAAAAAGTAAATTTTAGCCTTCTATTCCAGTCAGGATGGCAAAATAAGCAGACTTATGGTTATTGCCTCAACATAAACTCTGAAGGAATGATAGAAGCAAAAGGGAAGCATGGCTTCCAAGAAAGTATCAAAAAGATAGTGAGAAAAATCTGATGAGATCAAGTCTCTCATGAGCTCTAGTATGCGTGTCTGGATGTGTGTGTGTGTGTGGTGAGTGTGAGTGCATCCTGGGGCTGTGGCTGGCCTGACCATGTAGTAACAACTTCTAGTTCCTGCTTTTGCCTCAACCAATCATTGCTTCCCCTTTAATGCAGAATTCTGCAGCACTAGAAGGAAGGAGCCACCTCTTCTTGTGCTATATGTGTGCAAGACAGCATCAGGGACACATAAAAACCTTCATCAAGTGTGAAGAACTAATGAAAATAAAGACATGTGGACTACTCTACATTGCTATTACAGTCCCATCTTTATTCCTCCTTACGCTAGGGTTATGTGAGTATAAATTAGTGTGACTACTTCCTCCCAGAGCTGTTTCTTCCTAAAGTGTAACCTAAGGAGTGGCAGCAGATGGAAATGATCCTGGGATTGATTTCTAAACAGATGAGGATAATAACACATAATATATAGGTCCATTTTGTACATGAAATGCAAAAATCCTAACAAATATTAACTCACCAATTTCATAAATGCATTTAAAATATCATGATCAAGTAAAGTTTATATCAGGACTGCAACAATACTTCAAAATTAGAAAATGCACTGGTCAAATTCATCACACAAACTGACTATAAAAAATCAGGTGGCAAAAAATGTTTCACTAAATTCAATCCCTAGTTATAGCTAAGAAAAGAACAGAGGAGAATAGAGGAGATTATTAATTTGATAATAGCAATATACTAATTATCTATAGCACATATGATAGTTACTGGAGAAAGTAGGTGCATTCCATTTAATATTGGGAACAAGAAAATAATGACTAATGTCACTGCTCCTGTTCAACAATGCATTGGAGATGTTCTGATTGAAGCCATAAGAAAAGAAAAAATATATATATATTGAGAGTTCTGACACTCTTCCTCCCAATTTACCTCTTCCTCTTAAAAATCTGAGCTCAATTCAGAGGCCCCAATTGACCTTGCAACACATTATTGTAAAGTAGTAGCTCCTGAGCTTGAAACTTGTCCCCAGTTTAATTTCTTTGATTCTCCTCCTGAGAGTTAGTTATACGGGCAGACACTGATTCGGTTTTAAGTAGGGGAAGAGTCAACACCAGATCTTCTCTGGCAATAGTCTACGTCTTCCCTAAACGCCCTGGCTGACAGTCAGTCATAGAGTAGAAAAGCATTAATAACGTATTCTCAAAGTAAAATGTTTCCTCTACAAGGTAAATAAGTCCTTACATGTTGTCATTAGGTAAGTGCTATGGTCTTTTAATACCTGTTTATCTAGAATCACTTCTTATTTGCCAAGGAATATAAAGTTCTATGTAGAAATTGCTTCCTTATATAAAATATACACAGCAGATATTATGTTTAAATTATTTACGTAAATGTAGCTGCCTGAGTAGATTAATTTTTGATTGGAAACCTTCTAAAAGTCTCTCTCTCTCTCTCTCTCTCTCTCTCTCTCTCTCTCTCTCTTTTGATTTGAGAGCATTTCATGGGGAAAATTGTAACATATATTTGTAATCTTTAATTATGAATTATCTCAAGGTCAATACTATAATTTTGTTTTGATAGATTTAAAACTATTAGCAATTGCTTCCCATCCTTATTTTAATGTTTGTATTAACATATATCCATATATGTGAATATTAGTAAAGTTATTAATAGATGGAAGTATGCATACACATATAAGAATAGGTTTTCATTTTTCCATTAAAGGCAATTCTAGAATAATTGTTTCCAAAAGTCATAGATATGAGAATGAATTTTATTGCTTATTTTAGAATAAAAGGTAAAAAAAAATATCATTTAAATGTTAAGTTTGATAAAAGTGCTTTGGGAATAATACAGCTGTATTATAGTTACTTTCTTGGCTTAATGAGAGTATAATAACTTCAGGTCATTACTGGCAATACAAGTTATCAATAAAGCTCTGAAAAATCACGGATTCATTTACTAAGTATCATTTTACCACTGACAAGGCATAAATATATTGGCATAAAAAATGTTCACCTTAAAATAAAGGAATTATCACTTACTGTTGGTTCTTTAAACAAGGTCAAATATCCACTCATCTGTAGGAAGAAGGAAAGTGGAGAGAAAAGGTTAGAGAGCTATATATATACGTTGCACTTATTTCCTGTCTTTGGCAAATACTGTTTGTGCAAGTAAATCTAAGTCAACAGGTCTGAAACAGGATTTCATACCCACAGTCTCACATTTCATTGCTGGTTGTCTAACTGCAGTTTTGGTTGTATCTTATGATTTTCCTCATGGCTTTTTAAAAAATTGCTCATTCAAACTTAGTTATCATACATTTATTCTTTGGAGCTCATTAACTGTTACAATTTATTCACGTTTTTGCCAATCAATACTTTGACAATTCTTAACCAAATTGTTCTCATTACAACATCAGAGTTTTCAAGGTCACTTCTGTATGCGTAAAGTTAAGTTTATCATTTTGTGAACTATAGAGAATACAATGTTTTTTTCTTTCTTTTTTTTATTTGTTTCTTTACAGTGATCTAAAATATTCATTAGTAATCTGTTGGATCATACTGTTTTTGAGAATGATTTAATATTTTACTTTTATAAATGCAATGTCACAGTGCCTTTTAAAACATAATGGCCGTATGATTTCACTGATATGTGGTATAGAAAACTGAAAACGACAAAGGAACAAGACAAACAAATGAAGAAACAAAAACTCATAGACACAGACAATAGTTTAGTGGTTACCATAGGGTAAGGGAGGAGGGGAGTGGTAGATGAGGGTAAATGAGGTCAAATATATGGTGATGGAGGGGAACTGACTCTGGGTGGTGAACACACAATGTGATATATAGATGATGTAATACAGAATTGTACACCTGAAACCTATGTAACTTTACTAACAATTGTCACCCCAATAAACTTTAATAATAATAATAATAATAAAAAATACATAATGGCAAAAGACCCCACAACTTGTGTGTATTTTTAAGTTTTATGACCTCTTAATATTAAAATTTATTTTCCGGTTGTATGGAATTCAACATAACATTGATCTACATTACATACTGAATTATCATCATTTGAATCTGTTCATCCATGGAAGGATTTAGTTAATCCTTTCAAGGCTTGCTTCCATATCTCAAATCTGCAAGGATTAAATGAAGGGTGATGGACTAATGATATCAGGTTCTCTTTACCTCTGAAATGTAATGCTTTTAAATACTAAGTTTGTATAAATGAATGGGTATAAATTAATAAATCACGAGTAGCTCACACGTAACACTGGCAGGCATTTCTGTGTACTCATGTTACCATGTAGATTGCACAATGTAGTGCACAATTCAATAATTTCTGTTTATTTTCATGTTTATATTAACTTTATTGTTATGTTACAAAACTGTACTAGCGCAGACCAGTGCCTGTGATATAATATCAACAGAATATCATTTAATTGTAGTTAATAAGTAAAATAATTGGATGTTACTCTAAATGTTCTTTATAAGAGAGTTTAGAACTCTGGATAGATTTTACCATAAAATTAAAAAAAAAAAAGTAAACCATTCAACTTCCATGTCTCCAGTTAGTCCCTAAAATGTATTTTACCCTATGACATGTGATGTGGGAGCACTCAGTAAGTTGAATCAGCAACTAGGATAAAATCACCTTGGAATCACCATATATGTGGCCATTTTTCTATGGGAGGATCTGTTTCATCCTCATTCTCTCGGAGGATGTGGCAAGGCCAGACCCAGAAGCATTCAGAGCCCGTCCTACTCTCGGCTTAATGCTGTGGAATATTGTTAAAAGCTTGGAATTCATGGTCTGATGGGCACAAATTAAATTTCTTTACCAATGTGTATTGGGAAGTTATTTTTCTGTCCGTGAGTTTTCACATCTATAAAGGAGAATGATATTAGTTTATTTAATTGTGATAAAATGAGGTAGTATGTGTAAGTTGCCTAGCATGTAGTAAGAATTTCTAAAGTGTTAGTTCTCTCTCTTGCTATGTGTTTCTTTTCCTCTGTGTCTTGACAAATCTGCCCCTAACATGTGTAAGCTATGGGATTGCACTTGAATTTTTTGATACATGGGATGACTAGGTAGTTCTATGAGAAATTACCATAGGAGACGTGGATAGAAAAGTGTATAAAAAGGGAAAATATAGTTTTGACTTATTATTAACACTCATAAATTTTGTCTAATTTTGTATCTATGGTTATGACTGAATGATCATTATGTACGAAGTCTGACAATTATGTTCACGAACTTGTTGCAACAATATTGCTAACCTTTTTTGATATCAGAGCGATTATTCATTATGAATTTGTACCAACCGGACAAACAGTTAACAGAGTTTACTATTTGGAAGTGCTGAAAAGGCTGCATGAAAAAGTTAGACAGCCTGAACTTTTTGCCAACAATTCATGGCTCTTGCATCACAACAATGCACCAGCTCACACAGCACTGTCTGTGAGGGAGTTTTTAGCCAGTAAGCAAATAACTGTGTTGGAACACCCTCCCTACTCACCTGATGTGGCCTCCAATGGCTTCTTTCTTTACCTGAAGATAAAGGAAATATTGAAAGGAAGACATTTTGATGACATTCAGGACATCAAGGTTAATATGATGACAGCTCTGATGGCCATTCTAGAAAAAGAGTTCCAAAATTGCTTTGAAGGGTGGACTAGGCACTGGCATCGGCGCATAGCTTCTCAAGGGGAGTCCTTCAAAGGTGACCATAGTGATATTCAGCAGTGAGGTACGTAGCACTTGTTCTAGGATGAGTTCACAAACTTAATTGTCAGAACTCATATAATGATTTCTGCTTAATCAATTTCTTAATCCCATTCTTCTTTTGGATGCCTTGAGTACAGTACCAAAGAAGTTTATAAAGAATAAAAGAGAATGACATATAAGCCCCTGCATAGCTGAAGCTACTTCTGTGTGGATTTTGAACATTAAAAATATCATAGCTTTATGGATAAATGTTTTCAGATATTTGGGGTAGATACCCAGGAGAGGGAATGCAGGGTCATATGGTAATTCTATTGGTAATTTTTTGAGGAACCTCCACACTGCCTTCCATAACGGCTGTACCAGTCTGCATTCCCACCAACAGTGTATGAGGGTTCCTTTTTCTCCACAGCCTCTCCAACACTTGTTACTATTTGTCTTGTTGATGGTAGCCATTCTGACTGGGGTGAGGTGATATCTCATTGTGGTTTTGATTTGCATTTCTCTGATGATTAGTGACATTGAGCATTTTTTTCATATGTCTATTGGACATTTGTATGCCCTCTTTGGAGAAAGGTCTTTTCAGGTCCTCTGCCCATTTTTTAATTGGATTATTTGTTTTTTTGTTGTTGAGTTGTATGAGCTCCTTATATATTTTGGATATTAGCTCCTTATCGGAGGCGCTGTTTTCAAAAACTTTCTCCCGTTAGGTTGGTTGTCTCTTTATTTTGTCGATGGTTTCTTTTACTGTGCAGAAGGCATATGTGCTCCAATGTTCATTGCAGCTTTATTTACAGTGGCCAAGACATAGAAACAACCCAAGTGTCTTTCGATAGATGAATGGATAAAGAAGTTGTGGTAATATACACAATGAAGTAGTGCCATTTGAGATACATCGATGGATGATGGATGGATCTTGAGATTATAATGCTAAGCGAAATAAGTCAGACAGAAAAAGTAAAGAACCATATGATTTCACTGATATGTGATATATAAAACTGAAAACAACAAAAGAACAATACATACAAATGAAGAAACAAAAACTCATAGACACAGACAATAGTTTAGTGGTTACCAGAGGGGAAGGGGAAGGGAGGTGGTAGATGAGGGTAAAGGAGGTCAAATATATGGTGATGGAAAGAGAACTGACTCTAGGTGGTGAACACACAATGTTATATATAGATGATGTATTACAGAATTATACACCTGAAATCTATCTAACTTTACTAAACAATTGTCACCCCAATAAACTTTAATTAAAAAGAAATACCATAGCTTGAAGTAAAATTCTTAGGGCACAATGCTTTTTCCTTAAAAATTCTGTGGACATTGAGATTTATTTTTTGTGATTAAAAAAAAAATAGTTAAATTTTTATCTTGAAAAAATATTGATGCCTGGGTCCTACCCATGGAGAGTAGGATTTAGTTGGTAGGTGTGTGTCCTGGATATAGTGATTTTTAAAATCTCCCCAGATTGTTGTAATTGAAGTCAAGGTGGAGAACCCATCTTCTGAAGAACAGAATCACTTGGAGACTAAATCAGTTACTCAACAAATATTTCCTGAGTAAGTACAACACACCCAGTACATACAAGTAGTACCCTGTTTCCCCGAAAATAAGTCCTAACAAGAAAATACACCCTAGTATGATTTTTCAGGAGGACATCCCCTGAACATAAGCCCTAATGTGTCTTTTGGAGCAAAAATTAATATGAGACTCAGTCTTATTTTCGGGGAAACAGTACCTAGCACAACAAAGAATGTGAAAAATTCTGTCCCTGAGTTGCTGAAGAGATAAGACTAACACGTGAAAAAAATACAGAGCAAGCTTCTAGTTCACATGATTGCTGACAATATGTATGGTGCCCACTGCGGTGGCAGAATTCAAGAATCCAAGAAAAGGAATACACTTTGTTGGTAAATTGAGCATGTAAACACCCAGATACTTGAAGGTGAATTGGTGTTTAAGAGTGAATAAACTTTTGAGCCCCAGTGAAGTTACCAAATCCAACTGGATTAATGTAAAATCCTTTGTTGAAGTATAATTGAAATACAACGACCTGCACATATTTAATTTGTACAATTGGATGAGTTTGTTCATATGTGGACACTGTGATACCATCACCACAATCAAGGTAATAGACATATACAAACAACAACAACAGCTTAGATTTTACATCTCAATTTCCCCTGGAAAGATGTGTCTTTATTACTATAGAATATTTACTCTTTGGTTGCAGCTTCTTTATAGGTATACTTCGGAGAGACACAGTCTCTGGAGCATGGCCTGGAGGCTCATACTAGATATTTGTTAAATGATAGATCAGTCGAGATGAAAAAATATGACACTGCCTGTATTGTTCACTTAATTTAATTAAGGTACATTAATTAATTTCAATGTACCTTAAGCTAATAGAAATGCCATATATCTTAGCTTATTCTCAGAGTTAAATTATTCAGTTCATATGTTTACTTGGTGTAATCAATTAGTCTGTGATATTTTTTATCTTAAATAAAATATTCATATTGGTTAAAAATTACCTTGATGTAACTTATCTTGTATGGGATGAAACATGACAGCATCACTTCATACATTTTAAAAATTGGAGCTATGTTTATGCTCAATGTTCTAGATCGAAGTGTTAAAATCTAACCACAGAAACTGGTGACAATAATGAACCCTCAGTAATTAAGGCATCTGAAGGGCAATACTCAACTGAAGTTCTAAATTCTGACCAATGAAAATTAATTTGATCATCCCTCTGTAAATTTTGACATGTGTGATGGGCCTGTGCCCAAAATGTGAGTATGAATATAGGTATTACTATAATTAGTTTTGCAACAAATGGTTAGGTGTGCACAAATTAATACCATCAACTCTGTTATCTTTAAACATCTAGGATAATTATATTTGTTTACACAAATTATGGGTAGAGATTAAAATCTTCATTGTTGTTGAAAACTTTGAGGGAGGAAGGTATATCTTTTGTTACTTGAGGAGAAAGTTACTAGTTGAGAATCCTGTGAGCAGTTAAAAGATGAGTGGCATAATTTGTAATGATGATGTATTTTACCTTTGTCAAATAAACAGAGAAGTGTTTACTCATGAAGAAAGCAATAAAAAAAATCAGAAATTAAGGGCAAATAATTTGCAGATTAACTTTCTGGTGATGTTTTCCTATAAACCTTGGCATTGTTTTTCAATAAACATGATGGTATCTACACAGCCAACTTGTACAGGTGTTTGTATTAATGCTGTTCTCTCTAAGGCCATGTTTACAGTTATTAATGCAGTCTTTGATTAATGTTACCTAACAAAAAATGCTGAGTATAGTTGACATGAAAAAGTATTATATCCTAGAAGTGATGAAAATATTTTACAATTAAATATGGTTACTTTCTGTTCTCATTCATTTTTCCTTCGTCATTCAACATTTCAAGATACATTTATCATAAAAAGGTTAATTTTCACTTTTAATCTGTATTTGTAGCATGAGTTTAACTCCTACCTAGTTGACTTTTATAAATTGAAATTTCTGTAGTTAACAGCAGTATCCTTTGTGTATTCCCATGTGCTCCATCTTTACTGATACTCAAAGTACTTGTTCTATCCATTCAAATGGTGATAACTGTTACCTATCATATTAATGACAAAAGTTGGTGTGGTAAATAATCTCTTTTATTTTCACTAAAAGTCACAATATTATTTGCTACCATACCTTTTAAAAGGAGGAAAAACTAAAATTTAAGTTGATACATATTATTAATTCACTTCATTTGGTAATTTTCTGTCAGAAGAATTAATAAACTATAAATAGTCTTTTAGAGTATATTTCAAATGTGAGCTTCTGAATCAGCTTTTTTCCTGGTAGGGAGGAGAAACTGTTGGGTTGTTTATTGAAGTCATATTAGAAGTAAATTAATTTTGGAAACATTATGGAAAATTTTATGCCATTGAGTTTTCTTATATAAGACCATGTTATTAGGTTGGTTTTTAGCCTTTTAAACCACACCTACTTTTGCACCAACCTAATATATTTTTCCAGGTATTTAATTCTACTGAAGTATTTGGATCCTCCAGGAGCATTTAAAAATTTTCCTCAAATAGGTTTTTAATGTTTTTGGCTTAATTTATTCCCATGTTTTACCCTTTTAGTTGTTGCAAATGGTACACTTTCTTTCCATCTGCCATTCTAAAACCTACAATTGCAGGCACATCTAGTCTGTCTTTGTAACAGAGGAAATGAACTATGTTGCAAGCAAAAGAGATAGTCAAGAAATGTCTCTACCAAAATTACAGAATATGAATGAATTTCCCCCTAAAAACCATCTATGATTTGTCTTGCTTTTCTGCTTGTGACTCCCATGATTAAAGAATCATGACAGTTGTATTAGTTTCCCATGACTGCTGTAGTAAACTACCATAGACTTTTTGGATAGAAACAATAGAAATTTTTTCTGTCACAATTCTAGAGGCCATAAGTTCATAATCAGTCATCACTTGGCTGACATCAAGGTGCCAGCAGGGCTGCACTCTTTCCAGAGGCTTGAGGGGAGAATCCAGTCCCTGACTATCAGCTTTTGGTGGCTGCCAACATTCATTGATTTGTGGCTGCGTCACTCCATTCTCTGCCTCCTTGCGAATACATACACAAAAGAGTAATGTCTCTTCCCCTTCTGTCTGTAATCTCCTTCCCTCTCTCTCTCTCTCATAAGGACATTTGTGATAATGACTAGGATCCACTGACATAATCTAGGATGATTTCCACATCTCAAAATTAATCACATCTGCAAAGACCTTTTTTGTTTTTTCTTCCAAATGTGATAACAATTACAGGTTGCTGGGATTAGACTATGGATAGCCTTTGGGGGTAGTGGTGGCAATTTTTAGCCTTTTTAGCCTATACAATACTAGACTTCTCATTTTCTTATTAAAGTCCAGGTGCTATCTGACTTTACCCTTTCTACCATCTGAGCAATGGAGGGAAGAATTGATTATAGGCTTGTTATGACAGTTTAATATATTGCCAGGGGAAATTTTGAGACTCGTATCTTCAGTTGCTCAGATGTGAAACATTTGATCTGAACAAAGTCGCTGGGGTTCTGAACTATAGATCAGCATATGAGGTCGGACAATTAAGTTCGTGAACTCATCCTAGGAAAAGTGCTACATATCTCATTGCTGAATATCATTATAATCACCTTCAAAGTACTCCCCTTGGGAAGCTATGTATTGATGCCAGCGCCTAATCCACCCTTCAAAACAATTTTGGAACTCTTTTTCTGGAATGGCCATTGGAGCTGTCTTTGTATTACCCTTGATGTCCTGAATGTCATCAAACTGCCTTCCTTTCAATATTTCCTTTACTTTCGGGTAAAGAAAGAAGTAATTGGGGGCCAGATCAGGTGAGTAGAGAGGGTGTTCCAATACAGTTATTTGTTTACTGGCTAAAAACTCCCTCACAGACAGTGCTGTATGAGCTGGTGCATTGTCTGATGCAAGAGCCATGAATTGTTGGTGAAAAGCTCAGGTTGTCTAACTTTTTCACACAGCCCTTTCAGCACTTTCAAATAGTAAACTTGGTTGCCTGTATCTCCAGTTGGTGCAAATTCATAATTCTGATATCAAAAAAAGCTTAGCAACATTGTTGCAATGAGTTCGCGAATGTAATTGTCAGAACTGGCACCTCCTCATTATCTCACGAATCACTAATAACGAGTAAAGAAACAGGGCACAATCTAAAGTAAATTTGAATCAACTTATACTTTTCATAGTTAGGTAATGTAAATATATTGAAAAACATTTGTGCAAGTAGAGTTGCAAGATTTAATAAATTTTAATGAACTCCATAGAGGAAATTAGACTAGTTAAAAATGTTTAAAACTGGTATAGCAAAATGACAGATTCCAATGTATTGCAATGAAAGAAAATGGATGAAATTTAATAGCAATGACAATCTTCAGTACATAGATGTCAGGAAAATAAAACCAAATTATTGTTAAGGTTTTTATGTTCGTGTTTAATATGTAAAACAATTTTTTTCTCTTCTGAGGAAAAATTTTATCCAGAGACTAAAGTCTTAATGCCACATTGGAATCCAGATGGCTTGCTTAATCCCTCGCATAAATTATATTAGAAACTGACTCATTATAATCATCAAACAAATAAGATCATTTTTAATCCCATAGACAAATGCCAATGAAAGCAAATTATACTGGCTTTGTTTATATCAACTCAGCTAAGAGTGTAGAATTTTAGAGCAAAGAAGTGACTTAACTTCTGTAGGGAAAAGGTGTTTGGATCAGAAGTCAGGAGGCTCAGAAGGGGAGCAGAGGTGCGTTGGAGCTGGTCCTTCCTTCCATCAAGGGGCCAACTTTGCTTTTTTTGTTTTTCTGATTTCTTTGGGGTGTGTTGGTGGATACATGGAAAAAAAATATATCTTTTATGCTAGCAAAAAGTAGCACGCTTTTTGTTAAAAGTAATATGTTTCCTGTCCTTCAAGAATGAAGGAATGGAAATGTTCTTTAGTTATTGGAAAACCCATGAGAAAAGTGTCCCATATGGATTGAAGAGTCCCATACATCCTGAAGGATTTGCCACATGTTATAGTATTACCAAATTTCTTGTCAGGTGTTTACTGAAACAGAGAATTCCAAAAGCCTATGCTCACAGGAAAAAAAAAACCATGGAAATAGCCTAATAGATTTAAGTATATCTTTAAAGACAAGATTCCTAGTCTAAAAGTGCTGGGTATGAAACTTCAGATTCTGTTTCTCCACAACAAATTAGTACATTCATATGCTTTAAATAGGTGGGAAGAATTGCCATACCATATTTTTTTCCTCTTTCCTCTTTTTTTTTTTTTTCCAGGTTGTGTGTAGTTTGGATATCTGATTTTGGTAAGTTGTTTGGAACTTAAAGTTGGTTTTCAGGGGGAGGGGTGTAGAACGTGAGGTGGAATGAACAGTAAGTGCTACTTTGCTCAGAAAAGCATTGAAACTTCTGTCATGTGACTAATATGCAATACCAGTTATAGAAAAATTAATAAGAACAGAATAACATGGTTGCTATAGTGAATTATTTTTAAAGATTATTTTTTCTATTTTATCAACCAGACATTATTGCTATAAGAAAAAAATTGTCACAGGCAACTTTTTATACTGTAATTTTATTGCCATGAGAGTTGTACCTGTACATTAGAATATTTGATAAAATGTATGTGGATGTATGTCATTTCGCACATCCTAATTGCTCATGACCAGTTCCCCCCCAAAAAAAACATCAAACATCAAATGAAAATAGTCATTATTATACTGAAAATGTTGAGCACACTCTTGAGCCATTACATATGATTGCAACAATTTTTAACTAATCATACTGCAAGTCCTTACTTATTAGGTGTGGGGTAATGTGAATGAGGATAGGTAATATTTTTAGTCAGTCATCCTTGATGATTGATACAGGCTGATGTGTTTCTTTTTTGAGAACATTGTGAAAAGCTAAATTATTTCCTTAGATAATGAGTTGATACCTCTCAGCCAAGACTATTTGCTTTAAAACTCTTTTAATTTCTTTTAATTCTTTATCTCCATGATTTCTTTTTGCTCCTTAAGTGTCAAATCACATTTCACCTCCTATTTGCTCAGCTATATTGCTCTTAGTTCACTTCTCTAATGCTTCATTTTGAAGTTTGGTTGGGACCAATATGAGCATGATTAACGATGAAAAAGAGCATTGATAATTCATTTATGTATCAATACACACACATATATGTTACAAAACACTTCCTTTTTAAAATAACATAATTTTGTTCTGTGAATTGATATGGTCTTAATAATGTTATCAAGGTAGACATCAGTAGAGATCCAGTGACATAATTATTGCTATTAATTTTCTGGGCTTCAAGCTACTAGAATCTCTCTAGATCTAATTAGCAAAATGCGCTTAATACTTGACAAATAAAGATAGTTTGCAAATAGGAATGAGGTAATCATCTATTTCTAACATAGTCACTCTTTCCTTTATCTTAGAAGATGTTGAGGAAGACAGAGACAAACAAAATGAATGATAAGGAGGGTGGTTATTTGTGTATAGGAAGAAGAGAGTGAAGGGGAAGAGAAAAATAGCTTGTTCACCCTCTGTCCTCTTCAGTCACATATATGGGCTCCTTACTGATGAGTGCATACTTCTCTTACTAAAGATCCACATGTTATACTAATCCAACACTTTATAAAGACTTTCATGATTATATATTTCCAATTTCATAGTAAACTATTTTTATAATGAGATTTCAGTAGTGCTCTCAAAAGCAAAGTGGGCCTCTACAGTATCTGATACATTAACTTATTGATGCTTGACCTACTTTATGTTTGAAATGCCCTTGAGGGAGAGCAAAGCTGTTCATCATGCTATTGGGAGTAGATTAGTGTAGCATGGATGGCAAAGATGCGTTGAGAGGTGAGTGGGTCAAACTTTTGGATTTAAATCTATGCTTGTCCATTGATTTTGACTTGTTTAGTCACTCGTCTATGAATAGTATTATTAATTTCACAGGTTCTTATCAGATAAGAAAAAAAGATGTTTTAAAACAGGTGTTTCATAAAAATATAATTTCAAATCAGAAAATGTAGACACCTCTGGAAAAAATTATCTGTAATTTTTACTCTGATGGAATAGCTTCTTGTTGTGTATATAAACTGAAAGGAGAAAGGAAGCATCAAAGGCGAACCCTACAGAGAGTAATCTTTTGTCTACAGGGGATTTCTCTATTTATATTAAAATAACATAGAATCCCGACAAGAGAGCTTTTGCTCTTTCTGCTCCTTCTGCCTGAAGGGCCCCACACTTATCTCCATCTAATCCTTCTTAGATGCAATTAAATCCTACTCATTTTAATTGGACTCCTAGGTTATGATAGAGAGCTTTAGACTACAATAAGTGTTCCCAAGGGCTTCTCTGACACTATTTAAAACTCTGAGGCTGCCTCAGTAACACTACAGCCTCCTCCATAATCTCAGTCAAGGTCACTCTATGTTCCTCTATTCCTTGCTCTTCTGAACGGTCCCAACAGTCCATTTAGTCATTGCACATAGTGCTTATTCATGCAGAACAATGAGCAAGTATAGCCATGGGGATTTCTGTAACAACAATTACATGAAAATAATTTCCAATAATTTTCCAAGGAGACCTTACTTTTCTAGCTAATTTCTTCACATCAACTAAAACGGATGTGCATGAGGAATTGCCTGCAATTCCCACATTGCCCATTAAATCTCTTCATCTCCTAGAATTTCCCCCATTCCATCACGCCACCGTTTCTATTGTCCATTATTTATCTTCCTAGGCTTTAAGAAGAGAATGCTGCAATGTCCTTGAGGTTTTCTGTGTAGAGTTGTATGGTTGGTTAAGTTATAGCAGTTTTTCTTGGAACACTCCAGGGTGTTTGTTCAACTCTAGGTTATTTTTTCTCAACACACACACACACACACACACGCAATAAAAGCAATATATGATTTAGTGAGCAGCTATTGTATGTATAATTTATTCTGTTTTATAAAGACAAGGTATTCATTTGGATATATTAATATAGTTGCTCCTAATAATATAATCAAAATCAGCAAAGGTGCTTGATTTTAAGTACGAAGTTGGACAATTACGTTTATGAACTCTTCCTAGAAAAAGTGCTACATACCTCATTGCTGAATGTCAACATGGTCACATTTGAAGTACTCCCCTTGGGAAGCTATGCAAAGACACCAGTGCCTAGTCCACCCTTCAGAGCAATTTTGGAACTCTTTTTCTGGAATGGTCATCAGAGCTGTCGTCATGTTACCTTTGATGTCCTGAATGTCATCAAAATGTCTCCCTTTCAATATTTCCTTTATCTTCGGGTAAAGAAAGAAGTCACTGGGGGCCAGATCAGGTGAGTAGGGAGGGTGTTCCAATATAGTTATTTGTTTACTGGATAAAAACTCCCTCACAGACAGTGCTGTGTGAGCTGGTGCATTGTTGTGATGCAAGAGCCATGAATTGTTGGCGAAAAGTTCAGATCATCTAACTTTTTCACGCAGCCTTTTGAGCACTTCCAAATAGTAAATTTGGTTAACTGTTTGTCCAGTTGGTACAAATTCATAATGAATAATCCCTCTGATATCAAAAAAGTTTACCAACATCATTTCAACAAGTTCGAGAACTTAATTGTCAGACCTAGTATATGGAGTTTTCTATTGTTTTATGTTGTTTTGTTTTGTTTCTTCCTAAACATACCAAATCAGAATCTTTGGAAGTGAAGCTCAGATTTCAGCATTTTCAATAAGCTCCCCAAGTGATTCTCACATTTTAGGAACTCTTTTGAAAGCCATACATGTATGGAGTCATTTGAAAAGTTTTTTAAAGCTGGTTAGTAATACCATCTAATTTTTGATACTTAGAAAGTGAAAGAGGACACTATTTAAAAAATTATTGCCAAGAACAACCTATGTGTACCAGGAACCTCCCAGAGAAACCAAAAAGTAATGTTATTTTAGTAAAAGCTGAATGCTGGGACACATGTTTGAATATGAAATCCAGGACAGGCTAAAAGTTTTAGGATGTATCCTGGACTGTTGGCTCCTTATTATCTTTACTTACATTCAGTTAAAACTACAGATTAACCCTGCGCATTATTGCTAATGTCAGCTCATCTTTTATATTCCCAGAGCCACTGTTTTGGATCGGACCCTAATCATTTATCTTTCAGATTATAGATCTGACCTTATATCTGTTCTTGCTCCCTCCATTTGTTTTTTTTTTCTCCCATTCTTTCTTCCCAACTGATTCCACAGCAATGATGCATAAATTATCATTCTCTCATGCTTGAAATTTGTGAATGTTTCTGCATGACTTAAACTATAATAATGAGCAGAATACACAATAGAATAAATGCATACCATAATAATACTGATATGAATAATGAATGCTATAATGGTACAAAGAACAGAGTCCTTATTTAGCCAGGATGCACCGGTAGTGAAGAACACCGGTTGGCAAATTGAACCTGCTCTTATTCTTTCAAGGACTCATTGTCCCACTGCAGGACGCATTGTCACCCTGGCCCCTGTATGGATAAGCCCACAATCTGGCAACAACCAAGGCTCAGCCTGCCGTGGCAGTGTCCTCCTGGACCCGGATCCAGGACTATGGCTTGAAAATATTCTAGTAGGTCAACGCCTGTGTTGTACTGTTTTAAGACATATCCTTAATACCCACCCTTAGAATAAATAATTTCCTTTTCACGGCATACAAGATTCCTCGTGATTTGGCTTTTTTATATCTCCTCTGCTCCATGGTTCAACTCCTTCCACTCTATGCTTCACTGCTCTGAAAAATAACATCTTCTCCCAGGTCTTCATGCCGTTGCACCTGATTCCTGAACCACTCTCTTTCTCTACTTTTCTTCCTCATAAACTCTTGCTTATTGCTTGCATCTAAGCTTAATTAGTATATATTTTTTCATGATGGTCTTCCTTAGCTCCTGTAGACAGCTTTGGGTACGTATTCTTCTCCCACATTTTCTTTTGGACATATCGCTAACAGTAATTTTTACATGCGGCTTTTTAAATACACTTCCATATCCCTTCTAAACAGTAACATTCTTAACCCTGGAATTTCATGTATATTTATCCACAGTCCTTAGCACTTTTCCTGCATGTATGTTTGTCAATATATTGACTGATATTTGACACATAAAGAATGAATAAAGAATGCTTATTTGAAAGAGTACAAAAATGCAAAAAATAACTTGGTTTAGTCAGAGAGGGGTTTTATGAATGTGACACATTTTGAACTGAACTTTAGAATAGCAGGCATGGTGGGATGGAGATGAGGGCAATTCACATTCCCAAGGAAGCCAATAAAAAAGCAAAGCCCAGGAAGAGAAAGGAGTACATAGGTGAGTGGAGAATGGCAATATTGTGTTACTAAGTGAATAATATAGAAGGAAGAAACTATTCCAACATATTTTATGCCAGTTTGAGGAGTTTCCAACTATACTGCTGGAACCAGTAAATCCAAAAAGCTTTATCTCCTCACAAAAGCCTTGGGTTTGTAACAATTGGCAGTTTATTCTTCCCTGGGGCTTGGTTCCAATTCTACACAATGTCACCATCTGTGTCCCAGAAAGATGCAAATCTGTGTTAAGCATTAACCAATCCTCCTGTACTTGTACTTCCAGAGCTCATCCTGTTCTTTCTCAAAGGTCAGTTGATGGCTACTTGGGCCCCCTGGTTCACTGTCCGTTAAGCATGTTGCTCTTTGTCAAGTGCTAATCCATCCCTGTTATATTAAGGCCTAAGGAATAAAGAAATCCATTATTTAGCGATTTACGTGGATATTGCTACACTTGGCACTGGTTCCTTGCTCTTTGGCATGTGAGCTTTTTACGTTTGTTTTAATAATTCACTATTGTTTAAAGGTCATCTATGACTCCATAGAAGCCAATCCTCTTAGCAATAAAACTCCATTTCTTGCCTCTCATTCAGGAAAACACCTCATCTCATTTTAATGTGAAGCTTGTAGATTAACTGCAGTTGTCTATTATTATTTTTAATTTTCTAAAGTTAATCGTTATCCCTAGCTTACTCATAGCCAAAGTGAAAGCAATCTAGCCTTCATCAAGTTAAATAAATTCCTAGCTTGCGAATTTGTTATTTCTTCCAAGTTACACAAAACTGAAAGTGACTTATGTTTACGTCATTGTGTCTTAAACAAAAGCAAATGTTTTTACAATATTAGGATCCCTGCCTGGAAATGGAAAACAAATTATAATTATAGATTTGTGTATATTTATAACTACTGCTGATCCCTTTGTGCGGTGTCAGATCATGTTATTTACTCAAGTGATATTGTCCTTGGCAAATTTCTTGCTTATATGAGGTAAAGAAACCTTTCTTCTGCTTGCTGGCAAATTTTTTAGGTATAATTACAACATGCTATCTTCCAGTTTTCAAATTTTTCCTTTTTCTTGAGTTAGCTCTTCAGGTATTCTTGGCTATTTATCCATGTATTTCTACTACCTGAAAGGGACTCCGCAGCTAGGGAAACATTTGAAAGTAGGATATTCCTGTTTTTGTTGTTTTGTCATAAGACTAAGGTGCCACAGGGGGCCTGTGTCCTGGTAGACCAGAGGACACTATCTCTAATAATTGACTATCCTGTATCCTGGCTGCCTTACGCTCTTTTTCTGTAACATACTATGTCAAATAGGATATTCTGTTTCTTTTGCCCAGGAAAAGTAACTTCCTGATTGTGAGAATTCACTTCCTGTTATGTAGCACACCTTGGACATCGTTATATTTCTGGTCTCAGTGTGCAGCTTACAGAAAAGAAACTTCCTGATTGTGAGAATGAAGTTCCTGTTATGTAGCCCCGTGGACATTGTCACATTTCTGCTCTCAATGTGCAGCTTGTATTTTACCGTTTATCTTTGAATATCACGTACCTTATACTTTTAATTTATAACACACAGCATCATCAATAGAAACCTCCTAAGTGCTCCATGGTTCAACTCCTTCCACTTTGTGCTTCACTGTGTGAAGCCCTGGAGTAGAGCATTGAATAAGACATAGTCTCTGCCCTTCAAGAACTGGGAGAGATAGATGTGGAAACAAAAAAATTCCAAAAATGTGAAAGCATAAAACAAGAGGTTTGCGTAAAGAACAAAACACTCCAAAGGTGTGAGTCACTTCTAGATATGTGGATTGGGCAAAGGGACATTGAGATAAGGCTTCCTGCAGGGGTAATAGCTGGGTCTATTCAATTAAGCCCATTTTCTTCTCAATTGTGGATAATTTTTCCTGATTGAAAAGATGATAGGTGCACCAACTTAAACTGTATGAGAAGGTATGCAATGGAATGCAAGCCTCTGTATTGTTTCTATCTGCACAAGCAACCAAATCACAGTTTTAAACAAACAATCAAAATCAAATAAGCAAACAAAAACAAACCAAATTCTTAAATGTACAGGTATTTTCTGAACTGTCAATCTTCTCCTTGAGACATGAATTTGAACTCACCTTATTTTTATCTAAATGACTCTAATCAGGTAAAGAGTAATTGAACCCATTTCACTATATTTTATTCTATTCATATTTATTTAATTTCTCAGACTATATATTTATTAAATTCTCTCATTTGGGGGAACACTGCTTTCAAGTATAAGAATTGAGAGTCAAATTGCAAAAAGTATTTATGGTTGGAGAGCCAAAGTTCTGATGTTTTCTTCTTTATTTCTCTAACATTTAAACCGTTCTGTCATGTGTCTATTAGTTCCTGGGCTATTTTTCTTGTTTTTTCAAGAGTAGATGAAAATTGCAGCCAATAGCCTTAAGTAAATCAATCAGGGTTTCAGAGCCATATAATTTGGGAAGAAAAAGGAACCTCAGATAACATATAGATAACACATCATTTTTCAAATAAAGGAGGTCAGAAAAGTAAGATCTTTTGCCTCAGTTGAAAGAACTCGATAGTGACATGACTTGCTAGAACTAATTCCTGTTTCCCTTTAAGGTGCTCTTTATTGTGTATCAGTGGTTATCAAGTTTAGCTGAAATAGAAACACTGGAGAGTTTGTTAAAATACAGGTTGCAGAATTCTACTCCCAGAGTTTGTGATTTAGTAGGTCTTGTGCATGGCCCAATATCTGCATTTCTAACAGGTTTCTGGGTGCTGCTGGCCTGGGAAGAACACATTGAGAAACTTGTTGTACAGCCTTATCTTGAGATCGCTAGTCTGTTTGGTGTAACTATTTTTAACCCCAAGCTTCTGAGAATTTACAACTAGGCATTTCTCACTGGGTTAAATCTATATTGCTTTTTTCCTCCTGATAAGGCAGATCATCTCCCTGCAGTGAACCTAAAGCCTTTATTTGCTAAAGCCTTGGTCTAAGACCTAAAGATTTTTCCGAGCAATAGTTATTTATCTAATTTAAATCTAGTTAATGTGTGCCTGCTTCTTAAAGCAGTAAATACTGAAAAACTGTCCTCGTATCACCCTCACTTTATTGATCAAAATTCTTCTCCATCACTATTCATGCTTACTTACTTATCCACCTCTGTCCAACTGGTCAGCAAGATCTGCAAATTATTCTGTCACAGTTTCTCATCTCCTCTTGACCCCTTCCCATCACCTCCATCTTCCTTTTCCTTCCTCTTTCACAACCTCAATTCAGGTGGCCATACCAGGAGTATTCCACTCACCTGCAATGATCATACTTTTCTCTTCTTTTGTTCCACAGACACAAACTGACAAAAATCATCCATCTTCTAAAGAAATCATAGTGTCTAAATAATTCTAAGGTTTTATGAATATAATAAGAAGACAAAAATTAAATGCTTTGAGCATATGTAAGTGCCTTATTTAAATATTTTTTAACATCTGTAGGTCATTTTGCTTTTCTAAAACTGTGATTTTTCTAATCAACCATTATAAATAACACAGGCTAATTGTTTTCTATGAAAGCAGTTATGTATGTTTTCAGATAAAAACAAACAAACAAACTAACATTTAGAAAGAATTTAACTAGGATTTTTGACAAAAATATTCTCATTCAATTACCTGTTCTGCTTCCTCTGGACAGACATGAGATTACTCACAAAAAATGAAGTAATATCATGAGAGCATAATATCTTATCTTAGTACTGATATTTTACATTGAAGGGCATCCCATTCTCTCTAATCTCTCTCTCCCTCCTTCTCCTCCTTCTTCCTCTCTCTCTCTCTCTCTCTCTCTCTCTCTCTCTCTCTCTCTCTCTCTCTCCTTGGTAAAGATAGCAAAGAACCACAGAAATACATTTCACAATCTTAGAACAAGACTGGAACCATTACAAAAACTAAAATTGATTTATATTTTCTTGAGCATTTAAGCACACACATTCAGCAGCCATATTTGGGTAGAGATTTGTTTCTAAATGAGATTTATTTTCAGGGGGTGGGAAATTACATCTTTCAAAGTTCTTTATGAGCCTTAATTCTTCAAAAAGTCTTCAAGAAGTCTTCTATATGATTCTGAAGAGTTAGAGAAACCTGGGGGCATCCAAGGAGAGAAACTGAAGACTCAACTTTTTACTCTCCTTAGCTCTGGGCTCAGGAGAGCAGCCTTCAGCAGGATTGACTACATAATTTGTTGCGGGGCAGTCTAATACAAAATAAAAATTCTGGGCCCCATGTTCAAAATTACTAAGAATTACAAGTTGATAGAGTATTAAAACAAATCTGAGAGGGAGGCCATCTGTGATTAACTGCAGAAGTCAAGTGTGCATGAAACTAGCCTTGCCTTCAGGTTTCCTTCTAGGTTGCAAGCTCAGTTTATCTGCATAGGGGAAGAGTCTGGGGATTCAGAGTAGAAACTATGCAGAAGTAAAGGGTTTATATGTGTTTGGAACATGTGTTTGTACCTTTTGATAAATCAAATACGTGAAACAATAAATATGAGTGAGAAGTACCCTGGTGGAAATTTTTCTCCATTAGAAAACTCACATAAATCTTTGGAAATTAACCATTTTAATGTTACTAAAATAACAAAGTGTGATTCTGTTAAAATAAAATCTAGTAAGGTTGTTTTGGAAACCATATGTATCCACATTTTCCCACAAAGAAGGGAGGGTCGCACATCATCACCCATCATGTGTCATCTCAAATAATACACTTTATCTCTGTTTTGTAGAACTCATCATAATGAAATAAAAGCACTTGCTTATTTTCTCTCTTACTCATAGGTCTGTGAACTCCTGTGAGAATTGACTACCTTATTTTAATATCAGGGACTAGCAGCTAACTGCGGTTTACTACAGATTGGTTGTTCAAGAAGTATTTGTGGAACAAATATTTGAATGCTGCTATGAATGTAAAAAACTACAAACATAGCCAGAGCTCAGCTGGATCTTAAAAAGAGTAGCAATGTCAAATTTGAAAATAAATGATTTGTAACTCCACTTATGAATGAGATAGAATTGCAGGTACTAGAATAGATCCTTTCATTGGAAACAACTGAAAAACACAGACAAAAATCTACAAAACAACACCTGAAGGAGAGGAAACAAAGATGAGCCCACAGTTGCCCTGTTTACTACCTGGAGAGTTTCCAGAACACAGTGCAGGGAGAGGAATTCCAGGGTCTCCAAGGTAAGAAGATGCCAACTAAACATTCTCTTCTACATAAAACTTATGTTTCTCTAATATAATATGTCGTTTTCCAAATTATTTCACTCTTACTTTTTATCAGATATCCCCACACTTTTAGGTTTATTATTAATACCCATTGATTTAGAAAACACAAACTTTGCTACAATTCCTAGAAGACTTCTAATAACTAAGATGTGAAATTACTTAAGCAAAGTTAGTGTAAGCATAAAGCCATGAAATATGGCACCTACTTTTAAAAATATATTTTATGACATCTTTGTTAACTACTGTTGCTTGAAATAAGTTATTTTAATACAGATATTTTTATCAAAAATGCACAGAAAATAAATGAATAGTAATGTCTAAGCACATGAGTTAAATAACTGAAATTGAAACCTTGGACCAACAAATAAACCCCACACTTTTAGTTTGTACCAAAATCCCAAGACAATCCCACTATTTTATTGTAACACTTTAAGCTTAAGTTTCCTTTTTTAAAAAAAATTGGTTTTAACAGTAGAAAATTAAGTTTTTTAAATGTATATAATTATAATATCTAACTAAAAATTTTAGTTATAGCTATACAAAATATTATACATAAACACATATGTATGTCATATATGTATGTGTGATATATATGTATATATATGTTAATATCTTTTATTTTCTAAGTCTGCCTTGAATTCTGAAGTTTTTTCCCCAAATCTTCAAGTCTTTCCCCGAATCTAATTCAAGTTACTAATTCTTTGCACTTTCAATCATTTTACTTACTCGTTCTAACCCCATTTAATATTTCATACTAGCAATATTTGAATTTGTGATATATTTTTCTACCTTTGCTAGTTTATTTTAATCTCATGTTGTTTTCTTCTTAACTCATTTTAACTGCTTACATCATTTTCCCCCCTTAAAGTGCACAGGCTCTTCTTTATCTTAGGGGTAATCATGTATAAAAGCATAACCGTGGATTTTCCAGTGTAGCATATAATTTTTAATAGGATCCTCTTTTTGATGTTGTCTTAAATTCACCTTTTATTTTTCTTCCTTTTAGTAATAGTTTTAATGGGGCCCATGATCACCCAGCCAGAGAATGCATTGCCCTTGCTGCCTATTAGCTGGATATGATCATATTACTAAGTTGAGGCCGAAGGGATGTAAGCAAAGTTGATATGTATGACTTGTGGTTCTCTTCCTCAAAGCTAGGATGCTTACTCGGATTCCTCTTTCGCTGTCCAACTAGCTGGAAAATGTCAGCAATTGATCTTCCTGCTTCTAGAGATGGAAGCCACCTACAGATAACAGCAGAGCCATTTTGCCAGGGTCCTTGGATGAGATCAGGAAGTATCTACTTACTCATGACCACCCTGCAGTGTCACATGAGAATGAAATACATTTTTATGTTGACATTTTAGGCTGGGCTGTCCTGTGTATGTTTAGTAATGTCCTTGGCGGCAAACACTAGATGCCTACAGCACCTCTTCTCTATCCCAGTTGTGACAAACAAAAGTATGTCCATATTACTTTGACAAAAGTCCCCTACAGGGGAAAATTGTCCCTGGTTGAGAACCGCTAGTCTGTAGATTAACTCATTGCTACTGGTGAGTGAGATACTGCCTTAATAAAACTTGGAAAATATAGCATTCACTTAGGGGCCAGGTGGGAGGGAAATGAGTAAAGAGACATGGAAGGCAGGAAGGTGGTGGTTATTTTCCTGCTGTGGCATTTGGTAAAACTGTTGCCTGTAATGTCATAGTAGGAAGAACACATTTCTACAAAGCTACAGAGAAAGTGTTTAGAAAGACAGATTATCAGTTTGCTTTGTTGTTACATGACATTTGTAAACAAAACACTACAACAAGTAAATAAGCTTATTTATTTTACAACTGGAAGTTTGTACCTCTTAATCCTCTTCACATATTTGTGTGTGTGAGTGTGTGTGTGTGTGTGTGTGTGTATGTATGTGTGTCCCCTCATGTGCACATGAGAAGGTAGGAAGATATATAGGTTCACAATCCCTTATTCAAAACCCTTGTATCCAGACATGTTTTATATTTCAGGATGATATTTGTTTTATATGTCACATATTACCCATCCCCAAAGAGACTGGTACCTCAAAATTAAATATATTAATATTTCATCAGTAAAAATGTTAATACTAACACTAAGCGAAATAAATGAAGATTTAAAAGAACCTTTAAAAATAAGCACAGCCAGGAAATATTGGACAATCTGCCTGAAACCTAAATTGGCTAATAGGCCAGGAAAGTAAGTTCTCTCAGAGTTGAAAAATCTGTCTCAATACCTCAGACAGCAAGTAAAAGACTGTCACTCACAGTTTTCTCAAAGGCCTCCCATTTGGACTTTTTGGCCAAAAATATGAGGAAGCCACAGGCAAAGATCAGATTATAGGTGTTGCCTTCCCACCCCTGCTTACTTTTTTAGAGAAACACAACTTAACCTCTCTTAAGATGAGAAGAGAAAGGGGGCCCAGCAAATAGGCCAATTAATTAAAAGCAAAAATCAGAGGATTAAGAAATATACAACTAGAAGAAATTATTGGGTGCGTTTCTTTCCCATGCAATTATATAGACCAGAAACCTTGATTCTTGATAAAGTTGAAAAATCACAGGTCTGGCCTTAACTGGCTTTTAATTGTGTGATACAATAAGAAATCCTTGGTTTCTTAAAGCTGCACCAGCCAGGAGGAAGCTAGAAAAGCTGTGCAGCATGGCTTAATGTGGCCCAACTCTTTCACATCTGCTTCAGAAGATGAGGTAAAAGATTAGGAAATAAAGAAAATTTCAGATGACAAAATTTGGGGCCTAAAGAACAATAAATAAATTTTTAAAAATCCTCCCAGAGAACGAAACCAGAGTCTAACCAAAGAAATTCTTCCACTGTCAGGTCAGGGAGTTCTTGAAATTTCAATCCAGCATGATTTATTTAAATTGTAATGAACCAGTGGCTTTTTCAGGTAAAGATTTTTATTGCTGTTATCCTATTTCTTTTCCAGCACTCTATATTGAGTGTGTACAGCGAGGGGTGTTGGAGGTATGAGAAAAATAAATGACTGTGCTTTTTAGTTTATCAAACTGGGTATCTCGGGGTGATACACAATCTTTTCTATGTGATCCAGCGGACAGTCTGTCAGAAACCATTAATTTCCCCCCAGTATTTATTCCCCCTTACTTCCTGTTAGTAATAGAATCTATTTATTTTTAGTCGAGTACAAGGTATTCAACTAGAGAGACTACATTTCCCAAACTACCTTGCAAACTAGGCCTTATCACACAACAAATAGCCAATAGAATAAGTGACAACAAAATTCCTGAACTTTATGGGTCATGTATTTTTTAAAATGCCTTGCCCTTCACTAATTCCCACCTTTGGGCTGGCTATCAAATAGTAAAAGCTCAGACGGACACCTCAGACACAGAGACACTTATTCAAAGTAGCAGATTTGGTTCACTCGTTTGGTTCTCTAGCTGACTTCATGGAGAAGAGCCCACCTATGTGCGCTAGACTTTCATGCAAAAGAATGATATGCTATAATCTTGTTTCAACTACTGTAATTTTGATTTTCTTTTTTATTTGTTTTTAAGTCTATACCTTAACTCCTATATCTTCTCTGGGATTATGTGACATTGCTAATTGTCCTTAGAAATATGCTGAAGTTTCAGATATATTGAGAATTATATTTTAAATTCAATTATTCAGGATGCTGAATTTAAGGAATTGATGTGGTGCCAAGCGTCATAGGCCATTGCAACTGGGGTAAATTACTCTGCATTTTTACTCTTAATTTGATAATAACATTGCCCTGAACCAGCTCTGTCTACAGAACGACGCAAAATATTCTCCAAGAGGTATTTTTATTTCTTCTACATTTCTTAGTATTGCTTTATTCTATTTTGTAATATGGAAGAGTTTTTATATCTCCATTTTCCATATGGCTAAACCGTGGGGAAAAATATATAAAAAATATTTATATACATATTTTTATTTACCTCAAAAACCCAGCTTTTAGGTTAGCAGTTATATTTTCTATTTATTAAGTAATGTCTGCTTTAAAAGAAAACAATTACTTCTTTATTTGAAACCTGAATTTGATTTTTATCTCCCATTCTAACAGACATGTGTGAACTCTTGTGTATCTATACACACAGACAGACATATTTTCTTCCTTGGGTTTAATGTCTTTTTTTTTTTTAACTTCTTGAGTTTAATATTTTATTTATCTTATTTCTTATTTAGTAAAAAAAATTTTTCTCAGCAGAGCTTTAATGGTACCCATGATTTCTTAAATGATATTACCTTTCTCAGTTTATTTCGGCACTTTCATTGTTTAATAGTTTGTCAACTTCTACTCCACTCTTCCTCAACATCTTGGGTTTTGTCTTATTTCCATTATTGCAAGTAGTGAAACAATAACAAAACTCAACTGAAAGAAAAAGGAGAGAGTCAGCTTATTTGACTCACTTTAATAGGCAACTCACTTCCTATGCATCACAGTAGTGAAGTTCAAATGAGATCTTGAAAAGAGTAGGCAAATGCATGACAGAACTGAAATGAATTGCATTGCTTTGCTGATTTTAAAAGAGTTCCTGATGGCCCATTGCTTCATTGCCTGGATCTTGATATAAGGATACATTTAAACAAAGGTCAAGTTGAAATGTAAAAGCACTAAGTTGACTTAAAGGCAGTGGGAAATAGGAAGGAACACGATGTCAACTACAGGTTACTGAGGGCATCCACACCCGGAAGGACTTTACCTTCCAGAAGCTCTAGACTGGCACCTCCTCCAGTGCTCAGGTGACTGACTTTATCTTCAGTGTTCCATTTGGCACAGCACGTAGCAGTGTCTCCACCTCCTATAATGGTGATACAGCCCCTGGAAGTGGCTTTAACAATTTCATCCATGAGGGCTTTGGTTCCCTTAGCAAAGGCTTCCAATTCAAACACCCCTACAGGTCCATTCCACACAATTAGCTTGGCTTGGGCTACGACTTGAGCATACTTCTTGTTGGTTTCAGGACCACAGTCCAAAGCCATCCAGCCAGCAGGTATGCCTGATGCTACAGTGGCTTGGCCAACCTTAGCATTCTCCTCAAGCTTGTCAGCAATGAGGAAGTCAACAGGAAAGGTAATGTTAACTCCATTTTTATTGGCTGTGGCCATGATATCTTTGACAATCATGGCTCCCTCTTCATCAAACAGAGAAGCACCAATCTCCATGTTGTTGAGTACCTTGAGGAAGGTATAAGCCATCCCACCACCTATAATCATTTCATTGACCTTGTCCAGCATATTTTTGATAAGTTGGATCTTGTCTGCCACTTTAGCTCCACCAAGAATAGCCAGAAAGGGTCTCACTGGGTTTTCCAGGGCTTTGGCAAAGTAATCCAGCTCCTTCTTCATCAGGAATCCAGAGGCCTTCTGAGGCAGATTCACTCCCACCATGGAGCTGTGGGCCCGGTGAGCAGTGCCAAATGCATCATTAACATAAACATCGCCCAGCTTGGAGAGTGATTTTCGGAAGGCTTCTATGTTATGGGGCTCAGCTTTAATCTTATTTCCAGAAGGATCTTGGCCTTTCCCTTCTTCCTCTACATGAAAGCGGAGGTTCTCCAGCAAGATAACTGAACCAGCAGGTGGGTTGGCACAGGCGCTCTCTACTTCTGGGCCCACACAGTCCTTCAGGAACAGAACATCCCTACCCAGCAAGGATTTGAGTTCAGCAGCAACAGGTTCCAAGGAGTATTTATCAGGCATGGGAACACCATCGGGTCGACCTAGGTGACTCATAAGAACTACTGACCTGGCTTTATTATCCAGGCAGTACTTGATACTCGGGATGGAAGCCTTGATCCTCTGGTTGTTTGTAATCTGGTTCTTCTTCATGGGAACATTGAAGTCTACTCTCATGATGACTCGTTTTCCTTCAACATCCAGTTTGTCCAAAGTTAACTTCCTAGAGAGAGACATTTTGAGAATACAGATACAAATCAAATGCTGAAGAACCACTTTACTGCTGCTAGAAGGCTGGGTGGTTGGTGTTTCTAACTCCCATCGTCTTGGCCCAGCCCCTTTCTTCTCAGCACTGTCTCCCAAACGGCAGTCGTGATTGGACTGGGGAAAGGAAACCTGTCTCTGCGATTGGTCAATAATCCTGTCCATCTGGATTTGGAGTGTGTTGCGTGCTGCAGATTCAAACCAAACGGTTGGGCGGGCCTGAAGGTGAAAACGGAGTAGTGGTTCCTGGCTTGGATGATAGTTGAGGAGGTGAAGAAATCCTGGAATCAGAAGGGTCCTGAAGTCCAAGTCTCCTGCTGGTTCTTTTATTCTCCACATCCCTTTTGACAATTGCTCTTATTAAAAAACAAACAAACAAACAAACAACAATAAAAACAACAGAACAAAACAAAAACCCCTCACCCATGTCAAATACTAATTATATTCAAGTGTAAAAACTTCTGAGAGCCCAAATAAAGGAAACATTTGAAATAATGGGTTTATGAAGTCATGTTTATTCAAGGCAACATAGTATGCTTCTATTTTTTTTCCTTGTCTTCATAAACACTGCTTTCTGTTAAGAGCCTAGCTGGGTGTTAACCTTTGGCTTTAGGTATTCTAAGGTGGGGTGGAAATGACATGTTTTCATTATCTTTCTCCTTCCATTCTCAGACTACTGTGAGAGAAAGCAAGGTGGCTTCCTCAGGAGAATGCCATAAGATCAAAGAAAAGAAGAATATCAGTAAAGCACTGAAGGTGATGGTGACATTTATTTCAGCCTAGAGTGTTACGATGAGCCTCCTTACTTTTTCTCTCCTTTTGCTTTATTTTACTACCTGTATAATGTAGAAATTATAACTTAGAAATTGAGCTGAAAAGAGGTACGGTTTTCATGAGGATGAAAATGTCTATTTGAATTGAAAATGAGTAGGATATTTTATTTTTGGAGAAAGTGTGTATGGCTGATTGGTCTAGTAGTGAAAACTGGCTTGGGAATTAGTTGATATGGCAGTTTCTTTAAGTTAAATGAATGAAATATGTAGCATGAAGGCTTTGACAAAACTATATTGAGGCATCACTCACTAGGATGGCTACAATAAAAATTGGAAAAAAAAGAAGACATACAATAGCAAGTGTTGAAAAGGATGTGGAGAAAGTAGAACCCTTGCATATTGCTGGTAGGAATGTAAAATGGTTCAGCCCCATTAGAAAGCAGTTTGAAAAATCCTCAAAATTATACATACGGAGTTACCATATGACCCAGCAGTTCTACACCTAGATATTTACTACAATGATATCACTACACTCTTAAACAACATCCAAAAATCTTATCCAAGTACATAGAAAACCTATACTCTTTCAAAATTCTCTATAAAAATATTTAGAGCAACTTTATTCATAATTGCCAAAATATTCTTCAACCAGTGACATCCATGCAACTGCAGATACTTCCATACAGTGGAATGTTAAAAAACAAAAAGAAATAATCTATTTATGTGCAGAAAATCACTAATGGAATTTAAATGAATTTTGCTAAACAAAAGAAGCGGAACACAATGTATGAAGACATTGTATAATTCCACACATACAATACTTGAGAAAAGATGAAACTAAAGGGATGGTGTTAGGGGAAGACGGAGTTGGTCAAATATTATGTGGACACAAAGGGAGATTTTTAGTATGATATACGATTTCTATATGACACTGGGGTGGTGAATGCAAGATTCTATGCACATGTCAAAATCCCTAGAATTGTACATTAGAGACTGAAATTTAATGAACGAAAAAATTTTTGAAATGAGCTAGGATGTTAGGAACTCTCAGGGTGGAATGCAGTTTCTGAAAAATCAACCAAGTTGTATTATAATATATTACAAATCTCACTGAAAGTGATGGGCAAGAAAAGGATGAATTTAGTAACTTAGGAAAAAAGGTTCCCAATTGGAAAGGCTAAGGACAAAACAAACAAACAAACAAACAAACAAAAAACTGTTCATAAATGTAATCCTCTAGTCAGTAATTTGTTTATAACAGGTATATAAGTTAATTCTGAAACTAGTTTATATGTATACTAGTGTTGAATAAGTAAATAATGGTAGATTGGTTTTTCACTGTCAGAAAAAGAAGTTACAAATAAGAAAGGAACAGTAGAATTAACTCTAGTACAGGATTAAAATCTGAGATAAAAGTATGAAGGCATAATCTCTTTATATATATGTATGTATACACATCTATAATTATTTCTGTATACATATGTATACACATCTATAATTGTTTCTGTGTGTATATATATAGTACACACACACACACAAACCAGGTCAGACAATTAAGGTCTCAAACTCATCCTAGAAAAAGTGCTACATACCTCATTGCTGAATATCACTATGGTCACCTTTAAAGTACTCCTCTTGGGAAGCTATGCACTGACGCCAGCGCCTAGTTCACCCTTCAAAGCTATTTTGGAACTCTTTTTCTGGAATGGACATCAGAGCTGTCATTGTATTACCCTTGATGTCCTGAATGTCATCAAAATATCTTCCTTTCAATATTTCCTTTATCTTCGGGTAAAAGAAGAAGTTATTGGAGTGAAGTTATCTGGTGAGTAGGGAGGGTGCTCCAATACAATTATTTGTTTACTGGCTAAAAACACCCTTACACACAGTGCCATGTGAGCTGGTGCATTGTCGTGATGCAAGAGCCATGAATTGTTCAGGTCGTTTTCGTCTAATTTTTTCATGCAGCCTTTTCAGCACTTCCAAACAGTAAACTTCGTTAACTGTTAGTCCAGTTGGTACAAACTCACAATGAATAATCCCTCTGAGATCAAAAAAGTTTAGCAACATTGTTGCAACAAGTTCAAGAACTTTATTGTCAGACCTTGTGTACACACACAGAGATACAATTATACATGTGTATACATATGCATTAAGTTTTTGTTATAGCTGTAATAAATTAGCACAAATTGAGCTACTTAAAACAATATAATTTTATTGGTTTGTCGGTCAGAAGCCCAGGTTGGCTTGACTGGATTCTCTGCTTTGGGTTTCATAAAGCTGAAATCAAGATGTTGGTGGTTGATTTCTTCCTGGGAGATTCTGGGTAGAATTTACTTTTGAGCTCATTTAGGCTTTTGGCAGAATCAGTTTCTTGCTGTTATAGGATTGAGGTCTGTGCCTCTTTGTAGGCTTATTAACCACCCTGTAAAGACCCTGTCAGGTCCTTGCACATGGGCACCTGTATCTCAGAGAGCAGTAGTTCATTGACTCCTTCTTACACCTGGCATCTCTGATTTTCACTTCTGCTGCATCTTTCTTCTACTTTCAGCCAGAGAAAACTCTCTGTGGTTAAGGACTCATATGATTGAGTTGCTGGGCCTACCTGGATAACTCAGTATAAATTTCCTATTTTAAATTCCGTAACAATTATATCTGCAAAGTCTCTTGCCATTAGCATAATATCTTCACATGTTCTGGAGAATAGGGCACACATAACCTCAGTGGGCCATTATTCTACCTACTTCAACATGATTTGTATACATACAAATATTTCCAAGCTCTATCCATAGTGGGCTTAGAAACAGTGGCATCCCAGGTGCACAGAAAATACCCTTGCTTTCTAAATAATATTCTCTGATAAAGAGAGTCAGGGCTTCTTGAATAAATGGCTGATTCTCAGACTAGGGGGAAAAAAAGAAAAATATAGACAATTTGGACTTCATGAAAATTAAAGACATTTGTGCATCAAAAGATGCATCAACAGACTAAAAGGGCAACCCACAAAATAGGAGAAAACATTTGCAAATCATATATCTGATAAGAGATTAATATATACAATACACATAGAATTCCTAAAACTAAACAACAGAAAAACAAACAATCATATAACAATGGGCAAAGGAATTGAATAGACATTTCTCCAAAGGAAATTTGCAAATTGTTAATTAGCATATAAAAAGATATTTGCATCACTAATCATAGGAAAATGCAAATCAAACCTACAGTGAGATACCACGTAGCCTACCAGAAGGGCTACTAACAAAACAAAACAAAACAAAACAAAACAAAACAAAACAGAGAGAGAGAGAGAGAGAGAGAGAGAGAGAGAGAGAGAGAGAGAAGAAAAAGAAAAGAAAGCAAATAACTGTTGGCAAGGATGTAGAATAATTGGAAACTTTTGTGCAGTTTATGGGAATGTAAAATGGCACACCTGCTGTGGAAAACAGTATGAAAGTTCCTCAAAAAATTAAACATAGAATTATATGATCCATCAATTCCTCTTCTGAGTATATATCCAAAATAATTGAAAGCAGGGTCTCCAAGAGATATTTGGATACCTATTTTTATAGCAGCATTATTCGCAATAGCTAAGACATGAAAGCAACCTAAGTGTCTATTGACAGATGAATGGATAAGTAAAATGTGGATTTATATGTATAAACACACACACACACACACACACACACACACAATGAAAAAAAAGAAGAGAATTCTGACACTTGCTACAACATGAACAAAACTTGAGGCCATTATGCTTAGTAGTGAAATAAGCCAGTCACAAAAAGATAAATACTGTATGGTTCCATTAATATGAGGTACTTAGAGTAGTCAAATTCATAGAGACAGAAAGTTGAATAGTGATTGCCAGGGACTGAGAATAAGGGGAAATGGGGAGTTATTTTTAAATGAGTATAGACTTTCAATTTTACGAGATGAACGTGTTCTGAAGATGGCTGGTGGTGATGGTTGCACAATGTTATGAATGTATTTTAATGCCGCTTAAACTGTATACTTACATGGTGACTAACAGGACCACAAAAGAGTAAGGGAAAAAAAACTAACACATTTAGGCATCAGTTGATGTTGCTTAATTTTATTTTCTAGTAGCACTTGTATGCACAGTTATGTAATTTTCTATAGCTACAGCTAAACCCCAAAAGTAAGCATTGAAATTTTATACAGTTAAATATATTCCCCAAGATTGAGTTCTGTGGATATTGTCTCCCAAAATTGAAAATCCTGATGCCGTGTGTCACCTCACTTATTGGTTAACCTGAAATGTCTTCTTAACTAAGTCCAGTCTTCATCTAAGTTTATACCCCTGCCTGTCCTTCTGCATAAGCAAAACCTAGAAAACCCTGCCAGTCTTGGGCAGGGTTTTCTAGGTTTTGCTTATGCAAATATCCTTTGACTGCTTTTCTAGCAAGTCTTTTATTGGCTGCTAGCCTGAATGTATTTCCCCATAATGGTGATTGAACTCTATGGTGGGAATATCTCATAACAGATTATTGAATTTTGGAGATATTAAAAAAAAATCCTATGAAAAGTGATACATGTTATGGGTATAATCTATTATTATTTATATTAGTTAAGAAGTCTTTGAAAAATTTAAAGCAGTTTCGCTTCACTTCACTTTTCTGTTGACAATGAATATAAAATATACACTCTACCGTGGTATGCACAGAGTTCTACCAACTCATTTCTGAGATGAGTTGGTAGAGATGACCAATCATTTCTATGTGTAAATCATTTTAGTCACTAAATTTTATGAACTAAAAATCAATCAATCTCTCCTTTAAAGAGCATTTTAAAAATCATTTATGAGGTGATAAATCTCCCTTTTGATACTAGCAGCCAACTACTATTTTTACATTCAAAAAAATTTCCAACAGCACTTAGGTTCATTTTGCAAGGTAAACTAGGGCCAGTGAAATGCAATGTAACTTTTTATACAACACAGAATCAGTTTGAAAAGAATTCACACAGTAACATCATGTACAAATAAGCCAATGCATACATTTTGAAGTATATTCTTGTTTTTCTTGAATGTTGCCCTATTCGTCCATCTGTTCATCTATCGTTCTAACATAGTTCTGTCACATAAATAGTAGGTAAAATATACTATTTTCATATTTTGTTTTTATAATCTGATTTTTTTAAAATAAAACATACAAAGGGCACATGCAAATACGGCCCAAATTAAGTAGCTTAGTTGTCCAAATCAACAATTTCTTTAGGAATTTTGAACACTGAATCTCTACATATCTCTGTTATTTTTATTAATTGAGATAAGCACTTACCAGGGCAAATCCTTGATGTGAGGCTAACATGGGAACATTACTTTCATTACAATGAGATTAATAAGACATCACAAGTATTATAAGATGAAATAAGACAAATCATCACCAGTTCGAACTAATCCTAGGCGAGGATTGATGTGCTGCTAAGATTAGATTTTGTTCTGTTTTCCCTCAAGAGTCCAAACTGCAAATGCTATCACCCTGAGTATCATGAAAATTGTGATTTGAAAGTTACATATTAAAAAATGGTGTTGTAAAAGGGAACATGTCAATTAATATTTTAATAGAAGACATTGAAAGCTTGGGAGTTTAAATTTACAATGACAAGTTATTTTTAACTTTTCAATGACTTTGCAGTTATTTTTTAAAAGCTGTTTTAATAACTTTTCAATTTCTCTTTAAGTATATTTTGTGATTCTAAGATAAAATTAGTTATTTCATCATAATTTTAAAAATTGAAGTATTTGCTTATTTGTCTTCTAATACACACACTCAGATTCAATTTAATAGATGAATTTTTATTACTGTAGAGCTCAAAATTTTCAATAGAAAATAAAAGCATGTGATATATTCTATAGTTCTTGAGTAACCATCCACTAAATTTTCGTAAAACAAACCTTTTTATTTCTTAAGGCTTATACTTTATCACAGTTGTGATGTATCCAACAGTGGTCTGCATAATACAAAATATATTTGCTAATTTAAACAATCATATCTAATTGACTAGTTTTTGATAGAGTCAAAATGTTTGCTTTGTAGTATTTCTTGAGGCTTCATCCATTATAGTATGTTGAAGATAACTCTGCCATAAAGAAGGGGTACAGGTGGGAAAGAAGACTATTGTAGTCTGCTTAAGCTCTAATCAAAGGAAAAACAAATAATAGGGAAATTGGGAGAGTCATTGGAGGGGACAAAGATAATTGATTTTGAGAAAATAGCGCAATAGAAATATTCTTGAAGAATAATGTATACATGTATTCAAACAATATGGACAGGCATCACGATTTCTGTTCAAATAGAGATCTGTGCAATAGATTCTAGTCCTCTGTCCCTTACCTAGTCTTGGAGATGCCAGTATTGATTAGAATTCCTTTAGCAACTACAAAACCTATGCGAGACCTTTGGAACCCTGTGATTTTTGGTTCTCGCCTTTCCTTGGGGAGAGGGGGGCAGAAGAAGTGGCCTTCAGTGGAAATTCAAAGCCCAAGGACAGAGGTAGAGGATTTTGTTGCACTGTTTCCCTCCCTTGTGTCTGCTTGAGATCAAGCCAATGAGTGTGATCAGGATGGACTTAATTGGAGTAACAGTTGGAAGGGGTACATCTTGCAAACTTTAATAGGACTAAGTGCTGGCCAGTCTTGAAATCGTGTTCTCATAACTCAGCAAAATGAAGTGTAAAGTAAAAGAGAAGGAGAAAGTAAAAAACAAAACAAAAAACATAAACAACAAAAAAAAGAAGAAGGAAAAAAAATCCCTGCAAAAGAAGCATGAAACCAGTGCCTTATGGATTTGTTCTAAATACCTCTTTTGTTGTGCCTGTGGTAATATAAGGGCAATGCTGGGGCTAGGCTAAATGGGGAGCCAAGAACAATTATGCTTACATTTGGCATGCTCTGGCTCTCAACTGATATCTGGGAAAGGAGAAGTTGTTAAAATAGGTGAATTGTAATATTTCCTAGAGGACAGATGACACCCGAGGTGGAAATAGAAATAAGGCGAAGGGAATTATCAACTGCAGCATAGGAGGCTTTCTTTTCTTTTCTTTCTTTCTTTCTTTTTCTTTTTCTTTGAGAGAAAAAAGTAGTTTATTCACAGATGAATAAAAAGCATCTTGCTGGAATCCCTAAACAAGAGGACATTGTCCCCTGAAAATATAGGCCACGTAATGCCAGGTTTTTATTGGTAGGCAAAAGAAGTATTAATAAGTGGATAAAAGAAGCCATCTCTACAGCATTTCAGTCACAGGTGGTTCCTTTGATGGAATCTTGTAGAGAATAATTCAGCTGTAAAGAGAACCCAGTTTGTTCTTAAGCTACCTGGGCTCCTAGAGCATCCGTTTAAATTGTTAATTTTAACCAAATGAGAATCATTCCTGCAGCAAATTAAAGCAAGCTACTGAGCTTCACAATTTGTTCTTAGAGAACACTGTCATTAATCCTCTAAAAAATCATTGGGATGAAAAAGTTGCAGTATAGAGAGCAAGTGTTATTAAACTATAAGTTTTCCCATAATTAATAATAATTTATTATTATTAATTAATTATTAATATTATTAATCCTCCCGGGATTAATAATGCTGGGAAGCTTTCTTAATTGATATTCTTTTCCAGTTTCAACACACACCACACCACACACACACACACACACACACACACAAATGAAGTTACTGCCTGAGGTTTGGGTTACCCTGTAGACATTAGTAAACAGGGCAAGAAAACAAACAAACAAAGACAAACAAATAAAAGGATGTATAAGGAAAACAATCAATATATCTGAGTAGCTTCCACATTGTAAGAGAAAGACAAATAGCACAATACAAATAGCACAATATACCCAAATTAATGGGGCTAACTTAATGGGAATTCAACACAAGATTAAAATAAATGGAAAGCTGACCTTAAAGAAATAAAGGTAATGAAAATCTGAAGGATGATGAAACAGTTAGGAAACATAACCACTGGAAACACTGAATAGGAAAAAATGTTGTAATATTATATACGACTCAAAGGGATAGGTTAAATAGTAAAATCGATATAAAAGTAACTAAAGAATGAATTAGTAATCATATAATTTGTAGAGGAACACTAACAGAATGCATTTGAAAAGGGTCAAGAGGAAGAGAGTGAGGACAAAACCAAAGTGTGTGGAAACTAACAATGGTGTCAATATCCATCACAAGAAGCCGTACAGGGAGAGCAAAAAGATGTGAAGGTGGTAACATATTTGAAAAAAATAATATCCTGGAAAAACATAGACATAATGACTCAGGTTAAAAGAACTCATAACAAGATATGCAGAATAACCAAGATTTGAAACAAACACACCATCTAGAAACAATATAGTGAATTTTAGGAACATTAACACCATGAAAATATTTATGTTTCTAGCAGATCTCTTGCAAGGGAAAAGATTCAGACTGAGATCCTCATTAAAATAAGCAAAAATAATTAAAAACCAAATTTTTTACCAAAATCTTTGTATCTATTATAACTAACATATAATTTAAACAGGGGAGTTAAATAAAGGTATGTTAAATAATAAAAACAAAAGTCAGAGGTTGTCTTTTATAAAAATGAAAAACAACTGTGGGTAGGTTTATTCTATCGGAGAAATTTAAGTCTAGAACAAAGCAACGAGTTTGGGGAATTAAGTATGACTTAAAAATCTTAGTAAAACTCATTGTCTAAATAAGTAATGATCAGAGTTTTTATTGTTGTTGTAGATGGTAACTTGGTTTTTATAATATTGTTTTGTGGTTGTTGCCAATATAGAAAAACATTATTTATGTTGCTAGGCTGAGGTAATATCAGGTTTCCTTGCCTAACTTTCTTAATTTAAATAGGAAACTCAAAAGAAGCAACATACAATGACTTAAGTGATCATTTAATCTCTAAATAATTAAATCAGTTTCTCCTTCCCCCTTATCCTCTTACTTATCACACATCTTAATTAAATTGTTTTGACAAGGACTTTCCGTAATATTTTGAACACTCAGGGAAATATCAGGCATATTTCAGATACTCTTTGTTTCTCTCCCCCACAATTTAATTTCTCTGAAATCAGGGTGCTCCCAGCAATGAAGACATTCCATAGTAATTTTCCCCCTTTTAGTGGCTTATATAATAATCGATGACATCTTCTGTTAGATGAAATATACTAAAACATTAATATTCATTCCTGAATTTCCAGGCTTTATCAGGCAATACATTGAAAAACGTGATTTTTCATTATAACACTAGCAGAAGAGTTTGACAGTGTATAGCAGGAAGTGTACATTTTTTAGGGGTATCATATTTAATAGTTGGTTCTTTGGAGAAAAGTCTAACTAGCATGTGAAGGAGACGTATATGGGGGGGGGGTGTCTCCCTGCCATTTTCACAACTTTTACCTGTATCACCCCACAGCTAGGTCAACCTGAAATGTGCATTTTATTGTAATAAATTTTCACCTATGTTTGCATATGTGTAGACAATTCTGTATCCTGCTGCTGCTCTTGCCAAGAAGGTTTTTCAGATTTTGTTTGTGCAGATGTCCCCTAACTGCTTTGCCAGAAAGTCTTTTTTATTTTTAATAGTTTCTTCTCTTTTTTTTCTAGAACATTTTGTTGAGGTATGATTGACGTACAAATAGCTCTATGTATTTGATGTATACAACTTGATGAGCTTGGAGATCAATATCCACCCATGTAACCATCACCACAATCTATTCTATGAGCATATCCATCATCTCCAAAGTTTCCTACCACCTTCTTTAATTATTGTTTTATGCGTGTGTGATAAGAACACTAAACACAAGATCTACACTCTTAGGAAACTTGTAAGTATACAACACAGTATTGTTAACTATAGATGCTGTGGTGTGCAAGTAAGTCTTTAGAACTTATTCATTTTCTATAATTAAAACTTGGTACCCTTTGATTAGTACCTTCTTGTTACCCTTTTCACCAGCCCCTGGGCAACCACAATCTATTCATAAAACCAGCAAGTGTTCTATGATTGCTGAACTGAGTTGTTTTTTTTCCCTACAGTAGTGATAACTGTATGGTGTGTGTGTGTGTGTGTGGGGGGGATCTTCAATATAGGTTATTAAATTTTGGAGATTTTAAAGAAAAGCCTTTGAAGTCACAAGGTATAGATATAATCTATTATTTATTTTATTAAGAAATTACAATATTTGGTTCAGTTTAGTTTCATTTCACTTTTCTGTTGACAAAATATGTGAACTATACATTTTGTGATAAAATACACACAGTTCTGGGTGCTGAGATGACAGATGATCTATATTAATACAAGAAAATTTAATCACGGTTTTATCACTAAAATAGATTACTCTCTGAGTTAATATAATCTTTTCTTTTTATGAAACAATTCATCTCTGTCAAAATTATTAGAAAACTACAAAGTTCTAAAAAAAATTGCATTCTAAATTTACAATGAGCACTTAGAATTGATAAAGATAAAGAAGGAGAAGTTATACGCTTGTAACATATTATTCAGTGCAGAACTAGTTTTTAAAAGTTAACAAAACATGCAATACATTGCAGTTATATGAGCAATGTATACATTTTAAAGTATCTACTGCGTGTGTTTATTATTCTGTTAATTTCTCTACCCTTTCCTATGATTTACTCCTGTTTTATAAATACTAAGTACAATTTGGTATTGTTGAATTTTTGTTTTTAAAATATGGACTGTTGTTCTGTTAGTAAACACAAAGGACAGCAGATAAATATATAGCCAAACTTTCCTGGCTAAATTGTCCGCGTCACAAAAATACACTCTTGTAGAACTTTTGCATACAAACTAGCAGGCTCTCTTATCAGTTATTGTTTGATGTGATGACAGAATAGAACAAACTTATGCTATAAAGACATAGATGGGAACTTTAATTTTATTGAAACGAGTCAAATAAGAATCATTATAAAAAAAGCAAGATAAAACATCATCATCTTGCTTAGGTTAGGTTGTGTTTCATTTTCCCCAAAGGGAGCAAACTGTAGACAGTCACCTTATATAACAAGATGATTGTAGTATAAAAAAACATTTGCTTCAAAATGATGTCTCTAAAGTGATCCTTACAATTGAAATTTTAACCAATGACTGTGTAGAAGCTAGAGGGTTGAAACTTATGTAACAGATTTATTTTTCTAAAGATACATTTACAAGTTTTAAAAATTTTGTAAGAGTATTTTTATTGTAAGATAAAATAAGGAATTGGTTACTCAAAAGTGGGAAACAACTCCTACTAGCCTGCATAATTGCCTTACAATACACAAGAACCTCCTTTTCCTGTTAGACATGTTATTTTTGCAGAGCTCACAACTTACACTAGGAATTAAAAGAATATCCACTAGGGCAACCAATCACTGTGTTCATAAAACGAAATATTTAATCATTCCATTAAAACGAGTCATTTAATCACAGTTACGATATAGCCAATAATCGTCTCCATAATGAAAACCATGCTATATAATTTTTATAATGTTTATATATATGAACATTTTTATAATGTTTTATAATTAAACAATTATATTCAATTAACACATTTTCAATGTCTTCACATTTTAGCACTGTAATATACCACGTGTTTTCATCTATTACAACACGTTGAAGAAAACACTCCCATAGAGAAAGGATATTATAGGTAGGGGAGGAGAGAATTGTAGTCTACTTTAGGTCTAGAGAAAGAAAGAGTGAGAGTGTATGCCTTTGTGCTTCCAGCATTAACTAGGGGAACTGAGGAGAGTTATTACATAAATTCATTACAGAGGACAAGGATATTTAATTCTGATAAGCTAGCTTAATAGAAATATCCTTTAAGGGTATATACATTCCAAAATATCTGGCAAGACATCCCTAATTTTGTCTAAGCAATAGATACTAATTCTCTGTCCCTCTCATCTATCCTTGGGAATGCCAACAGTGAGACGGGGACTTAGAGTTCCTTGTAGTAACTACAAAACCCTGTAGAATGTCTACAGGACCCTAACATGGCTTCATTCTTGCATTTTCTGGCAGCAGAAGAAAGTGGCCTTTAGTGGAACTCCAAAGTCCAGGGAGAGAGGTTGGATTGCTGTACAGGATTTGAGTTGATCTTTTTCTCTCTCCCTTGTGTCTTGCTGAGAACAGGTCAGTGAATATGATCAGGTTGGATTAATAGGGTAGCAGTTGGAAGCAGTTCACAGTAGCTTGTGAACTTTGATGCGTTGATTGCTTATCAAGCTTGAAATTTTGGTCTCAGAACTCAGCAAAAATGGCATCAGAAAAAGGAGACAAGAAAAAATAAATAAAAGAAGGAAAGAGAAATTTGTACCAGAACCATGAAAAGACTTTACTAGAAATAGGTTCCAAATATCTATTCCTCTTACTTTGCCAACTGTAGGGTAATGTTGGGACAATGCTGCAGGCAGACTGGAGTGGGGAACCAACTACCAGGGACAACAAATACACTTTGTGTAGTAGCTTCCAGTCCTTGTCATTAAAAATAGTGTAGGCCATCATCAAGGAGAGAAGTTACTGAGATAGAGTGGCTGAGGTTTTCTTGGACACAAAAATGTCTATCTGTTGGACTAGGATAAAGACCGTAAGAAATTCCGACTGCAAAGTAAGACTGAGTTTTCCGTTTCTCATTTCCTCCATTTCTATCCAATGCACCAAGAACCAAATAAAGTTAGGACTTAGCCTTGTCTGATTCTGCAGACATAAGTAACCAAGGCCACAAATATATTGACAGGAAGAAAAAAAAATCAATATGTCTGAGGAGCTCCAGCATTATGAGAGAAAATTAACAACTGGAACAACATATACTAAAGGAAGCAGAATTATTTGAAAATAAGTGCAAATTTCGAATAAGTCTAACTGAAGTCTTAGAGAAATAAACATTATAGAAATCTGAATGATCATTAAGCGTTAATGAAGTATAACCATTTGAGAAAAATGGTGAAATGAATAACTAAAAGGAATGAGTTGCATAAGACAACATATAAAAGTGGTAAAGAATGAATTACTGAGCAGCGATGTTGGTGGAGAAACTTTCAGAACACATTAATGACTGAGTCAGAGAGAATGAGACAAAGTTAAGATGTATGAATACTAAAAAGAAAGTGCCACTATTGTTAGAGGTCAGAGAAGGAGAAAAGTACAAATAAATGGGATGAAATATCTGAGACACTAAAGATTTCTAAAATAGTCAATGATACATCATGTAGAATTGCCAAGGTTTAAAGTATATACACACACACACACACACACACACACACACACACACATAGAAACAGTACAGTGAATTTAAACATTGAAAGCAAGAAACAATTTTTTAATTTTCTATGAAAGGAAACCAGATCCCCTAGAAGGGAAAAGATTAAGAAATGAGTCTAACTTTTCAAAATAAACATGGGGAGTTAAAGAAAGTGGGTACATATTTTCAAAGTGATAAAGGGAAAGCATATTTTTTTAAAAACAAATTTTTAAAAAATCTTACTAACCTTTAATTTAAGTGAGAAAATGAAAAAAGATACTTGTAATCACAAAAAATGTCAGAATTTGTATCTGAATGCTTATCTCTTTTAATAACAAATTCTGGATTTATTCTACCAGGAGTAACTGTAATTTAGGAACATATCAAATTATGGAAACTAAGAACTAAAATTTTAGGAAAATTCAATGTATAAATAAGTATCGATTACTATGTTTAGATTTTTTTTTATTATAGTTGTGAATAGCAGCTTATTTTTATAATATTTTTATAGGAGCTATTGCCTATATATTGGAACACTGTTTATTTTGTTAGGCTGATTTTTTAATCCATCTTTCTTGTTGAATGAACTGTCTAATGAGTTTAAATAGAAAATTCAATAGAAGAAACATACAAATACCTTAGCTGATCATTTACCTGCAAATAATCATTACAGTCTCATTTTCTCTTCAATCTTTATACTTTCTCATTTCTTTATTAAACTGTTTTGATAAGTACTTTCAGCAATATTTTTGAACACTTACATTAATATCAGGTATATTTGAGTGTTTTCCTTGTCAGACATTTTGCAAAGATGGGCCTTTTATTTAATCAAACTTAATTTGACACAACAGATTTCTGTGAGATTCCCTTAATTATATTTAAAAAAAAATTTTGGTATATGGAAGAGATTGTTTATCGCTGTAATGATATGATCAGTGAGCAGTTCCTGGAGGGAACATGTCTCACCTGTGACTGAGGCACAGAACTCAGGGAGGTATAAAGAGAGTGGTTATAAATACTAATTAATAATACCAGCTAATATGTATTGGTCATTTTTTAAGTACCTGTTTCCAATGTGAAGGACATGGTAAATAAAATTGAAAGTCGTTTTCACCCTCATCTAAAAATTAAAATTGCCATTTTTATGATTTCCCACAAAGTATTTGTGATCCGAATGCAGTTGAGATAATACTAATAGGATGGGGTGCTTACACACAAGAGAGGCCCCCTCCTTCCTTATTTTAAGGGTACTTGTCATGCCAAGGGTACTTGTCGTTTCATTTCCAATTTACCCAGACTTTTTTTGGCAACTATACTTTCTATAATATTTTACAAAATATTTTAATATACTTTTAAATATATTTATGTGTTTTTAAATATATTTAAATATTTATAATATATTATATAAATACAATGTATTTGTAATTAACGCAGTGTAAGCCATCACCAAGCTTAAAATTGGAGACTGTAGACAAAGTTATTTCTTCATTACTTTCTTATTTGAATTCCTCTCTTAGAAACAGAATTATCCTTGCCTCTCTGAACCAATTACATTCCTTGTACCCTGAATTCTATTCATTATACTTTCCCCATCTCTCCAAATGAGCAATTTTATGCTCTTCTGGCACTCTGTGACCTGAATTGGTCACTAATGCTGTTTAATGTATTAGGGGCAAGAGATGAATGAGCTTTCTGTGTTTTCCTAAGCTGCATCAATTTCCTTGGTGTGGAGAGTTCACAGAAGAGCTGAAGTACTTTTGAGAGGAGAGACACAAAAGTACTGTGCAGAGAAAGGCAGGCACAACTGTTGGGTGGACTCCCAGATTTGATTTTCACATATTTTGGTCCATTCTGAACTGGAAATTCTGGCCACTCTATTGTAAGAACCTGAGATGCAGGAGAGGGTTGGAGTTAAGGGATGGATGGGTGTGGGGCTACACAATTGCAGCCTGGGACACAGTGTGACGACTGGGGCCCATGAATTAGCAGTGAGTCTCCCTTGTCCCAGAGACAGGCAGATCCCTCCAGAATACCACGCTCGATCAGGAACCCACACCATGAGTGAATGGCTACATGAGAAGGTATAAATTGTCTCTTGCAGGTAATGTCTTTAGTAATCTAAGTCACGCAGATTTCTGCCTCACATCAGGGGACATGAACTAACACATTTCAAAAGCCTGAGATGATTACATTCTGCCACAAGGGCTTGTGGAAAGAAGACAAGGAAGAGCAAGGAAGTTAAAAGTCAGAGGTATTATTTTCTGCCCTAATTGTTCATCCCCTCCCTGGAAATGCTCATCCTCAATGAGGTGGTGGGCTTTAGAAATATCAGGAAAGAGTGGTGGTGACTAGAAAATTTAAACTACTGGTATGCTTCCCTGGGAGAATACTTGAAAGATACCAAAATTTGAGGGATACCTCTGATTAGCCGTCTTGCAATGTGACCTTCAAAAGAAATAGAGCAAACTGTTGGAATCCATGTTCTCTGATGTCCTATGGGTATGTTGGTGGGGTCCCTGCAGTTTCCACGTGCCCCAGGAATGGCTCACAAAGCTGCCAAGAGTGCTCCAGGATGACCAAGAGGGAGGAGAAATCCAAGAGAACAGCATTTTATCTAGAGTGTATTTGCAAAAAGGATCTTTCGAAAATACTATATACTATATTTTATGAGACCACATTTACTGGATTGGACTCAAATTTATTTTTGTGTTTCTAGTTTTCAAAATTGCACTTGTCCCACTATTTATCAATAATAGTAGTGAGGAAGTTCAGATCAATTCATATAAAATAAATGAGTCAGTGTTTTCCCTACACTTTTCAGTGTACTTTTCGCAGTTTTCTGATCTAAAAAGGTTTATTATGTTGCTGATGCTATGTCTTGCCATTGCCTGGAAGGCAAAGCTGCATCACTTGATGCTTATAAAAACACCACCCAATCTTCTTGACTTCAGCATCCAAAGATGTTTTCTAAAGTACTTTAATAGCCACTTTTTCCTGCTATGTATTTTTTTTTAAAGGGTAGGTTTGTTTTTTGTTTTTTGTTTTTAGATTTTTATTGGTGAACAGGGACAGGACTTTTATTGGGGAACAGTGTGTACTTCCAGGTCTTTTTTCCAAGTCAAGTTGTTGTCCTTTCAATCTTAGTTGTGGAGGGTGCCGTTCAGCTTCAAGTTGTTGTCCTTTTTTTTAGTCTTAGTTATGGAGGGCGCAGCTCAGCTCCAGGTCCAGTTGCCCTTGCTAGTTGCAGGGGGCGCTGCCCACCATCCCTTGTGGGACTCGAGGAATTGAACTGGCAACCTTGTGGTTGAGAGCCCATGTTCCAACCAACTGAGCCATCTGGGAGGCAGCTCAGCTCAAGGTGCCATGTTCAATCTTAGTTTCAGGGGGCGGAGCCCACCATCCCTTGTGGGACTTGAGGAGTTGAACCGGCAACCTTGTGGTTGAGAGCCCACCGGCCCATGTGGGAACCAAACCAGCAGCCCTCAGAGTTAGGAGCATGGAGCTCCTACCGTTTGAGCCACCTGGCCAGCCCTCCTGCTATGTATTTTTAAGGCAGGAAAATGGGGGAGGAAAATGGGGGTGTGTGTGTCATGTATGTGCTTATATGTAACTAGTAAATTTGGGAAATTAAAAACGTACTTGACACACACATGACATATGCTGAAACATACAACATGGGGGAGTTGTTTTGTGGAAAAAGTTTTGGAAAATACCTAAAACACCTTAATAGTATTCAGTTTGGATGCTGAAAAGTAATCTTCAATAACACTGAGCTAAGATGCCCCAAAATCTGTAGATATGAAAATTACATTAATATTTTTTTTATTATGCTATAATAAAGTTAGTTTTATAAGCGTTTTCAAATGTTTACTTGTGTAGGAAGTACCAATGACTTTTCAGGAAACTAGCAGTAAACACCTCATTTATATGGTCAACATATTGCCGTGATATGGGCTCATTTTTGAGCACTTAATATTTCTGTTATGGGCAAAAGACAAAGCTGCATTCATTTCTCAACTGTATTAGTGTTCCAATGCTAAAGAAATCCTCGTGATGATATTGCAATAAGTCGAAATCACTACAGAGAGTGGAAACCTTAGAGCTATCTAGCTGCCCATCTGGTCGTCCTTAAATCATTCCTGAAATCTGTAATTTTGGGAACTTTGATTCTTTTTACCTAATGATCAGAATCTGGAACCTGAAATTTGGAATATCTAAACTGAAAAAAAAAAAAAAAGGAAAAAGGACATAAACCCGTGTTAAATCGCATTCATTGTTAGTATGATTACAGTGCAAATACAGACTGGATGACTTAACTTACCTTTGCCTGGTCCCTTAACAGTTCCTGAGGATCTCTGAGCACAAAGCTGGATTGTAATTTGCCACTCCTCTGCACAGCCCTCTGTGAGCTCATATTATTTTAACAACATTCTGGCATTTTGTGCAGCATCTTCAATTCTACAGTGAAAGAGTGAGAACCAAGCACACGGTTTTCATAGTCCCATGATGAAATTCTAGTTTATTTCGCTAAAACTCCAACACTAGCAATATCCTCAATTGTGAAAGCTGAATATTAAAATACGAGATTATTCTTAAATATTTCTGGTTTAGAAGAGGAAGAAAAACCTTTCACAATCTCAAAATTTGGTAATAATGTTAAGATGCAGCTTCTCTTTCAGATGTAGTAAAGAGCTGAAGGAAATGCTTCCAGTTAAATTTAAGAACAGGATTAATAATACATTCTAGTCATTTATTAGCAGTTTTCCCTGGGACATGTTATTTAATCTTGTATCTCAGTTTCTGCCTTTATAAATGTGACCCATTACTCATATCCAAAGTTTGTTCCAAAGATTTGATGATATATCCCATGCAGTACAATTGGGAAATGCTCTATCTTGTGTTATGTGCACAATGAACAAATGACCGCTCTCATTACAAGCAAGTACAGTGTCAGGTATCTCAATTGAAAATTGCGAATAATTAAAATTAATATCTAACACAACATATGCCAGGATCTGTTACAAATTCTGTATGTTTCATTTACTTGATCCTCACAGCAACTCTGCAAGGGAGGTGCTATTATTATCCCCATTTTCACATGAGGAAACTGAGGCACAGATATGTCATCGGGTAGATGTCAGCAACAGCTGTTCCACAAGGAAGGTGAAAAGCAGAACCTCTTTATCAAGCAGGTGTGTGACAAATCATCTCCCAAGCACTCTTTCATCCTCTCATTGTGTACGTCCACTTGAAGAACTGCCACCACACCTGTGTGCAACACGTTCCCAACAAAAAGTGAAATTTTTTTTTGATAGGGTTTTACGTAGAATCATTTAGCTGCTCTTTCGAATCATTTTTGGAATACAGAGGGTGCCAAAAAAATGTATACACATTATAAGAAAGGAAAACACTGTATTAAAATTGTAATACTCAATATAGACCTTTAACAAAAGATGAATACAAGTCATGTGTATACTTGTTTTTGGTACTCCCAATATAAACTACCTTAGATTTTCAGTATTTTTCCCTGACAGCAAAAGAAATTTGACATCATATGTATATGCTGCCATCTTTCGGTTGTTTCCTAGAATTACTCTTCATGCTAATAAATTAACTAAACCATGAGATTAATTAACTCATTAGCCTGGCATATAGTATGAACATGGTTTGCAGGTTTTAGTTTATTCATTCGAGAAAAGACATGATTTTGTCACGATACATCAAGGTATAAGATCTCCCAGCTGTGGGAATATCGTTGTGCTCATTAGAAAATAATTCTTGCCCATTGTGACCAGGTTACCAAGTCATTAGGACTGGAACTTAATTGCCTAACTCACAGACAATTGCTTGTGGTGAATGATCTGATGCAATACCCAGGTCCCTTTCTGCACTGAGACCCTTATTCCCCCAGCAGCGGGGACTCCTCCCCACGGGCAGCTCTACTGTCAGCCCTCTCCCCAAATCTCCTTATCCATGAACATACTCCCTTCTCTGGGGCAGCCCACATACAAGAAGTGGTAGATGTAGGAAATGGAAATGCCAGGCCACCTCTCTCCACCTTGGGACAACTTAGAAGAACCATTTCAATTGTACAGCTTCCATGGGATGAGCTGAGGTCTCTGCTGTGCCTACATTACAACCCAACTTCTGTTCTCTCCCTAGCTCCACAGGTAGGTGACACCCACCAATAGTCATCCTATGTGGGAATCTTGTCTCCTTCTCTGCTAATCTACCTGTAATACTCATTATATACAGTTTGCAGTTCAGACCCCTTAGATCAGGGGTGTCCAACCTGCGGCCCATGGGCCAACTGCAGCCCACAATCCATTTTTTATTGGCCCGCAGCAAATTCCAAAAATATATTTAGTTTACTTAAATAAACCAGGTGAGGCAATACGTACTTCACCTCGAGTGAGTGGCCCGGCTGTTTGTGTATTTTACCACATATGGCCCTTGGTAAAAAACGTTGAAAAAAGTTTAGACACCCCTGCCTTAAAGGAAGCTCTCTAGGACATTACCTTTGGTAATGTGGATGATATAACTCCTGTTTTTGAGGTATATCCCTGATAAAAATACCAAGTGAGTACTCATGGTTTTTGCACCAAAGCTACAAATTCTGGCTTGAAAAAGTGATGCTATTTAATCAGGTCCCAACCCTATACATTGACTGACTTTTTGTGGGTAGTGGGGGGCGGGGAGATTCTCTGCCTGGAAGTTGTATTTGTCTCTTCAGTCCTATTCTTATCTCTTAAATGTGTTGCTGCTAATTCCATCCATTCTTTCTACCTCATGTCCTATTCACTTTTCTGGAACTGCTCGACTCCCATATTCCCTTTGAAATTCCTTTTGTTTTACTGGTACGCTTTTACTGGTATGTTTTACTAGGATGCAGTGAATGAAGCCAGGCTGTCTGAGTTGGAATTATTGCTCTGTCGTTTACTAACTGTATGATTGGGTACATTTACTTACTTACTTCCTCTGGGCCTCTGTTTCTTCTGCTGCTGTGCCATAGGCTTGCTTGTGAAGACCAAACTTTTAGTATATTGAAAGTGAATAGTTCTTAATAAAGCTCAGTAAATGCCATTACTATGTACTATTGTCATCATTATTGCGGTTGTTTAATTAATTCTATCATCTTCAGCATGTTGCTGGCTGATGGAATTATTTATTTCTTGACAATGTTATGTAAAGTAGCAATTTCTATTTGGACAGTTGGTGATTCAATGAAAAGTGTATTACATGAGGCTCTGCTGATTTTCCTATTACCAAAAAATTGTTAATTACTCTTACTACCTTTAGACAGAATGTATCACCTTAAATATAATATTTGTAGATCTATAGGTAATATTAATTTAGCTTACAGTGAACAAAGAGTAATATACTACATTTTTGAATGTATGATTTTTTCAGTATATTAGTTTCCGTATATTATCTAGTATATTTCAGTATATTATCTAGTTTTGAGGATTTCTGCATGTCATTCTGACATTATGGAACTTCACAGAGTGGTACAATGGATATTCTGGGATTAAGGTTTTTCAAATTTATACTTTGTACATTGGACCATCTTGAAGAATTTTTATTGGGCAATATGAGCTCTAATGGGAGATGGCTTAATATTCTACCCTTTACTAATTGACTGCCCTTCTTTGGCTCATTTCCTGTCCCCTACAAGTGTTCCCTTCATTTTGCAAATAATAAACTTGTACTCAGCCCTTGCCAGAGGTTTATGTGTGCCAAAATCTATTGCAAGAGATTTGTTATGAGTACAAAGTCTCAAATGTCTTTAATTCAGAGTCTGTATCTTGGGTTTTATTTATAAGAAACAAATACCAATGTTTGCATACAGATCTTAAGAGATTGTAACATAAAGAGAATTCAAACTCAGACTACAATCTAGAATCTGTTCTGTTCTTTTAATTTGTTTACCTTTCATCGGGCCACTTACTAAGAAAAAATATAAATACCTAAATATTTTACAATAGCTGTAGTTGTTATAAGGAGCTGTGTGTGTGTGTGTGTGTGTGTGTGTGTGTGTGTTATAATTTTTAGTGGTATCTATTTCTTCCCCAACTACCACAGGATTTTCAGTAGTTTCTAAATGGCTAAGATCCATCATCATACTTGCTCAAGTGTAGAAGTAGTTATTGTCATTATTTTATATATGAGCGTCATAAGCAGTTTCAGAGCATGGGAAGAAGGCCTACATATGGTATCCAGAAGCTCCTTCTACGACTGCCCCCTGTGGACATCATTTCTTCAAAAGCACACTCATGTGCTACTGTTTTCCTGTTATACTTCAGGTAGTTGTGGTCTAGACTTGATAAGAGGTTGGGGACCCACAAGCATCCCACTTACTGTTTCTAGATTGTACTCTCCTTGTTCCTCTGAAAAATCCTGCCCCAGTGAAACTCATGATATTTAGCTCTCTCACCAATCAACCCAACATTTACTCTCCTATAATGACTTTCACGTCAGTTCTTCTCTTTCACAAAAATTGGGTCTCCTGAAACAAATTTAACCTGTCTATCCCGATTTCTGTAGTCAACTTGCAGGACTTTAAACATCCACTTGAATGACTTTAACCTTCTGATATCTCAGGCCTTTTGTGGGGACAGAGCCAGGAGTGCAGTGTCCAGGCTCTTGCCCTCACGTGGAAAGGTGCTCACTCAGGTGGTAAACGGACATCAACTGTGATTGGATGGCCATCAGCTGTGGCTAGTTGGCCGTCAGCTGTAACCAGTGAGCCATTGGCCACTAATATAATTGCCGTGGCTACGCTAGCAGAAAATGGGGGCTAGCAAGGGCAGATTGTGGATTGTGGGTTGCAGAGAGACGGATGCCGCCAGTGAGAATATGGTGGTATGACTCCCCTATGTGTGGCTCCGTGGGTGTTCCTTTTTGGCCTCACCATATCCTGTGGGAAGCGAGAGCTGATACCCCGCATGACACCCTGCATGATACACTTGAACTCTTGTTTCAAACCTTCTCTTCTAACCCTCCCCTCTCCCACTCTCATGGTATCACCCCGAATATTATGATTACCCCCAAATTCCATACCTCTAAATCACCAGGTCAAATATTGTCTTGTTTGACTAAGAGCTCTCTCTCTGTTTGTCCAGGTTGCCAGTCACACTCTTTGACTGTTGTTCAACATAACCTAGCCTTCTAGCTCACTCTGAATTCTCTCTATTTTACAGCTTTCTTTTGCTTGTTCTTTTTTCACTAACTATGTTCTGCCACTTAGAAAGTTCCTTTTGCCAATACTATAACAAATTTGCCTTACCCTCACCTCCATCTAGAGACATCTCATCATTTTTTATTGTAAAGTGGGAAGATCCCAGCTTTACGAGACAGTGAGATGTGCACAGATGTTAAGGGGAAAGAATCAAGAGCTCTTGTTCCAGTTTATTGGAAGACATTGCTTAGATAAAACCAAAGCACGGATGCAAGTTTTTTTACAGGTCAGAGAAGCAGACATTGTACAGAGTACTGAATTGTCTTTTGAGGCAAATTGACTCAAGTTCAAATCTCATTTGTTGGTAAGGTTTTACTTATCAGTTTGCTTTATGTCTTGAAATTTCATTTTCTCATCTGTAAATATGATACAATAGTACTGTCCTCTATGTCATAGATGTTTAGTCTGAATTAAATAATGAAATATGTAAGAGGTTGGAAAAGGGAATGTTTTCAATATATGTAATTGTTCCATCTTCTCTGGCCCTTACATAAACCTTGATAGGTTTTCTCTTACATAACTAGTGTAAGAAAGTCTGTCCAGGTTTCTTTTTCTGTGTTTCCTGTTTTTTTTTTTTTTCAGAGTAGTTTGTTGTGACTCCTTTTGATAATATGTCTTGACTGTTCCTCACAGAGAAAGGCTATCTTTGTTGCCAATCTCTCTTAACATCAGAGGGCTTTTAATGTTTTGCTGATAACAAATGTAAGCCTTCATCGAAACTACTGCTCTACATAGGTCTACAGATATTGTATGGGGCAGGTTTCTCCCCTCGTTCTTTCTAACAAATGCACATTTTCCATAATAGGCCTGGTGGAACTCAGTACATAGCATACATATAATTAAAAGAAAGCATAGGGGAATGGTTTTGTCACATTGGATTTGGCAATTAGTTCTTGGCTATGAAACCAAAAGCACAGGCAATACAATAAAAAAAGTAGATAAACTGGACTACATCAAAACTAAAAACTTTTGTGTATCAAAACACACAATTGATTTAAAAAAAACATGAAATGGGAGAAAAGATTTTCCAATTACTATAGTGACAAGGAAACAATAGTTAGGGTGTATATATTACAATTATATATATATATATATATATATATATATATATATATATTTATATATACATATATAGATCCAAAAATATGTATACACATTTTAAGAAAGGAAAAAAATGTATTAAAATTATGCTGATGGTAACCACTTTGAGCACCTCTTGTAATTGCAGAAGTCAAACATGACTTGCATTAATCTTTTGTTATCGGCATATATTGACTATTACCATTTTAATACAGTTTTTTTTTTCCTTTCTTAAAATGTGTATACATTTTTTTGGCACCCTTTGTAGATGTGGATAAATTGAATCCTTTGTGCACTGTTAAAGGAAATGTAAAATGGTGCATCCTGTGAAAATAACAGTATGGCAGTTCCTCAAAAATACAAAATAGAATTACCTTATGGTCCAGCAGTTCCACTTTGGGGTATATACCAAAAAAGAATTAAAACAGGGGCTCAAAGAGACATTTGTATAAGTCATGTTCATTAGCAGCATTATGCACAAACCAAAAGGTGCAAGCAAACCAAGTGCCCATTGACAGATGAATGGATGCAGAAATGTAATATTATATACAATGAAATATTATTCAGTCTTAAAAAGGAAGGAAATTCTGACACATGCTACAACATGGGTGAATCTTGAAGCTATTTTGCTAAGTGAAATTAATCAGTTACAAAATATATATATATATATATTTTACAATATATACTATATATAATATATATACAATATATACTATATATATATTGTATGTATATTGTATAATTTTACTTATTTGAAGTCTCTAGAGTCACCAAATACACAGAGACAAAGTACAATGGTGGTCACCAGGGATTGGGAAGAAGACCAATTATGCAGTTATTGTTTAATAGATACAGAGTTTCATATTTGAAAGATGAAAATACATCTGGAGATTTACGGTGGTGATAATTGCCCCAAAATGTAAATGTACTTAATGCCACTGATTGTATACTTAGTATTTTTAAAATATTTTTTTCAAATATTAACGTTTGATTTGTAACTGTAGTGTGAACACCTGACAATTAGCTTTTTTGATTATAATGTATAAATTTGGATTATAATGTATAATGTAAGTGCCTGTATTTAAGCTCTTGATTGCTGAGACATCCACTTCAAAGGCATTTGTCTGGAATACACACATTGCCAGCTAGCTAAAGAGTCAAGCCACCCCTCCCACATGTTTCCTTTTTTAGAAAACTCTGCTTGACTTAGATAACTGACTTTTCAACTGACTGCTTGCTTTTCCCTTCTCACACTTTAATTACTGCTCTTATGTTTTAAATTCACCAATAAAGAGTCCAAAATTAGCAGAAGGAAAGAAATAAAAAGTACCAGCATAGAAATTAGTAAAATAGAGACTACACAACAACCAAAAGATCAATGAAACTAACAGGTGGTATTTTGAAACGGTAAAGTGGAAAAACCTGTAGCTAGATTTACAAAGGCAATAAAGGAAGACTCAAATAAATATTTTTTAAATGGAAAAGGGGGCATTACAACCAATATCACACAAATACAAAGGATCAATTAAAACCCACCAAATTAGACAGCCTAAAAGATATAGAAAAAGATCCTAGAAATATACAACCAACCTAGACTGAATTGTAAAGAAACAGAAAATCTTAACAGACCAATTATGAGTAAGGCGACTGAAGTAGTGATCAAATACCTCCCAACAATGAAAACTCCAAGTCTAGATGGCTTCACTTGCAATTTCTACCAAAACATTTAAAGCGGAATTAATATGAATCTTTCTAGACTCTTTCAGAAATGAAAAAAGAGGGAACACTGGGAGACCAGTGGGAGACCAGCATCACCATGATACTCAAGAAAAGGACACACACAAAAAGAAAATATAGTCCATTATCCCTGATGAATATAGATGCAAAAATCCTCAACCTTAAATTATTAGCAAAACATGTTCAACAGTACATTAAAAGGCTCATACACTATGGTCAAGGTTTATTCATTCAGGGATGTAAGCATGGTTCAACATCTGAAAATTAATACATATGATACACAATATTAACCTGAAGGATAAAAATCACATGATCATCTCAATAGATGCAGAAAAAGTATTTGACAAAATGCAACATTCTTTCACAATAAAATTCTAAACAAATCGGTATTCAACACTAGAAGGAACGTACCTCTCTATAAGAAAGGCTGTATATTATAATCCCACAACTAACACCATACTCAGCAGTGAACAGCTGAATACTTTTTCTCTAAGATCAGGAAAAATCAAGGATGCCCATTCTCGACATTTTTATTAAACATAATACTGGAAGTCCTAACCAGAGAAATTAGGCAAGAAAAAAAAAAAAAAAGACATTCAAATTGTAAAGAAATAAGTACAATTTTCTCTGTATGTAGAAAACCCTAATGCCTCTACCAAAAAAATATTTTTAAAAGCCTGTTAGAACTTATAAATGAATTCAATAAAGTCACAGACTACAAAATCAATACATACACATCGGTTATGTTTTTATGCACTAACAATAAACTGCCAGAAAAAATTTAAGAACAAAATTTATAATTGCATCTAAAAGAATAAAATATCCAGTTATAAATTTAACCAAGGAGGTGAAAAATCTGTACACTGAAAACTAAAACATTAATGAAAGGATCTGATGAAAACATAAGTAAATGGAAATATATTTTGTGCAGACTAGATGACTGTCGTGCAGGGCGGCCTGCGGGGTCTCTGCTCCCGCTCCCCATACAAGAACGCAGGATATGGTGAGGCCAAAAAGGAACACCCATGGAGCCATAGGTAGGGGAGTCATACCGCTATATTCTCTCTGGCGGCACTATACTCTCACTGGAGGCTGGATCCACACTGTCCGCAAACCGCCATCCACGCTTGCCAGCCCAGCCACCATCTTCTTGCTAGCCCCCATTCTTTCTCTCTTTTCCTTCTCTCTCTGCTAGCGTAGCCACAGCAGTTATATTAGTGACCAATGGCTCACTGGTAACAGCTGACGGCCAACCAGCCACAGCTGATGGCCATCCAATCACATTGATGGCCATTTACTACCTGAGCCAACACCTGTCTATGTGAGGCCGAGAGCCTGGAAACTGCTTTCTGGGGCTCTGTCCCCACAATGACTTAATTCATCATTGCCAGGATATTTAGTAATTCCTGGTGATTTTTTTTAATTAAAGTTTATTGGGGTGACAATTGTTAGTAAAGTTACATAGGCTTCAAGTGTACAATTCTGTATTACATCATCTATATATCACATTGTGTGTTCACCACCCAGAGTCAGTTCTCCTTCCATCACCATATATTTGATCCCCTTTACCCTCATCTCCCACCCCTTTTTCCCCTTACTCTCTGGTAACCATAAACTATTGCCTGTGTCTATGAGTTTTTGTTTCTTAATTTGTTTGTCCTGTTCTTTCATTGTTTTCAGTTTTATATACCACATATCGGTGAAATCATATGGTTCTCCACTTTTTCTGTCTAACTTATTTTACTTAGCATAATAATCTCAAGATCCATCCATGTTGTCGCAAATGGCACTATTTCATCTATTCTTATGGCAGAATAGTATTCCACTGTGTATATATACCACATCTTCTTTATCCAATCATCTATCAAAGGACACTTTGGTTGTTTTGAGCACAAAACTGGATCATACAGACATACACCTACTTGTAATTTGCCGTTCCTCTGTGCTGTCCTCCATGAGTTCACATTGCTTTGAGAACATACTGGCATTTTGTGCAGCATCTTCACCCCAATTCTACAGTGGAATAGTAAGAACCCAACACATGGTTTTATTAAAATGTCCACAGTGAAATTCTAGTTTATTTTTTCTCAAACTCCAAGGCAAGTAATATCCTCAGTTGTGTAAGATAAAAATAATTAAATAATCAGATTATTCTTAAATGTTCTGGTTGGAAGAGGAAGAAAAACATTTCAATATAACATATCAGCCTCTGAATTCACAAAATCAAAATTTGGTAATAACGTTCAGATGTAGCTGCTCTTTCAGATGTGGTAAAGAGTTGAAGGAAATACTTCCAGTAAACAAAACCAAGGTTGGAAATCCATCCTAGCCATTTATTAGCAGTTTAACCTGGGACGTGTTTTTTAATCTCCCTATTTAATCTCTCAATTTCTGCATTTATAAATATTACCGATGATTCACACCCAAAGTTTGTTCCGAAGTTTAAATGATACCCCATGCAACACAGTTGTGAAATGATAAATCTTGTACTGTATGCACAATTAATAAATAACAGCTTTGATTAGAAGCAAGTATAGTATCAGACATCTCAATTAAAAATTGTGAATAATAAAAATTAATAGGAAAAAACGCGCCAGGATGTTACTAATTCTGTATTTATTTTTCCTTATTTTATCTTGGCAGCAACTCTACAAGGGAGTATTATTATTATCTCCATTTGCAAATGAGGAAATTGAGGTACAGATATGTTATCAGGTAAATGTCAGCAACAGCAGTCCTACAAATAATATGAAAGTCAGAACCTCTCATCTTCTCATTGCATGTATCACTTAAAGGACTGCAACATATTGCCAGCAAAGTGTGGTGGTTGTTATTTTGATTTGCTTTGTTTTTCACTATAAGCTTTTATGTAAATCATTTAGCTACCCTTTATAATAATTTTAGAATATCAGTTTTTTATTTTCCTCGGCTTCTAATGTTGAACTATTCTATACGTATGTATATGCTGCCATCTTGTGGTCATTTTCTAGAATTACCCTTTCATGTGAACGAATTTTTGAAACCTTGAGATAAATTAGGTAACTTAGCTTGGAACAGAGGGTAAAAAAAGATGGTTTTGACATTTTAATTACTTTATACCAAAAAGACATATTTCTATCAAAGCAACAAGTAACTGCGGGAATAGAATTGACAGAACACACCCAATCAGGGCATAGATGTCCTGGCAAAGGGAATACTATTGCACTCACTCGTAAAAAAATCTTGCCTGTTACAACCAGGTTACAACACGTTTAGAACTGGAATTTATCTGGCTATCTCAAAGATGATTGCATCCATGCATGCTGTGATGCCTTTCCTCATCCCTTTCAGCACTGAAAGATTTATTTCCCCTGTAGCTGGAAATCCTGACTACAGATGCCTCTAAACAGATGCCTCCTGACTCCAGTTCCCTCTAAAAATTGCCCTCTTCATGGCCATAAACTCTTCTCTAGGCCACCCCACATCCCAGTACTGGTAGATGTGGGGATTGTAAATGATAGATTTTTTTTTCAGCTTTATTGGGACACAATTTACGTATAATTCTGCATAAGTTTAAGGTGTACCGCATAATGACTTGACATACATATTTTGCAGAATGATCACCACAATAAGAGTAGTTTATCTCAATCTCCTCATATAGTTACAAATTCTTTTTTTCCTTATGACGGAAACTTTTAGGAGCCATGTTCCCAGCAACCCTCAAATACACCAAAGAGCAGGGTTAACTATAGTCATCATATTGTATATTATACCCCCAGGACGTAGTTATCTTATAATTTGAAGTTTGCATCTTTTGACCACCTTCATCTAACCCCCTCACACCCCATTCCACACCTCTGGTAGGCATTGATCTCTTTTTCCATAAGTTTCATTTTTGTTTGTTTGTTTGTTTAGATTCCACATACAAGTGTGATCATACAGTACGTATTTTCTTTCTCTTTCTGCCTTATTTCCTTAGCATGATGCCTCCAGATCCCTCCATGTTGTCAAAAACAGCAGGATATCTTTATTTTTTTTATGGCTAATAGTATTCTACTGTACAAATATATCACATTTTCTTGATCCAATCATCTGTGAATGGACATAGGTTATTTCTATGTCTTGGCTATTGCAAATAATGCTGCAATGAATACAGGGTACATATATCTTTTCGAGTGAGTGTTTGTTTTCTATGGATAAATACCTAGAAGTGGAGTTGTTGGATCATATGATAGTTCTATCTTTAATTTTTTGTATGTAATTTTTTGTATCTGTAATTTTTCGTAAACCTCCATACTGTTTTCCATAGTGGCTGTACCAATTTACATTCCCATCCACAGTGCTAGAGGGTTCCCTTTTCTCTACATTCTCACCAACACTTCTTATCTCATTTGATGATAGCCATCCTAACAGGTGTGAGATGGTATCTCATTTTGTTTGTGACTTGCATTTCCTTGATGATTAGTGATGTTGAGCATCTTTTCATGTACCTGTTGCCCATCTGTATGTCCTCTTTTGAAAAATGCCTGTTCAGATCCTCTGCCCATTTTTTAATTAGATTTGTTTTTGCTATTGGATTGTATAGTTCTTTATATATTTTGGATATTAATCCCTCATTAAATATATAATTTGCACATGTTTTTCCCCATTCCGTATGTTGCCTTTCATTTTGTTGATCATTTATTTTGTTGTACAGAATCTTTTTAGCTTGATGTAGTGCTACTTGTTTTTTTTTTATTTTGTTGCTTGTGAATAAAAAGGTGTCATGTCCAAAATAATCACTGCCAAGACCTGTGTCAAGAAGCTTTTCCCCTATGTATTCTTCTAGGTGTTTTATACTTTCAGGTACTACATTTAAGTGTTTAATCCACGTTGAGTTCATTTTTGTAAGTGGTAGAAGGTAGGGGTCAAGTTTCATTCTTTTACATGTGAATAGCTGATTTTCCCAGTGTCATTTATTGAAGTGAGTATAGTTTCATTAAGAGTTAAATTATAGCTGCAGTCTCCAGAAATAGCAATGAAATTGTGTTCTAAAATGTTTCTTTTAATGAAGTGTTTCAAAAGTTATCCCTTTAACCACAATTTTATTAAACCTGTGACTAGGAGCTAAAGAGTTCAAATTCACAGTAACAGTTATTTTTCTAATGATATTTCAGTTACTAAGATTTTTTTAAATGTAGCTTTAAGATTGTTTTTATTGTAATATGAAGTAATGCATTTATTAATCAAAACTTGAAAGTGAGTTCTACATGCCGGCGTAATTGTCTTCTAGTATACACACCTAGCAGTCTCGTTTTTTTAATATGAAATTTTATTATTGCAGAGTTCACAACTTCCACAAGAAACAAAATAATGTGACTAGGCCTACTAACCACTAAGTTTTTATAAAAGAAAACCTATCCATCTTTTATTACAATTATTCTGCATCTTCTAGGAATCTGCAAAATGTAAAACATGTTTCATCATAAAAAAAACTATGCCCAATTGACTAATTTTTCATGTCTTCAAAAAATTTCCATTGTGATGTGCAATGTGAATTCATCCATTATAATATGTTGAATATAATACTGCCATAGAGGTGGCCAAAGTGGGAGAGGAGAGAGTTGTCATCTGTATAAGGTTAAGGTAAAGGAACAACAAAGAAAGTGAATGTGTGTCTTTCTGTCTTCAGTAATAAGTAGAGGAGCTGAGAAGAGTTATTAGATAAACCACTAAGGGGACAAAGATAATTGATTCTGAGAACCTTAATATAGATATCCCTTAAGAATATATACACTCCAAAAATGGTGAGACAGCACAAAATTTCTTATAATAGAATAGCGGCCTAAACAATAAATGTTTGCTCTCTATCATTGAGCTCTAGAGATGACAGAAACGAGGCAGGAATTTTAAGAGAGCACCTTTTTGTAATTATAAAATCAATGTAATGTCGATAGATCCTAAGATAGTTGAATCCTTTTGTTTTGTTTTTTTGGTGGGCAGAAAGACATAGTTTCAGTAGAAGGTGTTCAAAGTCCAAGGAAAGGAAATGGGCTCGTATATAAGATTTTTCTTGTTTTTTTTTCTCCCTCCCTTGTGTCCTATTGAGGTCAAGCCAGTGACTGAGAAAAGATGGGTTTAACTGTGGTAGCAGTTGGAAGAAGTGTGAACATTGATGAAATGATTGCTGACTAGGCTTGGAACTTTGGTCTCAGAACTCAGCAAAGTGAGGCATCAAACAAAAGAGACTGTTATAAATAATATGAAGAAAAAAATAATACGAAGAAAAGAAATTTGTACCATAATCATGGAAATGTGTCCTGGAGATAGATTCTAAATACTGTTGCCCTTTCTATGCTAATTATAATGTTGGGAAAATGCTGGAGGCAGGTTAGAGTGGGGAGACAAGAACCTACGACAACAAATATACTTAGTGCTGGCAGCCATTTGCCCTTGGCCATTAATTAAAAGGGACACAGCGGCTAAGAAGAAGAGAAATTATGATCTAGAGCAGCAGAGATGTTGAGGACAAGACGTGGCCACTTGTTTGGACAGAGAGAGGGAGCAGACAATCGAATGCAATGTAAAGCCCCTCAAAACTGATGTCTTTTAACAACTCCACCAAAAATAAAGTGAGGACAAAGCCTTGTCTGATCTTTGCAAATTTAACTAACCAAACTAACAGGCATGTGTGTAGGAAATAATATATGTGAGTATCTCCAGGATTATTAGAGAAAGGCAACAATGGAACAACATACGCAGGACTATTTAAAAATTAAGTACATAACAAATGTCCTTAGGGAACGAAACATAATGGAAATTTAAATGATTATTAACTAATTATCAATCAAAACTACTTGGAGATACTAGAAAGGAAAAAAAAGTTGAAATGAAAAATACAAAAGTGAGGACTGTATAGTAAATGACATACAAAAATAGGTAAAGAATAAATTAGTAAGAAGAAACATTGATAGAAAATGCATTAGAAAGGGACCAAGAGTTAGAGAGAATGAGAACAAATTCAAGGTATACAGGAACTAAAAGGATTGTCAAGATTCATTAGAGAGATGTCACAGGAGAAAAAGCATAAATAAATGTGATAAAATATTGGAGGGAAGGATAATCATGTAATAAAAGAAAAATACAAGATTTCAGATGAAGAGTGTGTGATATACCATGCGAAATAGCCACGTTTAACACACACACACACACACACACACACACACACACACACTCCACCTAGAAATGGCATAGTGAATTTAGACAAAATCACAAGCAGGAGAAATGTTTAGTTTCCAGAAACAAAAAGCAAATCTCATGCAAGGATAAATAGAAACTGAGAGCTAACTTTTCTAAATAAACATGGGATATAGAGGAAAATATAATTAAAATATTTAAGGAAAATTATTCTAATGAAAACTTTTTATCTTGCACATGGAATTTAAGTGAGATAGTGAAATAAATATATTTTAGTATTAAAGTCAAAACATTAATCTTAACATAGGCCATCTTTGAAAAAAAAATTCAGATAGATTTCTTCTACCAGGAAAAATTATGTTTTCTGAATAAATCAGTGAGTAATGAATGGGAAGTAAAAGAAAAAAAAAATCTTAGGAAAACTGTTGCTTAAGTAAGCAAAAATCACAGTTCTTAGAGTTTTATTATTATTTTTTATAATTATAATATTTCTTAGCAGATGTTATTTATGTATTGAATCGCCATCTTTTTTGATTGCCTGATTTTTTATCTGGCTTTCTTACTGAAATATCTAATGAATTCAAATGTAAATTTCAATAGAAAAACATACAAGTAGCATAGATAATTATATTTTTTATTTGAACGTAAAAAGATAAGTATCACAGCTTTTACCTTTCTTTTAATTCTTATTAAACTATTTTCTTGAGTACTTCCAGCCACATTTGGAACACTTGCAGTAATGGCAAACATATTTTGATTTCTTTATATGTAATATTTGTTACAAGTTTTTGATATTCTCTATCAGTATGTCAGATCTCTCATTTAGGTAGAATATTTCCATATAATTCTTAACATATTGGAAAAAAATGAGAAATTAGTGAAAGTGAAATTCCTGGTCATTTTGAAGAACACTTAAAACTCTATTTAATAGCTTTAAATAGAAATCTGTAAAAAATGATTCAATATGCTATGTTCATGGGTGGTATGGCTTGACAACGAAAGAAGCAAATTCTCCTCAAGCAATCTGTAAATTCAATGTAATAGCAATCATAATCCAGTAAAGTTTCCTCTCTCTCTCTCTCTCTCTCTCTCTCTCTCTCAGTGGAGAAATGAATTTAAGAAATGGACTATCATTTTTAATGAAAAATAATAATTTGAAAAATATTTTTAAAAGAATATAAAAGAAGAGCCACTTAATCTATCATCAGATTTCAACAAATATTAACCCTTTATATTGAAATCATTGAAAATAAGGTACAGTGTGATTTAAATAGACCAATCGGGTAGAAGAGAAAATCCAGAAGCAAACTCAGTGTATGCAGACACTTGGTTTATGATAGATTTGGCAGCAAAAATAAATGGGAAAAGAGAAGAGTTTATATGGTAGATTATACTGGATAAATTGGCTTATGTAAGTGAATAATAATAGATCTTTACGTCACCCAAATTATTTTTCCAAAGTTTTTAGTACAAAAAAATTTTTAATACAAGAAATTTTTGTAGGGAAAAATTCAGGCCAAATGAGGCCTGGGATACAGGAATTTTTATCAGCCCATATTATAGAGAGAAGGTTTTAGTAAGAAGGGTTAAGTCACTTCTCACAAATGGATGAGAACAATTAATGGAGGAGAAAACCTGAAAGATGAATATTATTATACAATCAATAATAGTGCGTTGATACCTATGTCCATGTTTTGAAAATATCAAAAGTATCTGTATATGTCACAACAATACGGTTTGCATATAAAACAGATATTATTCTATATTGTTTGCTGAAAGTATTGTCTTGGCTTTGACTGCAAGGAAGAAGTTCTTTGTTGTTTTTCAGTGATATCCTGTCACTTTGGGGATTATCGTCACCAACAGACTGTGTCCATGTTTATACTAATGGTATCATCAATAAAGTTGGTATTTAGCTTCAGGGTTTTACAAATTTCTGTAAAGGAAGAGCTTGATTTGCAAATGATCTCACATGGTGGGAGCTTCCTCTTAGTACATCTGCAGTCTTCATAGATTATAGAAACTGAAAATTCCATATGAATAGTCTACAAATACAATTGGCAGGTTCTGCACCTGCTTCCAGCATGGTGGGTGGGGGGCGGGGGATTCCTCCCCACCACCAAGTAATTCTCTGACTCCAGCTCAGTGTCTTACAATTCAACTCAATCTGCACTATCTACCAGGAAATCGCTTCAGATTCCACAGGTTAAGGGTTCAGTCCCACAAGACTGTCCCCACCCCCACTATAGCAGCAGTCAGAAGCTCCGGTTAACACCTGAGCTAACAGCTGGGCTTCTATCCAACACACTAGATCAGAGGTTCCAGTGACCCCCTCCTTGGGTTCGATTAATTTGTTAGAGCGTTTCACAGAACGTTTTACTCAGAGAAACATTCTATTTACTAGATTACCAGTTTATTATAAAAGAATACAACTCAAGAACAGACAGAAGATGCATAGGAAAAGGGATGGGGAAAGGATGCACGCAGAGCTTTCATGCCCTTTTTGAAGGCACCACTCTCCCTAAATCTCCATTTACTCATCAAGCTGGAAGTTTTTCAAATCCAGTTCTTTTGGGCTTTTATGGAGGCCTCATTTCATAGTCAAGATTGATGAATTCCAGCCCTCTTCCCTCCTCAGAGGCCAAGGGGTGGGACTGAAAGTTTTAACCCTCTAGTCACAGGGTTGGGTTAACCCGGTAACCAGCCCCCATCCTAAGATTCAGTCCAAAAGTTGTCTCATTAACATAACAAGAGACAGCTCTATCACTCTCAGCACTGAGGAAATTCCAATAGTTTTGGGAGCTCTGTGCCAGGAAGGGGACAATGACCAAATATGTATTTCTTATTATAAATACAATATCACAGCAGGGTACCCACTTTTTTGAAGAAAATAATAAAGATTCACAGTAATTTCATAGTAAATAGCTCAATATGATGTCTTGTTTAAAAAGTACAAAATTCTGTTTATAAAATGACTGGAATGAATGAGAAAGAAAAATTTTCAAAATCTAATTTTCTTGTCTCTTTTTTTTCCACATGAGAATCTTTAAAACTTTCTATTAACTTCTTGTTATTGCCTCATCTGGTGGTTCATTGTTTTATTCCATCTGAAGTTTGGAAGAAAATGGCCTTAATGCAAGATCTCTATGTCTTCCTTGTTGTGTGACCATGAGGAAGTCATGAAAAATTTTAGAACCTCAGAGTTCTCATCTGTAGAATTGTGATAACAAATTTCACCTCAGAAGGCTGTTGTATAGTTAGTGATATCATATAAATAACTTAATGTTTGCTATACATTTTGCAAAATTGTAAATACCTGAAGGTAGTTCCTATCTGTTGAGATAATTATTCTACAATTCACAACCTTAAACTAGAAACCTAAATGCAGTTGAGATTTGCAGAAGTGAAATAGTTTTCATGCTTCTCAGAGATAATTGGGCTTTATTTAAAGACTACACCTTTTTGATAAATCCTCTATTCCATTTCTACATGAAGCAATTGGATTCGCCCTAGTGAAATTTCTGCACGCCTTTATCGGTTTCTCACCATAAAAAGATTCGAACATTACAGGCTGATCTGAGTAGGGGAAACACCACATCCCCATTGTAATTCAGTGGATCAGGGCATATGATCCCAGAACTGTCCTGAAATTTCTGTACCCTCAGCAGTGAGGGAACAGTAGTGCTCTTCCATGGTAGAGAAAACAGGTCATAACAATGCTGATCCAACTGCTTAAGCCTTGAACACAGTTTGAAAATCCACAATGATCCCTAATGTGGGCCACTTGTCAGTCTGCACATCTTGAATCACTCTATTATACATGCCTCCATATAAATCTGTATAGAACCTGGGTTTTAATGTAGAGCTCTTATAATTGAGAATCAAAGGTGTGTTATTGTTGCCAATGGCATCAAATCCAAGCGATTCAGTTTGCCTTTCCTTTAAGTTTCCCTGTAATCTAGATCCATTTTTGTGCCCATTTATTCTCTCCTGAGAACCCAACAACCTAATCAGAATTGTCCTCAGTGGAGCTCTTTACTACCTTTGCTTCACAGATTTTCTGGACCTTCATTAGTGTATGTACACACACACACACACACACACACAAACACAAACCTGTTTCTCACAGAACAGTGTTTTGGGGCTCCAGAGTCCAATTTTGAACTCATCCTGAAAGTGACCCTGGAACATAGCATGAGATTTTATTCTATGAGTAAGTGTACTGCTGTGATCAGGGACCTTCCTGATAAGCTCCCGTCATGAGGGTAATGTTGGGAAGCATTCAAAAAGTTGCACTGCAATTTGTTTCACATTTCCTTGAAGATATTTAGCACAGGATATTTATTTGGGGTTGCTCACTCCAACAATTCTCATCCTTGAAGTAAAACTTGGTTTCTGCTATCAGTTTCTTATACGTGATACGACAAATGACAAAAATTTAGGGAATTTTCTTTTATATAAACTTTTAGAAAGGAAGAGCACATTTATGAAAAAATAAAAACAAACAAAAAACAAAAACAAAAAAACCCAAACCAAAAATAATCCTGAGACTGAAAACAAAATACCAGCTACCAGGCTCTCTGTGTAGCCATACACGTCACCAATTTCTTTAACATTGAGGTTCACTAATATTTATACCCTCATTTGAAATGAGGCAGACAATATGCTTTATACTATATGTATTATACCTTGTATGTAATCAGTACTGAATACATATTTTGTTAAATTAAGGACACTGTTTTTTTTTTTGTGTTTTTTTTTTCCTGCTTTACAAGTGTGTATAGATACAGCAATGAAACAATAAGACATTTAAACCACTTGCAATTAAGCTATACTTACCTTGCAATTAATGAGACTGGATTCGTTGGTTGCTTTGTGGATTATTTTAATGATTGATTTAAAATAGAAGTAAAGTTAAGAAGTGAAGAATTATTAATTCCTGTAAGTTATGCAGAGAAGACAAACATCAGGGTGATTGGAGACATGAGAATGCAGGGAAAGGAGTTAAACACAGAAAAACCCTTCTCTAGCTCAGGTTATTGTTCAAGGACCCAGTTCTGCCATCAGCTCAATTATGTCAACCTAAGAACTATGCATCACATGATTTAAATATGAGGCAGGTGGTGCACAGGACCTTTCACTCCAACAGTAAGAAAGTTTCAAACAATGTTACTTCAGGATGTATCAGTGGGTGGCATTGGTGCCCATATATGACTAGTGAAATTTAGGATCTCGCATATAATTAAGCAAACGAAATTAATCAGGAGCTACTGAAGCACAGTAAAAAATACAATCCAGCAGATGTTTTCCCAGCAGCACATTATACCTGTAAATGACAGACGTTATTTTATCTCAGTGTCACAGAGACAACTAGCTTTGCACAGTTGAACTGATGGGTGTTTGCATCCAAGTGCCTTCTTTCGTCTCTCACAGTCATAGAATTCATCATAGTAGATGCACGGGTTAGCTGAAAGGGAAAAGCATGTTTACACAATATTAGTCTCTAAAAATCACAGTCCTGAGGAAAGAGATCATCTCCTTAAAGACATAAACATAAGATTTATTAACAATAGCTAATTAGTTTAGATTATTATGAGCGAATCAAATCAGAACGGAAAACATGTAATAAGTTAAATAAGGTCAGTTAGTAAAAGAAAGAAGATGAAAGTCTGGTCTGATGTTTAACAGGTTTCTTTAATCACAATATTTTTTTTGATAGGACATATCAAAGCAGATTGGAGATGAATCATCTTTATCAATTACAATGTCATTTTGAAATCATTATAAGCTATAAAGTGATAAAACTTTTGTTCATTGTAGTCTGCCTAGATGATGCTCTATCTTTTAATAGCTAAGGTGTTGCTTTGGATTATTAAAATTAATATCCAGCTATATATGCCAGGGTGTATTTCTGGACTCTTTATTGGATTCCATTGGCACAAGTCTGTCTTTAAATCAGTACCACACTGTTTTGATTACTGTAGCTTTGTAGTAAGTTTTGAAATCAGGAAGTGTGAGTCATCTATAATTATTCTTTTTAATGAATAAAATTAATAAATAGCCAATGTAAAAATTATATAAAATCCATACATAGGATAGCAAAATATCTCAAATAATCTCTTTACCCAGAGATCACCTTAAGTAACAATGCAGTGGACTCTAGCCTATGAACAGGCACATATGTACATCAGTATTTCTTTAAATAAGTTATCCATCATTATTCCACTGTCTTCTATGTAGTATTTTGGAGAAATATGATATGTGATGGATTTTTTTCTCTACATTTTCGCTAACACTCGTTATCTCTTGTCTTTTTTGATACTAGCCATTCTACCGGGTGGGAGGTAATAATTCATTGTGGTTTGGATTTGCATTTCCCTGATCATTAAAGATGTTGAGTGCCTTTTCATGTGCCTGTTGGCCATACCAGTATCTTCTTTGGAATAAATGTTTATTTGATTCCTGTGCCTATATTTAAATTGGATTATTTGGATTTTTGGCTATTGCGTTGTATTAGTTCTTTATATACTTTTGATATTAATCCCTTATCAGATACATGATTTGCAAATATTTTTTTTCCCATTTTGGAGGTTGCATTTTCATTTTGTTGATGGCTTCCTTTGCTATGCACAAGCTTTTTAGTTTAATGTAGTTCCACTTGTTTGTTTTTGCTTTTTTTATCTTTGCTTTTGGTATCAAATCCAAAAAATAATTGTCAATACCGACATTGAGGAGATTGCCTCATGTTTTCTTCTAGGAGTTTTATGGTTTCAGGTTTTACATTCAAGTTTTTTATCTATTTTTAAAAGACTTTTATTAAAATATAGCTAACACAATATTATATTAGTTTCAGGTGTACACCATAGTTATTCAACATTTATATACCTAAAGAAGTGATTACCATGATTAATCCAGCAACCATCTGACACTGTACCACACTATCACAGTATTATTGACTATATTTCCTATGCTGTATATCACATCCCCAAAATTTATTTGTTTTGTACCTGGAACTTTGAAACTCTTACGCCCCTTCAAATTTCCCCCCTCTTTTAATTTTTCAATTACATTTGATATTCAGTTTTATTTTATATTAATTTCAGGAGTACAACACAGTTGTAATATCTTCTCTTTTATTTCTAATTTTGTTTATTTGAATCCTCTTTTTTCTTGGTAAGTGTAGCTAATATTTTTTTTTCTATTTTGTTTGTCTTAAAAAAACAGTTATTAGTTTTATTGATTTTCTTCTATTGTCTTTTTTAGTCTCTATTTCATTTATTTGTGCTCTAATATTTGTTATTTCCTTTTACTAAATTTGAGCTTAATTTGTTCTTCTTTTTGTAGTTCTTTGAGGTATAAAATGAAGTTATTTACTTGAGCTCTTTTTTGTTGTTAATACAGGTATTTATTGTTACGAATTCCCTCTTAGAACTGCTTTTTCTATAGTTATATATATATATTGTATAAATTATATTAATTTACATAATTTCCCCTATTTTATAAGTAGGAACTTTATTTTCATAAAAGTTTTTTGAATTGTACTAAATTGATTGTATCTGCACATCCAGGTTTTATATTTTGAACATTGTTTGCACTCTAGTGTATCTCAATCTTAGATATGTATGCTTCTCTAACTCTCATCTTTTCATGCATTTATAGATGAGTAAAGGGCATACGATATGTACATTCTACATCATAGGTTAAATCTTCTTGAGTAATACTTCTCTCTTTCCTATTCTTATTTTATTTCTAGTACCCTTTCCTACTACTGTAAACATTTATTTTAATCTCTTAGACACAAAAACCTACTCCATATCCCCTAACACAGATAATTAGTACATATGTTATCTTTCTCCAACTATATTTCTTTTTAAAACTGGGGTACAAAAAGTAAATTTGAAAGTGAAAGAAAGAGAAATACAGAGAAAAAGAACACAGAAGAATGAGAAAGAGAAGATTACACACACACACATACACACAAATACACACACACGCACACATACATGGGGAGAGAGAGAGAGAGAGAGAGAGAGAGAATTTTTTCCTTGCTTTAAAAGCGAACAGAATGCCTGGTCCGGTGAAGAAAAATAAAACTTCTGGCATTCCAAATCTGAAGGTAAAGGATATTTTTCCTGGATATGTCATTTCTCCACAAACGTATTAAACTTATTTTATTAGCATTAATCTCAGGGATTGAGAAATTATGTTTGCAGGAGGCTCCACAAGAAGAAACTTTTGCTATCTAAGGGAATAAACAGGTAATTGAAACTCATTTAGTTAAGCTTAGGCAAGATTTACTTAAGAAATATAAGAAGGTATTGTAAGGAACAGTGTTATCCTCAGCTAATACCTTCCGATGTGTCAGTGGGAACATGGAAGAATAAGGATCACTCAGTAAGAAATTACAAGCTATAACAAGGTCAAGCAGGAGGGGAGTTATGGAGTAACAAGCAATCTGAGAACACTGGTAATCTGAAAGTGAAATGTCTAACTTCAGTGCTGTAATAAGAGAGCCCAGAAACTTTTTACAGAACAGAGAAAAATTTACACTTATGTCAACATTTTATCTAGGGTGCTTCTATTAGGGTCTTTACGTTTTAGGATGGAAATTTTAGTTTAGACCTAGTTATTCTAATTTTCATTCCAATATACGTAATCAATGGTCTTCATGGTCACTCTGGGGAAGGAGAGGGGAAATCAAGTAATGTTGAAGTTTCCTGTGAAATTGAGATGAAATTTATAGGAAAGTGCAACATTTTAAAATGTTTGATTTAAAGGGCATGTGGCTCCCAGATTAACAATCAACATTAAACAAACCAAGATATGAAACTTACTACAAAGCTTATCTTCACAGTGATTTGGACAGTCTCCACATGGATTTCCGCTTTTATAAGGTTCATTCTTTTTGTCAGGTTCATTTCCCCTTAAAAAAATAAGTTAAAAAATAGTCCAATAAAATTGATGTTTTGAAAATGCATATAGAATTTACTCACTATTTATAATCAATTTTAAGAACTACTTTTGAAAACCATATATATATATATATATATATATGTGTATGTATATGTGTATATATATACATACATATATATATATATATATACACATATATAAAACAATAATAATCTTTAAGATGGGTTTAAGATTTCTAGGCTTACAATGATGATAATTTATATTTTTGAATGTATAACAGACAACTCTGGTATCCTAACAATATTTTGAGGCAGTTTTTTTGCACCTCTCTGTACAGTCGCGCCCTAACAAGACTGGGACCTGTGAAGAGTCAAGTCCTAAGAAGCAGAAGGGCTTTAGAGCCATTTACAATAGGAAACTTTTCATTATTTATATGCATAAAGACTTGATAAACAGTCATGTAAAAGGGCATGGTTCTTAACAATGTTAAGAAATATTTTCAGTAAGTGGAGATGTTTTAATTTCATCTTGTATTATATCATCTTGTATGACGTCATAAGAAACTCGATATGTTAGTGTCTTTCATAGAAACAAATGAAACACTATAAAAAATAAAAGTACATCAGCAAGGCTAAATCTAAAGAGTTGGAGGAAAGAGTGTGAAGATGAGAATTTCCAGTTCTGAGAAATTTGAAATTTCAGAGAAGACAGGTTTACCAGCAGGTATGCAAGAAAACAATGTGGATTAAAGATGATTCTTACTTAATATCACTTAAATAAAAAATAAAGTAAATGTTCTTGTTGAGAGAACATTCTATATATATTTTCTCTTTGATATTTAAATTCTAAAATTTTACCTTATAAGAGAAACTTATTACTTACTTCAGTAAAGCATTTTGTCAGATAATTGGTCAAAATTTTGGCCAAGAAAATGCTCCTACCACAACTTCATGTATTCTACTTTTTTTTTTGTATTGTCAGAAGTTCACCACAGACCACAAGCCCCTTCAAAGATTTAGTACAATTTACATATTATAGATGCAGCAGATCTTACTTTCCTCAGCACTAATTACATAGATAATAAAATTACCACAAATATTAACTACTGAAACCAAGACGTGATAAGACCAGAAAGTACTCATCTAGAGTTATTAAATGAGTATATTATATATATTGAATCCATAGTGACATTGGAGACTTCAAAGTGTAAAGGTGATAGTATAGTATCAGATAAATCATTTTCATTGGTTCATATTGAACATCATTTATTGTGTGACACACGTGGGAGACAGCAGTTAAATACCATGGGGAAAAAGGAGTACACCTGCCCCTCACTGAAGCAATCAGGATTATTTATTTTAGGAATTGTTAGTCACACTGTTGATAACATGTAAATTTAATTTCAAAAGAAAAGACATACCAATAATTACACTAAAAAGCTAAATGCAAGAACACTGGCTTTTTTTGTTCATTCTTGATACTTCTCTGCATTTCTGTCCTTGAATTCTAAAAGTACTCTGTTGAAGTAAATACCCTTGTTTCTTTGCTTAAGCTAGCTCAGACTTGTTTCCCTTAACTAATATTACTTGAAGAATCAATAACACATAGCAAGACTAGTGATAATAGTTCTGAATTAAAACATTCTGTTTATGATATATAGATTTATTTAGAAAAATATGATGTAAAGAAAAGTGTCTGTGTGTGTGTGTGTGTGTGAGATGCTGTAGATAATTGGTAAATGACATTTTATCTCTAAAGTTCTGTTTGACTGAAATAAAACATTTATTTGATTTTTTAAATAATGTTTGAGAAACTAGATTAAATGAGGGAGATCTAGTTCTAAAAGCTACGAGAAACCAAGCTGTACAATACCTACTCATGACAATAGTGACAAACATAGAGATATTGAGGTAATATTGCACGGCAGCATAATGACACTCCACAGCCAATGAGGTAAGAAGTAGCCCAAATTAGCTGCAAAATAGAAAGAGATTATTTTATTATTAATTTTATATTTTGCCAAATGACTACAATATAAATACTGTTATCTATAATTGAAAATACACACCCTTGCTTTTAGGATACTTTGAGCATATTTATGAGGAAGTCATAGAAACAGAAAAATTCCCATGTGTTTAGATAATACATATACATATGCATATTTGATGGCTATCATTGACCGTGGATCATTCTCTTCTTCTTATCAAATGTATATGGAAAATCAGATAACATGATAAAGGCTGCTTGGTGATAATATAAAATCAAAACCTAGAAGAAACTTTACTTAATCAACAGAAAACAAGCATAGTGCAGAGTAATGATTTGGAAGATGAAGGAATGGTATTTACTGAACAGATAACTGGACAGACATCTGTATACCAATGTTTATAGCAACATTATTCTTAATAGCCAAAAGGTGGAAACAACCTAATTAATGATGGATGAATGAATAAACAGGAGGTATATACATACAATGGAAGTTTTTTCAGCCTTAAAAAGGAATAAAATTCTGACACATGTTATAACATTGATAAACATGAATTGAGGATATTATGCTAAGTGAAATAAGGGAGACAGAAAACGATATTTTATAATTCCAATTATTGAGGTATCTACAGTAGTCAAATTCATAGAGACAGAAAGTAGAATGGTGGTTGCCAGAGGAAAGGGAGAGGGGTGAATGGGAAGTTATTGTTTAATGGGTACAGAGTTTTAGTTTGGGAAGATGAAAAGTTCTGGAGATGGATGTGGTGATAGTTGCATAACAATTTGAATGTAGTTAATGTCACTGAACATTAATGCTACATAATTTAAAAATGGTTAAAATAACAATTTTTATTATATGTTATATACAATTTTACCATGAGAAAAATAAACTAGAAAGAAGGGGTTCTCTGTGTTATAAGGCACTATTATTGTCATTCTTTACAAATATAATTTATAAATGATATTGATATTTTATGATTTTGTTACTTCCCAGAAAATCAAATGTGTAAAGAAGGAAACATTTTCCCTAAGCCATCTATTAAGGGAATCCCATTTCCTTGTGTTGCAACTTACAGGAGGACCTCAGTGGGTTGAGTGTAAGTTGCAAAAAGTGGGAGGATGATTTTCCTTTGTTCTCAGTCACCTGTTTTTCGCACATGCTTATAGTCGCTTAACCAATGTGTGTATTTGTCAGTACACAGGTTACCTGAGTGTAATGATCAACTGTGATGTCGTTATCCTCTGATGGCCATTCCCCATGCGTGAAATATTTAGACTCATTGTACCAGATTCCAATTACATTTGACCATGTCGTAAGATAAGTTGTCAAATGCTTGTTTTCTCCACAAAAAGTATCTGAAAAGAGGGAAAAGGGCTGGGTCATACTCTCAAAACTTGGAAACATTTTACAAAGATCCTTCCCTCATTTTTATTTTATAAATGGGTCTGTCATTGGTCATCCAAGCAATGTCTTATAAGAGGAGGCCAACTCAGTTGGAGCTCTGTTGGCAGGCTTCTTTCTCATTGATGAATGAACTTCTGGTCTGGTGAGAAGTGGACAGTAGGAGATGATATGTCAGCTGGGAAATCAGATCAATCAACATTATAGTCTCTGCCACTTCCAAGCTGATATAACAGGGTCCATGGTTTGAAAATAGCCACGCAAAGGTAGTATTCACCATGTAAGGACCTTGAAATAAACATTTCCTCATTTAGCCATTCACTTGTGATGTGGGCTCTTGATCAAACACGGTATTTTGGAGTGATCTGCCTTCCTCTGGAGCAGGGACGAAGACTCACATTGCTAATTCCCTGCTCAACAATATTGGGCCATGATGCCCAATGAGCTATAAACATAGAAGCTTCACTAGTATTTTACAAATGTTTTGTAATAAACAAGTATCTCATAAATATTATTAATCTCTACTTGTGTAGGACGTACTATTGATTTTCTTGGAAACTAGCTGTGATCTAACTAATATAAATGCCATAAATTGGACTCATTTTTGAGCACCTAAAATTGTTCTCTGGGCAGCTCAGTAGAGTTGAATATAACTTACTTCTCAACTGCACTAGTGCTCTAAAGCTTAAGATATGTTGATATTGTGGGTAGCTGAAATAACTACATAGTGTGGAAACCGTCAAGCTCTCCAGCTGTCTCTCCAGTCATTATTGTATTACTCAGTTATTCTGTGACACTGAGAGTTTTAATTCTTTTCTTCTGATGATAAAAATCTGAAATTTGAAAATTTGAATATCCAGATTAAAAAATTAATATTAATGAAACAATGTAGTGGGCCACAATTCACTGCCATTTATGGGGCAAATGTAAATATAGACTGGATGACTTCATTTACACTTTCCAAGTTATTAACAATCCCTGAGGACTTTTGAGCACAAAGGTAGATCATATAGACATATACTTACTTGTAATTCGTCTCTTAAGAGCGTTGCTCACTGCCAAGTTACAATACTTTGACAATACGTTGGCATTTTGTGCAGCTTCTTTATTCCAACTCTGCAGTGGAAGAGTAAAATACAAACATATGGTCTTAACATTTCCAATATAAGATTCTAGTTTATTGTTTCTAAAATCAAAGGCTAGCAATATCCTCAATTGTATCAGATAATTGTAATTATAATACTACTCTGAAATGTTTTGGTTGGAAGAGGAAGACGAAATTTTCAATTGATTGTTTTAGCCCTTGAATTTACACCATAGAAATTTGGTAATAAAGTCCAGATGCAGCTTCTCTCTCAGAAGTATTAAAGTCGCTGACTAAATGCTTCTAGTAAAACAAACCAGGGTTAAAAATCCTTCCTATGATTTATTAGTAGTTTTACCTCTGACATATTGTTTAATTTCTTTGACTCTCAGTTTCTTCATCTATAGAATGTAACCCATAATTCGTACCCAATAATTTGTTCAAAAGTTATAATATGATAATTCTTGCAATATCATTGTTATGTGTGATAAATCTTATGTTACATGCTCAATAAATAAATGATGGCTGTGATTAGAAACAAGTACAGTGTCACATATCTCCATATAAAATTATTAACGATAAAAAAATTATAGCTAATACTACATACCGGGACCTATTACCAATGCTATATGTAAAGTCTCTCATTTTTACCCACAGCAACTCTACAAGGGAAATACTATTATTACCCTCATTTGCAAATGAGGAAATTGAGGAACAGAGATGTTGCATGCTTTTTCAATATGACACAACAAATAAGTGGCAAACAGAATTGGAATGTGGGTTATTCTGGCTCCAGAGTGTGTGTTCTTAACTCTCAGTGTATATCAGTTATTCTGACTTGAAACATTTTGTTTGGTATATCTCCAAGTCAGATGAAAGGCAGAAAGTCTATATCACTAGTTACGGGACTCTGTGACAAATACTCTCCCTAACACTCTTTCCTCCATATTGTGTACATCCATTTAAAAGACTGTCACAATATCTGTGTCCAACACATTGCCAGCAAAAGTTGTGGAGTTTGTTTTTTGCAGTAGAATTTTCCATAAATCATTCATCCACTCTTTAGAATAATTTTTGGATGGCACCCTAACTTAGATTTTTAGTATGTTTCCTGGCATCAAAAAAGTTTACCTAATATACGTATATGCTGTTATCTGTGTTAGTTTCATAGAAATACACCTGAGGTGGATGAACTCAGTAAACTGAGAGATAATTTAAGTAACTCATTAGCTTGGGATCAAAGTAAAAACATGGAAGAAAAGTTGTATGTTAGTAATGGATACATCTAACTGACGCAATAGAGATGGCACAACACATCCCATTAGGGCCTAAGATCTCCTGGCAGTAGGAATGCCATCACTGTCCTCACTGGTAAAAAAATATTGCCTATTATGACCAGGTTACCAACTGATTAAGACAGGAACTGATCTGGCTAGCTTACAGCTGATTGCTTGTTGTGCATGCTGTGATGACACGCTACCAAGGGCCCTTTCTGCACTGAAGCACTTACTTCCTTTTAAGCTGGGAGTCCTGCCCACAGAGAGCTCTACTATCTCTCCTCACTAAAAAAATTGTCCTATCCATGAGCATAATCCCTTCCCTGGGGCAACACCTATCCAACAGCTAGATGTGAATGCCAGGCCACCTCCTTCCAACTCAGGAAAATTCAGAAGTGTTGTCTTCATTGTATAGTTTCCCATGGGATTAGCTAAGGCCTCTGTTGGAACTACAGCATAGCCCAACTTCTCCCTATGCCCATTGCTGCCTCTCTTTCTACCTCCATAGGGAGGTGTAAATCTGGACATTTTTCTCCAATAAACATCCTGCATGCTAATCTCCATCTCAGTCTGCTTATCTTATCCTATAAACTACCTGCGACATTCATTACATATAGTCTGTTGTTCAGACCTCTTTGAGAAAGCTCTCTAGGACATTACCTCTGACTAATTCTGATAAGATCCTCTGTTTATTGTAACACATCCCTGATTAAAATCACAAGTGAGTATATATTATTATTGTGCCACAGCTAAGAATTCTGGTTTTAACAAGTGGCTTTATTTAATCAGGTTCTAACCCAATGTACAGAAATGTATCTTCTTTTTTGGAAAAATCTCTGCCTGGAAGTTGTGATGGGATCTTCAGCCCTACTGTAATTCTATTATTTCCTTCCTATCCATGTCCTATGCTTTGTTTCTCTGAGGTTCAGATTCATCATCTGTAAAATGGGAATAACAGTATTTAACCACAAAATTATTGAATTAAATAATAATCTAAGAAGGTTATAGAATGACTGTCAATAAGTACACACAATGTGCCTGTCAGATACAATACTCACAATGCAATAATGCCTGATAGCTATTGATTTTTGTTGTGTTGGATTCTAAGGTAACCAAGAGACAAATTTTGAAATCATTTTTTTCTATTCACTTGCTTTCTCTCCATCATCATTTACATGAGGAAGCTATCCTGTAGAATCACTCTCCAGAGCCTGCACTATTTCTAGCCCTCACTACTTCAGGCCAGCCCAGGGTTCAAGGAACCGGGATAAGGTTACCCAATAACCTAAGTGAGGTAATATTTGTTAGGCTCATCATCTGAGACCTCCCTAAATTTCTTTTGTTTTACAGCACCTAGTCTGCTCACACACGAGGTTTATAGTGGAAAGACAATTTCTGTCTCCTTTTACGGGATGCAAGGGAACTGGGAAACAGATTGGTCAATATTTGTTTACCTGGCAGCATCATCTCGCTGAGAATCTGAACATCTGGATTCTCAGATGAGTGTCTTAGCCTCTGGGCTGCTGCCCAATGAAAACAGCTAGGAAATGCCTCAATAACTTGTTAACCGAAGTTTGCTCTACTGACGATACTGACAGGGGACTTGGCATGGTCTCCACCCCAGACCTCCCACATCTGGATCTCAGAGCGTGGGGCCCAGGACCCTGCACTGTACCCAGTTCTTCCGCTGATTCTGAAGCACATTCACGTTCGAGAAGCACTGTCCTAGGATGCAGTGAATGAAGCCAGCCTGTCTGAGTTGGAATTATTGCTCTGTCGTTAGTAACTATATGATTGGGTACATTTACTTACTTACTTCCTCTGGGCCTCTGTTTCTTCTGCTGCTGTGCCATAGGCTTGCTTGTGAAGACCAAACTTTTAGTATATTGCAAGTGAATAGGACTTAATAAAGCTCAGTAAATGCCATTACTATGTACTATTGTCATCATTATTGCTGCTGTTTAATTAATCTTACCATTTTCAGCATGTTTCTGGCAGGTGGTACTACTTCTCTCCTGAGAGTATTATGTAGATTAACAATTTCTCCTTGGACAGTTGGTGAGTCAGTGCGGACTGCATCATAAGTCACTATCGCTTGTTTGGCCTGTTACCAGAATATTATTAATTAGTCTTACTTCTCTTAAGTGCAATTTTTCATGTATATACATTACTTGCAGACCTATACACAATATTCATTTATAGTCCACATTGAATAAAGAATGATCGACAGCATTTTAAAATTTACGTTGTCTCAATATGTTAGTTTCCATTTCTCCAGTGTTAGTTTTGAGGATTTCTGAATGTCAGTCTGACATTATACAAGTCTATAGAATAGTGCACCGGATATTCTGTGACTGGGGTTTTTAACTGTATAATCGGTACTTTGGACCATGTTGAAACACTTTTTATTGGGCAATCTGAATCGCAGTAGAAGATGTTTTGATATCATACTTTTTACGGACTTCCCTTCCTTGGCTCATTCCCTACCATACCTCTCCAAGTGCTCTTTGCTTTCCACATAAATCATTTACACTTGATTTCTTATTTAAAGATATGTGTCTGGGAGAACCTAATCTAAGAGATTCATTATTAAGTACAAAACCTCAGGTGTCTTTAACTCATATTTTACATCTTTGTCTTATTCATATGGAAAAACATTAATATTTGCATTTGTATATGTAAGTATAAAATCAGATTCAAATCAGTAACAATCCAGAATTTGTGACTGTTTTTTAGATTTGTTTACTTTTTATCCAATAATTCACAGACAAGAAAAATAAATGGCCTTAATATTTAGGTTGCATTAATTGCAATAGAGAGCAGCTTCTTTTATTCTGACATATCACATGCACTTCATATCAATAGAGAATGATCCCATACAAAATGTCATTAGTGCCGAAGTTGAGGTATTCTGCTTTGAAACAAATCCTATTGGAGTCACTGACAAGCCAATATGAAAATCAATATATTGTTTAATATCTTTATCCTACTTGGTCTATTGGCTGAGTAGGACTCCTTTGACTAAGCTGTCAGTGTAGAAATAGTGTTTTTCTTAGTGTGAGGGACAACACATTCTCTTCATTTGCCTCCTACCTCTCAGACTTCATTTACCTGGATTGACTGTGGTTACAGGCTCCAATTGGCCTCCCAGAATTAGCACATGCCCTATCACCTCTACACCTCCCTCTCACTCGCCAATCTTTCACAGTTCATTCTCCAGTCATCAACCAGAGTAAACATTTCAAAATATACACACAATAGAGTCACTTTCTGTTAAAAGTCTTTGACAGTTTCCAGGTCTTAGACAGAAGAACTAAATCTTTAATAAATGCTATGACGACTCTGCTGGCTTCCCAAGCTCTATTCAGGACATGCTCCCCTACTGTTTATTCTCTGCTTTCGTCTCAGTTCTTTTCTTTTTTTCTTTTTCCCTTTTTCCCCCCATTTTCAATCATTTTATTTTTTTAAATTTATTTTTGTATTAGTTTCAGGTGTACAAAACAATGTAATAGACATTTCACCCTCATGAAATGATAAACCCCCTCCCCCAATCTATTGCCCCTCTGACATCATACATATCTATTACAATTACATTGACTCTATTCCCTATGCTGAACTCCATATCCCGTGACCATATATATATATATATATATATATATATATATATATATATAATTATGGTTGCTAGCTGGGAGCAGGTTGGGGATGAGGGAGAAGGGGAGGGGATTAGAAAGTGATTTTCTTTTAGTTAGTCCAATGTGCCTGTTTCCATCCCACCTCAGAATATTAGCCTTAGCCTGTCTCTTAATTGGTATGCTCTTTCAGCTTGCTCTACCAAGCAATGCCAATTTACCCGTCAGATCTGAGGCTCTACCTAAGCCAATGACCAGATAAGTCATTAATTACATCAGATGAGATCAAATCAACTTAACAACTTGATTGCAACTCCCTATACTTTTCCTTGAAAGACTTTATTCTATAACATCTGATGGAAATTTCCAGATTCTGATGGAAAACTTTATATCTCGGTAAAAAACTATTTCTGTTCAGTTAGGTGCCTGGTATCCCCATGAATTCTTAACACTGCAGGGAAATTTAAAATAACATTCATGCCTGATGGTCAGTCTATATGTTTCACAGTGTTTGTTCGTTTGTTTATTTATTTATTCATTCATTCATTCATTCATTCTTTTTTGGACAAATTGGAACATCTTATTTAGTTTAAGTGGGATTCATGTTTAAAGTTTATGTGATAAATTTGCATTTGGAGCTTAATTTGTCTTATCTTCCTGTTTTCATTTAAAATCCTTAAACCTTCATTTTGTGAACAAACTGTCTATAAAATTGCATACAAATGTTCCAATAATCATCTAGCTATACAATGTATATATGTTGTTTTATCAATGCCTTCAATCCTTTTGTATCTTTCCTTTGTATTCTTAGCCAGTATTGGATCACGCTCTTGTGCCCTTGAATGGGAGGGGTTCTACCTATCTACTTTTTCATCTGGGCTTTTAACTATGACGTTGATTCCTTCTTTCACATGGCAACCTGGGTCAGGCTGTCTCCCAGAACTTGGGCTAAGTGGCCTAGACCAGCTTAGCATTAACTAGGCTTTAAAGGCAAATACAGCTTTTTCACTGTCTGCCTTTTTCTTTTTCTTTTTCTTTTTCTTTCTCTTTTTCTTTTTCTCTTTTTCTTCTGGAATGGTCTCTATCTATGCTTCAGCTCAGCTTTTCCTTACTGTGAAGTGTGAAGATCCCCTCTCCACATTGGGAGAGTAAACTGGGCAGAGAATCAGAGGGAAGGAAGGAGAAGTCTTCTTCAAGTCTCTACTTTCAGCTTACAGGAGGATTGTTGGGTTTTTGACAAGAGCTCTACCTGGTTTCTCTTTGGGGAAGAGGTGTGAGTAATGTGATCCAAACCACACTGCAGTAGACTAATGCACATGGATTTTCTTTCATTCATAATATTAAGTGTTTTCCACTTTGACATCTCTGTTCTAGCACATAAAAATATAAAAACCACTCATTTTCTACCTATAACAAAGCTATTGACTTCAGCTCATAATAAAAATATTTTGGGTACATTAAAATATAATATTTTCTATATATCATTGAGGTTAGTTAGGGGTACATATTGGGTGAGTATAAAATATTAGGGACTTATTCATTATTATCCCATTGAGTGTTTTGTTTCTGTTTTCTGACTGTTGCACTTCTTGTTTTTAATAATTAATGAGATTCAGGCCTCATATATTTATTTCATTGCTAATAGCTCCTCACACTTCTCTCCTTGCTGTGAACACCTTTCATTTTATATTCAATTCTGATGTGTTAAAATCTTGTTCTAATCACAAATCAGGTAGCTCAGTTTGGGTATTGATGAAATACTTACCTTTCCCAGGTAAACTAAACAAAAGAGTATTTTTTCCCCATGTAGTTATGGTAGCTAAACTCCATGACCCATGGAGCTAAACTACTTAGGTTTACTTTCAGGCTCTGCCACTTCCTAGTTATCTGACCTTAGTTATGTGATTTAACTTTTCTCTGTAATATAGGATTGAGACTAGTACTTGCCTAGTAGGGCTGTAATGAGAACTAGGTGAGTAATGGGTGTAGCGTCCTCACAACAGTGCCTGTAACAAAGTGAGTTTTACTATAGGGTTAGCACTTATTATTTTCTAGGAAGTAATTATGAAGCATACCAACCTCATAGCTTCTTATAATCAAAACAGGCAGAAAGCCAGCAGCCAAAAACAAGCAGTGGTGCATTGTCATCCCTGAAAAGTAACAGAATTTTTTATTATTGCCAACTCCTGGGATAAAGTTTTGTAATAAGTCTTTTTTTAACCACTTTTACATATATTTTCATTTTCTGCAAAAAGAGACCTGCTGGATTAGAACAAGGTTTAATATGTTAGTTATCAGGATCAAGAGGAGAAGACAGAACTGTGATTGGAAGAATAATAGATGTAATGTCTTATCCCCTGGAACTGTTAAATATGTTACATTATACGACAAAAGAGAATTAAGGTAGCAGATGGAATTCAAACCGATAATTGACTGAGTTTAAAATAGGGACATCATCCCGGGTTATCCATGTGACCTCAACCTAATCACAAGGGTACTTAACTGTGGAAGAGGGAGGCAATGTCAGTGATGGATCAGGAGAAAGACTTGACCAGCCATATTGACTTGGAAGATAGAGGAAGCAACCATACGCCAAAGAATAAGGGTGACATCTGGAAGGAGGGAAAAGTAAGGACATGGATTCTCCCCTAGTGTCTCCCTGCTACATCTTGATTTTAGCCCAGTGAGAGCCATTTAGACCTCTGCCTTCCAGAACTGTAAGATAATACATTTGTATTGGTCTAAGACACTATGTTTATAATATTTTGTTATAGTAACAACAGGACTCTAAAAACACAAGATTAGATTTGAATTCCCTATTGCATGTAGAGAAGAGCTATGATCTTGGTACTAGTAATTCCTGTGCATGATTTAGAGATACTCTGTAATATCTGATCACTCTGCTAAGAGTTTGTCATTGGGAGTCAAGCAAATCAGAGCTAATACACACCCTCTCCTTTATTTCTATTTGATAGAGGTTGCTGACTCTAGGATATTCAGAAGTATAGATTATTAGATTTGGTTAGCGCCTTCTTTTCACAATCTACCTAGATTCTTTCTGAACCCATCCGGCTGAATGGTTAATAAAAAAACCTATTTGGTTCTCATTTTAAGGAAAACCTTCAAAGAGCAGATTAAATGATTTGGGCAGCATAATACACACGATGTGGTTTTGCGTTTCTCTCAAGCTTCTCCTGCCCACTGCCAAATATATTTTGTGTCAGGGGAGTTTTGTAAATCAGTTTTCTCAGGGAACATATACCTGAGAACATTCTCTCCTTTACTGTTTTTTACCCATCTCTTTCTTTCCCTTTCTCTCTTTATCCCTTCAAAAATATCACATACGGGGCTGGCCCTGTGGCTCAGGTGGTTGGAGCTCCGTGCTCCTAACTTCGAAGGCTGCCGGTTCGATTCCCACATGGGCCAGTGGGCTCTCAACCACAAGGTTACCTATTCAACTCCTCCAGTCCCGCAAGGGATGGTGGGCAGTGCCCCCTGCAACTAAGATTGAGCATAGCACCTTGAGCTGAGCTGCCACTGAGCTCCTGGATGGTTCAGTCGGTTGGAGCCTGGGCTCTCAACCACAAGGTTGCCAGTACGATTCCTCGACTCTTGCAAGGGATGGTGGGCTGCACCCCCTGCAACTAGCAATGGCAACTGGACCTGGACCTGGAGTTGTGGAGCTGCGCCCTCCACAACTAAGACTGAAAGGACAACAACTTGACTTGGAACAAAAAGTCCTGGAAGTACACACTGTTCCCCAGTAAAGTCCTGTTAACCTTCCCCAATAAAATCTAAAATATATATATATTACATACTCTCAAACCTTAAGATTTACACTAATGCAGTGAAATAGATGATGAAATAGGTATCTCATTCCCTTACTTAATACTCTAAAAATCTTGTAAGGCAGATCATTATTCCCGAGTTAACCGAAGAAATAATAAAATAAAAAAGATCATCTAAAATATAGTAGATTGATATATACACACACATTAGTATTTATTGCCTCCCACTATATATAGTATACATATAGTAATTTATATAATTTATATAAAACTATAGTTATAGTTATGTATATATACAAATACACACTTGTACAATGAAATGTTGTTATTTAAGTTAGTCCACATTATGAGGCAGTCTGTAACTTATGTTGCTGCATTTTCTGAGGGAAAAATTTTTGGGGTGATGTGTATATTTATTACCGTAATCGTTATGATGTTTTCATGGGTATACCCTAACATGTACCTCAATTGTACCTCAAATAAGCTCTTCTAAAAAGGTTAAGAAATACCAAAATTTTACCTGTTTCAGACCAATTAAACAACTGGCATTGACAATTTAGATTTTGTCTTTTAAGTCCATTTTTTTCCCCTTCTGTACAAATTCAGTACTTAGAGTTACACATAAATACATAATTTATATAAAATATTGTATGCTATTTTCCCAAAAATTTCTACTGTTATTATATACTAATTATGAGCATTATTTTGATAATAAGGTGATAACTTATAATTTACCTAGTAAAGATTTTTGCTAAAGTTTGTTTGACACTGTTAATATTTTTCTCTATAAGTAACATTGTTATGAATACATTATGAGTACACAGCCAGCCATTTTTAGGATTTTTTTTGCATGAATTGCCATTTTTAGGATTTTTTTTTCATGAATGAGCTCCAGAATTAAAAATCGATTGAAATCTTTGGACTTTTTCTTTTAAGATGGTATATATCTAATTTTACTTCTAAGTGTATGTGATGTATAATAGGTGGTTAAAATACTTAATAAAAAAATTATTTGTGTACGGTTGAAAAAATTAGCTATTTCACACATGCATACATACACAATATGTTAATTTAATAGAATGTGATATAATAAAAGTCATACTGATCCTGGAGTTAAAATATTAGTGTTTTATCTTAGGTTCTCCTATTATCTATGATACTGATAAATTCACAAGTTCTCTTTGTTTGAAATAAAAATCAACTGCTTTTGTTTGGAATGAAATCTAAGAGGTTGGAGATACATAGTCATTCAAATTCATAGGACTGCATGATACAATCAGCTCTTTTGAGTTAAATGTATTATGCTCTTCAGAATGCTGCAATCTGCTTAATGGGCTTCATAATCCAAATTTGAAAGCATACTATATTTTATAAATGAATTGTAATGAATTCCTTTATAAAAAGGAGGCCTTTGAAAACATATAGTATCACCCACGTTATTGGAAATATAACCTGGATATTTTACATTCAGATATAATATCTTTCTTCGATCATAAAGGGGTGAAAAAGCATTGTTTTATGATATGGAATTTAATGCAATATCGTGTATTGATGATTTAATGCCAGAATTTATATCCTGTGCAAGAATTGAAAGCAACCACAAGAAAATTTATCGTGACCTCTTGAGAGTGATTATGGACAATTAGTATAAACTGGAGTTAGAGTTTCCTTAGAATTTTGAGTCTTCCAAGAACTTTGATTGGCCAAAGTTAAGGGCAGCTAAGCTGAAGAGTAAATGCTGAAACAGGAGCCTCGGCAGTCACTTTCTTTCTGCACTTATGTACTGCATTTTGGGACTATATTTTCTTTTAATAAATGCTTGGCCTGCTTGGCTTTGTTCATGAGGCTTTGTTCCTATATCCTGGAATGCCTACCCACTCTCCAACAACACACTTAAAAGGTTTTTGTTTTGTGGTAACAATGAGAGTTACATAAAACATCTTAAAGCGACATTTTGAAGAGGATGTCATAGGAGTGGTGACAGCAGGGCACACTTTTTGAGTTCTCCTCTGGATCTTATCACAAACGGGACATCTATAACCCATCAAAGGACTCTGCTCATCATGCAGAACAGCTAAGGGACTCATGCAAGGATTACTCGAAGGTGGGCAAATTGGGTGAGCAGGGGAAGAGGGAAGGGAGCGGAGTAGAGACGCGGCCCACATCTGAGGCAGTGGAAATACGGCCGGCATCCGCAGCTGCAGAGATGCAGGGGATCCCAGGACGGAACAGAGAACACAAAAGCCAGGAGGTGGGCTCATTCCCTGTGTCCCACAGCTGATCTCTCCCACTGAGGGGGCAGCATAACCAGCATTTGAGGCAATAACCTCAGCTGAGACCTCCAGTTGGGCCCTAGGTCAGACAAAAGACACAAACTCCATACCTGGACCCCCTCCCCACTTTCCCAATACTACCCCCCACCTTCCAGAGACTTAAACTGGCCCCTGAACTGAGGAGTAGTGTCAGATTACAGAGGAGCCTTAGTGCTCAGGCTCTGGGAAGACCAGCATGGGGCTGTAACCCAGGGAAGAGGCTGGGAAGAGTGTGATTTTTGCTGGGCTAGGAGAGAAGAAGACTCCTCCACCCCAGCCATCACCTTTTCTGGCCTGTGGGAATTGTGTAACATGGCTGGGCTGGGAGAGAGAAGACCCCTCCACCCCCAGCCCCAACCTTTCTGGCCTATCTAGGGCAGGCTAATTACAATTGCTGAGATACTCCCAGGGATCAGCAGTAAGAGGCAGATGCAGCTCTGGGCTTTCAGCAACTCAGAAATCTCCCGTCCGCCGCCCCCCCCCCCCCCCCCCCACGGAAGAAGTGCCCTAAGACTCAGGAGAACTGAACACAGGGCTGGTGGTGCTTCTCTCAGTGCGCATATGTGCAGGCAAGGGCAGAAACTGCACCAACTTTGTAGAAACTACCATCCAAACCCCTCAGCCCCACACATCTAAATCTGCAGTCCCCACATCACTCTGGGCACCAGGTGACCGGCTCTGCCTGCACAATACACAGATGACTCTTTGGTACAGCAGAGGACAATCTGGAGATTACTTGGTGGGCTTAAGCCAAGACTGGCGCTGGCTGCTTTTTTTTGTTTGTTTGTGTTTTTTTTTTTTCTTTATATCTTGGTATCTTTGCTTGTGTTGAGTGTGGGTTGTCGGTTGTTTTTACATGTGAATGTATTCGATTTTTTCTTTGTTGTTGTTATTTTTGTTGTGCTTCGTGATTTGATTTGTTCTGAAATTGCCCTACCAGGGCCTAGCTTAAGAGGCACAGGAAATTGCCCTACAAGGGCCTAGCTTAAGAGGCACAGGATTCAACACACCCGACTCCAGACCAAACCAGAGTACTACCGGGTTTGACCTACAAGTGACACACCCAGAGGGAATTCTCTACAGGCACAAGAGCCCATAGAGGCCAAACCACATTTAAGTGGTCAACCCTCATGCAGCGGAACACCCTACGGTGGGCAGAGCCAAGTCTCACAACTAGTCAGCCTAGGAGTTAACCCCACCTACTCACAAGTGAAAAGCAATTAAAGATCTTCTTTAACAGGACAATATACACAATACAATAGTCACCTTTGGAGCACATACAGAGGAGAAGAACGAAGTAGTGCAAGTCAAATATAAAGGACACAGACTACATAAGATAACCCAACAAGAACTAAGAACTCTAGGGGATCTACCTAATACATCGAAGCAAACACAGAGAGTCAGAGAGTCAAAATTGACAAACCTTTAGCCAGATTCATTAAAAAAAAGAGAGAGAGGACCCAAATTAATAAAATAAGAAATGAAAGAGGAGAAGTGACAACAGACACTGCAGAAATACAAAAAATGTTAAGAAATTACTATGAGCAACTATATGCCAACAAATTTGACAATCTGAAAGAAATGGAGAATTTTCTAGAGGCGTACAACCTTCCAAGGCTAACTCAAGAAGAAACAGAAAAGCTGAAGACTGATTACCGCCAGGGAAATTGAATCAGTAATCAACAATCTCCCAACAAACAAAAGCCCTGGACCAGATGGCTTTACAGGTGAATTTTACAAAATATTCAAAAAAGAATTATCACCTATTCTCCTCAAGCTCTTCCAAAAAATCCAGAAGGAGGGAAGTATCCCAAACACTTTTTATGAAGCCACTATCACCCTGATCCCAAAATCAGACAAAGACACCACAAAAAAAGAAACCTACAGGCCAATATCTCTAATGAACATAGATGCAAAAATCCTCAACGAAATATTAGCGAATAGAATTCAGCAATACCTTAAAAAGATCATACACCATGATCAAGTGGGATTCATCCCTGATATGCAAGGGTGGTTCAACATCCGCAAATCAATTAATGTGATACACCACATTAACAAAATGAAAAATAAAAATCACATGATCATATCAATAGATGCAGAAAAAGCATTTGATAAAATCCAGCAACCATTTATGATAAAAACCCTTAAGAAAGTGGGAATAGAGGGATCATATCTCAACATAATAAAGGCCATATATGATAAACCCACAGCTAACATCATACTCAATGGGGAAAAGCTAAAACCATTCCCCTTAAGATCAGGAAAAAGGCAAGGTTGCCCATTTTCTCTACTTCTATTCAACATAATGCTGGAAGTTCTAGCCACAACAATCAGACAAGAAAAAGAAATAAAATGCATCCAAATTGGTAAGGAGGAAGAAAAATTGTCATTATATGCAGATGACATGATACTATATATAGGGAACCCTAAAGACTCCACCAAGAAACTATTAGAGCTGACAGATGAATTTAGTAAAGTAGCAGGATACAAAATTAATATTCAGAAATCAGTTGCATTTGTATATACCAATAATAAAACATCTGAAGGAGAAATTAAAAAAAACAATCCCATTTACAATTGCTCCAAAGACTATAAAATACCTGGGAATAAATTTAACCAAAGAAGTAAAAGATCTGTACTCAGAAAATTATAAGACACTGAAGAAAGAAATGAAAGAAGATACAAATAGATGGAAACACATACCATATTCATGGATAGGAAGAATTAATATAGTTAAAATGTCCATACTGCCTAAGGCAATATACATATTCAACGCAATTCCTATCAAACTACTAACGACATTTTTCACAGAAATAGAACATATAACCCTAAAATTTATATGGGATCTTAAAAGAGCCCAGATAGCCTCAGCAATCTTGAGAAATAAGAACAAATTGTGAGGTATAACAATACCTGACATCAAAATACTGCAAGGCGACAGTAATCAAAACACCATGGTACTGGCATAAAAACAGACACATAGATCAATGGAACAGAAGAGAGAGTCCTGAAATATGGCCTATGTGGCCATATTGCCTATATGGCCGTATTGCCTGTATGGCCATTTAATCTATGACAACGGAAGCAAGAATGTACGGTGGGGTAAAGACAGTCTATTCAATAAATGGTGCTGGGAAACCTGGACAGACACATGCAAAAAAATGAAGCTGGACCACTTCCTTACATCATATACAAAAATAAATTCAAAATGGCTTAAAGACTTAAATGTAAGATCTGAAACCATAAAATTTCTAGAAGAAAATATAGGAAGAAACTTCACAGACATTACCCAGAGTAAGCTATATCCCCTCGTGCAAGGGAAGTAAGAGAAAAAATAAACATGTGGGATTACATCAAACTAAAAAGTTTCTTCACAGCAAAGAAAACCATCAATAAAACAAAAAGGGATCCTACTGAATGGGAAAAGATATTTGCCAATGATATATCTGATAAGGGGTTAATATCACAAATTTATAAAAAATTCACTCAACTCAACTCCAAAAAAAAACCACAAACAACCCAAGTAAAAAATGGTCAGAGGACATGAAGAGACATTTTTCTAAAAAGGACATACAGATGGCAAACAGACATATGAAAAAATGATCAACCTCACTAACCATCAAAGAAATGCAAACAAAAACCACAATATGATAACACCTCACGCCAGTCAAAATGGCTATCATCAATAAATCAACAAACAACAAGTCCTGGCGTGGATGTGGAGAAAAGGGAACACTTGTGTACTGTTGGTGGGATTGCAGACTGGTGCAGCCTCTATGGAAAACAGTATAGAGGTATCTCAAAAATCTGAAAATGGAACTACCTTATGATCCAGCAATTCCAGTCCTAGGTATCTATCCAGAGAAATCCAGCCTCTAATTCATAGAACTTTATGCACTCCTATGTTTATTGCAGCACTATACACAATAGCCAAGACATGGAAACAACCAAAATGCCCGTCGGTAGATGACTGAATTAAGAAACTGTGGTACATTTATACAATGGAGTATTACACAGCCATAAAGAAGAACGAAATCTCACCATTTGCAACAATATGGATGGACCTAGAGAACATTATGTTAAGTGAAATAAGTCAGACAGAGAAAGACAAATATCATATGATCTCACTTACATGTGGAATCTAAAGAAAAGAATAAGTGAATGAACCAATCAGAAACAGTTTTGGAGACATAGAGGAAAAACTGAGGGTTGCTAGATAGGAGGGCAGATGGGGATAAGGGGGAAGGTGAGGGTATTGGAAAACAGTCAGTAACCACAAGATGGCCACGGGGTTTTGAAAATTAATTTGGGGAATGTAATCAATAATGTTGTAAAGATTTTGTAGGGTATCCGATGGACACTTTTCCCATTTGGAGAACACCTCAGGGGTGATGTAGATGCCTGATCACTTCACTGTACACTTGAAGCTGAAGATGAACAATAAGGAATGCCAACTATAATTTTATATATATATATTATATATACTTACAAGAAGCGGAGTACAACATTAGGAAGAGAGACAGTGGAAATGTAAGGGCTCTGTGCAATGTCAGAGAGATATTGGATGGGGGGAGGGGGTTCACACAGTGTGAGGGATATAAATGATAAACGTCTAAGTATTACTTTGTCTTGTGCACCTGAAACTAATAAAAAAAAAAGATAATAACAAAAAAAAACAGGAGCCTCAAATTTTTGAGCCCAAGTTTTGGCTTTTGGTCCATGCATAGGTGGCATATGTACATTCAACCTAAAAATTATCAGAGAACAGAGGATACAAGGAAAATAAAAGGATAACCTTTGTTTACTTAAGTTTCAAATATCCACCTGGAGCAACTGGGTCAAAACATGAAGATACAGGTTAATACTTGGGCATCATCAATAGTATGTTAAACATTTTAAAATGAAGATTGAATCCAGGTAATTATGAAGGTATCGCTGTTGACCCTGAACTATTATTTAAGTACAGTTTTTGGGCTCTGGGATAATCATCAGAGAGAGAGAGTTAGAAGGTGGGGCTAAAAGGATGGAAAACATCAGGCAATAGACAGAGATATTGGCAAACAGCGAATCCTGTAGAAATAACAAAGGTGCAGACATAGAGATTAGAATTGGAGGAAAGCATAACTTAAAAGTTGAATGGAGCTTGTGGGGGAGGAAAAATAAGTGGGCCCATGGTAAGAGACCCATGGGGACCCTGACTGAAACTTATTCACTGGAGAATTGCGACAGGATTAGTTAGTCCCAGGGCCTGGGCCAGGGCCAAGTCTCCACAATAGTCTAGATGGTTCTCCAGTGTCTGGAGGTCTGCAAATTTAGGAACTAAGGTCATTTCAACCCAGGAATTATACTTGCTTGCATTCAGGTAAACTCAGCTCTTTGAACCGAGGTATTACAGAAGCAGCAGAGGTATTGCCTCTTTGGCTTTACCATCAATTCCAACTTAACATAATTTTATACACAAGAGGAAATTTTAAGCCAAAACTCTTAAAATATTTTCAGATAATAATACTAAAAACTTGATACACTATTTAAATTTATTTTTCCTTGTGTTTCTGTTTCAGATTATATTTTTATTACTATATAAACAGAACATGGATATTTGCAAGTTATATTTAGTAAGAAGAAAGACCAAGGAGAATTGAGTACTACCTTCTGGCATGCCCTTGGGTATGTATTCTCATACATTAGATTGATAGACCATGACCATCTCAGAAAGTACTTACATAAAGAACAGTCCCTTCCTCGCCTTAACCAAACAATTCAGAAGGAAGGACACTACAAGGAACATATTGTTAATCTTCTTTATCTTCTTTGCCTCAGTGAATTTGTCATTTAAAACAAATTACTAAGTTATACCTTACAAGTAGTAAGGTACACAAATGTTAGGTGTACTTATTGATAAATTTGTAAGTATGTATGCACCTGTGTAACAACCACCAAAAGTAGTATATGTAATAGTTCCAGCACCCAGGAAGGTCCCTAATTCTTCTTTCCAGTCAGTAACTCCCAGAACTCCCATTCTGATTTCTACAATTATGGGTTACTTCTATCCATTTGGAAACTTCATATAAATAAATTTTTAAAAAATTTTGGTATCTAACCTCTTTCACTTAATATAATGCCTATAAGATTCATCCATGTTGCATGGGAAGTTTCGTTTTGTTAATGACTATTCAACTCTATGCAGACAACATAATTTACTTACCTACTCTATTATTAATGAACATTTTGTTTGTTTTCGGTTTAGAGCTGTTATGAATAAACCTTCTATGAACAGTGTATCCATATGTCTTTTTGTACATATTATTTTTCACTTTCTTTTTGGATATATATGGATCAATTATATACATAAGCTTTGCTTCAGTAGTAATGTCAAATATTTTTCCAAAGGAGTTATAAAAATAAGTACTTTTATATTTTCACCAGCTTTATATCCTCACCCATACATGGTATTCTCAGTCTTTTAAAAAATTATCCATTATGTTTATGAAATAGTGTATCATCACAGTTTTCAATTTGTATTTGTCTAATGATATTGAATACAGTTCCATATGTTTATCGGCCACTTTGTTACCATCTTTTGTGAAGTCGCTGTCAAATCTTTTGCCTACTGTTGTAATTAGGTTGACTGTCTGTATCCTATTGGTTTATAGGAATTCTCTATATGTTCTTGATATGAAGTATTTGCCAAATGTATATATTGCAAATATCTTCCTAGTCTGTAGCTTACTTTTTGAACTCTCTTAATTGTCTCTTTTGTTAAACAAAAGTTCTTAATTTAAATATGTCCAGTTTAGCTTTCTTTATGGTTAATGTTTGTGTTGTGTATGTGTGTGTGTGTGTGTGTGTGTGCATGTGTGTCCGTCCTATTTAAGAAATTCCAGTCATCCCAAAGTCATTAGTAATGAAGTTATTTTCTACTAGAAGCTTGATTCAACATTGATGAGATATAGACAATGAACAAAGCTGGATGACTTACACTGCCAGGAATCAAGACTTACAATAATGCTATAGTAATCAAGACAAAGTACTAGTGGCACAAGAGTGAACCAATGAAATATAATGGAATACAGAAACAGATTCCTGTATACTGCTACCTGATTTATGACAATCCATGAAATGCTTGACAACTCCCTAAAGGTAAAATTTGAAACTAGGCTGCCTTCAGCTGTAAGAAAGACAGGGCCACTGCCTGTTTGAATATGGCTGGCTGGTTGTTTTGTTGGAAGTATCACTTAGTTCATGAAATAAAATATGCCTACCTTGGCACTTTAAGGTCTATATAACTACATGGTAATCAGTCCTATGTGAAAAATAGTTTCTTCTAAGCCCTACTAGAAGTTTATGGGAATGATCTAAATAAGTAATATTGCTTTACATTTGTATAGTATGTTTAAGTTTATTAATCCCTTCATTAAAAGCATAGAAATAGCTAAATTTACTTTTAGATTATAAGGGGTGATGTTAAGATGGCACATAATCTCTTATTTAACATTATAATGATGCTATTACATAGTCATTTATCATGAATCTCACTTTTCAAATAAGTAAACTGACACTTAAAGACATTGTATAACTCACCTAAGTGCACAGTCTGTAAAATTCAGTGTCCTGATGAGAACCCACTATAAGGCTATATAGTGTGCTCTTACCTTTAAACAGCACAGCTCGAGGAAGATTTGTTCTATGAGGAAGTCAGTGCTTATAAGATAGCCAGGAATTTAGAGCAGACAGAGATATGAAAACATAATAATCAGAACAAATTTAGAGCCCGTGAAGATTCCAAGTCATGATTGTGGATTCGCTTCTAGTTTATAATTTAGGCAACGTCTTCAATGGACCTCTGCGTTCTCAAATGATCACATTTGGAACAAACTGCAAAGATTAGCTGCATGATTCAGTGGAGACACAATCAGACAGCAAAAGCCTGCAAGGGAAAGTGACCCCATGGCCCAGAAGATAGTAGCAATTTATCAGCTTTATTACATGCACACATGCATTTATTCAATAAATATTCATTGAGATATTAATATGGACCATGCTCTGTTCTGTACACTGAGAATACATAGAATAACCAAGCATATAAACCACAATGTCATGATGTTTGCAATCTAGTATCTAGCATATACTGCATACAGTACATTTATGGCAACTGCACTATAAATACTAGACACTTTGAGATTCTGGGTTAAAAAAAAGATAAAGAATCCATTTTCCTAAGGAATTTCTTGTTCAAAAGGAAAACTACCTGCAATATGGGGAGAGCATTCTGATAGAAATTTGTCAAGAAGTAATGTGGGAGCAAGTGAAAAGTCTGGAATTACTAAAATCATTTTATATTAAATACTAAATAGCAAAATAATAAATACTCCAGATGTCATTTGAGCTAGATGATGAGAAATAAATAGGACTTTTAAAAGCAAAGAAGGGAATTGTCTCACAGACAGAAATCACATATGAGTGTAGAAAAATCACTCTGAAACCAGGTATAATGAGATGATTTTTATTTATTTTATTATTCCGAACACTTGGGAAATGTCTATATATATGAGTGAATTGCCATTTATATTGAAGTCTCTATCTACATGGCTTGGTAGTATCGTTTTCTTATTCTTTTTTTCCCCCATTGTAGACCATGCCTTTGTTCTTTGGAAGAAAGAAGACATTATTATTTAATAAAAAAAAATTTCTCAGATCTTTCCTGAGAAAGGTCAATTGAAAATCTTCAAGGCAACAAAACAAAATAAGATAAAAAATGTGTAGCCATGAGTTATTTTGTGTTATGTGTTGAGGTGGGGGATACAGAATAAAAAAATAACAGAAAGATTGGAGGCTCTTGAGATAGAGTTTTCTGGCTTTGCCAAAGATTTCTTAATGAGTGCCTGGAAAACAGTCTGTGGGAAAAGAGAATTAAATGTCATCCAAAAATTGCTCACCTCTAGCCGTAAGAATTTTGTTGTTGTTGGAGGGGAGTGGTATTAAGCTGGAAGCATGCCAAAGCTCACCTATAAATCTTTCAACATTTTGAAGAAAGAGAATTTTACATGATCTCTGAAGTAAAACTCTCAAATTACTGAGCAACTTATTTTTTCTCCCACATTGTAAAAACAAAGCTGGAAAAGAATTCTGTTACTTCATTAAACCAGCATGGTTTATATATTGGAAATGTAAGATTTGTCATTTATGTCTTGCTACACTGCTGTTTATCAAGAAGAGTGTTGATTCAACACCAAGTCAAGTGTTTGTGGAAACTTAATTGCTTCGGTTTTATCTGTTGGTCCTGTCAATTCCTGGCATTGCTCTACCCAACACAATGCTGTCCATATTTATATCACTGATGTCTTCATATAGAGTTGCTATCCAGCCTCAAATATGGTTTTTTAAAAAATTAGGAAGTGTTGGAAAGCAAAGGATAACTTGATTTGCATGCGAGCCCCAAGCATGGATGCCAGTTGGCTGCTCCTGTTCACATCTCTCTTATTTTCATACATTGTTCTTTTTATATTTAAGCGTCTTAACATAGTAAGAAATGATCTGCGGTGGCTTTTTTTTTTTTCTAAAACCAAAAATCAAGACACATTGGTCTAACATATGATATAACCACATGATAGAATATTTTTGATTGGAACTATCCCAGCAAACCCTTAGGAGATAGTTGGAGACTAATGTGTTTGTAAGCTATCATATTTGTTCAAATGCATGCATTTAAAATAAACACTTTAAAAAAATCAATTATTTATCTAGAGGTTGGCTGTAAAAAAATTTAGAAAACACAAACATGTAAACACTGTGAAGGAAGAAACCAGCATCTATGTGTTAAACATAATTTGAAAATGACACTTGTACAAAAACAGTTGCATACATTATGGCTGTAACATCCTGAGAGAAAGATTCAACCTAGTAATGTTATCAAACAGAAAGAGTTCATCCACTTGGCACTAGCAGAGCCAAACAATAAACACTGAGAATGACAGTGGAGAAAGATTGGCTATTTTATTATGAATGGTGCCATCCAAGAGAATGGAAAGCTAATGCTCAAAAGCCCAACCTCCCGGAGGGTAAGTACTAGGCTATAGATTACATAGGGCAACTGGGAGCTGATTGCTTGGAGGTGAAGTAAGAGTAATGAATCCTTTCTTCAGGCCTTGAGGACAGTTCTGAGGTCTGTTCTGCTGTCCCTCTTTCTGGTTTCATGGGAAAGTAGCCAGGGCGTCATTACACCTTAGGGCTCAGAAGTTGAAACAAAACTTAGACCAAGGTCTTAGGTCAAGGTCTTGTCTTTAACCTGCCAGAGGTCCTGACCTTGTGATCATTAGGTCTCTGCTATTGTCTTCTGTTGCCTTGGGGGTTGCTGATTACCCAAGGGAAAGGCTAGGTCTCCCATGGGGAGGGGATATATTTAATCACTAAATTTAATCACATTTATAAGGACCCTGGGTTTCAGTAACTCTTGACAAGTCAACCACTTGAGGCTGATTGCTTCTTGTACCCCTCGGTAAAATGGTGCTTATGTTGCAAAGTCCTCTATGTTGCAATGCCTCAGCAACTCTCGACTTGCCTGGAACCTTGGGCCCATCCACCTGAAAAGTGTCTAAACCCTATGAAATTCGAGTATCTGTCCCACACAGAATAAATTCAAAGTAATTTTTCAAATTCGAAGAAAATTCCTGACCATCATGACACTTAGATATTTTTTCTCCTCTTGTCCTACAACTTATAGCTTTTGCAGGGACAGAAAGCTTTTCCCTTCTCCCCTTCTAGGTTCTTTGGTTGGTTTAATAATTAAGTTGATATAAGACAAATTCACAGGAGAAAAACAAACTTCATAACTTATGGAAGCCCCATAAAAATATGAGACTCATACGCAGTCAGGCAATTGAGGCTTTTATATCGTCCTGAGCTAAAGAGAATGGGGTAAGGGGTTGGGGTTTCCAAGGGGTGGAAGACAATTCACAGGAGGATAAGAAGACAGATATTTGGTAAAGAGATGTTTGCCTTGCCAGGTAGATAAGTCTTTCTGATATAAAAAGTTATTTCTGGTATTAGTTCTCCTCCTGGTACAAACCCTCTAATTTTATTTAGGCAGTTAAGGGAGAGGTAAAAAGCTTTTCCTGAATCTGCTGGGCCTTAATTACCTTCTGCTTAAAACAATCCACCTGCCAAAGTGACATATTTTGGGGTGGTGAATTCTGTTCCCCTTCACTTCCATAATCTGAAATGAAAGTCAGTACATATTCTTGTATTTACTTTTATTTTAGTCTTTATTTTCCATAATAAAATATCCCAACGCTTCATGCTTAAAACAATAAACATGGCCTCTCACAATTTCTGGGGATCAGGAATGTGGGAACAGCTTAACTAAGTAGTTTTGGCCTAGCGTGTCTCATTGATTGCAGTCAGACACAGTCCCCTGCAGGCTACAGGCCTTTATCTCTCTGATGACTTAACTGCTTCCAAATTGATTCACACTTAGGATTTGCTGACTGGTTCTGTTTGTTGGTGGGACCCTTTTGTTGCTCTCCTGACTGGCCTCTCCACAGGGATGCATGAACGTTCTTGCAACAGGGCAGTTATTTACCCCCAGCAAGTGATCCAAAGGCACAAGAAACTGCAATACCTTTTATGACAAAAATTGGGAAGTCACACACTATACTATTTCATTGGCCACAGATACTAGTCCTGATTCAATTAAGGAGATTACACAAGGGGATAAACAACAAGTGGCAAGGATTATTGGCGCCATCTTGGAGGTTACTCTCATAAACCTCTAACCTCATCTCCCTTTTAACTCTATCTAGTTTTTCCTAAATTAACCTTAAAGAAAGACTTGTAATTTCTCTCCAGCTTTCAGAAGATATCAGTAGGAAACTGGAAGTACACAAATAGGCTGTCCCTTCTTTCTCAGATGTAAAAATGCTCAAAAATCATGCCTAAAAATTAAATGGAAAAGGAAGGACAGGTAAATAAAATGTACCCACACTCCCAAAAATGTTCCTAAGCACTGTCAAGTGCCGTGATCATATAGATCTTTCTAAAATAGTACCATAGAAATTTAGATAGAGTTAACTTGGAGTTTGTATCAGTCAGGGGACCAACAGGAAACAGATTGCTTTCCCAAGTAGAGTAATTTAAAGACAGTTTAATAAAGAGAATGCCCAAAGGTGTAGGTAGGGTATGACAAGAGAAAACATTCTGAGACATCCTAAATTAAATTACAGCAGACCAGAGAGTGAAATAAAGAGAAAAGAATAATTACTCAGTTAATAGGTGTGGACCAACTAACAAAAGGCTGCTCACATTCTTGAATGTATGTTGGAGCTTTGAATTAACATCCAGGTGGCTATCTGAAAAGAAGTCACTGAACACCGGACACTGCCACATCCTGCTTTGCATAACCTTTTCAGACTGCTGCATACAACCAATCAAAGTAGTAAATATTTCTTTCTCGTGGACTGTGCACCTGTCCTAGAACTTTTCCTGCTTCACCTTTTCTTGCTCTCCCAATCTATAGGCAATGTAAACATTTTCAAAACAACTTACATCTTTCTGCCCCAAAACGTAATGTACAACAGAAAGAGCCCATCAACATCAAGACTGTGGCCATTTTGTTTTGTCCATCTAGCCTTACTTCTGATGGTTCAGACTATACGCCCAAGGATACGCCTATACGATCCTGGGCCTTATTCTGGTTAGCATGTGGCTCAATATAACCATACCTTCAGAAAAGATTTCAGCCATGAAAGTTTTTGTTTAACAGGTACAAGGAAACCACTATAGACAATGAAGAAACCAGCAATAGTAAGTAAATCTTTTATACCAAGCCTGAATAGATGAAGAGAAGGTAAGTTACTGGAAGCTGGAAAGTGTGAGAGAGAACTGTGAGGAAAGTTGTGTCTTATGGGGAGTTGTAGCCTTGGGTATAGGAACACAGCCAGCCCTTGGAAATCCTTCAGAGAGAGAGATGAGAGAATAAATACCTCTGACTTTAACCAAACTCAATCTAAAGCCAAGGTCAAGAGAACCTATTGATACAGACAATTAGGCAAACATGTGTGTTTATGTGTTTTAATTCCTCCACTTTAGTTCCTTGTGAAATCCAACAATGTTTTCTGCCCTTGAGTTGTAAAAGGAATTATTTTCTGCTTCAAATCAATTCCCAATTTTTCCAGTTCTTCTGAGTGTTTGCAGTTATCTGAAATCAACTGGGTTCATTAAAAAAAAATTATTTGTTGCATTGGGCGTCAGTACTTGCTTTAAGAAATTATATAATTTTTTTTTAGTTCTAGCATTACTTGGATTTGCCGTGTTCATTTTTCAATAACTACTGAAAGAAGTGTTCTGCCAGAAAAGTTCAAACCATAAATGATAACCTGCAAAGACTAGAGATGTTTGATTTTGAATACAAATGTTAGAAAAAACTTCCAGCTGTTTTTGCACCTTAAATTAAGCTAATCTGGGATCTTTCTTAGCACACCTCTTGTCTTTGGGTTTTTACAGAATTACTTAAGACAAAATCACTATACTTCTATTCTCAAATTATGAACCTAGGACCCTCTAACAGGCTGTGGGGACAGAGCCCCCAGAGAGCAGTTTCCAGGCTCTTGACCTCATGTGGAAAGGTGCTAACTGGTTACAGCTGATGGCCAACGAGTCACATTGCCCACTGATACAACTGCCGTGGCTGAGCTCGCAAGGGTGGACTGCAGTTAGCAAGGGGTTTGTTGGTTGGCAGAGAAGCAGATGGTAGATTGTGGATCGTGTGCCTCCTGCTTCCTGTATCTCCAACCCAGCCACCAGCAAGATTATAATGGTATGAACCCCCTATCCATGGTTCTGTTGGTGTTCCTTTTTGGCCTCACCATATCCTGCATTCTTGTGTAGAGAGCAGGACCAGAGACCCCTCATGACACCCCACCTGACACAGGCAATGTGTCCAGTGATTCTTCCTGATCCAGAAATTCCAAGCTGGTAGGACGTAGAGATGGCAAATGGGCAAAAAGTGAACCATATGGTATTGGATTTATAGTAGTCTCACGAGTTACTTTCTTCAGAATAGGATACTTATTGACAATACAGATGAAGAGTCATGGCCTTGGATAAATTTGGGAGCCATCTTTAATTCAAACCACAAGCAGAAAGATAGTTTTTGCATGATATCACTTTGAAATAATTTCCTTATCACGACCTGGACAGAAACCTCAATAATCAAAATCAATAGTAGAAACCTCTGATTCCTACTGCCTGGTTACACATGTAATTAGAATCATGCCTACATCTGCCAGGGTAGGCTATGTCGTACCAAAATATGAAAAAACAAACAAACAAAACAAAATAAAACAAAACAAAAAATCCCTAAACATATTTAAGGGGAAAATTGGAGATGCTCTCTCAGTATTTCACAAAATGAAAAGTTTAATTTTACCTGTTTTAGATTTTGCTACTTGCCCACCCCCTTATCTGCTAAGGGAAAGTTTTTCTCTGCTAATATCGGAGGAGAAAGAACATCCTTAATCCATTTATAAATCTTTCTGAATTCAGTTAGAAAAAAGGACAATATTACTGGATAGGAGGGGCTATTATTATGTCTATTTTACAGATGAATAGGCTGTGGTTCTGAGAAATAATCTCAGATTTAGTTAGTGGCAGAACTGGAATACAGGACCTTTTACTTTAGTGTAGGGTTTTAAACATGACTCTCCATTGCTTTACATGGTTTTAACACAGAAAAATAAATTGAAACAGAAATAAAAATACTGTTTCTCTCTTACATGTTTTTAGTGAAGTTCATATTTCTAGCTAATTCATAAATTGGTCATCAAGAACATACAATGGACTCACTAACAACTTCAGCAGACGAGGAAGGCCTTTTGCACAGAAGAGTAAGTCTGGTAAAACACCGGATGATAATAAGGAGTTTTAGTAACTCCACTCAATCTTGCTTGTGTGTCAGATGTGCCTACATTATAAAATTTATAGTACAACAAGCCATAAAAAGTGTTTGGTATCCTTTATGATCAGAAAACATAATAAGCAATTTAGACTTGGTGTCACCTATTGGGATAGGTTAATAATTAATGTTCTCTGCTGCAGGAAGCCTCCTTGTGTGTCCTAATTCTTGGCTGGATATCATTCTTTATGTCTTTATAACTGTGCTTATATTTGCTCTCACACAAAGCAAGACATGTCACTGTAGCCTTTTTAGTGCATGGATTTTGAATTATGTGTTTGGTGGTGGTGGTGGTGGTGTTGGGCAGAGGGGTGGGGGCGTGGCTGAAGCATCCATTCTGAGCTAAGTACATTAAAATAACCTTGTCAGAGTGCAAAATATTTTTGGAAATGTCATCAAGTATTATCATTATTCTGTCCATAAATCTTATAATGATTGGCACGTTACTTCTTATTTTTGTTGTTGATTTCTGTAGTGCTAATGTTTATGAGCCTGTTTTATTTAAAATGTCTCTTTTAAACACAGTGTGTATATATATATTTACTTGTGATATTCCAGAACAATTTGGGACTAAAAAGTTGCAAATCATAGGGAGACCAGTAATCTCTCCCCATTGCAATGTCCAATATATGCCTAATCAGACTAGATTTGCATAATTGAAAAGATTATAAAAAGCAGAAATATTAATCCATTGTTATTTTTTTAATGTAGAATGCATAAAAAGAAAAGAACATAAGTCCTAAATATATAGTTCAACAGATATTTACCAAATTAACATGCCCACATATAGTGGGTTAAATCACCATTTAAAAGATACGTCCTCATCCTAATCCCTGGAAATTGTAATGGTGAATTTATTTGGGAAAAGGATCTTTGTAAATGTGGCTGTTTAACTCTGGTCTCTTTCTCTGACTTTACATGGCCCTCTCTGTGTCTGTGTTCTCGCCTCTTCTCTCTTATAGGGAATTGTCATTGCATTAATGACACCCACCTGGGTAATTCAGGATGATAACACCTTGAATCCTTAACTTAATTACAAGTTAGGAAGAAAACAGATCCAGGTGGAAGAAGAAAGGAAGGATTCTCTCTTAGAGCCTTCAGAGTTAAGTGTGGGCCTGATGATACCTTGATATCAGACTCTGGTCACAGAACTTTAAGGGAAAATTTTTCTTTGTTGTAAGCCACCCAGTTTATGGTAATTTGTTATGGGAGCCCTAGAAATGAATATGCCTCATAACTAGGTCAAGAAGTAAAATATTATCAGCACGTAAAAAGTCTCCCTTGTCCTTCTTCCTAAAGCACACTTCTATCCCTGAAGACAATTATTTCTCTGAAAACGTAGATGATTTGTGGATGCTTTTGAATTCTGTATAAATCAAGTCACTCAATATTTATTTTTATTCCTGCTTTGTTTTGCTCGATATTATTTTGATGACAGTTGTGTATGTTGCTATGTATAATTGTATGTCACTTACTTTCATTTTTGAATAGTAATCCATTTTATACACAATTTATTTGACTGTTGATGAGTATTTTAATTTTTGACAATTGTGCATAACGCTAGAATTTTTGGTAATAGCATTACAAATTCTTGGATTTATTTTTTCTTAAAAATAAATGTGCATACTTTCCTGTTGGGTATAGAAATAATATTGTTGGGTTACGTTCAACTTCAGTTTAATTCCAGCTTCCAGATTTACCCCCTAATGCCTACTTTTCTACATATACTAAATTCTCCACCACTGCCACCCACCAGCAGACAGCCTACTTGGGCAAAAAAGAAGAAGCTTCAGCCTATACTGTTACAGTAAGTAGTTTCTCCTTTGTTCTGAAGAGGTTATATCTATCTTTTATGACTGCTCAAATGACACCATTAAGAGATAAATCTTTACAGTACCTATTGCTTAACCTGTCAAGAGGTCATTCTCAGAGGTTTTCAGCGGGACCCAACTGTCATTCTCAAGAGTGACTTCATTGTTCACTTTCATCTCCAACCCTCTAAGGTCTAGAGCTGGAGGTGTAAGCAGAGCTCTTTCATGACTTCCTTCCATCTAGTCCAAATTTTGTTTTAACATTTAAAGAAAAATTTATTTGGTAAGATTTTCCCTTAACATGGACACTACATGGTTGCAGTTAAACATTATTATTCTTTTAAAAAGCTAAAAGATTGATGAATATGAATATCATCTAATAATTGTGTGTTTGATATTTCTTTATTACATGAAAAATTCATAATCTGAGAAAGGATTCTACTATTCCTGACTGATCAATATCTAAGAATATTGAATAAGTTAATTACTTAATTGTAAATAACAATAAATTTAAAAAACAACAAAAAACCAGTAGCTGCCAGAACTTGAGATTTCATTTGTTTTTCTAGTGATAAACTCATAATGTAAGGACTCCCAGCTAAAATGAAATAGTGGAGCTGCTAGAATCAGTATAAGAAATGAGGTATTAATGGGCGGTCAGGTCTGGGCTATTGTCTTCTGCTGCCTAAGGGGTTGCTGATTATCCAGGGAGAAAGACTATGTCTAGGAAGTGTATATAGAGAGAAACATAATTTCTAGAGCTAGGATTCAGAATTAAATTTAATCAAAGTCATGAGGACCCTCAATTTCACTAATTCTCTTCTTTGACTTCCCTATGACTATTTTTTAGTGAAGGGAAAATAATGCTGCAGCAGAAATTATTCCTAGTTTCTTTGCTACCCAATTACTGCCAACAGACCCACCATTTTGTGTCAATTTTTCAACTGACCATTGTTTAGTAAAAATTTCTCCTGGCATTTAATAAGTTTGAGCAAAAGTCTTAATTTCAAGTTCTTAATTCCCAGTGCTATTGAAAGTTTACATACCTTTTATGTGTGTGTGCTTTGTAGTTCTCAAACAAAGCATTTAACAAACAAAAATTGTTCAGGAAATATTTGTTAAAGAAAAGAAAATGAAAAATGAGGGAGAGAAAATGGATATCACTTCTTTTATTATTATAGCAACTAGGCACATGACTTTTTAATTAAATGTATTGGGGTGACATAGGTTAGTATAATTATATAGGTTTCAAGTATACATTTCTATAATACATCATCTATATATTACATTGGGTGTTCACCATCCAGACTCAGTTCTCTTTCTATCACCACATATTTGATCTTCTTTCTCTTCTTTGACCACCTTCCCCCCATCCTCTGGCAACTGGTCACATGATTTTAACATAATTTGATTTTGGTATGCATACATATTGCAGATTCTTGATAAATTAAATTTAAATACATATATTTCCTAGAATACTCTCTATGCTACTGACCCAGATGGTCTTAACAGCTTGACAAAATTTTAGACAGACTTCTTCTTGACTATTTAAGTCCCTGACTTCCCTTTTATTAGAGCATTTACTTTAGAAAACTTGCATTTGTAAACTCGTTCTCTGCCTCTTGAAATGTAGAACTTCTATGACCCACAAGTATCTTTCTCAAGAAATTTGGAACCATCGTTTGAAGTATAACTATCAAGAAAAATAGAGTCTCTGTCTTCCAGATGCTGTAGGAGGAGGGTAGGGGCCCAATTTCAGTAAGCAACAATTGGTAAACACAGATGGCCTACTCACATTGACAAACCCATTCCCTATGTCACCCAGTACTTTTCCATTAACTCACTTCAGCATTTAAAAATCCTTATGCCTTTTTTTTTCAAGACTTGAGTTTAATCTTTCTTCTCTTTTGCAGTATAGGCTTGACCCTTATTGCAATAGTCTTGAATAAAGTTTTCTATGCTATTTTTAGCACATATTAGGTGCAATTTTTCTTTTACACTACATCTTACTGTTTCTTTGTCTCAGCAGTTCCTTTTCATCTGTTATATTATATATATATAATATATATATATATATATATATGTGTGTGTGTGTGTGTGTGTGTGTGTGTGTGTGTGTGTGTGTCAGATGTTGTGAAGTATACATTTTGAAGAGAACACAAAGTAATGGTTTAAGATGAACTCAAGAGTGCACTTCTTCATATCCAGCACTGGGCTACATTAAAATGTCACCATCTTCCTATGGGAGCAGATTTCATCCCTCCCAACTTCAGACTCAGCAGCAGTCTGGGTAGAGAAAGATATCCATTACATTCAGCATTTAGTGTAGGCTTGAATTGGCAGTGTAAAAAAGAAACAAGAAAGACAAAGGCTACAACTCCATTTTAAAGGTGTAATGGATAGGGAATGAAGAAAATACTTAAGATGAAAGGAGAAAGACACTTAGAAAATCAGGGGGAAAAGAGAAAAATTAGGAAATGTTAAGCAATTAAAAAATGCAAAAAGAAACAAAATTCTTTAAGTCTCCAATAGATAATTTATGAAGTTTTTACATTGTCAGTACACAACCCAGTTGGACAAAGAAATAGGCTTAAAAGTTTCTTAAAAGTCAGTGGGAAAGTGAATTTTCCCCACTGGTTGTATAGTAAGTGAGGATAACTCACTAAACTGGAGATATCATAAGACATACTCCCTTGTACTTCCCCAAATGCCTCTCTTCCATCAGCCTCCAACAACCCTGGAAAATGGAGAGACTATCCTACATGGGTTCTATTGCACTAGTATTAATACTTCTAGAACTTAAAATCTAGAGTCTAAATGAAAATATGAGCTTCAACTTTCACAAAAAAAGTGACTTAGAAGCAGATTGTGTCTTATTTTAAGCATTCAGTTTTTCTCAGTTAGGATGAACATTAGAAAATCCTGAAGAAAATCTATAATGTGTTATGTTTCAATAATGACAATATTTGTGAAAACCCTTTATACTCTATCATTTCCTACACAGAATTCCCAGTGGTTCTTCATAGCTTTTATGATATATTTTATAGTATTAATTAACAAATTACTTCCCTCAGGATATGGTCCTGCCTACCTATTTTCTCTCACTTGCCTTCTTAACCTCTTAACCCTCTCTTAGAAATCTCTGCATTTGTGTTTGTTGAGTAAATTACTTAACAGCTGTTTCTGGTATGGGTAGATGAGATAATACAATGAGCATGTTTGTATAACATGCAGTGATTTTTCTCTTTTTAAAAAACCAGCAAACTGTATTGGTCTTTTTACTGTATATTACTTTTTCGTTTGTTGGCTTTGGTAACTTTTATTTTTATGCTCAAGATATTTGTTGATCTATGACTATCAATTCATTTAAGCACTACAGAGACAGACTGAAAGCTCAGCATATGACAGCAGGATTTAGGAAATGGTAAACTTGACAACAGAGTGATCAAACATCAGTGTACCTTTTATTTTAGAGACCATCCCAAGATACTCATGGATTCACCAGTCAGAGTTAGGTAAGCTGCACTGACGTAGATGGGTATCTAATGGGATGCGTGAGTCCCGACATGGTTTTTACTGGCTCACAAAGTGAATTCCAAATAATGAAACTGTAATGCTTATGACTTGCTTTTTTCCCTCCTCTCTTTTGATTTTGTGTTTTGTTTTGGTTTTTGGTTTATGCACAACCACTAAGTTATTCCTCATTGGTGGGTAGCAGCAATTGAAAATTTGGTTTTATCATCTGATCATTTGGTGGTGTTGGCTGATGAATGATAACAATCTGTTCTCCACTATGTGAAAGATGATGGAGAATGCAGTTTGTTAGTAGTTTTTATTTATTTGTCTATTTATGAGCTCAACTAAATTAATAATTACATACCTGCTAGGAAGGAATGTGCAAGTTTTCATGTTTGTTTACTTGTGACCTGTGACTGAAGTTGTATAATTGAAACTCTGAGTCTGTGAGTCTACAATTAAGAAAAGCCGTGACCTTCATGTGTGAATATGAAATGTTTTCCTACCTCCAGAGATTATTAATAAATCATAAAAAGGATGTGCATGGCTGTAGAAAATGGTGCTACGTGAAAGACAAATGCACAGGATAATTAAGGAGATAATTTTATTCAGTCTATTGCAATAAGGAGAGAGAGAGATGAGCATCTTAAAGAAAAGGAGATGTCTGGGGTTTTATAGAGGCAGGAAAACAAAGTAGTCATACACAACTATATGATGGTCAAGAGAAAGGAGGGAGAAGTGACTTGTCTCCAAATAAGTGAGAGTAGGATGGTCCTTTGTGGTTAGCCTTTTCTGGGAACACACAAGGGTGGGGGATTTCTTGATTGTTGTTGTTTTCCAGGAACACAGTGCTCAGATATAATTCAGTCTTGCCAGTTACATATGTTCAGTTAATCTCTTCAAAAGTTTGTGTATGACACTTAATTCTCATCTATCTACCTTCCTTTTTTTTTTTCTGTACAATAGAGGTTAGGTTATTTTGATTAAAATGTATAATTCATATTGCTAGTGAAATCTATATGAAAAGCAACAGTAACAGAAATACACGTGTATATTTTTTTCAGGGAGAAATAGAATAATGTTATCTTGAATATCAGTTTGTTCTAGAATATGAAAGCATATATAGCAATTAACATACAGAAAAAGGCAAGACTATTGTGTCATAGATGAGTCTGAAAAGAAGCCATAGCATACATATATTAACATTTTTACAACGTTTGCTCAGTTCTGATGGGTGTGCTCCTTTGTTTTATTGATTAATGCCTTCCTCTACAAGGAAGATTATTTTTTTTGCCTTCTATGTAATGTGCCTAAATAACTAAGATTCCTTGTCTTACCAGAATTATTTTTAATTATTTCAAAGGAGATAGTATCCTTACTTTCCTGTGTCTGTGGGAGGTAAGAGCCTAATTGCGGTGGGTACCTGGCTCCAAGTTATAAAACTACTTCCTGTCATAAAGATATGAGTTTTTTCCTTTGGATGAAACCAATTAGCAAACACAGATAGCTTATGACCTCCCCCAATCTTCTCCAGTATTTTTACTGTAGCTCATCCCAGCCCTGAAAAATTCTGTAACCCTCTGCTTCAGCAGAGCTGAGTTCAGACTTAGTTCTGGTTTCTCTCCCATCTTACAGTAAGTAGCCTCTTTCCCTCCCTTGAAACAATCTTTTTGAATAAAAGTCTGTCCTTACTAAGTCCAGATTTATTTTTATTTGACACAATTATGTTCTATTTCTAGAAGAACCATGATTTTCTATTTTTAAAAAATAGTTTTTAAGCATCTAAGCATCTCAAATGTCAAAAAGTGGAGGGTTTTTTCCCTCTTAGGAAAAAAATAATCCTCTAATTTAAAGAGTAAAGGATAATTACAGAATTGGCTACTGGTGTTCTCTAAGAACAGGAGGAAAGTTAGAACTCAGAATTCTCGTTCAGCACATAGAGATCATCATGTTTTATCCCTTCTTTCAATATTTTTCTTGTAATTTATCCTTGCCCTGTGTTTCATTTTGCATTTTTGAATACAAAGCTCTTCTTGTTTAGTTTCATCAATGTATAAATTCTGCAGGGGAGGACTCATTTGCCTGTAGAGATAAAGGAGGGCACAGAAGAAGGTTTGGGGGGTTAATTCTCCTGAATGAAGACTTATAATCATTCTATCTTATATTTTAATCATTTATATTATTTATATTTCCCAAACTGGGTTATAAATTCATGTTTTAAAAATTTTATATGTCCCACTGATGGTAGCACAATACTTTTCTCATATTTCATGTTGATCAACTATATAATAAGCTTACAGTCACCATATTTGTTTATACATATAAATTGCAAAACACTTTAGTTTTTTCTCTTCTGTACATAGTAAAATGTTTTTAATTTTTAAAAAATATTTTGTTTTAATCATTGTTGTTATTATTTTAAGGATAGGCATAATCTGAATACCACATATCATTATAATTGCATTTTTGAAGTTCTGTATTTCTGCTGAGGCAAACAAGACTGACTCACCCCAAATTTAAGGAATCATTGATAGTATGAAATTTTTAAGTGGGAGAGGAAAGGTATTTTTAAGGTGAGCCCTATAGATGTTCCACAAAGGGCTTCCCTAAATCTAAAAGGAGAAATGACTCAGGAATTCATCTGTTTAGGAGCAGAGAGTGAATGTGTTGTAATTTTAGCAGTGCCAAGGAATAGTACAGATGGGATGCAGAGATAGCCAGGCAGATGGTGCCAAAGCAAGAACAGCAGCTGCTGGTGAGTGAGAGCTGAGCAGGTGGTATAATGGCATAGGCCACGGCAGCCATCAGCAGTGAGAAATATAAGTTCACGTTAGAAGATTCTGGAACAGCTGTCTTGAACCTAGTACAAAATGAAGTCATTAATTTCAATGATCATTTGTTAGTGTGAACTGGTATTGAATGTTAGGTAAAGACAGCCAATAGTTACTGATCCGAAGTATGCCCCTATAAGAACACAGTAACTGATTTCATATTTTTGGTAATCTGATTGATGAAAGCAAATATTCACTGCATATATATGTACAGGCATAAAAAGGATGCCTGATATTTTCACCAAGCATTATTGTTTGTTTTCAAGTACTATCAAGTTATGTAATTTATTAATCCTTACAGTTAGTTTTCTTTAAAGTATGAAAACCTTAACATGTATAAGAAACACCTGGGATATTGGCTAAAAAATTACATATTCCTGGGTTCATTCCCAAAATACTTAAATGAGAAATTCTGCGAGTGAAGCCCTAAATCTGTCACTAATAGTCTTCTTCAGGGGCTCTTATGCACACTAAATTTAGTTTCCACCTTAAGCACATTTGGGAGAAAATTAGGGAAATGAAAATCTGTGTTTAAGTATAGTTGTAAGTGAAAGAATTTATATATTGGCCATCTGAGTCATATGGGAAGTCAAACGAGATGCTTTTGACTTCATGTACGGCTAGATCCAGATGCTCGAATGCTCTTTCTCCATTCCTCAGGTCTGCATGTCTCTGCTGGTCTTCTCTTCACAGAGTAGGAAGGTTTACCTTCGAAACAACTTCTTTACTCATCCCTGAAAACAACTCTGTTTTTAATTGGGTTATATTCCCATCCTGGAAAACAATAATCCTCAGGATTGCAATGGGAATTTTATTATAAGTTGCAAATGTAATGACTGGAGATATAATGAGTATGTAACATTTGAGACACTGAATATAGTTTGATTTAACTCTATCCAGAACAAGATGGCAGTGGGCCTGAAAAATCAATAGACATCAGCTCAAAATACTCATATGCTAAAAATGTTGAACCTTATTCTACAGAAAATAAACAAAAAATTTAAAAATTTACTTAGGCAATTGGCAGTCTTAGATAGTGATTTTAGAAAGACCACCTTTATCACTCCTCTTATTCTTAGGTACAAATATTTTCCAAAGACTTCCCAAAATCTTAACAAGGGAATTTTAAGAATAGAACTTCTCTCACTCCTCCACCTTCCTACCTCAAAATATGTTCCTTTCTAAATTGACAAAGGGATTTAAAAATATATTTTTTCTAAACAATTTGTTATGGTACCCTGAATCTATAATTCTTCAATGTTTTACTTTTAGACAAAAAAAGTAAAGTGTATTGTCCACATCAAAAAAGAAGGAGAAGAAGAACCAAAGAAAGAATGCTACTTATGTAAGGAGTTTATCTTTGTACCATGCTGGGAAACTTGGTTGTATCAAATTCTCTGTAATATGATAATGCTCCATCTTAAAACTTTCCCTGTGTCTTGACCTAACCAAGTGTTTACAACATGTTAAGAACTTAGCACATAATATGTCAGTTAATTCCCACTACAATCCTACAAGGAGGTACTGTAATAATTCTTATTTTTCAGATAAAGGATCTGAGACTTTAAGATTTAAATAACCCAGCCAAGGTCACATAAGAAATAAATGCAAAGATAGGACTTGAATGCTTCTCTCTCTGATCTCAAGACATATATTCTTAATTGCTATGTCCATCCTGCCAGTGACAACACATTTTATTCTCAATTTCCCTAATTTATAAAATGGATATAATACTACCCTATAGGCTACCTTTGAATATTAAATGAAACACACACAGAAAGGGACTAAGGCGATATTTATGTACTTCATCTGCAACATGTGAACCTTTGAATGACAGTGGTTTTGGGAAAAATAGTTGGAATATTGCTTATTAGTTTGTTTATATTCTTAGTCCAAGAAGTAACCCATATCGTGTTTGCTCACGTGAGATGGCTGGAGATGTTCATATGGTCCCACTAACTTCAGAGGGCTAAGAATTATGGGGAAGCAGTTAGAACATTTGGTGTGACTCAATGATATACAACCAACAAAATCATATTTTGATTTCAAGAAAGAATTGTCATGATATAAATCTTAATATTACCTCAAATATAAGTATAATTACACGGGTATTTAAGTTGAAGGGGAAAATTCAACCTAATTTTCAGCTACTTTAAGCTACATTACTCCATCCTGTACAATCTATTTTAATTTTTGTTAAATTCTCACTTGTTAAATGGTCCTCAAATCACAGATTTTTTTTAAAGAAGTGATTCAGACATTTATTTGTTTTTGTTTTTACAGCTAACTGTAAATTATGTAAATTACTCTCCTTTTTACATAACATAGTGAGATTTTATGTTCCTGATTTAAAATCTAAGCAATTGAACTGGACAAGGCAGAAGGAGAAATTTCTGCCTTCCTTTCTCTTTAAGAACAATGGTGTAGGCATATTATGACTAATAATTAGCAAAATACCACCAGAATCTCCTTAAAAAAAAAAAAAAAAAAACAAGGTCTAAATGAAGAATAACTAAGCAGTCACTTTTTATTTACAATACTAATTATAAACATTCTACAAACACACAGTCATGCATGAGAAAATTTCCCCTTGACTCTTATTTATGTTGTAATTCTGATATTTTCTTTTGATTTTAAGAGTACATTATAAGATCGTGCTTTACATTTTGCCAATATGTGATCAACATGATTACGGTCTTATTTTGCCCCTAAACTCTCTTACTTCATTACTTCCTATCAGTTCCTAATAACCATAACTAAGGAAATAATTAACTTTAATTCTAAGAATTCCTATAGGGATAACTTATTTTTCTGGCAGTGTTCATGAGTACTCACAGATATGTCAAATGTAAGTCATGAGAGAGTGCTGTCAGGATATTAGCCCCCAAATGGGTTATTGTCAAGATCTAGCAGATGTGAGGTGATGACACAGTAGCAGGTCATATTCCCAACTAGACTTGGCAGTCCTTCGAGCAATAGAATCCAAGGCATGTTAACCTTGACTTAGGCTAGAATATCCCCTTAGAATTTCTTTTCCTCACTAACACATAAGCGATCAAGGCTTCTGTTGTCTTCTCAAACTGATGACTATGTGTGATCCTAAATGTAAATAACCAAAGTAGTAGGCTATGTTTACCACTGGTGTTGTGTGTAAACTGTATCTTCAGAGGATTTATAGACAAAGAGGAGCCACCCGACTTGATGTATTTATAAGTGTTTATTCTAAATAGAAGGATAATAAACTTGTAATTTTATATAATTCCTATATGTCTAGAGAATCTGTGCTATTATCATGACCAGTTAACCTAAAACGTGTTTCTACTCATTTTCTGCTTATAAAAAGCCCACTTATTTCAGGGGAACTCATTCTAAGATACCTTCGTAAAATAGGAGCTTTTTTTACATATGCAAAATTGAATTCAATTCGACATTAAAAATATCTATTCATTTGCCCTATACAGATATTTGCTTTTTAACAAAGTAAAAGGATTGAAACTAATCTATTCATGTTTAATGAGTTGACAGTCCCAAAATGACACTGCATAGTGTCATTTTTACACATAGCTTTATTTTGAAGAAAGCTATAAGAAAAAATTATGTGACTTTTATTCTTTTTGTAATCAACTGAACTTTCTTCAGAGGGATTTTATTAGTTACCAACTTTCTAATATGCTTTTTACTCTTCATTATAGATAACTCAAAAAATATGTTTGCCATGTCTGAACTTAGGTGGTAAGATGGAGACTCATTATTTTACATTTAGTATTCAGGACCTGTCTTTATGAGTATACCTATAAGGTAAAGACTTTTTCCTGCAGTCTTGAATATGTAACAGTTTTGCAAAATATTTTGTGAGCAAAGTATATATTCATATGTATTTGTATGCCTGATCTTTGATTGAAGGGATAGAGAAATAGCACATACTATTAGAGTAATTTTTATGATAATATTAATGAATATGATATGATGTATAATTTTGTATCTTTACTGACATATACTCAGCTAGCCACATTATCTCTAACTTTTACAACAACTGTGCAGTGAGTTTGCTTTACAGAAGACAAAGAGGTTAAGTAGTTACCCAAGGTCACAGAGCTATGACATTCTTGAGCTAGGATTATAATTCAGTGTTTTCTGCTTTTCTGCTCATGATCGTTTCAGTGCATGATATAGAACTTATCTTAGAGACATATTTTCTCAATATTGGACTTTTTAGTCTAGATACCAACATTTTGATGTAAATCAATGAGCCATGTTTTTTAGTTAATAGATTAGAGATTGACATATAAACCAAACTATATGATGCTGGAGATGCATAGTCAATTCTGTTCATTATAAGCATGTTGAATTTCTTCTACTTAATGAGATTTATTCTTTGATTTTAATGCAAGTTTATAAAGCACCTTAATACTTAAAATATTTAATCTCTAAGTAGTGACATTGGTTGGTAAGGGTGTCCAGATTGACTCTGAGCACCAACTTTTGACATCTTTTTGTGTATCTAATTTTATAGAAAGTTATTATTTTTTGATTTGGATTTTTATTATTAGTGTATTCATCGAGTCACATTATTTTCCAACAGAATATTTTAAATTTCATTAGTAACACATCTGCATGCAATTTTAAATTATTTCTTTCAGCATGGCAACTAAAAGGGAAAGAAATGACAGGATAATAAATTAGTAAGAGTTTGGGGATAGGAAGTATTTATTATGAGTGCTGTTTGAGCAAGATGAATAATTATAAAAAGATGTAATCTTGTAGTGAAATGAATTCAATCTGACCTTTGAGTTCTCCTCTTTCTTCTTTGAAATATCTCCTCAAAGATGAGCCTTCAGTAACCAACAAAAGGCTATTATCAACTCTATGGTCTCTTTTATTTCTTACCATCCCAATTTTACCCTTCAGTTTAGGATGGGAACCAGCCTGGCTGATAGATAAATGTTTAGAATAATGAAAACAAGGAGGTTAAACTGATGTGGATATTGTTAAAAAGAAAACTGCAGACCCTGAAAGGTTCACTTGTGCTGGAAGCCTATGATACAAAACATAGATTTAATACCTAACCTAACTGCAGTTTTTACCTTCTCCAGAAATGTAATCTTAATCAACCAGACTGGAATTTTCTGGTCAACACCAACGAGGTAATCTGTCATATGGTCTCTATCTATCACCCATAGGTAGAAGAGACAATCTGTACGATAAGATCTTTGCTGTTCCCTTCGCTCCTAAAAGATCTCATGGCCTAAAAATATTCTTTCTTTTCTTTTGCTAATAGCTCCCTTCCTATAAAAACCTCCCATTTTGTACAACTGCTCAAGTACCCCACTAGTTACTAGATGGGATACTGCCTGATTCATGAATCTCTTAATAAGGCCAATCAGAGATTCAAATTTACTCAGTTATTTTTTTTTAATTTTTAATTTTTTTTAGCAATATGTAAATCGTGGTCTTTAGAAAAAAAAGAACAGACGTCTAAGAAAGATATGGTTGGAAATCTCAACACAAATCCCCTTTATAAAAATGTTTCATTTTGTAATAAATAGACAACGGAAAGGGTAAAACTGGGAGCAACTAGGAGAAATAGTGACACATAAGATCTCTGAGAAATCTTCTGTCAGAGGCATCTTGGAAGGACATATGGAATGATGTCAGATGCTATGTGACCAAAAACACAACAACAACAAAACAAACAAAGTGTGTGTCTTTATCTACATATTTCAAAGGCATTATTAAGAATAGAACACACAAATTTAAGGGGAGAGAAAAAAGGGGAGATGTGAGGACCTGGTGGCTGGTAGTACGAAACTAGAATGCTGAAGGTCCCTCAAATAGAATATCTCAGAATGATAGTCACTTAAATTCAACAAGTATTTACTGAACACTGAACAAATTCTCACTACTGGCTTATATATACAGAAATAACTTGTTTCTTTGTTCTCTATAAGCCAGAAAATTATTTTTTAAATATCAGATATAATGTAATAATTTTCATGGCTTTCTTATTTGCTTAAATTTATATTCTTTTTCTTATATATTTTTAAATTCTTTGCTCTTTGCATTTGTCATTTCATTTAAATCACATTATAAGAATGAATCCTAATTATTTAATAAATATTGATAGAGCCCCTATTCATTGAAAGTTGATATAAAAGCGTCAGGTACTTTATGAAATAGAAAATTGCTCAAAGAAAAGGATGCAGTGTGGATGAAAATAACAGGTGATTACTATAGCAAAAAGTGTGACTTACTTTGTTTCATGTAAAATTGAGCTACAGAATAGCTGATCCCAAATATTTGCTGACTCAGCAAATGAATGTTTCAAATTTAGTTTTATATATATTGCCACATTCTAATAAAAAAACTAGTATGCAAAATTTTGAGAGATTGGCCACAAAATTTTGACTTGTGTTATATTACTAACATTAATAATACCAACATATAAATACTTGAAAGAAATGGATTCTTTCCAATTGAAGTAAAATTATTCTACATATTTCTGAATAGCATGTACATTTCCTTATTTGGTTTTTGCAATTTTAAATCGAATAGTCAAACAAGAAATTTTATTCATGCTATGGCTTATTCTGAGTATTCATATTACCAATTTAAGTTTTTTTTTGTACTGAAGCAATAAAGTGATTTGATGTGATATTAAATTTTTAAAACTTCAACATTCTGTATCAAAAACTAATAGATATTTTAAATATTTTTATGGAGTATGATATTTTATAAAGTAAGGTATTTTACAAGATAATGTCAACTATACTTTATTAATAGCATCGTGCATGTCTTTTGTATAAGAGTTATACACCCAACAATCACATATTCAAGTCTCAGAATTTCTTAAACTATGATCATTATATCTGTTGATCAATTGATTGATTGACAGATTTGTCCCAATTTTGATATTTTAATTTTGTATCCAGGGGTTAAAAATCTTAAAACCATAAAATATTCTGTATACTAATCTTAAAAATGATCTTTCAGGTCTCTCCACACTTGTATCTAGAAAACTCATGCTCAGATAAATATTATTTTGAGACTTACTATGTTCTGTATTCCTTGTGATTTTTTAATAGACAAATTTTGTTATAAAACTGTCCAAAGTTAAATAAAATTATTTTTAAAAAACTGTTTTGGGGATGTCTTCTGATAAATGTTATAGATAGTACACACGGAATCCCCATACTCAACATACAACATGACAGACGAAACATTATTAGCATAAAAAGACGTTCTCATGCTCAAAAGCAGAAAACCTTTTTTGAGGGAGCAGGAATGAAATGAAAACACACAGAATAACAACTTGAAGAGGCAAGCCTACATGGTTCCACTACTGGAAATGATTCATAGGATCTCTGTATTTAATTCCCACTAGAAACAGCTCTAATAATATTCTACCCACTATGAAGGAACAGAACCCTGGGTCTGCAAATGGAGGTAGGAAGTAGATTTGATGCTGGTTAAGATCTGTAGTCTATAATGAGCAAAATTTCTGCAGTGACAAGGAAGGGCTATGAAGATCCCTCAATCAAGAACTGAGCCAAATGACATACTGACTCTGGAAATGGATTGTTTATATTTTCTCAAGAAAACAATGCAGAATCAGACATAAGAGTTGGTTCTCATCTAAAAACCCTGGAGTCCTAGAAGAGCAAGTGCAGAGCAAACAAACAGGGAGGAATAAGCATGTAGAGGAAACAACCAACTAACCAAGAAATTCCTTCCCCAAATAAGGCTGCCATAAGAAAAAATTAATGGAAGGATCCCAACAAGTGATCACTCGTGAGGTAACATAAATAAAAGAGTAATCTAAGAAGAAAAACAAAAATGAATAAGCTTCTCAAAAAATATAGCATTCCAAAATAAACAGAAGGCTGTGAAACAAAAACAGTTGGATATGTATCAACAACTATTGGATATGGAAAAAGAACACATTAGTAATCTCAGAAACAAGAAAATATAGTCACTCAAATGTATTACCCCCTCACTTGCAGAAGGAATCTTCGGTTACTTCAAGATTGAATAGATGGAAGTGATTTTGTGATAAAAGGGTCTGGGATTTCACAGGATTATTATTCACTAAATGACTCCTGACTCAGATCACCTTCTATAAAGCATTGAATTTGCCTCGTAGAAAAAAATAAATAAATAAAGCATTAAGACTAGATGCCCACTACCCAGGGTCAGTTCTCCTTCCATCACGATATATTTGATCCCTTTTACCCTCATCTACCACCTCCCTCCCCTCTTATAGATGATGTAATACAGAATTGTACACCTGAAATCTATGTAACTTTACTAACAATTGTCACCCCAACAAACTTTAATTAAAAAAAAAACAAAAAAACAAGAAGACTAGATGTCAGTGTTTCCTGAGTAAATGAAGTTATTTTCCCCCTAATCCAGACGAACAGGCATTAGCATATCAATGCTTTGAAAAGCCTACATTGGTATGAGTTGCCCTGTGAAAAACGGAGCTAGGAGTGAAAAACAGCAGCATCTATCTCCAGCATTTATTTCAGAGTCAAGTAAACTGGCCATGTATTTAGATTCCTTAATACTCAATACCCCAACTGTTATCTATTTAAAATAAGCCATGAACCTTATCCTTCTACCTAACTCTGACCATATAAGGACCTGCACGCACGGTCCTTCAGGCTAATTGGGCCACTCCTATTCCATTTAGACAATATTTCTAGGGGAAAAAAGTCATCTCTCAGCTGACCATTAGAGTACTGTTTTTTCCATTAAAGACGGTATTTATTGCAATAGCTTATACAGTTACAGAACATTTGTTAAATCATTTTATGCATACATGACTCTACTTAATGCTAAATAAGAAAGAAAATGGAGGTCTAGCCCACTCAGGCCCTCGGGGTCTGCATTGTGTGGTATGTTCAAAATGTTCAGTGAGCCAAGAAGCTGTCAGCACCATGAGTGCTGGTGCCAACAGAGGACGGAGCAGACTGCTTGCTCAGTGCTGGCACTCTGCTTTCCCTGACAGTGAAACTGATGAGATGGACACCACTGCTGTTGTTCTGGTCCTTGTCAGAACAAGAAACCACAAGTAGGTTTACTCGACACAGCTTTTCAATATCTTCTGGGGACCAAATACAAAACATTCTTAGTTCGTGTGAGATAGAGGGAGATTAAAGGCTGGAGACGCCAGCTGAGAATGGTAGATACAATGCTTTGTCTTCTATGACTGTTTTTCTTTCTAATATTAAATAAGAAAAGAGATTCACCCTTTTACCTAATTCCCCAAATTATATTTCTAATCTACCGCTAAGTTATCTCCATAGCTACCCAGAACAAATATAAGGTCAGGTAACTTTGGAATTTATGCAACTATTCAGCGTTTATAGCCAACGAAGAAAACAAAAAACAAACAAAAAACCCACAAATATGTAAGTAAAGAATAGTTAAGGTACCAAGCAAATCTGACCCGATCTGTTATATTAGAATTGACAACATTCGGTCAAGACAGGTCTTCAGCAATAATAACATTATACATAATTATTCTGTAATCAATCAATTACAAAAATCATTACTGAATATAATTGACATTGTTCACTTTAATATGATTTACTTTGTATATTACAAGGATATCTTTCTTGCAATTTGTTTTCCTTATTAACATCGTAGATTAGGTAATATTATTTGTTTGCTTCCATATTAACAACAAAATCTTTTATAGGGAATACAAATTATAATATTAACAAAGTTATGAAAAAAAATTTTTTTACATCAAAGAAATTTCTGTACTATTGCAATATCTGTGTGACTTTCTAATATGTCCAAGGCAGACTTTAAAAAATATGTATACATTTCTTCAAAATGTATTCTACAAAATGAGGGGAGAATATGGCATACTGAGAGGAATAACTGGCAATATGGTGTGACAACAGGGCAGTGTTTGTTTTTTTTTTTAATTTTGTTTTTTATTTTATTTTAAGGAGTATTAAAACTACTGAATTAAAAAAGAAAACATTTTCTAGATGGAATATTTTTAATCCTCTGCCATTTTAATGAGTTGAATCACATATTACTGGTAATTTACTGAAAACTTCCTGTGTTCTGGAGATACTTTGAAAAACATAAAGCAGATATCTTCATTGCTAAGGATTTTACAGTCCAGCTTGATCAACAGATTTTTTTTCATGGAAACAAACTATAAGTGCTCATGATTTATTATTTGACTCTTGAGATTCATGATTCATGATACTCCCACCCTGCGCCCCGCCACCCATATCAATTTTTGGTTACTCCTTGTCCAAAGTCAAGCTCATTTCATCCCTGACATGAAGAATTTAAGTAAAACTGCTGATAACTTTCTTCAGAGAACTCTGTTAGCATTTTCTAAGTATTTACTCACTTGGCACAAAGAATATTCAGTCTTGTATTATTTATACATATTCTTATGTCTTATCTCTGTGCCCCATTTACAACTATTCTAGAAAAATTTGTATCTGCATCTGCTGGCAGAACCCACCCACAAGACGTGGAGTTCACCTGATATCGTCAATTAACAAACCAGGGATCATTCTAGCACGTAGGATATGGGGTTTGGAATCAGACTGTTAGGGTACTAATTCTTGCTCTACCCATAGTACAACCTGGCTGACCACTGGCAAGATCTTTAACCTTCTCCAGTTTCTTCATCTATGAACTGGGACAGTATGGTCTAACCCATGAATTGCTGTGATGTAAAAATTTTAGGTGATTTTATGGCACCTGTAAATATTCAAATATTTGTTACATATTTTTCGGTATCTTCACTTCATATATATAAAACTAGAGTTTTCTGATAATGAAATAAAATTACTAATATAAATTTATTTAACAATACATTTTCCTACTAAATGATGCTTTTGGCTCACATGTTTACGTTCTATAAAATGATAAATTGTTAAGATGTACCAGGACACTGAAGACTGACTTTTTTAAAAAAAATAGATGTGAGATGGAAATATCAACATTAAGCCCCAAAAGACCAAATTTCATTGCAGCAGTTAGCAATTAAGTCCCAACCTAAATATATGTATATACATTAAGGATAAAGAAGAAAAAAACATGAATTTACATAAGAAGTGTTAGATAGTAGATTCTGATATAAAGACATTTGACTACTTGCAGTGGTATATATTTTAGAACAAGAAAAATGGCTGGCTTCCAACTAAGCAAGAGATTCTGTAAAGAGCAGATCCCAGTGAAGACCATTTTCAATCATTTGAATTTTTTTTCAATTCAAAAATATTTGGCTTTAGCTTTAGATACCTATTTGAGTAGATGACTAAAGATAATGTCAAGGTAAGTAACCATCATATTCATCTTTACACAGGTGAATTAATTCCTTCTCTATATAGCATCTAACTACTTATAAAAGAATAGGAGAAACATTCAAAATGAAGGAAGAAAGAGGTATAATGTGCTGGCATGTGCTTAAGAGAATAAGCCAAAAGGTACATGAGGAAGTATAAGGAAGGTGTGCTGATTCTGAAGGAAGTCTCACATACATTGTTGTGATATGTAATTATTGGTCTTAAGTTTTAGAACATTGCAGCTCAGAAGATGGTCCATTAACCAGAATATTGCCTGATGCAGAATCTCAGCCCACTTGACTACTTAACATTTATACTGTTGAGATAAGTAGTTCTTATATTAGTGAAAAGTATTATTGGTTTCTTGTATTTCTAGGCATATTAGGAGTAAAAAGATACATGTATAGAAGAAATTTATTGGTTCTTCCTCCTATATTTTTAGGTGACTGGGATGCTGTGTGAAGCACCGAGTGTCTAAATGTTATCAATTTTTGTGCACTGTAACAGTAAGCCTCAAAAAACACAATTTTTTAAAATTAGTTTCGGGTGCACAGGACAAAGTGATACTTAGACGTTTATCTTTCATATCCCTCACACTGTGTAAACCCCCCTCCCCCCATCCACTATCCCTCTGACATCACACAGAGCCATTACATTTCCACTGTCTCTATTGCTAATGCTGTACTCCGCTTCTTGTAAGTACACACACACACACACACACACACACACACACACACACACATACATACAAACGTGTAGTTGACATTCATTATTGTTCAACTTCAGCTTCAGGTGTACAGTGCAGTGGTCAGACATCTACATCTTCCCTAAGGTGGTCTCCTTAATGAGACAAGTGTCCATCAGATATCCCACAAAATCTTTACAACACTATTGATTACATTCCCCAAATTAATTTTCAAAACCCCGTGGCCATCTTGTGGTTACTGACTGTTTTCTAATACCCTCACCTTCCCCCTTATCCACACCTCACTCCCATCTAGCAACCCTCAGTTTTTCCTCTGTCTCCAAAACTGTTTCTGATTAGTTCATTCACTTATTCTTTTCTTTAGATTCCACATATAAGTGATATCATATGGTATTTGTCTTTCTCTGTGTGACTTATTTCTCTTAACATAATGTTCTCTAGGTCCATCCATGTTGTTGCAAATGGTAAGATTTCGTTCTTCTTTATGGCTGCTTAGTACTCCATTGTATAAATGTACCATGGCTTCTTAATCCTGTCATCTACCGATAGGCATTTCGGTTGTTTCCATGTCTTGGCTATTGTGTATAGTACTGCAATAAACATAGGAGTGCATAAAGTTCTATGAATTAGAGGCTGGATTTCTCCAGATAGATACCTAGGAGTGGAATTGCTAGATCATAAGGTAGTTCCATTTTCAGAGTTTTGACATACCTCCATACTGTTTTCCATAGTGGCTGCACCAATCTGCAATCCCACCAACAGTGCACAAGGGTTCCCTTTTCTCCACATCCACGCCAACACTTGTTGTTTGTTGATTTATTGATGATAGCCATTTTGGCTGGGGTGAGGTGGTATCTCATTGTGGTTTTCATTCGCATTTCTCTAATGATTAGTGAGTTTGAGCATTTTTTCATGTCTGTTTGCCACCTGTATGTCCTTTTTAGAAAAATGTCTCTTCATGTCCTCTGCCCATTTTTTGATTTGGTTGTTTGTTTTTTTGGAGTTGAGTGAATTTTTTATAAATTTGTGATATTAACCCCTTATCAGATATATCATTGGCAAATATTTTTTCCCATTCAGTAGGGTCCCTTTTTGTTTTATTGATGGTTTCCTTTGCTGTGAAAAAACTTTTTAGTTTGATGTAATCCAACATGTTTATTTTTTCTCTTACTTCCCTTGCCTGAGGGGATATATCAGTAAAAATCTTACTCCGGGTAATGTCTGTGAAGTTTCTTCCTATATTTTCTTCTAGGAATTTTATGGTTTCAGATCTTACATTTAAGTCTTTAAGCCATTTTGAATTTATTTTTGTATATGGTGTAAGGAGGTGGTCCAGCTTCATTTTTTTGCATGTGTCTGTCCAGGTTTCCCAGCACCATTTATTGAATAGACTGTCTTTACCCCACCGTACATTCTTGCTTCCATTGTCATAGATTAAATGGCCATATAGGCATGGATTTATTTCTGGACTCTCCATTCTGTTCCATTGATCTATGTGTCTGTTTTTATGCCAGTACCATGCTGTTTTGATTACTGTAGCCTTGTATTATAATTTGATATCAGGTATTGTTATACCTCCCACTTTGTTCTTATTTCTCAAGATTGCTGAGGCTATCCGGGGTCTTTTAAGGTCCCATATAAATTTTAGGGTTATATGTTCTATTTCTGTGAAAAATGTCGTTAGTAGTTTGATAGGAATTGCGTTGAATATGTATATTGCCTTAGGCAGTATGGACATTTTAACTATATTAATTCTTCCTATCCATGAACATGGTGTATGTTTCCATCTATTTGTATCTTCTTTCATTTCTTTCCTCAGTGTCTTATAATTTTCTGAGTACAGATCTTTTACTTCTTTGGTTAAATTTATTCCCAGGTATTATATAGTCTTTGAAGCAACTGTAAATGGGATTGTTTTTTTAATTTCTCCTTCTGATGTTTTATTATTGGTATATACAAATGCAACTGATTTCTGAATATTAATTTTGTATCCTGCTACTTTACTAAATTCATCCGTCAACTCTAATAGTTCCTTGGTGGAGTCTTTAGGGTTCCCTATATATAGTATCATGTCATCTGCATATAATGAGAATTTTACTTCGTCCTTACCAATTTGGATGCCTTTTATTTCTTTCTCTTGTCTGATTGTTGTGGCTAGAACTTACAGCATTATGTTGAATAGAAGTGGAGAAAGTGGGCAACCTTGCCTTGTTCCTGATCTTAAGGGGAATGGTTTTAGCTTTACCCCATTGAGTATGATGTTAGCTGTGGGTTTATCATATATGGCCTTTATTATGTTGAGATATGATCCCTCTATTCCCACTTTCTTAAGGGTTTTTATCATAAATCATTGCGGGATTTTATCAAATGCTTTTTCTGCATCTATTGATATGATCATGTGATTTTTATTTTTCATTTTGTTAATGTGGTGTATCACATTAATTGATTTGCGGATGTTGAACCACACTTGCATACCAGGGATGAATCCCACTTGATCATGGTGTATGATCTTTTTAAGGTATTGATGAATTCTGTTTGCTGATATTTCGTTGAGGATTTTTGCATCTATGTTCATTAGAGATACTGGCCTGTAGTTTTCTTTCTTTGTGGTGTCTTTGTCTGATTTTCGGATCAGGGTGATAGTGGCTTCATAAAAAGTGTTTGGGAGACTTCCCTCCTTCTGGATTTTTTGGAAGAGCTTGAGGAGAATAGGTGATAATTATTTTGTGAACGTTTTTTAAAAAATTCACCTGCAAAGCCATGTGGTTCAGGGCTTTCGTTTGTTGGGAGATTGTTGATTACTGATTCAATTTTCCTGGTGGTAATCAGTCTATTCAGATTTTCTGATTCTTCTTGAGTTAGCCTTGGAAGGTTGTATGCCTCTAGAAAATTGTCCATTTCTTCCAGATTTTCAAATTTGTTCCATATAGTTGCTCATAGTAATTTCTGAATATTTTTTGTGTTTCTGCGGTGTCTGTTGTCACTTCTTCTCTTTCATTTCATATTTTATTAATTTGGGTCCTCTCTCTCTTTTTTTAATGAGTCTGGCTAAAGGTTTGTTGATTTTGTTTATCTTCTCTAAGAACCAACTCTTGGATTCATTGACCTTTTGTGTTGTTTTTCTGGTTTCTATTTTATTTATTTCTGCTCTGATCTTTATTATCTCCTTCCTTGTATTCCCTTTGGGCTTATTTTGCTGTTCTTTTTCCAGATCCCTTAAGTGTGAAGATAAACTGTTGATTAGTGATGTCTCTTGTTTCTTTAGGTAGGCCTGCAATGCTATGAATTTCCCTCCTAGCACTGCTTTCACGGCATCCCATAGATTTTTGGTCATCATATTTTCATTTTCGTTTGTCTCGAGATATCTTTTGATTTCTTCCTTGGTCTCCTGGTTGACCCATTCATTATTTACTAACATGTTATTCAGCCTCCATGAATTGGTGTGTCTTCCAGTTTTTTTCCTGTAGTTCATTTCTAATTTCATAACACTGTGGTCAGAGAAGACAATTAGTATGATTTCAATTTTCCTAAATTTATCAAGACTTGTTTTGTGGCCTAACATATGGTCTTTCTGGAAATGTTTCATGTGCGCTTGAGAAGAACGTGTATTCTGCAGCTTTGGGATGAAATGCTCTGAAAATATCGATTAAATCCAAGTGGTACAATGTGTCATTTAAGGCTGCTGTTTCCATATTGATTTTCTGTCTGGAAGACCTGTCCTTTGTTGTCAGAGGTATGTTGAAGTTCCCTACTATGATAGTGTTACTGTCGATCTCTGTCTTTATATCAGTCAATATCTGTCTTATATATTTAGGTGCTCCTATGTTGGGTGCATAGATGTTTACTAGGGTTATGTCCTCTTGTCAAATCGATCCCCTTATTATTATATAGTGCACATCTTTGTCTTTTAATATGTTCTTCATTTTAAAGTCTATTTTGTCAGATAAAAGTATTGCAACTCCAGCTTTTTTCTGATTTCCATTTGCATGAAATATCTTACTCCAACCCTTCACTTTCAGCCTGTGTGTGTCTTTTGATCTGAGGTGGGTCTCTTGTATACAGCATATACAAGGGTCTTGCTTTCTTATCCACTTAGCCACCCTATGTCTCTTGATTGGAGCATTTAATCCATTTACATTTAAAGTGATTATTGATAGGTACATAGTTATTGCCATTTTTAAATTTGTAGTTAGATTGTTTTCATCTTTCTTCTATTTACAGAAGTCCTTTTAGTATTTCTTGCAATGCTGGCTTGGTGGTAATAAATTCCTTTAGTTTATTCTTTTCTGGGAAGCTCTTTATCTCTCCATCAACTTTAAATGATAGTTTTGCTGGATAAAGCAATCTAGGTTGTAGGCCTTTGTTTTCCATCACTTTGAGTATCTCCTGCCACTCCCTCCTGGCCTTCAATGTTTCTGTAGAAAAGTCATTTGATAGTCTTATGGGAGTTCCCTTGTATGCCACCCTCTGTCTCTTGCTGCTTTTAGAATTCTCTCTTTGTCTTTAACCTTTGCCATTTTAACTATAATGTATCTTGGTGTGGACCTGTTTGAGTTTATCCTGGTTGGAACTCTGCACTTCCTGGGCTTGTATGATGGTTTCCTTCATCAGGTTAGGGAAGTTTTCGGACATTATTACTTCAAATATGTTCTCAATCCATTGCTTTCTCTCTTCACCTTCTGGTATTCTTATGATGCACATGTTGTTACGCTTGATGTTATCCCAGAGGTCTCTTAAACCATCTTCATTGTTTTTTATTCTTTTTTCTTTCTGTTGTTCTGTTTGGTTGATCTCTGCTAACTTGTCTTCTAAGTCGCTGATTCGGTCCTCTGCTTTATCTAATCTGCTATTAATTCCTTCAAGTGAGTTCTTTATTTCAGTAATTGTGTTCTTTATTTCTAACTGGTTGTTCATTATGATTTCTACATCCTTCTTTATATCGTCTCTAAGCTCCTTAAACATTCTTATCATCAGTGTTCTGAACTCTGTCTCTGATAGGTTGGTTACCTCTGTTTCATTTGGTTCCATTTCTGGAGGTTACTTCTGTTCTTTTATTTGGGACATGTTTCTTTGTTTTCCCATTCTGGCTGACTCTCTGTGTTTGCTTCGATGTATTAGGTAAATTCTCTAGAGTTCTTAGTTCTTGCTGGGTTATCTTATGTAGTATGTGTCCTTTATATTTGACTTGCAGTACTTCGTTCTTCTCCTCTGCATGTGCTCCAAAGGTGACTCTTGTGTTGTGTATATTGTCCTGTCAAAGAAGATCTTTAATTGCTTTTCACTTGTGAGTAGGTGGGGTTAACTCCTAGGCTGAATAGTTGTGAGACTTGGCTCTGCCCACCGCAGGGTGTTCTGCTGCATGAGGGTTGACCACTTAAATGTGGTTTGGCCTCAATGGGCTCTTGTGCCTGTAGAGAATTCCCTCTGGGTGTGTCACTTGTAGGTCAAACCCAGTAGTACTCTGGTTTGGTCTGGAGTTTGCCTCTGGGTGTGTTGAATCTTGTGCCTCTTAAGCTGGGCCCTGGTAGGGCAATTTCAGAACAAAGCAAATCACCAAGCACAACAACAACAACAACAACAAAGAAAAAATCAAATATATTCACATGTAAAAACAACCGACAACCCACACTCAACACAGGCAAAGATATCAAAGATATAAAGACAAAACAAAGCAAAAACAAAAACAGAAAAACAAAACAAACAAACAAAAGCAGCACCAGTCTTGGCTTAAGCCCACCAAGTAATCTCCAGGTTGTCCTCTGCTGTACCAAAGATAAATTTGTGTATTGTGCAGGCAAAGCCGGTCACCTGGTGCCCAGAGTGACGTTGGGACTGCAGATTTAGATGCGTGGGACTGAGGGGTGGGGATGATAATTTCTACAAAGTTGGTGCAGTTTCTGCCCTTGCCTGCACATATACGCACTGAGAGTAGCACCACCTGCCCTGTGCCCAGTTCTCCTGAGTCTTAGGGCACTTCTTCCGTATGTGTGTGTGTGTGTGTGGCTGGTGGGAGATTTCTGAGCTGCTGAAAGCCCAGAGCTGCGTCTGGTCTGCCGCTTACTGCTGATCCCTGGGAGTGTCTCTGCAGTTGTAATTGCCCTGCCCTAGGCAGGCCAGAAATGGTGGGGGCTGGGGATGGAGGGGTGTTCTCTATCCCAAACCAGCCATGTCACACTCTTCTCGCAGACCAGAAAAGGTGGTGGCTGGGGGTGGAGGAGTCTCTTCTCCCCTAGCCCAGCAAAAATCACACTCTTCCCAGCCTCTTCCCTGGGTTAGAGCTGCAAGCAGGTCTTCCCAAAGACTGAGCACTAAGGCTCCTCTGTACTCTGACGATACTCCTCAGTTCAGGGGTCAGTTTAAATCTCTGGAAGGGCAGGGGTAGGATTGGAAGTGCGTGGGGGCGAGCGGCCCAGGTATAGAGTTTGTGTCTTTTGTCTGATCTAGGGCCCAACTGGCTGCCCCCTCGGCGGGAGAGATCAGCTGTGGGACGCAGGGAAAGTGCCCACCTCCTGGCTTTTGTGTTCTGTGTTCCGTCCTGGGATCCCCTGCGTCTCTGCAGCTGAAGATTCCAGTGGCTTTTCCACCACCACAAATGCGGGCTGCATTCCACCGCCACAGATGTCTATCACTTATTTTTGATTAATTGTTCTCTCTCTTCCACCTCACAGCAGATCAGAACTGGTCAGAAGATTGCTTCCTGAGCTCCTTTTCCCTGTGTCCTGCATCATCACGGGCCTTTCTTATGGAAACAGTTCCTTTTCAAAAATCATAATTTTTTTGAGCTCATCAATGAATTTAGTGCTGAGGTGACTGAAAACTCATTAGCATAGCAGGAAGTGAAATGAAGGAAGAAAAATGGTTTACTATAGTGTCTGAGAACTTGTATCTACATTTATTTACATTTAGACAAACTTGGCTATAGAATTGACAGCTTTATACCTGTATCTCCTGCAGATAAAAAGAAAAGGGAGCTTCATCCCAGGTGAATCTTGAACAATAAATGAAGAATGATAGATCAAATTTTACCCTGACCTTGCTGGATAGGAATTGAAAACAAAATGTAGTTAGCAAGTTTATTAGAGTTTGTATTAAGAAAAAAACAAATAACCCTCTAAGAATGAAAATTCCCATTTAAACTATAACCAGAAACCGACAATATCTCCTATTTCGTTAAGAAATAAACCTCTCATTCGCACTGAATTCTGATGGTCTTGAAGTATCTGTGCAGGGTGTGTGTGTCTGTGAGAGTCTGTATGTGTTTGCAGTGGGTGCATAAAACTGTCATTAATACTCCCACTGAAAATCACAATTCCATGACCATTGACTTTTGATTTTATTCCTTTTTTCTCCAGGATCTTTCATATTTTGAAATAATATATAATTTTTAATTTGACAGTAGTCAAAAAAATTCTGAATTAAATATAAAGGCTTAGGTTCAAACTCTGGGTTTGCCATTTACCATCCATGTAATCTTTCATCTTTCTTTGAACCTCATTTTCCCACGTGAAAAATGATGTCAGTATATCAGATGATCAAACCATCTCCTTAACCTGAAATCCATGACTCTATGATCCTTACTCTCTAAGTTCTCTTATTGTAACTCAGGTTCTTTTTACAATCAACAGAAACACCATAATATCTGTAAGCATAGCTGAATAGTTATTTGATATAAGATTAATTTCAACTAATTTACAGAGCATAGGGATATGTTTATTTTACAACTTTTGAGTACCCCAATTTGTGATGTATTGTGATAAGTCTTGACAGAGTTTAAGCTTCTAGATTCAGAAGCCTTAGAAGGTGGTGAAGACACATAGAAACAACTAAAATCTGCTTTAAAATGTAAATGTACATTTTCTTGGAGTTCAGAGTAAATCAAGAGTGCCTTAATAAGTAGTGGTTGGGTGGAAGAAGAATCAGAATCTGTTTCGTGGTGTAGGTTTAAAGGAGCGAAAGGATTCCAACAACTTGTACATATGGGAAGAGGATGTTTTTAGCCCAATGAAAATATTGATGATATAACACAGTTTGTAAAACACAGAATATTTTAGGAATAAATTTCAGTTTTCCTGGAATGTAAAGTTTGTGTGTTTTGGATATTAAGGTAGGCAGATAAAACTTTTTATTTATTTAAAATGAATTATCATTTTAGGTTTCTGATTTTATTTTTAAGGGGACAGTCTACTGACAGAGAAATATAGGCAAAACAGAAAGTTGCAATCTTTATTTCTGTATTCCTTTGAAAACTAAATTTATTGGGGTAACACTGGTTAATAAAACTATATAGGTTTCAAGAGTACAATTCTATAATACATCATCTCTATATTGCATTGTGTGTTCACCACCCAAAGTCAAATCTCTTTCCATCATCATATATTTGACCCTGTTTACCCTCTTCTACCATCCCTTTCCCCCTTACCCTCTGGTAACTACTAGAGTGTTGTTTGTGTGTATAAGTTTTTTAAAAGATGCTCAATTTCACCAGCTATTTGGGGAATGCAAATCTAAACCACAATGAGATATCACCTCACCTGTTAAAATGGTTATTGGCAACAAATAATAACAAATTTTGGAGAGGCTGTGGAGAAAAAGGAACCCTCGTATGCTTTTGGTGGGAATGTAAATTGGTATAGCCACTACAGAAAACAGTATGGAGGTTCCTCAAAACATTAAGAATAGAATTATCATATGACCCAGCAATCCCTCTTCTGGGTATCTACCCAAAAAATCTGAAAACTTATCCATAAAGATGTATGTACCCCAATGTTCATTGCAGTATTATTCACGGTGGCCAAAACATGGAAACAGCAAGTGTCCTTCAATAGATGATTGGATAAAGAAGATGTGGTACATATATACAATGAAATATTACCCAGCCATAAGAAAATAAATGAAATACTGCCATTTGGGACAATAAGTATGGATCTTGAGATTATCATGCTAAGTGAAATAGGTCAGAAGAAATAGAGAACTATATGATTCTTACTTACATGGGATATAAAACTGACAACAATAACCAAGACAAACAAAAACTCATATTTGTGTATTCTTAAGTGGCTCAAATAATTACCTTACACGAAATGATGGTTAAGGTTATCCCCTGTATATAATACTTTTTATCTAGAATTACTTTGTAATGTTTTTCACTGCTGAGGAGAAGATGTTCAGGCTTGAAATTTGTACAAAAGCAATTGATCTCAATATAGAATATATCAGAACATGTAAACTATTCTGGGGACAATAGTCACAGAATGAAGTGAGTAGTCACCATTATCTTATTATGAATTTATTGTTATTATGATAAGTAAAAAGAAAAATCTAAAAACAAAGGATTTCTACGGTATGGTTTTTCTATAGTTAAACATTACATAGAATTCCTATAAATGACGTATAAACACATTTTTGTTATTAATTCATTCCTTTCTGTTAAAAGAGATAATTTGGAAGTTGGGAATTTAATTTGTCCTTTTTCTTTTCTCTTTCTTTTTTTCTCTCTTTCGTCTCTTTTCTTTTTTCTCATGTTGATGTTTTAAATTGTGCCTCAAAGCTCATCTTTTGGAGAATGTCCATATTGCCTCTTTAGGGATTTAATATTTTATCACATCTGCATCATTACACAAATTAACCGCAATACAGTCTCTTTCTCTGGGTTACCTTTGCAATTGTAAATAATATAATTGCTTTAGTGGTTTGCACAAGTCATTAGTCAGGGACATTTTAATTAAATGTAATGTGATGATGGCTTTTCGTAGAAAATTTAGTGTGTGGGACCTAAGAGATAAACTGAAAAATAGAAGTGTTGGATTTTCTTATTTGGGATTGGTAGTATGGAAGTCTTAAGTGATTGCTCAGATCTTCAGAGGCATTAGAAAGAGTAGAAAAAGGTAATATGTGTTGTGACACATTAAACACGCACACACACACACCACACACCCCTAAACAGCATTATTAGGAAAGCACATGCTTGTCTTCTTAATGTGAGCCTTGTGCTGGTGAAATGTGACAATCTGACAGCTTTCGGGAAAAGTCTTTCATCCAGAGACAGAGTACCAAACTGACGGTGAGTGACAGGGCTATATCCTCCCAGCTCACCTCCACTAGCTCACCTCAGCCAAGCAGGAGCTAGCTAGCAGCCTCTGAAATGCCTGCTCAAGATTCACACCCTGTGACCTGTTCAGCTTCTGGCCTCTGTGCGGAGACCACCAGTAGGGTTGCGAATTACTGCCAGTCTGTAACGTGGACCCTGCCACCGAGGAGTAGCTGAACTGAGGTCACTTTTTTCACAGCTATCTCATGTCCCATCTGTGAATAGCTATTAACCAGGGAGGACATGTTCCCCTAATGATCGGTGAGGATTTGCATTGGAGACCTAGAAGTAAAGGCTCCATAATGAATTCCTGGACAGTCATCCAAGTCCCCACTGGTCTTGCTGCATCTCTAAAATGAGATTTTAAAAATCCTTGCAGATTCTTTTTTCCTTTAGCAGCTGTATATTTTTACTCTCTGTCTGGTCTCCATTTCTCTCTGCATAAGCAGTTTTAGGCTTTATTTAAGTGTTGCATTTTCAAGTGTTCATGACTTTGAGCAGGGCTCGCCACACATCACTCATGCCTTATTTTACAGGGTGAGTGGGTAATTAGCATCTTTCACAATTAGCCGGGATTTGCTCTGCTAATTTCATTCCCCGATGAAGGTGCTAACTTGGCGTGAAACTGTAATATGTTGGGTGATTTATTAAGTCCCACTGATGGGTGGAAATCACATGCCATGACTTTACTGTTGAGAAAGTTAACAGCATCCATTTGTAAGAGATGGTATTTGAAAAGTGATGGTGGTGTGATTGAATGTGTGAATGTATAATGAAGTCAACCCAGATAGCCCTTTCTGATTAAATTGTATTAAATGATGTGGCAGTTCCTTGAAAAGAGACTCTTAAGAAAGAAATATGCACTCATCTTTTAAGAGTGGCTTTCAGTCACAGTGTCACTGGGGGCTATGGAGGAAAAAGTCATACCTATTTTTCAAGCAACAAATAGAAGACAACACCATATTGATATGAAGGCCCTTCACCTAAACAAGCTGTAACTTATAACTTTTAATAACACAGGGAAAAAACTACTTTAGAAAATTTTCAAATTCAGCAATTTGGCACATATACTTAGATTTACTATAATGAGTTTCCCTTAACTTATTTCCACTCTAAATCTTTAATATTTAGTATGACCATTCATAATCAATCAAGAAATATTGTCTATACTGAAAGTTAGGTTTTTGACAACCTTGAGTTAAACCTGTTGCTTTTCCTCTGTTATCTTGAGTTTCCAAAAGAAGTTTTATTTTTATTTTAAGTTTCTATATCCAGGAGAAATCTGGAGGACATCACTTTAACCAGTGATCAAAGAAAACATCCCAATAAAGGGGAAAAGTGACATTATATGCCTCTTGGAGAGATGCTTTAGAAAAAATATTTTACACAGCATTTTTCTCCAAAATTAAAAAATCAAATGTCAGCTATCCATCAGGAAGAAAGAACAAAAACTGAGGAATACACTATAAAATAACTTTCCCTAAATAATTTGAAGTGCTCTTTAAAACGGTCAGGGTTGGAGAGGAGAAGGAATGGTTTAGGAATGATGTCAGATTAAAGGAGACAAAAGGGAGGGCCAAATGGCCCAGTTGGTTAGAGCCCAAGCTCTGAACAACAGGGTTGCTGGTTCGATTCCCACATGGGCCAGGGAGCTGTGCCCTCCACAACTAGATTGAAGACAATGAGCTGCCACTGAGCTGCCAGAGGGGCGGCCGGATGGCTCAGTTGGTTAGAGCGGGACCTTAAGAACAAGGTTGCTGGCTCAGTTCCCTCATGGGATGGTGGGCTGTGCACTCTGCCACTAAGATTGAAAATGGCGACTGGACTTGGAGCTGAGCTGCGCCCTCCACAACCAGATTGAAGGACAACGACTTGACTTGGAGCATATGGGTCCTGGAAAAACACACTACTACAACATTCTCCAATAAAAATAAAAAAAAAAGAGAGAGAGAGATATATATAAAAACTAACACAATGTGTGATCTCGTATTGGATCCTCGCTGGGGTAAATTGCTGTAAAGGATATTATTGAGACTATATGGTAAATATTGAATTGGATTTTATATTAGATGGTAGTATTATATTCATTGCAAATTAATTTTATTAGCGTCCTATCACTATGTAAGATAACATCTTTGTTCTGTGCAGAAATGTGCTGAAATACATAAAAGTAAAGGATCATCAGATTTGCAACTTACTCTCAAATGATTCAGTCAATAATAAATAAATAAATAAGCAACAATTTGTATATATGTGTATATATTGTATATATATTAAGAGAAAGTGAAAGAGGTAAAGTGTATGTAGCACACTTTACAATGAGTGCATCTAGGGGAGGGCATCTGGGAATTTATTGTACTGCTGCAATTTTCTATAGGGTTAATTTTTTTTCAAAATGAAAAGTAAAAAGTAAAGAAGAAATAAATATGTGAAGTCACATCGATAACATAATAAATGGCATTCATCTTAAATGGCATATTTTTCATTGGTTTCAATTTTTAAAAGTTCTCAAAACTCAATTAGGTTTAACCTTTGAGAATAGAAGAATTGTATCTTCAATAATTACATAATTGAGTAATCTCACATGCTGTAAATCTTAGCCCTTTTCACTTACAAATACATTTGGAATTTGAAAGGATATTGGAAAAGATTGAAAATGATTTCCTAGTAAGAATTCTATACCCATCCAAACTTTAAATGAATGGTGATGTTAAAATAAAGGACATTTATCAGCATGTAAAGTTTCAAAAAGTCTATTTGCTATTTACTCTTTCAGGAAACTAATTGAGGGCATAATCCACCATTAAAATATAATACAAGCTAGAAAGAGATGGAAATGAGACCAAGAATCAAGGAATGCAAGAGAGGAGAGATAAAGAAAATTCTCAGTATGATATTGAAAGGAAATCCCAGGATTCCTAGGATTACTAGTGTGTAGTCATTTAGGGAAGGAGAATTAAAATAAGACCATCCAAGAGCTATGTCTCAAAAAATGAATTGGACTGATAGATTGTTTCATATTTGAAGATATTGAAGGAGTTTCCACAGTTCTGTCTGAGATTTTGTAATAGGTAAATAAAAAATTTCTAAACAAAGATCAATAGTTATTCCAAATTAGACCCAAAGAATGTATGTAAAATCATAGATTTTTTCTCAGTATGTTATTAATCACAGCACGCTATTTAAAATCTGAAGAACATTATTTAATTACAATAATGTAATCAGCGGAGAGTGAGATTTTTTAAAAAAGTTGTGATATGGCTCTTTGAGAAGACAAGAAGTGAAAGTTATGAATGATAAGATATTTTTTGGGTGCTAAGTCCTCATCCATTACAGAAAGTTAATAAATAATATCTAAAACTAAATCAAAAGTGGTAGTATAAATGTATTACATAGAAATATAGAGGTAATAATAGATGAAATAGTGCAAAGGCACTGAGGAATGGAATTTAGAAGTGGAGAATAGTGGAGCAGGGATTGCTACTTTTCATTAAAAATTTGAAGTACTATTTGATATTTTAGAAACATGTATATCTATCACTTGGGTAATAATCAAAATTAAAATTAATTCCAATAATCACAAAACGAAAACAAAAGTAGATATTAAAAACAATGGACTTATAAGTACAAAGCCCAGTACAAGGAGATTTGCAAGCATTGTCTCATCTAAAACTCAAAGCAATCTATGAGCATTTATTATCTTTCCATATTATCTACATATTACTTATGAGAAAAGAGAACCTTGAGAGTTCAAGAACTTACCAAGACCACACAATAGGACTGAAGTAAGTATTCAGGTAATTCTGTCGGATTTCCAAACCACCTTTTTCAATGAGTACAAAATGCTACTTGATCAATTTCATTATTTCACTCAAATATGTACTTGGACACTTACTATGTTCTAGGCACTGAATTAAGCGCAGGATCCATTTAAGTGCTTAGCTAATGGAGAAGTTGAAGAAATTATTACATCATTTAATTACAACTATGATACATACTCAGAGGAAAGTGCCATATCCCCACACCTAGATTTTGTGTGTGTGTGCATGTTAAAACTCTTTGCCTCCTGTCCCAGAGAATTCTCTGACAAGAGATGTAGGAGGCCACTAGACTCTTCCTAATTGCCATGAAGTTGTTGCTGAGAAATGTGGGAGAGTGAACACATTATAGGAACAAAAACCTTGACCAATAGGAGATGGGTGTTGACAAAATGAATGTATTCCTCTTTCTTTTCTGTGAAGCACAGTCCTGAGACACAGTTAGTATAGCTGCTAGAAGGCAGGTCCCATGAAATGGAGAAGTAAGTCTACTTAGCAATATGCTTCTCAGTAATGACCACTCATACTGCCTCTTAAGGATCTAGAACAAAAACTTTGCAACTACTCAATTTTTAGTAATATGTGGAGGAAGATAATTCAGTAAATAGTCAACAAAGTCAGTGTCAGGTAGAGAACCAGGTGACAATAACACCAAGAAAGGAAGTTAAGTGAACGTTAAGGAAGTGAATTCCTCATCTGGATGAAATTTAAATTTGCTTCATCATGATGAGAAAGAGAAGAGTTAGATGAAAACTTAGGATTAAGGGAGAGTTTTTAGGAAACAGAAGTAATGAAATGGGTTCATTGGATAAAGAGAAGAAATCCAAGTGGCGAGAGGAAAAATGATTGTTGAGGTGTCAGAGATAAACTAGGGAACGGACTTTTCTTGATTGGCTTCAGAAAACAGACAGTAAGGAAGGCAATGCTAAGAAGGCAGAGATAAACATGAAGCAGTACAGGTAGACTAGCTCAGGCTCGATAGACTATTTCTTCTTGCCATGTGGTAAGTGAGTAGTGGTGGTGGTTGGTGGGGGGTTGGAGCCTTGAGAAGTATGGTGAAGGCCTCAGGTTCCTCTTTGGATAGTGAGGAAAGGAGCTGAACATAGAAGATTTGAATAATGGCGAGAGGTAATCATGGCCCATACATTTCCTCCAGCAGCATGAAGCAGTAAGGAATAAAGACTGGGGTTTGAATCGATCCAAGGTTCAAGTTTTTCAGAGTGGGTTGGGCAATGGAGTTGAAAATGTTGGTAAGAAAGTTGTTGGAATTTATCACCAGAGGTAATAGGATTGCACTGGAAATGAATTTTATAGAATATTTGTGGTATGTCTTTCTTTTGTTGAAAGAGGCAATCTAGATCTAGTATAATTGCAGATATAATTGACATTGTTTGTCATGATGCCTAGAAGTTATATGTAATCATGGAATATAGACAATATGGTAAATATCAAAACTAGTAAGCCAAAGATGTGTTGGCCTTTGCCCTTCTCTATAAAATATGTCCTTCTCTATAAAATATTTTGAAGAAAGATGTAATAAGAATTATGTAGGACTTTCTCTACTATTTGAAAATGTTCTCCTATAATTTTGTACATGTGGATGGTCACTTTTTTCTTGCAGACTTTTTTGACTGTATATAGAGTGTGTATGTATGTATGTGTGTGTGTGTGAGCTTGTGTGTGTACACATCCGTGTGCAGATACTGTGATTGTGACCTGAAGACCAGTTATTACTTTTTCATGAGTCACAAGTTCCTTCTCTGCTGGATTGGTGACAGGCCAAGCTTCTGCTGTGAGCTTTCCCTGTGACACCGGACAGAGCTCTGGTTATATGTCTGCATGGCCTGTAGTAGCTGAGAGGCAAGAGGAGCTTCTCATTCAAAGTAATGCACAGCTGGAATCTTGTTTATAGTATAAGCCTGTACCTCTGAGCTCTAATCTTTGAGACTGGATGCTAGAAAGTTGTCTATTCAGTTTTGTAGGCCATTTAATCAGTTGCTGTTTTGGACATAAAGACAATCTTCTGTCATTGGAAATAATATAGAATTATTTCTACTTTGGTAATTTGCTTTGAATTCAAATTTCTTTTTTATTAAATATATATATATATATATTTAATAAATACATTTTATACATATATATAAAGGAGAGGTTTTATAAATGACTTTTACTACATACATTGTAGAAAAACACTTTAAAATCTTTTTGAAATAATAAAATTAATTTCAGTAAAATCTCTGTATCTAGAACTTAAGTGACTAAAATGCAGAAGAAAATGATAGGATTAAGATTTATTGGGTTCTTTAAATATAAAGAATTATAAAAACCTGTAGTTTGTTCTAACTTACAGGTTCTTTGTAGTAAAACAGCTTAGGTTTTATGCGATTTTATTTTAAGAGCAATAGTAAATAATGTCCACAAACTTTATAGTAAAAAAGGAAAACCAAAGCAGTTTCTTCCTAATTTATTCCTGTATATTTCATCTTCAAAACAATTTCAACTTTGCATTTGATATAGCAAAGAAATTACAAAAAGTGATTTGGTTTCCATATGTATGAAATTTCTACCACTAAAATACAGATCAGGAAAAATATTTTTAATGTTCTGTATGTCCTGATATTTTTGTTCAGAAAAATAAAATTAAAATAGACCAAGAAGAATCCTTGACTTAGTTTCACCTCTGATGTCTAGTTTTAATTGTCCCACTAACTCTATGACTTGAATAAATCATTTACTGTATTCAGACCTGTTACTTCATCTGAAAAATTGACATGTCACTTTATCCTGAAATACAATGGTTTAATTCTTTCTTGCAAATGGGCAATTACTGCTTTCTTATAAATTCAAAGTTCTCTTCTCAGTTATCATCTTAATGGCATCTTTTAAAAATGAGATGCATTTAATCCATCTTGAAACTTTCTGCCAGGGAAGCTGTTCATATATTCAGTGCTTCTTTGAAAATTAACTGCATTGGTGTCCAGTAATTACTGCATTCTTCTGTTCCTCTTTCTCGTTTTTTGACTCCTTTCCTTTGCCCTGCTTCTGAGTGTCCCTGTGACACTGTCCTTCCCACAGCTGATGAATTTATCACGTCATTATTTTCACTTTGTGTTCATTTATTTTTCCTATTCTGCCATTAAAAATAATGCTTCAGAATGACATTTCACGGGGTAGACTATTGCCCAATGAAACATAACAAATACAATAAATCGATTGGTCTCTCAAGGTGGAAGGAATCTAGGTGATTTAGATTTTTAAGGAGATTTCTATAATTTTCCAAGTATTCTAAAGAGAGACAGAAAAACAAGTGAGCTATTCATTCATTCTTATATGTTTTTATTCTATGCCTACAAGAGCGGATATTAGAAAGAAAAAAAGTAGATTTTTTTTCTAGAGTAATTAGGCAGAAAACAAAAAGCAAGATTAGATTGAAAGAAATAAAATTAATAACAATTCTATTGTAAGTTTTTCATTTTCCAACCACAAACGTACTGACATTACCTCTTTTCTTAATGCAGCATTTCTATTTTTTTAATGAATAACTTAAATCAACACACATACTATTAATTGTACTCAAAATATTTTAAAACATGTGATTTTGATTATACAATTGCTAACCCTGTCACTCTCTGACTAAAGCAGTTATATTTCCCAAATTGTTGAATAAAACATTCATATCTCAGAAAATCTAGCTTCAACAAAATGGTTTGTCTTCTTATTACTATCTACAATTTCCATTTCTAATGCCTTTGTTTGCATCTTTATTATGTCTTTATAGATGACTTCCTAATTTTATTCTCATTTGTAACTTCTTACCTGGTATATCTATCATATTACTAACTACTCAAGGACTTGATGATCTCACATTTTTAATATGAGAACCTATGAATTTGAATAATTTATCTAAAGATGGCATCATTACATTCCCTTTAAAAAAGGTTTTCTTTTAGATCTCTTACCGTGCTGTACTTAGCCTCATTCATCCCTTATTTAGTCTCTCATTCGGGAAAACATGGAGCCAATTTTGACCCTTCCTTTTCTTTGAGCTCTTTAATCTAGTGTGATCCCAAGTCTTGATGTATTTTTCTTCACAATATCCCAGGAAAAATAGATCTGGAATTTGAGAAAAATGGTTACGAGTTCATAGTTAAAGAAGAGAAGATAAATAACTGGGTTCTGAACACATGGTATTCTAAAGATCACAAAGGTTCTTGGAAGAGGCCAAGGTACCATGGGACATAGTCAATGAAGACGAATAAAAAGCAATAAAAATAAAGAATTGGGATCAGGCAGTATCATACTAGTTCAGAGAAAGGATAATAAACAATATGGGGAATTTTTAGAAGATCAACCTAACAAGGCACTGTAAAAAAGACTGAAGAAGGGAGTGGTTGCAGTGATCAGATGTGCATTTAGGAAGACAATAAATGCATCTTTGTTGTGCTGATGTAAATTATAGTAATAGATTTTCTAATGTTACATCATGTTTAGATGTCTAGATTTACTGGGTAATTGTTTTCGTAACTACCTAGCATCTGAAACTCTTTACACTATTTGGCTCTATTACCCTTTTCTAAAATACATGTAAAATATTTGCTCAAAGTTTTCATAGAATTTACCTATATTTTACATTGACTTAGGTAGATATAATGTGGGTAATTCATGGAAATTTTTGAAGCTGATTTTTGAGATTTTTTTTTTCTACTTCATTGATTAGATTTTGAGACATGTTAAATTCTTCCACTTTAATTTATTTGAAGTATTTGTTTGGAAATATCAATAAGCAGAATAGATAATTATCCCTATTTTCCAGGTGCTGATATTCTGGGGGAAGGAGTCAGCAAGTAAATAATAAATATAGTAAACAGTAAATTATACAGTATATTTAAAGATTGAAGGGTACAAGGAGTGTTGTGAGAATCAGATTACAATATTAAATGGGCTGGCCAGGGTAAGCCTGGTTGAGAAGCTGAAATTTGAGCAAAGATCTGAGGGAATGGGGGTATTAACCAGACAATCATCTGAAGGATAACCTTTCCAGACAGAAGAGTCAGAAAAAAGTCACTAATACAAATAGTGCTTGTCTTGTTCAAGGAATAGCTAGGAGCCAGCATGGCTAGAAAAGAGGTAGCAATTGGGGGTGGGGGGAGACTAGTAGGATATGAAGTCATTATGTAATGGGGGCCAGATTATGTAGGGCATTGTAGACAATTGTAAACACTAGGCTTTTCCTCTGAATGTAATGAAGAGTTTCAACAAGAATTTTGGACAAGAAACTGATGAATTGATTTTCTTTTTTATAAAAAGTTTATCCAAATGTAACATGCACACAGAAACATGCACAAATCATAGGGGTTCAACTCAATGAAATATGATAAATTCAACATAACAGTGTTAGAGCATGTTCATGATATCAAGGTAAGGACCTAGAAGTTAATAAGTAATCCAGAAGAACCCTCACATCCTTTCCAATTATGTCTTATGCTGTCTGTCAAATAACTGTACAGATACAACCAAAGCGATCAGGTAAGTGGCATGGACTCCATATTCCATGGAGTCCTTAATTACCCTATAACGACATTTAGTCCACGCACTGAAAAGCAACATAAACACTTGTTTTCCTGTCCAAAGATTTCCTATACCCTTATCTAAGAGTGTTGACTTATTGCAAGTCTTAATCTCTGCAGCTTACACTATTCATGTGACACTATTATTAAATTCCTTAGCTAATATTAACTTATTTTCTATCCCCATAGTTGTCTTTCTAAATTATAAGTTAAGAAATTTCACTCTAGTACTTTAAAATTCTCAATCATTTCCAAAGGCTGTCTCCTGCTCACTTTTATTCATCCATAGCACACTTCTCTTGTATTATAGTCACTCTAAACTTCTTTCTGTACCCCTAATAAGCTTGGGGACTATATGTCTATTCCTTACCTTCTAGATATAGGTTGGAGAGACATGACACTACACTAATGATACTGAAAAAAATTAGGGTATTATAGCACACTTGACTTGTTGCTATTCTTCTAGATTTTTTGGGTAAGTTTTGAAAATGTAAAAAATTCTTTATAGAACCATTTTCTCAGTTTTTTAAATCAATATTTGATTTTATCCTTCTGCTTTTTGTAAACTTCTTAAGAGAAGATACTGTGTTTTATTTCATCTTTATTTCACCTTAGCACTTGGACTTGGCCGATATTCCATTAGTTCAATAATAGTTCTTTAGTTGAATGAAGATTTATATTTAAAGTAGACAATTCAAATATATATGTAAATTTGATCTCAGTTGAAGTACCAAATGCAGAAACTAGCCTTCTATTGAGAACCTAGTATACGAAGGGACTTGGAAGAGAATGAGGTGAATAGTAGAGTCTGTGGCTTTAAGTATTTTAGAGACTACCGCATTGGAGAGGGCAAATTAATTTTAACTCACACAATAGATGCGTGAATGAAATCCTTTATTGATTATTTTGGAAAGCCTTTGATTGTTTAGGAGAATGAATAGTTTAGTTGCTAAAAAACAAAAACAAACCCTGATTATTTTTATATACATAAACGATAACAGAGCTTGCAATAATAAATCTTACTCCCATACAGAGGTTTGGCTCATAAGTGAAAAAATAAGATGTTTTATTGTCTTATTTCAATAGTTTAATTTAAATTTTAGTCATTATGGCATATTTCTTTAAAATATGAAAAATATTTGGGGATAGAATAACAATTAAAATCAACAAATCTTGTCAAGAATGGATATCCATTCTCTGAGAAACCAGACCAAGGAGTATAGCCTATAGATGTACCTGTTTTACTATAAGATATTCAAGTAAAATATGAACATAAAATAAGTGTAAGGTTTTAGGAAATGAACTGAAGCAAATATAGAAATTAAATCAAGGAAATAAATTTCAACTCTTATGATAGCTTGTTTGCTTAGCAATTTAAAGAACTGAAAACTCACTACACATGGATGATAACATGGAATGCAATAGCACTGCATAGCTTTGCTGTTGTATGATAACTGCTATGATATTGGATAGTGTTCATGCCTTAATACGCTTGTAGAAGATTTATTTGAACTCTAAGAAATGTTTATAATAATGACTTCCCCAGAGTACAATTGAGTACTATTGGTATCTTGGTGGCCAGCAAAGTACTTTGCAACATTGTCACTTTTCCAGGACAGAAGCGGTTATAGAAATGACATACTGCCCCGAAAATGACAGAGCACACACATACCTGGAGTCTTCAAAACACTGCTGAAACCCAGGGCTTTCTGAACCTTTCTTCACTTATCTACTTCTCTTGACTATATTTGAGATAAGAGAAAGGCCAAAGGCAGAGGTGCATTTGATTTACTTTCACAATATAATTTCTTCTTCTCTAGAGAACAATGTTTTACAGCAGTTTTCTAGAGGAAAAGTCACATCCAGCCCATGGACCAGTATCTAGAGCTAACTCAAGCTAGGCATCCATAGAAACACATAACTTAGTATCTTCAGAGATTAAATGTCTTTTATCAGAGTTGTTCCAAATTACATTCTAAAATGACTTTGTTAGAATTATACATGTCAGAATTGGAAGCACTCTCCAAAGTCACTCAACTCTTTGTTTCATAAATGGGAAGACTGAGAAACAGAATAGTTAAATGCCCTGCCCCTTGCGTATGGTTAGTCGCACAGTATGTGAGAGAAAAAAATTCCTTAAAATCCAAGTCCAGACTTAATCAAGTTTATTTTTTCTTTCTTTTCTGCTTCATTTCCCTTCTCTGTAGAAGAGCTGAAAAATCACAGAAAATTACCAAAAAGGAACCCTAAAGCCTTTGCCACAGTTTTTTCTTACAAATGTGTGAAATCATATAGTCAGCACTTGAATTTTCCAATTCTCCATTTTATTCTTTCCATGGCTCCTTACATCAGATGCTGTTTTTTTGTCCCCCTAAAATTATACTTCAATCTGATTAAGTTTCAGTGTTATCTGGAAGCTATGACAAGTTTGCTTCTACAGAGAGCTAGGGGAATATACTGGTAGGCAAAGCGCATAAGGCACAAGAAAAAAGATAAAGATACTTCCTATAGAGGTTGCATTCCTAAACTATTCTGGTATAAAATTTTTTAAAAAGTAAAGACTTTTAAAATGAAAGACAATTTTATGATCTCATGCCTACTGTGGTACAATGTGATATATGCACAGTTAAGCCTCTTAGGTAGATTACTAATGACTCCCCCAAACACTCATTCCACTTCTTACCATGTCCAACCCAATGGAGATGAGCTGCTCTCTAGCCTTCGCTGGAGTAAATCAGCTATATATACAAAGCCCCTCTGCTCCATGCCAGCTTCACTTTTTTCTGTCTTGAGCAATATTGATAGCTACCAACAAACCAGAAAAGAGGAAGTGATAAAGGGAGGAAGCTCAATATGGTAGAAGAAAGATACCCCAGTACAGTAACCTTGGCCAAAGTGCTCATTAACTGTAGAGGATTCACATTTGTGGAGGGCAGAGAACTTTGAACTTCTTAGAATGTTGCAACTGCCAGTTAGTGGTAGGCAGCAAGAATGTGAGTTAATAGGCTTTACTGAACATGTAGAATAACGGGACATTAGAAAACATGCAAAATTTCAAAATATGCCTGACTGTAACACACACAGTATTTTTATATAGAAATATATATACACATATATGTAATGTATAATATGTATATAATATATGTTATATATGTAATTTCAGGGAAATCATTCGCAAAATATAGATGAGCAAAATTTATTTCTGAGATGGATGCAGTTTTGAGGAAAGGTCCTATTAGTTTGCCTTAGCTCTGTGCTCTATATGTCAAATGGTGTCTGAAAAAAAAAGTGAGAAAGAAAATGTTAGCTTTGTTTACCTAATTGAAAGAGTAGTTAGCTAACCCTGGATAGAGACTTGCTTTTAATTGTGATAATTACATTAGACTGCACAAGTAGACAAAAGGAATTCTAAACAGGGGAGGTGTTTCCTCACTAGTCAAACACTACCTGGAATCTTGCATTTGATTCTAGAAAAGAAAATGGAATACAATGGAAATCCTGGAGCAGTTTCTAGACAGCATTGCCAGAATGATATGAGGATGTGAAACCACATCCTTTCTCATTATGTTGGAAAGAAAAAATAATGTTTAGTAAAAGAAGCCTAAAATACAAAGAGAGACTATCCAGATGCCCAGATATTTGAAAGTTGGATGTGGTAAGGTTATTAAATTTATTAAATATAATCTCAAAGTATAGAACCAAAATATGAATGTTACAGGGAAAGTGATTGAGGCTGATCATGGAGAAGATGACTTTTAGATCTCATAGATCAGCTGTCTAAAAGTGGAATCATTATTCTGTGAGGTTGGAAATTTACTGTCATTGGGGTTATTCAAGAACAAGTTGGGTAACTACTTGGTGGGAACATGTTAGAAATAATTCAAGCATCAAATGGGGGAGGGATTAAAAACACAGTATGATATCTTTTAATCTTAAATACTGTTCAGGAAATGAATGAGCAGGAAACCTGGACCATTACCACCCACAAAAAACTATTAGTGCCTGATTAGCCTATTTATATGCCAAAGCCCAAAGAACATGAAAGTTGCATTTTGTACAGCCATTGAACTAAGCATACTGGAACACTTGGATCTCTAAAAGGAATTCTATGGTTAGTATTAGTCATTAGTTATGAATAAATTTAAATATTATTTGGCTCTTCTCTCTGAACTTGTGTGTGTGTGTGTGTTTGTGTGTGTGTGTGTGTGTGTGTGTTAGTAATAGCTAATCAACAACTAGTTTTTGAGTGATTAATCTATAGCATATTTTACTGGGTATTACAGGCAGACAGAGATTTATAGATACATTTTCTTAGTTCAAAGAGTCCATTTTATTCTTCTTTTACTTTTTAATTTCTTTTCCCTTTTCCCTCTCTACGTATTGCTATACTCCAAACATCTTGGTTTTTTACTTCACACTAGACATAGATTTCAGTCCGAGCTTTGTCATTTATTAGCTGTGTAATCAAATTACTAATCTCTTTAAGTTTTAGTTTCCGTATTTGTGGAAGATAAAAATAGAACCAATTTCATGCTAAGGACTAAGTGAAATATGGAGATAGCTCACAGCAATAGTAAGTGTTCATTCACTACTAGTATTATATTATTGTCCAAACTCACTGTCACATCTAACCTTATAATCTCTTATTATATTCTTCTTATTCTAGGCCCATTAGAACCTCCAACAAACCACTACTTTCTACCACATTGCCAACACCCATTCTGATTTGCGGTTGTCCTAAATTGTTTTGGTAAGAGGATGGGCTTCCCACTTCAGTTTAAACCTCTACACATCTATACCTCCACTCTCACCTCTTGGTCTTACATGGGAAGATGGGTAAATCTATAATGTTATAGGATTTGAGGCCTGGTGAACATTAGTTTACCAGTCAACCCACTAGTTTTGGATATGAGGATCCTGGCATATCATATCCAGGGTCTGACTTTTTAAAGGTAGTAGAGCAATTAGTTAAGAGGAGCATGTTAATAGCAAAGTAAATGCTCCTCTACTATAGAGTATCCAAAATCCCTAGCTTCAAATAGTTGTGAATGAAATTAGGAGTACGGAGGAAAAAGAAAAGGTCAGAATTTGATTTAGCCCCCTCAGTGGAGCATAGGACAGTGTTTTAGGTAATAAAAAAGGAATACATTAAGAAAGAAACGCTGACTTTTAGTGCTTATCATGTTCTAAGCACTAAGATAATTTCTTTATATACAACAGGTTATTTAAATGAACTGTGTAGGCTATAACTTTTTGTGGTTCCTGGGCACTAGGAAGTCTAATTTAAACAACTCTCACCAGGATGCTTTTCGCTGAGATTATTCAATAAGAAAGTTGGATCGCACCTAGAGAGATGGTAATAAAATTCCCAAACCCCAATAATATAGAAAAAATTTTAATAACAGAGAAGGTGAGAGACTGAGCAAAATAATTTTTTTCCACAAATATCGATAATTGTTTTAATCTGTCAGCTTTGGATAAAAGGAGACATTGGAGCAATATATTCAATCAGTATGTTACTTATGTTTAATGCACCATCCTTCCTTTGTAAGAGCAAAATATTGAAATCATCATCCAGCTTTTCAAACAACAACAACAACAACAACAACAACTCTGGTTTGTAGCATCTGCTAGTTTCTGTGGTATAAGTACTCCCACCATGACCAATTTGAAGCTACCAGAATGAATTTGCTGACTACAAATTTGAAAGAGATATGCACATTTGTGTTGTGTGAGCCCATTTAAAGTTTTCATTGCATCTGTATAGGTACATGAATATTTGATATAGGTACATGGGTATTTACATGTGTATGTATATAAAAAGAAGGCCTGAAACAATATGCAAAATAATGTTTTATCGGTTGTTCTGTAGAGAAGAGTTGGGTTAAGATCAGTCTGGAGAAATTGGACTTTTTCATTTTATTCTGTATATATTTTGTTATCTCTGTTGAAGTACGATATATACACGAAATGTACATGTATAGTAAATGTAGAATTCAGTTTTCACAAACTGAACACTCCTGTATAACCATTCTCCATATCCAAAAAGAACACTATTGGCACTATTCATATCTCTATCAGTCACTATTCTCCAACACCCCAAGAGTAACCATTATTCTGCTTTTTAACAGTATAGATCAGCTTTGCCTGGTTTTTAAATTTACATAAATGGTGCAGTATATATTATGTTAATAAGTTAAACCACATATTCAATGAGGTTGACATTGATTTCAGTTAACGATAATCATTTAATTATTATTGATAGTGATACAATAAACATTTTTTTGTCATGAATTCCTTTGTATCAAACTTCTTTCACGTAACATTCTTGTTTCATCCTTAAACAAGAGATTCATCTTTAAACATATCAATACAGATAATAAAAACAAAACAATATGTTTTGTGTAGTTGAAGATCATTCTCATTTCTGTATAGAATTCTACTGTGTGAGTATAATTAAATTTATTAATTATCCCACTGTTGATGGCCTCAAGTTATTCCATAAATGGAGGCCAGTAGAACCTACTTCAATTAACCTCTTCCCTATTTTCCCTCACCACTCCCTTGGCAGCTTGATTTAACACCAGCCTGTACATTTCTGTGTAGCCTCTTGTCCCTTGGATTCTTTGGAATAGAGATGTTTCTCTCAGATTCTCTGTATGTATTGTATGTCACCTCTTCAGAGATATCATGTCAGAATTTTCTAACCCTGGATCCACAGAATGTATAGAATTCAAGGGGAGTTAATACTGGAATATACGAAAAAAAGCAATAAAAAAATATAGATGCCATCTATTTCCTAAGAAGTATTAAAAAGGGGCATCCTAATTAGGTGAAAATGCAATTTTGATTTTGGCCAGTTGAAAGACTAATAGACTATAATTCTTGTGGTCATATATTTCTACATAAATTGTATACACAGGAGCTTTGCATTGAGATTTAGAATACAGCTATGTCACTAGAGAGGAATGGTTTGGTGACTTTAATCTGTAATTTGTATGATGGGCTGTTTTGAGGCACTATGAGAAGAGTAGAGAAAATAGCTGTGAAAATACGTTGTTGATTATAGACTAATGCTCAACGATGTTATCTGGGTCCTGAATCAACACTGCTTGAGATCAAGACACAAGAAAAAATATAGGGCCAAGAGCATGAGAGACAGTAAGCAAGAAAGTGAGAGATTCCAATTACTTCCTTACAAGGACAGTTGTCAGGTTCAATTCCCTGAAGGCTCCAGGAAGCCTCTGGAAGATGGCTATGCCTGGTGGGCAGCATTCTTAGAGAGCACAAGGAGCAGAGATGAAAAGAGGAGCAGTGACAGCTGACTTGGAAGAAGAATAGAAGAATGCTGTTTCCATGGGTAAATCTCATGTTATTCCAAGATTCCTACATATTCCTGTAGAACCTTGGCTGTGACTACTGATGTTCTACTCTAAAGCCAGTGACAGACATGAACCAGTGATATTCTTCAATTAATGGCAATATGTTCACAAATATACCCATAATCTGATAAAGTTCTAATTATTTTTATTGAATGCATACCTCACTTATAATGATAAATGCATGTACGAAAGAATTGGAAATACTAAAGCAGAGGTATTAAAATTCATAGAATCTCAATGAGGATTTCCATAATGAGGTGAAATAATAATGTTTTGATTGTGTCATCATGATTTTTCTCAATTTTTGTTTAGGATGGAAATTCCAATGATTGTCCATGGGTTTAGCCACAATCCATGAGTGGTGGTAGGGTACGAGAAAGCTGGCAACTGTAACTTCTTTCTATTTGACCAATGCTGGCAGGATTGGGAACCTAGAATCGAATTACAGAATTGTCTTAAAAGAGATTCTGAAATGATAGTTTAAAAATGGACTTTTCTATCGAAATGGATGAAATTTGTTGGTTGAAGAAAACATATGTTGTAAAGATGTCATCTTTTCCTCTACAACTCTCCTTCCCAACCTCAATATGGGAAGGGTGATATTTCTCAAACATATCTATAGTAGACCCTTACAGAACCAGTTAAAAATTCAATATAAATATATAGCCTAACCTATATGTTTATTAGAAGTATCTCAACAAAAGAGATTTTATAAAGCTAAGATATGGGTGTATAAAATGTTTTTTTTTAGCTTATAACTTTATGATATTAAGAAATTTGCAGCTGGTTTATTAATTTATTCAACTAACTAATTAATAGCCAAATATTTAGGAATAGTGAAATGATTTAAACATGCTCTCTATGCCAAAGGAATTTGTAGTCTTGTGCTAGAGAAAAACATGTAAGGAAAAAACACTGAAAAAAATAACATATATATATATATATATTTTTTTTTTTTTTTTTTTTGGGTCAGAAGTGTACATGTTGCTAGGGTAACACATAAGAGGCAGTGTATAACTCCACTACAAAATAACTATATGTGTATATAAATTTTCTAAGGTTTTGTATAATGGAGTTCTAGTTGATCAAGATTTTCTGAGGATCCCATAAATATAAAGAATTTGTAACCATTAAAAAGATGTTTCAAGTGAGTGTACTATATTTGGTGTGTAAGTAGAAACTTAATTTTAGGATGCAAAACATAATTAGAAGTATTTTTTCATGTGATAGCTATAGAGATCATAATGCCAACATTATTTTATCCAGAAAATTAAAACAAACAAACAAACAAACAAACAAAACAAACAAAAACCTAGTTTAAAGTACTGCTTAACCCAAAGATGTAGAAGTAGGAAAGGTTTCATAAAAGAGACAACAATCATCATGCGTTTTGAAGAATGAGGAGTTTTATCGACTGAAAGTAAGGAAGGGTATTGTAAAAATATAACTCAACAAGCACAGTCTTGGAGTTGTGAATGTCTAGATTGTGAATCACTAGTTGTGAATCACTAGATGTGAGGGGTTGACAATAAGCTTAAGAAGACAAGGCCATCGTGAAACTGAGTACTCTATAGAAATGAGTCATCATCAATATGCTTAAGAATTTGAGTCACTTTAAAAATGTTTTCTAAAAATTTGCCTGGTAACGTTGTGAAGTGCCAATGTTGTAGGAAACTATGAGCCCAATAAGCAGCAAATAACAGACTATTACAATATAGCCAATCAGGATGACAAATGCCAGAAAGTCTGTACTGCAGAAATTCTGTACTGCTGACAAAATTACACTAAGAGAAATGGGGGCTCCCGACAATTCACCTTGGCATTTAGAACATATGGACCTCCGTGGTCCAAACATGAAATTTAAGGAGTATAATAAATCCAGACCCATCTGGATTCCAAAATCAGAGATCAAATTTGTCATGAAGGGAAAGAATATTGTTCTAAAATTCCAGGACATGAAAACTACAATCCAGCAGTAATTTTAGGAAACTGGTAAGGGTTGGTGTTAATTACTGAGGCTCAGGTAAGGTGATTTTAGAAATAGCAAAGAGGAAAGCCCAAACCTGAACTATATAGCCCTGGCAGGAATTATGTGAGAAAAGTAGGCTGAGCTGTGATTAGGGATTATCCCCTAGGATTGGGGTTAAGTCTAGTATTCATGACTTCATTATAAAATCACTTTAAAGGAACCTTCCACCCCAAGTTGAGTTTCATAGTCAAGCTCCATTCTTATACTCACATAGGTTTCTAGAATCCTAAACAGATCCCTTGAGCAACACTAGAGACCTGATGTAAGCAAGGTAGGCTTTTATCTGGTAGAGAGTAGGAGGGTCTATTGTACTTCCTGTGAGTATTTCTGGATTTAGTCTCTTAATTTCCACATTGCATTAATCTCCAACTCCTGTAGATTCTACTACCCGCATACAACTAACATTCATCCAGTTCTCATCTCCATTACAAGAATTTTTTCTGAGTTAGCGTCATCTCTCATGTGTATTGCTCCACAGCCTTTTGATTTATCTAGAAGTACACACGCTTGATCAGAGAGATCCCTTTTGTTTAGCTTCCCATTTTCTCATACATTTCATCATTCATAATCATTCATGACCTTGGTTCACCCAAATTTCCACTCTCTGTATTACTCTTCCTTTTCTCTCCAACCATATTGAGTTTCCTCTGCACCTGTAATATGACTTTGCTTTTTCTGCTTCACAGTGTTACACATTCACCAGAAACATCCACAATTACCCTCCCCAACCTACCTCCCTTCCCAACATACAGTAACACCTTACCTATCTTTTTCTCATTCCTCAGATCCTAGTTTAAATGCCATTTTGTTGATGCAGTTTCCAGAACCTCTTACTTCAAGCCAAATTTAGAACCCGGATTTCTATTTTAGCACACATTGCATTAATAAATATATGTTTAGTGGTTATAGCCCTCATGAAACCTATATTCTCTTCCATTCGACATTACATCCCTAGGGTCTAGCACACAATGACTGACTTGATTCTTATTTATCCTTCCCATAACTCGGATAGGGACTAGCCTGAAAGGCAAATGATATTGTAGTCATGTGTCATGGACATGTGGCGAGCCGGCTAACAGTGAGGGCTTGACCAAGTCTGTCCTTGCAATAATTGAAATAACAGTTTCAAGAAGTATTTATGAACTGGAATTAAGGTACTTATAGAGGAAGACTGTGAGGAATTAGGCCTGTCCCTTACATGGAATGTGTTGATAACAATAATCGTAAGCAATAGAGGATAAATCAATTTATGAGGGACAAGAAAGAGGGAAGAGGAAATTATGCTGATAGCGTTGTTTAAGGCATCTACAGAAGTTTCTTAAGAGATATCCAGTAGGTATACTTACATTTTGAGCTACAGAAAGAAGTGCAAGTTAGAGATAGAGATTGGGATTCGTTTTATTTTGTTGAAATAATAGTCATAGGATGGTCGTTCAGGGGATTATTTAGATAGAATTGGATCCCAGGCACTCCTGGGAACCTTGGAAATGTTTATTCTTCTATTGTGACACATCAGGCCTGTAGAGTTTAATTATGTTTGTGATTAGGAAACAAGAATGGATTTACTTTTGAAACTTTTTAATGATTTTCATCATCGTACTATATTTACCTAAAACTTTGGCTTTGAAAAAACGTCACAAATTTAGGGATTTGAACATACAAACACAGCTAATTTTTGGCTTACTGTTCCTTTTTCATTCTACAAGAAGAGATGGATAGATTCTAACTTAGCAAATACCTGGTGCCTTGTAAGAAAGCTTTAAATTGTGTGTCTTTGAGCTTTATCACTGAGTCATCCTGGTATTGCTATAGAACCCCCACAATGTTTATTTCCATGTCATGTTGTCTAATACTTCTGGGTCATATAAACAGTTTGTACTAGTCCTAACTTCCCTCTTTATCCAGGGCACAGAAAAGAAACAGCAGAAACTGAAACATTGAATTATCCCAGGGCTGTCCCCTTGCCTTAGGAATTCTTTCTTGAGACTTCTCAAACCCACCCACATTTGAAGATATTTTACTCGCTTTCATCTTTTTGCATGTGGATAGGTTTCCTATGATTACAATGTGATCTTTGTAAACATGTGCATCATTTATGCAAGAGTTGCTTTGGGACATTAAACAGTTATAGTATTATTGATATAAATACAGTAATAATAATGATTACTTTTAGCATATTGATTACATGTTTATTAGAAGCAGACACTGCATATGTGTTTTACTTGGATTAACTCCTTTAATCTTCGTGTTATTCTTATTGAGTGAGAGCTATTATTATTCTTATTTTATAGATAAGGATATTGAAGCTTAGAGTATTAGTAATGGTTTTTGCTCAAATCACATATCTAAGAATATAGAGAAACTGGGATTCAAAACCAGGCAATCTAACTTCAAAATATGAAGGCTTTTTATCATTATGGTATACTATTTCCCCACCTTCTTAACTCACATATATTTCTTACTCCTAGAATAACTTCTAGCTGAATCACTACTTTCCACAATTTTAGAAACAAAATGTAACTATCTATTCCTCAGTTCAATGCTTAAGTCAACAATAAATAGGCATAGACATAGAGAAGATTCACTCATGGTTTAATTTAATTTATTAAGATACTGAGAATGTACATGAACTAGGAACAGAAAAATGACAAAACGAGTCATGTCTTATTAGCAGGTTACGTTTTTTCCTTCTACCATTCATAATAGGTGTGTTCATTTCCCGGCATGGTTGCACTCTGGATGTAGAGCAGGTATGCCACAGGGTAGGACAATAATACTCATATCTTGATTAGACACCTCTGTCTGTGCATATCCTGGCTAAGGAAGCAACCATATCCTTTGCAGATAGCAACTACCCTAGAAACAAGAGTTGAATGAATCATTGTCAGTGATGTTAGGCCTAGATATTTTTATCTGGCTTTTGGGGTCTGGAAATAGAGCAAATATTTGCTCTGTTGGAGCAAATATTACATTTATATTTTTTCCATTTATAGTTTCCCTGTCTTCCTATGCTCCTCTCTCTCTTTCTTTTATTCATTTATTTATCCCATAAGTTTTTATTGAGAAATCATTATAGAAGGGACACTGTCTTGGGTCCTGAGAATATCGTAATAAATAAGAAAAACTGAGTCTTCACTTTCATGAAGCTTATAGCCTAGTGGGAAACATAGTTGTATAGATGCCTAAAGGGGCAAATACAGTTTTGAGTGATAAAGTACTATCATAGAATGAATAGGTGTGTCACTTAGGGAGGTGGAGGGGATTCATACAGTTTTCTCGTAGGTCATGGTTTCTAAGATTAGTTTTGAAAGATTAGTTATCCAGGTGAAGAAAGAAGGAGAAAGTTATAGGGGGAGAAAACTGCATGTGCAAAAGGTTAGAAGCAAGCTAGGACATGATATTTTAAGAAGTTGTGTTACTGAGCTATGTAGAGTGTAAGCTGACGAGTAGGCATTTCCAGTCTGCTTAAGCGGGTTGGATTTTATCCTCTGGGTGACAGAAAACTTGTGGAAGATTTTAAATAAAGTTTCAGAGAGAGTCTTATATCCTGTTAGTTCTCAAAATAACCAAGTCTACATAAAAAGCACTAGGAACTAGGAAGTATTGATAAACAGAAGCAGAATGGTAAGTTTTCTCTCCTTTATAAAGAGGATATCTACTTATTTAATACTTCTAAGTTAATACTGAAAAGTGTAAACATAATTTAATAATATAACATGTAGTTTCTCTTGAAGTCTTACTAGTATTTTTTATATTTTATTTTATTTTTGGTATCTGGAGCATAATTAGGGAATAAAACATTTGCTAGAATGTCTCAGACCTGGTCTACTATCCCCATTAGATCAGTTCTATTTATCTCTATACACTAGGATCATTTTAATAGTCTCCCCTCAGCTCTCCCTGTGGTCATGTCTTCTAACCATTCTCCATCCCATGCTGCGATACTTGACTGATTTACCTATATGCCACTCTTCCTTGTTACCCTGTGGGCAACAGGGAGCCAATTAAGCTCTTTCCTCAATTTCTTTCATTACCTAAGAAGCTTAAATGTTTACTATTTAACATAGCAGATTATTTTCAGGTTCAGTAAGAGCTAAAATTGGGCTGCTAAGGTAATCCCAGGAATCACTAAGGAGTATGTCTCAGTTGTCAATGTGTACTTCAATTCCATGTTATGAAAGCTGGAGTCCGCCTGGCCCACATACAGTATTTAATGCTTAGCAGGATTCCCACTCAGGCTCCATCTCCTCTGCTTCTTATGTATAAGAAGCCAAGAGGAAAAAACATTCAAAATGAACTCTTTATGACTAAAGACCTTGTCATATAGAAAAATCCCCCTGGGAGACAAGAACACCTGAATGGGACTCAAAGTCTAACTTTGTTCTTTGGGCCCACAGCTTGTGGAAGAGGCCTGGCTATAGAACTTTCATAAGTCTCTGATTCATCATTGCACCCAGCTCTCAAAATTAGAATTGTGCTAAACACTATTCAATTCTGTAGTAGTTATGCAACATGGTCAACTTCTCAATTTTATAAAATTGAATATAAGCTAGAATGATCAAAAAATTTTAATGTTCATTTCTAAAGTTAGAAAATAGAAGCTATACAATCATTGATTCTTCTTAACGTGGCTAGAGGAAAGTTTAATATTGCATTTTGAAGCTCAATTGCAGTTTCATATTTTTTGGTGCAAGTTAGAATGTGATTAAACAGAAATTTTCGAAAAATGAAAAGAATTAGAGTTTATATGCCTACTCTCCTGAAATCATTAAAACTAAGTAATTATTGAATCAGTATTTATACTGAAGCACATTGGCTAACTTTTGGCTCCTCCTCCCTCTAAATATGGTGATTAATTTTCATTATTTCAGTTCTCTCAAGTGCTGAGAAAAGTAGTGGTTAATCTATAAGGTTACTTTTTCTCAGTTTTTTTACTTGCTAGCTCAGTCATTTAATAGTTTTATCAATTACCAAATTGAAAGTTTGGCGAGGCCAATATATGTTGCCCTTTTTCATTTACTTGTCTTATGTTTTTTTGCCAGGATCCAGTAGGAAGCCAATTGAAAGTGGTTGGTGAGTACAAATGCATACAAACATTGTCTGTAGATTAAATGAAAAAGTCTTAAAAAAAGAGAAAGAAATCTAGTGCAGCTCTGTCATTCTGTCATCTATCTATCATCTATCTATCTAATCTATCTATCTATCATCCTGCCTACATACAAACCTGATTAGTTAAATACTTATCTATCTTTATACACACATACATATAGGTATGCACGTGTGTGTGTGTGTGTGTGTGTGTGTGTGTGTGAGTGTGTGTACATATGTAGATTATTTTCTGGTTATATTATAGTTCCTTAAACTTTTTAGGCCCCCAATTTCTAATATTCCCCTACAGAAGAATTATGAAATTTATGTAAAAGTGGTCCTTATTTGTGAAAACTTTTTGAATTAATTGTCTGGATTATAAGAGATTGAGTTTTTCCTTATATGGATTATAAACTCAAAGAAAAATTGGTTTGAAAGCAAATTATACAAACTTGAGGAGTTATAGAGTTTTTTTTTTCTATCTCCTTATAAAAGCCTCAGTTGCTAGAGTCAATCTGGAAAGTTTTGTGTGTAAGTAATGATGAGACAAATAAAAGAAATAAAAATGTAAGTATTTATTACTTGGCTACCAGATCTAGTTAAACGAAGAAACAAAAACTCATACACACAGACAACAGTTTAGTGATTACCAGAGGGTAAGGGAGGAGGGGAGGTGGTAGATGAGGGTAAAGGGGATCAAATATATGGTGATGGGAAGAGAACTGACTCTGGGCAGTGAACACACAATGTGATATACAGATGATGTAATACAGAATTGTACACCTGAAATCTACGTAACTTTGCTAACAATTGTCACCCCAATAAACTTTAATTTAAAAAAATGTTTGTTTCCTAAACTTATTTACAGTGCGAGTAGCCAAACATGAACATTGTATATTGGATATCTCCTGCTATTTTCAGATCCTTAAGAGAGAACCTAGTTCCTCAAATGATGCCTTGTGACCAAGAAAGCAACACATACCGTGTAAGAGTGGATGATAATTCATTTTCACTTATTAATAATTCATATACTCACTGTGCTTTATGTTTTAGGGATGCTGATTTTTATTTCAGACTTCTACATACAACACTTGGCATTTAGTTTTGAGCAGAGACCACTTGGTTCTTCAAAACCATGGCACTCAGTTCTACATTTTCCTCTCTTGAAAAAGCACTTGACGGTGTCTTTCATGGAACATTTCGCTGTTAAAGGAAAGAAAAGCACATAAATCATTGAGTCATTATATGTGTCTTAGGGTTCTGAAATTGGTATAAATCAGCTGCTGACATAAAAATTATTATAGCATCTGCATATGCTAAGGTTTCTCCTTTGGAGTAGAGATTTGAGAAGTCACTTATTTTTCTGGCAATGACAGTTTTGTGATATATTCTACTTCATCGTCAGCTGGGCCAACTAGCAGCTAAAGCTTCATTTTCCATGAGAATTTCTAAATAGATATTGTTAGACCAGAGTAGCTTTGGAACAGACATTATATATCCCTATGGTTACCTAGCCACTTAATTATTTTTCCCTTTAATTCAAAAGAAATTAAACACTCAAATAGTTTTGGCTTTAAAATTCAAAAATGGAAAAGTTAGTTCATTTTGTTTAAATTGCTATCTTGCTTTTATCTTTAAGATTCTCTCATGTGGGAAGAATGAAGAGAAGCCTAGCAGACACTGAGATAAGAGGGATTCTTTGAACACACACAACGATTTGAAGCTAGTCAGGGAAGGAGGCTTTGTGAGGAGTACTAGCGATGCCATCATGACCAGCCTTCCACGCACAGTGAAGAAGGGTGAACTTGGTCAGCATCTCCTCATGTTTTCTTTGCTCAGAGTCCTCTCCTCTATAAAATACCCAAGCCTGCATTATCACAGCATATACCATCTAAGGAACTCATACATATCATGTGCGAAGACTTCATGCTTCACATTTTCAAGAAATGTTTGCATTTTTAAATGGGTCACTCAGGGAGGGTGAATCTCAAAAGAAAATCATGAAGTATAATGGTGAATTATCAGGTACTAGCAGTGAATGTATGTGAACAGTGTTCTCTTCCTTCTTTCCCTAGAATCTTACAATATCGGACCCAACTGTGATGGTACTGATAACACGATATATGGATGCCCTCTGATTTCAGTTTAGTCTGGTAGCATAAATTCTGTTACTTTGGGTAACTATGCTTTAGAGCAAAAAAGTTCAACCCAAATTATATTGATTTTGTGGCTATATAATTTAGGCCATGATATTGCTGTTCCATTGTGTAAATTAATGATGTCTCCTTATTTGTGTTATCTAGAAAGATGCTATTTATTGTCTCTGATGCCAGAGGGAAGAGGCATTATATCATCAGCTTAAAAAATGTATCCTCAAATTACACTGTCCTACATGAGGGGTGTGAAGCATGTATGTCGACTTAATTGGAATTTACAAATAACAGCAAATGACAGCTGTCAAGCACCAGTATGAGAAAGAGAAAAGCATTATTTAAGTGGGAATTTTAAATTAGCATTTTCCCACTAGTAACAAAAACAACAAATGTCTTCTCTCTAGATAACAGCTATTGCATCATATAAAAATTCATATTTATGCATAAGAAGGAATTGCAAATTTTTCAACTTTTAGATGAAACCATACACACATACAAGTCTCATAGGTTTCTGAAGATACTGAAACTATCATGAAGGTTTTCACTTTTTTTTCCCCCAAAAGCAAGAGATATGAGGGACATGTGTAAATCATGATAACATAACTGGAGATAATATTTTATTTTCCAACTGTGGTTGTCTTATTAACCATTCTTTCAATTTTAAGAAAAACTCTTCTTTGAGGTAAACTCTTGTTTAGTTAAAAAAAAAAAAAATCTGCTGTTAGTTCAATTTTTCCCGAATCTAGAAGGATGCAATACAATAACAATCCTCATACCTTTCAACTGAGAAAACTTATTTTAATTCTGAAATAATGCAAACCATTTGATTTTTTTTATCCAAAATACTTAGGTGTTTGATTTTTAAAATTTCCTTAAAGCTAGACTTCTTTTTACTGCATTTGGTCTCATCTGTGCTGCTAAGGGAATGAATTGGAGTTTGAATAGTAAATTACTGAAGTTCTAGGCCACTCTTAAATCAGAAGTCCCTAGAGTTTTTGTTTGTTTTTAAGGTTGTGAAATTGTTTCCTTGGGTATGTGTGTTTAAAGTGTTCTTGCATACACACACAAAAATACTTTTCCTATTTCAAGTAGCCTGAAATGTGTCAAAACAACTTTTTTAATGATCTCCATCAAGACACATTCTTTTGACCGCTAATCCAACCTAAGAATGACGGATACAATGGTTTACAAAGGACAGTACACAAACCCAGCACATGCAATTCAACAGGGCAAATATTTTCTCCAGTATCAAAGAAAGGTTTCTTCTTCCAAAATGAGACACTAGGAGATTACTTTCTAGGATGTTTCAATACCATGTAAAAGTAATTGCAATATTTAGGAAGAACCTCATATCACCCAGATTCTATATTAGACATCGCATATTTACATATTTTTAATCCTCATGATAATTCTATGAGGTAGATTTATTTACTGTACTTAATCCATGTGGAAATTAATGCTGAAAGAGTATCAATAATCTGATAGATTTATATAGCCAATGGGTGGCAGAACCAATCTGAACCCAGGTATCAGTAACTCCAACAGCCATGTTCATTTTATTATCTGATTCATATTAATTGCTATGTAATTGGACCTGAGGTAATAGAGCCATTAAAATGTTTTTAGACCCTAAATCAATTGAAAACACCAATTTTTTTTTAATTAAAGATTTTTGGGGTGACAATTCTTAGTAAAGTTACATAGGTTTCAGGTGTACAATTCTGTAAAACATCATCTATATATCACATTGTGTGTTCACCACCCAGAGTCAGTTCTCCTTCTGTCATTATATATTGGATCCTCTTTATCCTCATCTCCCACCCCCAACCCCCCTTACCCTCTGGTAACCACTAAACTATTGTCTGTGTCTATGAATTTTTGCTTTTCTTGTTCTTCTGTTGTTGTCAGTTTTATATCCCACATATCAGTGAAATCATATGGTTCTCGACCTTTCCTGTCTGATTTATTTCGCTCAGCATGATAATCTCAAGATCCATCCATGTTGTCACAAATGGTACTATTTCACCTTTTCTTATGGCAGAATAGTATTCCACAACTTCTTTATCCAGTCATCTATCAAAGACAGTTTGGTTGAAAAAACACCAAATTTTAAAAAATGGGAATTCTCAAAGTAAATTGTGCAACATAGCCAAATACAGCCAACTCTATCATTTTTGCAAGTTAGTGGAAAACCCGCTGTTATTGCACTACACACAGTGCCCCACTGTTTCTCAAGGATCCAGATGAATATACTTTGATATCCTATCTAGCTTGTCTTTCTGGACAGCCATACAGAGAACAAAACATTTGATCAAGTCCTTAAACTGTCTCCCACAATGATACTACTCACCAGGAGCCTTACTTTTTAATAAGATCACACATCCTTACTTTGTGATTCACTCCTGGGACAATCACAAACCACTATGTAGGTAATTCAGTCACTCCTTTATCTCCATTTGACATCAACCAAGACTTCTCTCTCCAGAAAGATATTTTACCTACTCAGTTAATATTTTCATTTTACCTGGTGTCGACAGGGGCAGAAAGAAAAATAAAACCAAGAGAAGGACAGGAATCCTCATGATTGAAGAGAGTCAGTCAAATCAGCAGCTCGGGAGTCTTTCAGTCAAAGGAAGGAAGAGAGCATATCTTTTTATATTTCTCTACCTGTAGTGGTATTAATTTATCATTGACGTTTATCAAAAGTGACCACTCTTGCTTAGCATTGCCTGGGGCAAAAATGCTGGACCTTGCTTTTCTTTTATCTTGGGAACATAAAGGCCTTATGATATCCCCAGTGGATTACTATAATTTTTAATAACTAGCTTTCTATGAAATTTCATAGTCCTGGGAATTTTCTACAGGAGGTCTGAGGTGTATAAATAATATAATTTAACTTTTCTTTCCTTTTTCTGTTTCTTAAAAAAAGCTATGCAAAGTAAATAAGCTACTGAATTTTAGAAGTTGCACAAATTCTTGTCTCTTTATTACTTTTGCCACTTGACCCCCTTTTCCCTATTGATCTATAGTCATTAGTAAAACTCTCCAACCTTCCTGAAATAACTAATTCTTTGCTGTCTCTCATACGCAACAGAGATCTTAGAGCTAACTTCTCTAAGAAATTACCTTAGAGAAATTCACAGTGAATATATCCATGCACACACACATAACACAGACAAGTAATAATGTGTGTAATGTTGTATTTGCAAGTGCCAAATGATGACATTTTCACTAAATAGTAAGTAATTCTATTAAGAGAATGGATTATTTGGATGGTGTCTGTAAGGAGACATTTTAGTTGTGGTTATATTAAAAAGGACGTTTAGCAAAAGATCCAAGTCAAATTTTGCTGTGCTTTGATTTGGGCATTCTTTTCAAAAAAATAATTGGAAATGGTGGTTACCATGGTCTAGTAAAGAGAAGTAAAAAATGAAATGCCCAATTTAAAGGCATTTGATTTCTCTGCTCTTAGAGAGCAAGGACAGTTTCTCTATTAAAGATGAAAAATGTAATAAACCTCATTACGCTTAATTGCTGAACCAAGAAACCTGGAATATTGCAAGATGATTCAGTGGCTGCTATATAGGAAACTATTGATTTCCTCGGACAATTCTCTGCAACAAATTTGCAAAAATTTGGGTCCTCTGAACTAGCTTTACTCTTAGGTTGGTTCAAAGCCTTGATAATAGTTCAGAGTGAAGATGGATAGTTTCAGGTTTGATATGACCCTCAGTCCAAAGAGTGCTATTAAAGCTTTTGTGCTCGTCCAAGCCTAGAGTTTTAGAACATATTTCTCATTCTAGTCACACTAGTTATTGCAAAGGCTGCCTGTGCTGCTCCTGGGATTACAGAAACAGATTAAAGGGGAAACTAGTATGAAAATAAAAAAGCCCTCTTGTTTTCGACATCTCGCCATACTGTAGGCTCCTTCCATGAACTGCAGCCTCTAATGAATTTGGGAAGAGTGCTTTCTAGGAATGTGGTAACTGATGTCTTCTGTGTGCTACTGACTTGGGAAGAAACATCTTGTTCAATTCATTTTTCTGGACTTTACATCCCTTATTATTGAATAATAAGAGCTAACATTTTTTGATCATTTACTACTCGTATGTAGGCACTGTTTTGAACACTTCATGCATATTAACTCATTTAATTTTTACAACATCCTATAAGGTAGGTAAAATTATTATTTCCAACTTATATATGTGGAAACTGAGATATAAGGAGATCATGTAATTTGCCCAATTTGGAATAGTTAATAAATGGTAATGATGGGAACTGAACCCAGGACGTTGGACACCAGATTCCCATCTCTTGACTACTTTATACACTATGTAATGAAGAGTCTGATTAATTTATCGTAAATATCCCCAATGAAAACATTTTTTCCTCTGATTTCTTTCATTACTTATGATATAAAACATAGATAAAAGTATTTGCTAATGCAAAATATTATACAATTATATGACATCATTATTATGAAACCACTGAGATAGCTTATCATGCTAATACGATTTTCAAAAAAAATAATTTTGTAGTTTCTTGAATAAATTTGTTGAGCTTGTTGAATATTTTAAGTAATCATATCCCACATCATTTAAGCTGGTATTCATAAGGTAAAACATTGCACTCATCTAATTATTTAATTACCAGTTCGTCAAATGTACTGAACAAAAGTACAATAACCAAGTCTCTTTGTTCTTCAAAATAAAAAAAAAAACTTATTTAAGAACCCGAGGAAGTGAGACAATGTGTGATACCAGCATTGATTCTGATGATAGAAGAACAGATAGGGTCAAGGGCATCCTATAAAGATTAACCTCAAAAACAGCATCAAGAAGGGTGTACATTACTGTGTCTCATAACATACTATATAGTTACAGCAATAAAGATAGGATGGTATTTCTTAAAAATAGATGTAAATTGATTAACAGGCCTACATATATATTCCTAAGTGTAGTTTTTCATGAATGTAGCACCTCAAATCAATGTAGAAAATATAACATATTCACAAGTGATGTTGAGATTTGCAAACTATCAGGAAAAAAATGTGCAGAAACTCACGTCTCCTAACATATACTAATTCTAGATAAATTAAATTACATACTTTAAAGTAAAAATAATCAAATATAAAATATGTGTCTTTGTGTGCTTATATATGTATGTACCTATATACATGTGTATATGAAATGTATCAAAATATATAAAAACATTTTGTAATCTCATCACAGGAAGGGCAAGTACAAAATTACTTAAAAAATACAAAGTCCTAAAGAAAATTAAAAGGTGGTAACGGAAAAGGAAGTCACAAGAGAAGAAATACAAAAGTCCAATAAACTTATCCCAAATATTTAACTCACTGGGGTAAACATAAATGAATACAGTTATGAAGTTTTTCATAATCACATTACATTTTTTTGTTCTTTAAAGTACAATTGTGAGTTGTGGTCCCATGGTAGGAAAAGAGGCAGGACTGCCTGGCTGTGTACAAACATTACAAATTCACGTGCTTTGACCCAGGAATTCTGAAATTTCACATTCCTTCTGCAGATAGTGTATATAAAATTGTGTATGAAATTGTACATACAGATATCCAATGGAACATAATGCGAAATTGGAAGAATTGAAATAAGCATAACTAGGAGAATGGTTAAAAATAAACACTTATGATGGCTTCATGCCATGATGAACTATGTAGTCATTGAAAAAAATGAATATATATATATATATATATATATATATATATATATATATATATAAGAGAGAGAGAGAGAGAGAGAGAGAGAGAGAGAGAGAGAGAGAATCATTTGTAATATCTTTGGTAGTTTGTGAACTTGGGCATATCAAAGAAAATTGAGGCCATTCATAAATTTCTATGACTAGCTCTATGTCCCCAACGTGTCCACCATCTACCCCAGGGAATATTTAGACTCCCTTTTGGCCACTTTTGTGTTTCTCGTTTTGTGACCTACATGATTATAATCTAAAAGCAATGTAGAAAAATAAAAGAGTAGGTTTTAAAAAGGTGCTCTTTGCTTTCCATGCTTTCAGATCTCAGATGCTCCCCTGCCAGTAGTGATTGTACAGAATGTAAAGAAAGAATAGGGAAAATTATTAATTGCGAGTTGAAATACCAAAATATGGCAAAGGTAAGCATAAATAGAGCAGATGACAAGTTTCTCTTGCCACATTTCATTGCACTAGAATTCAGTAGCATATCGATATTCTGTCAAGAAAAGACCTGGCACTGGACCCCATTACACAGGACACTCCCTCACTGCCTCTGTACTTCGTAGCACCTTCCTAGAAGTTTTCTGAATCCCTTCGACTGTTCAAGGCTGAGTAGGTGGCCCAAGCTCCGGCTGCACCTGAGTAGGCCCTGATGCTGTTTTCTTCCCTTCAGGCAGTTTCTTGACTCTCTAGCTTCCCCTATAATGCTTAGTGCTGACCAGATGTCTTAGGGAGCTCTGGATTTCATACCTAAAGTTCCTCCTTTAGGGGGACCCCACAGGGAGGTCCTAGTTAAGCAGGAGGGCTGGCAGGTGGGTTGACCCTGCTGGTTGGCACAAAGTTTCTTTTGCAGGATAAGGAGAGACTGGGCTGTCAGAATGATGTTGACACCCCAATATGGGGAAATTCTCACTCAGACGGAACAATTGAAAACATTTAGAGCTAAGAGCTACCAGTGGTTCACTGCTGCCCTTGGAATTGAGCTACATGTTTGGATTTATGGGGTAGAGGCTTCTTTTCCTTCTGTATTTCCATAGCAGTGCCAACTCAGTCTACAGCCCCCAAGGGCAACAAGAATGTTGGTAGATTTTTTTTCAGTCTGTCAACCACCACCCCACACTTCTCCTCTGCTGGTAATTAGGGTGGCCATTCTACTTCCAACCTCCCTCCATAAGAGGACCAGTTACCCGGTGATACTGAGGATGAATCTGCCTGTCTTCTGAGAATTTTCCAGACTTTTGCTCCTCATTTTGAAATGCTAATGGGATCTTTGCTTCAGTCAATGCCTTCTCTTGCTTCTAAGGGATGTGATGATATTGTGCTTTCCCTGGTTGGTTTTAAGCTTTGCTGAAGGAAGGATAACATTCCTTGTTCAATTCTTGTTTTGACAAAAAGCTCTTCTTTATCCTCCAGTGTGACAGTGATGCATGGAAGAAAGAGGAATGGTCAACATTAAAATAGTTTACATTCTAACAATGTGGTGATTAAGGCCCAAAGCGTTCAAGAAATGGTTAGAAGATGCATTGCACAACCTATAGGCTATAAAACTCCTAAAAGTATATTTAACATGACCAGAAAACCAATTATCATTCACATTTTCATTCATATTCTGGGTAAGACCTGCACTTGTGGTAATCACCAAAAACTCACAGTAACTTTTGGGAGAGTCACTGGAAACGAGAATTTAATTGCAGCAAAATGGGTGATGAAATATTATGATAAGATTTATTATTTTAATAAAAATAAGTTCTGAAGAAACACAGCATTATGTATTCCTGCCTTTTGTAAGAGTGTGTGCATGGGAGACATGAAATTCATGAGTAATAGGCATTTGAAAATAGAAGATATGAAAAGATGTCACCTGAACACCATGAATAGCCTTCACAGGCACTGATTGAATGATAAGCAATGTGACATAGGTCTTCTCCATCCATTATTATAAATCTTTATTGATACATAACTATACTTTACATGGACACATGGACTTTGTGTTACATTTTCAAATCAGATAATTATGTAAATAGGTACTATCTAAGAAATATTTCCTGGAATCTTGCACACGATAATGGCAGCTCTATTAGAACGTAATTTCTGTACTTGAGATACTTCTCCTCAAATTAGATGCTAAGATCTACCATACAAGGAAAAGATTATCTCCAAGAGCTAACATCAAATTTATGCATTACTTCTTACAAAATTCTAGCCTTCTTCATTTAGTTGGAGATCACTCTCTCATTTTCTTTATATATATATATATATATATATATATATATATATATTTTTTTTTTTTTTTAATGATTTCTGTAATACTAGATATTTCATTTCTTAAAAACATTGTAGAACTCACCAGTAAAGCTATCTATTAATTGAGTTTCTTTTTGAGAAAAAATTTAACTAATATTCTTTTTATTTAATATTTATAAGATTATTCTTTTTTTAATTTTTTTAAAAATTATTTTTCAAATTTATTGGGGTGACAATTGTTAGTAAAATTACATAGTTTTCAGTTGTACAATTCTGTATTACATCATCTATAAATCCCATTGTGTGTTCACCACCCAGAGTCAGTTCCCTTTTCATCACCATATATTTGATCCCCCTTACCCTCATCTCCCACCCCCCACCCCCCTTACCCTCTGGTAACCACTAAACTATTGTCTGTGTCTATGAGTTTCTGTTTCTCATTTGTTTGTCTTGTTCTTTTGTTGTTTTTGGTTTATATACCACATATCAGTGAAATCACATGGTTCTCTGCTTTTTCTGTCTGACTTATTTCGCTCAGCATTACACTCTCAAGATCCATCCATGTTGTCACAAATGTTCCTATATCATCTTTTCTTACCGCCGAATAGTATTCCATTGTGTATATATACCACAACTTCTTTATCCATTCATCTATCAAAGGACATTTTGGTTGTTTCCATGTCTTGGCCACCGTAAACAAAGCTGCAATGAACATTGGAGCACACGTGTCTTTATGTACAAATGTTTTCAGATTTTTTGGGTAGATACCCAGGAGAGGGATTGCTGGGTCATATGGTAATTCTATTCGTAATTTTTTGAGGAACCTCCACACTGCCTTCCATAACGGCTGCACCAGTCTGCATTCCCACCAACAGTGTATGAGGGTTCCTTTTTCTCCACAGCCTCTCCAACACTTGTTACTGTTTGTCTTATTGATGATAGCCATTCTGACTGGGGTGAGGTGATATCTCATGTAGTTTTTATTTGCATTTCTCTGATGATTAGTGATGTTGAGGATTTTTTCATATGTCTATTTGCCATTTGTATGTCCTCTTTGCATTTTATGAACTTGACTCCAAAGGCAATGGAAGTAAAAGCTAAAATAAACCAATGGGATTATATGAAACTTAAAAGCTTCTGCACAGCAAAAGAAACCATCGACAAAATAAAGAGGCCACCAACTGAATGGGAGAAGATTTTTGCAAACAGTGCCTCCGATAAGGGGCTAATATACAAAATATACAAGGAACTCATGCAACTCAACAACAAAAAAACAAACAACCCAATTGAAAAATGGGCAGAGGACCTGGAGAGACATTTCTCCAAAGATTGTTCTTTTTAAATTGTTTTTATCTTTTCCCTCAGTTTTGTTATATTTTTGAATAAATACATTAATAGTATACAATTTCACATTTATTAGCATGTGGTTATTTATAATACATGATTTTAAATATCTGTGGAAACTGTATTAGTGCTATTTTTATATTTTTGTGATAGATTATGATTTTTGTCTTCTTTCATTCTTTTTTTCATGTCTTACTAAAATAAGGGAGGATTGACAAGACATCAGAATGATAAAAGGTGTGGAAGCATAGGACTAGACATCTAGATGTCTAGGCTTAATAGTAGTAGCATGAGCATTGCTTCCATCCTACCATCAACTTGATATTTTTTTCTCAGCTATATTGAGATATATTTGAAAAATAACATTGTGTAAATTTAAGGTAGAAAAATAATGATTTGATTCGATTTCATGATTATGATAAATAATGCTGCTATAAACATGTGAGTGCAGTTATGTCTTTGAGATCCTATTTTCCTTTCCTTTGAATATACACCCAGAATTTGGACTGTTGGGTCATATGGTACTTAATTTTTGAATGTTTTGAGGAAATACTATACTGTTTTCCATAGCACCAATTTCCATTCCCATCAACAGCGCACAAGGGTTCCTTTTTCTCCCTATCTTGCCAGCATTTATTATCTCTTGTCTTTTTGATAATACTTATTTCAGTAGGTGTGAGGTGATATCTCACCATGGTTTTGATTTGCATTCCCCTGATGAGTAGTGATGTTGAGAACCCCTTCATGTGCCTATTGGCCTTTTGTATGTCTTTGGGAAAATGTCTATTCAATGCTTCTGCCAATTTTTTACTTGGGTTGTTTTTTCTTCTATTGAGTTGCATAAGTTCCTTACATATTTTGGGTATTAACTGTTTACCATATAGAAGGTTTGTAAATATTTTCTCTCATTCCATAGTTTGCGTTTTCATTTTGTTGATTGTTTCTTTAGCTGTGCAGAAGCTTTTCATTTTGATGTTTATCCCCCGATGTTTTTTTTTTTTTTTTTTTTTTTCCCTAGCTTTACAGGTTTAAGTCTTAGGTTTAAGTCTTCAATCCATGTTGAGTTAATTGTTGTGTGTAGTGTAGGACAGGGGTCCAATTTCAATTTCAACATATGATTATACAGTTTTCCCAGCATCATTTATTGAAAAGGTCATCTTTTCCCTTCTGAGTATTCTTGGTTTCTTTGGCAAATATTAATTGGCTATATATGCAGGGGGTTATTTCTGGTCTCTCTAGTCTGTTCCGTTGGTCTATGTGTCTATTTTTCTGCCAGAACCATACTGCTTTTTGCGGCATCCCATAAATTTTAGAATGATTTTCTGTAGTTTTGAGTCCTTTCTCTTATATTTTGTGTATCCACTGTAGGTTTTTACTTTGTGATTACCGTGAGACTTACATAAAAGTACATTTTATAAGAGCCTATTTTATGCTGATAATTCGATCACATAAAATAGCCCTATGATTTTACTCCCTCCTGCTTTTTGATGTCATAATTTACCTTTTTTATGTTGTGTATTCATTAACTAATTATTATAGGTACTGTTTTTTAAATGTTTTTATCCTTTAATATTTATACTAGAAGTAAGTAATATGCACCACCATATTATAGTATTAGAGTATTCTGAAAGGACTATAAACATATCTTTACCAGGTGTTGTATATTTTCATGTTTTTATGTTACTAATTTGTGTCGTTTCATTTCAGATTGAATAACTCCTTTCGGTATTTTTAGTAAGGCAGGTCTAGTGGTGATCTCCCTCACTTTTTGTTTGTCTGAGGGGGTAGGGTCTTCTTTCCTTCATTTCTGAAGGACGGCTTTTTGAATAAAGTATTCTCAGTTGGCAATTTGTTTTTCTTTCAGAACTTTGAATATATCATCTCACTCTCTTCTTGTCTGTTCCTGCTGAGAAATCTGCTAATAGTCTTATGCGGATTCCCTTGTAAGTTACAAACTTCTTTTCTTTTTCTGATTTTAGAATTGTCTCTTTGTCTTTGATTTTTGACAGTTTCATTATAATGTTTTTTTGAAGATCTCTTTGAGTTGAATTTGATTAAGGACCTATGAGCTCCATAATCTTGGATGTCCAAATCTCTACCCAGAGTTGGGAATTTCTCGGCCATTGTTTCTTTAAATAAGTTCTTTTTTCCCCTTCTTCCTCTCTTTCTATATCAGGGACTCCAATAATTTATAGATTGTTTCCTTTGTTCGTATCCTATAGTTCACATAGGATTTCTTCACCCATTTTCATTCTTTTTACTTTATCCTCCGACTGAATAACTTTAAAGTCCTGCTTTGTACTTCATAGGTTATTTCTTCTATTTAATCCATTCTGTTATTGATGGTCTCCATTTTTTATTTTGGGTTTTTTTCCCCCCCATTTAATTCACTGTATTCTTCAGCTCCAAAATTTTTTTGATTCTTTTTTATGATTCTTATCTCTTTATTAAACTTTTCATTTTGTTTGTGTATTATTTTCTGATTTTGCTGAATTGTCTTTCTGTGGTTTTGTAGCTTATTGAGCCTTTTAAAAAGAGCAATTTTGAATTCTTTATCAGGTAAATCACAGATTTTTGTGTCTCTGGAGTCAGTTACTGAAAAATTATTGTGTTCATTGGGTGGTGTCATGTTTTCTTGAACTTTTAAGTTCTCATCTTCATGGCCTCACAATGAAACATAATAGTACTTATTTCCACCTCTTCCCATTTATCAGTAATTGAAAAATACAACCTAAATAAACTCAATGAAGTTTTTTTAAATTACTATTTTGAAGCTATGAGAATGGACTGTAATAATATCAATTTTTTTTCTGATCTCTTTTTCAAATATGTATCTGTTCATGATTATTTTACTTTTTTTGTCAGCTTGGCTTGATTCTCCTTGGTGGATTTCTTTTTTTAAATTATTTTATTTATTTATTTATTTATTTATTTAATTTATTTTTATTTTAGTGTACTTTCTTAGGAGAATGGTTCAATATCCTTGGTGTTTTCTCAAACTCTGCCACAACCATGTTTTATTATTTTGTCACTCTATGTTCCTCAGTTACTTTAACGTAGAATAAGGACTTTGGAATTCAGTAATGCTTTACCAGGTGTGTAGTGAATAATTTCACATTGCTTTAAGAGAGGTTCGGCCTTTGCTGTCAGCTTCTGAGAGGTAATCTCTAAGCGTTTAGAATGTCATGCCTGATAGGAGTATCTTTTTTTCACCTGGTCATATTGAGCCACACCAGAAAGTCTAACAATGTGATTTAAGGTGGGGCATTGGGTTTTGCAGTATCAACTCAAACCTTAAAGGGCTGGATACTGAGATCAACCACGTCAACCATACCTACATGATGAAACCCCAATAAAATACCTGGACACTGAAGCTCAGGTAAGTTTCCCTGTTTGGCAATGTGTATTGTCACACATTGTTGGTGGGAAAAGTAACATTGTCCCTGCCTGCATTAAGAAAGAACAACTGGAAGTTCCATGCATGATACTTTCCTGAATTTTGCCCCATGTGTCTCTCCTATTGGCTGATTGTAAACTATATTTTTCACTGTAATAAACCATAATTGTGAATATAACAGCTTTAAGTGAGTTCAGTAAGTCCTTGAGAATTGTGAAAACTGAGTGGTTTTTAGTGTCTTAACTGAAGGTGGTCTTGCATCAGAAATGGAGCATTTGCCTTCTATCCCCATCTTTGAGAGGACAGCTTAAACTTTATTTCTTTAGAAAATTATTTCCTGATTCCATGGGAAATGTTTTTCATTTAATATCTATCAGTTTTTATTATAACTGATTTGTGTCCCTCTAATATTCTCATGTTGAAGCTCCAACCCTCAATGTGACTGTATTTGTAGATAAGGCCTTTAAAGATGTAAATAAATTTAAATAAGGTTATAAGTGTGGGATCCTAATCCAATAGGACTGGTGTCCTTATAAGAATAGAAAGAGACACCAGGGATATACAGACACAGAGAAAAGGACTTGTAAAAATACAAGAAGAAGATGTACATCTGCAAGCCAAGTAGAGAGGCCTGAGGAGAATCCAAGCCCACTGACACCTTGATCTTGGACTTCCAGCCTCAGATTTGTGAGAATTAAATTTCTGTGGTTTAAACCTTTCAGTCTGTGGTATTTTGTTATGCCAGCTATAGCAAACTAATGTAGTTCATCTAATCATATTCTCTCATTATGCCAGGAAATTGTCTTTAATATTACTTAGTACAATTGAAAATAAAATAATGAATTACATATTTCCTAATTTATGTGTTTCCATTTCCTCTCCATACATATTCACTTGAGTATCTTCTTGATAATAGCATTGAACTTGTTGTTTGCTGCTAAATCACCAATATTTTGTACAGTGAAGTAGAGTAGATACTTAATGATGTTTGAATGAATAGATCAATGAATGGATAGAAAAATAAACTAAACATTTAAATAATCAATCTATATAGCTATAGCTGAATATTTACAGCTGTACTACCATTGGAGAGACCTCCCTAGCTGATATCCCAATATCAATGTAATTTTATTCCTGCCATGAGTCTAATGACCCAACAGTCAGTGACTTTCAGATCTGACAATGATCTGGATTCAGTTTACACCATGTATGTACTCCTACAAATGAGTACATTGATGGGAGAAAACAACAAAAACACACAGACTGTTTTCACTATAAATCCACTGCCATTAATTTCAGGAAGTGCTTAGTTCTCTCTGGCAATCATATTACATTTCTTGGTTCCTTTATTTTTCTACTCTTTTAGTAGATTATTTCTTGCTTTCTTCTCACCTCTGAAACCAACAGAAGCTTTTCCCAGCTTCTAAATTTCAGCTCAAGACCTGGCTTTCTACTTCACTGGAAAATTCTGGAACTTCATCAACTTCCATAATTACTATGCTCCAGGTTTACCAGTGGGAATTACCTCAGTTCTATCCTATGTGCTGAATGAACTCTGAGATCCCATGAACCCAGTAAAGGATGACATTTCATTGTTGCTTTAGATTTATCCTTTTTGCCTACTTAACGATCAATTCTTTCTTCTCCACTAGATCTTTTTTTATTGTTTAAAAATGTTTTAATTTTCTAATTACAAATATTGAAAACAATCTCTCTTGACCTCTAGCTACCACATCGTGTCTTTTGTTCCATTTATTGCCAAGCTCTTCAAAATAATTATCTATAATGTCTCTTAAATTTCCATCCTTTAATTCTCTCTTGAACCAGGTTTTTGCTCATCCCACTCTTCTGAAATGCTCTAGTGATGGTCTTCAAACATTTTCACATGTTAATTTATTGGTCAGTTCTTTGTCTATTTTACTTGGCTTATTAGCAATAGTTGATACATACTTTTAAGTGTGGTTTCAGCATACCTCATTATTTAATTGTTTCTTAACTTTCTGGTCAATTCTTGTTTTCTCTTATATTATTTTCTTATCTCATCTATCTCCAAATTTTGCTATCTCCAGGGATATAAGGGTTAATCCTAAAAAGTTTTATCTATGCTCATTTCCATGGAGATCTCATCAGTTTCATGGCTTTAAATGGCATCTAGAACTTGACAATTCCAAGCTTTTAATCTTCAGCCTGAAGCCTTTTTCCTGGACTTTAGACAAACATCCAAATGTCTATTTGACATTGCCAATTAAATATCTAATCTAACATGCCCAAACTGAGCTCCTGACATGCACATTCTTGCTAAATTTGTACTTCCCACAGTTTTCCCTACTCACTTAATGGCAACACTATTTTACAATTACCTGAACAAAAACCGTTAGGTCATCTCTGGCTTGCAAGAATGCAAGTCACGTCCTCACTTTCTGTCTCCAGCAATTCTTTTGGTTCTATCTTCAAAATGAATCAAGAATTTGATTATTTTTCATTCTACCTACCCTCACTACAATGGAGAGGAAGTCTCCTTGGAGTGTCAGAATGACAGAAATTAAGAGAAAACAGAAGATTTTAATGTGCTGCTATCTATGAACTGTATATTAAGACCACCATCAATAGTTGGGAGATTTATGGGTAAAGATTAAAATTCCCATTTGGAGGACTGAAATAACATAGATCATAGCTTTATTAGTATTTATTTAATGATAACATTATATTATCATTACTATTTATAGATTAGGAAGCTGACAGATAGTTTAGTAACTTGTCCAAGATTGCCTGAGTCAATAGTAAATTCTCTAGTATTAAAACTAGACATGCTTTCTTTCAGAAACCTGAGTTTTTCAGCTCAGCACTGAAATCAATTCAAAACCATAAAATTTCAAATAAAATGTTGTATGCTTAAGACAGGTAATATCTAGGGTAAATGTTTCATTATTTTCCAGCATTTATTGATTGATTTCTTCTATGGCTACAACCCTATTATAGGTTTGAGGAGAGAGAAAGGAAAAGGATATAATACTTCCTAAACCCTTATAATTTACTTGAAATCTAGCTGTGGAAGGGCCATAGCACAATGGAGTATAATACAGTGAGCTGCATATGATTCTGCCAATACCTGGGTTAGAGCTCTAGGACTGGGTGTTTTGTACATTGTTCTTTGTCCCTAATTAACGCACTACATTGGGATCTTAAGAAATGCAGATTGTGAACATGGAGCTGTCACTGACAGTAGGCCTGAGCAAACATTCAGTATCCCTTTTCTCATTTTCTTAGTCCTGGCAATTTTTTTCCCAGTCCTGGCAGGTTGTTGTTGTTTTTTTCTTAAAATGAGCCCTGTTTGGTCAGTTTCAGCAGTTGAGACTTCCTTAGCCCTGCTAATCATTGCCAATTATCACTTCACTTACCCACTATTAGATTGGAAAATCCCTTCCAGTACAGTTGCTGTCATCAAATTGGCATGCTATCTATCCTTCCCAATAAATGCTGTTGGCACTATGGAGATCTTCTATTCTCATATCCATCAAAAGGCCGCTTTTCTTCATCTAGTTTCACAGATACAGATTACACAAAGGCCTTTAAACTCTTTGTGTGTTTTTTCTCTGCGGTTTTTGCAATTATTTTCAACCTTTTAAACCGCAATTACTTTTGCACCAACCTTATATATAAGGTATATGGGGATATCTTGTCACCTAGTTTGTTGTAAACTTTTCCATGAGTTTTGGTTTTACTACTTAGTTGCTTTACTTTAAGCTACTACATTGCTGCCACCACCTCCAAAATCTCTTTCCTCAGAGTTTTAGTGTAAATCTTGAATTATTTTGCCTTATGTTATTGCATTAAACTTTTTCAATTTATTAATTATCCCTGGAACTCTCCATGCATTTCTTTCTTCTTTTCTCAGACCCTTAAATGTGTTCCTCATATCTGATTCTTGACCCTACAGAAGTACAGATTTTGGCTACTCTCCTTGTTTGTGCATTCTACATGAATTAAATATTGTTTTTGAGGTACACATCACTTATATCCCCCGTGGCAATATGATACCTGTCCTGGTCCAAGACATTTAAGTAGAAATTTCACTAGTTTCACCAGATTTCCAAGTAAAAAAAAAAAAAAAAAATGCAATGATCATGGACTAGTAGTTAGTTTTAAAGAACATGATAACTAACAAATATGTTAGGGAACCTGGTAAAATATTGATAAAGGATCGATTTATCCTTCTTTTTAGCTGGAAAATAAATTCTAGTCTCTGTGTTTTTTTCCCCAACTTTAACATTGCAGAGACTATTTGTTCTGTTTGGTGCTTATATTGAAGCTGAAATCAGGTGTTTTATACATTTTCCTGTCCCATCCATAACTAAGAAAATGCTGAGCTAATGTTTCATGAGTCTAAATTCTTTAGCCAAAGTTCACATTGCATTTAAACCCAGTTTAATAATATTAGTATTCGATAGTGTTCAATTAACATGCCTTTTTGAATGAGCAGAATCTTAAGAGAAGAAAGAAAAAGCCAATGAGTATCTCCATCTGCTGTAACTTATGCATTCATTTCATACTTAGTGTCCTGTCACTTAACATCAAAAACATGGTGATGACATTTAGACAATTGATAAGCCTATAGGTATTAATTTTCATGAATCAAATTTCTAATGAGGTCATGGTTAAGTTGGGAAATGTTCAATTGTGTAAGTTTAGGTGAACCACGACAGATCAAAAGTGGTCCTAAATTGAAGTAAACATGGTATCCATACGATAGGAAATTAGCATCATATATGTCTCCACCAAAACCTCTACCTTGGAGAACATAAGAAAGGTGCTACTTCATTCCACTGAATACATAACTAGCACCTACAAAATAAGATTCAACATTGACTTATGTGTTTATTTATTACATAAGTTATAAATTTCTATATTTCTCTGCACAGTGCACATATGACTTCTTTGGTCAGAAGTACATCTTCCTTTCCAAGATTAATCTTCTTCGTACGCCCTCTCAATGCAGCAAATCTTACTTGGTGAGAAACATATATTAATTTGCTTTTCTTCTCTTCGACACTGTCTCCTACAGCGACCAAAAGATTTTGAGCACTGATCAGGATCCAACAAGCTGCATGTGGCTACAGTAAAAGAAGAGTAACTGAAATTACTGATCTCTCATTTAAGAACATATTATTTCTTATTATCAAAACTACCATGTGTACATTGTCACCAATTTAGAAAATATAAAAAAATATATTAAAAATATTACATATTACCACATATATAAAATTTAAATTTGTTTTTAATTAATATATGATTAAATTTTATGTCATATATTACTCTTTTCAAGAAAATTGAACATTTTATAAAGCTACAAAATAGTCCCTTGAAATTACAAGTGACAATTTATTCACTCTTTCAGCTAGGTCATATTTAAAATTTGTGTTTATATATTTTAATGTTTACATGACACATATTTAGGCAGCTGTGAAAGAGATAGATTCTAGGGTGCTTAACTTATATACTGCCACCAACAATGTGTGTAAATTTTGCCCCCAAATAAAATGGTATCCATTCAATTTTAATTTTTATGGCTTTGGTTGTTTTGAACTGTTTTTCATTTTTTCTTTATTTAATTGTTTATATACTTTGCTTATTATGTTATTGGTATATGTTTTTATTGCTCATGAATTCATAATAGCTTTTATTTTTTAAATAAATGTTTGATTTTTTATAGCAGTTTTAACTGTACAACAAAATTGAAAGACAGGTACAGAGATTTCCCATATATCTCCTGCTTCCATACATTCCACCTTACCAACATCATTCACCAGACAGGTACTTATATATATATATTTTTTATTTTACCAAGGATGAACCTACATTGACACATCACAATTATTCAAAGTCCATGGTTCACTCTTGATGTTGTACATTCTACAGGTTTGCAACTATATAATGACATGTATATCGTAGAGTATTTTTACTGCCCTAAAAATCTTCTGGGTTCTACCTATTCATTTTTCTCCCAAACTATCAGGCAACCATTAACTTTTTTATTATCTTCATAGTTTGCCTCTCAAAGAATGTCATATAGTTGGAATTGTACAATACTTTTCAGATTAGTATTTTTTCAATTTCTTAATATGCATTTACGGTTTCCACATGTCTTTTCATGGCTTCATTGCTTATATCTTTTTAGCACTGAATAATATTGCATTGTCTATATGTACCACAGTTCATTTATCCATTCACATACTAAAGGGTATCTTGGATACTTCCAAGTTTTGAAAATTATGAGTAAAAGTTCTATAAATATCCATGTGTGTTTTTTGTGTGGACATAAACTTTCAGCTCCTTTGGGTAAATAACAAGGAACACAATTGCTGGATCATGTGATAACAGTATGCTTAGTTTCGTAAGAAACTGCCAAACTGTGTTTCGTATTGACTGTACCATTTTACAATTCCACCAGCAATGTATGTGAGTTCCTGTTGCTCCATATCCTCACCAGAGTTTGGTGTTATCAGTATTCTGGACTTTGGCCATTCTAATAAATATGAAGTGGTATCTTACTGTTGTTTTAATTTGTATTTTTCTGATGACATGTAATGTGGAGCATCCTTTCATGTGCTTACTTGCTGTCCGTGTATCTTGTTTGTGACGTGTCTGTTAAGATCTTTGGATCTTAAATAAAGATAAGAAAATAAAACTGGGTTTTTTATTTTCTTATTGCTGAGTTTTAAGAGTTCTTTGTATATTATAACATATTTTAGTATGTTTATTGACTTACTAGATACCCAATTTTTAGAAAGTAATCAATCTTTGACCATTTTTCTGCTGGTTTGTCTATCTTTTTAAAAATATTGATTTGTATAAGTTCTTTATATATTCTATATTATGTGTCCTTTCTATGTTAAATATATTCAAATATTTTTGTCAATATATTTTAGAACTTTCCATTTTACTCAATGATGTTTCTGATTTAAAAACATTTCTCATTTTAATGTAGCCAATACTGTTGTTTTTTACTGATTAAGAAATATTACTCTATGTCTGCCTAAGTTATTAATACATTATTCTATATTAACTTGTGTGATTTATTATTTTGCCTTTCATACTTACATCTATAGTCCACTTGGAATTGAGTTTGGCTATGGTAAGAGAGAGAGATCAAATTTTATTTTTTCCTCAAATATGCAATGAAAGCAGTCCTACTTACTGAAAAGTTTATTTTCCCCACTGTTCGCAATACCATCATTATTATTATTCAAGTGTCTATATGTGTGTGGGTGTTTTTCCGGATTCTCTGTTTTGCTCCACTGATATATTTTTCTCTCCAATACAACACTTTCTTGTTGATCAGTTCTTCCCACCTTAGTTTTCTCTTGACAATAATATCTTGATTATTATTTAAGGCTTTAGATTCCCATACAAATTTCAAAATCACTGTCAGTTTTCACAAAACAAAACAAATGGAAAAATTTCTTTTGGAATGTGATGTGGATTCCATTAAGATTACATTAACTACAAATTAAGTTGAAAAATAGTGATAGATTTACAACAATGAATCTTCTAATCCATTAATATAGCATATTCTTCCTTGAATTTAGATCTTCCTTTATTTCTCAATATTTTTTTTAGCTTTCTGTGTAAGGTCCTATCAATATTTATTTAGAATTTTTCTTTTGCAGTTGACAATTTTAATACCCTTCTCAATGGTGTTGAACGTATAACACAATTTTCTTACAGTAACTAATATATAAAAGTCTAATTGATTTTTTGAATCCAACAATCTTGCTAAACTCACTCATTAATTATTTTAATATATCTGAGGATTGCTTTGCTTTTTCTACATATACCATCATGGAAATGGAATAACAGTCTTTGTGTTCTATTCAAATCTTTATAAAACTTGTAACATTATTTTCTTAATGCATTGGCTGGGACTCTTTTGCAACATTCACTGAAATTCACAGTACAAGGCACTCATTTTATTTCTGATCTCAAAGGATCAATTTTCATTATGTTGCCATTTAATAGGATGTTTATTGTGGGATTTTTTTTTCTTTTTGTAGATAAGCTTCTTTATATACATGAACTTATTATTTGCTGAGACTTTCTAAAGAAATAATAAATTTACTTGATAATTATCTATTGACTTGATCATATAAATTTTCTCCTCTAATTTGTTCATGTGCTAACATTGATTGTATACTAACCTTACAAATATTTATGGATTTTGATTTGATTTTTTTTTTTAAATTTTTGCATGAGAAAGGTTGGTCTTTTTGTTTTTTTGAAATACTCATATCAGTTTTACCACCAGGTAATGTTTATCTTCCAAAATGAGTTAGAAGCATCTCTTTTTTTAATATTCTCTTACTGTTCATGTTAGAGATTTCAATTTAGCAAAGTGTTATCAAAAGTCATTGTGAAAACAACAGAAGAACAAGACAAACAAATGAAGAAACAAAAACTCATAGATACAGACAATAGTTTTGTGGTTACCAGGGGATGGGAGTGGGGGGTTGGGTGGGAGATGAGGGTAAAAGGGATCAAATATATGGTGATGGAAGGAGAACTGACTATGGGTGGTGAACACACAATGTAATATATAGATGATGTATTACAGAATTGTCCACCTGAAACCTCGGTAAATTTACTGACAACTGTCACCCCAATAAACTTAAATTAAAAAAAAAAAATGTCATTGCCTTTTTGTGTGTAACTGTGAGTTTCCATGTGAGAAGATAATTATCTTTCTGAAACAATGCTTTTAAGAATTTCCCTTAATACAGCAGTGCTGATGTTGAATTCTCTGTTTTGGTTTGACTGAAAATATCTTTATGTTACCTTCATTCCTGGAGAGTAGTTTTATTTAATACAGAATTATAGAGGGTTGCTATTTTCTTTCAGGACTCTGAAGACACAGTTGCATTGTCTTCTGACTGCCTCTTTGCTGTCTTTGAGAAGTCAGCTCCCAATATAGTATTTGATGTTTTGAGAGTGATCTGTTGTTTCTTCAACTTTTGCTTTGTTTTATTATTATTTTTAAGCAACTTACTGTTTTTCCTTCTTTTCTTCCTTTCCTCCTTCCTTCTTTCATTCTTCCCTCCCTCCCTGATTTCTTATTTTCCAATCTTTAACTCTTCCCTATTTCATTCCTGATAATCCATTTATCTTTCATCTTTATTAAATAGCTTGCCAATTATGCATAAACTAATGCTTAATACACTCAGTATATACTTAATTTTGCTTTATTTTCCAGTTCTGGGATTTTATTTATTTATTTATTTATTTATTTTTGTTATAGTTATCACTTTTATGCCAGGTTTTAAGTCTTGTTTTTGTTTACTAAAACACATTAAAAATAGTTATTTTAAGGTTTGTGTGTGATAACTTCATTATCTGGATCCCTTGTTAATCTGTTATTTAATGTGTTGTTTTCTTAATTTTTGATAGGATAGTATTGTTTCTATTTATTCCTGATTTTTTTCATCACATACATTATTAATGAAAAATTGAGGAAATAACTTGAGGCCTAGAATGATATTATCTTTCTCTAGAAATAATTTATTATTGTTATTTGCTAGTGGCTACAAGCACTATCCAACATTCTTGGATGACCTTAAACCACTTATAGAATTTGAAATAATTTGAAAATAGGCATCAGTCTCTGGAGGGGAGTGGAGGGTGCGAGACTAATGTAATATTAACTTAGACCTAGTTTGTAGATTTTGGGAATCCTCATCCAAAACATGCCAGTTTTTCTATAGTTCTCCTTCCTTCTCAGGCTCTGAATTACAAGTTTTGTCCCCTGAATTACAAGTTTTTTTTGTAGTAGCATAAGGCTATTAGATTAATGTTATTGAACTTCTCACCTGCCTCTCCAAGAATAGGCAGATGCTTGTAGGTAGAATTGCCTCAAAGGTCGATCTCAACCAGATCTTTTCTCTGTAACTTTTAATTAACCTGTTAACTCTGCAATACCTTTAAGTGTTTTTCTTTTTTTTTTAAAGTCTATCTATTCTATTATTCTCAGTAGGGATTATATGAAAAAAAAACACTATTATCATTTCATAGTGTGGTTTAACATGAGGTTACTCTGTGAAACAGACTACCCTAATTTTATAGTGTGTTTTAACATCTGGAGGAGCAAACAATTAATTTTCCCCCCAAAATCTTTTATGGTATAGATTGATAGTTTTTTCTAACTGCAGACTGAAGATGGGTTCATAGTTACGGACTTTGAGTTTGAGTTTTAATTCTGTCATTTGCAGGCTATGTAACTTTGGGCAAGCTGCTTAATTTCTATGAGCCTTAGATGCCTCATTTGTATAATGGAGGCAATAGTATCTACAAAGAGTCATTGTGAAACATAATGAGTTATTATGTAAAAATGTTTACAATAGTGTTTGGAATGCAATAGTTTTTCACAGATCAAGAACTGTTATTAATTAATAGTGAACAAAGGACTATAATTAAAATTAAACCATTATTGAGTACAACTATTATACCAGGCAATGGGCTTTATTCTGGAGATAAAATAAAACATTGAGGCAAAGAGGTAAATATACAAACATGAATAAAAAGATAGATTAATAAGTACTGTGAGATATATTGGGTCCAATGTGTGAATAGATGAGTGCTTACTTATCGTCATGATGTGGTATCATGGAAGAGTGATATGAACATGTAAACCTTAAAAAATAAGTAAGAAGAGGGTAAGGGGGGTGGGGGGTGGGAGATGAGGGTAAGGGGGTCAAATATATGGTGATGGAAGGAGAACTGACTCTGGGTGGTGAACACACAATGGGATTTATAGATGATGTAATACAGAATTGTACACCTGAAATCTATGTAATTTTACTAACAATTGTCACCCCAATAAATTTAAAAAATAAATTAAAAAAATAAAAGAAAAAAAAATAAGTAAGAGTTATTCAAATGAACAGGGAGAATGTAAAAGGAACCTGAACCAGGCAGAAAAAGTAGTATGATTTTCATCTAAGAGTTGAAAGAGAGTATGTTATGTTTGGGTCTAAAAACAAATAATGAAAATAGTTTTCATTCATTGAAAACCTATGTGTCAGGTATTGTTTAAATACTTTGCATACATTATCTCATTTAACTGTCATAAAACTTTGAGGTAGATGTATTCTGATAAAAACCTAAAGCTTTAAGTGACCAAATAATTTGCCCAAGTTTGCAAAACTAATACATGCTTAACCCAGGATTCAGTCTTAAATTGTTCCAAGTTCAGAATCCACACTTTAAATATTTAATCCATGGCCCCTACATTGAAAAAGTTGGACATTGACACATGCCAAGCACCCAGTAGATATCTGGATATTGCCTCAAATTAGATACTGCTTAAGGTAGACCTGGCTGTGTCTGGGAGCCGTAATTATTTTATGTCTACAGAGGAATGTGAAGGTGTGAAAAATGTAAGTTGAGTGTTTTGTGAATGACAATTTATATGATGGGATTCTATTAAAATAAATATGCTTACATGTATGAAAAACATCAGTGATAAATACTTGATAATATGCTCTCTATATGAGCTTAATAAATGGTTTTCTGGGCTGCAAACTGAATGTAGAAAAAGTTTACTGCAGGCAAGTTTTAATAAAATAATTCTAGCCCTTCTATTTGGGATTATTGGTCAGATTCCTTGACTTTGAATACAAACTAACTTAAATGTGGATGATGTCTGAGAATTTAATATCACTTTCTGTTTTCCATCTCTTATCCATCTCTTATTCAGATCTCAGAATTAAATCTTTGTTTCAGAGTCCAGAGTGCTAACCATTACACTGTCAATTTGGCAAGGGTTATATTGATCTCTACTACTGAAGAGACTTCATATCAATTAACAGTACTAACACATAAAGGTCATAACTGGTTCTAAAATTTTAATACTTGTTTCTTAGCTTATTCAAGGAGATTTAAAGGGTTTACAAATTGAGAAAGGTATAATTCTTTAAGTCAGGTGGATTAAAATATAGAAAGAACTTAAATTGTAAATTACCTTAACTAATACAAATTAATGAATACAAACTAACCATTGCCACAAGAGTAATGTGGTGTTTATTTGTCATAGAGCATCTTTCTGGATTTGCTGGAAAGTTATTCAGCAAATCAAAAAATCCTGGCCAATTTGAAGAAGGTATCTATTTTTATGAGAGGTGCTTTTCTCCCAAATTTTACCATATTTCTCAAGTAACCAAATTATCTTGGTGACTGATCCACCTTAATTTTAAATTTACTAAAACCTAGAGCATCAGGACCGATACTGTCTTCTTGCCAGCATTTCAACACAGGTGAATGTTTCTCCTTCATTGTTTTAGACTCAGCCTCCAATTCACCGTGCAATATATCATAAAGCTGCTGAAGCCACCATGTTTCTGCCATTTGGTATCTATGTCCCATTCTGAGACATTTTAAGAACTGGACACCACTACATCTTACACCTGGACACCACCTTATATTCCTTCACCTCTCCTACTCCCTCTTCTCTCCTCTCCTTTTTTTTCTAGTCCTATTCCTGTTCTTCCATGTTTTGAAACATTGCAACATGATATTCAGTGTGATAAGCACTTTATTTACATTATCTATTTTAATTTTGCACAAGCTTATGAAATTAATGATATTACCATCCATGGTACATGTAAGAGAACTATTTATAGGGCTTTCTCTACAACTACAAAGCAGCCCCGGATCCTTAATATAAACCCTGTTCTATTTGATGGCAAGCTCACTTTACAAGCCACTATAGTACACTGTTTTTACTATCACTACGAGATTATTTTATTTTTGTATTTCCCTAAAATATAGCCCATTCCTTTATGTTTTCACCATCATCAGCATTGATCTCTATCAATTTTCTACTGCTGGTCTCTTCAGCATGCTATCATTCTGTATGGACCAAACACTCATGTCACATCATCATTAAGTATCCATGTAGATTCAATACCTTTCATTGCTTCTTTTGTGACTTTAAGATTTTACCAATAGCCAAATCACACCATTGTGCAACAGATATGTGTTACTCTATGAACTACTTTGGAAGCACCCATTCTAACACCTTGTATTACCCTTTCTGGTTATTTTATTTTACTTTTTGTCCATCAAAGTCCAAATATAGACCATTCTGTCTATTGCAGTAGGTATTATAACTTAGCACCTGTTTGAATGACAAAAGGTAAGGAAAGATTGTGGTCATATTCATAGTGTCCACAAAGCTTTATTTAAAAGTTTTCTGCAATGCTCAGAAAATGTAGAGTTTGGTGGTACAGACCCTACACATCTGAAGTGCAACCATCTTCCCATGTGACCGTTCTGCTTTTGACCAGATTCTCTATTAAGCCTTTTCTTTAACCTCAGTGATTTCTATAGGAAGCATCATGAAATATAAAGAACAAATATGCTGGGATATGAAAAGCCTGGATTTGTATTCAACATATCATACATAGTCATATAGGTGTGAACTTGAAAAACTATCTCCTTTGATGTCACTTTTCTCTTCTATAAAAAGAAGCAATAATGTTATCTAGACATTCATATGAAATATCTACATGAAAAGTATGAAAAAGGGTTTGTAACATACTGGACATTCATATTTACTTCTTGTCTTTTCTTTCTTTCTCTCACTTTCTAACATCTAAATACAAATGACTTAACCCCAATTTCAAAGTTCTTTTTAAATTTTTTATCAGAGAATTCAGAACATTTTCCCAAACCTCCACCATTGCCATAACTTCACTATTCTTACTTTTAAAACATACTTATATAGACCTTCTAAATCAACAAAGTTCACTGACTTATCTGAGTTTAGCTAGCTTGTAAGTATGCTTACAGATTATTGCCTTTTATTTCTCTGTTTTCTCAGTGTTTAGCATTTTGCTCAGTAGATCACTAAGCACTCAATATTAGAGGATTATTGATTGACACACCAGAAACATGTGCCCCATCACACCTTCCCTGATCATATTTAAGGTCCTCGCTTATTCAGGCCTTTTTCATTATTACCAATAACTATGACAACAGCTATGACCATAATAATAATAGTACTTAAATTGATAGACTAATTTTCAGTTTGTAGGTCTACTTTCCAATATATTGTTTCACTAAATCATAATGACAGTTTGAGGTGCATATAATTAACAAGCACAAAATTTTATATTAGAGTTTTTATTCTTTTAATTGTGGTTGTTATTGATTCTGCTTGTATTCTCTTTGTTGTTGTTTTTCTTTGTTACGGAAATTAATTTGTGATTTCACAAATTCTCTGAGTGGCAAAGTTCATAAGCTATTGCAGGGGGCTAGAAATAAAATCTAGGTCTTCTATGTTTGAATTCAGTTCTGTTTCTAATACATGTTGCATCTCTTGAATTTTCAACTCTAGGGCCAAATTAGAACACTTTTGTGTATAAATTTACATGTTATTGTTAGAGACTCTGGATTTCCTCAGAGGCTATGCCTATCAAGAATATCATATTATCACAACCAAGGGATTGATTGCCGTATATTTCTTTATAATTTATTTTGATTGATTTATAAAGCTATTGCTATATTCGTATACTAATGCATTAACTAATTCAACAAGAATTTTTGAGGTATTATGTCGTTACTTGTCCCTGTATTCCTAAATCATCTTATAGATTTTCTTATTGATATCTTGAGAGATATATACTGTTGTCCATTCATCTTCCCTGTGGCAAAATTTATTGTGAAGCCTTCATTTCTGAATCTTATAAATATATTTAATAAATTATGATTTTTAAAATAATTTACATATCTAAAAAATCAAGGCCCAAAAAAGACAAAGGATCAACTCATCTTATCTGCATATTAATTTTTATAATGAGGTAAGTAAAATACATTAGTATAACACTATTCCAAATGAGGAAAGATTCAACATAATCAAGAGACATTTTTAATTGAAAAGATTTTGTTAAGAACTTGCATTTTCCAATTCATAATCGAGTATTTCTATTTTTAACTAGAACCTATATGCTGCATACAAACACCCAAAAACATCTTTTACCTGGTAGAATGAAATTCACATAACACAGAAAATGGAGGAGATAATAAAAGATCTTCATTCTGTAGAAAGAAGCTGCTGAAAGATTTGGTAACAAAATCTCGAGACTAGAACACGTTCCAAAAAGCCAAGAGACATTTACTATTTATAGTTTTCTAATGAAAGAAAGACTGTTTATCCGGAAATTGTTTTATTTTTGTGTACTTAACTCTGCTCCATTGACTAGGGCTGTGGGCAGAATTACCCAAATTGAAAACACTTAATTGAGCTTTATATAGAAGATAGCTGTAACATGGTATCCTCCTGTCAATGGTAATCAATTAAACATCAACGCACAATATATATTAAAACAATGCAGAAAGAAAACATCAACACAAAGGGGCATGTATGGGGGTAGTTCACAAGAAATATTAATTTACCATTTTAGATGTAAAACAACTGATCATTAGCATGTCAGTTAAACTCCTGGTTGCTTTTCAGAATATATTCTAGTAACTAATCTGGTGTGTAAATTAATCAATATGTCCATATATCCCAAATATTCACTTATATAGCCAGTAATTCTATTAGTTTCCCCAAATTATTCATTTACCAAAGTACAGATATTAAGCTTCACTTTTGTCACTAAATTTTATCACCTTTTTTCAGATACAATTTGAGTATTTATGGAGTTTTGCTTTGTCCTAGAAAAGTCCAAATTAGTCTTCATTTACTTTAAATTTTCACCACAGTAATGTATGCACACAATAAATATTGAAAAAGAAAAACTTGTAAGAATTGAAATAATTTCTCTCTATTTCCCTAGTGTCAAGTTTTCTGGTTACTATTAACATTAGAATCTATTTGTTTACTTTATATTTTGTTTTTGCTTGATAACCAGAGTATATATTTTGGTTTCCAATATAAGAAATGTAGATTTAGATCACTTACACTCTCTTCTGTGGTTTCCTTAAACATTTGAAAGTTATATCAATTTTTGAAAATCTCTGTAAGTTGTCTTCTTCTAGCTTTTGAATACATCTATCTTTTTTCCCAACCACTGTCTTGATATTTCATATAAATGCAATAATAAAATATGTGACTATTTGTGACTGGCTACTTTCACTTACTATAATATTTTATAATTGGGTTTTGTGGTTTTTATTATTAAGTAGTAGATATTCATTATGTATTCACAGCTACTATGGTTGGGAGGCTGTTGATTTTCAAGGCTACTGGAGAGCTTGGTGGCGGGGAGGGGCATTGGACAGTAATAATGCAAAGCTAGCTGTTTCTGCTGAAATTCAGCATTTTCTTCTGGAATAAATGCTCCTTGGATTTTTGCAAGAATGTGGTTAATTTACAGAGCTCTTAAAAAGTTAATTTTAGTAATTTCTTCCCAGTTTTTTATTGCTTTATGAAGCAGCAGATATTTGGAGTTTTTTACTTCACCATTTCAGAAGTCCTGCCTATGATTCATTATGTATTATTTCTTTTTTTTCTCTTAACTTTTGTAGTTTGGAAATTATACACACTTCTGGTTAACATTCTTGTGCAACAAATTATCCAGAAACTTGACCACTTAAAGCAAAATCCATTTTACTATGCTCATCGATTCTGTGGGTCAAAATGAACACAAAGCAGAGTGGGAATGGGTTGTCTCTTTTCTTCGTCTGGGACCTCATCTGGAAAGACACGAAGATTGGGAATGAACTCTCATTGGGTAGCTGCTGCTTCTTACCCTCCTTTGGAGAGTCTAATTGTGCTTAACATACTTTAAATGTTATTTCTTGGGATTTTAGACGTTTTATCCCCTCTCAATCTGTAGTCTTCCATTGGGTGATTTTATCTCATCGCTTCAGTGAATGGCTCCTCAAATCTATATTTGAAACACATTTTTCTTTGCTGTGTTTCACTCAGGTGTACAGCAGAGAAATCTAAACTCAACATATCCTAAACGTTCCTTTCAAATCTGTACCTCTTATTGTATTTCCTAATGAATGCTTGTGTTGTTTAGCAATTTTTTTCAAGTAAGGAAACTAAACTTGGAATTATCCTTCCCTCTTATACCCCTAATTCACCAAACTTCTTTAATTTCCTCTAAATCAGAACTCTGACCTAAGTTTTTATATTGTCCAGATCTGTGCTTTAGCTATAGGTTAAAATAATAATAATAATAATAATAATAATAAAAAATAAAAAACACTCAGTGGACAGTTTAAATTCTGAATATTAAGCATTTACTATTTACTGATGGAAAGCTTTATAATGCATAAGAAAGTTTATGTTAACATTAATTCAGTATTATGATAAAATTAACATGGAAAACTGGAAATACAATGAGTTCGTTGAAAGCAGGGACAAGTACAAAAACATTAAGTATTAAATTATGAGATGAAAGAGTTAAGTAAAATTCTTAAAGACCAAGAGAGAAGACTCTTGGATTGGCTACCTATGCTCAGAATTGATTATGGTAATTATTAATACCTCTAGATGGTAGAATTAGAAATGACTTTTTTTTTGGACATTTCTATATTCTTCCAAATTTTCTTATTATTTTATCATTAGGAAAAAAAACAACTTTTAAAATGTTTTTAACTTGCTTTTTATTTCATCACATTTTACTCCCTGTTAAGTTTTGTTTGATTGATCTTTCTCACATTATCAATACTGTCTTATTATGTGATTAAGATGTATATAAATTTGTGTCCAAGATCCAAGCACATTTTTGCTGAAACTATAGAAAGATATCATAAACCATGATTGACAGTTGATACCTACAAGGTCATATGAAAATAACTAGGCTACAGCATAAGGCAAATAAATAGGCCAGAAGTAGAGGGAATTACTAAGGATGGAGGGTATTTGTCATGTGGATAGAAAAGAACTATTACATTGTTTTGTGCACCTGAAACTAATAAAAAAAAATTATATAAAGCAAACTCAATAAAAAAAGAAGAGAACTTCTGCCAATTTAATAAAGGCTATTTATTACTCTCCTTTATTTCTCCTGTACTAACTCAACATTGAACTCACTAGTTGCCATGATATAGTTGTGTAATTCAGAAGGCTAGAGGACACTCATATGAAAATAGATTTATAGAAAGTAGAAAGTTCTTTTTTTATTAGCAATATTAGTTCAATGTAGTGTTGTATAGTGTAGTAGAATTATAATTTACATCTCTATAAGCTTCAGTCGTGCTGTATTTAGTGATTGGCTTTAGGTATTCCCGCATAACACAGCAGGGCTCAACATTGCAGTAATTGTATACATATTCCCACGCATTACATGAAGTCTTGCAAGCACCACGAACAAGATAACATTCTGCTATCCTCTGTGCAATTTCTCTTGTTTTTTCTCCTGTTCTTCTCTGTAAAACTAGGAAAAAGTGGCTATGATTATAAATCCATATTTAATCCCCTTGACTGGTAAATGGATAGATGATGTAGACAGATAATAAATAGATGAGTAAATAAAGTTTTTTAAAGTATAGATTTAAATCATTTTGTTTCTGAAATCACGCCTTAGAACTGCATTAAAAAAATGGGATTTATCTCCTATAAATTGGTATACTATAAATACTTATTTATCCAACATTTCGTCTCTAGCATTTTTTTGGTAAATACAATATCCTTAAATATCTAATCTGTGAATGTCTCCTCAAGAGTAAAGAGAAAAGGATGTGAAAAAAATAGTCTATATATTTTGTGTTCTAAATAGCCATCTACCTTCAACACCTGTTTCACCCACCACAAATTACTGAGATAGTTATAGAAAGATTAATTTTGAGAACAGCTAAAATTTCAGTTCATTATATTGCATTTAAAAAGAGAAGGCACTAGGAAGAATGTAAGTATTCATAGTTTCATGAAACAAAACAACAAACAGATTTAATTTTACATCTTGGGAATCCCCCCCCCAACATTATCTTCTCAACTATCAGTTCCACTCATTTCTTCTTCCATGCCAAGTAGAGTGAATTGTATCATGTGTTCATATGGCATCTCCTAACAACAATTTACTTGTTTTATTTTTCCAGAATAGAGCATTTATTGAAAAACAAAAAACAAAAACAAACAAAAAAAACACACATTTTGCCCCTCCTTCTTTTTCGATGTTAACAAGCATTACCTGATGGACCACAAGACACAGTGAAGACAAAGGTCAGGAAAATATAAAGCATCTTCATGCTGATACAGTTGCTTGAGTGAAGTTATTTGAGGCAGAGCTCAAAATATCTGGGTTGTGCTATTCTTGGATAAAAGAAAAATGAATTCTTTTTATAGCTTTCTTGGGGTTATTACTAATCTGATTAATGACGCCTTTCAAGATAGAGAACATATTCATGTAAGTATTGTGAAATAGCAGCAAGCAGATTAGAGGATTTGGTTCTGTTATGACCTCAATGAGCCAAATGTGAACTCATTTTCAGTTATACAAGCAAATAATGGGGTTAAAGTCTTCTTCTTTAACTGAAAGCACATAATCAGCATCCTCACCGTTTTTGGCCAGATAACTTTTTCGAGCATTCATTATGTGCCATGCAGTGTTCTAAGCACTTTATATAGATTAACTAGTTTAGTCCACATGGAAATTTCTATGACATAGAAACTGCTTATTTTTCAGTTGAGGAAACTTTGGCACAGACGGATTGTATGTTTGCTTCAAATCTTACATGTAGTGATTGGTAGAGTTGAGATAAACTTGAATGTAATGTGATGCTACACCCCATGTTCTCAACCTCCACTTTCTTCACTCTTTTAACTGAGTAATGGGTGTTTATAGTACAAAGTTATTTTTTGTACATATACATGGCCCGAGCCAGACACTGTTTCTGGAACTCAATTTTTTACAAACAGAAAATATTTCTAGAACACAGTTCTAGTGCTGTTATACTGGAAATGTTCATAGTTATGGTCTAAGAATAATCAATATAATTCTTTACATATCATGTAATGACTCAGTAGTAGGATTACATCATTCATAAGGGAAGAGAGCATGTTAAAAGTTGAGAGAGCACTGGATTTAGAAAACTGATCTGGAGATCTGACTCCTCTGCTTAATAGTTTTATATTTGGAATAAATATTCACTAACTGAGCCTCATGATTTTCTCCTTAAAGGCTGGGTGGGTAGGACCAGTCATACTCAGAGGTTTATGGTAAAGACTAAATAACATGTGAAAAATAATTGATAAGTAATTAACGCAGAAACATAGACAATTTGGCTATGTGTGAAAATCTGAAAAGATGTATCCTTACAACTTAATGATTTATGTTCTAACTCCCTCTGTGATTAAGGGAAAAAATTTATAAAGGTAATCTGTAATCTGAGTTTTAAAAGCAGTAATTTTGTCTTCCTGTTACTTCTCTTCATTCCTCATTAAAAGTTGCTGATATATTTATAGCCAAACCATTGGAAAATCTATTTTCTCAATATCATCTTTCTAAAAACACCAAAAAAAAACCCTCACAAAAAGAAAACCTTTAAACAGCTGGAAAGTTAATAAGACCTATTGTATGTAAACATAGCAAAATAGCAAGTATGAAACATACAACAGAAAATTAAAGGGCATTATCATAATGGGCATGAATTAGAAGATGGCTTAGGACAAAAGGGCTCATTTTTGTTTCACAGAAGCTGTGTCCATTTCATAACATAAGACACTCCTATCAAGTTTGGGCTCCTATCAGCTAAACTCAGAAAATGCACGGTCTTTTCCTTCTTTGCTTAAATGTGAAGTTGGGACTAGTGACATCTGAATCACACAGAACAAACATAAGTGACTACATCTCAATTTTCCCAGGGAAGGAACATAAGTAGAACCAAAATGGATACAGAGAAGAGAAGTTAATTTATTGATTTATTGTTTAAAAAGGAAATCTCAAGGCTTAATTTGAAGAAATCCAGATTCTAGATTTCTATTAATAAAAACTTTCCCCTCCCCAGAAGAAAAGGCAGAAAAAAATGTGTAAAAAGGAATATAAATGAATGACTAAAGAAAAAAAAAAAGGTACAGAGGAATTTTTTAAAGTATATGAACCAAATGTTAAGATGAGTAAGCTCTCATGTTTCTATTTACTTGAGTAAGGACTTTGGATTTTTTTATGAAAAACTGTTTTAATTTTATTCTTATGAAGTTAGATGATCATAGCTAATAATTATACAGCTCAGAACTGCAAAGAAGGACTTTGGAGTTGTAAATTCTTGGTGATGGTCTGAGTACATCTACCAAGGGAACTTGTCGATGCTAGGGAGAGAGATGGTAAAAAGAAAATACCAAAAGCAATGCTATTCTCTTACAAGAGTTTCCAATAGAAACTTGATACTTTCTACCACTTTTCTGCATATAGTCTTGGTTTATTGGTCTGAGACTGGGTCTTAGCATTCAAATACCTGGAATAAGAGTCTAGAACATTATTGACTTTTTGCATTGCACAACCATGATGCCATTTCTATTCTTTGTTCTACACTACCAGACACCAGGCATTATATCAACCCTCTCTTCCACTCTGCCCCTCCAAAAAAACGTTGTCTATTTCAATTGACTAATGGCTGTCAAGCTTTAAGATTAAAGATTGAAAATCCAACATGGGACTAATTTTACCTACCTGTGATAAATTGTTTGTTACTTTTGGAAATTTTCAAATTGGTAAAAAGAATAAAACTTTTTACAAATGGACAATGAGGATTAAATTACTAACAAAACAAAAGATTACATAGATGTCAATGGCTGGATCTTCTGCAACAATTTCTAATTCTTTCCATTACAAAAGGCTCTTAGGCAAGCTCCAATAATTACTGATGGGTCCTACATTTAGCAGCCACGAGTCTGAGAGGCTCAGCCTCTCTGCCATGCTTGATCCTCTGCACTTTAAAAATACCTTTTACATACTTACAATACGCAAGGCACTATTCTATGCATGAGACGTGATCAAAACCTATGGTGAAAGTTTAAATTTAAAAAAGAAATATTACAGTAAAAGACACATTGCCATTAACCTCCCTCAAAATACTCCCCTCGCTTCTAACACATGTATGCCATCATTCTTGCCACTTTCTGAAGCAGTTCTGGAAGTCCTCTTTTGTGAGTGTCTTTAGTTGCACTGTCGTGGTTGCCTCAATGTCCTGAATAGATTCCTCAAGGTCCTGAATAGATTCAAAACGTTTACATTTCATGGTCATTTTGACTTTGAGGAAGAGCCAGACGTCACATGGTGCCAGATCCTGTGAATAAGGTGGATGAGTACATGCCATAATGTTTTTATTTGACAGAAATTGCCGTATACCAGAAGCGATGTGTGACATGGAACCTTTCCTAATCTTTCCTAATCTTTTCTAATTGTATCTTTTCTAATCCAGCTAGAATCTTCCTTGACATTCTAAGGTATGGAGGAGACTGTTGCATATTGTGTATTCACAATGAGGATAAGTCAGAAACAATTTCTATGCAAAACTTTGGCTCAACTAGTTGTTCTTGTTCTGTATCAAACCATAAATGAGTGTTAAAGGCAATGATGTAAATCTTAGATTTTAAACCAACCTTAAAGATAACTATGAGACTGTATGATCTGGTGGGAAAATGTTGCGCAATATCTGTTGATTTGTGTGCTCTGTCTTGATTTTGGTCTTGACAAATTCCAGCTTACCACATGTACTTTTTGTATGATCCTATTACCTATGATCATCTTTTTTGTAAAAAGAAATTACACATGGAAGAATCAATCTTGTGCAACTGGTTTATAGTCATACCACACTGTTATTGCCGTGTGCAACTTACATGCCTAACAATACTACTACTACCACTACTACTACTTTTATAATAATAATAATGTAAAATAATAACAATGCATATGTTTTCCTAAGTTACTTAATTCCAGCAATTACCTTGTCCATTGTGTAAAAAGATGTCTATCTGCAACACTTTCAAAAGTCTTGAACTCCGAGTTACAGATTTTGGGTGCATGTAAAGGATAAGTAGTAGAAAAAAGAAGTGAGGGTGAAGGAGAGAGACAGTGAAATGTATAGATTAATAAATGGTGAGAAAGCCAATATAAATGAAAGCCATAGAAAAGTAGGCGGGGCCCATTCCAATTTTACCTTTTTATTACATACAGTGATTTAGAAATATTCATCTGTAAATATCTCCATTAACCCTTGTTTAGTAGATGCTTAAGCAATACTTATTTAATGAAAATAGACTATATTCTTGTTACTGAACTATCTCCTAATATCTTTGTTTGCTAGACCATCACTTAAATTGGTGGTTTGTAGAAAGATGGCATTCTGTAACTATCAGAATACATTTATTACCTTTCAGTATTATGTATCAGTGAGCCACATCAGTCCAAGTAAAGTAATGTGATGATCAAAGTATTATCTTTTTAATTTTCAAAAGAGTATTGATTCTCTACTGTGATACTTGTTATTATTTGCTTCCTCCTCTTACTTCTGAGTGAATACTAAGTTATAGATTATTAATTCAGTAGTCATTAAACATGTTTTGCATATGATCCCTTTTTGTGTGTCAGTTAAAATTTTACTCAGATGAAGACTCATATCCTCACTGAATACAAATTCCTTCAAGCTCATCCAACTTTAAACTTCTCATTCTTCAGAAGGATTTTGGCTGTGTGTGTGTGTGTGTGTGTGTGTGTGTGTGTGTGTGTGTATGTGTGTTTCTGAGAGAGAGAGAGAGAGAGAGAAAGAGAGAGAGAGAGAGAGAGAGAGACAGAAAGATATATTTAAGTCTCATTATCAAACGTTTCAATCACACTACTTCTTTCAAGTTGAGGTCCTTTACTCTTTACCCAGAATCATAGCTTATTTTTTTTGGTGTTATTCTAGTCTCTACCATTCATTTGTCATCTTACCAGAGATGATTTTGAAGGTTTTTTTGTTCTGTTTTTGTTTGTTTTTACTATTCTAATTATGGTAACCCTTGCTTTATTAAAATATTTTTTTTTTAGTGTTTCTCATTTGTCTTTACTTGAAATTAGCTTGGTTCATTATTGGCTTATTTTATTATTTATTCAGATAGTTTAATATAATTATTATTGCTATTACTATTATTGTTATTATTATTTACTGCCACATCTCACTAAATGTATAAACTCCATGAGGGCAGGAATTTTCACAGTTTTACACTGACGCCTCAGACAGAATAGGCATTTAACACATACCTACTGAATGGAGATTGAAATAAAGTTATAGGAGCAATTGCAGCATCTGTCATTTACCTAGAAAATTCTGAAAATGGAACTTCTGAGAAAGTGAATGTCAAAATACACCATCCAGTTTTTAGTTCTAAGGCATCAGAGATCAATTAAATAAAGACTTGTTATCTCCCTTATCATAATACCCTCTAGCTCTACCCACATTTGTCGCAAATGGTTATGATTTCATTCTTTTTCATGGCTGAGTAGTATTCCATGAGGGTATTATGCTAAGTGAAATAAGTCAGTCAGAGAAAGACAGATACCATATGATTCACTTATATGTAGAATCTAAAAAAAAAACACCCCAAAAATGAACAAAAGAAACAGAAGCAAACTCATAGATGCCGAGAAAAAGCCCAGGAGAACATGAATACTCCTGGAAGGGTATATACCCAAGCCCTCTTTTCAGGCAGTGGAATATTGTGGACAGACTGACCTGAGTGTGTGAATGCCACTTGACTCCTTTTTGACCATGTGGACTTTGGGAAAATGTGTTTCCATGCTAGTCTCAGCTTTCCTAGAGATATTGGGAATAAAATTAGTCATCTTGTACAGATGATGTGAAGATTAAATGATGCAAGGTGAGTACTTGCTCCGACCTAAACTGAGGCTTCTTCCCTTCAGGTTCCTCCCCTCTACATTTTACTACGTGTAATGACACATAAGCCACTGTTCTACCAGGGAGTTGCACTCTTTGAAATTTCACATGCTTCATGAGTCAGAAGACCACCTATGGGAAAAAAAAATACGATGTGATGTGATATGGTATGATATAATATATTATAAAATGTATGTGTATAAATACATACATATTTGTGTGTGAATATGTATGTATATATGTTGACAGAAATGTACTTAGAGATGGAAAAGAAGGCAAAAGTAAAAAGGAATAAAACACTGAAAATATTAAATTAATGAAATCTGAGAATAGTTATCTATATGCGTATGTTCCATACTCTTGATAGAAATATGTCCTTCAATGATGTTCACAAGTGAAGCCCGATTCTTCTTTACTTCTCCATTGTACAAAGGCCCTACTTCAAAGTTCCTATTTTGTTAAAAATTACCACAATCCATAGTACGTCTGAGAAAATAGCTTCTAAGATAAGGTCACATAGGTAAGAATTTATTTTCGGAGGTAAAATCAAACTAAAGAATATAGAGAGCTGTCAATTGCATGCTCACATCCCTTTGAAACTGGACCACAGACTTTCAGAAATGAAGAAACAGATTTATGAAGTAATTCCAAAGTCCATTTAACGCAGTTCCCAACTTCTCATCATCCATACTTTTGACAAATCACCTCCATCTGGCACCCCTTGATTAGACTGACTGATTTTAGGATACAGAATAAGTCTATGCTGACATTAGAAAAACAGTGGCGTTGAACTTTAAGCATGCTTTTACTATCTAAGTGATCTTTACGAGATCCAGTTTCCTTATCTATAAGATGGTGCTTTTAATATCAAACTTACTGGGCTGTATATTAAATGAGATAATGCATGAACTTAACGAAGGTACTCATTAATAACTTTAAAAATTATTTAGCTCTTACTATGTGTTTTCACATTCAGGACTCTAGAATACAGCAGTAGGCAAGATAACATAGTCACAGTCATGCTTGGAGCTTAATTTTCAGATATGAATTGTTCTTCATAAAATGTCATAGAATGCTAGGAAAGAGAGAGACCATCAAGAAAGGCATTGTGATAAGTGATCAAGGATGAATTCTACCATGCTGAGATGAGGGTGGCCAACAAAGGGTGTCTCGTGCAGAAAGACATAGTTAAATATTCCTGAGAGAACAATGTGCGTGAGGAACAAAAAGCCGAGCAGTGACCTGACACTTAGTGGTGGGGGGAGGTCAGGGTGTAACCAGGCTTCCATCTCATCAGGCTTTTCAGGCCATGGTGAGGTGATGGATTTTATTAACTACTTGATAAAAGCCATTTGAGAGTTAATGAATTCACTCTTGCTCTTGGTAGAACTGTTTGGAAGAGAGTAGGAGCAGAATCAAGGAAGGAGGTAATTTCAGAAACTTCTGGTCTATGAGGAAAGAGATAGTGGCTTAGATAAGGTGTCTCTCTGAGCTGCCAATTTTGTTCTCCTCCCTTTTTACTCTCCCCATGGTTTTACTCAGTTCTCTTCACTTTGAACCTGCCTAAACTCCTACCTCTCATTTCTGACTGCAGATGAGGAGAGCCTGCCACTGAATTCTGACCCATTGTCGGATCACTGATCATTGATATGTATCTGTCCTCTCCTCCCCTCTTCAGGTCAGTCTCAGGTTGGACTCTCTGTGCTTTCTTAAGGAACAATCTGATAATATGACATACTGAGCCATGTGGGAGTTTAGAGCAGAGAGTTTTTCTTTTATCTCATAATACAGGTACACTTTAGAGAACATTCAACATCCCCCAATAATGTTATCATCGAATGCACAGAAAAATGAAACAGAAACTCAACAGGGGAGATTTCAGGTTAGTTGAGAGATGAGAATAAATGCTTGAGAAAGAAGAGGGGAAGAAGAAAGAGAGAAAGAGGGCAAGAAAAATGATATACATCGATTAGTAGATGGAAGTGTTGCTAAAATAGTGGTTTTTGTACTGTAATGCACATATGAATCACCGGGGTTCTTATTAAAATGTAGATTCTTACTTATTGGATGTGGGACAGGGCAAAATGCCCCATTTCTTACAAGGTCTCTTGTGGTATAAATGCTCTGGTATGTGGAGCTCTCTGCCTTGGGGCCCTAGAGTACATCATCTAAGCCATCAGAGTTGTTCTGTGGGTCCTCTCAACCATGTCATCATATGAGAAGGAGATCCGCCAAGAGTGTGGTGATAACAATAGATTATAGGTGCATTTTTGCAATCACAATTATTCTTCGACCCATCATCAATACATGCTTTTGTTGTGGTGGAAGTCGGTATAAAGGGATGGAATATAAACATGGGTATTGGTTACACAGTTTTCAGGAAAACGAAATTCTCCAGCTAATCTCTCTTCTAGTCAGTGAAATAAGTAGCAGTATAGACGGGGAAATAAAAAGAATCAATTAAGGAATGATACAGATATCTTCAGTGTTTTATCCTTATAAGATGCAAAGAAAAACACTTTAAAAATGTGTATTAAGGAAGAGATGTTACCAGTAAAAATAATGCAGTGAGGTAAATTTAGGTTTATATTTTAGTTAGAGTTAAAGGTATAAAAAGATAAAAAATTACTGTTTTGCCCATAATCTCAGGGCTAGCAGCCACTGCTTTCAAACTCCAAACTCCTTCAATCTTAGTGTTCTTCATCACAAGTGTAGCCATGTCCTGCTGAATTAATCCTGGATTCTTTATTTTGACTACTTTACTAGCTCTCTATTTGCTTGGATTATGTTAATAATCTGGACAGAACTTCAAGAATGCACTTCTATAGCTTTCAAGGAGAAATTCCAATAAATACGTTACTTGCAGAAATGTGTGCCCAAAAGAATGAAAACATTAGAAATAACAATCCCCACAGTTGGTAAGGTTTTTTAAAGCAAGAAACAATGAGATTATGTATATGAAACCCTCTCGACTTGGGGATGAATGACCTATCCGTATTTATTTCACCTATGTTACTCAGTTTAGTTTACTGAATTTTAGAAGATCACTGAAGCTGTGGCTTATTGAGTAGATCAATAGCTGAGACACTAATGCTAATGACTCCCTGGCAGTCTATTGGGTAGTGGTTTCAAGTTTTTGATCTCTGAATCTCCAGTTTTCATTTAAAAAACTTGATTACCTTTGTTTTTGAACTACCTCCTCTGCTTCTACAGTTAACTGTGGAAATATAGTAAAACCACGTGGGTGAAAGTTATTGAACAATTTGTCTCTGAGCTACAGACATCTACTTGCAAACTCGCAGCCCACAGGTCTCTTCTGTCCCCTGCAGGGTCCTTCTGTGGCTTCTGTGTTCTGCCTGGTGGCCAATATGCTCTCCTTTGAAGTGGCCAATCAATCTTTACAACCTGCAAGTTTCCTTATGACTCTGCTGTTTGTTCATGGCTCTGCTTTCCATTAATGTTTTAGTGATTTTTACACTTCTCATCTTCTCCTGGGGTGGTGGTGTCACTTCTTCCCCACACTTCTATTGCTATTATTGCTGCTCCAACTGAAGTCTGGGCTCCTCTTTTGTGACCAATTTAATGACTCATTTTTCCAAGGTCCCAAATGGAATATCCATGCACTCTTAATTTGCTACACATCCCTAGTATGACAGCTAAAAAGTTTCATGTCACTATTATAAACAGTGTTTTTTCCAGTTCTCTCCCTTGCATAGAGCTACGACTATGTTTCTCACAGCCTACGTGTAAAACCTCAAGACTTTTGCTGGGTTGGGTTGTACTTTTCCTACCTCTGCCTCGTAACACTCTACTTTCTACTTTTGTCTAGTATGTAAAGCTATCCCAATACAATAAACATAACTAGATAGTTAACTATTTTTAAATTGTATTTTATCTAAAACTTCTGGCTATTCATAGCAATAAGGGACCTGAATTATGTCTCTTGCTGCTACATTACCAGAACCAGACATCTCTGTGGTTTTTGTTTTGTTTTTGTTTTTGAAGTGTGATTTTGCCCAATGATATGAAATCTCAAATATAAATATGGAAATTTATTTAAAAACCAGGACATATATATGTGAAACAGTCCTGAAACAGATAAGAAAAGGGGTATAAATTTGGAATTTCCTTATCATCTAATACATTAACCAGCAGTCAAAGCAATAGTAATCAATATTTTCTCCGAGTCTGTTTATTTTTTAATCACTGAATGTCATTATCTCAATACTGTGCATCCAAGCTTTGAATGATTATGTGACTTGACCAGTGAACTGGTGTCTTTCAGCTTTGAGTATGTATCTGCTGTTGACTGATCTGATTACGGTAGGAAGCAACTGAATGTGATATCTGATATGTATATGCTGTGTGCCAAGAGACACACATATACACATACACACATAAACGCTGAGAAATGTCATCAAAGGTTTTCTCAATTCTGGTCTAAACTATTATACTCAACAAAGAGTAAATCACTCAATATAGCTCAAGAAAAACTAAGAATTTATTTTAAGGCTAAAAAACATCAAATTAAAACAAAAGCTGATTTTGAGAAGCAGCAGATGGAATGGTGGACTGTAAGTCACCTCATTTGTTTTCTTTCTCTGGTTGGTCTCTTTTGCCAGTTCACCTGGTCCCTTATCCTCTGTTTAAAAAAAGTTCCCTTACATCCTCAGTGCACATGTAACATCAAATCATCCCCAACTTGATTTGATATAAACTACCAATTCCTATGTTCAACACTGGTTGTAATATCCCCCCCTCCCCCCGAAATATATAGTATATAGATTGTACATTGCAAGTCATAAAAAAGATATGCTGTCACATTATGGAAACACAAGTTATGGCCAATAAAAAGCAGGTGATTAAAATCTGATTTAACATAAGTATTGCTGGTTACATTGATACACACACACACACACACACACACACACACACACACACACACATACCAGGCACTGTGCTACAAACTGGAGAGCTAGGTATTGCTACTTCCATTTTATATATAAGGGAACCAAAACTTAGACAAGTTAAGTAACTGCTCAAGGTTATACAACTAGCAAAAATAAGACTCAACAATTCTAGATTATCTGACTCCAGACAGTGTAACATTAAGACCTATATCCCAAACAGCTTGCCTACTATCTCTCTATAGCAATATATCTAAAGCAAGACAGAGTTAATCAAAATATGTATACTTGGAGGTGAAAGTATACAAGAAGCAAAGCCACATGAGACAAAAATAAATCATGCCTGTCAAATAACTTCTCTGGGGAAAGTAGCTGCCTAAAAATATGTGTATGTTGATGTGAATATTGCTACTACCTGGTACCAGTAAACTTTTTTTGCATATGAAAGAATCCGGCCCTCATTTTGATGCTACTTAACATTCAAACCCCTCCTCTATTTCCAACTGTTCTTATTCTTTGCTCAGAAGGAAAATTCTTATAACTTGGCTTCCCATGTAAATTGCCTACAGGGAAAATATACACTTGTCAGGCCAATGCGTATGATTAATATGCCCAACAATATAATTTCTTATTATAGTTATGAAATTGGCAGGCTGTATTAAACAATGTAGGCTCAGATTGCCTTTAACAGAACAGAAACTCCCATTGAAATTTGAATTTCATTAATTAAACCCAAACTAAGGCAGAAATTTATGTGTTGAGTGATATATGATATTTTAAACATTTTTTTTGCAGCTAGAAGAGAATCTTCCATTTTTCCACTTCCTTTTTCTTTATGCACAGAACATATACAAATTTAGCATTCCTAGATAAACTTTTAAATTTTGTATTTTAAACCCTCCTCATAAACTCAACTTCATTCCCAGATAACGTCACTAAAAAATTCTACCAAACATTCAATGAAGAAAAATATAAATTTAACATAAACTCTTCAAGAATATAACAAATATATAATGTATATAAAAAATACATTATGACTAAATGAGGTTTATGAGAAATGTAGATTGGTTTACCATTTGTAAATCAATCAATCTAATTTATCATATTAAATGAATAAAAGTTATATAAATTAAAAAAAAAATCCAAAGCCATTCCTCATCAAGTCACTCAGAAAATTACAAATAAAGTATTTACTCAGCCTGATTATGTCATCTATAGTAAAACAATAGTTAACATCATACTGAGTGGTGAAAGCCTGAAAGTTTTCTCCCTAAGATGAGGAACCAGGCAAACATGTCTGCTTTCATCTCTTCTATTCAACATTGTACTGAAGGTTTCTAGTCAGTACAATAAGGTAAGAAAAAGACATCCTGATTGGAAAAGAAGTAAGACAGTCTTTATTTGAAGATTATAGATGAAATATTTAGGGAATTTAATGGTATATACAAGAATGTTACTAAAACAAATAATTGAGTTTGGCAAGTTTGTAGGATACAAGATTAAGATGCAAAAAACCACAATTGTATCTGTACATGATAGAAATGATAAGAAACAAAAATTTAAAAAGAAAACAGCATTGAATAGCATCAGAAATATGAAATAGGGATAAATCTGATAAATTATTGTGGGGAGCGGGCTGTGAGCTGAAAAGGGCCTTGCAGCTGCAAGGTCATTCCCATGGGAAGCCTCGCCTCGGCAATCTTCCCAGAAAGTACAAGATAACACTAATGCAGTCACAGACATACAAACTGGCCAATACACAAAACAAAATGTTCTAATAATACCTGCTTGTTCTGCTAATACTTGTTTGTATAGATAACTATTCTAAGACTGTATAAAACCTGTGTGTGAAATAAAGATTGCGCCATTGCTCTGCTATCCGTGGACAGTGGACATCCCGATTCCAGCTTTCCTGTCTCTGTGTCTTTTCTCAATCTCCTCACCCTTTCCTGTCAGGCCGAGCCCTCCTGGCTGCGCGGGCCGTGGCAAATTATGTGCTGAGACTTATATATTAAAAAGTACATAATATTGCTGGGAGAAATTTTAAAAGACCTAAATAAACGGAAAGTTATACCATGTCTGGGGACTAGAGAGTTTAATAGTTTTATGATATCAATTCTTCCCAAATTGATTTATAGATTTCATGCAATCTCAATTAAAATTCCAAAAAGATCCTCTTGGCAAGTATGTTATGTGGAGGAATTGTAATTCTCTTGCCTAACGGTGAGTATATAAAACCTTAAAAACACTTTGGTGACGAGTTGGTAGTTGCTTTTAAAAGTTAAACATACATCTACCATGTGACTCAGCCATTCTATTCATAGTTATTTATCCAAAATAAATAAAGGGAAACATGTGTAAACATAAGGGCTTTATAGGAATGTTCATGGTACATTTATTTGCAATAGCCAGTATCTGGAAATAACCCAGATATTCATCCAGAGATGAATGGAAAAATAAATTGTGATATATACATGCAATTGATAGTCATCAACAATAGAAAAAATAAAATATTGATAGACATAAAAGAATAGATGAACCTCAAAACAATTATGTTGAGTGAAATAAATCAGATTTTTAAAGTACTCACTCTATGGAACATAATATATAGAAACAAAAACAAGCAAATCATTGGTTAGCTGGGCAGATGAAAAAAGAAGGAGTAGGGGTGCAAGACAAGAAGGGATGCAAGGCAGAGAGGTACAAAGAAACTTTTAGGAGTGATTGACAAGTTCACTATCTTGATTTGGGCGATGGTTTCATGGGTACATAATAAACAATAACATCAAGTTTTATCATTAAACATGGACATTTTATTTGATGTTAATTATATCTTAATAAAGATGTTAAATTTTTTTAAAACATATGAAAACTTGAATTTCCAGTCTAGACAAAAAGAAGTTACTGCCACTAAGACGTTCAATTAAAAAGCATAAATATCAAGAATCTAATGAGCTAATAATTAACGGAAGTTAAGTAAAAGAAGCTCAATAGCTTCAGCAATATGATATAGAGTTTAAAGAAATACAAAATGATCAAAAGAACCTTCGCTACTAGCATTTTTCAGGAGCCTTTTTGCTAATACATCTCAGGGATAGAGGACAACTAGCCTGGCAATGACAAACACAGAATTCAATCAGATGATTGTGCCAAAGGATTAGATTTTTTTTCTTTCTGAATGTTAGCATTTATGCTCTCACATTGAATTTTAATCCTGTGTAAACAGATTTTTACAATAATTTATACAACTATATGTTCACTTTATCCAAAACACCACATCTTCCAAGATATCCTACATCATTTAGCATTGTCTGTGACTACTCTTCCTAAAAATGTCTTTTTTAATTCTAACCACATTTCAATTATAACTCTTTGAAAATTCCCTGTCCTCTTATTTTCCATGTTATAGTCTTAAATACGAGTACGTATTCCTCAAGGTAAGGTCTTTATGTATGCACCCACTTATCCTATCCATTCACTCGTTCAATAAAAATGTATTAAGTGTCTTTGTCAATCTCTGTGCCAGGTCCTATGGATATTTGATAATCTAAACACACATAATGGTTCCTGCACTCAAATATCATTTTCTACCTGAAGTCTTCCTTGGCCATTTTAAGAAATATTATCATAATCTCTATTACCTTCTCACATTTATATGTATAACTCACACGGCATTTTTGGCATTCTCTCATCAAGGGAATTTTTCTAAACAATATCTCTTTAGTGCTGCTTGATATCAGAACCATATGGGAGAGGATATTTCCTAAACAAACCCTTCAAGCCCACAATCTCAATTTTTGTCATTTTATTTGTCAAAGTAAAAATTGCAATAGACAAAATTAAACAGTCAAAGAAGACTTTATTCAAGACTATTGCCATAGTGGGGAAAGGCTGAACTCAAGTCTAATGAAACCGAAGGTGGAAGGATTTTTAAGCTCTGGTGTACGCAAGTGGAAAAGCACTGGAGGATAATAGAGGTAGGAGGGTGATCTTGGCCTACCTTGAGCACTGAGTTATCCCTGAGTTTGCAAATGCATTTTTCCGTGATTAGTCCCTGGTGTTTGATAATTGGCACCCATTGAAGTTATGCTCTTAGCCTTCCCCAAAGACTGAGATATAAGTGTGCTATGTCCTTTGAAATAATGTACAATTCAAAGGGATGATTCTCAGGTTCTTGAGAAAGAACGTTTCTTGTGTTGTAAAACTGACCAGAAGGTGGGAGAAAATTTACATATATTTCAAAGATACAGAGAAAAAATTACAATTGCAAATTTGCTAAAGAAATTCAATAAGAAAAGTGAAGTCAGGGGCATACAGTCAGGAAGAAATTTGTCTGAAGATTAGTTAAAACTGAGGAAAACTTTAAGGCTGCCCTGATATATTTCTTCGGTTGACCGTTATACCATTCTTGGAATCAGCAAGAAAATCAGAACTGCCATTTCAATACAACACAGCCAATGGCCACATTCTGTGTCCAAAGCATGTGTAAGAGTTAAAGAAAATTGGTTATTAGCACATGTCCTTTTATTCCTTCTAAATATTTTGAATTTTAAAACTCCTACGAGAAAGCAGAGGGACAGTGACTGGAGAAGGGGAAGGGTTTGGGGTGAGGGAAAGGGAGGCAGAACAATTATTTGTATGGAAATTTCCACACAAAGAAAATTTAAAACAGTTTTATAGCCAGCTTCACTTCATATACTTCTCCATGTGAGATTAAAATGGGCTTTTATTCAAAAATGTTCATCTTCTAAAGCACTACAAGATGAGACAGAAGAACAACTGAGCAAGTAGAAAAAAGACAAACACTGACTGAGTTTATTTTTACTTAATTTAGGTCAAACGACAACTATTGACAAACCAATATGCAAGACTGAATTCTAATTACTACATCTGAAAGATTCTTTTTATGCTTTTCTTTTGCCCATATCTTCTCCAAAGAAAGAACAAGATTACTTGGCATCTTTTTAATTCTACTTGAGTATGTTTTATCAGTAATGTCAACGGATCTCAAAAAGTCTGGTCCCAGTTCACTAAAAAATTAAAGGACCATGATTTTCAGTATTTAAATAGTAAGAGCAATATTCAAATAGTAAGAGCTTCAAAATTCAATAGTAAGAATATTTTTAGGCTACAGTTAGCACATTTTTCTGTGCATTATGATCAACTGGAGGCCAGATTAGGTACAGATCATTGGGCCCCACCTCGATGAGTTATTGATTGAGCAAGTCCAAACCCCAAGAATTTCCATGTCTAATAAGTTCTCAGGTGGTGAGAAGACCGATGCTTCAGGAATCACATTTTGCTCTTGGAAACTGTACTGGTTCTTTTTATGTAACGGTTAGCAAATGTTTTCTGTGAAGGGCAAATATGTCAGGCATTGCCAAACAAGATGCAAAATTAAGGATGTTATATATAGACTTAAATAGAAGAGAGAACACAATTTTCAAGAGAATTTTAATAAAAAAATTTAATAAATAATCATTATGGTTGTGCAAGTCCTGAGTTGCTGGGACAAGATCACCTCACCTATTATTGAGCTTCCTTCTGGGATTTTATTTGAATAAAGAATTGCGTGGATAAAAAAAGTCTCTCTTAGACTTTGTCATTTCCCCCTTTGGTGTGCCATGAAGTGCTTTTAATTGCCCTACTGAGAGAACTATTAAACACTGTCATTTCAAATTGTCATCTCACAGGAATTGGTTAAATGAATATAGAAAATCATCAGGCAAGCCAAAATTGGAAGTCTTCACCTTTGTAAGGGAGAAAACATGCATTCTCTTTTAAGAAAAAAATTAAGGGTACATATATAGAAATTTTGATGTGGCACAAAAGGATATATGAAGAGAGCCCTGATTATCATATTAAAGCTGGCAATACTGTCACATACATACATTTAGAGAAGAAGCAGAGCAACTCAGATAGGTGACATGAACCTCTGGGTGTCTAAATGGTCATGATGAGATTATACGCATAATTAAAGTCTGTTCCCTTGCTTAATTAATATGTTCATCCATCTGAAGTACAAAGAAATTGAGAAGTCAATGAATAGACACAATAGACTGCAAATCATTCTTATTTACATAAACAGTGGTATTTGGCATTTAAAAGTGCATATTTCCATTAAACATTGAAAACATTCTTTTTTTACCTACTCTTGAGTCAGTAAAGATGCATCTGTGTTCCATACTTTGATGTTCAGTAGTACTTCTGTTATCCTGAGTTTATATGCAACACTGACTTCTCCATTTAATGCAGTATCCGTAATCATACTCATCATCATCACAAAATGTTTTACATATTCCTTTCACTTTTTGGCATCTCTCAAATCTATACTTTGGTTCAAAGTTACTTCTGGCTGCAATCGATAAAGAAAAAGTCGTCAATCCAGGTTTTCATTTGAGGTTCTTACTAAGTGGAGGAAAAAATCTGTCCTAGACATGAGATCATGTGTGTGAGATGGAGATTCTAGGATATCAGATTGTTTTAAAACAGAATTTATCAGTTGTTTTAGAAAGTGACCAAGCCATAAACATTTTATTTACACAAAATAGTTTTGTCATATTAACATCTCACATCAGTCCTAAACTTCAGCTGACTCCTGGGGGCACTTCCCAGCCTAATTTTTTTGTTTCTTTATTAAGATCAGATTTACTCTCCCATGTTTTCATTAAGACAATGTTTATAGATATTTAAATACATATAATTTTCATTTTCATGTTTTCTCAGTTTTTTAAATCTACTGTTATTATCTTTACACAGAATCATTTGTTCAATGCTTTCTTCATCATTCCAGATCTCACTCCTCTTAATTGCAATATTCCTTTACTATACTAGAGCAAACGGATAGGTCCCTTTTGCCAGTCTACAACTTCTGAATGAGCAATATGCATAATTTAGTACTTAATTATATGTATTTTTCTTAAACATGAGTTATGATACTTTTATTCTTGCGGCCAAAATGTAAACCCCTATATGACAGTTATGATTTCTTCTGAGTCTTTGTTCTGTCCTACCCAGTATAGCCCAATAATTATAACATAGTAGTTGTGAAAATACTGATAGAGTAATTTACTGAGGAAACAAAACCACTTTAGATATACACATACAAACAGTTTTGTATACATTAAGTATTTAGTAAAAAGGGGAGCCACACGCTAGTCTTTTAGTTAGTTGTCAATCTTCTAGGACAATGCAAAGAAGGGTGTTCTAAGATTCCAAACTTAGAACAACTTTGTGTTAACACATTAAACTACAGTAAATGGAAGCAAATATTTTTGTTATTTGATGATTTTATTTTTCTTAATGATTCAATTGTACTGCAATTAATGTCTTTAAATAAAAAAAAAGACTATGAAGTCAGGATTATTTTTTTCTCCAAATTTCATCATAGCACTTACTTATCTTGGATAAGTCACTCCACTTATCCACATGACAGAATATAATAAACATAGCTATTACAAATATATTTGGAATATTAAATTTTATGTGTCAGGAACATAAAGAAAAATAATTTCACTAAAATGTAGATAATGAATTAAACTGAATTTAGATTAAAATTATGTAATGTTAACTCATAGAACCTAATTGCCTGTCTACAATCTAATTGAAATTCAAAATGGTTTCATTTCAATGCCACATGTCAGGTGTTTATTTGAGTGCCTAATAATCTCTGAGCATTAGGTTGAGAACTGGACAGAAACTTCAAATGTGTAGAATGTAGAGAAGATTTCAAGTGCACTTACTTTATCATTAATAAAGTTAGTAGGAAAGAGAACTAAGTTAAGCTTAAAGTGCAAGAAATTGTCAGGCAGGTTTTGACATGTGAATATATGTAACTGCTTTGAGAATGGAAAGCTAATTCATGATGACAGAATCCCTGGCCACTGGTGAATTTTGGCAAAATCTAAAGTTATTTCACGCCATACTTGATATAATTTAAAGTAGGGAAGAAGGTGATGCATGATTTCATTTTACTTTTTAAAAAATACTTTCGTTGGGTGGGTACTTTTTAAGCTAATCAACATTGCTGAGACCCTAATATTTTGTCAACCTACCAAAGACTTGTTGACTTTTAAGATACGTTTAATTCAGAAAAGAGACGTATAGATTTATAATGATCATTGCTAAAATTTAAAATATACTAATGTTCTTTTTACTTTCTCATTATTTCAAAGAATAGAAATGTTTTAAATCATAAAATCTATAGAACTATATGATCCAGAAACAAAAAGCATGCTTTGCAAAATTGGTTCTATCACTTCTTAGGTATTTGCAAATAATATATCACCTTAGAACCACAGCTATGTTGTGTAAAAATTTCAAGTAGAAATTTGTTCTCACAAGACACAGAAAATGCATTGACTACCTGAAAATATTACTGATTTTATTTGACATTTCCATTTTCATTTTTAAATTTCTGTGAGAATGAGTGCTTAATTATAAACCAGTGATTCTAAACCAGGGGTTCCAAACCAGGCCCCTCAAAGAGGATTGGCCATGGAGGTAGATATTTTCGATTGTCACAATTAATGGAGGAGTGTTATTGGCATTTGGTGAGTAAAAATTAGGGATACTGCGAAACATCCTGCAACTAATGATATAATCTCATGATATAAGCTAATAATATAGTGATATAATTATAATGATACAATGCAGAAGGCAGCTCCCACAACAAAGAATTGTCTGGACCAAAATATCAATAGTGCAGAGGTTGAGAAACCCTATTTAAATGAATATTGTAAAATACTTTTGAAGATATTTATACTACAAGGGAATACATTAAGTAGTCAAAGTCTATATTCTGTTATTAACTCCTTTGCTGCAATGTTCAGCTATCTCCAAATGAATATTTCCATTTATGAGATTTTTCTCCATTTACAAGATTTTTAAATATGTTCTCCTGTGGCTTGCACTATCATCAACAAAGAAATTTTGTATGCCATATCATGTAATGTTTTGTAATAAAATTTTTATGTCATCAATGCCATTAGATTCTAATTTATCTATACTTTAATTGATACCCCTTAGTATGTTTTGAGTATTTTTTGCTAAAATTCAATATAATGGTAAATTTATTACCATATAACAAAGATTTAAAATAAAAATAATGTCAAAGCAGCTCAAAATGCTATTATTAAATGCCTACAATAGTCAAAATATCAACTTTCTATTTTTTCGTGGATTTTGACACATTTTGGGAAAAAAATCAAATCAACACAGTGAAAGGATTAAAATACGTGAAAGATCATGCATGTGATAAGGCTTCAATGTATGTTTAGCAAATAATTGTTTCATAATGGGAACTCACGTTTATTAAAATAAAACCCTAAAAATTACACAGTCTCTTGTGATGAAAATATATCTAGAAACTTGATCAAAATAGAAAAAAAATCCTTCCTCGTGCATATCCCTGTAACAGATAATGGTTAGTCTGAACATACATCCTTAGATCTCATATCTACATTTAGAAAATGAAATGCGATGCCACAATGAAAATACCAAGAGGGTAGCTGGGGTCTGGCAATTCTTTGACTTCTCATCTCCTTCTGAGTCCATGTCTGATCCAAATGTATCCACACAACACATTCCAGTTTTCTTGTTAAATAACCAAAAAATTATTCAATTTCATTTTGGGAGTAAGGGAAGTTAGTAGCTGTTTTTATTACTATGTTGTGGTATTGATGATTTTAAAAACTCTGAATTAATACAAATAACTAAATTGTATTCCTAAACTAATAAAGAAGTAGATTTTGCATTTTTTAATAGAACTTGTGTGATACAGAGGTATGGTTGAGAAAAATACTGTGGACCTTCACAGGAAGTAGTAAGAGGAACTCAGGCAGAGTGGAACTGCAGAGTGAAGATAACTCCTTCTTTCTTTTGCCGTCTGCCCCCTTAGACAGAGTCATTTCCCTGGACTGAGAAGCTGAATTCAGCTATTATTCTTAGTTTCTGACTTTCTTCATTAAAATATTTAATTATGTATAGCCTCTTTTCCTTAATGAAATTCTTTTCTTCCTTTCTTATTCTTTTTTCTCTTTCCTGATACATATTTTTTCTCCACTAAATTATAGAGCAGAACAGAAATTGGACTTTGTTATGATTTTCCTCTGCTCTTCTGTTCTTCTGTTCTGGTCATCCTCTCACTTCAGCTCTGTCTCTCTCATGCAAGGGGCCTATACTCTCAATGTCTAGTCTCACAAGCCCAGTGGATTTATATTTTTTCCTGGGATTATCTGTAGAACAGCATTTAATAATAAAATAACAGCACATTTCTATTATAGGCTTGTGGTCCTCTTATTTCTTTGACCTAGGGTTTCTCACAACACAACTATGTCAACTCACACAAGGCACATAGAACTTTAAATTGTTGTTGAAGAACTTCCATAAAACAAAATCTGCTTATGCTGGTACCAAGCGATCAAGAGAAAATGCAATGCAGAGGCACCAGATACACGTGTGATACAGAACCACTTCTGAATGGTTCAGTATTAAATTTTATTTAATGCGTTGTGTATTACAGACATACACAGGCCTTGAAGGGTGTGCTGAGAAGACTTAGTATCACTGGTCCTCTCTTCTTGGACCATGTGCCTCTTTCTTTTCTTCTGTGTTCTTTACTTCTGCAAGCAGCAATGAGTTGCAGGTCTCATGCAGTAAGCAATCCTAATTTCATTTTCATGGCACTCAAGTTTACATCGACCATTACCCTTTTTGCACTCTCTCCTCAAATCCAAGCTACCATATTGGGGGTATCTCTTTCTGGCTGTAAAAAGGAAAGAATGACTGAAATTAGCAATCTAGCTATGATACACCTATATTTTAAATGGAGAAAATTCAGGAAGCAAATATCATAGAGTAGGACAAAAGATTAAAGGCTATGAAAATCTTACTGAGGAAAGTTTAAGTAAATGCACTGCCCCTGGTGTAAGGTCAATCCTAGAAATGAGAAAGTTTCTAAGACCTAAGTGAGATGTGCCAGCTTGCTGATTTACAAATCACTAGGTAATAAATCAAGAATAGTCCCCAAAGTCAAGACGAAAAGGGTATTCATAATTTATTTTCTGTCAGGTTGAGTCGCTACAATCACCTAATTGCATCTGGGTTCCCCCTTACTGCTTTCATAAACATTATTTAGACTGAATGTTGTGCTTTATGAGTTCTTCAAGATTTCTACTGCAGCTTGATTTTGCTATTCTAAAATGTTGAGAGAGAGGCAATGTTAGGCAATTTGTTGGAATTCTTACAACTCCCCTGGATATTTTTGGATTCACTTCCCTGAAGAAATGATCTAACTTAGACACATGTCTGATGAGAGACAGCATTGATTAAGACAAAAAAAATTAGAATGTCTAGAAGGTGTGGCCATTGTTGGCCATTATAGGATTTCTAAAATTACCAGTGCTCCAAGCTACACATTTCCTATTGTAGCTTGGAGACTGACAATCACTTGAATTTTATTATTTATGATAGTTGGAGATACTGGGGAAAATGTGGGATGTTGGTCTGATAGGCTGTAAGAACGATTCCAAGCTAAATATATTTAATTTTATATTTCACATTACATGTTGGCCCATGTGTTTTCAGAAAGAAGTCCTTTGAAGAAAGGAGTGCTTCAGAAAGGAGTCTTTGAACCACGTGGGGCGTAAGGGCATCCACAACCCTCCCCACCACACACACACACACACACACACACACACACACACACACACACACACAAAGTTGAAAATCTGTATATAACTTTTGACTCCTTCAAAACTCAACTACTAATAGTTACTGTTGACCAGAAGCCTTACCAATAACATAAATAGTGTACTAACACATATTTTGAATGTTATATGTATTATATACTGTATTCTTACAATAAAGTAAGCTAGAAAAAAACTGTTTTTACAAAATCATAAGGAAGAGAGAATGCATTTACAGTATTTATTGAAAAAAACCCATGTATGAGTGGACCACACACTTGAAAACTTGTTGTTCAAGGGTCAACTGCAGAGCTCCTTGTTAAGCTCTATGCCATTTCCTAGAGCAGGGTGTCTCATGTAGACACTATTGACCTTTTGGGTTGAACAGTTTTTTTGCTGTGGGATGCTATTCTGTTCACTGAAGGATGTTTAGAAACATCCCTGGCCTCCCCCTACCCACTATGCCAGTAGTACCAATTGTGACAACCTAAAATGTCTTCAGACACTGCTTAATGTCTCCTTGGGAATGAAGCTGCCTGTCATTGAAAACCACTGTTCTAGTGATGCCGTGATAAACCAAACATATATTGCCTCCAACCTCAGATACATTGCTCAAATACAATCTTCTCTCTGAAGTTTCTGCTGATCACTTTCAAGAAAGTAATCTTTCTTTCCATTGCTCTCACAAAGCACTCCATGTGCAACATTCATATTGTATACTAGAGATTGTCTTTAAACAAATATAAATTCCTACTTAAGATATAAGCTAGAAATGAGCAAGATAATAAAAAAATAATTTCATTTCATAATTTGTTTTTAATTTTACTCATGTACTATTTTATCCCTTTGGCTACTATTCACCTCTTTTGAAACAGGAAAAAAATCATGACTACCCTTTCACCACAAAACTGTACTATCTATTCTACAATCAAAGTACATGTCAGATTTAAAGAAAAGTGATTATTGGTAATAGCGCATATTTCAATTTGGCAGATAAAGTGAAACAATAGGTGAGAATGAAACAATATCACATTTCTAAACATTCATTGCATTTATGAACTCTAGAAAATGAATTGGAAAGCTAAATGACTTCACTGGAAATTTCTCTGCATAGAAAACTAAAGACTTTTATCTAGACATTTTTTCATCTGTAACAGTCTTAGTGGAATGAGTTTTTCTACTTCAATTTTGTGTTAGAACTTTCACCACCTGAATACACACATAAACACACACACATACACACATGAGGTGTGACAATTAATTGTGCGAACTTGTTGCTAACCTTTTTGATATCAGAGGGATTATTCATTATGAATTTGTAACAACTGGACAAATGGTTAACCAAGTGTACTATTTGGAAGTGCTGAAAAGGCTGCACGAAAAAGTTAGATAATCTGAAGTTTTCACAAACAATTCATGGTTCTTGCATCACGACAATGCACCAGCTCACAGGGCACTTTTTGTGAGGGAGTTTTTAGTCAGTAAACAAATAACTGTATTGGAACATACTCCCTACTCACCTGATATGGCCCCCAGTGACTTTTTTCTTTACCAGAAGATAAAGGAAATATTGAAAGGAAGGCATTTTTATGACATTCAGGACATCCAGGGTAATATGACAACAGCTCTGATGGCCATTCCAGAAAAAGAGTTCCAAAATTTCTTTGAAGTAGGCACTGGTGTAGGTGTATAGCTTCCCAAGGGGAGTACTTCGAAGGTGACCGTAGTGATATTCAGCAATTAGGTATGTAGCACCTTTTCTAGGATGAGTTTGCGAACTTAATTGTCATACCTTGTATTTTGTGTGTGTGTGTGTGTGTGTGTGTATGAGGAACTCTAAAAGAGTTACATAAATGTCATTTAAGTTTACTTAGTTCCACTGCATATGTTGGTGAACTAACTATAAGATGAAACACAAGATTCAAGATTCTTATTGATTAACTATTTTCTAAAATGTTTATATTCCATATCACACCTATTTAATTTTGCAGAGAAAATATATATCTTGACATCTTTCTTTTATTTAGAGATTTTTTTTTGTTCAAAATTGTATGATTTCTTTCAAAATTTTGCACGTGTCATTAACAGGGACAATGACCTCATTTTGAAAATATAAGAAAAAATATATACAAAAAGTTAACACTGATGTTGTAATCTATATCACTCTCTGACCCAACTGGTTTATAAAATAAGTCTGCAGGACACATGACTTTTAAATTTGTTGCTAAATCCTTGAATAACTTCAGTTATTAGTAGGGGCACCTGATATGGCTGTTATAAGGAAAAAATAATTTAATGAAACATAAAAAAACACTGGGCACAGTGATTTATTAATGTTAGCTATGGTTGAAATTAAAAGAAGAAAAGGATTTATCACATGTTAATATATATTTTTTTAGTGTGGGGGGAGCTCTTTCTAGATCTAGAAAAAATCCAGAGATCGTTTTCTAACAATTTTTGAATGGAGGAAGAGGAAGTTATTTTCTTAGCTAGATTAATAACTGTATTACTTTGTCACTTCATTGATGCTTGGTCCCTAGTTAGAAATTTATCCACTTGCAACCCTTAATGATAATTTATCAGTTTGTTATGTGTAAATTTTTAGATTGTCATCATGGACTTTACAATAATCACAAAGAAAGATAAGTTAATTTAGTCTCCTAGGCCTCTATTATGACTTCTAGTCATAATTCAGGAACTAAAAAGGAATATTTTCCTGAGGGTTAGTATATTTGCGCCTTATTTCAGTGCCAGTATCATAAATCAGGTAGACTTGAGCTCGTCCTTAAGCTCTTTAAGGAGAAGGGAGTAGACTCAACGATCACTCCATCTCCAAAACTTATTCTATTTCTATGCAATTAATACTTACACACCAATTCAGAAGAAGAGAATGTGTTATATATCTGGTGTGAAGAGATAATCCTTGAGGGGGAAAATTTCTCATGAAAAATACAGCTCATGTACAAGGTATTGCACTCAACATTAGTGTGATCTGTAGCAGTCAGACAGAAGAGTAGTGACTAAAACTATTTAAAGAAAAGCCAAGAAGGGACATGATTTGCCTATTGTTACCAAGGACAGAATATTGAGAAAGGCTTCCTACTGATTGGGAGCTGTATACTGGCATAGGTTGAAAGGAAGGAAAAGATAAATAGATCATTCCCTGAAACAGAACCATCTACAAGTTGATTACGCTAAAGAATATTTTTTTCAGCAAGAATAAATTTTAACTAATTCTTTCAGGATGAAAGTAATTAGACTAATTTATTGACCTTATTTTTTTTAACTTTTCATCTTGAAATGATATTAAATTTACAGAAGAGTTGCAAAGATAATAGAGGCCAACATTCCCTTATGGTAACATCTCAACCCTGTTATATTTATCAAAACTCAGAAATTATTATTGGTATAATACTATTAACTAAACTACACACTTTATTCACATTTCACCAGTTTTCCCACTATTGTCTTTTTTTCCCCCTCCTTTTCCAGGGTCCAATCCAGAGTATCATGTTGCATTTAGTATAAAAATCTTTAATCCCCAAGTTTTTATCACATTTTTAACAAGAAACAACTGGTGTCTTGTCAAATTCATTGCCACAAATATGCTCATAAATATTTCTATGTTACCTGGTAAAATTGTGACCCAAAAGAGCAGAATAAAGAAAAAAAGATGAATCTTCATGGTAGAGAAGTCCTTAGGAATAAAATGTCAAAAGATCTTTGTCCAGTCTGGTTTTTCAAATAAGGAAACAGAGAACTCTTTTTATTTATAGATTCTCCTAGGAAGTGGTTCTACCTACTGAGGCTTATCAATAGCAAGAACATTTGTATGCTTGGTTGAATTGCGCTGTGTTCAAAGAGCATGGTCACAAAAAAAATTATTAATTTTTTCTCACAAAAGTAACACCTGGTTGCGTTACCTTAAATAATCTCTCATGAAAACAATCTTTAAGGGACTTTTAGAGGATATGTGTTTGGGTTGCTAAAACATCATGGTGAAAATGTTGCAAATGTCCTATCTGCTGTTGTATGCTACATGTCATGCTACATATGCTAATGTTCTTAATATTAAGCTGTCGAATGTCTGAATCATAGGATTTTATAGCTGAAAGTTTCCATTGAGATCACTTTTGTTTACAGATGAAAACAATGAGAACCAGAGACGTTGAATGATTTACTTTAATTCAGGGAATGTATAATTATTTAAATGTAACATGATCAGGAAATTGTGGATTCATTAATGAGCATGGGACATATTTGACACAATAGGTTTTTAAGTATGACATAATTTTCTTATAATAAATCATCTAATTTCACAATTCTAGGTTCAATGTTTTTAATTCTGTTTATGGAACTGGAAGTGACATCTGATCCAATTTGAATACTGTCCAAGTCTACTATTTCAGATACATGTGGAAGAGCTAGAAGTTTTACACAGTATCCAGAAGTTGATGCTGTAGTCAGAGAACAATTCTCTTCTACCACAGAGTCAAAGAATTTCTAGGACATTGTTCTCAAACATTAGCTACTTCACAATCCTCTGGAGGGCTTATTAAAAACAGATTGAAGACCCCAGCCTCAGCATTTCTGATTTAGTAGGTCTAGACTAGAGTCTAAGATTTTGCATTTCTACCAAGATCCTGAAATGCTAATACTACTAAAAGGGGCCACATATTACTCTAAGAAACCTGATTTATTTCTTCTCTAAAACATCAGAAAAATAAATCACAGAGGCATAGAATCTATGTTTTAGATTAACAAAGAATGTGAGACTTCTTAGAGATTCCAGTCTAATCCTTTCATGTTATAAATGAGGAAAGTGAAATCAAGAGAGATTAACTTATTTGCTTAATAATTGTTATCCTTTAAAAAACATTTCAAATTATAAAATACAAATGGAAACTTTGGACTTAAATCAAACGTAAGGAGTTTGGTTTAGCTGTGTTTTTTTTGTGTGGAAAAGAAATAAAAATGGAAATTCAGCATCAGCTGATAGGAGGAAGACTACTTCAATATATTACTATGTAGCATTTATTCAACAAATACTTATTGCACTCTAAATTTTGCCAAGTTGGAATTTGCTACAAGCTGATGGCATATTGGAGGAATGATCAGAGTTTAAATACTGATCCACAGTGTGACATCAACCAAAATGATGGGGTAAAGACCTCTTAGAACCTGCCCCTCCAAAAAAGCAATAGAAAAAACTGTTGAAAACTGTCAGAGAATTAACATTTTGAGCACTTTGGAAGTAAACCAAAGACTTGCAAAAACTGAGAGAGTACTAATTCAAGAAAAATCACCAAATCTCTTAAGAAAAATGAGCTTTGTAACATTTTAACATACCTTAGTCTCATCCCTTACTCCTCAGCTTAGCATAAACCTTGAAAAATAATGGTCCACATTCATGGTACCAGAATGATTAGAACATGGCTAGAGCTCTTCAAATTGTCATTCCTAGAAAAGGGTCATTATTTATCTTGTCAGGTGGTTTTCTGGAAGACCCCGGTTAAAGGTTTATCTTTATTTCTCCTGACCTAGAGAACATGTGCAGTAGTAAAGACACTCCCAAGGAGGATTTTTCAAAAACATTTATAGGCAAATGTTTTAGTCATTGTGATCTGACCCAGTGGGTAAGAGTTATGGTAAACAATAGTCTAACCAAAAAATCAGAAGGAAAGTTTGAGGAAGAAGATATGTGTAGGGGCTTTGGAAGGGAATCCTTTTGGCTAAAATGGAAGGACACAAAACAATAACTGTAATCAACATGAAGGCATAAAAAATACCAGTGAAGATCATTATATACTCTATAGCAAAGGTGAAGTACGTATTGCCTCACCTGGTTTATTTAAGTAAACTAAATACATTTTTGGAATTTGCTGCGGGCCAATTAAAAATGGATTGCGGGCTGCAGTTGGCCAGCAGGCCGCAGTTTGGACACTCTGCTCTATGGGTAAATATAAGAGACAGTATAATTGTATTTTTGTCTGTGATTCTTTTTTCTACATGATTTAGAAGACAACTGCATAAAACAATAAGTTTATGTCTGTGGGCACAGAATGTAGTAGATGTAATTTGTGACAATAATAGCACAAAGGGGAGGAGGATGGAGCTACAAATTGCAAAACTTTTGTGTAGTATTGAAATTAAGTTGGTATTAATACAAACTAGATTCTTAGCTTACTTGTAATTTTCATTGCAATCTCTAGGAAAATAACTATAAAATTCCTAAAAGAAACCACCAGAGAAATAAAATGTTGCACAAGAAAATATCTACTTAACAACAACAACGAAAAAATAAGGCATTAATAGAGAAATTGAGGAACAGAAAAGACATGAAACATTTAGAAAACCAATAGCAAAATGGCAGAAATAATTACTTCTTTTCAGTAATTAGACTAAATATAAATGGATTGTTTTTACAATTAAAAGGCAGAGATTAGAATAAATTAAAAAATAAATGACCCAAGACTCACTTAAGATTCAAAGACACAAATAAGTTGAATGCAAACGAATATAAAAAGCTAGTCCATGCAAATAATAACTAAAAGAGAATGGCAGTGATTGTACTAATATCTGACAAAATAAACTTAAAGGTGAAAATTGTTACTAGAGACAAAGAAGGCCATTATATAATGAAAAAATGGTCAATCCATCAAGAAGATATAATAATTATAAACTTTATGCACCTAACATAAGAGCCCCAAAATGCATAAAGCAAAATATGACAGAATTGAAGGAAGAAAGAGACAATTCAAAAATAATAGTTTGAGACATTACTATCTGACTTTTGGTAATGGATACAAAAATTAGACAGGTCAGCAAGGAAACAGAAATATTAAACAACACTATAAACTAAGTAGACCTATTAACTCACTAACTAGGTCTATTAACTAACTAATATGTAGAACCCTCCATCCATCTGAAGCAGAACACAAGTTCTCATGTGAACATTCAACATTCTCTAGGATAGCCATATATCAGGAATAAAACAAGTATCAATCTATGTAAATAAATGAAATAATACAAATTGCGTTCTTTGACTACAATGGAATAAAATTAGAAATCAATAACAGAAATATATTTGGAAAATTCACAGATATGTGAAAAGTAAACAACACATTCCTAAATAAGCAGTGGTTCAAAAAAAAGTAAAAATAAAAATTAGAATATACTTTGGATTAATGAGAACAAAAATAAAACAAACCAGAGTTTACGGGATACAGTGAATGCATATGGAAGTGCAAGAAACCCCAAATAGGCAAACAATCTTAAAAAAGAAAAACAAAGACAACTTACATTTCTTATTTTAAAATGTAGTGCCAACCCACAGTAATCAGACAGTGTAGTTCTGGCATAAGAAGAGCCACATAAATCAATAGATTAGAATTGAGAGTCTAGAAAAAACAACAACTCATACATCTTTGTTCAACTGATTTTTTGATAAAAGTGCCAAGATAATTTTATGGGGAAAAAACACTCCTCTCAAAAAATAGTCCTGAGACAACTAGATATGGTTAAAAAGTGGAAACAACCCAGCTATCCATCACCTGATGACTGGGTAAACAACTATGGTATATCCATACAGTAGAATATTATTCAGCCATAAAAAGAATAAATTACTGATACATACTACAGTATAAATATAACTTGAAAGTATTAAGTGGAATAAAATAAATCAGACACTTAAGCCCATCTATTATATGAGTTTATTTACATGAAAAATCCTCAATAGTCAATTCCGTAGAGACAATAAATCAATAGACAGGAAATGAGGGGAAGAGAGATTTGAGAGTAAATGCTAAGATAAGGGGTTTTTTGCCATTATGGAAATGTTCTAGAATTAGGTAGTGGTGATGCTTGTACAACATTGTAAATATACTAAAATCCTCCTGAACTGAATACCTTAAAATGATAGATTTTATGTTATATGAAATACCTCCAAATTTTAAAAGAAGAATAAACATTATGGGGAAAAACACATCAATCTAACAAGAAAATTTAAATACAAAATGCTTAATTTTATGCCTTCCCTGTTCACAGAATTTCTTTCAGAAAAAAAGGGAATATAGGAACATATTATAGTAAAGGTTCTCTTTGCTTTTGTTGCACATGGCAGTAGTAAGAATCTTCTTTTACTTTTCTGAGAACCTTGAGCACAGTTTTAAAATCTTTGTCTAGTAGATTACAATCAGGCCTTTTAAGGGGGATAGTTTCTGTTAATTTTGTTTTATTTGGATAGGGCATAAATCAAGTTTCTTTGTATGCCTTCAGATTTTTTTGTTGTTGAAAATTCCACATTTGAATTTAATAATGTGGTATCTCTGGAAATCATATTCTTTCCCTTCCGCAGGGTTTGTTGTTTTTGCTATTATTTTTGTTTATGTATACTGTCGCTGCAAAAAACTAACAGCTTTCCCAGGTGTTTTCTGTGCCTTTCCCTGGGCATGCATAATCACTTTCTAATTTTTCCCTCCAAATATGCAGTTGTTTGAATGGCTTAGTTTTTAATGTCTGGCTCTGAAAAAGGAAAAGAAAAATAAAAGGGGAGGAAGGGAGTCAACACTTTAAATTCACTGGAAATCACTTCAGCTGGAAGGGGAGGAGCTTGTAACGATGGGGGTAGGCGCAACAATAATAGCCACTCTCCTCTTAGTGCACAACTTGGTGACTGGAAGCATCTGAAATAGATACATCAGACAGATTCTGCCAGTGCAATTGTTGTCAAGGTGGGGAGAGAGATTCCTGGTGCTTTCTCATCCCCATTATAGCAGAATTCTCTCTTCATTTAGTTTTGTATGCCAATTTTTTAATGTAATATTTTCCATATATGTGTTCATATGAGTATTGAATATTCTTTCACTCTGCAGTTTCCTTTTGTTTTTTTGTTTTTTGTAATTGCTTTGGTATTTTGAAACATTTATATACTTATTTAAATGGTCATTATTTTATTCCACTCTTTGGTTTTCCTTTGAGAAAAATCCAGTTACAAATATATTGAATACCCATTGCCTGTGTTTATAGATATTACTTTATTTTGAATATTAAATTTTTTTCTTTCAGTATGCTTAATGCTTCCTTTACTCATATCTGTCCTTTATTCACGTGCTACCCATTCAGTCTTTTACTTTTTTTATTTGTTCTAATTTTGACTTCATTTCTGAATTTAAAATATTTATTTCTGAGATAGGACAGTTCACATTTTATATCAACCTGTATCTAAACAACCTAATTTCTGAGATTTTTAAATTTCTTATTTGTTCTTTTTAAATAAAAATATTAATCATTTTATTAAATTACTATAACTTTATGCTGATATATTGGTTGTAAGTTTCATGTACTTTGTGACAGTATTTTTTCTATCATTTATTAGAATGATAAGCTCATGTTTATGTCTTTTCTTTGGTAGATTTCAATCATATTTGATTGTATAAATTTTGATCCCAAATTAAGAAGATTGGCTATTTTTTTTCAGTTCCACAATCCCTTTGCACTGAAATTATAAATATTACTATATCCACTCCAATTAAGATATATTAATGTATGCTATTAATTTGTGTTTTTTGTCATAAGGACACAATGGATTGTAGCTTGTCAGAAAACATTGCTAGTTATGTGTTGTCTTCATTTTAAAAAATATTTCTTAACTGTTCTGCAATATTGCAGATGAAGTTGGTAAAACTACTTTAAATTGTTTATTTAAACTAGTGGCAAAATGTGCATAGTCTATGTGTGTAAGAGATGTAAGCCTATACAGAATTAAATGTGCTGGGATTTTATTAGAAGAAATTCTTGTAGGAGTCAAAAAAGAAGAGGGTCAGGAAAGGTGAGGAGAGCCATCAGACTGTGATGCAAGGTTGATCCTGAATGAAACAAAGGAAACATTTGGATGGACGCATCTTACGCTGCTGTGCAGCCTAAAAAGGGTTCAGCCACGTCATAGTGGAGTACTCCCCACCAAACCAGCAAGCTAAGGATTCCCACATCTCTCAGGGAAGTGTCTGCCTTAAAAAGCTCCCTATAACCAGTCACTGACTGAGACCAGTCTGTGTAGATTGTGGCCTCAGCACAAATGCAGCAAAGGATCTCAAAGTCTATATCACCTGGAGCCCTTGATCAGTTATAGTCACATTTTGATGGCCCTTTAAGTCTTCCCTTCATAAATAAAGCTGCAAAGAACATCAGAGCACATATATCTTTATGGATAAATGTTTTCAGATCTTTGGGTAGATACCCAGTGGAATACTATTGTGTCATAAGAAAAGATGAAATAGTGCCATTTGCGACAACGTGGATGGATCTTAGGTTATAATGCTAAGTGAAATAAGTCAGACAGAAAAAGTTGAGAACCATATGATTCCACTGACGTGTGGTATATAAAACTGAAAACAACAAAGGAATAAGAGAAACAAATTAAGAAACAAAAACTCATAGACACAGACAATAGTTTAGTGGTTACAAGAGGGTAGAGGGTGAGAGGAGTAGTAGATGAGGGTAAAACGAATCAAATATATGGTGATGGAAAGAGAACTGACTTTGGGTGGTGGACACACAATGTGATATATGTATGTAGATGATGTATTACAGAATTGTACACCTGAAACCTATGTAATTTTACTAACACTCGTCACCCCAATAAACATCAATTAAAATATAAATAAATAAATAAATAAATCAGCTCTTTTGTCATGCAAATTTACTTCACCTAGGTTTGAATAGCAGCTCCTCTGTGATTCTCATGGATCCTTCTTCCTAAAGCAAACCCTAAAAAGGATAATAGTAGGAGGAATCTCAGCCTCCTTCACTACGATTCATCACTGGGTCTCAACTGATACCTATCCTCCCCTTCCCCAACTGTCCATCCTAAATATTCTTCACCCTTAGCTATCACATCACCAGGTTTGGTGGCTTTTCTGGAGATGTGACCCAAACCTTTGTCTAAAGCGGTTTGAATCCTTAATAGTAATACTGTCCTCCATTGAACGTTGCTGCACATATCTATTCAAAGTTACAACGGGCAAGGGAATATTGCAAGTGTTCTACACATTCTATACTCTTCAGTTGTTGTTTTTTTGTATTTGTTCAGGATCACTCACGAAGGGCATCTGTTTTTGCCACAGGGGTCTGAAATCACACAAATCTAGAGTCTTTCATTTCTCAACTCCAAAGTTGCTTCTGAAAAGTCAAGGACAGGGTAGGACTACTGAAATCTTGTTTTCAAAAATTATCTTCCTCTAAATTTTTGGACTGCCTCGGGTTTACCATGATCTACTCGTAGCCACTAACTCCATGGGAAATGGAACTGGTTCTTGGAATTATACTGCCATAAAAACTACTCTCTGAGTGTTGTGTAACTTCATGACAGCTATTTCTGTATTGTTCAAGTTTTCATATTCAATTTTATTTCTTATTCACTACAAATATACATGAGCAGATGTTCTCACCTCTGAATGATGGTATAAAATGATCCTAACCTAGTCTTATATATCTTTTTATTACATTCTGTTATCCATTGTTTGTAATATTTATATAATGGCCTACAAAATAAGTCACAGATCTAATGAAGAAAGAAATATATTTTTTCGGATCATTTCACCTTCACCATTAGAAGTTTCATAGTTCATATTCATGCTCATATTGCTGTGACATTTTTTTCTACTTCTGGCTTCTGGAAGGAAAGAATAGAATGGAACTGTAATCCAGCCACGACATAAGAAGTTTTCCAAGTGGATTTAGATCAATTGTCAGGAAGTTACTATCAGGAAAAATTGGCCCATTAAAGATTTTTGTAAATAAAATGTTATTGGAAGACAGCCACAGCCATTTGTTTATATGTTGTCTATGGCTGTTTCTGTCCATGGCATAGTTAATTGCAACAGAGAAAGTAGTGGCCTATAAAGCCCAAAATATTTGCTACCTGACACTTTACCATTACAGAAAGTTTGCCAACCCTGATTTAGGCTTTTGCATTAATATGATGAGGTATTTTTAGGAGAGAGTATAACTTTGATTCTTATCACGTTATTTTTCCTTCTTGAATTCCTCTTTCATCCTCCTCAATTATTAGTTCATCAATTGCTCATTAAGAATGTACCAAATGTTAAGTTTGGCTCTAGGTACCATGAAAGACAAAAGCAATAGAGTCCATGCCCCTTGTTCCAGTATTATCTTTTCTGTGAAAAATTTCCTAGAACTTCCTCACAAACATGGCTACCTCCACCTTTATCTTCCCTTAGGTCTTTATTTGTTTGACTCATTGTGCTTTTATGTCATCCTCTCTTGGTTAGGAATTCCGGGAAATAATATTTTAAATCTTGATTGGAAATAAGATCTATGATGGGCAAAATTATCACAACCTCAAATTTCGATTTTGTCATTCTTCTACATTTTCTTCTTCAGGTTTAATAATTAATATTGTGCTTGAAATGAATCAGAAAATTGTAAAAATCTTTTCAACAAACACTACTTGGTCCTGATACAAAATACATATCAAAGAAATATAAATGTGTGATGAGTATTTGGAAATTTTGCAAGATGAGAAAGATGAAATTAAAACTTTATTTCTAAACACTGGCACAAGACAGATATTCATGAAATTTATTTTATTTACTTTACTTAATCAATATGTACTTATGAATCCTAATGTGAAAGTCATCATTTTATTACATTTTTAAAAAACTGGGCCTGTATCATGCCTCACCATATTTTGTGGGATAAATATATGCCTGTATGTATTGCTCTGCTGCCACAGGTTGAAACTGATTGTAACAGCAGGAAGAGCTCTCTAAATGGATTGCAAAGATATCTCTAAAATAGACAAATGTGCGTGCTTTGAGAGTAAGAGAAAGCATGGTTAAAAAATTAATGAAAAGAATATCTTATTTTCTTCCCCTAGTCCTTCAAGGGACTTTAAAGAGGCTGTATACAATTTTTTAAAATTACCAAGTGGACAACTTCCTAGATCTTTTATAAAGGCTAATAGAGTGAATTCAAATAAAACACTTAGCGTGCTAGTCAATAACTGTGAATGCAAACACTATCTACTTGTGCTATTCTTGGTAAGAACTCCTTGGGACAACCTCTTAATGAGACATTGCAATTTAGGAGCAAATGTTCATATTTTAAAAACAGCTCTGGAAAATGGCACCACAGGGATATAATGGAACCGTGACACCAGTCATATACACATTTACCATTCAATTGTATTAGTACCAAATATCTAAAAATTATTTTAATATTCTATAATAAGGAGAAATTCAAAACATACAGTATTTGACCTGAAAGCAACCCTAGAGATAATTTCATTTTGTGATTAAAAACACTGATGTTGGTTTCTGGTACAACATGACCAGAAGGAGCTTGGAAATCATCATTTTTATCCTCACAACAACAACAAAAATGCTGAATAAACTTAAAATAAATAACTACTTTTATAACCAGCTAAGAATTGAATTCACAAACAAATAAACCACAATACTGGAGAGACAGGGAGAGAAAGAGAATTATAGCTTCCTGGGAGCAGAAGCTGCTGCTACACCCACCAACTGGTAGGAGACCTTCAAGGATAATTCACTGATTGACGGAGACTGAATGTAGAGGGAAAAACACTCCTGGGAGCCCAGTTTTATTGAGGATCTCACACTTTTTTTGCATGCATTTTACGATCAAGAGCCCCATTGGCATATCAGGATGAAGATTGGAAAAAATCTGCTCATGCTTTCAAAATAGCCATTTTGAAATACTCCCAGTGCGTTCTGTTCTCCTTAACAAAGGCCTTTTCTTATAGAAAACTATTTTACCAGAGCCTAACCATCACAGGTTTTACCAGAACCTAAGCAATATGAGAAAATGGAAATAACCAACTCCAGCCTTCTCTAGCTTTCCCATCTCACCTAAGGGGGGTGGGTGGGTGGGGAAAACTGAGGAGCACTTGTGAAGTTCACAGCCAGGTCATAGCCTTACTAAAAGATGAGACATAATCAGAATTATAGAATGCTCCTTTGCCCCATATTTTACTTCCACATTAACGGAGTAAGGTATTAGGATACAAGAAAGGCAAGATTTACACTATTTAAGTCTGTAGGGAGGCTTAAAGACAAGGGAGACCAAATCAAGGAAAATAGTGGAAATTTTAGTTTCAGTTACAGTAAACACAATTTAACTCCAAGCCATATAAGCACAAACACTTGCACATGCTAAAAGCTTGTTTACCTCAGTTCCTTTTACCCACTACATCATTTCCAGCTTTAAAAAATGACAAGGTATGCTAAAAAGCAAAACAAGCAAACAAACGAAAAAGAATACAATCTGAAGAGACAAAGAAAACATCAGAAACACACTCAGATGTTCAGAGAGGTTTAATGAATTATCAACCCACAACATTTGTAAAGATTTAGGGTGAAACGGAAGTTCAAATCACCAACTTTTATGTGTATCTTTGGAACAGTTTCTATGCAGGCCATAAAAATGTTCTTATTTCCTGAAGGTGAAAAACTTTGTAAAGATCTTGAGTTTTGAAGAAAACCCAATGTGAAAAATTCAGTCAGAGACACTCTCAAAGATCCTAAACTATTTTCCACTCTCACGTTATTTATATTCTTCTCAACATTGTCCTTTCCGTCTGCTGTCAGTGAGGGATTAGATGAATGAACTCAATATACGAGGTGTGAAAGACATATAAGCTTTCATAGATGAGTGCTGGGTAGGAGGGGAAGAAACTGCGGGTCAGTCTTCTTCCTTATTCTATCCACTCCACAGACAGATCAAGGGAACTCTAAACACTCTTTCTCTGAAAACAGCATTATGTGACAATATTTGCCACATCAGATTTGTCTTTTTTGTTGCAGGGGCCAACTGCCCCTGTTATTCTTGTAAAATAGCTGTTTACAAATCAATAGTACTTGGTTTGATTGGAGGGCAGATGGAGTAAAGATTTAAAAAGTGGGACAGGTCTTGAAAGGTGGACAGATTTTGGCAGGAGAACAGATTAATGAATAGGAAAATTCCAGGACGGGTGGAATCTTTGAGAAGTAGAACCTCTGTTATACTGTTCCTAGCCATCAATTTACAGAAGGAAAAAAGTTAGTGTATGTTTAATTGATGCATCTAGAAATAGCACAAGGGGGTATCCTGCCTCTTGCAGAAGGCTTAGTGTACAGAATAGTCATCAGATTTGTTTCCATGCAGTTTTATTGAGAAATGGCACATCTAAAGATGCAAAGGTTTTTACCTATATTTTCTTCTAGAAGTTTTAGTGTTTGAGCTTTCTACTTTTATATTTTTGGCATATTACGTTAATTTTTATTTGTGGAGTGAGGTGTGGAATAGCACGGAGATAGTGAGTCCAGCAAAAAGGCCAACACAGGGTCACAAGTACAAAATACGACGTTTTTAAAAAACGAATTTCTACCACTACATACCTAAGAATGACCAAAATCCAGAACACTGAGAACCAAATGCTGGTGAGAATGTGAAGCATTCTCATTCATTGCTGGTGGGAATACAAAATGGTATATACAGCCTCTTTGGGAGACAGGTTGGTGGTTTCCTACAAAACTAAAGTACTCTCACCATGTGATCCAGCAAACACGCTCCTTGGTATTTGCCCAAAGGAGCTGAAAACTTATGTCAACACAAAAACTGCACACAGATGTTTATAGTAGTTTCATTCATAATTACCAAAAGTTAGAAGCATCCAAGATGGCATTCAGTAGGTTACATTGATAACTACGATACATACGAAACTATGATACATCAGAAATGGAATATTATTCAATGCTATAATAAATGAGTTATCAAGCCATGAAAAGATATGGGTGAACCTTAAATGCACATTACTAAGTGAAATAAGCCAGCCAGCATAAAAAGACTAAATATGCTATATGGTTCCAACTATACGACATTTTGGAAAAGGCAAAACTATGAAAACAGTAAAAAATCAGTGGTTGCCAGGAGTTGGGGGAGGAAGGGATGCACAGGCATAACACAGATTTTTACACAGGGAACTACTCTGTATGATAATTGTAAATGGCGGATGCCATTACAAATTTGTCAAAACCCATAGAATGTACAACCCCAAGAGTGAACCCTAATGGAAACAATGGATTCTGGGTGATGATGGGTTCATGTAGATTCATCAGTTGTAACGAATATACCCTGTGGTGGTGGAAATTGACAATGGGGCAGGTTGTGCATTGGGGTGGGGGCATGAGGTATAGGGGGAAATCTCTACCTTCTTGTCACTTTTGCTGTGTATTAAAACAGCTCTAAAAAAGCAAGTCTATTAAAATAAAGTAAAATTTTAAATGTGAATTTTCTTATTTAATGGAGACAAGTGCCTTAACTTAAAAGTTTAAGAGAAATTCATGTATATATATATATATATAATCCAAATGCATAGATTTTTAAAAGATAAATAATATAAAGTGAATAGCAATTGAGACAGAATGCCTTAAAGATTTAAGTAAACTGAGAAATCTCTATTAAAGACATTTGTGTAAACAGAAAACAAGTAGTTTTATGAAGATAAACATAGACACCAAAGAGAAGAATTTTTCAGATTGAATTTTTCTCTGCAGTCTTGCAATGAGTAATCTCATAGTCAAAAGATTTAATACAAGTTTTAGCACAAAGAATTACAGGAAATTCTGTGTGATATAACACTTTGAACTTGCATCTCCACATCAACTGGAAGTGTCAAAATCATTACTATAAATTGTTTTGTCTAATTGGTCATGTAATGTCATGCATGGCTAGGCAATTAGTAAATGATTTTAAAAGTGATAATGAGCAAGGTGGTGCAGTAGGAATTCCACAATTTTCAGGCTATTAACCCAAGGGTGGACCCAAACCTTTTTCATATGGATTGTGCTAAGTAAATAAGTGAATTTTACCATTATCATTATTTGCATGAATATTCTGTCTAATTCTTGTACAGCCAGGCCCGTCCATCTAGACATTTTGCCCACATTTCTAATAGCTAAGAGACAGTTAATAATGACACCTATTAGTATTTATGTAAACTCAAAGCTAAAGCTTTCAGTAGGCATGGAGACTTGAGATAACGCATATCTCTGTTGTTAATATTGGATTTTTGTTCACTAAAACTCAAGTGATGCAGACACAAAAAGGCATATAAACATAGAAGTATTGAAAAGTAAATTGTTACTCTGAATACTCTTATTTCAACTCTTAAGTATTATTGTTTATCCTTGTAATTTAGTACTTAGCGGATCATACAGTCAGACACATTTGGAATATTCTTAAAATGAGGTATGTAATTTATGCTCACTTTATCAAACAGGGCCTCATCTTCTGGCAATTCTTAACATTTGATACTGTTGTCCAACAAGTCTTCCTGCAAATGATTTTTTTCCCTTTTATGGGCCCATGTCTGTTTCTGTTGCACTTATCTGAAAGCTCCCTACTTTGTACCTCTCCTTTTCCTGCTCCATAAATTGGGGATTCCTAAAGATTGTATCTTTAGTTTTGCTCTTTTCTTCTATCCATCCATCTACCTAGTAAGTCAGTTAATATTTATTAGGTATCTACTATATGCCACATACTCGGCTGTCTTCTAGGGAGACAAGAAAACAAAACAGATGCTTTCTGCCTTCATGGAATTTGTTTAATACCAAATCTCATCCATTTTATGTAATGTCTTTCTTGCATATTTTTTTAAGTGATTACCTCCTCCTTTTATAGCCATAGCATTTTATTTATTTTAACAATGTTTTATTTATTTAATTTTTTGGCTTATGAGCAACAGAAACTTATTTCTCACATTTCCGGATGCTGGGAAGTCCAAGGTGCTGGCAGATTTGGTGTCTGGTGAGAGCCTGCTTCCTGGTTCATTGATGGCTGGCTTCTTGCTGTGTCTTTGCACAGCACAAGGGGGCAAGGAAGGTCACCAGGGCCTCTTTAATAAGGGCATTAATCCCATTCATGGCTTCACCCTCTTGACTGAAACACCTCCCATAGGCCCCACCTCCAAATACTATCACATTGAGGATTAGGTTTCAATATTTGAATGTTGGGGGGACAAATTCAGCCTATAGCAGCAACCAGCTGGAGTAGAAGATATCAATGTCCAGAGAGGATATACCATGATCCAGCTACTCTTAATTTACATGTAAAGTCACCTCCAGGGGCCAACATTAGTCCCAGAATGTCACATCAAATTTGGTTAATACTTGCTGATATAAAACAACCATATTCTTTCCTATTTCACAGGGAGTACTTTAAGGGTTTGGGAACACTTCCAATAATGTCCTCTAGAATACAAAGCATTAGTATATATTATCCTTTTTTTCCCAGGAGGCTCCTCACCCTACATTTCAATATAGCTACAGTAGATTCAGAGGTCCTTCTGCCATTCACTCTCTCTTTTTAAATTTTGGATATATAATTAACATATAACATTATACTTATTTCAAGTATGCAACATAATGATTTGTATTTGTATACACTGCAAAATCATCACAATAATAAGTGTAGTTAACATCCATCACAATACATATTACAAATTATTTTTTCTTGTGATGAAAACTTTTAAGATTTACTCTTAGCAACTTTCAAATACTCAATACAGTATTACTAATTAGAGTCACCATGTTGTATATTACATCCCCATGACTGAATTATAACTGGAAGTTTATACCTTTTGACCACCTCCACGCATCACAGTATTTTATTTTAATCACTATTGGACATTTACTACATTTACTTTGATATAGAACTTCCCGTACACACAACCATACAAACTTCAGAAAAAGAGAAAAACAATGAAAATGTCTGCTAGAAAATTTCCTTGTAAAGAAAAAGACATTTGTCTATCCAGAGTTATGTCATAAAATTAATCTTGTGAAATTCCTTTGGAACAGAAAGTTTAAATCTCCAAAAAGCTGTAAGAAGAAATATAACAGTTAAGATATAAAAAGAGAAAACAATGTCATTAATTTCAGCCTCACCATCATGTATTGATTAACTATCTGTCATACGTTATTTTTATTGCTATATTTTTAGTTTTTCTTTCCTCTACTATATCATGCTTCTTCAAATATTATGGTGGAAATAAATGACTACAGTTATTGCATGAAAGAACAAAATACACAGAGAGAGAGAGCTGTATTAATGAATTATGGAAACAGTCTTTTAATTTTAGATATTGCCTAGCAAATAGTTGTGATTACTGAGGCTCATCAATCTTGAGACCATTTGCTTTCTGTTTTGAATAGTGTCATGCGCAAAGAACTCATCACGAGGAAAAGTCTATTTTGTTTTCATATAAAATATCATCTGTCTGTACTAATCTGAAAATGCCCTTTTTGTGGAAGACTGTAAGTGACATTATAATTACATGGTAGTGAATTTGATTTGCTAAAACATCCAGCTAAAAATGAGGCTTCAATAAGTCCATCAATTTTTTTCACACACATTTTAAATACATTTCTCATTCAAATATCAAAATGTTCAAAATGCTGAATATATGACACCTAGGCACTTAAAGCTAGAATTTGCCATAGAAATTATTTTATTGCATAGATGTACATACTGAGGTTAAAAGAGGACAAGTGCATTATCACAGTCCATTTTATATATATTAATTTAAAGTGTATATGTTAATAAGAATGGGGATTTGCTAACAACTCCAGAAGTCATCCTAACCAAGTTATATATATCTTGTAAGCAGAACTATGCATGTCATTAAACAAAAATCTTATTTCATGCATCCCAATACTATGCTCTGATTTTTGCTCTCTTTTCTCAGATTTATTTCTGATACTGTTCAAATGTGAACCATTATTCATACTTGGCACACACCCCAAAAAATGAATGTGCCAGAACTAGCAACAGAATTTGGAGGTCGTCATCAGCTGTTAGATCAACCTGGAGTTCTATGCCTCCCATGCTTACTTTTTCATGTCTTACTTCTTTGACTATCATGATGCGGCTTTACCAAATGTTATAAACAGAGAGAATATGTTGAGAAACTGATAAAGATGCAAAACAATAAGATGGCCAAATCTTACTCCAGGATACCAAGAAACCAGAATGTGAAGAATGGGAGAGTGAGCTGTGTGCAGTGGAGTATACACGACACTTGGGAAAATGTGTGAATTAGTTACTATTGGAATTGTAAAAACAGCCCACTGAAAAAAGTGACCTCACTTATATGACTTCCTTGAGACTTATGATGTGAGAGAACAGGTAAAATCTGTCACAGAGCTGGCTGGCTGTGTAATCAACTTGCAAAGATGAGGACCTGAAATATGACACAGCAATTACTTTGACAAGTACACATGGGGCGATAGTGAAAATTAGAACTCAGCCTTAGCTGGCCTTCCCACAGCCTTTGGGGTGACTTGCCAATGCACTACACACGTTCGATTTACCTATTCCTTTCATCAATTGTACCTATTCATCGTCCTTGCATTTTTATCATTCCTTTTAATAAACTAATTTGATATCCCCCCAATGTGCTTGCATGTACAAATGTAGTATGTCTGCACATGTTGAGGACCCAGCCAATAATATTTAGAAGCAGATTACCTACAACTTTAATGAATGTTAAAAAAATTTCCAGGGAAAATTGTTTCTATATTATTCCGATTAATCTTCATAGTTCACTGAGAATATTTTTTTTTAGAAATTATGAAAATAAAGATCTTAAAGATTTAATTACTTATAAAGATTTGAAGGAATAAGTGTTTGGATGTCAATTCCTGTCTAACATCAGAACAAGAGCTCTTAACTGAAAGATCTTCTTGATCAATCTCATGGCATCCATATTTTAAGAAGAAGTAATGCAAAAGAATCTCACTGAAATTTAAACAACAGAAAGTTATTTAATTTAGAATGACAATAAGTTTAAAATATAAAATTTTGTATATGTCAAATATAAGGAGTTGAAAGAAGTTGGTTTTTTCACCCATTTTACCCTCAGTTGATTGTTTTTTTCTGAGTTTGGTTCCACATAGATTTAATTGTATTCATCACTTACTAGAGAAACAAATTGCCTATTTTAGTAGTAGTATAACATCCAATCCTTTTGGATCTATCAAAACCTCACCGTCTTGGATAATAAAAATAGTTTTAAAATGTATACTCTCTTTGCTGGTCAAGTGGAGAAGAAAATCTCCTAGACCATTACATGCAAAAAACAAATCTAAACACAAATATTGTACTCTCTCTCTCTCACACACACACACACACACACACACACACACAAAAAAAAAACCTCAAAATAGTTCAGGGAGTTAAATGTAAAACAAAAACTATAAAACTACTAGAAGATAACATAAGAGAAAACCTAGATGACCTTGGGTATAGTGATGACAATTTAGATATCTAAACACCAAAGGCATAATCCAAAGAAATAATTAATAAGATGGACTCATTAAAATAAAATAAAAAAGTCTTGCTCTGTGAAGGACAATGTGAAGAGAATGAGAAGACAAGCCAGAGACTGAGAGAATATTTGTAAAAGAGATATTTCATACAGGACTATAACTCAAAATATACAAAGAACTCTTAAAAGTCAACAATAAGCAAACAATCTGATTAAATAATGGGGAAAAGAGCTTACCAGACATCTCACCAAAAATATATACAGATGGCAAATGAGCATACAAAAATACGTTCTGCATTATACAAATTAAAATAACAATGAGATACCACTCCACACTTATTAGAATGGCCAAAATCTGAGCATTGACACCAAATGATGGTGAGGACTTGGGTCAACAGGAACACTCATGCATTGCTGATGGGAATGCAAAATGGTACAGACACTTTTAAGACAGCTTGGCATTTCTTACAAAACTGAAAATATCCTTATCATAAAACCCAGCAATCGTGATCCTTAGTATTTACCCAAAAGAGCTGAAAACTTATGTCCACACCAAAACCTGCACATGGAACTTTATAGCAAGTTTTTTCATAATTGCAAAAACTTGGAAGCAACCAAGATGTCCTTCAGGAGGTCAATGGATAAATAAACTGTGGTACATTAAGACAATGAAATATTATTCAGAGATAAAAAGAAATGAGCTGTCAAGCCATGAAAACACGTGGAGGAATCTTAAATATATGTTACAAAATGAAAGAAGCCAATCTGAAAGGATCACATACTGTATGATTTCAACTATATGAGATTTTATCATAAACCAATGTTAAATAACTCCTACGAATCAGTAGGAAAAAAAAATCAGTAAAATCATGGCCCCAAAACTCAAATAGAAATTCACCAAAAAAGCATATCTAATGGCTAATAAGTATGTGAAAAAGTTTATCAGCATTATTTGAGAGAAACAAGTAAATGAAAACCAACATGATATGGCATTTACACACAAAGAACAATGGCTAAAATTGGAAAAACGTGAACCAAACTTGAATTCTCATACACTGCTTCTGTGAAAATAATTTGCTATAATTACTTTGAGAAAATGTCAATATCAATAAAAGATAAACATATGAATAACTTATTTTGAAACAATCCTACCCCTTAGGTAGGCATATACTTGTTAATAATGAATGTGTATATAATTACAAATTTTAGCTTTATTCATAATTTCCATCCATGGTAGAATGGATACATAAATTGTATTTTGGTATACTGTGGGACCACTGAAGTGGAATTAAAGATGTGAATCACACATTAAACTCATAAGACTGAATAAAGCTATTTTTTGTCCAGTTTGACATACACCAGAGAACACAGCACTGTATACCAGCAACATCCTGATAAATACCCAGATTCCTTTTTCAATATCCCCTGTATATAAGATATGTTTTTATTGGAAGGTTAGCCCAAGGATGATACTTGTGTATATCACAGCAACATAAAGGAGCCACCAGGTATATGGTGTCCCAGCTTAAATACCTTGCTAACACCTGTAAGATTAAGTGACTAGCACCCTTTCCTTAATGTGGCTCTAGTCCACACATTACAAGTTACACAGTAAACAACTCCACCAGCAAAGGGCACAGCCTAAAGAACATTCTTTGAATTGCATTCAGCACGTGGCAGGCCCTGCAGATCCATGACCTATTTTTAGAATACATGTAGCAAGGTGTTTAAATAAGCGCATAACTTTTGGTTAGATGCTGCAATAAGACGAGCTGTTAATTCTTTTCCTTCAAAGCCATTCTTTAGCCTTCATCAACACAATCCCTGGGTATAGTAGAAGCTATACATATATACATAAAATTTATATATAAATGTACATATATAATTTATATAGAGAGAATGTATATATGTGTATATGTATACACACACACACACACACACACATATATATATATATATATATATATATATATATATATATATTTACATTAAAGTCTTGTATCCCAGAAGTTAGTATATACAAGCAAACATAATAAGATTCTAATAACTAGCATGATAAGAATCATCTGATGATATGAGGGAATACCTTAAAAACACAAAACAAAACAAAACAGTTAATTGTAATCATAACATTTCAAAGTTATTACATTATTATTTTTGTCACAAGCTACAGAGATATCTTATTTTTCTTTCCTCCGTAGTTTCCCTCTATTCTACTCTTTGAGGTTATTCTTCTCAAAAGGCTGGCTATGAAATTGAATTATTTTTATTTTGAGAACTATATCAATAAATGGAAGAAGATTATAACTAATATGAGAAATATGCAAGAACTCATAATACTTCAAAGCTCTTGCAACCATTTCCACTAGGTCTGGGATAACACATACTTCCTATCTCTCATCAACTCTCTCCCCATTCCTGACTCTCATCAAAGAATGCTTGATATGCATCACTAATCATTTACAGCATTCTTTTCACACTAAACATAGAATTGATCCCAGAATCTCATTTAACACAGTAGTGCCATCGTGGTCTGTTCTTCACTCTGCTTCTATTCCTGAGTTCAAAACTCCACATTGCATTCTGACTCTTCCAAGCAGGCACAATGTTCATGAATGAGTCAGACTTAACTATGCTTTGTTTAATTCTTTTCTTCATTAGAGGCATGTATTGACAGAAATACGAGGCCATGAATGCAGTAATAGAAGCAATGAGAAGACAGTTAATGTTGGTCCTGTTTTTGAGAATTAGGCTCTTCAATTGCTCCATAAGGTCTCATTCTTTTGTGTAGCAATTGTAAGTATTACCCAGTACGCCATCCTAAATTCTTTTTCACTACATTGCTTTTTACATTGACTACTCAGCTTTATATATAGAGAGTGCCAAAAAAAAAAAAAAAATTAAGAAAGGAAAAAAAAACCTGTATTATGTAATACTCAATATACACCGACAACAAAAGATGAATACAAGTCATCTGTATACATTTCTTTGGCACCGCCGGTATATGTTCAACCGATTAAAAACAGCATAGTGCTCTTTACTTGTCACTGAAAGAAGGCAAGAATGGATGGAAATAATCAAGGTAAGAAATACGAAGATTTAACAGATGACACACAAAGAAACCCAAATCACAGAAGGAAGAAAAAAGAAAAGAATGCTCACATTTTTTCTTGGGAATCTTTCTGTCCTTATCAATATCAGAGCAAATTAAGGAAATCAGCAAGCACCCAATTCAAGCTAGGTGTTTCACACTTACATATTTCAGCTGATGTGGTAGTACCTTGTTAGGTATTAATAAGGGATACCTGGAGCGATTGTAATTCATTAACACCTTCCTCTGTCTGTGTAGCTCATCCCCTAGCACCACTGAATATGAGGGGGCCAAGCTCCATCTTCTCCCTCACTTATTATTTACACTTAGTTCTGTCCTATGGTGAATCATTTCCTTCTGCATAAGATTTTATTTTTCATTGTATCCTGACTTTCAGCAGTTCTAAAACACTGAAAAATAGTGTATTATTTTATTTAAATATCTCAACTCTTCTTGGATTTGTATCGCACCCTCACCCCAGGACAAGTTCTGCTTAAAAACAGACACTTTGGGAGATTACCATAATGAATAGGAAATCCATTAGCATAAAGAATAAAGAAGGAATGAGCACGGTGAACATTACAGCAAGGATCTAAATTTTTCAGCATTACTTTCCTTCTCTTTCACACTAAGGTTTCCAAAGCTATAAAATCTTTAAAAATTCCTTTTCCCAGTCTCACTTTGCACTATAATTCCTTTGATTTTTGTAACATGAACAATCACGAAGAATGAGGTAGAGATCTAGATATAAAGTGTTTCTGTCACTCATAGAAGTTCTGAAATGTAGGGGAAGATTTTCGTTTATTCCCTATTTCCACAGAACAGAACAGAACAGAACTATCAATAAATGGTGCAGATCAAGGAGAGCCAAGTTTTGGCGCCATGTAATACAAGACTTTTTAATATTTAAAGCTTTTGTAATGATCATGAAGTACTTTGTCTTAGAAAATGCATATCTACCATCCTGGACCAATGTAATCAGGCCCTATTGGACATATTTTCAAAGGTCAACCAGAATGGGTGAGCTATTATCACTGATGTCTATAAGATAAGCATGCTTTCATCCCAAAGACCTTTTAATTCTGTAATTAGTCAAACCCTTGTCCATCTTTTTTTTTCTAGTACAATATTTGTATAGAGATTTTTCATATACATATCATTTAAATAAAGATATTACTGATAAATTTTGCAAACATTTTCAGTAATGAAGATTTTTGAGGCTACACTGTTTATTCTTTTATCATACACTGGGTTTGCTGAGTGGTGTTAACTCGGTTACCTAAGAGTCAACACTCTAAGCAGCTCTGTTAGCTAATAATTGCACATTGTTTGTAAATAACAGTAATAAAAAATATCTGATATTTACCCTCAGGTGGGAAAGGTATGTTTCATAACCAAATTACCTCAGCATAGGCCTTAATACAAGGAACATATTACAAGGGTAGGGCATTCTGAGAGAACAATTTTGTCCAAACCCTTGCATTCTTTTCTTTTCAAAAATATTTTCTCATATTATAAAATAAAACACAGAATATAAATGAAAAGCTTAATGTATTACTATCAATCAAATATCTGTGTAATTACTACCTATTAATATCTATTAATATCTATGTAATTACTACCTATTAAGAAATTCAACATTGCCAGAAGCTCTACACAAACCTTCATGGAATCATAGGCCCTCCCCTGTCTTCTTTAAAATAACCATTATCCTGAATTAAGTGTTAATGTCTTTACTTTTCCTTACCTTTTCATGACTCAGGTATGTATTCTTCACACTTGCTTCTGAATATATATATACCTATATATATTCAAAATATATAGGCATTATATATAGATATATAGATATACATATAAATCTCCAAGGAATAGATAATCGTGCAGATTTTTCTTTGGTTTCTGTTTTTTCTCAATTAATATTAAATTTATGTGCTTCAACTATGTGGTTGGATGTTGCTGTTGCTTATTGATTTTCATTAATACATGGTAATCACTTTATTCATCTATTTCACATTTGATGACCATATAGGTTATTTGTTATATGGCAAATAATGCTGCTGTTCACATTCTTGTTCTATTTCCTGGAGCATATGTAACAGTCTTCTGTTGGGTTGATACATTCCCAATGAAAATCCTAGATCATAAATTATAAATGTATTCAGCTATAATAGATTAAGACAAATTGTTTTCCCTTTAGGTGCTACCAGTTTCGCTCTCTTCAGCAATGTATGAAAATTCTTATTGTTCATTTGTCTCACAGAACTTTGTATGATCTAACTTTAAGTTTTAAGTATTCTATTTAATATATGGTGGTTTTTTATCATGTTTAAATGTGCATCTTCCTGATTGCTAATGAGGATAAGCACTTTAAATAGGTTTGTATACCCACTTTTTCAAATTATCTGTTCAAGTCTTTTTCCATAGGTCTACTAAATTATTTACCTTTTTCTTTTGATTTATTGGCATTCTTTATATATTCTCTATATAAGTACTTTGCATCCATATATATTGCAATTTTAACATTCCATTCTATGTCTTGACCAAGCAAATATATAAGAACTAAAGGAATTTTTGGAGGCTGAGGTTATTGATTAAGTGATGTTATGGCCAAGACAGAGGGACCTCAGTAGCCTGTGAGTCCTGAAGCCTAAGTCTGAGATGAAGGTGACTTGAGACAATACACATTATCTCTCTACATTAATGTAACTCGGAAATGAATGTAAATTAAATTATTATTAATTTAAAATATTAATGTAATTATCTAAGTTAATATAAGTATAGCTAGAGAAATATAGATATATAGTGAAATAAAAATAGACATTTAGAGATACATATAGTATATAGATAAATTAATACATATCATAACCCAGGTAATTTTGATTTTGAGGAGTAAGAACTCCAGAAGTACAAATTATAGACCAGGGGAAAATTTAAACTTATGTATAATTAGTCATAGTCAAAGGCAATGAGTAAATGTAAATTTTTTTTATTGTTTTACATCATAAACTCAAGCCTTTCCACTTATTCACATTGCCACAATAGCTTCTCATCAAAAAGTGGTGACTTCTGTTATTTATTTAAAAAAAAAATATTTCAAAGCAAGAGCTGTTACTGGATCTAGATAACTGTGAAGTGTGATAAAAGATGCCTCTTCTTTAAATTGACTTTCTTCGTATCATAACTGAAGTGATGTGGTATACAACAAAACTTAAACAAATAGAATAACCAAAGAAAAAAATTTTTTTCTATATATTTACATATTAAATTTTAAACATCAGTACTAAACTCAGTAACTAAACTCTTGTGGCTCCTGAAATGAAACCTATTTGGAATCTTCTTAAGAGTGATAAACGTGAGTAAAGTCTAACTTAGCCAACAGTACCTTTCCTTCAGAGAATAATCTTCAACTTTGTCATTATGGTCCAACAAATCAGCAGTCTTGTACATGCTCTGTCTTCATTTCTTGTTTGCAAAATACCCTTATCTTCTTCATTTTTTTTTTTTCTTTCTGGTCTCTCTAAATAGGTGCAGTTCTAAAGACTATTTCTTTGGTTCTCTTCCTTCCCTCTCTCCATGCATCTATTAATTCATTCATTGATTCATTAAATACATTTTTATTGAGAACGTTTCATCAAGCACCATGATAGGCTTTAGCAATGATATATTGGCCATAACAAAAGTGATCCTCATATAAACTAACCAAAGACCTCATCGCTAACTATTTTTCTGAGCACTGCTACAAAGTAACTCTTTTTTTATCTTCCCATAGAAATTTGTTTGTATCACTCACAAGGCGTTTTTAAGATTCTAACTAGATAAGTCATTTTGCTAAATGAGATGCCAAATCACAGTTGGATAAAAACTAAAAGAGAGAAGAATTCCTTTTTAAATAAGTTCTTAACACCCAGTCTGGACTCTTTTTGTTCAACTGCTTCTTCAAGTTATCTTAATTACACCATCCTTGAAATGAATAGCACTTTAATTACTCTTTCTATATAACAATATACTTTATGTATCCGAAGATATCAGGGTTATGGACAATGGACAGGGGTGATGGACAACAGAAATTAAGAGGCAAACTGAGACAGCAGTCTGAGTCCTATGCATTGTGGCGCTCACAACATTTAGAAACTTAGTAAGAATGATAGAAGCAAGGACTGGAGAATTTTCCCTCTCGCCAATAGCAAGGACGTGTGTCTGGACAGTTTTATCAAACATGAGACCCTATGACTTTAAAATAAGACTTCTTTCTCATCTTGAACATGAAATTCAGCCTTCATAAAACTAGAAGTTGAAAGACAGGAAGAGCTAAATAAATAGGGACTGGGACAGAGAACTTATCAAGGGTGTTTCCTTCCTTTTGTTTGACAGAGAGCAATTAAAATGTGCAAGATATAATGCTACTTGTTTTATGGTATCTGTGTTGTTTTCCTCTGTACCATTTTGTGCCTTTATAAACGTTGTGAAAGAATTATGTGTCTTTAAATTTCATTTCTCAAGCTTCTGACTACATATGGTCATCGATAAGGGCACAAGATTGTTAACAGGTTGGTCAGAGCCTACTGTAAAAGAAAAAAGTTTCTTCAAAAGTATAAGAAAAGTTTTTTGTTTTGTTTTTTAAATAGGGACACTAATGTATTTGCCTTTATTTCATTATCTTGCATACTACAAGAGGTTTTAGAACATGATACACACAGTACACATTTCTTTAAAATTGGGTTAAATATGTCAGTGAATGACTTGGTTATTAATAATATTACCTCACATGGATATTGTAAAAAATAATGAATTAATGTGGGCAAAAAATTAATGTGGGCAAAAGGCAGAACATATGCTAGCTATTAAAGTCATGATTAAGAAGAAAAAGCATCAGCCCATAATGAAATCTAGATAATTCTACATAATGTCTCAGAAAATTTCTAGACATAGAAGAAATGTTAATGAGCATGTTCTAATGAATTTTTATGAAGAGGATGGAGGAAAAAATTCTTATTTAACTTCATTTCCACTCCTTGAGTTATATTATCAATTGAAGTTCATTTACTTGTCCACTTTTGGTGAGAAACTGTCAGCTAAAGGCTATTTATGTTTGAGTATTATTAGAGAAGAGTAGCAGTGAGAGAATGGGATACAATGGATTTATTTTATGTTGATCTCCTCTGAACTCAATAATGACAGATATCTTGGTGATGCAGGGAATGTAGCGAGACAAAGAAGGAGAATTTAAGTGGAAGTGAGTGGATGGGCAGCTAGTCTCAGTTACGAATACAATAAAACTTGTACTTTTAGTGAGCCATTTAACCTCATTTAACCTCTGGTATCACTATAAGTGTGGGACGGATAATTTCTAAGCATACATTTATTTTATTCTTATTTTTTCAAATCTATGAGCATATTAAATTTAGTAGAATTTGAATATTGAATAAACATACATTTCAGAGATTGATTATATTACTGTAGCACTATTCCAACAACATAGATAGATAGATTAGATAGATAGATAGATAGATAGATAGATAGATAGATAGATATAGATATAGATATAGATATAGATATAGATATATGTATAATCTCATGTCATCAAAGTGAATTATAGCTTTTACTCATGTATTGCCCCTAAAAAGTATCTCCATCTAGGAGTTTAAAATAAATATACTGTGGTCTTGCTGATGGTATGCATACAATAATTCTATGGTATTAATGATATTCACTTTAAAATATTCTGCCTTCCCCTTCCCCCTTAAATGCTGATACTTCTGGCAATAATATTTGTGTTACCTGGTGTAATGAAGATATCAAAAAACAAAACAGAGAAAAAGAGATGTGTCTTCACTATTAATGCTTTTTTAGGAGAAAACAGTCCAAAGATACTCTGTTTTAACTCAAGTGTTGCAATAAGGAAGAAAAGAATTGTTTCATTTACAAAACTCTCATGCATAGTCTTGATTATTGAGACTTACTAAAAGTAAGAACATTTCTATGCTTGGTTGAATAGTGCCATGTTCAAAGACATTGTGGCTAGAAAAAGCTGGTGCATTGTCACAGAAAAATGTCACTAGAAAAATGTCATCTGCTGATTCCTCTTGAGGTCAGTATCTCTAAGAAACTTTACCAGTTACTAGATTTTGGATATAAATTGCTGAGTGACCAAGTTTGAAAACAATTCTGCATTAATTCACACTATATTGCAGAATTATGTGTCTTATATAATTACATGCAATATTTAATGTCCCTAATATAAAAAAATAAATCTCAGTGGAATGAGAATCCAAAATGAAATTTTAGACTGAAATTACTATTGAGAATATTTAATTTTACACATAAAAGTATTGAGATTCAGAGTGGTCAGGTGATTCCACAATCTATACCATTTTTATTTAAACTATATATGAAGACAAATAATGACAGAATACTAATGTGTTTGGAAATTACTATAAATAGCTTAGTTGTACCTGAAGAGAGGTCTATCCCCTCAAGAAAGATTCATAAATGTCTATGCATAAACATCCCATAAAGTCAGGCTGCATTTCTCTTTTTATTTCTATATAGTTTGGACTTATTTTTTACCTCGTTTTCAAGTTTTCTGTAGTCTATTATAGTATACACTAGAGAAAAGCAGCTGAAATTGTTCTCCAGACCCCATAAGCAGATGTTAGGAACAACAGTTCATTGATTCTGTCTTACTAGATATACCCAAAGAGGGCACTAAGAATCTGGGTATAAAAGAATCCCAATGAACATTAATCATGCTTATTCTACAGCAACAGAGGTGTTTGCTATTAAAACAAGCACCAGTATTCAGAATCTTGGCAAGCCTTCCTGAATAAAGTAATAAAGAGATATGTCCAAGAATTATTTCTTTCCACAACCATTTTGTTACTCTATAAAATATGAATTAAAAATGAAGAACTTCTATTGAAAGCTTAGAACATGACTGAGAATGTCACCATCATTTGACATAGAGTAAGACCTTTTAAGCCTGTCTTCATGTAAGATTGATTTAATAGAAATTAATCAAACACCTAGCGTATGTCTATTGTTGCTCAAGTTGCTGTAGTATAACTATGAAGAAGATAGAGTGTGTTTGATTACTGTGGATGAAAATAAGTACTAGTTGAGTCATTAAAACTAAATTTCAAATTCTACTAAAAATAATTTGTTGGGACCGTCTCTGTTATCATAACTCCTTTTTAGTTTTCTGTCCCAGTCCTTTCCAAGGATATGACAAAGGTGCAATATTGTTACCTTTCTTCAAGGACTGAAGCCAATTAGAAATGTATGTTTGGATACTTCCTTTACTAAATCTGAAGAAAAAAACAGCAAAATGAAAACATTACTGCTGATTCATTTAGGATACTTTGTGATGCAGGTCTCAGGTAGACCAGGGAAACCATTCTCTTTTTTGAACAGGTAAGTTATCATCTCAGTCTTTTGCTCAGGACGTCCAACATGATAAACACATTCTACAGAATCTACATCACAAAGCAGAACTATTCCTTTCAACATTTATTATTTGGATATGAGAATACACATTATTTAAATTGTTTTTGTTTACAGAAATAAAGAATTTTAAAATCATACATCACTGGATAATTTAGGAAAGCTTGGATTCACTGATCACCATTCTATGGTCATCTCATAGTCATTCCGGGTATAGATAGTAGTAGTCAAACAGATAAAAGACATTGGCAATGTTTTGTGAAACTCAAATTATTTTTGAAAAGACATGCAAATAAATGTATGAAAAGTCAATAGGATAAACATTATACAAGTTGTAATACAATAATTTCTTATGTGTCTTCTGAATACAGTCTTCTCCCTCCTACAGTACAAAGTTCAACATTGAAGATGGAATATTACAGTGTTTCTGGACTAGGGATTTTGTGGCTCTAATAAGAAAATATATACTGGAAAAAGAAAAAAAATAATACACTGGGTATATTGAAGTAAGTATTTTATCCTGCTTCATTTTCTCTTCACTTCCCAATTCTCGTTATTAAATTATCTAGAAGCAAATTACTTCTACAGTTAGTGGTTTTGGGTCTACAATATTTAGGTTTATAAAAAAAACACACCATCTTGAGTAGTAAAAATACACAAACTGTATTTGCCTTCTTCTGGTTAAGGAACACTGGGAATGTCCTCTTCAGAAGGAAAATCTACCCAATTGAGTTTGCCTTATTCCTAAAAAGATATGTTATTATTTTTAAAATATAAAAAGGAATTTTAATTTTTTTCAAACACTTTAGGGGGAAAGAGTAAGAAGAAAATAACAAATCCAAACTAAGAAATCAACTCTAAAAGGACAGCTATGAAAATAGAGTTGGAGACTCAAATTTAATACGTTGTTTCTTGTCGAACTGTGGTGTCAAAACCGTTACATTAACTCTATCCAAAATCAAGGGATACCATCGATGAGAAAATCCTGCCACCCCACATGGATTCATAATTGGCAGCAGAAATAAAAAGGGTGAGCTATCCTCATTAACCTTTCTATTACATTCTTTCCTTGCAGCCATCAACAGTGGTGCTTTTTTCCATAGTACCAAGAGTCTGCTACCCACATCTGATTTTGAGTTTATAGTTCAGATGTTCAAAGTGCATAAGAAATGATTACAAGGATTGAAGAAGTAGTATTTACAGACAATGAAGTGAAAATAAAATATTCACTCTGTTATGTTTTCAATCTTTTTGTCTTAAAGAATAAAAACAGATTTAATTTAATCCTCACTTGTTACCTTATAAAGTAGCTATTTGTATATAAGTACTCTTTTCTTAAAAAGTTCAGAATACAGTTAATCTTCTTTTGTTATCTACTATGTTAAACTTGTAATATTAATTATTGTTTATTTCTTTTTCTGGAGAGTAGGAACTCCAAATACATAGTTTCCGATTCCAAATACATACTTTCTGATTCCTTGTATTACATACTTTCTGATTCCTTGTATTTCTCAGAATATCAAGAATTTACAAAATAATGACTCTCAAACCAGTGTAAAGTAAATGAATGAAAGAATATGAAAAAAAAAAAAGGTAGAACAGAAGTTAACTGTTATTGCCTCTGATCTTATCTGGAGCTAGTTCTCTTCCTGAGTGTGTGTGAGAGGGTGAGAGAGAGAGAGAGAGAGAGAAGGAAAGATTGAGTGCACTCAACATACTTGTGCTAACATTTAAACGCCTCTTTATTAAACACATGGCCATTTTGTTCCTTTGTCATTTATGTTCTAAACTTCAGCAATACCATAATTCTGTGTGAATGGAAATAGCTAGATAATCATCAAATGCTCTTCTAAAAAAAAGTAGCCTAATTTTACTTATTATTGTGAGGAACATCAGTATCATGGACCATAAATTCATGAGTCACCAAGTTCCCTTCTTTATTTGTTTATTCATTAACTGACACCAGGAGTAGAGTGGAATTCAGTAGACTTACACATTACTTAAGGCTCAATAATTAAATACTAGCAATGGCAGCCCTGCCATCTATATATCTGAAGAAATCATAGACATTTGTAGCTTCAAGTGCAGACCTACTACTACTAATAATAACCTCAATGGAGCACTTACCATATACCAGGCACTATTTTAAAAACATTTCATATTGTATTATGTCATAAGGTAAATACTATAACTCTTCCAAAAACCTGGGTAAAGGTACTGAGGCAAAAAAGTAAATTAATATACTTAAGGTCATCCAGATATAAATTTTCCAATTTTTAAAACAAAAATTTGAAGTCATAACCCATCTCCTTAAGTCCTGTGCATCAATGCACATTCTTGTTTTGTGGGAAGTCTGACTGCCGTCATCTGGAGCTTTCTGAGCTGCTTATGTGAAGGTGGATGTGAAAACATACCAGGCAAATGTGTGGAATTCAGAGAACCGGGAAGGATTAAGAACCAGAAGATGTTTTAAGAGAGCATCATTATCTGTATCTTTCCCTACACTAAGCTTTGCTGAACTGAAACAGAGAGCTTGTGTGGATAAATTTATACAACCCTTTGTGAGTAAAATGTATTTCAATTTTAAGAGCTATCCAAGGAGAGCATAGCAAAATTTTTGGTATGGGGCAAAGAGCAAATTTCTATCAATCAATCAAAGTAATCGAATGTTTGGGATTCTGTTAGGGCTTAACATAGACTAAGGTATAAGGTTATTTCTCACATACAGGTGGGCTTTCCATTCTTTCCTTCCGCAGTCCAGATATACAATCTACTCATTATTTTCCATAAAGGAGTCTCTTGCTATTTATCCCCTGAGGATTGCAGTCCTTTAAAGACCGGCAAGGCAGATTGATTTAAATACTAGAACTTAATTGCCTTCCTTTTAGAAATTTCTCCAATAATCACAGTAGACAAACAGGGGAAAAAATAACACATATGAGAAAATTAAACAAATTCCATGATTCTGCATGGTTCTTGTATAGAGATAGTAAATATCTGATATTTCTTTAGCAACTCTACTTCTTCAGAGTGTTTGATATGCATCACCATTCAGTTACAATACTCTTTCCCTCTGAATGTAGAACTGGCCCTATGGTCCTCTTTAGCTCAGCAGTCTAGATTGCCACTGCCAATTGATCGAACTGGCGAAATATTTGCCAGACTTGCCCTAGCTATTTTCTTTCAATTCTTTGTGAAACAGGAATCAGAAAATCTTTTTTATTTTCTTCTCTGCTTGTATGTTTGAACTCAGAACTGCTCCCTTTCTTTTGACCACACCCTCTCCAAAGATCTCTTTTTCCAGTTCTTAGTCCTGAGGAGGTACACCCTAATTATAATAGTTACTTGAAACTATAAATGCTTAAATTTCCAGTTACATACAGTTGCACTATTCTATCACATTATCTCTATTAACATTAAGTGTACATGTCAAAACTACATGTCCAATTTGGAAGCTCACAAAATATGGCCACTGCAATTAAAATAAGATATTTCATCTGAAAGTTTACATTTATTTTGGACTTTTATTCATGGGTTTATTAATTTGTTCATATAGTTTCTTCAGCATAAATGCCCTTCCAAGCTTATTCCATTAGCTAATTCCTACTATCTCCTCATTCTCAATATGGGTATCATTTTTTATTAGCGACCATCATGCTTACACTGGATTAGGTCCACTCCCCTTCAAATTATCTCATATTCTATCTTTCTCTCTGCTAATTAGAGATGAGTCCCTCAAGGGTAGAAATGATATTCATTTATCTTCATATCTAAATGGTTCTAGTTCAGCCCTAATATTTTATTGATGTTCAACAAACATATGTCTGATTGACTTCTAAGAGTTGTGTTTTTACCTTTTACATGTAAGAGTTAAATTTTGAAAAAAATAGATGGTAAGTCATCTAAAATTGATGAACAGTTCTAAGATTGAACAATTGCTCAATTGTTTAACTGTCTACCCATAAACATTTCTAGGTATTAATTGAAAAAATACTTTGGCGCTTCTGATGATGAACTCTCCCATGGGAATTGTGTGTTCTGTTAATATGACTAATCAGAGAATATTTTGACTGTCTTTTACAGGTCAATAAATATGTGTACTCGCTAAGTACCCTCATCTCTTAGTCAAGAATACTGGGGAGTTAATCTACTATTTTTCCCTTCATTTTATTATTTTTTCTGTTATTTCTAAGCATCTTGAATAAAACATGATTCAAGTTAACTTCTAAACATGTAAAAAGTATAAAATTACATTTTGAATGGAAATTGTAAGCAACAGATAATTTGTTGAGAGGTTTGGGGGAAGTATTCTATGGACCTTCAGAGTAGTGATGAGGTCAATTGAGGAAGAGTGAAGCTGCAGGGCAAAGTCACTTGTCCCTCCTTTAATTTATCTCCTCAAGTAGGACCATCTTAAGGACTAAAGTATTCTGATAAATCATTGTTTAAAGTTCCTGACTTATTGGGAAAGGTAATTATATTGAATGTCCTTCTTTCCCCCTTTGATTTCTTGCTTCTTACCCCTTTCCTATTGCTCCTTGTCTCACATTTTGGTTTGACAAATTAGAAAACTACAAAACAGAAAAAAACGAAAAATAACAACAACAACAACAACAAAACCCTCCCAAGGGGCATTGGCTTTTCTTGTCTCTTCAACTTCCATATACCAGTCATTATCCTACTTTGTCCTATTCATGAGAAAGATCTAAATATCCACGTCTAGTGCCCCAAGTCTGGTGGATGGAGATTGTTTTATGAACTAATTTTTAAAGACAACATGACAGAGAAACTCTAATGAGACTTGCCTTTCAGAATTAGACTTTCTCCCATACTTTAATCCACCTATGGGTTCAATATTACTTCTTGTAGATAATTCCATAACAAATAGAAGTGTGTCCCTGAATTATCAGTAATCAACTCTGCCTTACTTCTATTATACTATACCTTGAGCAGAGAACTGAATGGCAGAGGTTTCACATTTATGTATGAATGACTGCTACTCCTGAATTGTTCAGGCATATGTATTCTATTTCTCATTCTTTATTTATTATAGAAATTCATGAAGAGTTCTAGTCCTTAATGGAAGTTCTGAGAAAGCTTTATTAAAAAACATACTGAATTCTTGTTGTGTGGGTGTTCTGTTCCTTTATTTATTTATTTATTTATTTATTTATTTATTTATTTATTTTTTGGTTTCTATTATCCTTAGTTCTGCATCATCTTAATTTCTTACTTTGGGTTGGCTAATATACAGCCTGGGTTGTAGGTTTTAAGCAGTAAACAATCCTAATTTCTTGTTTGCCACAATGATTATTACATTGTCCTTTTTTGTTGTTTTTGTTTTTTGGTATATCTTTCACAAGTCCAAGCCACAATAATGGTATTCTTTTCTTTCAGTTGAAATAAGGAAAGAATGGCTGGAATTAAAATCCATTATGACAAGTTCCAAAATAAACATACCAAGCAACAACAGAAAGCAATATATCAATGGGGAAAAGCTACACTACTATATTTGGAAATCTTTATTTCTTACTATATGTATTGTATTACATGCCAAGCATTGATCAGGGTTTTAGAAACTCCAATGGCTAGAACCCAGGTCATGACATCGTGGAACTTGCTCAGTCAAATCCTCTGAGAGCTCTCATAAAAATGATTATCACCTCCTTTGTCCTTCCATTGTATTGACTTTGTATCATTCATATATAATTTACAATGCTGCAACTTGAGAGGAAATTTCTCTAAATGATAATCCTAACCCCCATTTAGATTAAGGCCAGAACAAGGAAAAATTCTTTTCAAACTAAGTCTTCCAATGGTCCAGATTTTTGTCACTAATCTGTATTTTACTCCTTTAAGCTATCATTATTGCACCATCTTTAGAATTAGTAAATACATCCTGACAATTCGTTCAACCCATTAATATTCTTTAGAATATCCAGAATATATGCCACGGGTATAAAAATGTTGACTGGTAACAAAACTTTTTGTCATCTAAAAGATAAAGTGATGAGGGTGAAATATGACCTTGCTCTAAGGCATATTGGCACTGAATCTACTAAGAGAAGAAAAATAGTGAAAATAATGCCCCGGAAATTTTTCTTTTAGAAAAATTATGGCTGGAAAACTAGACATGACTTTATCATAAGACTTATTATTTGGCATTTAAAAATGTCCTGATTCATGTTTTATAGGAAATTTTACATTGTAAAATCAGAGAAGTGAGAAGTCAAAAAGCTAAGCATAAAATACATACTTAATCAATTTATCTTTGATCACTTGAACAACAACAAAAAATCTATTGGTAAATTATAATGTTCAAGACACTTTAATAATTTCCATCTTTGTATATTTTTGCTATATTACACATGAATAAACATTTTAGGGAAAATACCGGTATGTTTCTGAATTTTACTTCTACTTCAATCTACATTTGGTTGTCATGAATTTTGATGTCTTGGCAAGAGTTTTCTATAAGCTTGGTGTGAGTCCACTATAAAGGAAATTAATTTATTAGAGAGTATAAGCAAAAGTGCTTGCAGAAATAATAACACTATGTCTTTATCTTCAGTTACAATCTCTGTGTCCCTCACTGTCCCTTATAAAAAAGTCTACGGTGCACATTTCTTTGAAGTGTGTTCAATGAATGAATGAAAAAATAAATGCACGAATGATTTCTTTACCAATGGAGTTCCTCATATGGCTATTGAAGGAATAGTAAATTAGCACATGGAAAATGATTAGCAGGGTACTCAATACATGTTAGTTATTTTTATCATTATCATAGGTATGATTGTCTAATATCATTTTTTTGATATATTTATAGCCCAAAAGAATCTTCACAACTAAACACTGAGATTTCTGAAGAAAATAAAGAGGAAATTATTCTCCTGTTTAACGTAATGCTATATCTTGGTTTACACATTTGGGAGTCATTTCTTCACTTGCCTTCCTTTAGTGAAAAATAATCAACTAAAAAGTTATTGCTGTTTGATGTTGGGTGCTGAGTATGTGATTCACTTACTAGTCAAAGTAAGAATAGCCAACTTTTGATTTTTTACTATAGTTTTATAATTTCCATTGGCTATTTTATTTTTGGTGTCCTAAAGCAGTAAAGAAGATGTCAGATGGGAATCTAGTTAGTTCTAACATAGTAAATTATGGGATGTTGAGAATATTACTTTACTTAACTTGGTTTTTCTATCTAAAAGACGAAGAGCTTGACCTAGAAGATATGTAAGATTATATCCAGCCTCAAACATTTTTTTCTATATCCAGTCTATTAATCTTCATCTACATATTAAATACATTTTACGTATCTGAAATATTAATCCTTATCCATATATTAAATACATTTTTCTATATCCAGACTATTAATTCTTAAGTACATATTATATATAAATTAGTGTTTAGGTAGACTCATATTTCATTAATTAATTGAATCTCTGCCATCCCATTTTCTAATGTGATGTTATCGTAATGAATACATACAGCCCTGGTCACTGCAAAGGCCTTCACATACATACTATCCTTAAGGAACAACATATCTAATTTTAGGACCTTTTGAGATACTGGATTTGATATTTCCCTAGGAAAGAAAAATCAAACACAAAATATAGTTTTGAGATAATGCATTTGCATTCAAAAACAATCTCATGCTTTGAGAATAGTAATGACAAGTAAAACTTAAAGACCCTTAGTAGAAATTCTCTGCCTCCAATTCCCATACAGAGTTGGCTTAAGTTTTCTACAAATCTGAAATAGTTCATTGGCAATAATGTGAAGAAAATGGAAGAGGTCAATATTAAGTTAAAGATACAGTCAGTGAAGAGTGTTAAAGAAAATATTCAAATTTTTATTCAGTCAAGGTAGAGATGTATAATAGTGGACTCTGAATAAATGTTGCCTGATATTAGCGATTATACTAATGAATCAATTCTGTAATTGATATAATTCTAGTGATATTATATTTTAGATAGGAAATTCTTGGCCCCCACTCCAATTTAGTATTATAAATAAGTCCACTAAAAAAATCCATGTTGATTTTAATAAATATAACCCTAAAGAACAGAGAAATAAAGAACAAGAGAAGAATTTCTTTTTACTGTTGATGATTTTTTGGATGTAGATAGTCTATTGATATGATCTGCGTTCAGATCTTACTTAAATAAGGAAACAGAGAACCATTTTATTTATAGACGCTCCCGGAAAGTCTTGACTACTGAGGCTTACTAATAAAGAGAACTATTCTATGCTTGATGGAACATTGCCATGTTCAAAGAAAGATGGTCAGAAAAAAAAAATTCAATTTTCCTAGAAAATATACCGTCTGCTTACTATAACTTCAAGAAGACCACTTTGGAGACAAACTTTATAGTCATAAAGGATGCATATCTAAATTTGTAAGATATCATTTTAAAATTATGCTGCACTAATTTAATTGATCTCTGAATATGCATTTTTATACTCCTAATATCAGAATGCTGAATCTTCATGTTCAGAGACATCTGAATCATAACCATTTAAAACTTAAAGTAATTTAAAGAACACATAAAATTATAGAGGAAGACACTGAGACCCAAAAAGATTACATGATGTACTGTAATATATTCTTTACAATTTATTAAAAGTAAAAATTCACCAAAGATTTTGTAAGTGTACCTAGCCAACCTTGGACAATTTTGATAAAAGTTGTTAAAGTAAATCTTACAACAAATAATAGACATTTTTTTTTAAATCCAATTCCATGACTGATTTTTTCCTAAATAACTCAGAATTATTTCTTATCCATGCTTTACATTTCTATAGGCTATTATATATATAAAAAGAATTAACTCTAGTCCTCTGATGGTAGTATTGAAAACAGAGATCAATTACTTCTGTTCACAACCCTCCAAGAGTGCATGGAATGTGGGAATGAGTAGGATCAGTCCTAGGAGTCTCAATAATTTTTACTCATGTTTGCTATTCAGAAGCAACAAAATTATTAACCATGGTGTCATAGAATAGTAAATAATTTCAGAATGCATACAGATTCCATACAGGTACCCCGATAACTAATGAGATGAAGTGATTTGCCCAGGGTATGATTTCCTCCTCATTTTTCTCCATATAGTAGAGGGGAATGCTAGCACTTTGAGTACTTGGAACTTGATTTTCACACATATTCTTGCTGGGAAAGAAAGGAGTGAGAATTTTTCCCATCGGTTGACATGAAGGTGATATCAGCCTGTCTCTAAGTAAATTTCAACTACCTGATCCTGCTCAAAACCCATGGTAAACAACACACTGAATTTAATTTTATTGTGAATAAAAATGATTATTAATGAGTCACCAAATACATGAGCAAATCAAGTAAAACATCCTTTTGCTACCAGAACAGAGACTGAGAATAACAGAAAAGACAATTTCGTTGATTTTTTTTTCTTATTCCTTCCCAAAGAGATAACAAGTATGAGATATATTCCTCTGCTCAAGGGCTACAGCAAATTAGAATATCTTTATTTTGAAACTATATTTTGCAAATCAGAATGGGAAAAATGGCACACACAAAAAAAAATATGTTAGTGCCAATTGACTAGAAGACCTTATGAGCTAGGTTTAAATCCATGAAAAACATGCAAATTGTTTTCTAACCTAATTGTGCATGTAACGCTGGCCCTAGAAGTAAATTTAAGCTTATGGTTTTTAGCTCTGCAACACCCAGTCCTTTTTTCTTTTCATTTTTTTTCTGTCAATGGCAAGTATAATCTTTAATTTAGGTTCTTTCAGATAAGTGGTAATTATTTTCAAAATCCTCATAATCATTATTATTTCTTGAAAGCCTATTATGAATCAGGGGCTGTGCTTTAGAGATGTTATCTAGTATCCACAACAACCTTATAAGGTAGGTCCTATTTCCTCCATTTTATAGATTAAGAGGAGGTAAATAACTTGCCCAAAATCACAGACTAAGTCAAAGGACTAGGATTCTTACTCTGGTTTATTTTATCCAAAATATATCATCGTAGCCACTAAACTTTAGTCAAGTCATATCATTCCTTTGTATTTTTCTTTTCTCATCAGTAAGATATGGAGTTGAAATTTTTTGGCAATTTTCAAACTTTGGAAATTGTAGATTTTTTGAAATGAAATTGCATATATAATCTTGATTTATAAAAATCAAGCTGCAGGAAGAGAAGAAAAATAAGTATTTAAATATTTCTTCCTGTGGTGGTCTAGAAACAGTTTTGTGATGATCTTGATTCCTATAGTAACCTATTTTGAAAATTCTAGACTACAAACCCTTTGAGGACCCATCCAAATTTCTTCTATAAATCCCCTCTACATTTCCCCTTCAAAATCTATATTTACTAAAGAAATTTATGAATCTCCTTACAGGTTTTATAGTAAACAATTTCGTAAATAAAGGCCATGGGGCAGCTGAGGAGAAACTATGGGTTAAGGGTCCTTTTTATTCCTTTCTATTATTGATTACTCAGGAGATAGTTCAGAGACTATCTGAACCATAAACACACCTTATATGAGGGCATTATTTAGACCGCCCCAGAGACAAAAAACAATTCATATCAGATTTACCTCTGGTCCCACAGACAGTACTTCCCAAACAAAGACACTTGATCAAGATGACCTTAATGTTCCCTCACCATGACTAAAGTTAAGATAGGTTTCTTCCTAACAATATGCCCCTGACCTCCCTTTCCCTTAAAATATTCACTTTAGAAAAATTACAATTATAAATTCTTCCTCTGCCCATTTGAGACATAAATATTTTCCCAGTCTCTTGCTAGACTTACAACCCAGGAATGTCTTTCTCAAGGAACAGATGATAGTCAAGGTTTGCAAGTCTTTTAGGTCAATGGCAAAAAAAAAAAAAAAAAAAGTGGAAAAATAAACCTAGATTTTAAGAGTTGAATAAACATGAGAGTGTTTTCAAAGAAACAGACAATAAAGAATGTGATGTATGTATTGAGTGATGACAAGAACAAATTTCAAATGAGAAGATACTTATGACTTCTATATAACTTCACAGAATCTGCAAATGGTGGAGAAAGCACTCTCCTTGGATAAAGGCTAGGACAGATATGGTGTCATTTGGAGAAGAGAATGGGATGTTTTGCAATAGTAAGATTATGAGGGAAAAAGTAACCCAATTGGAAATAAATTCAAAGTGAAGGAAACTTTACTCAGAATTGATGTAGCAGGGAGAGATATACTTTAGGTGATAATACTGTCCTGTGCTCTCCAAGTTGGAAACTATGCTCATGCTGATCATAAGGTGAACTTTCTAAGGCTGGAGACCCAAGAACACTCTGTAAGATCAAGCACAGATAACAAAAGCAATTAAAGATGGAAAGTTCATACTGAACATCTTGTAACATTTCAATCCAACCACATGGCTATTTCAGAATAAACTGTTCATTAAAATGGTGCCTTCCCTTTGATCCAAATCTATACTCTGCTGACATTTTTAGCAATGGTAGTCATTAGATTAGTGATTAAATTTTATTACATAGTGGGAATAAGTAAAAAAAAAAAAGAAAGAAAGAAAAAGATAAAAAAAAGAAAGAAAAAGCAATCAGACCACAAAGACATGAAGAAAGATAGAAAACATGAGAATTGACTTGAAATTCTTGGTTATTATTTCCTGACTTACAGATTCCATGAGTCTTTATGCTAGGAGTGCAAGAAATTTGGCTTTGTTAGAATAAGGCACGGAGCAGTGTTGGAACTTTTTTGTGTGCACCTAATATTTATCTGAGAATCCTTCTTGTTCCTTCAATCACCACAGCAACTTCCCTCAGCTCTTGGTCACAAAAGCATATGGGTGTGAGCCATACTCCACTATAAGGCCCAGAATGTTCAAGGTAAAGCAGAAGGACCATAGCATAGTCACCTCCTTTTCCCTTTCCCTTAATTAGGTTACTCAAGCTGAAGGCAATGGCCTCTCCATTCTTATAAAAGGAAGATGTTCATCAAAATTTTTTTTTTTTTTTTTTTTCACTTAACATAGACTGCTTTCAGGGGATTAATAAAAAGCCTTGGTGAAAATTATATTTTCTTTTGAATTGTACCTCAATTTTATCTTCACATTCCTACTCAAAAACTGTGGTCCCCAGAACACAAAAATGTCAAATATATATATTTATAATAGTTCTTTGTACATCTCAGTGTTCTCCTCGAAAGTGGAAGAATTAGCTAGGGAAAAGTATATTGCTTCTTTCATGCTCAAAAACGTTCTAAAATAAAAATGGAAAAAAGAATTGATCATGCCTCACTATGCTGAGTACTATACGAGACACTTTTCATTTGGTCCATTTCTCATAATGACCTTGCTGGATGGTTATTGCTATCTCCATTTACAGAGAAGAGGAACCTAGATTCAGAGAAGATACATTATTTGGGTTATGCTAAATGCTATAACAAAGCAGCTTAGATGTCAATGACGCCTTAAACATAATAGAAATTTATTCTTGTCCCTTTGAGGTCAAAATGGGTAACAGTGATCTGTAGGATGAATGTAAACTCTAACAGTTGGCTTTCCGTTCTGTCATACAAGTGCCTGATTTAAGCTTTTGATTTCTGAGGCATTCACTTCAAAGATGGTTATCTCAAATTAAACACACTGCCACACACTAGCTAAAGAGCCTGACCTCCTCCTCACAATGAGACTCCTTTGTTTTACAGATCTTGGTTGATTTCAATAACTGACCATTTGGCTCACTTGTTTTTATCGCTTCACACGTTTTAAATTCCTGCTCTTATGTCTTAAATTTATCACTAAGGAATGAGCCCATGAAACCCTAAGCCCCTGCCCTCCACCCCAATAAAAAAGACCCCCATGCTTGTCCTCTCTCCATCCCTTTTTCTCCTCCACACCATAAACACCACAACCTTTCACTATGTGGTCCCAGGGATATCATGTAATTTCCAGGTCCTGTAAGTAATACCCCTGCCCCTTTTTTTCCTAAGTTTCCTGATGGCTATTGCTAAAGGGCATCTTGCGATTATAATAAGAACCACAAGGCTGGTCCAGCCACAACATTGGCTATCGAAGGCTGAGACCAGCAAACAAAACAAGGGGTGTCTCTTCCAAGAATTTATTCAGGGATCCAGGTCCTGTGCCATTTTAGAATTCTGTCATGTTCGACATATGGGTTTCCAGGTGTGGGTACAGAGCCCCAAAGAGCAGTTTCCAGGCTCTCGGCCTCACGTGGAGGGGTGCTGGCTCGGGTAGTAGATAGCCGTCAGCTGTGGTTAGTTGGCTGTCAGCTGTAACTATTGAGCCATTGGCCACTAATATAACTGCCACGGCTATGGAGGAGAGTTGAGGAGAGTTGAGCAGAGAGGAGGAGAGTCGGTCGGCTGTCAGCAAAGAGGACAGCAGGTCACACACCGTGTGAACCCAGCCCCCAGTGAGACTGTAGTGGTATGACTCCCCTACCTATGGCTCCGTGGGTGTTCCTTTTTGGCCTCACCATATCCTGTGTTCTTATGTGGGGAGCGGGAGCAGAGACCCCACAGGCCGCCCCACACAACACCAGGTGATTGAGGAAAGAGGAAGAGAAACAGAATCTCATATGGGAGCATTTTATGTACCAGTCCAAAAAATGGTACCTACTACTTCCTTTGACCAGAACTCAGTCACATGGCTACTCTTAACTCTAAGGTCACCTGGAAAGTTCATTCTAGTTGTGCCTCAGAAGAAAATGAGTTTTGGAACAGCTAGCCAGTCTCAAGCACACTCAACTTTTCTAGTCACCAGATATGCATTTAAATGTTTGTCCATCTAAGAGTCCAGAATGTTCTAGTGGTGTGCAGTCTTTTCTCCCAGTTCTGGATATGACATATTAAAATATGTTATCTTTCAGGCAGGTATAAGAATAATCATAACAATAACATTTGTAGTAGCACATCATTGGAAATAAATTTCATGGAAGAGAGTACATAAATTGTGGTATATTCAAAACAGCTAATTAACAATGAAAATGAATTAACCAAAAATACAGATAATTACAAAAACCTAGTATAGATGACTTGCATACAATTCTAACACATTTTGTGGTAATGACACAGATAAATTAAAAATCACATTTTATTAGCAGATGGTATAAGAACTCTCTAGAAAAAGCACCCTGTCATACTGAACATCTTTTCTGAAAAGTTTACTTTAGGTAGAAACTAATTCTCTAAACATGGATATGAATGGAGGTGTCTACACCAGAAAGCAGAGAGACTTTGTTACTCTGGGGAGCTGAGGTATGAAAAGCCAGATTATGGGTAGCAGGCTGCACTTGCCACACTGTGAATCCTCTCCAGGACTCCTAAATCTTCTCGGAGTTTACTGTACCTAAACAATATTTAAATTCTAGTGGAGGTTTTGGAGTCACCAAAGAAGAAAGTCAGTTTTAAACGTCAATTAAATGCAGAGGTGCTGATGGGATTCAAAGGCAAAGAAAAGCATGAGATGCCAATTGTTGAAACCTTATACACCCGGAGAGAGGTTTTAGACTCTTACCACACCATGGAAAGGGAATTCAGATGGAATTCAATCAGCTCACCGTGGGACAAGTGGATTCTAGTGAACATATGGGTTATACTGAGTATTTGGCACTTTAGTTCACAGTAGATCTAAATCAGTGGAATAATTGCATACAGGAACATTCAAGGATGATATTCACCATGTTTTATAACTTGTATGGCACAGGCAATGACCAGTCAGAAAGAATGTCAGCCGAGATGTTGGAGTCTCCTTGATATGCTACATATTACCCTTTTTATTCTGATTCTTGGGAAAGGCTAGTTGTCCCAGGAGAGGGGTGATGACAGTGTGGGTGACAGGGAGAACACATGGAAAACAGTGGCTATTTACCAATAAGTATAAAAGCATTTCAATATTTAAACAATTATTGTGATCAGATCCATGTCTACCAGTGCAATATAAGCACTAGGGACTTTGATACTGCAAAAAGTTACAGATGAGAGGCTGAAAATAAAGAAAGAAAGGCAATAACTTTTATTCTCTCCCCTTAACAATAAGCCATATTCTCCTTCCTTGCTATCAATTTACCATTATAACACTTGGGAATGAGTAGTGTCTTCCACCTAAGGAAGAGGAATATGATATACAGAAGTATCCCATCCAGGAAAGAGTAAAAATAGAAAAGCCAAGCCCCTCTAGCCCCAGAAAACAGTGGAAAGAAATTGTACAAAAGAAGGGCAGTTAGGGAAGAGATGCCTGTAGCACGAACTTCTCTTCAGAGCTTCTGATGGGGCGGAGAGAACATGGGCAAAATGGACTGATGAGATGATCAGTAGCAGAGAGGTTTTAGCCCCACTTCAACACTTATGGAAGAGACTCCACTAGGGCTATTCCTGTAACAACCTTGGGGCAACTGTAACCAGAGAAAACGGCCACATTAGCTCGTAAGGCGGAGACAGGAGGAACTTGACATAGCTTTCCTCAAACATCTCAGCTGTCATGCCAGTCTCAGCAAGGATGAGACACAGAATTTTCCACAAGCACTGGAGTGGGGGAGGGATGCACAGAGAAGTTAGCTGAGAGTGTGACGGTGATATTTCCAGAGAAGGTGGTGCTCATAGAAGCAATTTGATTTTGAACTCAAGGACTGCCAGAGCCTGAGATTAAGTGCGAGTTGCAATTATATGCCAGTGAGGCCTGAGGGTGATCCTAATAAGTGGGGAAGACTGCTCGGCCCCAATTTAGCTGGCAAAGAATACACCACAAATTCAACAATAGTAAAATTAAGATGAAAAATCTAAAAGAACAAACAGAACATGTGGGTATAGGACATTCCTGTGGAGATCAGAGAGATTACAGGACAGACTGTAAATTCCAAGGCCATCCTTCCTCTAATATATGGCACATGAAACTTCCTCTATACATTCAGATGCAGTCTTGGAAGTGAACAGGAGAAATGAGTTGCACTCTGAATGATTAAGCATTTACTTAAAGGGGCACTCTAAATTATCATCAGGGGCCCAGTTACCCAAATGGACTGTAGGGAATGGAGTTGCCCATTATCCCATAAAATGGTACTCATAGATTTATTATGCAAAAAATAACTAAATGTATTCTTTCTTTATATCTCAGTGCAATGTGAGTAAATGTGTGACTTCATAAGACAATAAAAAGAAATCAATGTAGTGTCAAAGCTCAGTAATTTGGAAACTTTCTGAAAAGTGTTTTGTAATCAAATGCAGCCCAAAAGTTTATAAGCTACCACATGTTAGAGCCTACTTTGATTACCGTATTCAAAGTACTAGTAACAAATTTCCAAAAATAAAAATATTCTTTCCTGTCCAAGAATACAGGTATTATATAATTATGAGATATTTTATATTCACATTAATTAAAATACATAATAGCTTGTATTTGAAGTAAAAAACCCTAGCTAAAGAGAGCATCGTTATCAGTTGAGGCTTCTGTAAAAACATTTCATGCTATACTTATTTTTTTATGGAAATCCATGATGCTTAAATCATTTATTTTTATTCTATACTGAACATTTAATGTTTTAACCTATGTTATTTTTAATTGCCATCAGATTTTGGCTTCACCAATAATCTCATCTTTTCCTTTTATCTTAAATGTCACTTGTTCCTTTAAACATACCATATTTTCTTCAAGTAAGAAAAAGAGAAAAGGCTTTATTCAGTGACTGTTCTGTGTAAGGTTCTGTTCTAAATAAGAAAAATTAAAAAAAAATACATATATATATATATATATATATATATATATATATATATATATATATGAGAGAGAGTTTAGCTTTAAATCATACAAACCTAGGCTAAAGTTTAAGTCACCTAAACTGCTGATGTTAAGAAACAATTGTTAATAAATTGTATAATAAATCAGAATAACGCCATCAATATTCAAGAAAAAAATCAGAGATTCTAAAACCAGTGGGGTTGAATTCCATCAATGACTGCATGAAACTATTTTTCATTTCCCATGTTTAGGAAACGGGCCAGGAAACCTTTTCAAAATGTCTACTTCATTATTTAAAACTGAATGTTTTAAGTTGTGAGACCTGAAAATATATTTTAAACACAGGACATGATGGTCTTATGAAGAGATAAGGAACATGGGAACAAGATTTCCTCGATTGCTTGTCCAGAGTCAAACATGGATAGACTAAATAATGTCCTCTCTCAGTTTTTAACTCAAAGAAATCCATTCAATGATATGTTTTATTTTTAATAGGGGTATTGTGTTAATAATGTCTTGTGAACTAAAAACAATCTGTGCAACACAATTTTAAATATCTAGAGACTTATAATTGTGACATGAAATGAGATCAAAGCTTTGTTTGTCCTTCATTTGCTAGAAAGGTCAAGTGTCTCAGAGCATTTAACTTAGAAAGAAAAAAAAAAAGTGCTCAAAACAACACTATTTCACCAGTTGAAATGGCTCTGGAGTCTTCTATCAACTTTAGGAATTAGTTTCAATGTATTGCCTGATTTTATTCATGCAACCAGCATGGAGCAGACCACCTGCTGCGAAATAAGGGTGTAGCGACCAACAGTTATTATAGCAGTAGCCATAAGTTTATTGCTTATTGGCACTAAACTTAAATCTTAGTAATTTTGAATTACTGAGTTAGCTTAGATTTATGGAGATGCACAATCATTTAGAATGGCATTCATTCCAGAAGGGTATATTATCTAAACCAATTTTCTTATAGTGATGCAATTGCAATACTATAGTTACGGTTGTATCAGCATTTCCATTATAAAGTCCTATTTTCAGGGTTTTATAATTTGACCATAAAAATTCTCTCCTTGTTGATACTTGGCAAACAAAGTCAGAGGCATAGAACTCAATATTTTTTTTTTCTTAAATGAAATTAAAAGCACACATACACGTTTGGTCTCTTCAGCCATTTTAGGCTTTAACTCTGCAAACAACAAAAATACACCAACTATATCCACACAGATGTAAAGAATTGGAAAAAAGAACAATCACTCAAAATTCCAAGGTGACAGAAATGGTCAGTTTATATCAGTTACACTTTAAGTTCCTGTGTGAGTTTGAAAGTAAGTTTGAAAACGCAAGTGGAAATTTCACCAATGCCAATAGCAAACCAATGGCTGGGGTAGGTCCCCAATTGTTGGGTTCCTTGTCAGGGAGTTGGAGAGAATTATACTTCCCATATAAAGATGTGAGAATCAAGTAAGTAGAAACGAAAGCTTTGAAATTTTAACAGCTCTCTATAAGCACTCAGTATTATTTCTTTAGCTCACAATAGTTTCTTACTCTAAATTTACAAATATTACTGTCCATATTACTTATTTAGATTTATCATACATGCATAGATCTCCCAAATATATTGTAAACTTCTGGAGTAGAGTGCCTCTGTCTTTGGCTCCAATATGGCACATCAAAATATTTGTTGAATTCATGGCTATTAAATTGGTTTTACGTTTTCCTTTCAGAACTGAGAGAGGTTACCTGACTATTTTGTATGGAGTCAGCACTTTGGGTTGGAATAAATCCACCCTAACAAAAGCTCATAGACACAGACAATAGTTTAGTGGTTACCAGAGGGTAAGGGGGAACGGGGGGTGGGAGATAAGGGTAAGGAGGACCAAATATATGGTGATGGAAGGAGAACTGATTCTGGGTGATGAACACACAATGGGATTTATAGATGATGTATTACAGAATTGTACACCTGAAATCTATGTAATTTTACTAACAATTGTCACCCCAATAAATTAAAAAAATAAAACATGGTGGTCGCCCTCTAGTGATCAACAAAGAACATGCACATAATGTACCAAGGAAAGGCCAGACCCTATTTTTATGAGACAGAGCCATGGGAATTTGCTCTGTATAAAATTTATAGAGCATATAAAACAAATACTAGGACTTTAAAATCTAAATTTTTGTGTATAAAAGAGGAGGGCACTTCTCAGTGTTGTATTACAGTAAGTAATAAAGAAAACAGGCTACTTCCACAGACTGCCTAAATTTAATCCCGGCTTTGCTATTTGCTAGCTTTGTAAATTACTCAGATACCTAGTAACTATGAGAGCCAATTTCCCACCAATGAAATTAGGGATAACGATAAAATTTGCAATTGCGTTTGAGGATTATTGTGATAATTACATGGGATAATCCATGATCATTTTAGCTCATATTAGAAATATGTTAGCTATCATTTACATTGTTTTTTTCTGCTGTCCCATTTTGAGCATAACAGCCTTTCTAAAATTGTCATTAATGAGGAGTCTCTTCTTTAAAGTGTTTTTCTTTGACTACTTTGTTTCCATCAGCTTAAAGAAATCTAAAATTGAAAAAAACAAGTCAAGTGTTACTTGCACTATGGAAGGTATAGAATACAGGGCAGCTCTTGCCTTCAATGTACTTATAATTAATTCTTTCACTTATGATATAAAAATGTAACTAAGAATCACAAGGTCTTGGGCTGAGCACTGCATGGGGAAAGAGGAGCAAAGATATATTCTTTATTATACAGAAATTTACATTCGTTTCATAAAACTGTGACATGCCATGTTTCCCTGAAAATAAGACCTACCCTGAAAATAAGCCCCAGTTAAGACCATCAGCCAGACAGATGCATTTAGTATGTTATGCAATGTTCCAGAAGAAGATGACATGACTGTATTTGAATAATTGTAGATTGTTTTACATGAAAAAATAAGACACCCCCAGGAAATACGCCCTAATGTGTCTTTTGGAGCAAAAATTAATATAAGACCCAGTCTTATTTTCGGGGAAATACATTATAATATCTGGTCTTATTTGGGGGGAAACACAATTGAGGGCACTTTAGAGTTGAAGGTGTAGAAGGTGAGCTCAGAGTACCATTATTTGGGTTTCAATCTGGTTTCTGTCATTCACTTGCTATGTGAACATCAGAAAGTTTCCCAACATCTCTGTGCCTCAATTTCCTTATTTACACCATGCTGAACAATGCCCATAAAGTTTGCAGTGAGCATTCCAAATGCTCAGTAGATGATAAACATTACTGTTATAACTATTGTTTTTCACACAATCTTGGATTCGAATGTTCAACTAAAATAGGTAAATGTTTACCTGAGCTTTGCTTGACATTGCAAATTGGATAATGAAACATCTAAGAATCCCACCCCATTAGGATGTGCCCATGTTAAATATACAACCCTAACCATGATAGCCAGTCAGTGAGGAATTTTGTTTTGTTTTGTTTTGTTTTGTTTTGTTTTGTTTTGTTTTGTTTTGTTTTGTTTTGTTTGCCGGGGAGGGAAAATTTAGACCCAAATAACTTGTAGTCTCCAAAATGTACAGCAGACCATGAAAGTTTCTATTTCTCAGTGGCATCTCAACTTTCTGGGTCTTCTCACACTCAGAGCAGAAAGGATCCCATATGAAATTGAGTTTTAAAGGTATATTAAATTTGCTAAAAAGTATTTTAGGGCTCAAGAGGAAGGAGAATTATTTTCTATAAATTCTGAAGAAATGCAGACTTCTTCTAGTGATCTATTTTTTATGGAGTAAATGCTGAGGTCAAAACTTGAGTGTGAACTCTAGGTAAGACTGTTTTGTGAGAAAGAAAATACAAGATACTATAATTTAGATAGGTTGCCATCTCACAGGATACATGGAAGAGAATTGGAAATACATTGTCTTTTATGCACCAAGAATATCGATCATAGATGCAGGGTGGCATACCATAAATAGAGCTATTATCTAGAAAAGGGTTTATCACTTCTGGAATATCATTTGTCTCTCACTTGGTAAGGATTGTCTCCCTAGGACTCAAGCCCTCAGAGACCAAGTTCCACATAATTACTGGCTATGGGATAAAGATTCATGGAAGAAGGTTATACAAACCAAAGAGGAGTTATTGCGAGAGGAGTTGCCTTAAGAAAAGTATTCCAGGGATGTGCCTTGATGAGATAGAGAAGTCTGAAGGGGATGGCTTGAGTATTTCTCACCTAACAGTCCAGCGTTCATCTCTGTGGTTCACTTCAATTAACATTATAGGTGGATGGTCTTCAGCTCTGCTTTTTAAAACGCAACAAGCATGTATTTGATGTTTGTTTTGGGCAGGTGCTAAATTTGGTGATTGCAATTCATACATAAATGAAAAATAGATCCATGTTCTTAAAGAGACTATGGTTTGGTGGAAGAAACTGAAAAGAAAAAATAAAGGTTTTTAATAAAATATGATGTGTTTACACAGGAAGTAGGCATAACATATTTTGAGAATACTCAAGAGGGCCAATGAGTGTTGAGAGCAAGTCTGGAAATATATTCTGAAGGAGAAGACTGAAGTTTTTAGTGTGAACATTTTTTATCAGTTGAAGAAAGGAGGAAACATTATTGACAGAGCAGAGAACATGAGCAAATGTCTTTTGTTAGCAGGGCCCTTCCCCAACCCCTGTTTTCTCTCTCTGCAGCATACTGGGTGGGATCTCAGGCACAGACACATGGATGCTAATTAATATTTACTCATCATAATCCATCCTTACGTAGGATGGCCCCGTCACAAAAGGTGGCCATGATATGAACTCAGTAGGCTTTTTTTTGGCTTTTCTGAAACACAGAATTTAAAGGGTAGGTTCGGATATTGTGTTGGAGTGAAACCAGCAAATCAGTCTACACTTTTTAGGGCTAACTTTTGACAGAGTGGTAGAGATGAAATTTGTTTATTTTACAACTGCTTAGTGATTTATTACTCCTGAAATAGTCCCTTCTTTCAGAGTTTATAATGTAATGAAAAAGGTAGACCAGCGAATTGACCATTAAAAAATGGCAGGGTGATCTGTAACGTAAATATAGCATATGCCATGACACTGGGAGTTTATAATATCATGCATCTAATTTAGTATAATTCAAGGCATCAAGTCTATTGAAAAATTCCATAAGAAGTGGTAGTGATATGAAAGATTAGTAGAAGTTAGTTATAGTAGAAATAAGCTAAAAGTTAGTTAGATAAGAGATAAAAGCAGGAAGACAGATGGATAATAAATGGAAATAGAAAAAAGAACAATGTCAAGTGCAGGGCAGTGGGAAGGTTTTGCAAGAGATGCAGGTAACCAAGGGGTGCATTGATTGTAGATTATTTAAAAACAGTAATAAACAAAAGTCAATCTGCTTGTTGTCACCATGCATGCGTAATTCAAAACAATGTCAGCGACAAATTAGCCCTACCTGAAAAATGTTTGTCTATTTTCTAAGCCATTAGTGCAAAAGGGATTAAGAAGCACAATTGGTAATTACGAAATAATCATGGGGATGTAAAGCACAGCATAGGGAATGTAGTCAATAATATTGTAATAATTATATACAATGGCCAGGTGGGTACTGGACTTATCAGGGGCATCATTTCATAAATTACATAAATGTCTAACCACTAAGCTGTACACCTGAAAGTAATATAAAATAATATTAAATGTCAACTATAATTGAAAAATAAAAAATAATAATTTAAAAAATCCAATTTGAAACTTATCCTTTACTTAATACTTTATTCTAGAAGAAAATTAATTTTCAGAAAACCCAGTTATACAACCAGCCCTCAACACACTCCAACTCAACTATGTGTTTTTACTTCAAGAGTAAGTTCCTAACATTTCAGAATCACTCACGCTCATTTTGAACAGGCACTGTTTCCAACCCCAGTGGCACAGAATATTCTTGTGCATAAACAACAGATTTGAAATAAACAAGGTTAGTACAATAATTGTAAAGATGAAGAAACAGAACTGGGTTATTGCAATTCTGTAATTCTATGTGACAGCCTGAAGTTTTAACTTCAGATTGAAAACAGTACAACAAAATGCAAATTGTTAGGCGTAATACACAGAGGGTGCCCCCCAAAAAAAGTATACACATTTTAATAAAGGAAAAAGCTATTAAAATTGTAATACTCAATATACACCGATAACGAAAGATGAATACAAGTCACAACTGACTTCTGTAATTACAAGAGGTGCTCAAGGTGGTTACCATCAGTGTCGAGACACTTCTGATGATGGCAAACTACTGCTTGAGCGACATTGACCAAGTAGCCACCTGTATACATTTTTTTTGGCATTTGTTTGGCACCCTCAGTATATGTCTGTATATGTGTACATACATATACACGCATATATAACCAAATTATATATAAAAGCTGAACTATTTCCCTGAATTACCTAATGCAAGCCTATGCATCCAGGAACACCACCACAGGAAAGAACTATCTTAGGCAGAAGGAACAGCACGTGTGAATTCATGGAGCTGAGAGACTGCAGTGTGTTCTGGGGAGAACTGCAAGTTATTTCAGTGTGACTGCATCAGGGAACACAAAGGAGTGGTTACTGAAGAGTTAGGCCCATGCAAAATCATGCAGAAGCCTGGCAGCTATGTTTTAAACTTTGAACTTGAACTCATGGGCCAGTGGGAGCCATTGCAGAGTTTCAAGAGTAGGATTAACATGAACATTTGCACTTGCTAGAGACAATTGTGATGACATTGTTAGAATGCGTGATATTGAGTAGAAGATCAGTTATGTGACTGCTGTCATTTTAGTGAGAGAAAATGGTGCTCTGAATTAAGGTAGTGGGTCTGGAGTTAGAGAAAAATACCGGGGGTGGGGGGGAGAGAGGAGTTCTTGTACTGCCAGTATTTTGTCTTGGGTAACTGAGTGGGTGACAGTGCCAGTCATGGAATTAAGGAGAACACAGGGGCAGGAGATCTAGATAGAGGGTCATTTTGGTCATAGGGTGCATGATTTTTGACTGGGACATGGAAACAGGTGTCTTGGAGACATCAGAATACATTACACAGAGGCTGATAACAGACCTGGAAACATGTAGATGTGAGAACCTGAGAATAGAGATGTTTGGCTATTTGAAGCTCTTTGGGCTGTGTACTGTAATTAGCATTTCTGGGTCCCTCGTGCTGCACCTCGGATCTCTCCCATCACAGCCTCACATCCTTCACTAACTCTACGTCCTTAGTCAGGGTATTTAATTTCACTGGGCCTCAATTATCTGTAACCTAGTAGTTACCATGCATTTAGGGGAGGACACATTTTGAGAGTTATTAAAATATCTGTTCACATTTATTTTCTAACTGCCTCACAAATTGATATTTCCCCAATTTTTCTGGAATGGGATTTAGAGCAAGTGAACTTTAGCTGAGAGAAGTAAAGTTACCATCCAGTTTAATGCTTGTTGGATCTCTTAGACATCTAGGTGTAGAAGAGGAGAGCACATGCCTAGTGGGAGGGGTATAAGTGGAAGCAAAATGGTCAAAAAAAAAAAAAAATAGGAGTCCATCAAGCATACTTTTTCAGATACTTTACACTGACAGCCCCTGTCTACCCCCAGGTTTTCCATACAACTACCTGTTTATACATTTGTGTTACCACAGGAAAGTAACCTACATGATGTGGTACCAAATTCTTGATCAGTTTGATGAAACACAAGAGAGTCTTTAAGGACAAAGAATCTATAGTGCATTTCAAGTACGTTACAGCACTGCCCCCCCTCCCCACCCCTGCCTCCATTTGTTTTCATTTCACTCATTTTATCTTGATTCTGTTGTAACAGATGCCGATAGAGTTTTTGACACTGAGAATGCCAGATCTATCATTAATGTGTTGCCAAACTGGGAAAGATTTACTAACAATATGTTTTGCCTGCATTGGTTTGCTTCTTTTAATAGAGAAACTCATTTGAATAACATCTGAATAAAGGAGTTAATAATAGTAGCCTGGAAGCGAAGCCAGATAGGATTAATGAGCAACTGACCCAAATCTTCACCCTGAATTAAAACTGAATGACATTAGAATAATTTTGGAGACTCAGAATGTTGTGTCAATTCCAAACCCTCCTTCTACCCTTTCCCCTCTTCCCCTCTAGCTACCATATTTTTAACATAGCTTACCTTTGTACCTCCTGGCTTTACTTGGGAGTTAAGAAAGAATATCTTGGATTGACATTAAAATCTTTTGTAGTATCAGCAATAAAACATTATTCTGCAACTGGTTACAAATTTTAGTAACATAGTTCATAGTGTTCTATCTATATGTATGTAATGACTACATATTGGGAAGGGCATTAAGAAAATCATTTTCCTCTATTAAAATTCAAATATCAAAGAATGTTATGATGTTGTAGCCCGTTTGTGTGCTGGTAAGTGTGAGAGAAAGTGGGGTGGAGGGGGAGTGAAAGTCCCTGTAAAAATAGTAAAATACCTGTATATGGACTTTTGACTATATTTTAAATGTGGCCACAGGAGGATTTAAATTCCTCTATACTTAAGAGGAAAATTTATCTTTATTAAAATGCTTATTTTATAAATATGGCAGCAAGGGTATTAGACAAACAAAAACAAGGAAATAAAACAAGAAAAAAAAATTTATGGATGAGTAATATCTATAAGAAACTTCCATTATTCAGAATGTTTGATATTTCATTTATAGTTCATTCATGTATACATCATTCATTTATTTCTTTATCAAAACTTGGTTGCCCATATACCATATTTTACATACTCGAGAGGCGACAATGAATATGGATCCTGTCCTCTAAGGATCTCTTACTCTTACCACCAAATTTCCTGAAATAATTGGGATTCTAAATGATTGATATCTGTCCCATTAGGTGTCACTGTTTCACAGTTTTTATGCCTAATCCAACCCCTTAAGTGTCTTTGGTGTATATTGTGTAAAACAAAACAAAACAAATAATAAAAGAGATATTTTTTGCCTTACAATTGTTTAAAATACCTTTAATTCATGGATGAATGGCTCTGAGAAAAGCTTTATTGAAATGTAAATTAAGGAGTCGCTTCAATTGTATGTTAAAGGCACCAAGAAAAACACCCTACCTTATAGAGTATCTTTCCCCTTGATTTGGGCCTTCATTCATTCACTTAGCAAATATATTAAGCTCAAATTGTGGCCTAAGGAATGTGCTATATTTTTGCATTCAGAAATATATGAGAACTTTTTTTTTTTTTCTTTCTGTACAGCAAGGAATGTAGATAAATAATCAAATAATCATTCTGTAATATGCCAAACATGTTTTTTAAAGTATGGCCTGAGATTTAGGAGAAACATTAATTCTCTATAAGATGTCAGGTAAGATTTACTATAGGAAACATTAAAGGATAAATAGCAGGACCAGGGCTAGATCGAGGCATTCTTCTTAAATGCAAAATTTAAGGTGGTGCCAAGTAATTCAGAAATCGAGATAAATAATTTTTTTTTTTCCCCAGAAAGTTTTTAGCAAAATATTTTTAAAAATCATGTTGGCATACTATGGTCTGAAGGCATGTCACCAGCTTTTGTAAATACAGTTTTATGGGCTTTCAACAAGTATGGATAAGGGGTACAGGTATTCTGGAACAGAAAACATGAGAAAACACTGGAAGATTTGGGAATGGCATGTGAGATGGGGTTAAGAATGACAACTAGCCTTGTAAAGGTAAGAAGAATACCTGAATGGAAGTGGCTGTTTTCTGTTTTGCTTTATTTAATGTGAAATTCTGGATTATAGTCATTTCACCCTTGTTTCAAGTTTCCATCCTGTAAGAAGTAATGAATTAATTAACTTTGAAGTGTTTGTGATTTATTTGAAAATATGATAGACCTTTACTAATGTCAGTTGAATTGAATAGTTTATTTCTTATTTTAAGAAACCTAAAAGGAATGAGAGAAAATAGAGAGAGAAGGAGGTATTTGAAAGAGGCATCAAAAGGGGCGGTAAGCACTTAGAAGACACACTTTTCTTACTATGCAATTTTGCTGATCTGTTATACATGAAACAAGTAGGACATGTGTAAATATGTGAATGATTTATACCATATACGTACAGAGTACTAAGGAAACATGTATTAAGACTAAAGATAAACAGAAACATTTAAGTTTTCTTTGAAGAAATGAAACTGCATATACTTTTATTTTAAAGTTCTGGCTGTATTGAATAATGATTAACGAAAAATATATATTTAGGTTGAACAACATAATTTTTAAGGTGTACATGATGATTTAATACATGTATACATTATGAAATGATTACCACAATCAAGTTAATTAACACATCCATCACCTCACATAGTTACCTTTTTTTGTGTGGTGAGAACACTTATGATCTACTCTCTTAGCAAGTGTCAAACATATAACACAGTATTAACTACAATCACTATGCTGTACGTTAGATCCTCAGAACTTTTCATCTTATAACTGAAACATTGTACCCTTTGACCAATATCTTCCCATTTCCCCCGCCCTCTAGCCCCTGGTAACCAACATTCTACTCTCTGGTACATGAAACCAGACTCACAAACACAAATACTGTGTGAACTAATTTATATATGAAATCTATAAAGGTCTGTCTCTATTTTCAAAGAAAAAAAATACCTATGATGGTACAGGGGGATGGAAAGCATGTTCTGTAGGAATGGTGGAGACTGTGAAAAAGGATAAATAATTTGAAGCACATAAACAACATGAAGGAAAACAGACATGGTAATACTTGAAAGAATGAAGGTTTCCACAGGTTACGGTATGACTAGTTTTGTACCACAGGAAGAACACAATGATAATTTTGTATTTTATATAAATGATATCATATATATGTGTCTTTGAAATGCATGTATAGCTAGATTATAATTACATCCAGATTTAATTTTTAGCTCATCACTGATTCTTCCATAAAGCTCAATATTTAATTTTAAGGTCAACAATAAATGTATTTACAAAGTGGATTTTTAGACTCAGGTAGAAACCCTTAAGAACATCGGTGCACCGCAGCCCCAAATCTGGTGAGGTCACCTCTTAATGACTGCAAAGTAACAAAAAAATGTAAACTTCCCATTCAACAACCTCGAATCCAGACACGGCATTGAAATTACAGTGAGTCACACATCTCAGTTTACCTATTGTGTGGCCTTCATTAAGTCTGTCTATGGCTGATATGCCTTTTTCAAAAACAGGAACAATATTTACAACAACTTCAAAGCAATGTCAAAGACAACACTGAATGCAATAGTTATCACCAAGCCCCATTATGTGCGTCTCCACTCCCAGGAGTTACAATAAAAAAAAATAAGTTATCATCAAGTACAGCATCAAAAACATGAACTACAGTCATATCCAGATAGCTTTTCCTTTTTCCAGGTGCATCATTATTTTCAGTCACAGCTTTGACGGAGAAACCACTAACTATGAACCACCAAAACAAGAGAGACAAAACAACAAAGTAAACAATGCCTAGAGCGATAAATAGATTTTAATTTTTTTTTTTTTTTTTAACAGAAAGCATCCATCTCTCCAGCTTTTGTTTGTGATGGATGGATTGAGAGAAGACCTCACAAAATCCAGCAACAGAAAAATGTAACACTCAGTAGATGATGAACACATTACCCATTGCCTTCCTCACTGAGGGCTTACAGTACAGTCAGGAATATGATGATGTGTCACCTGGACCAAGGGATCACTGTGGTGATGTCTCTGCATTATTGATTTGGTTTTCTCCTTTATGAGGGAGCGATCTACTTTGTTTTTTTCTTTTTTTTCTTTTTCTTTTTTTTGGAGTCTAAGTATCCATATACACAATTATTTCTGCCATGATTATTACAAAATTTCTTTGCCAGCTTATATTTTCCATATTCAATTATATTTACTACCTTATGCTATGACAGCCTTATGAGATGAGGGACTTCCCTACAATAATGATTGCAAACGACACCCAAATTGAGAGAAAAATAAATAATATTGTATATCATTAGGAGGAAGTGAAAATGTTTTAAGTTCTAAACACAGTTATGGCCAAAGCGTATTTAGCTAACAATTACTCACTTCTCTGTATGCTCATCCATCGTATTATTACCTCTGGCTACATCTATTCCCCACACTCCCACTCCACCCCACCCCCCCGCACTCCCACAATAATAATTTTCCTCTCTGAAGACTTACAAATAGAATCACTATTTATTTAGTCAGTTTAATTTATTCCTTCTTTAGTCAACTTCTCAAACAAAAACTATGCCTGTGGTAGTCTTTACTATCCAACCCTTTCCCCTCTTCTTTCAAACTTTTCCTTCAGTTTTGACCAAATCAAATTCAGTCTATTCTTGGGCAGTTTCTTACTTTAGGAATCTCTTCCTGACCTACTATGTTCCCTTATGAATGCTTTCCCCAGGTATTAATAGACTTCCTGACACTTTCTTGGGTTGATCACGCAGTCTCGTGTCAACATAACTATCTGTCAGAGAATTTGAAAAGCTGTGAGCCTGCTGAGACTTGCATTTAAAATGTTATGTAACATAGATGACATTACCAGAGCATCTTAGCACCTGATTTAGGCTATAATGTGAACAAAATGCTCACGTCAGGAGAAGTACCAGGCATTGGAGAAAAAAGGCATCATAGTTAATATCTATTCTTGAAGACCTGTTCATTCATCCAATCATTTTTTATTTACTTTGGTTATAGATTTTTATAGTCTAAGCATCTATACACACAATTATTTCTCTAGTCTTATTCATTGCTCCCTTTTACTTACAAATCTTACAGGTAATACTTTGTAAAATAATTCCTTCCAAGCTAGAGCAAAATCATTTAGTAAGGTTCTTTATCCAAAGGGTAAACAAAATGCAGTTTATGCTGTACTTTTACCCATGGGAGCTTGAAGTGAATGGTGTAAAAGAAAACAGTTTGATGAAATCTGGGTACAGAGAATCTGACACCAATTAAGGCAATATTTCACTTACCCAAATGTCGTTTTTCATGTGACCTCAAGTATACTGAATAAAAACAAGAGCCTGGAAGAAAGCAAATGCAGGCAAACAACTGCAGTCATACAAAAGGTAGCCACAAAAGCTATCTACTTAAAAATCAAACTTAATTATAAGGGATTCTTTGAAAGACTCTTAAAAGATATTTTTATTTTACAAAATATATCATTACAACAAAGCTAGTGACTGTAACAATTCTTTATCAGTGATATAGTATTCACTAGTAAGTTGGCATTATTATCATCTAAATATATCATTGCATTTACCTATTAAAAATGCAATTTAAAAATGTGGAAAAGATTCGTCTTCTGGAAAGAGACCATAATCTCACATTAACTTCAGTGAAAACAAAAGAAAATCTACAGAATACAGTCTCAGGAATTAAAAATAGTGTAGAGGTCTTGCCCCTTTTCAACTGAGATAAATGACCAAAATATCATAGCAAGATCTCAGAATATCATTGTATTAGAGTTTACCTGTTAATTTTTGCTGTATAACAAACCACCTTAAAATATAATGGCTTCAAACAACCACCACTTATTTAGCTCACGATTCTGCTAGGCGGTTCTTCTGATCTGGCCAGACTTAACCAACCTTGACTGGGTTAGTTCACGTGTCTGTAGAGAGCTGGTACATTTTCTAGGTTCCACTAGTCCCAGAAGGCCTTACTCACATATGTGGCAGTTGGCTGGCAATCACCTGGGGCAACAAGGGTGATTGGGCCACTTGTCTTTTGCCATCCAGTAGGCTTACATGGACTTATTAACATGGTGGCATTTTTTCCAAACGTACGTAGAAAGGAAGCTGCAAGGCCTCTTATGGTCTGTGCTTACAACTGGCATAATCTCATCATTGCTAGGTTCTGTTGGTTAAAACAAATCTTAAGCCTCCCACTCCCTCTAGATTCAAGGAGTGAGAAAACAGATTCAACCTCTTTTTGGAAAAGCTATACAGTACTGTAGAGGCTTTTTTTTTTTTTTTTTTTTTTCAATCCATCATATAGATAATAGTTAAATTATAGATGCTTAACATGGTATCACAGAATTAAACAAAAAATAAAAGAAAGAAGAAAATAAAAAAAGTGTCAGTTTTTTAAGCTATTTACACATTAATAAAAGACAATAGCAGATAATTTTCAGACTGAAAGAACAGCTTAGCTATTAATATAGCTGTTATGAAGCTAATGACTGGAACAATTCTTTATCAGTGATATAGTACTCACTAATAAGTTGGCATTATTATCATCTAAAATAATACCCAGTAAGGTGACACAATTTCTTCCATGGCAATTCTAAATAAATGAGATAAATAATTTGTGTGTGTCCAGTATATGTGATACACTGTGCTTGATATTAAGTCTAAAATGGTAAATAAAACAGTCCCAGTCTCCAGCCTCATGGACCATACAGTCTAGCAGGTGAGACAGATAATAAAACAAAGAAATAAACACACATCTACCATCAGCAAAGACTGGTATGACATGTAAAATGATACCTGCTTTATATAAAGTGTTCCAGATGACATCTCTCAGGAAATCACCTCGCAGTGAAGGCCTAGAAAAGAATTAAGATGATTATAATTAACTCTACTTTAAAATACCATGATATATGAATATTAGAGTTACAGATAACCATAGAAATAATCTATTCAATCTGTTTTTTTCATAGATGAAAAACAACTAGAGTCCAGACTGGAAAAATAATTTGTTCTAGTCTCCTCAGCAGCCGGGGATGATTTGGGACCAGGCCTAGTTCAGTATGTGCTTTGACACCACAGTGCCCTCTCTCCCCTTACTCTCAAACACAGTTCTGCAAAAGTCCTTGTTACCTGCTGTGAGTTCAATAATAAATCTGACACAACAGTACAGAATGTTGATTTCAGGGACTTTGCAGGTGTGCTTCTTGGGGCAAGTGCAGGCTGGTAAGGGAGTTGCAGTAAAGCATGGTAGTTAGAAGACTTCAGTGGAGGAGACAAATTGACCTTGTTATATCTACCTTTGCAATTTGTATAGCTATGTGGTCTCAGACCTTTTTGTGCTTTGGTTTCCTTATCTGTAAAATGGGAATAAAAATATTGATGCTTAATTTGTAGGATTGGTGTTAGGATTAAATGAGTCAGTAACTGCAAAGCATTTAGAAAAGTACATGACACTTAATACTCCTCCAATAAGCATCACTAATTATTGGTCTAATATTTATTCATGAGGCCTGAAGTTGGACCCCAGCCACATTTTACAACAATTGACCTGGGAGAGAAGAAATGAGTGAACTAATGGAGGGATTAAAATTGAAAAAGTTCTTACATCTCAAATAATAGTATAGAAGCAAATTGCCAAATATTTTCTCCTTGATTTTCAAGAATAAGGAGTATAATTTAAAATAAAATAATACAATAAAATAAAAAAAAACATACGCCTTTGTTTCATGAGTTCCTAGTTGAAATTGCAGGAGTTGGAATCAAGACTTATGCTAATGAAGATGCTTCACTTATTTTCATTTCTCCGGTGCCCTATCCAGTTTACTCTTCTGAGTGTTGCAGGAAAGTCAGTGTGGGGAGAATAACTAAACAGAAAATTAACAAGCAACCATTGTTGTCAAAGTTCTGTAAGAGCTAGGTGATTGATGCCTGTCATTAATTCACATGCTGATAACAAAGAGGAGATTTGGCAGCCATCTGGAGTGTGAGAGGGGTTCACCGTATCCACCCCTCCACTGCACACACACTCAGGAGTTGCAAATGCCCTTCATGGATGTGAATGTTTGGGAGCTGTCAGAAGTAGGTAGCCAGACATTATAATATTTTAGATTTATGTTGATATGTCACAGGGTTAACGTGAGAAGTCAGAAAGTGTTATTCATACATAACTTCGATAACGACTTCTATCGCCCAACCACGCGTCTTGTCACATTCCATGCTGTTCTTGAAGTGGCTTATATTGCCACCTGATCTTAACACTCCAAATTATCATCAGCTTCTTCAAGAGTCCCTGACTTTCTTAATTTCTGAATTGTGCAGTCCACGTTTGGTTAATCGTAACATATATCTTCAAAAGCCTCCAGTCAGTTTTGATTACCATCTGCTGTGTGTTTGAAAGTCATTCCTGGAATGGAGTGGTGAGACCGACGTGTGTTATACCAAAACCTACATGTCAAAGTGGAGAAGCTAGTTTTGACAAACTTAACTGAATGGCATTCTTTTAAAGGAACATTACCCTTTGCTATAGATATGCAGCATTTTGATTAGCTTCTCTCTTTGTTCTTTTTATTAGTTTTTATTTCTTCGTGGAACTCTTAAGTCGACTATGTTTTCTTTATAAAATTTCTAGAGAGAGACAGAGAAGATCTACAGTGGCGAAATAAACGATGCCCTGTTGACACTGGGAAGTTGTTGAAACCTTATAGCAACGTGCAGAACCTGAAAGGGATGGAATCCGGATGTTTGAAGTAAATAGCGAGATTTTGGATTTACCTAAAGGAAGAAAAAGGTCGATGGAAATCTAGCTGGTAGTTAGTTGATATTGCACTGGGTGGGGGTGGGGAGCATCTATTTTCCATCCATAACACTTCTCGCAGCTTAAATGTGAGTATATCAATGGTGAAATAATAAACCATCATCACACTTATTCCTGCAGTTTGTCCCAGTCTCTGCCATCCTGTCATGATCATCCTCATTGCATTTTCTGTCCAGCAGACAGAAAACACTCAAACATTAGCTTTGTGATCACTGACTTAGGCCATTCAGGCTGCTATAACAAAATACAGACCGGGTAGTTTATAAACGACAGAAATTTATTTCTCACAGTTTGGGAGGCTGCAAGTGCAAAATCAGGGGGCCAGCATGGTCACCTGAGGCCTCTCTTCAGGGTCAAAGATACTCCTGCTGTGTCCTCGCATGCAGAAGGGCTTATGGAGCTCCGTGGGGGTCTCTTTCTTTCATAAAAGCACTAATTCTATTCATGACCTCCCTAAACCCCCACTTTCCTAATCACATCTCATTGGGCATTAGGATTTCAACCTATGAATTTTGGAGGACACAAACATTCAGAGCAGCGCAATCGTCCTCCTCTAAGTTTTATTTAGATACTGCTATTCAGAGAGCACTGTTATAAATCCAACGGATCACATAGAAAGTTTATAGAATAATTACTGTTCTTAAAGAATTCCTAATCCTAATTTAAAGGAGGAAAGCAGTTCAAATAAATCAATATCAACAACAAAAGCTGTCTAAAGAGCATTCAAACAGAAAACATCTTTATGGAACAGGGAACTTCCTCTAGCAACCCATTGTAATGGACTTTGAAGATTTTCTTTTTGGAACTGTCATTTTATCCATAATTCATAGGTACTTATTTAATATCTACTGGGGTGCCAAAAAGCTGTATACATATGACTTGTGTTCATCTTTTGTTATTGGTATATATTATTAAAATTTTAATACAGTTTTTTCCTTTCTTAAAATGTGTATACATTTTTTTGTCACACTCTGTATTATATGCCAGACTCTGTGCAGAGTTCAAGCCCTTCCTACCTTTTGACTGACACTTTCCTGGGAATAGAGTCATCAGAGTCTTGGGGAGGCCAAGTTCACAGAATGAAGTGAAAATTAATGTAACTTCACACTCTGTGCTGAACAGTCTGTTCCAGATACTTATAAATGAGCCAATGAAAGGAGTGGAGAAGTAGCTGTAGGGGTTGCTAAGGACTCTGATTTTCCATGAAATCCAGAGCCCAATAAAAGTTTACCTCAAACAATCACATCTTCCTAGTGTCAGAAGATACGCCCATCCTATAATACTGTAGAATTTAGTGGGGTAGAGATTGAACACAATACATTTGTACACACCTCTTCAGTTGATGGGGACTTCCAGCTTCCTTTCTCTATGCCTCTTCAAATACAGCTCCTCCAAGTCTTAAAAGCAGGCATTGTGTATTCAAGGACAGACCCTCCATTGTTATGCAAAACAATTATGCTGATTTGCTGCCTGAACTCTACCTTGGAATGAAGTGGAAAAGTATATATTTGGCCTGTGCCTAATCTCTATAGCCTCCCCCACGCTGATAAGATTGTGTCAGGAGCTTCCACTGCCAGGATTTTAGAAAGCTGATGTATAATTTACTAAAAACTCTAGCTTAATCTAGTTGAAACTAAGAGGATTAATTAGGAAAGATTCAATAATGATGTCCTATATTTAAACTTTTTTTTAAATTCTCCTATTTTGGGGGAGAGGGGCTGGATAATCCAAGAGCTAGGATTTTCACAATGCATTTGAATATGTATGTAGCCATTAGCAAAATATTAAAACAAAATTCATGCTATCACTATTCTTGGTTAAAGGGGTCACTTACACTACTAGCATGATAAAGAAGACAAATCAAATCCTTTTTGGAATAAAGAGGGCTGCATATTAAAAACAAGTTAACATCTAAATTTTCAGTCCCGTATACATTAGAAGGGCAAAAAGAAGTAGGGCTTTCACAGAAATGTGAAGCTTTGCCAAGGTTTATCTAACCATGAACCACAAATTGATAGGTTTATTTAAAATAAGCCCTAGTAGTAAGTGAGGTTTAGCTTCAAAAGTGCTTGTTTTGAATTTATTATAATTAATCTCTGTGTCATTATATCCTTTTCCCAAAGGATATCAAGATAGTTAACAAACCTAGGAGTAATGGCAAAATAGCATAATAATTGGTGTTAAATGGATCATTTGTTAAAGTGTTCTACTATACTCGTTCATCTCTTTCCAGCTTCAATCTTTTTTTTCCTACTCCCAAATGATGCCAATTATCTAAAAAACTGAATAATAATTTATTAACCTTCACTTGTCACCTTATTAACTCAGTACTTCCATTCTTTTTCCAAACCCTGCATCACACAGTTATCTTACATCCAGCAATACTTTTAATTATGAAATAATTATAGCCTGCAAAAAAAGTATCTATCAGTGTCCATTACTACAGAGGAATCTAAATCCAGTTTTGACATTTGCAGATCCTTTAAATGTAATTGTGTTCTCTGTTCTCTTTTTGGCCTCTCAGAGGGAGTAGATTTTTTTCAACTCTCTTCTTTGCACTAATATCAGATGGCTTTGTAGATTCAAGTAGCTTTTCTATGAGGTTTGAAAGAAAGTTCAGTATTCTACTTTTCATGGAAGCCTCCTGGTCTTATTCCTGTTATTTCCCTTACAGTTTGACCTTGTCTGTATAAAACAATATTCTGTGTTTATAAAACATCTTTCAGTGTCTGTGATATACACGAGTACCTATAAAAGATGTTTAATTATTCCTATAGACATATTGTAGGACTGTGCCTCAAGTAGACATATTAAAATAATGACTAGTTAAGACACACTTTGAAAATAAGTGGTTGAAAAAAGTGGAGCAGAGATAAAACTCATTGACCAAAGAAGGTATGGATAGTAGTTAATCTCCTGTTTCTGCAGCTGGCCTATGGAAACATAACCTCATCGATCTGGAATAAAAGCCTGTGTAGCCTACACAAATTGGGCTCTTTTGGAATTTCAACATTTATAGTCTATACAGAGAACAAATACTTTTCCTGAGTTTCTATGTGATCTACTAATGTCCAGATCACAAGTCCATCTATTCAGTGCCATGAACTCCAAAAGTACCTAACAGTTCTGATTCCAGATAGTCAGCTCCATTGTCACCATAGGTTCATTTATACTTTATAAACATGTGTCTTTGGTTTAGATTGGGAAAATAATATAGTCACATGTAAGTGACTCCAAACTCACGATCTTCAAAGGATAATATGCCTAGGGAGAACAACTTCATATCTCATTGTCTTGGAAAATAATGAGCAAGTTGAAAACATGATTATCACCACCTTCACATTGGCCACTGTGTTTTTTGGATACTCATGGACATGTTCTGAAGGAGGTTGGAATTCTGTTCAATCCCTGCAGTAGCTCTGAATGCCAATCGAGGTCTAGTCAAGACACCAGGGCATATGGTGAGCATATTAGCATTGGCTGTGTGTTGATACTATCCTGCAGCATAAATCTGAGGAAGGTCCTTATTGGGAGGAATTCTTATTGTGCAGATGTGGAAATAAACACTATAAGAGGATATGATGGAGTTGAGCTTTTAATCCATGTTAATGGATTAAACTAGGCCTGTTACTTCTATATCTTAATGCATTGGTTTCCTAGGGCTGCTGTAGCAAAGTTCTAAAAACTGTGTAACTTAATTAATACAACAAAAGTTATTGCCTCACAATTCTGGAAGCCAGAAGTTTGAAACCAAGATGTTATGTGGGTCATGCTTCCTCTGAAAACTGTAGGGGAGAACATTTCCTTGCCTCTTCTAGGATTCTTTTGTTTTGTTTTGTTTTGTTTTTTTAATCAGCAATCCTTACACTTCTTTGGCTTTCAGATGCATCAGTCAAATCTCTGCCTCCATTGTTGAGTGGCTGTCTTCCCGTGTCTCTTCTTAGAAGGGTACCAGTAATATTGGATTAACGGGTCACTTTACTCGAAGATGACTTCATCTTAACTAACTATATCTGCAATGACACTGTGTCCAAATCGGTTGCATTCTAGGGTACTAGGGGTAAGAACTTCAATATATCTTTTTGAAGGGCACAATTCAACCTATAATTCCTTCCCTGTCCTAATACAGCATCTTCAAAACTAACCTGAGTCTGCTAACTGGCCTTCTTTGACCCAGGAAAGTTTAAGTTTGGGAAACAGAAAGAAAGAGAATGAGAGATATTTCACTCCACTTTACCTAGCTCATGACTATATCTGGAGAATTTGCAGTATTCCGTAAATACTAAAAACATGCCTATCTATCTAATGCTAAACAAAATGCTCCCTTAATTGATTTTTTAAACATGTTATCATACTATTCATAGGTTGTTTCAGAATTTTGTATTATGGTCTCCAAGTACTCAGTGATCAGGATTTATATTTCTTTGAATCTTCTATGCCCCTTAACCTAAAACAAAATACCCTGTTGCCCCCAAAATAAGACCTAGCTGAACAATCAGCTCTAATGCATCTTTTGGAGCAAAAATTAATATAAGACTTGGTCTTATATTATATTATATAAGACCAGGTATTATATTAAAATAAGACCTGGTGTCATATTATATTATATTATATCATATCATAACATCATGTCATATCATATCATATCATATCATACCTGGTCTTCTATTAAAAAAGCAGAAAATAAGACTGGGTCTTATATTAATTTTTGCTCCAGAAGACACATTAGAGCTGATTGTCCGCTAGGTCTTATTTTTGGGGAAACATGGTAGATATTCTGTTCATACTTATGAATTTGAATTGAATTGAGTGCTTTTGAATAGTCAAAGAGGAAGAAGGTAAATCAAGTTAACATTATCTAGGGATGCCCCTTCCACTTATACAGATGGATCCCTTGGCTGCAGGTTCTTGATGTAACACTTCTTACAGAGTCTGGCTAAGTCTGTGTTCAACAGGGAGTGATGCTACACTTTCTACACTGAGCCAGAGAATGATGCTGGGTATACAATTCCATGAGATTAAGAAAGTCCACATGGCCCAAACTGGGGGAAATTTTAGTCATGATTTACTTAGAAAGGGAGTTAAGATAATGCTATATTAGCCAGGTTTCTCCAGTGGAACAGAACCAATAAAATATTTTATTTATATTATTATTTTTTATTATTGTTATTACTTATAATATATAGTTTTATTATAAGAAATTGGCTCATATGATTATGGAGGCTGAGAAGTACCACAGACTTAGTCTGCAAGCTGAAGAGCTGGTGATGTAGTTCCAGTTCAAGTTCAAAGGTTTGAAAACCAGAAAAGCCAATGGTGTAAATTCTAGCCCAAGTGCAAGAGAAGACCTATTGCTCAGCTCAGAAACAGGCAGAAAGAGAGCAAATTCTCCCTTTTCCCTTTTTGTTCTATTCAGGCCTTTAATAGGTTAGACAATATCCACCAATACTGGAGAGGGCATTCTGCTTTACTTAGTCTACTGATTCAAATGTTAATCTCATACAGAAACAACCTCACAGACACACAGAAAATTAATATTTAAACAAACATTGGGGCACTTCATGGCCTGGTCAAATTAACACATAGAATCAACCATCATTGAATTTTTGAGAGAACCATTCTTAAATATTTACCATTTAGGAGGCACATTTTCTCTTCTCTCTTTGTACTCTGTCCCTGATTGCAAAGACCAATTGTAGGAAGTGATCAATATTAGTGAAGGTGAAGGCAGAGAACCCTGTGTTGTCAACACAAGAAGCAATTCTGATGGTTTAAAAGTACATTTCTCCCTAAATCATTGATCCTGCCCTCACCCATATCTTTCTAATCCCTCACTGTCCTCTAAGGTTCCAAATTTGACCTAGAATTTTATTTTAGAAGTAAATGAGAAGAATTACAGATAACATATCGCAATTGAGAAAAGCAGAAAGCTAAGAATTCAGAAATTAGAATCCCAGGTTTGTTTTTCATTATCTGGGAGCTCTGGGGACATGGCTTGACCTCTATGAGCTATCAATATCAAGAGACAAACACATTTCTAAAGGTAATTTTGAGGAATAACTGAAATAACAAAGTGATACAGGGGAAATATGCTCAGCATCACACAGCTAATGTACAGTAGAGCTGAAATTTGAAATTGGGATTTAATTACTTAGCTCATGATCTAAAACAGGAATCAACAAACTATATATACCCTGCAGGTCAAATCTAGTTCACTGCTTGCTTTCATAACTAAAGTTTTTTTTGGAATAGAGGTATGACCATATTTTTAAATTAAATTTATTGGGGTGACATTGGTTAGTAAGATTACATAAGTTTCAAGTGTACAATACTGTAATACATCATGTGTATATTGCATTGTGTGCTCATCACCCAAAATTTAGTCTCCTTCTGTCACCATATATGTATTTGACCCACTTTACCCTCTTCAGTATCCCTCTACCCCCTTCTTATCTTGTAATCACCATACTATTGTCTGTGTTAATGACTTATTGTTTTGTTCACTTATTTGTTGCTTTCTGTTTTATATCCCACATATGAGTGAAATCATATAATTCTTGTCCTTTTCTCAAAAAAATTGAAAACATTTATTTGTAAAGATATATGTACCTCTATGTTCACTGCACGATTATCAATGGTGGCCAAGACAAGGAAACAACTGAAGTGTCCTTTGATGGATCATTGGCTAAAGATGTGGTACATATACACAATGGAATAAGAAAAGATGAAATACCGCCATTTGGGACAACATGGATCGATCTTGAGATGATCATGCTGAGCGAAGTAAGTCAGAATGGAAAAGGACAAGAATCATGATTTCACTCATATGCCCATATTTTAAAATGTATTACATATACTGCTTTTGCAATGGCAGAGTTCAATAGCTATGATATAGAAAAAAACTTAAAATATTTATTATTTGTTTCATTGCATAAGAAATTTGCCAACTTCTGGTCTAAGACATCACATTGTACTGTTGGAGAGATACTTATAATGTTTGAATAAAAAGATATAAAAAAATAATGATGTGTCAATGAAGGTTCATCAGTGTGGGATAGTGATAGTGGAGGGAGATTTTGCCTGGGTGAGAACAGAGGGTATATGAGAACTCTCTGTACCTACCGCTCAATTTTGCTCTGAACCTAAAAGAACTTTAAAAAAACAAAGTTTTTAAAATTAATATATATAGCTATAACAGGTAAAAATTAAAATTAAAAAGCATATTAAGAAGTCTACTTATTTTAGCAAATGAGGCAATACCTTGTCCATTCTCTATATAGAGAGTAACTAGAAATTATATTTGGTAGCAGTTCAGGTATATGGTACTTCTAGACACATTTTACTTCTAGGAGATTGCTATTCTACTAATAAATTATTTGAATACATCTCTATTGATATAAGTATACACCATATTTGTGGGTTATGATACACCATCTAATAATAATACAAACTAACAATAGTTATGTCATTATTAGCAAGTTGCCACTCTTAGTCTGACAGAAATTGTTCTGTCAGGGACAGATGGATACTATATTCAGGTAACCAATGGCCCTTTCCTACACCATTTTTAAGAAATACAGCATCCTAAGGGTGACTGGGTATTTCTAGTACAGCCAGATATGATTTAACTGCCTTCTAGCAATCTGAATATTGTATCTCACCAAAAATATTTTTCAAAATCAGCCACCTGTGGATCTTAATGGATATTCCTTTTTTAAAAAACTAATATATTTTATACTCACATAAATATTTCCGAATAGATTTGTGAGAATTAGGAAATTCAGGATTTCCCTATAGTCCAGGTTTGATGAAATCACATGTTCAAAAAACAAACTCCAAAACAATTCCTTACTGAGTTCCTGCAAAAGATACTGTTTAACCTGTCAGATTGACTTTTTTAGTTCAAGTTGAAAATAATAAAATAAAAATTTTAAATGTAAAGTAAAGGAATTAGTTTATGTATATTTACAAATGTGCAACTAATTTTTACATAAGTTAAATTTTTTCAAGATTTAATTGATTTTGCACATTTAATACTGAGAAATAGTATTTTGTAACTCTTGAATAATTCACAAGTTTGTACCTAAAACAGCTTTTAAAAATAAAGTTTATTAATTAATATATATAGCTATAATAACAAATAAAATTTGAAATTAAAAAGCCTATTAAGAAGTCTACTTATTTTAGCAAATAAGGATATATATATATATATATATATATATATCTATATACATACATATATATATATATATATATTCTGGTGGTAAAGGTCAAAATGACAAGGTAGCCACAAGTTAGTAATGGGATGGAGGATTTAAATGGAATGTGGACCTAAACTACTGTGTAACATTACCTTGTTGAAATCTTACTGCTAAAATTTTGCACTGCTAGGCAGTAAACTAGGGGAAAAAAAAGAAATTGGGGAAGTGTTAATTTTTAAGCAAGTTTGACAAAGATTGAGTTTCATATGACAAATATTGTCAGCAAGACAGGATTCTGTCAGTGGAAGAAGTTTAAACATTAACAATTTCTGTCAGGCTGTTGACACAATCATGGCAGACATTTCCCAAGATGCCGAGATGACTGCTGGCATTTGTCAACAATCCTGTCATAGTGACAGCAATAAGACCATGTCTGGAAATGTGACAGTTTTGGCTTTGTGCTCCCCTGAGCAATAGCCCAGGTGTTCAGAGAAAGTGTGGGAAAACCCATATTTCTGCATTGTCATTCGAACACAGAAAACACAGGAGGAAAATGAGCTGTCACTCCAATTCCCATGATGCCTTGCTGCTTAGCATAACTCTACAGTGCGGCCCTGGGTCCACTGGTCCATACTCTGACAGATAATTAAGAAAGCAGCAGCTTTTTCTAGACGGCTCTTCCTCATGATTTGCATTTTAGCCAGAGGCGACCAGTTATAAAAAAAACATGATGGAAAGATGGTAAGAAGCCAATTAGATGGATGGATGGCTGACTGACAGCTCTCTGGTATTACGACTCCAGATTTCAGACTACATAGCCTGGCAGTTTTCTACAAGAACCAACTTTTTTGCAGGTTGGTAAAGCTGTTAAATGTGGGACTATATATAGCACTATATAATTTTTGCAAAGTTGTACATTTTCCTTAAATAAGCATGTATTCTTTTCAATCAGGGTTTGCATTAAACAAGTTTTCACACAATTTAATCACAACTTGTGTCACTAAATTTAGCAATATTAAAATTCCAGACAACTTGTAGGCACATTAGCTATGCCAGTAGAGAAGTGATTAAAAAGCTGAGAACCACATTGAGCCAGCGGAGATAAAGTGAACTAATAATTAGAATGTCTGTGCAAATATGCCTTTGGAACTTTGAAATGTACATTGTTTGGTTTTAAGAAACTAAAAACATAAACCCTGAAATTCCTCTCTATTTTTAGATTCTACACACATATATTTGCCTATTATCCTTGTTCAAAATCTAATATATGCTTGTGTATCTGTTACTTTGGCTAATTTTGAAATAAAGAATAAATAAATAAACTGTTAGACTCAAGCTTCCAGTTTGGCCGTGATATTCTATAGCTCCTAGCCAATAGGAGTTAACTTTTCATCATATTGTCCAATTTGGAACCTTAACCAATGTTTTCTGTGTGCTGCATGCTGTGTATGTGTATATTGTGTATATACACAGACACACACACACGGAGACACGCTTTCCTGGAAGCAAACCATTTGCTGTTAGAATGAGACGTTTCTATCTGTAGTTTGAAATGAGAGAAATTTCTTCCAAATTGTAATAATACCTCAGATTTTGGGGGGATTTTGAAATAATAAGGGAAGGCAGTTGTTTCACTATAAATTGAGGATTTAGTAAGGAACATTAACCCAAACAAAATTGCAAAGTCTGTTTTCTTACTGTGGGTAATGGATCTTCTACAAACTGAGGATGAATATTAAACCAATAATGGGTCTGAATGCTTCTAGTTACTTATGACTGAAATGTAAGCAATGTATAGTTCACGGTTCCATGTTTATCACTCAATCTATATTTGATGTCAAAACACACAACACACGTAAAGCATGACTAGGAATGTTTTACCATATGTATTAACCCTTCCCTTTTTTTTTTCCAACTGCACTAGTATTTGTCTTTTTGCCTTTGCTTTATATCTTGTCGTTGGAATAAGATAAGCCTATTATACTTATAATCATTGTAAAATATATTCTATCTGTACATAATCGGAGAGTTTAAACAGAAGTTCAGAGGAATAATGACAGTTCCATAAACTACATCCCAAATTGGAGAGGAATAAATGCATGTTGATTTTCATTAGAAATATTAAGATTTTTTTTTCTACAGACATAGTACAATACCAGTAGAAATAAAAATTATTCTTGATAAGTTTTTATAATTTTTTAAGAAATATGTTTCCTGCCAATAATGGAAGCTCTAGTGTAATCAAAAAACACTTTCATTATTCAGTCTTTTAGTTCCCTCTTAATTTGCTATTTTAAAGAAAGTAATACTCAATATGACGTGCCCTTATAAGACAATTCTTCAAAAAAGAAAAGTGAAAAGATTTGAGACATTTGCTTATTTGGCTGGGTATTCATGTTAGAGTCTGGCTGGGTCTTTTTTCACTTCCTTAGTTTGCACCAGCCACTCATACTTGTGTTGAAATTTATTGCACTTTTGGATTCTCTTACTGATGGCACAATGTTAATGGACTCTATTTTCTAAAGCTTTAGGGACAGTTATGTGTCTTTTGTCAATAACAAGATAAATAGAATTGGAATTTGAGTAATAATGTACTATCGACAGATTTAAAAATAACAATTTCCCTTACTATGAAAATGTCCTTTGTTTCTAAACGATTTATTAAGAGAGAATTTTTGTTTAAGGAAAAATCTGAAGAATGATATTTATCAAATTGAAATGAGTTCTGAAAATACTAGTTTTAAAGGAGACTCACTGTATCACAGTAGGGTAAAGAGATGTATTTCTAACTAAAAGACAAGGTGTGTAATCAAAACAAAAAGACAACTCTCCACAAGACTTCGATGGTTGTGTCCACAAAATGTAGTAAAACTCAGTGGAGTTTATTGCTACCATCATGTTCACATTAAACTCATTTGCAATTTGAGTGGCTGGAATTGGAACATAAAATAGCCAAGAGAATAATATAGACAAGTTTCTTAAAAACTGTTTTTCTTCAGTGTATCTGTATTTTTAATTGAATATTTGATTATAGATGTGCTTTGTCAGATTTAAAATAGAATATTTTCATACATAGAACTATTGTAGGTCTGCCTCTCAGGTAAATACATGCAAATAATGATTTGAGACACATTTTGAAAATAACCAATTTTCTTTAAAGTGCAATTTTACACTAACTGAAAAGTAGAGGAGAGAAAAACTTAGGGAAAAACCACTTGAGATGTGAATATTAAAGTTATTTCCTGTTTTTTTCCAGATGGTTTATAGAAATATAATCTCAATGATCTCTGTAGAATAAATCTTTATAATCCTATATAAAACTAGATTTCTGTTTTCGATATTAAAAGTAAATAGCAATTGAGCTTGGAGATTTTTTAAAGTATGTCATCAAGGAATCACGCTATGTAGGGGATAACGTTAAAAACCATGTCATTATGGAATAATGTTATTTATGTTGAACTGCTTTTCAGCAACACACACACACACACACACACACACTTGAGAGAAAGAGAGAGGGAGAAAGAGAAGAGAGGGGAAGGGAGGGGAGTAGAGGGGAGGGGAAAAGGAAAGGACAGGAAGAGAAGAGAAGGGAAGGGAAGGGAAGGAAAGGGAGCCCTAAAGGGACAGAGATACTGAAGGAAAAATAAATCAGCAATAATTTTTTGTTATACCATGCTCATAAATTGTTCAGAGTCCATCAAAATGAGTGGTTTGAATTATATAACAAAGTCTACATATATATGTAGAAAACCCAGAGCATTCCTAAAGACTAGAGAGGTATGTAGCTCCCAATAGTAAAACAAATGTTCCTCTTTCCCTGGATCCTGATCATCTTTCCGTTAAATTTCTTTTCCAGCACATCCCTCCCTGTGTTGCATAACAGCTAACTCTAAGCTCTTAAAAGGCAGGGGCTGCATCTCCCTTGTCTTTTTATTCCTGCATCAACAATATTGGCTCATAGTCGAGGTGCAGTTATTAATGATTGAATTTAATGCAGACTTTTGCCTGGCTTTGTAGCCATTAGTTCTCATATTTATCATTGGTTAAGTGCTTAATTGGTTACTTCCATGTGACTGAGCCAGGTAATTTTATTATATTTCTCAAACATAACTGAGCCAAGTTAAAGTATATGCCTTGGTTATGTAAAGACTGGATGAAAAATGAAGGATATAGCAATGCATGTCCTAGTCATCATCATCATTGCATCAAAATAATCATAATAATATGATAATAACTATCATCCTAATCCATCAGCTAAGACTGAATATTGATTAATCATCTATACTGTAGAGAACCAGGTACACTTCCTTCCACAGCAAAACTATTCTATGTCAATAGGTAAAGATGGTAGAATATTGGCAATTTCTTATCATTCAACCAAATTCTACCTATGCAATCATTCAAAACCTCCTTGAAAGGTAAGTATTTTAATCCTCCTTTTGTATATGTGACATCCAAGATGTGAAGTAATATCTAGTAGGTGTAATATCTAGTATGTGACAAAATAAAATTTGAACTGAGATCTTTCTGATTTCAAAGCCTCTGCTCTCTCTACCACTCCCGACTCTCTAATAAATAACTAAGTTAATTAATATTAGCATAAACATAGGTTCTAATTTCAATGCAAACATCTGTGGAGAAAAACCTATGAATAAAGAATTGACAGTGTTGTCAATTCTTAGACACCGACATTATAATAAATAATATTTGTTAGTCCCCATGTCACCAATGCACACCAGAAATTTTCTTATAGAATCTGAAGTTACTAGATAGGGGACAAAAAATGACCATTAATCCTGTTTATAAGATACATTTAGGGAGATAAAAGGGAAAAGAGAAGGGAATACAAAACAGTCTTTGTCCTCTTAGATCTCAAAATGTGTTGTAAAAAGACACAAATAACTCTATACTATAATTGATAAAAACTGTGTGATATTCTGAGGGAATGAAGTTCAGTGATCCCCCTGAGAATTTAAATGGAGGCTTCATTTGTGTTAGGTCTTGTTAAGTGATTATGCATTTATGTTGACTGAGATACAAAAGAGAACACTTAAGGCAAGAGGAACCACATGAGCCTAGGCATGTAAGAATGTACACTTAAGGTAAGAATGAGACTATCAACTAATCACATTTATCTAGAGCGTAGAGTGAATGCTACAAGGGCAAGATTGTGTGGGAGGCTTGAGGACGGTTCATATGTTGGGGGGAAACTCTTGGAAAATCAGTCTAGGACAAAATAGACACTTCCTTGCCAGGCCAATAAGCTTACACTTTCTTCTGTAGGTAATGGAAAGTCATCGATGAGCCTCACTATGACGTGATTGGATTTGTGAATTAGGATGATAACTCCTGCAGTGAAATAGAGCAGAGTTGGAAAGTAAGAAGTTTGGCAACAGAGAGCCGGTGTGGGGACTGCTTTAGTGACAGAAACAAGGATAACTCAGATACTGTGACAGTGGATTAGAGAGATAAATGTTTAGTTACAGCCAGCTCTGATTGGTAGGGTATCAAAACCACCTCAGTTTTTGCAATTTCCTCTAGTCTCCTAATGATGATAATGCTTTTACTTTTATTAGATTTAGGCTCTAAATCTCCCGGTAATTGCCCATTTTGATTGTTAAGCATAGTTGTCAGTCCCCAGGTAAGAGCTAGAGCATAGAGGAAAATGTTTCAGTATTTTCTTCTCCTTGGGAAAAAAATTATTATATTAATATTAATTTTTCTATTTTTATTTTTTCAACAGAAGGTCATACATATGCTATTTTAGAGTTCACAGCTAGCCCCTCACTACTCAGATTGTGGGTGTTATTGCCAGACTGCAGAGATATACAAGAAATGACTTGAGAAGCAAGATTATTCATGCATCCACTCACACTGTTATCTCTGGGAACTCTTAATCAATGCAGGGTGAGAGCCAGTTAGAGCGGCTGGGGTTAGGGCACATGGCTGTTCAGTGGAAGGCGAGGAATTAAAACGTGATTATTATTCAAATTGGAATATAAAATAAAGAGCACACTCCAGGAAAGAAGAGGAAAATGATAATAGAAATAGAGATTTACCTACTGAATCGCTTGCTGTATTGTGTCTTGTCCTTGAAATGCCACAGACATTATTATAAGCTTTGATGGTTTGGGGATTTATACTCCATCTCTATTTTGCTTTTGAAAATACACTGAAATAGAAATTCTTAAATTCTGGGAAAGTCTACTAGACATGTAGATTAAATCCCCTCACAGAAAATCACACTAAAATTTTAAAAATCTATGTATGTCAAAAATAAATTAGAAATGGCAGCTGATGGTCCAGTGATTACAAAGAAAATAGATGATGGCCCATAATTCTATTTATGGACTCTAGAATTTAGATTGAAATTTTGGACATAATATAATTATGAGACATAATACTAATGTAATTTACCTAATTTTAAAAGAATCCTTAATATTTAATATCATGATACCTATTTAATAATAATTATTTGATGGCAAATTTGAAGATGTTTTAGTCATAACTATATGCTTGCTCTGATTTCTTCTTGATGGTATCACTGCTCATATTAAACAGTGATTTAAATTCATATGCATCCTAGTTATTTGAACCATTTTACTTTATTTCTTCTAGTTGTGCCTACAAATTCATATTTCGTGTTTTCCCTTCATTTATGTGTGTGTCTCCTACCTTGTGGTTTTATTCCATATTTTTATCACAGTTGAACTGTTGTCTCCCCATCTCCCCCGACCACACACAGACATAATCTAGTTAGTTTCTGGACAGTTATTTTTCTCACTATTGAGGTTTCAACTGTCACTGGTGCATGGCCTAAATGTTCAATAACTTACTATCAGCAATTACTAGACAGGAAAACATATCATGGAAATTCAAATAAACCTTGGAGAATTCTTTTCAAAGTACCTTGACATTCCCTCCCCAGATACATACATCCTCATATGCTGCTTTAGCTCATTCTCACTTTCAGAATTCTGGGTCAGAGCAGATAAAATCCACTGTACTTCTGGGCAGGAGCTCGAAACCATCTTTATTCATAACAGCACGATAACCATTGTTTGAGCTCAACACCCATTGGCTATCTTTCTGCTCTTCTCACAAGAGACTAAGGAAATTTTCCAGAGATTGTAGGGAATGTTAGACCACCACATAAATACTTCAACCTGAGGAAAACTGAAAGATGGGAAGGACTATTAGCATCACAAATATTTCACTCCTTTTCTATCCTATTGTCCCCTTTCCCCCTCTTCCTTTATTGTCATCTGCCTTCAAAGTTGAGTCTTAAAAAGGAAAATTAAAATATATATATTTCCATTGATAGAAATCTGTTAAAATAATTTTTTGTCTTTAATTTTTACGACTAAGAGGCATAATACTATTTTGTACCTTTAAATCAAGTGAAATTATTAGATATGCTTAATTTCAAAGTGAGTAAACACGTAAAAAGCATGGACTACAAAAGGCACAGGGAATAGTTTATTCACTTTCTACAGTGCTTTAATTTGAAAGTTTGAGCATTTGCCCTAAATATGTGATATATTGGACTGATTAATTCATTTAACATTTTTAGTGTGTGAAATTACTTTCAGGTGACTATGCCTTATTAACTGCTATATTAATATGAGACCTTGAACTTATTTTCATGATATCTGACAGTCATTTTTATTCAAGATGGCTAAAATATCATTTTTTTTCAAATTACTTCATCTTCCATATGAGTACATTGCAATATTGCAGTATTTATCAAACCTGAATAAAATCTTTACCCATTAAAAAAACCCAGTTAATTCTGATGTCCAGTTTTAATACAAACCATTTTATTAATTAAACATAGAACTAGAATGAATTCTTCATAGTCAAGACGTTACGGTACAACTATAAAAGCCAAATATGTTAAAGGTAAATAAAATTAGAAATGAAAAACATAGAAATAAGATTATTTATTTCACATGATTAGAGAAGCCATTTTCCTGTAAATAAAGTGCTGCTAGCTACATGAATATAATATAGCTATCACACATTATACACTGAATTCTGTGTGATGCTGAATTTCTTTCACCACTTTTAAAATCTGAATTACTTTAAAAAATAGATCTTATTTTGTACCTTGACATCATTTCACCTTCAATTTGTCATAAATGTACTGCTTGCTTATTAAGCACATTCCATCCTGTCTTTTTCTCATTAGCACAAGCTCATTGAAAAAGTAGTCATTCCCCCTTTGTGATCACAAACACAAATGTAAATATAGTTGGTGAAATAGCATGGCAGCAGCAAATTATAAAGGTTCCTTTGAAATGATCCAAATTATGCTCCTACAAACATTTTGGGGACTGTCATTTAAAAAATCTCACAAAATATGAAAATTTATATAGATGACTTATAACTCCTAAGACACATGTATTGAACCACAGAGATACGTTTGCTCTTAGTTGAGAAAGCTAAAGCAGGTTAGGTTGCTATCCTCCTGCTAGCAGGAGGATAGTTTTATAATGCAATCTTTTTTAATATTCACATTTTTCTTTAAAACACTTATGAGGCAAGGGCATAATTGGATAAAAAATAGATAAAAGACAAACCAAAAACTTAACCCAAATTTTAATTTAGGAATCAAAATACTAAATGCTAAAACCCATGATTTTCCCCTAGATCTTTGGAATTCTGCTAAAGACAGAATGGACTCTGTTTTTGAGTTCGCTTTAATGAGAAGTCAAAGACCTCTCAATAATGAAGTAAAATATTTAATACATGAAATGACTGCACTCAACCACAAAAGAGGCACTTGTTGATAAATACAAACCTTTAGAATGCCCAGAGGAAATATGAGTTCATTTGTATGTCGTAAACCTCTTGTATCAATGACTCAGGGCAGAACAATAAGAATTTATTTTCTAAACATGAACCAGAGCACATCTACCTCTAGCTCAAGGTGAGCTCCCTTTGAGTTAATGCTGTGATGCAGTTGACAAAAGGGCTAGTGTGAGCTCAATAGTACTTTGCTAACTACAGCATATTCCCATTCTGACCACACACGCCTTCTTGCTATTCTTACTTGGAGGCCGTTGCTCTGGCGCTTCCTTTGGCCTGGAATGCCCTTTCTCCAAATATTCACATAGCTCATCTCCTGCAGTGTTGTTTTCTCAGGTCCTTGACTTCACCACATAAAATAACACTGCCTCTATTCATTCACTGTTGTCTTCATTCATTCTATTAGAGTTTGAAGCTACAAGAAAAACATTCTCACAGAGTCTATTGGGAAAAACAATGTCTTAAATATATAAAGTCAGTATAATGGCACTACTGTATATTGGTTAGATAGAGGCACCTTTAAGAACTCAATGCAAGAGCCTATTTTGAATATTGGAACAGATTTTCTGAGAGAAATGATCTTTGCTCTGGATCATAAGAAATGATTCAGAGTAAGTCGAAGGACTAAAGTAAGCTGGGGTTTACAGTCAAAGTAAATATCATGAGCAAAGGAATAGATTTGTGATCCAGCTTGATGAAGCCATATAGAGTGGTAAAGCACAAAATTGGAAGGTATGGAAAGTTGGGAAATGACATTCGTAGATATATTCCCCTTCCTTGGTGATTGCTCAAATCTATAGCCTTTGCAAAAGGGGCATTCTCCAGCAGCCCCTTTTAAGTTACCATATTAGCTTTCTTCTCACCAGAATTAGCGAGAAACAGCTGACTAAATCAGGGGACAAATGACACTAGGGAACCATTCCATTGGAATTTCATTGACCCAATTGACTGTCATTCTCAATAATTCAAACTACAAAACCTAGAGAGCAGTAAAGAGACATTTAGTGGCAGGGTTTGAGCGGAGGTAATGTTAAGCTAATACCACATACAAGCTAAAATCATGGAGGGCATAAATTATGAGTCAGATATGGGAATAGGAAGTAGTCATAAGGAGACAAGAAAAAATATGAGACAATGCATGGAGAGAAAAGGGAGAGAAATATCAGTTCCCAGTTTCCAATTTCTCAAATCCAGTCTTTTTAATTCTAGATGAACTTTTCGTCTTGATCATGGATACTAATTAGACTATAAATTATCCATTGGAAATGATATATAAGTGGCACTATAAGTGGCACTACTTTTGTCACCCTGTTTATTGAACCCAAAGACAGTAGGTACAAACCAGTTCTACAGTCCAAAGCTACGGGAAAGACACTGAACTTTCAGAGAGGGCTTCAAAACTATTTTTTCATTTCTTAACATCTTATACAGTTTGTGTTGAAGGAAGGGAACTTTTTCTTTTTCCTCTCTCTCTCTCTCTCTCTCTCTCTCTCTCTCTCTCGACAATTACCACAGTACTGAAGGGTCTCTCTTTCAATGGAATAAGGAGATAGGATGTGCCTCCTCTTCACTTCAAGGTTAGTAAAATGAACTTTCAGGACCTTATCAGCAAAGCTTGATCTGTATTACCATGGAGACTGATGAACATAGCTGATGGGTGTCAGGGTGATGTCTGAAAACTCTACAGTTGAAAAGCAGTAAGTGGAGCTGCCTTCCAGTTCATTAACAAAGAGGATTCAAATGGTAGGAAGCTGTTGTCCTCCCCAAGGTCAGTCCAAAGTACATGTACCCCAAGGCTTAGTGTGGAAACTGTGCTAAGGTATAAGCCTCAGGTATAGGTAGGTGTAGGGTCACTTAAAGAGAGAGCCAGTCCAAGAAGCCTGCCTGGGGTAATGTTGGAGCCCCAAAAGAAAGATGCTAAGGAATGAATGCCCAGTCCTACAGGATAAATTATAAGCAGAGAGCTGGGAGAGTATTTATGAGTTGTCAGAAAGTTCTTATGGATGAATCTCTGAGGAGTTAACAAAATCATGCAATAGATAATCAACTCTAAACACCTAGGGCAGTCAAAGAGAAGCAATGAGAAATGAATCTGAGTTAGCTGAGTAAGACTTTTCCTGCCCCTTATCTCTCCTCTCTTCTTGGCTTCAGTCCTGGAGGAATCTGAAGACCTAACTAAAGCCAAGAGCTACCAGGGAGGGGCCGAGAAGGACAAGCACGCTGAGTGAAAAAAGAAGGCCGGCAAATTATGTACCCCCAATGTTCTCTCCAGACCCAAGATGGATGAAAGGAGTTCTAAGTTTTGGCTTTTAGTCAGGACTGGACTATTTAGTTACCAAAATAAAACTATTCTGGGGAAGAAAAGTTAACAGATTTTTTTTTCTCTACATTGAGCAAATTAACTATAGATTCTGCACAAAACTTTACCTAGGATGTCTTTGGCAAGGTTCCATAGAAGTGGAGACAAGATTCTTGGCCAAATGATTTTGGGGGGATGGGACCTCTCAGGAGAAAGCGATGGGAAGAAACAGGAGAGCGGAGGAGAAGAAAGTTAAACAAGAGAACAATTTCAGCTGGAGGCAAATTTCAGGCTTCCATCTGGTCCTACGGGGAAGCTCTGGAGCACAAACTGCCTCAGAGTTGGTTTTACCTTCACTTACCGGCTATAGCCTGCCAGGGGAAGGTGACAGGTTAGGAGATCTGGGTGGGTACTGATAGAACCCACTACACATGGACGGGATGGGGAAGAATTCATCTCACAGATGGATCTGAATAGGGCAAAGGGGAAAGTTGTATTTTAGTTGCACCTAACTGGTCCCATTTATGCGATAATCATTTCAGTTACAGGAACTCATCCTTCTTAACTGAGCTAATGAAGGCAATGTTTTAAATTTCTGTTCTTTAAATCCGAAGAACATTTCCTGGAACACAATTGAGGATTTAATAATTATCTTTCTATCTCCAGCAGCTACGACTAGGGGGTGACAGAAATGATATTCTACGCATATTGGTGGAAGAAGTAAATAGATGAATATAGCATGTCATTGATTCAAATCACTTCCTATTGTCAATCTCAACACTCCTCTAGTCATTTCTTTTTGCAGCTGGGGCTCACTGAGAACTGACTATCTGTAAGCAGGTAGGTAGAGCAGGGACACGGGAGGTTTAAATAAAATATTTTTAAAAATTAATTAAGGAAGGAGTAACCTTAAATTCATGTATTTGTCTTTATGGATTTCAGAGTGTAATAAAAATATGTAAATAAAAGAAACAAAATATTTCAGAGACTATGATGCCATATATTTTGGCATGGAAGGTAAGGCCATATTTTATTTTTCTCCTCCATTTTCAAGTTGCTATGAAGCTTGAATTAGAGCATTTGGTAATCCATTCTCTTGGGTAAGACCTCTGTCTTATAAAATTCATTTAGAAGGTGACACCCAGGCTTAAATTTCAAAACAGGTGGCATTTGCTATTCTCCTTTGTTTCAAAGTGATTTATCCAGCAAGGGAATTAAATTAAACACTGGCCTCCCCTGAAAGAAATTGCCATGGTGTCTAGCATCCCAGTGGCAGCCTCCACCATGAAGGGTCAGACTACTCACAACTCTCAAACCACAATAATGTGTTATGAACAGAGAACTAAGAGGGATGAAAGGCTCTATATTCTTTCATGGTAGCTAACAATGTCACAGGTGCTTTGTTGAAACATCAATAGTAAGCAAAGAAGTAACACAGATATTAGAGTATGGTCTGGATGTGGGAGGCACCACGTGATACTTTGGGACAGGAAGGCCCTGGCTACAATTTATTTTCATACTTTTAGATAAACCGTGGTGAGGGTAGCAAAGCTTAGTTAGACAGTTTGGGTTTGAGATAAAAGTCATCCTGATAAGAATATTTGGGCTCCAGCCTGGATCACAGAGAGTCCTGAGAGTGGCATAAGAGGATCACACATAAATCCTAATTGGATGACCTGCCTGAACAAGGAGAAATCCAGAGTTCTAAGAGCTGAGATAAATAAGAAGGAAAAAGACCAAGACAGCATTGAAATATGAAGATAAAATCGATATAGAATTGCCTAGGAAATCGATAAGAGGGATAAAGGATGTGCAGGGGATGTGAAATATGTGTTCTGTCTTCTGTACAAGTGGGAAATCTGGCGGTATGTTTTGAACATGTTGCAATGCTGTAATTAAAGCTCGAGGGAGAACGGCGAGAAGGAATCTTAATAATCAAGTGAAAAGATGCCACGGCAATAAGTGACTTCTTGTCAGGAAAACAGCGTTATAGGCAAATCTTAAATATGAACTCATGTACATAGCCAGAAGATAGATCGATACTTGTGTCTGTGTATTTGTGGCAGTAGAGACTGGGGCTTGATTTTAGAACCGTAACCCAATAAAAGTGTCATCTTTCAATCGGCCAAAGTAACTGCTTGTACAATTAACACAAGCCTGATGATCACAGCATTGTCTGCAGGTTCACTTCAAAGAGATTACCTCCTCTCAAATGTGCAGATTATCTGCAAAGGGAGAGAACCCACAAGAGTCAGTCTCTCATGGTTAGATGCATTGATAGAAAGCCAAGGAAAGGTGTTTATTCTCACCCTCTTCCATACCAGATAGAAATAAAGTAATTAGAGAAAAACCCTGTAAAAATACACACACACACACACACACACAACATTTTTTTTTTTTTTTTTTTTTTTTTTTTTTTTGTGATACAGAAGGTACACACACATACACACTCAATATAATGTTACTGAGAACCATGTTTGATCATGTGGGCAGAATATGGAAAGACCATCAGCTTAAAAAAATGCTGTAGTCTTTTTATTGTTCCTGTTTCATGTAAGCAGAGGTACAGTACTTTAGACATCCAGGAAAACATACATATTATAATCTACGTGAAACGCACTGTTCCTCGAATCGTCTCCAGGGTGCTATTCACAGAGAATACAATATACATCATGGTTTCATTCCAGGATTTGTTCAATATGAACTCCTAATTATAACCGAGTTGGTCTGAATATAGGACTACGGAAAATGAAATGTTTCCTCATTTTAAAAAATAAATCTATCAGAACTTATAGATTCAAATGATGTTTGTCTCTTTCAAAGGTCTAATTTACGCAATTTATAATAAATATGCAACTGCTGTGCCCATTACTTTTGCATATCCCCAAGTTACCAATATTTTCTCAGGAGGCTATTTTAAGTTTGAAAACAATCAAAAGTTACTTTTGCTTTAATTGTTGGAGATTCTAGAAAATCGCAGTGGTGTAATATTTTTTAACTCAACAGCTCACCAAGTTAAAAAGGACACTAGGTAGCAAAATGTCAAAAACACAAGACAACATTTACAGTGAAACAAAGGTAATAAACTATCTTCAGGAACCCTAAAATACAAGTACATAGAGAGAAACTACCAATAGCCACGAGACCTATATGCTATCAATATCTGTGCTAAATGAAGTGGAGGAAAGCAACGGACATCTGGCAATTAAGCAAGGAGACTCTCAAAATAGACAAGTGATATTTGCTGGATAATATGGTGGGTCACTGTGAGAATAGTATCTGAAACTGGAAGAGGTTTTGCCTTCTCCAGTAGGGGTGAATGCATGGCGCCCACAGTAGGAAGGTCTGAGATGGCTGGACAGAATGGACCCAGTGAGCCTTAAAAATGAAGCATTGAGAACAGGGTCTTGCATGGAAGACCAACTGCTGAGTGTCAACAAAATTGACTGGATCAATAAAGATTAAGGAAAGAGAAGGTTCAGATAAGTGTGGGGGAGAGAAACAAAGCCAGAAAATCTCAAAAAGCATTTGGCCATATTTTTGAACATTATATTAAAGCAACAGGGAAGAGATCTTTGTGAGGTTAGAAAAAGTTTCCCTAAAACTCATATTCTTCTAATTTTGAAAAAAAAAAGTGAGTAATCAAAACTATGAGGTCAAATTTCTAAGATGTTTCACAAAATAAAATAAAAAAATCATTATAAAGATCAGGATAGTATTTCTACAAACAATAAGAGTATATAAGAAATACATGACCATAAATACATGGAAGGATACGATAAATCAGTGAGACACATTCAATAATGAGGTGACTGAACTTAGAAAAAATTAGAAATAAAAGAAAAATTATTTAAGTAATAGAGACTAAACTAGAAGGATCACAAAAATTATAAGAATGATAAGATACATATATATGTGTATATATGTATATATATATATATATATATATACATATATACACATATATATATACATATAACATATATATATATATATATATATATATATATATATATATATATATAAATAAAGGGACTTTTAAAAAGTGTTATGTATTAAAGAAAGCTTAAATAAAGCTGTTAAATATTTTGAGATTTGAAAGTAGGGTAAAGTAATGACCCAGGAGAAGATAATGTGACAAGCAAAGCAGCATCAGAAAGAGAGCTGATGATGGTACACTGACAGCTTTGAAAAGAAGAAGGACCATAACCCAAGGAATGCAAGCAGCCTCTAAAACTGGGGAAAAGCAAGGAAACCAATTCTCTCTGTAGCCTCCAGGAAGAATGCAGCCCTGTCAGTTCCCTGGTTTTAGACTAGTATGATCCATTTTTGGACTTTTGACATCAGAACTATAATATACCTATGATACACAAAGAACGTATCTAATTATGACTCACAGAAAAGCTATAATTAGATCCTTCGGTTTTTTGTTTTGTTTTGTTTCGTTTTTGTGAGATGCAGGGTTCGAGACTTTGATTTGAAAAGCTACACTCAGAGTTAGCATAAAATATTAAAGCCCATTGGTTAATGGAATAGAAGTAATGGGTACTTTCTTTTTAGGCTAACAGAGATACAAAATATACCTGTGATTAAATATCCCTTCTGGTTTTCTAGGTTTGTAGCAGAACTAGAGAAGGTCCTTATCATAAAATCATTGTTCTTTCAAAACGTTTCTAAGAAGGTGAAAACAATAATTTGGCAATCCATTCCAAAAATAAATTTTGCTTTTTTTGCAAGCCACATAGTAATTAATACCGCTCTTCTCTACCCCTCATGAGAGTTTGTGTTTTATCTTCATTGTACCGTACATCCGTTTCTACTCTGGATTAGATTCATGGGCTTCGTGTTGCCTTCTCTTCTAGATTACACATTTTTGTTTTTTAGGATATTCTAGTATCTCCCACAGCAATTAGCATGTCTTTTTACCCAATAAAACTGTTAGTGCATTTGTTAAAATGTGACATAATAATATCTATACCTATGTCAAAGGTGTTCTTTTAAATGATGTAACCAAAACTGCTTTGAAAAATTGTATTACTTGAAAAAAGGGATCCAAGATGGTGCCATAGGAACACCCTGAACTCACTTCCTTCCATGAACACATCAAATCTACACCTATAGACAGAGCAATTCCCTTTGAAGAACTGAGGGCAGACTGAACAGCTTCTGCACAACTGACAAGAGAGAGACCATACAGAATGGGGAGGACAGATAAAGACATAGTGTTGGTGGAACCCCCAACTCACTACCCCCAATTCACAAACCTGCATTTGGGAGGGAGCACTGAGCGGACTGCCTGTGGACACACATGCCCTGGGCCACAGCAAAACAAACAAACAAACAAACAAACAAACAAACAGTGGATTAAAGTACACCTAAACTATACAGGCAGAAAATCCATTTACTAACATTAGAGCATCTGCTACATGGAAGGGGAACTGCTGTCACTCTGTCAGGGTCAGAGGCATTGGAGAGCACCATTTGTTGAGTTCCCCCTTTACCTTGACTGAACAGTCAAGAACTCAATCAAGGCACACTAGCTGGTCAGCCAAGGCTATCCCAGTGTGCCTCAGGCCCCAGCTCCACACCAGCTCCGTAGCTTGCCCACAGGATTCCCCCACAGCCTTAGCCTGCTCCAACTACAGCTCCAAGTGGCTTGGCAAAGCAACCCCCATGCAGCTATCCCACGGAACTTCCTGCACCCGGTACATACCACAGCTACAGCTTCCACCAGCCACCAAGGCAGCCCAGGTATAACTTGCCCCCAGGACTGCTCATGGCCCAAGCCTTCTTTGTGACAGCTGCAGGCTCTGGTGAAGCTTTTACCCAGGACTCAGTGCAAGTCAAGCCTACTCCAACTACAGCCCCAGCCAGCCCATCAAGGTGACCCGACACAGCTTGCTCCCAACATCTGCTGCAGCCCAAGCCCAGTCCAGCTACAGCTCCAACCTCCCAGCCTGCCAAGGTGGCCATGACTCAGCACACCACCAGGGCCACCTGTGGACAAGCCCACTACAACTCCAACTGGTCTGCCAAGGCGGCCCCAGTCAGCTCCCCCTTGGGATCACCCACAGGCAACACCCACTGGAACACCAGCTACAGCCAGTGCCTAACGGCAGCCAGCACACAGTCTATAAGGCAGAAGCTCCTCCGTAAGTCCATTCCTTCCATACTGAGAGAAGTTGCTATTTTGCCTAGCTATTAAACCAAAAATAAAGCCAAAATGAGGCAGAGGACTATGTTCCTAATGAAAGAACAGGGAAAAAAGAATGAAGTAAATAAAACGGAGACATACAATCTACCAGATTAAGAATTCAAATAATGATTACAGATATGCACAGTGAACTTGGGAGAAGACTAAATAAACTCGGCGAGAATTTCAAAAGAGAGATAGAAAATGTAAGTACAGGATTTCCAGTCAAGATGGCAGAATAGCTCACCTGCTCTCAGGACCACATCAATTACAGCTAAACCACAGAACAATTATTGAGAATCATCTGAGTCTAGTTGAACCGAAGCCCTACAACTACAGGCATACAGAAGAAGCCACGAAGAGACTGGTAGGAGTGGCAGAGATGCAGAACGGGCTGGCCCCACACCTGTACGTGACCATTAAAAATTGTGACGGGTATCTTTGCCATGGAGGCGCCCCTTCTGAGGAGTGAGGGGCTCCCAGTCCCTTCCCAGCCCAGGGTTTCAGTGCCAGGGAAAGAAGTCTCCGTAATTTCTGGTTGTGAAAACCAGCAGAGATTGTGGCTGAGTGAGAAAGAGGGTGACTGCATTCCCAGGTGCTCCTCTTACAGGGACTTACTCAGTGACTGTCTCACTTGCTCTGAGCTCCAGTGCTGGAGTAGTAGCTGCAGAGGCAAGAGGGACATATGAGGCAGGAACTTGTGTCTCGCCTCAGGGTGAGGGCTGGAAGGGCAGCTTTCTCCCCGATGGAGTAGCTGGCAGAAGCCCCCTTGGAGGGGTATTGTGTTGAAGAAAAGCAAGAGAGAGTGAAGGTGGAAAGGAAATGAGATGAGGAAATGGGTGAACTCCAGGAGTGGCCTAGGAGTCCTGTGTCTTTGGAGCAAAGTGGTGGAAAGGTAGAGAGATGTAGAGTGGAAAGATACTAAGCTATTACTCTCTCCTCCCTTCTCCTTTCCCCTTTGCCACCAGACCACACTGGGGACATAACCAAGGGGCCTGGGCACAGAACTAAATTACGTTTTCCAAGTTCCCTGAATTCGAGTTGGGCTCTGTGACTAAATTCTGGCTGGGTAAGTGATATCTGCCACTTTCAGATGCGGTTCATGTACCCGCACAAAACTCTACATTCTCTCTTATTTTTTTGTAGCAATCAGAGGTTACTTAAAGTGAATGGCATCAAGAATGGGATCCGTAAGTCACCATTTAAAGAAGGCTCACCCTGCAATGTCACCCAAGCACCTGCCAATCCAACGTTTGCATTGGATTTTTTGTGGGCAAAAAAATAAATAAGTAAGTAAATAAATAATGACCCAGATTTGTTGAATAGTTCACTGTAATTAAAAACAATTTCAAAGGAGCTCTGCAAATGTTTGAATAATAGTACCATTGTTTGAATAAAAATATAATATGCTTTGATAACCACTTTTGTTATGTAGAAGTTAGAAAATGTAGGAGAAGGAGGAGAGGTGGCGGGAGGTCCATGGTGCCTACAGAAAAATCTCCTAACTAGCTTTGATTAACTGCCTGTAGCCAAGTATCTGTTTTTACAACAGATGACAAGAGGTGGTATGGAGCAAGATAAGGATCTGAGTCAACAGACCTCCACCCATCTTAGGAGGTCATTTTCTCCTGTAGAAGAGTATGTATGCACGCCTTTTCCCACCAAATCAATATGTAACTCCTTCACCCCACCCAGCAAACTATAAATCCTTAGGACAAGGGCACTCTCTCTCTGGCCCTTGGGCTCCCTTGTTCGAGCTCTCTCTCTCTCTCTTTTTTTCTCTTCCACCTCACCTAGGCTTGTTTTCATCCCTGAGAATGTATCACTAATACCATGAGACTATGCCTCTCTCTCCCACCTTGCCTAGCTCTCTCTCTCTCCCTCTCTCCCTCTGGCTCTCTCCCACGTGCTCTCTCTGTCTCTCTCTCCCTCTCTCCTGCTTCAGCTAGGCCCATTCTCTTCCCTGAGAACATATCACTAATAAACTGTTCACATACTAATCAGCTTGCTGAACTTTGATTCTTCACCATGTTAGCAAGAAGAACCAAGACTTCCCTAACAGTTTTAAGAAAAGGGATCTTATTTAAATGAATAATTTCCAGTACATTTTAAAAATCATTATAATTCTATTACAAATATATTCAATTATTATTGTGGGAATATTAAGCTAGAGGATTATGAAATATCTCTTATCCATCTCCTTTACACAGAACAGAACTACATGGAAATTATCTCAAAATATTTGTTTTTTTCTTCCCCTTTTCTTGCCTCCTTCATCTCCTTAGCTTTCTCCAACTCATCTCTTCTTCCTTTCTTCTCTCAAAAAGTACCAGGAAACTAATGAAACTTATGCTGTAGGGAATCCACTTGTATAAGCCCCTCCTAACGCTCTAGTAGGGTCCCTAGAAGTGTCTCTACAAGGGCATGTTTTTTGTAAAATTTGAAAAAGTGAAACATTTTTATTGCAATTGGTCAAGATTTGTCTCATTCTTGTTTGCCAAATATCCCCTCATATCTGGTGACACTGCCACCATAAAACTAAGATAAGACTATAGTAGGTTGAGTTAGCGGGAATATTTATTGGTTCGTATGCTCTTCCATTTGTAGACATGTTATTGCTCCCTGTCCTGGTGGAGGAATGGCTTCCACGAATACCCCACTGTGCTGAGTCATCATGGTGATATGAACGGGCAGGGTCCAAGGTCAGATCACTATGTGAAGACTTCTTATAGCAACGGGTACCAGAGGTATATGGGTACTGAAGGAGGTACATATTTTCAGTAGAGACTCCAGTTCTCACTGGTGCCTAATCCAAACAAAAGGGATATTCTCGGTAATGCAAAACATGCACATATAAACGCAAACTTATCCCTTTTTTAATGAGAAGCATACAAATTAAATCTTTCAGAATTTGTTGTATTACTGTTTGTGGTATTAGTCAGCTTTCAAAAAACATAATTTCTTACAATTTCTTTTCTAATTCTAAATAAATAATTGCTTTTATAGCTAATATTGTATTTCTAATTTTATACTCTGTCTTAAAACAGCCCCCAAATTATTAGAGATTCAGGTCCTACAAAAAGTGCATATGCCCCTCTTTTCACTAGAGATCAGTGGGTGAATGGAAAGCATATTAATTTCTTGTTCTTACTTTATCCTTCATTGTTAATGGACAGAGTTAAAAGGATACATGAACTTAATTTTGGAATGAACTATGTTACTGAGTTTCTTATCTCTTAGCAACATTCTATGGGTAGAGTATATTCATGTTCAGGCCAGTACTAGGCTAATTTTTGCAATAAAGATTGATTTCATGATTAGAAGGAATCCATCTTTAATTGAAAGATCATTGCCCAGAGGTCAGGAGTTTCTGTTTTATAAAATACAAAAAAGATGGAATGCCACATTATACAAACATGATCAGAATTTAATAGAGGGACTCTATTTAATAAGTACTAGTGAAGCCACTCTTTTTAAAGGTTTTTCATACCCTTGCTAGTCAATTTTTACAAAAGCTGTGGGAATTAAGTACAATAATGCACATTTTTTAAGATGAAAAAACAAGCTCAAGGATGTTATGTCCCTGCTACAAAGTATAGTAGCAAAGTCCATATTTGAACCCAGGATATCTTGACTCCAAAGTTCATGTGTTATTTCATGCTTCCGTAACTAATTAGCCAGGAACGGAAACTATTTAGCCTCAGTTTCTTTATCTGGACAAATATGACATTTAACTAGAGGAAAATGCAACCCCCAAAGTCTTTGATTCTGTGAAACCAAATCAAGCAAACTTTATAATTTCCCTTGTTAATGCATTCCCACGTCATATAACTTAGGAACTATGTCTCGATTTCCTTGTGCCTCATCTAAATTTGGTAATAATTAAAATCCATCTCCTCTCAGTCTGTCCTTTGCAGTGGTATAAAATAGCTAGTTAGTCATAATCTTGCATAATAACTTTCTGCTATGATGAGAGAAGCAAAAGCAGGTAGGGAGGGCTGGAGGAAGCTCTTGAAGGAAATGTCTAGTAAGAAACCTGGAAGTACTGTGGTTTCATTTCATCCAAAATATTTAAATGTGAGTCTTGACCTCAGCAAGTAATAGAAGAAGAAAATAATGTTTTATTTTTTTTTTGTCTTTCAGGTGTAATAAGAAGCGTGAATGTCTAAATGACAGCTAGAGAGATTTAAATAGTATCTTAAGTTATTTAAGGAATAACTTCCCGACTAGTACATTTAAAAGACATGTGAAAAGAGACTGTTCATTTCTTTCCCCAGCTATCTGTGAAAAACTGGAAAATGTTTTTGCCAATCTAGAAACGGGATTGGGGTGCGGCGGGGTTTTCCACCATAGGGAACTCTGATTCTATGATGTCTTAGTGGCCGTTGTGGGATTTCAGGCTGCAGCTTCACCTCTGCTTTTGTCATTATAGCATCCATTTCTGACTGTCTTTTCTCCCTGGTGGTGGGCTCTGCAATTGCTCTTGCTGCAGTTCCTTTGTTAGAGATTTGCCCTCTTGACACATCCAAATGAAGAAGTTGCAGCACGAAAAGAAGATTGGTGACAGACCCTGAAATTTCATTCCCTGTAGTAGGTCCCAAAATCATATCTACATGTCTTCTGGCTAATCAGAGGTCCATGGTGAGATCTGTCAGAGATTTCTGTTTTAAAAAAGAAATTCAGGCATGGTTGACAGGAGAATTGGAATGTTTTTCCCCTAGTCCTGTGGCAGCTACCAGCACTGTCTATTATTATTCGAGTGCAAGCCTGAGGCTCTGGTGAAAGCATAACCTCAGGGTGGCCTCCTGCGGACATCAGCATAGGTAAGAGGAGCTCCCTTCCCCTTCCTCAACAACAGAAGATAAACAAAGAGGAACTAATCACCAATAGCAAAAAGCTGATACTACATAAAAATAGAACATCAGCCTGAGCTGGTTCATAGGACAATATAATGAAACTCAAGAATTATACAATTAGTGAGGCAGTTAGTGTCAAATGAGGTAACTGCGTCTTTCAAAAACGTTGGAGAGTCCTAAATGTAACCAAACCAATAAAAAATGTCCATCCCCTTTTTTTTTTTTACTTGTGGAATTTACAAAAGTATAGAAATTAAAAGATTTACATTTACAGGCTACCTTGGCGATATTGTGGGTTTGGTTCTAGACCACCACAATAAAGCAAGTATTACAATAAAGCGGGTGGTAATTGTTTTGCTGCTGGAGGATCTTCCCCTCCATTCATAAAAAACAAAACAAAACAAAACAAACAAACAACAACAACAACAAAAAACTTTGAAGTGCAATAAAGCGAAGCTCGATAAAACGAGGTATGCTTGTATTAATTCTTGGTTCTGAAAAAGCAACTCAGTTCTTTGGAAGCTCTTGGCTCTTCTTAATAAAGTGTAAAGTGCACTGGCCTTGAAGTCATACCTTACCAGAAATAGCAATACAGACATTTATTAAACTCTTTGACAAGCCAGACCATGATTCTGAGTAAATTATCATTAAAAGTTGCACAAGAGGAAGTAAAAAGCTCAGTGGTTAAGAGCATAAGTACCAGAACTGAAATGTCTCATTTCAAATCCTGGCTCTGCTACTTATAAGTTTTTATCACCTTGGACAAACAACCTACCTTCTCTTTGTATCTGCTCCCTCATCTATAAAAATTGAATGATGATAATAATCTATCAACATCATGAGATTACTGAGGGGAATAGAGGCAACAAACAAAGTGTCTGGCACATAAACATTCCATAAATGTTATTATTATTGATGTTATTTTCATTGTATCAGTCAGGATAGGCTATATTAAACTATGCAACAATCATCCCCAATATCTTAAGCATTCAAACAAAAAAGTTTATTTCTCATGCATGCTGTATAGAGTCCATCCCCCTTAGCCATAGAGCATATGTTCCTAGACCCCCAGTGGATGCCTGAAGCTGCAGATAGTACCGAATCCTACATATATATATATATATATATATATATATATATATATATATACACATATATACACATATATATACATATATATACATAAAACATATATATAATCCTACATATATATATACAAAACATACATATATATAAAACATATATATATAATCCTACATATATATATAAAACATACATCTATATAACATATAAATATATATATATATATATATATGCTTTTTCCTATACATCCATACCCATGATAAAGTTAATTTATAGATTAAGCACAGTATGAGATTACCAACAGCTAGTAATAGAACAATTATAAAAATATACTATAATGAAAGTTATGTTAATGTAGTCTCTCTCTTCCCTTCTCTCTCTCACTCTCTCTGTTTTATTGTACTATCCTCACTCTTCTTCTTGTGACCATGTGAGATGATAAAATACCTATGAGATAAGATGAAATTAAGTGGATGACATAGGCATTGTGATGTAGTGTTAGGCTACTCGGAGGGTTATTTGAACATGAGCACTGTGATATTGTGACCATCGATCAGATAAGAGTGTCAGCTATGATGTGACTAACAAGTGGGGAGCACATAGAGTGTGGATACACTGGACAAAGGTGGGACTGAGGTAATGAGGTGAGATTTCATCATATTACTGAGAATGGTGCACAATTTAAAACTTATGAACTGTTTATTTCTGGAATTTCCATTTAATATTTCCAGACTGCAGTTGACCATGGGTAACTAAAACCACATAAAGGGAAAGCAGGGAAAGGGAATCCATGGATAAGATGGTACTTCCATCAGCAGAGAAGCTTATCAGTTATTCATGGACCTTGACTGATGGAGCAGCGACCATCTTGGAAATTGATGGTAGATATACCAGAGGGAAAAGAACTTTGAAGGGTCTTGAGTCAACACTTAAATAGCCCAAAAGAAATGCACATCATCTTTGTTCACATTCACTGACCAGAAACAAGACACTTGGTCCCATTAAACCACAAGGCTAGTAGGCAATACAAACTTTTTATGTTTGCATTTCCAGAAGGAAATAGAACTATACTGTAGAACAACATTAATGCCTACCATTATATTATTATAGTTGTAGTGGCATTCTAAATTAACTCTTCAAGATACCAATAATTCACTTGTTAGAGTCAGACTTTCCTAAGTGAGAGAAAGACTTGGGCCGAAAAAAGAGAAAAAAAGCTATATTTATATTTATGTACTTCATTCTCATCAATACAATATTTTGTTGAGGATTAAATAACATCGTTTGAACATGTGTTAGGTATCAGATAGTACGCGAGTTGCATTCACTTGTCCACACATAATACTAACAACTGTGAAACATAAATACTTTTAGCCCAATTTTGCAGATGAAGAAGCAATACTTAAAGAAATTGCATAACTTACCCACTGACACAGCTAATTTATTACATAGCTAATAAATATGGAGCCAAATTATGGATTAATATATGCCTGTACATCATCTTTACATTATGCCACAGTATGAATTCAAAGGATTATCCAGTATGAATGAGCCATAGATTAGGTCCTTGTATGCCTGTAGGAAGTATACATCAATATGAACTAGCATGAGAGAAAAGTAAGATTTTACTGAGAAATTTTAGAAAAATCTTAAATTTACTTCTTTATTTTCTGATGGTAAGGAGGGAAAATGTCTGCTTAGCATTACAGGAATCTATGCAGTCTACTTTGCCATGTATTCAATTTCAAGTTCAATAAAATGCTTCATTCATTATCCTGGTTTTCATTCCCAAGGTGAAATTTGAACTGGAGTCTTCAATTATAAAAGGAGAGTAAGGCATATTAAAAATGTTAGCCTAGTGTTGCTAGTTCTATTGGAAACCAGCCATCCTCATCTGCCACTCCAGATGGACACTCTGCTTTAGAAAAGCACATGGACTGGAAGGTATAATGGAATGGACTGGCAGGGCAGGGAAGGCAGCAGTGACTCAATCAACACGCGTTTGGGAACAGTTATTTTAACAAAATTTGCTTAATGTGAGAAGGTTGGGAAACATGCCTGTCATTTTGGATTGGGCTAAAAAAGAAATAGCTAATAATGGCAGCTAATAGTGACAATTCCTCAAACATATGCCTCCCGTGGATGTCCCCGGATCTCAGCTCACTTTGGGGAGCAACACTTGAGACAAGAATCATTATGCTTTATGAAAATAGCAAAAGCACCACCTGGACTCTGCATTCCTAGGTGGAAAACGTTTTCAACTAGAAAGGACTTCATTTATTTCCTAAATTATGTTTAGCTTTAGGAATGTAATGTGACAACACAGGGGGTTCGTGAACTAGAGTTTACTCTAAATAACGGTCTCTCTAGGAAATAAGTCATGGAGCTCACAGGGGTATTACTGCATATTCTAGCCTGAAATATCTCTTTTCATTTGATCAACTTGATAAAGACTTATAAGAAAAAGGGGACAACCCTAAATGAAGAAGTAATGCATATCTCTGGTTTTTCACTTCTCTTTCTAGATCGGGTGGACTTTTGTCTACCACATCCAGCCTCATGGTTCTCCCCACTCCAGCCCACACACATATTTTTCTGGTAATCTGAAAGCATCCTTATTGTTCTCTCACATCTACATAATACAAGCAAATAGTTACATGCGGCTTAGAACGTGCTAAAGACTTCTCTAAGTGCTTTACATATAGTATTTATTCTTACAATAACCCTTTGCAATGGGTATTATTATTATCCCTATTTTACAGATGAGAAAAATAGTGACACAGCATGGCACATAACTTGCCCAAAGTCACACAGCCAGAATGTAAAAAATTCAAGCTGAGGAAGTCTACCTCTAAAATCCATCTTCTTAACCTTAAATTATGCTTTTAAATTTAATGTTATTATTATTTGAAAGATCCTTTTACAGTTGAATGCCTAGCTAACTCCTCCATCATTTGAAACTTGGCTCTGACCTCACCTACTTAGGGAAGTTGTTCTTCACCCCTCTCTTACCTTCATCACCCTGCCATTATTCCCTAGATTAGGCATCAGTCTTCTGTGACCTCGGTAGCTTGAGATTGCCCTGTCAGTCATTGGTCTCCTCCACTAGACTATGAAATTCTGTACACTGGAGCAGTATTAATACATTTGCACATTCATGTATGTATGTATGTACATATGTATGTATCTATGTAATCTGCATAGGACACATAGTATGTGTTAAGTAAATATTTGTTGAAGAATTACTATAATAAGTAGAAGCAGGATATGTCTGTGTAGAGATTGGCATTATCTTTCATTTACCCATTGGTGAGTGATCTTTGAAATTTGGTTAAAATCATTTCCAGTGTTTTTTTGCATGGATGTAGCTCAGAACTTCAGCTACCACACACAAAAACAAAACTCTGTTGACATGTAGGCATTTGTCACAGAAAAATTAGCACTGCCTAGTTTTTAAACTATTTTACAGTGTTTCCAAACTTAATCTGTAAAATGTCAAATTTCTGTCTCTTTCTCTAAAAAACTGGGTACTCCTGGGATCTAAAGAATGCTCTCTTTAGTGTTTACAGAAGAAAAGAATATCAACAAAACAAAAGCAGATGTTTGTGACTATATTATATTTGAGGAAAGGCTTTGGGAGATCTTTCTTTTTTCGATACCTAGTAATTCAAATCTCAACAACCTTAAAGGAATTCTGCTTCCAAGGAATTCTGATTCCAAGTTTGAACTAAGAAATATCCTTTGTGTGGACTCTGATGACAGAAGTCAAGGTGATGGTTTTAGACAACATGACATTAAGTCAATAACTTCTTTTGAAAACCATTCTGATGTCAATGGCTTCTTTATAGTACGCAGGGGATCCATTGTGAGTTGCTATAAAAGTGTTCTCTATATGGCTGCTCCCACGATGTCCCTTTCAGAAGTTTCTTCCCTTTAGGCCCTTACTGAGAGAGTGGAAAAACCCAGTATCCAGTACTCCCAGGCTGGAGTCGCCCTCCTATTTTCATTCTACATGTGCCTCTGGAAAGAGAACAGGTTTCAGAACCAAAGCTGCCAAAACCTGAGTTAGAATCCCAGGGGAATGGTCTTCAGAAAGTCATTCTCGCCTTCCTCTTCTGCTCTTCTTTTACAGATGAGAAAAATAGCGACACAGCATGGCACGTAACTTGCCCAAAATCACACAGCCAGAACATAAAAAATTCAAGCTGAGGAAGTCTACTTCTCATTCTTCACAATTCTGTTAAGCCTTTTTTCTTTCTGCAAAATGGGACTCATAACAAGTATGTCATAAGGTTGTAAAGAGGATAAGAAACGATAACAGACTGTGAAGTGCCTAGCACAGAGAGGCACATACACAAACACAAACAGTAACTGTTGTAATTGTCATCCACTGTGCATTATCTGAGGTAAGAAAGGCAGGGTAGTCAATATACACGTATTAATGTATGCTGATTTTTTTCTATGTTGGATGACTGTGGTCTAGAATATTATTTCTACAGGAATAAGTGAGATGGATCTGAGAGAAAATCATCTTGTAATGCATCAAGCAGGCTGCAGGGCATTACCTCCAAGCTTCATACATCTGTAAGAAAAGACAAAGGGATACCCAAATGCACCCACAGTTACATTAACAGAACATCCCTTCCTACCGCGGGTTAGTCTCAAGAGTTTTCATCCATAGCAAGGGAGTACTTATTCCTCTTTACTGGATTTAAAATATTTAGGCCCTGCCAAGGCATGATAGATACTTTATGAAATGATAAGCAGTGTGTGGAAGAGTGATAGAAGAGCTGAGTGACAAGGAAGGAGAGAGGCCATTTGATGTTCATTTTAACAGTTTCAATTGTATGGTTCAATTTCTGAAAGAACCATAGCTCTATCTACCTTTCCCCCCAATTTTTCTCCTTCCTTTTTCCACAGTTCTCTTTAGCATGTTTGAGCTTGAAAAACTGTGACAGCAACTCTGAATGTGACGAAAGTTTTTGTACAGATTAGGTAACCTGGGAAATCCTACCATTTCATAGCATAGATAGAAGTCATTAACCTCCTATGCCTGTGCCTTGGGTCCTATGCCCTCAAACCTCTTCGAGATTTATTCACAATCCAATTCCCCAATCAACTGTATGCTTTTGTTGACATAAAACATGATTCAATCACTCCCTTATTAGAAGGGAGGAAAGAAGGAAGAAAGAAGGGAAGGAGAGAGGTGGGGAAAGCCTTCTTGTCTGTAATGTCCTTTCATGGGATACTTTTTCACTACCTGCTCACCTCCTCTTCACATTTCTTAAAACATTCTATACTTTCTATATTTCCTCCTCTGCCAGTCGTTCCTCAACCAACTACTATCTTATTTCCACTTATTCCATAAAATCGATTTCACTAACGTCACCAAACACCTCAATGGCTTTAAAGTCAATGGGCATTTTTAGTCTTCATCTTATTTGACTTCTCACCTATCACTCTGTCCATAAAATGTTAAAGTCCTTCAGGGTTGAGGCCTTCCCTATTGAAGCCTTTTCCTTAGGAAACTTCACCCACGTTCACAGACTTAAGTACAAGCCACATGTTAATGAACACCAAATCACGTCTGTATTTCTTTAATTTCCGGACCCACTAACATATGATTGCCTTTCTGCTTGATAGCTCCACTGAGATGTCTCTAAAAGTTTTCAAACTCAACGTCAAATACAAAGTTTATGCTCTCGTTCAACCTACAACTTTTCCACTGATCCCATCTCAGTGACAGCATCACCAGATGCCAGAGTCACTCTGAGAAACTCTCTCACCTCCCATACCAGGCCCTGGAAAGTGTGCGTCCTAAATTGTTCTCCAACACATCCCCTTCTGTCCCTACCCTATCATTACCCTAGTCCAAACCATAATTGTTTAAACTTGCTGAGCTGTAGTAAAGTCCAAAGTAGTCTAGCCTTCTTCAGTCCATTCTTCACATTTGTGCTAGAAAAACACAGTTCTCAAATGTGTGTTTTCTGAACACTCTTTGCGAGTTCTTCAAGTGAATCTTATTCATTCCATCTCTATTTTTTGCATGAGTAGACCAAGCAATTCTAGAAAGTTGAAGTGAAATGCACAAACATTTATTTAATTGACTGTTTTGTAACCAGAGCTCGTTTTCTGTTTGTTTAAAAATGGAATGTATAATGCATATGAGGTAAAAGATTTTCCCATTTATTACACATAGAAATTTGGAACTGTAGATTTTTCTAGAAATGGAAGCGGTCATCAACGTTTATGAACAGCTTATATATTTTTTTCTGCCCTTGAGGCATATTTTCAGACTTTTGAAGTATTATGATGAAATGAGTTTGAAGTAGTTCCATACTTATTACTTTACCTTTACAATGAAAACCTTACTTTCTCCACTTTAATTAGAAAACATAGTTGAAGTGCTAAATATGAAATCTTTATTTTCTACAAAAAGTATCCAAACTGTAGGTAGGTCAACCTTCCTTGTGTTCAATTTACCTGAAAAATTTCCTAAGTAATTGAAACAGCTCTGAAATTTTTCATTTATTCATTCATCAATTATGAGCTTACTGAATTTTATAGAATTATGGTAGAATTGTGTAGGGAATGATGGAAGACAGAATGGCAGGAAATCAGATAAGAAAGAAATACGATTTGAATTCCATACATGATCTGGTTGGGGGAGAAAACAATGCTACACAAAATATATGAATTCAATTAAAGACAGATAAACTAATAGCTAGAAAAACAGAGAGAGAGTTTAATGTCCAAGTGGACTGTGCTCTTTTAAAAAAAATAGCATTATATTTCAGGGGACAGAGAAAATAGAGACGTCAACAAAGGCTTTATGAAAGAGGTGAGGTTTCAACTGGGTATTAAAAATCTTAGATAAAAGAAACAAGTCATAGTGAGAGTGCCATTCACTTACTCACTCATTTGACTCATTGAACAAATACTTATTGAGTAATTACTATGTATCAGACACTGTTCTATACCCTGGGGATATATGAGTACCCAAAATGAAAGATAAGTAAGTCCTTGTTCACATGGGACTTAAATCCTAGTGCATGGAGACCAAAAACTAAAATCAGTCAATAAAATAATAACATCATGCAATAAGTAAGCATAAAATTTAATGTGTTAGAGGATGGTAAACACTCTAGAATAAATATAAAGAAGAAAAGGCTTAAAGTGTTGTTTATACAATTTTAGGAAACGTATTCTGGGAAAGTCTGGGTGAGAAGATAACATTACTGGGAGACCTAAAGAAAGCATACAACACATATATATGAAGGAAGAACGTCCCAGGCACTGGGAACAACAGCATCAACAAAGGCTCTAAGATGGAAGCATGGCTGGCATTTCAAGGAAGACTTTAGGTCTACAACAGAATGAGAGAGGAAGAGTAAAAGGTAAGAGCTCAGATCTGTCAGGGCTTTAAAGGCTAATGTGAGAGCTTTGCTTTTATCCTGAGTGACAGAGAGTTTGATAGAGGTTTTGATAGAAAAATGGCTTGATCTCACTTGCCTTTAAGGGAATCATTCTAGCTGCTGTGTTGTGAATAGATTGAAGGGACGAAAGGCAAAAGCAGAGAGACCAACTAGAAGGATGGCAAAACTGATCATGGCTCGAACCAGGGCGATAATGGTAAAGGTGATGACAAGTCATCAGATCCTGGGAAGTGACTTGATGTGGGTACGTTGATGTAGAACTGTCAAGGTTTGCTGATGGAATAGAAGATGAGAGTTAATAAAACGAAAGGAGTCAAAATTGACTCCAACGTGTTTGAACAACTGGGAAAACAGAATTGCTTTTTACTGAGGAGAAAACTGGGAGAAAAATGGTTGGGGGTGGAGAAAACATCGGTAATTCATTTCAAGCCTGTTAAGTTTGAGATACTTACCAGATACTGAGACAGTTATACCTATGACATTGTTCTTCAGGAATGAGGTCTAGATATAGATGAGGTCAACATATAGATATATTTAAAGATATGAAACTGGATGAAGTCATCAACAGATTAGAACAGATAAAGAAAAAAGGGAGCCAAAGAGTAAGCCAAATATAATTCAATACTTAAAAGATGGGAAGGTAAAGATGAGCCAAAGAGTAGGGGCATTCCATTTAAGTTGGAGAAAAATCAGGAGAAAAATGTGTCCTTGAAGCCCATTGAAAAGAGCATTTCAGGGTGGAGGGGGTGACCATCTTTGTGAAGTGCTGTTGAGGGCTCTCAAGATAAACCTGAAGATTGGCCGTTGGATTTGTCTTCACAGTGGTCTTCAGTGACCTTGATAAGAGCAATATCAGTGGTGTTTTGGAAAACAAAGTCTGGCTGGTGGGAGTTGAAGAGAGAAGTCAGAGATAAATCTTTACAGAAGTTTTGCTGTAAAGTGAAGAAAAGAAATGGAGTGGTAGCTAGGTGAGGATATGAGATCAAAAGAGTTATGTGTTTGTTTAAAAAAGGAGAAATTACTGATGAGAATTATAAAGTAAAGAGAAAATTCATGATTCAGGAAAGAGGAAATGACTTATCTGTTTCATTGAGTAGGCAAGAACAAGCAAGGTTGAGTCATGCCTCTAAACATCTGGGCATCAGTCCAGAGAAGCCATGTTTCTTTTGGAGACCTGAACAAACTTAAAAGGTAGCAAGGGAACCCAGATCTCTCCTCCCTGCATTAAGATTACATAGATGCACACTCCATCCTGCACCTTTGAAAGGAGTAGAGAAAAAAAGACCACTGAGAGTTTGGAGAAAGAGTCCTGATTTGAAATATTTACCCAGGTGGTGCTGAGGTAAAGTAAAATAATCATTCTATGTTTATGCAATTTATATACATATTAAATTTAAAATCTTCATCACTCTCCTTTTTCTTCTCTGTTAGTGCAGTAAGAATCCAAGATGGAATGAACTCTAAATGTGTTTGCTCTTCTAAATGGTTATACCTAATATTTAGCCCTCTACGTTACCTTGTTGAATCTTTGCAGTACCCTTTTGAGGCAGCTATTTTGAGACTTGTTTTTAGGCACAGAATGGTTAAATAGCCTCCTCAACTGTACAAAGCTAGTAAGTATTAAAACCCTGTTCTGTCCCAGTCTGTATCTGGTGCTTTAACTGTATGCGATCCCAAGAATCCTAAGTTGAAGATAACAGAATGTGGGCTTCTTTTAAAAAAAGAAAAACTACTATTGATGGAGCAAGACTCTTTAAGAGTGAAAGCTCAAGAGTGGTGCTGCTTAGACAACCTAAAAGCTGTCATATTAAAAGGGCGTGCTTAATGGCAAAGAAATTTGCCCTAATTCACCTTTCTAGGCACAATCCTGGCCATGTTCTTGACCCTGCTTCAGTTTCCTAATTCCTTAACTATTCCAGGATCCCTGTTCATTATCTCCATTGATCTTTCCAGTGTAGTCTGTGCTCTTCCCATCCCAGATTCTGCACAGGCCAGGTCCCTGATTACTAAATCACAACTCCCTTGACTGCTGCGCCAAGGATTCTTTGGTTGAGCTTTGGTTCTCTTATGCTTGGACAGGTTTAAGCCTACACCTTGAATACTAATAGATTATACTCCTATGTAATCTACTCTGTATTATTTTAATATATACATATATGAAACCTTTATAGTTATCTGGCCAGGTAAACATCACTGTCCTTAAGTTATAGATGAGAAAAATGGGGCTATGAGAAGTTAAATACCTTGCCTAAAATACGGAACAGTAAGGATTCAAAATTAGGCCTGACACCAAAGTTCTAACTCCACTAACCTGACTCACTGCATGATTATTTAGTGCATATACAACTGAGCATACCGAGATTTGCTCTTAATAACTCAAAACCAATTCCCGCCCCCTCCCTGACTTAAGTTAGTTGCCGCCCCACTGTGGAGACTTCCTGTGACTCTGAGTCATATCCTGATTTCACACCTGCCAGTTCTATTTTGTGTGGGCTAACATTATGGGAAGGGGATATAATAGCCGTCCAGCAACTTCGGGGCAAGGTCTTAACTATTTGTGTGGGTGGCAGAGGAGGAGATGTAGTCCTTCCGAGGAGAAGAATGGGAGTGTATGCACAGCAGCACAGCTTGAGGTGAAGCACTTCGGCTGTGGAAGAAGTGCATGGGCCTGAATCCCAACTCTAGCACATACTAGCTCACTGTGCCTCAGTTTCCTCAACTACAAGATGAAGCTAACATTAATAAATGTGCGTGAGGATTAAATAAGTTACTATACGTACAGTGTTTAAAACAGTACCTGGTACCTACATAGGGTTATGTTATGATAATGATTATTATGTTCACTCGCTTGATTATGAGTGATTGTCCTGGGCATTACCATTCGTCTTTCAGGAATTTTGACAGATCTCAGAACTATGAATGGTCTTCTTTTACCACTGTTGGGGACAGAGTGGGTATCCTGGTCAGGAGGATCCTTCATTGAATCAAACTCTACCTGTTGTGTTATTTCTTTGGAAAGACAATTTCATAACAGCATTGTCATTTAGGGAAAAAAAAAAAAAAGAAATTGATTTTCTAATATTGTCCGATGCCCCACTTTCAATAACAATCTTTCCTCAGTTGTTATGCTTTGATAGCAATTACATTCATACTGTGCTGTTGCTTAGTCAGATTTTTATATTTAGGCTTAATTGCTTGACTATTCCAGGATTCCTGTTCATCAGTCTCTTAATCATGGCAGCATATTTCTTCTGACGGTTTCCAAACTTGTCTGCATTGCTTTCAAAATGAGATATCTCTAAGCAAACGGGGCTCTGAAATGAAATTTCTTTGTCGTTAGAGGGGGAGCTACCATCTTCCAGCTCCACAACCTGATGACTCTATACCTGCATCTCTAAATAACATTAGCCTTTTCAGACTCAATATCATAGCTCTGACTGATTGTAGCGTCATCTCATAAGCTGTCCACCTTCCTGTTACAAAGTTCTTTGGCAAGATCACTTTCTGTATTTTATTCTTGTTCTTGACTGTCTACAGGCCAAATATGCAAGTTTGCTTTTTCTCCAAATGGAATCTCATTTTGTCATTTTTAGCTCCTACTTAAAATGACATCTGATGGGGAAAATAAATTGTTCTTCATATTTTAGTAGGTTACCTCTTTGCATCAGGGTGAGCTTTCCAGAGCTTAGAAGAAATAGTTTTCAAGCATCTATATTTTTATTTTTTCCTAGGTATAGAAAAAAATTGGTGCCATGTTTTATAAAATGGCCCAGCTTTTTAAAATGCATGTAGCAAATCTGTTCCAATTGTAGAAGTAGGAAACTCATGTCATTTACTTACCAGTTTGTTTCACCAGGGACATAGTTTGATAATCATCAGGATGACTGATTTATATTTTGTACTAGAGGAAGAACTGGCTTTGGATAACTGTGGACATCTTGTTACATCCCATTCCCAAATCTGTCAACCATTTAATGACAGCCAGAGCGCAAAACAATATTTCACTTGTTCATAAAGAAACAAGGCCCATGAGTAGAAATAGCTATTTTTTTCTAAGTGTTTATGTGGTTGTGGAGCAAGCTATAGTATATAGTTCATGTTCTTGGGAAATCATCATAAAATGCTATGCTGTGTTCATTTTCCATATGCCTAATCAGTATGATCTATCTGCATGATTGTTACATTGATAAAATGCTTCTGAAAAAACAAACAAGAAAAACCTCCGTTCAAGTCAATCCTTCATGAATTTGTCTCTCAATATAATCCAGTTGTTTTAAGAGAACACTTTCAATATGCATCAAATTTAATTCCCATGATCTGAAAATCAATATCCTGTCAATTGAAGTTTTTAAGGATTTCAGGTCACCACAACTTCACACAATTTATAATTAGTGGTTAGGCCAAGTTGCAACAGATGTTCTATTATTTCTTTCATGGAACTGAACAAAAAACATTATAGGCTAGAAACTTACTATAGGACAAAATTTTACTTATTATCATAAAATTTGATGATTTTCCAAGTGAGCAACACTGTTGCCCTTCTGCTCCAGCCAGATTTCTAGGAGACAGGTATGCCTTTGTTAGTTCTTCCTCATCTCCCTGAACTCTTAACTGTGGAATGTGGCAGGGCTCCGTCCTTGGCCCTCACTGTTTTGTGTGTCCTCACTTACTGTTTTGGTGATTTCTTACAGTCTAGTGAGTGACTTTTAACACTATTTATATGTTCTAAAAAGTATAAGAAGGCCTCTGAACTCTCCCTGTACTCTGACTGCTGTGTAATGTTGGTACCCCACATCTCCACTTAGATCCGTAACAGGCATCTTAAACTTAATGTGCCCCAAATGAGCTCCTGATTGTCTTCCTTAAAACCGTTCCTTTGCAAAGTTTTCCCATCTCAGTAAATGGCAGCTGCAACTCCATGCTTCCAGTTGCTCAGACCAAATACTTGGAATCACTTTCCTCACACCTCATATCATCCAGCCCATCAGCACATCCTACTGGTTCTATGTTCTCAGTGTGTCTAGAATCCTACCATTTATCATCACCTCCTCCCCAGTGATTCTGCTCCGTGACACCATCATCTCTCACCAGGAATATTGCAAGAACCTCTTTACTGGTCTCCCAGCTTCATTCTTCACCTTGCTCCAGTCTATTCTTAAATGAGCAGCCAAATTATCAGTTTTATCAAGTTTCTCCTCTGCCCCAAATCTTCCAATGCCTTATGTGATTTTGACATCAAATGATCTTTCTTCTTGGGTGACTGTTTTCCCAGATATTCACAGAGCTCTAATCATCTTTTCCAGGTGTTTACTCAAATACACTTGCTCGGTGAGGCCTATCCTGACTACTCCATTTCAAATTACAACTAGTATTTATCACCATGTAAAATACCACCTATTTTAGTTTGTTTATCATCTCTGCTATTCAAAAAAAAAAAAAAAAAAAAAGCTCCATTAAGGCACTGTGGTGTTTTGTTCACTTTTATATCCCCAGGCGTTCCAACAATGCCTGGTACACAGAAGGCACTCAAAGTAGTTACTGAAATAATTAAAGACACAAATGCCACGACCTCACTTTGTACTATAATCACTTAAAAGGCACACTATGAAATGACGGTTATGGAAATCATCATTGTATCATATTCATATTATAAAAATAAGAGAAAAAGGCAGATAAAGTAAAACAAATAAAAAAGTGTTCCATAATCTCTTTTCCAGACTTCTCTTTACATCATCTCTTTTCTTAATATATGCGCTTAAAGAGTAAAACCTTCAAAGAATTACTTAAATAAGTTTATGTAAAAGGAAAGGATTTTAATTGGTCTAACTTCTGTAGTCCACTCCTCAGCCCCATTTTTATCAGCATATTATGTCACTAATGGTTACCTTTGCATCTTTACTATAGATGGTGAAATCAGCTAGGAGTATAGAGGCCTCATATGGAACTGAGAATTCACCTTGAAATGTCTTCAATGAATATCAATTATATATATATATATATGGCTACGTGTGATATCAGAGGGGTAGTAGATTGGGGAAGGGGGTTGTCACTTTGTGAGGGGTATAAATGTCTAACTAGTACACTGTTTTATGCACCTAAAACTAATCATAATTTAAAAAAAAAAGAAAAAGAAAAGTGTTTCAGTGAAAGTCTAGATGAGGCTGCTGTTTACGGTCCAGTATTCCTGTGCAAAAACCAAGCACAAAAACCCATGAAGTGGGAAGCTCTTTTGGCATCTGTACAGCAAGAGTTTCTTTCCTCCACATCTCCACATAAGGATCATTATTGTATTGCTTAAGAAGGGGAAATCAGGCTAACCCAAATATAGAAAAATTTAGGCTCATGAGATCTGGTTTATACTGAAGCTACTTTTAAAGAACTCAAGTGCCCTTATAAACTTCTAGAGCCAACTGTAGATTCTCTTGTTATTTATGCCTTTCTTGATTTCTTAAATCTAATTTTCCTCCAAAACACTTCTGTTTCTCTTTTATAACAATTGTGTATCTTTTATGTGCCTGATACCCTACTCTGTCCATTCAGTCCTCCTGGATAACCATGCGTGCACATGTGCGCGCGCGTGCACACACACACACACACTTTTAGGATTCAGGAAATTATAACAAGGATTTTATTTTTAACAAACCCAGAGAAAGTGTGATTTAAAATAAGAATCTAAGACTAGATTAAAAAAAAAGATGTTGAAGTACACATACAATGAAACTGGAAAAAGTGAAAAGTAAGACAGGGAAATGATACTTGAAGGTGACAGAAGTGAAATATTTTACAATAAAATTCCATGTGGATAAGAATTATAATTAATGGAACATTTATGTGCATGAGGAAAAACTGAGGAAAGATGGTCTTTTATTACCTCCTTCTTGGGAAGATGACTAAATTAAAGTTATTGACTCCAAATTGCAGAAAGTGTTTCTCTCTGTCATTTTCCAAGAATTAGAAGAACTTTTTCAGGTAAGACTGTGTAATAAATTTTTGATTGTGCCTTGCATTGTAAACATTAGGTCTCCAAAATTACATTTAAAATCCAGTAGTTCTATGTGTGTGGGTGATTGAACAGCAAAGGCAAGGATGGATAGAAGTTATCCCCATTGCCTTAACCGTTCATAATCACTTGATAAATATTTTCTGAAAGAGAGAGAGAGAGAGAGAGAGAGAGAGAGAGAGAGAGAGAGAGAGAGAGAGGAAGATAGAAAACAAAAATTCAAATACTAAGAGTTCAGACAAAAACTCCAAATATCAGGGTGTAATCTAGATGCTGCTGACTCTGAATTGCATGCCCATCATTTAAGTGAAGGACAAAAAGCACTGAGATGGATCTGGAGGCCACTTTTCCGTCTATGCGCCATCACTTTCCACCACTCGTTGCTCCTTCATGTCACTCATGCCCTAATGACTGGTGTTTGGTCAGAGGCAGGATTTCAGGTATTGCCTCTGAAATCAGTCACGTGATTTTACATTTGCTTTTGTATTGATTACTTTCTGAAGTCTTTAGCCATGAAGAATTTCTTGTGTATTGCCCTAAGTTTAGATTATCTCTGCTTAATTTCCCAGTGTCATCGTTTTCTCTAACTATGTATTTCACTTTCTTTCAATTGCTCATCATATTCCGTGATAAAAGAAATCAAATCACCTGCTTATAGAATCAAGCAAACATAAAACTGAAAAAAACAAAACAAAAAACTGTCTGAGGCTTTCGTATGAACATAGCTCCTTAATGACCACTTCTCAACTCATAGAAACCACACTTTGTAGTGACAGCCTCTGGACTTTCTCCCATACTGTTCCTCTACCTGGAATGCCTTTTCCCTTTCTCTCCATCTACATCCACATAACTACCAAAGTCTGTATTTATAAACACGCTTTTAATTTAAGTAAATGCTGCCTGTCCACCTCTTTGTCACACAGCAGATATTTTGTCATGTTAGCCATTTATTTTTTTCATATGGATTTGAGTTCTTTTGTGCAAAAGCCTATATCCTGTATCAGCTGTGCCCTACAGTATCAAACGTGGTCCACTCTGAAATAGTCACTCAAGTGTTTATTGATTAACTGATTCTTGGTGATCTTGTGTCTTCCATGATGCCAATCATTGGCATGGATCAGTCACTGACTTCATTTCTGGCAGTTATGGAGGGCACTGTGCCTGGAGGCTCAATTACTGCAACCTGCGCTTCTACTTCTAGACCATTTGGGATGGTTTTCAGTTGCAAGTATTGGAAAATCCAGCGAATAATGATTTAAGTAGTGTTTTTTTCTTTCACATAAGAAGAAGTCTGGAATAGGTGGTTGACGGATTTGATTCACTAAGTCAGTGATACCAGGGCCACCATTTTTTAAAGCATCATGGTCTTTCTATAACAGATATAAAATGGCTGCTAAAACTACGGTCATCAAATTCATGTTCATGGGAAGAAGAAAGAGAAAAGGGAAAGGTGAAGCCAGTAATTCAGTCTCTTTTAAAAAGAAGCCAAATCTTTCCCAGAAACACTCCTGACACCTGACATGTTTCTGCACACTCCTCATTGGCCCCTGTGAGGGGTGGAGAAGGGAGAATGAGATTGTTAATTACTATATTATGTTAATTAATTAACAGAACCTGCCACAAACTCCCTCATGAATATGTTCTGTGTACCTCAGTTTCTCTCGTCATAAACTAGGCATAAAACTAACAACAAATTATATCAAAGGAGGCTGAGGCTGTGAAGTATTTGGGTTCAGCATAAAACAACATCCTATTCATTATCTAGAATGCTTGGGGAATGAAATCTCTGGTAAATGAAACATAAGGTTACACTCCTTTAAGCAGGGGATGAGGACGCGAACATCTGTTGAGCACATACTATGTACAAAGAAAAGGAAAAGGAGCCAAAAGTTTGTTATTATCCTCTTTTCTTCCCTTCTCAGGAGAATTCATGCTCAATGAAGTAGGGAACTACCAATGAAGAGCAGAGAAATAATGGTCTACTCTTGCTCATAGGAAGGTACAGAGCTGGCTTCATATATAATAGGAAAGTCAGAACTGAGTTACTTTAGGGAATCATTAGTAGTGTTCAAGAACTAAAATCCTGTATCATTTAAACATGAGCTTCAAATTTCTTCCAAAGTAAAGTAGCTACACCGTGGGCACATAATAACTGCATTAACAAATTTTAAATGTTTGTGTAAGTACATATTTGTGACTAGTTAAATATGTTTTATAAAACAGTCTGTTTTTAAATTATTTTAGAAATATCAAAAAACAAAAGGATAGGTAAAAATGTTTAAACCAAATAACATCTATTTTGAATCTGTTACTCTGCACCTTTGAAAATTTGGATAAATGATAGACTGATGTCTACATCTGTACTACTTTGACATAGTAGCAAGAATAAGAACTTGGGTGAGTTTAATCGATTTAAGGAAACAAATAATTCTTAGTTACCTTAAATGTCTGGACCTGCATCCAAAAGAGTTACTGTATATAATTACCTATCATTCTTGGATATTTGCTAAGAGCCCTCCAAGACAATGCATCTTGATAAGTATATGTAAGAGTCTACATTTTTAAAACGAAATACAAAATTGCAATTCATGTGTTTCACTAATTCACAGAGACAGCAACCCTTAAGTTCCAATTTGTAATGATAAAATTTTACTGTAATAGATTAATTTGAAATTAATCTTATCTTTAATAAATAAGATAATAGAGATGCAGTTTTCTGCTTCTACTTGGAATAAATACTCCTGACCTTTCTTAGGCTATGTGAGAAAATTAGTATTTTCTATATTGAAATAATTAAAAGAATTCAATTTATATGCTTTTTATTTTTAAACAGAAATGTAATTTATCCAGTTGTATTCACATTTAAAGTGTTAAATTTTATCCTGTGTATGAACAGAGATGTATGATTCCGAGCCAAAACATACATTGTTTTGAGTCCTAGATCAAACATTAGGTGGCACTGTTGTCACAATGAAAAACTGCTGCATTCACCCACTTTTCTTCACCATCTAGAATTTTCTTTTAGAATTCTCATTTAAGACCTCACTATGGATTATGTTCACTTTTCCAGTATGGTTAAAATATATCTGTAATAATCATAAAAAAGATTAAAATTCATTGTCAACATCTGCTATTTACTAAGAGGTGTGAACCATGATAACTTTTTAAAGAAGTGTTCTCTGAATGCTAGAATTTAAGAAATTTGCATAAAGAAGAAATAACTATTATGAATAAATATTATGTTTCCTTTGTTCAAAAATCCCTATTCATTTGATATAGAAATATTATATGAAAACAGTTTAAAAATTTTCCTTTTGGAAAACATTGCCCAAAGTTTTATGAGATGCCTGCCTGATAAGCACAGATCAATACTGTTTTTAGTGATAGAAGAAATAGATCTATAAAACATTATTTCATAGGCAGTAAAAACAAAAATGAGTACACAATTGCATCTTAAAAACATTAGCTCATATGTTTGTGTAGTTTGTGTGCATGTAGGAAAATGGACATATATGGATAAGGAGAAAAACACACTTATTGTAAGGAGAAGTACTTAATTGTACAAAGGGATTCAGAAGATCAGTTAAAGTTACAAGCATGAGAAATGGAGATAGAACAGTTTTTCCGGGACCAGCAGGACACTGCAACAGGTTTGCCAAATATCAAAATGAAGATGAGCTTCTTTCGGTTTATTCTGAGTTTACATTATGTGGGTGCATTTACTGAATTCTCAGAAAGTCCAACCCCTGGCAGGAGACAATGGTTTGTAGCCCTCTGCTGCAGGCTGCAGCTTAGTTCAGTGGGTAAAAACACAGGTCCTGAGTAAATCGACCCCTGTCACATGAGCAATTTATTAAACCTCTGAGCCTAGATTTTTTTCATCTATACATTGGAGGTAATGATATTTTTTTGAGTTGATTTGAGAATAAAAATGGAAAATCCATGTAATGCACAAGGCCTGACCCATGGTTGGGACTTCGTTGGAGGAGTGGTGGTGGTGATGGTGGGAGATTATCTTTTTGCTGTGATCAGCAGGGTCACAAAGCGGCAGAGGTAGCCCCCTGCAGACATGCAGCTATAGGAACCAGTGGTCCAAGCCTCACTGGGGAGGGATGGAGGTTGCACTATGCTAGCAAGAGAGGCCCCATGGCCACCTACTGTACAACAGAGTCAGGGGTTCAAGAGCACTACATCTGTAGTTTATGGCCACTTCCACCAACTGCAGAGCTGTGGGAAAATTACACGGTCTCTGAAAATCTCAATTACTCCAGTGCAAAGTAGAACTAAAATTAGTAAGCCTCACCTCCCAGGGGTACTGTGAGGACATCTGTATACAATCATTTCTGTAATCAATGTAATAAGAAGAACATAGTTAATATTAGTTATTACTGCCTCTACCACACAGATGACCCACTTGTGATTTCTCAGTCTGGGAAAGGCCTTTTCATTTTCTTCTATTGGAAAATCATTTAAAGACGCCAAACAATATTCTTCTAGGCCGACCTGTCCACTGACTCTTGGAGAAAACAATTCATCAATATCAAAGGGATTTAGAAAAATCATAAGAAACTCAGCAAGACCATAAAAGAGGAGAGATTTTTAACGCAGATATATTGTGAATTTTAAGTTCAAATCATAATATGTCACTGTAACTTGCTGACCTGCCTGTATAAACAGCAAATGCTATATTTTGATCAAATTAAAATCCTCTCCTTTTTAAAACCTGTGCCAAACTAAAGAGACACTAACCTGTATTTATTAAACTAATGCACCCATACTTCCATAACAAACATTCCTGCTTATAAATCTCCCCACCCATCATTATACTATAAACTGCATGATGGTCAAATTGGTTTCTTATTCCCTGCATTGATTGGAATCTTCATGTAGTAAGCACTGAGTAATGTCTGTTAAGGATACAACTACCCTGTACATGTCAGTCAAATCATAATGGATCCATTTTTTAAATTTCTTTCCAGTATTTGTAATAGAAATCATTTCTCTTTAAGTTTTGGCATCATTGTAACTTGTGGACTTTCAACTGCTGACATAGCGAGACTGTGTAAATGGGCCAAGGAGAAGCCAGTCAAATTCATATTTATTTGTGCTGCTTCACCATTCCCCAGAACTTCCCCATTCTTCCTACTGGATCAACCTCCAGGACTTGCTAATAATACCAAATTGTCCCAAAATACAAGGAGAAGCATTGAGGAGATTTAAACCTTGTATTTTATATCTTAGTACTACTGTTAACTTTTGCTGGTCTGATGTATATATTGAAACTAAATGTTTCATCCTATATTTTAGTCCAGCATGGATTTATTTTCATACACTTTCAATTTAAATCAATAATAGGTATACGAGTTTTAATATTTTCCCTAGATAAGCAGGTTGGCAATACTGCATGCAATGCAAAATTAAGGAAGAATAATAGTTGCTTTTGAGTGAGGCCTCCAATGCTTCAGGCACTCTGCTAACCAGCCTCCTGATATTTATGCAACGTATAAGATATCCTAAAAGTCAGCTATTACTGCAAGTGAGGAAACTGAGGCACAAAGAGGTTAAATAACTTCTTCATCTTCACAGAGATACGTCATCTGGGAGCTGGAATTGAAATCCAGACATTTCTGACGACAACCTATGCTTTGCTCACCATTCCATTTATTACTAGAAGTATTTGCTGAAAGTAACAAGTTCTTAATAGGAAATAGTAAATTAAGGTAACTAAGGTAATGTATATTTGGCATGTCAATTTTGGATGGCCTGCCTAATTTAGTAAATAAAGGGCACTTTCTGGGAGAAAATAACATATTTAGCAGACCTGCTTCAGTGAGACAGTAACTCATATTTGCAAAGATTGTAAGTGAGGATCACCCTAATAAATAGCCTCAGTTCATTTAACATCTTTTCTGTAAACTTCTCCTATGTGCCAGGCACTGTGTGAGGGCTTGCAGGAAATACAGCAGGTGAGACAGGTTCTGGTGGGAATGGGAAGGGGGGGCACAGATGGACGAGAAGCCATGGATCCTTAAACTTGTTAAAATGAGGCTTACAGGTGCTCTGTTCATTATAAGAATGAACATGTGGGTCTCGGTAGTTCAAATCAACAAGAATGGAAAATAACTAAAACTCGAGGAAGAAAGTCTTGAACAATGTGGTGAGAATAAAATAATGCCACCAGGGGGAAAAGTTAATCAAAGTGAATGAGGTAGGTTATATTATTTTGACTTTTACTCCCACAGCATGTGTCTAAGCAGCCTGGATGTTTTCCCCTCATATATTCTCTGTTCTACTCTTTCTTTTATCAGCTTCATCGGTCAGGAAAGTAAGTGGTTGTTGTATCAATATATTTCTTATATTAAGGCCATCTGCCAGCTCAATTACTTGAATACATTCTCACAGTATGGGATTTCCCAGAGGAGTAATTCTATTGTAATGCTGCAGAAATTATATAAATGCCCTATGTGACTGAGAGGAAAGAAATATTCAGAATGACAATCTCTTATAAGGTAAAGAGATCCAAAGAGCACTGTTTTATTGCATTTTTTTCCCTAGACTTTTGAACTTTATTTTGATTTTGACATCTTAAAAGTAAATATTGAGCTTTTGTTTAACTTGATTTAAGTTGATGAGATAACATATTCACATTGTTAAAATTAAAAATACCCAATGCATGGAACATTTAAAGGTAGCACTACTTAAGGTGAATGGTGGTACAACTCAGGAATACATCTTCTATTTCTGTCATGCATGCCCTTGACTTCCATAAACCTGTTTCCTCATCTCCAACAAGATGAGATCCACTGGGAGAATTGTGGTTGGAGTGCTAGCACCAAGGGAAACTTTATTCTGAGTTATGACCTACCTGATACTCTTCTTCCACAGACAAAAATTGTTTATATTTTAAAAACAGATTGTTAAAAGCCACAAACACAACGGACAATAATTATGTGACTTGATAGAGACATAGATAATAATGTGTAAGATATAGTTTTATCACGTAAAAGGGAATACTTGGTGGAAATCCTCATGGAAAAGAATTGATGACACAAAAAAATGATCACCTTTTATATAGGAAAAAAAAAGAAGTGTTCAAAATGCATCAGGGAGATTTAATTTAAAAACATTATTATTATGTTTCTGAAACTGTAAGAAATGTTATTGTTGGAAGCTATGAAATCCTTGGATCTTAAAGACTATAATTGTTCTTGAGCTAAACAAAAACTGGATCAATACAGGCCTGTTTCAGAAAGCATTTCTTATTGTGTTCATGTTCAAAAATAAAATATCTATATTTGAGTCAAGAGGTCTTATCTTTTTTTTTTAATTTTTGGGTTTTAGCAAAAGAATAAAAATGAGTTTAATGGGAATCTGAGTTCAGCAATTTTGTATTGCTTGCTCCACATTTTGACTTAGAGTTCAGCATATACCTGGGTTTTTAGGAATAGGTTTCAGCTCAGCCCTTCGGGGAAGGAGGAAAAAAAAAATAGGTGACCTCTGGTGCTTTCTCCCATACCTGAAAATGTATTAGTTTACATTCATTAAACTGTTGGTGTATTCAAAGTCCTAAATCTGATTATTTCCTTTTCCTCCTGGAATGATCTCTCTGCACCGAGGTGAAAACAATTCAATCCAAACTGAGACCCTATTATTTTCCTCCTGAAATTCTCTCCCTGCTCCAGGATACACTAGGCAGCATAGAACATCTTGCACAAAGTCCACTGAACAAATTCTCTTTATGACATGGACAAGAAAGTTGTTGAGGAAAAAGTCACAATTCTTCTCTTTCTTATATAATTAAAGTGCCCAAAGTTAATTTATTCAACTAAATTTATTTCCCCTGAGGGCCGACTCTGTGCCCGCATAAGTTGACAGGTCATATTTCTTTGCATCGGGAAAAGGTCCAAACGTCATCAGTATAATCTGACTTCCACAAGCATTACTTGTGGAAAAGAGGGCATCCCTGCAAGCCAGAGAAGCTGCCATTCCTGCCTTTGCCTCAAATGTAGGTCTCTGTTTTATTAGGTAGATAGTGCATATACAATATTCTGAGATGATTTTAGGAAAGTCTCCCTTGGAAGTACTTAATGAGTAATGGCCATGAACATTTCTTTATAAACTGTGATAAAATATATAAATGGAAAGGATGACTATTGTTTTATTAATGGTTAGTAATCTAAAAATTATGAAAAGTCTGCCACTCTTGGGTTTGGTTTAAATGCAGGGGATTCACCCTGTGCGTGAGTACTTGAATGTAGAAAGAATATTCCATAGATACATAGAGAAGACTGTTCTGCACAGAGCCAGTCTTGAATGACTTTAAGATTCCAAGAGCCCTTGATTTCTTCACCAAAGACCAGTCCTCTGAAATTATTATTAGGTTGGTGCAAACGTAATTGTGGTTTAAAAGTTTAAAAATAATTGCAAAAACTGCAATTACTTTTGCACCAACCTAATATCATTAGGGTGACTAATGGGTTAGTCCAAGAAAAGTTTGCCAACTTTCTTTAAGTAATAGCACATAAGAAAGAGAAAATAATACTATTTATAAGGCACCCTTTTTATGCACAGGGCAGCTCAAGGTGGGAGCAACTCTTCCGGAATTTCTGGTCACTTCAGGCCCCTCAACCTACTCCAAAGATTTAGGTGAATATTTGTCCAATTTGCAACCCACTAGGAGCACAGTAGCACTAGCCAATAAAGTAAATAGTTGAAGGATATAAAAAACAATTCTTTCTTTCCATCATCAGAATTTTGTTACCACTTTAGGTTCTAAGATTGAAGAAGAGAAGCCAGGAAACACAAAACTTTTGGTGATAGAGGAAAATGACCTTAGATAGAGCTGGTACAGACAACCCCATGGATATTATGGTTAAAAAAGTCAATGAATGTGAGTATGTGTTTGATATGTATGGGTGTATACATCAGCATAAATTTCAGAGGTGTGTGTGTGTGTGTGTGTGTGTGTGTGTGTGAGAGAGAGAGAGAGAGAGACACAGAAAGTGTATGCACATGCGCATTGGAGCTTTGAAATAGAGAAGAAAAATCGCAGTAAATGAAACCTCTGTCTCCAAGTTTCGTGGGCTAGTTTTATTTTCTGTGCATGCCTCTAGCATTACTCCATTAAAGGATCTCCAACACCGCATGAAGGTGTGATATTCACCTGAAGCCAAAACTGAGCAGAGTTCTGAGGCAGAGGAGCAAAGCATAGACCATTTTATGAGAAGTTAAAAACATTAGAAAAAGCATCAAGCGGCAGAAATGGCTAAAGTAGAAAACGACGAAAAGAAGGCCATTGAGAAAGTCAGGAAAAGGAAGGCGGGCACTGAGAGTAGGGGACTCCTCCCTTAGTCACGGCTCACCCTTAACTGGACTTCCATTGAGTAAGCATGATATTTATCCATGGCAGATGTCAGTTTCCGTATTCATGAATGAGGTCACTAGGGATATTGAGGACACCTTCATAAACCTACACTGCTGTCAGGGAAGCTCCAGAAGAGTTAATACTTATTTGAAAATCCTAAAGTAACAATAGACCAAATGCAGGACTCTGAAGAAAATACAGCAAATTCACATTTCAAGGGGTCTTTTACAACAGAAGTTTTCAAGATCTTAGTGGAAGACAGATTTTTTTCCCTAGGCCTGCTGTGCTGCAAATTTTCTCAGTCTATTGGAATTTACTGCTCTTTTCACCTAAAATCACTGTAAATGTTGTGACATGACTAAAAATATGCCTGCCTCTCCCTGTTTTATCTAGCCCAAAACTATTTTTCTTTATAATCTGACCATGCACTTTCAAAGAGTGCATTTCTATCTTCCTTGCTAGGGCCTGCTTTTATTTTTCATATGGGAAATAGCTTTTTATTTGACTTGAGTGAGATGCTATAGAAGCAGATTAACTGATATATAGATCCAATTCCTTTGTACCTGGGCTGAGCATAGGAAAAACTTAACTAAATAAATAAACTGGCTTGTATCAAATGAACTTGGATAAAAATAAAGTATGGGAAAGTAGAATTGTACTTTAAATTGTAATGCTAAATTGACAATATAATTTCATTGAAACTGGCTTAATTTTGAGAGTAGAAAGGGACATTGTTAATAATTATTTGGGGACAATACCATAAATTGAGGTGTGTGTTTTTTTCCAAACTGAAATATCTGATCATCCTATAGATAGTCTTTACCTTTCCCTATACTTAGCTGTATAACCTGGGTGAATTAATCAACCCTGATGAGAATTAACCTGTGGTGAAGGATGTGTGCTCTGATGCTGGACTGAAATCTTGGCTGTACCACTTATTAGCTATGTGAGCAAAGGTCCCCAGGTAGAGGTGGGCAACACAGCCAGTAACATACACAAGAGCAAAGGGAACTGGTACTAACAAGGAAGTACTTACTCTGCCTAGGCCTCTGACCATTACACACTGACTAAAGAGTTATGGAAAATATCCCTGGAATTATATTCCAGGACATACTTGGCCAATGATTTCCCTCCTAAAATTCATTCACTGTCAGAAATAGAAAAAAGGCTAATGATATTGATGAACTGGTACATTTCATGTCATTCTCCTCAACATTATATCTACCCTCCCACCCAGGGCACCTCTATCCTAACTTCACCCAGCCCGGTTCAGGGAGAAAACCAACTATGATGTACAAGTGAAACTAAAAAACGTGTCTGTATAATTCCCTTTTAATATCATGATAAGAATATAATCATTATACATTTGTAAAACTTAGCCTAGTGTTGAAAACCAGGGGAATTTCCTTCTATTACCCTGTCCTAAGATTATTCTTGTTTCAAAAGAGCAACAGTGACTTTTTAATTTGTTTTTGGTGGAATCGCCTCTTTTAAGATGTGTTGGGAGAAAAAGAAGTGTGAAATTTCTGCCCCCCCTACCCCCCATGGAGTTACATAACAGGGACGTTAGAGAAAATATAAATGACTTTTATTCTTAGGCCCAAGTTTTCCAATTAAGAAGTTACCACCCATTTCCTGAGTTTTCTCCACTTTTATTAATGTGATAAGAAGCCTTGGCCTTGATTGTACATATCAGAAAAGTAAGTTTTTGAATTACATGCAGGCCCAGCTTAAAGCAGCCATTCAATCAAAAGGAAATATTGCCTTTAAGTTTTAGTGCTTTGTAATGTTCTGTAAGAAGCCGTAATCCACTAAATGAAAGGAAGCAAATGGAGACATTTTGTGTGTGTGTGTGTGTGTGTGTGTGTGTGTGTGTGTGTGTGTGTAAACGTGTGTATCCCAAAGCAGCTTCCTTCTACGTCTAGATCATCAATAGGGACCAAGGAGCTGATACAGGTTACTTATGCAAAAATTTCCCAGTCATGCAAAACCGCTGAGTTTAATGAGGCCAGTTTACAGTCTAGAAAAGGAATGCCAGTGTTCAAACAGCCCATATGAGACAATTAAACAGAAAAATGAGTTAATAGAAATAACAAACATTAGATAAGAAAAAAAAATTCCTTTCTAACAATTTTTTCCCCTAAACATCCACCTAGTTTAAGAGGCTGATTGTGTCTAGGTTTCTGACACAAGATTCAGTGGTCAATATATAATATTATTAAACTTTGGAGGGAAAATATAACTGGGCTTTGCCCAGGGTGGCTAAATAATTATTCTCCAATATTAGTGAGCTCATGCCTTAATAATTATCTAAAGAGTTATTCAGTAAGTCATTTTAAAAGATAGCAATAAAAATATATATAGCAAATACTTATAGAACATTGAAGCAATAAATTCTTGATTACTATACATATAAAGGGCAATATAAAATATAAGCAATAACTCAAAATAGTTTTCATTAAATTGAAATGCATCATGTATGTTTATTCAAGTGTTCTTGAAAAGCAAAATTTTAAATGAATTGATAGGAAGGGGAATGCTCTCAGCTTCTCAAGTTAGGTCCACAACATGTTACTGAATTGTATACATGTTATATAGCTTTTGTACAGTAAATGATACTCTCATTCAAATATAAAAAGAAAACCAGAAGCCTGAGTCACAAATGGGTTAAATGGGCCACCTATGTGATCAAACACCTGGTTTGAACCCCAGTTCTGCTATTTTCTAACTGTATATTGGGAAGCTTGTCTAACTTCTTGGAGCCTTAGCTTTTCTCTCTAAAAGTTATTTTCAATTTCTTCTAAAGATTATATAGTATTAACAGAATTATTGACCTAGAAAAGCATTTTGAGATAATCTAGTCCAATTCTTCCTTTTATAGTTGATAGGTCTAAGGCTCAGAGATTTAACTGATTTTACCAAGGTCAAACATAGAAGTTTCAGCAGAACTGGCATACGGACTATATACGAGTATTGTCCTTTCTAACCTCGCACTCTGCCTTCTCATACTTTAGCAAATAGAATGCATTTCAATTTCTGAAACACTTATGTTAAAACCTACCCAATACTTGATTTTTCTGTATGTTTTTCTCCAAAACATTTCCACAATTTGGGTTGTTAGCCTAAACTGAGAACCTCAAATGTCAATAAAAGTTTAGCTACACTTAGTTGTATACCTTGGCTACATCTGTCTGATAAAATCTTTCAGAGATAATACCAGTGGTTTTTGTGTTTCTAAACTGTAAATAGTGCTTCTTTGAACTGAGGACTTCAGTAAGTACAATTACTGTTTCTTCATATAAGAAATAAGATCAATAAACTCAAATAAATTTAAAGTTATTATAATATAATATTCCATAAGTTATGTTTCTAATTTTTAAGGTATTGGGTTTAAAACATCAATGACATGACAAATTTTATTGAAATAAAAGATCTGTGGCTGTTTTGAATTATTCATTCTTTTGAATGATGTTTTTCAAAGTAACTACTATGTTTCCCCAAAATTAAGACCTAACCAGACAATCAGTTCTAATGCGTCTTTTGGAGCAACAATTAATATAAGACCCGGTCTTATTTTACTATAATATAAGACTGTGTTTAATATAATAAAATATAATATAATATAATATAATATAATATAATATAATACTGGGTCTTATATTAATTTTTGTTCCAAAAGATGCATTAGAGCTAATTGTCTGTCTAGGTCTTATTTCGGGGAAACAGGGTACTGTCAAATAGATTGTGAGGTAAAGATAATGTAAACAAATTTATACAAAATTATAAATTGTTGTTAATAGCTTAATCTATTATCATTTTCAAAGACAACTGGATTTTATTAGGCAGTAGTGAGTCTTAAGCAAAAAGTTCTAGAAAGGAAGATAATCAAGGCCAGAGTTAGGTCTTTCCAATCATGCTACAGAATGACTGTTTCCTCATCCAGAATCTAAATAAATGATTCTCTAACCTTAGTTTTTATCAAAGTCACCTGGAGGGCTTATTAAAATACAGATCCCTGGGTCCCACCCCAAGTTTCTGATTCAGCTTTCGGAGGTGATGCTAATCCTGCTGGCCAGTCAGCGGATCATACTTTGAGAAACTTTGGCCTAGAGTGGCCACAAATTCAAATGATAATATGATAGTGTAGATGATATTAGCGTTACTCTTATAGGCCACTGTGTATCACAGATACAATATAAGGAAGTGGGATCAGGATGTTCCAGGGTCAGATCTGTAAAACTACCAGAGCTGTTGGCCATGGAGCCAAATCAAATAGAACACAGGAGCAAAGCATCACGTCAGAGAACACCAGGAGATCAGAATTGAAGATGTACATATGGAGTGGAAAACAGACTAGTTGTTCCAACATCGAGTAAAGCATACAAAACTGAGTAAACAGAAATACCAAAGAGGCATAATGCTATGACCTGAGCTATTAAATGTGAAGAGGTAACATGCCCACACAGTGGGAATATAAAACTCCACGGTAACAGAAGTCACTTACTCTAGAGTCCCATATCCAGAATCGCTATCGCCTTTCTTGCTTTCTTGACCAAAATAACCATCCCCTCACCATCAAGATCCATGTTTCCACTTCTCATATGAACTCTACTACTTTATCTCATCACCACTTCAAGATCTTGATTATTAACCTTTTCAAACCTCAGTCTGTTAAACTCTAAATCAGTACCCAGAGAGTACAGGCTCTTCACTAGGGCATGTACTCTGCTCTCTAATTGAAAGGGGAGCCAAGCAATTATTCTTGCAACAATCTCCAAGTTTGTTCAGAAGACTGAATGATCTGTGAGAACTGACCACTCCTTACACACACACACACACACACACACACACACACACACACACACACACACACCCTCTCCCTATATCCAGGGCTCCAGAGAGAACGATTACGAACATTTTGGGGAAGGCATAAAGAGAATACAGAATAAACTGCTGGTAATGGATTTGGGAGGTAGAATTAAGAAATTTTTCCAGACTTATCCTAGATTAAACTATGTGCCAGGAGGTACTTGTTATGTGCTCTGAGCTTATTAGAATACTAGATGTTTTCCATACTTTTACAATATTCTTTGAAGGTAATTTCTCTTAGCACTATTTTATAGATGAAGAAACTGAGACTCAGAGGCGACTTGATTTAGGTCAGCAAGTAATGGCCAAACTAGAATAAGCAGTGTCTAATCTTGTTTCCTTAAAAAATATCATTAATATTTGAAATTGAAATCAAGTATGTAATTGAAGTTCTTGAATACTATTATTGTTCTTATTTTTCTGAAGGGAGAAGAATCAGAATGCCACTAGAAACCCCATTTATCAACTGCCTTTCTCAATAGTAATAAGCACTTCACAAGCATTTTTAAAAATATTTTTGAATATCCTCTTAAAAATCTTAGAACGGCTATGTTTTGTGATATTAAGGATGAGTAAACTGAGGTATCAAGCATACAGGTATGGCATCTATCTAAGAGACAGGTCAGGTATTCAAATCCGGATGTATATGATTCTAGAGACTAAGATTGTATCCACTCCAGTCTTAGACTTCTAATATAGGTAACTTATCTATTGGCATCCTTAGAGGTCAGGATTTAGCAAAAATAATTTACTACATGAGCACCACTGAATATATCTTCTTTAAAGACTTGCATTGTATTGAGTATTCCTAAAACATAATTGTCATATGCTGTCATGCTAAAGGGTCCAGTGTCCTCTTCTTTTTTTAATTAAAGTTTGTTGGGGGTGACAATGGTTAGCAAAGTCACATAGGTTTCAACTTACAATTCTGCAATACAATTCAGTGTCTTCTTTCTACCAAAGAGTTAATGTGGAGATTGTTTTCATCACTTATAAAGCCTTCCATAGTTTTTCATGTGCCTGCAAGCCCATACCCCTCTGAAGAAATCTCCCCACCCACAGACCCCACCTCTTGCTATAGCTGATTTGATGGGGGATATGTATCTGATCCAAGAGCAGCCAATTACCTTGGTTGCTCACAAGCTGGACCAATCAGATTTTTGAAAAAAATTAAACTGAAGATCAGCGCTCAGATACAAAATAAAAATGGGGACAGAGAAAAAAATAACTTATGAAGTAGTGGCATGGCATGTGGCTAAGCTGAGGTACCTAGAAGCAAACTCTAGGGTAAAACCCTTGACAGGGAATACATGAATAGACAGTGTAGGTATGAAATATTGCACATTTTATGTTCTCCATTGCATACTTTTAATTTTCCCAATATTTATTGAGAAAATAAGTTTCATTGGATAAACACATGCAGAGCAATGAAATTGGACCCCTATCTTACACCACTCACAAAAATTAAATCAAAACGGATAAAAGACTTAAACATAACACCAAATACTATAAAACTCCTGGAAGAAAATGTAGGGAAGAAGGTCCTTGGTATTGATCATGGCAGTGATTGTTTTGGTCATGGCACAAACAACAGAAACAAAAATCGACAAATAAAACTACATGAAATTTAAAAGCCTTTGTACAGCAAAAGAAACAATTAACAAAATGAAAAACAACCTATAGCATGGGAGAAAACATTTGCAAACCATATATCAGATAAGGGATTGATATTCCAAAATATACAACTCAACATTTTAAAAAATCCAATTAAAATATGGGCAGAAGAACTAAATAGATATTTTTCCAAAGATGTCCAAATGGCCCAAAAATACACGAAAAGATGCTCAACATCACTAATCACTAGGGAAATGCAAATCAAAACCACTGTAAGAGATCACCTCACACCTGTTCAATGGCTAACATCAAAAAGACAAGAGCTAAAAGCTACTGACAAGGATGTGGAGAAAAGGGAACCCTCGTGCATGGTTGGTGGGATTGCAAAGTGGTGCAGCCACTATGGAAAACAGTATGAAGTTTCCTCAAAACATTAAAAGTAGAACTACCTTATGATCCAGCAATTCCACTTCTGGGTATACACCCAAAGGAAATGAAAACAGAATTTCAAAGAGATATATGCATTCCAATGTTTATTGCAGCATTATTCACAATAGCCAGAAGATGGTAACAACTTAAGTGCCCATCAACAGATGAATGTATAAAGAAAATGGGAGGGGGAAAAAAAAAAAAAAAATATATATGGTTGCAAATAATTGCAAAAACCGCAATTACTTTTACACCAACCTAATATATAGAAATATATTATTCAGCCTTGAGAAAGAAGGACATATAGCTATTTGCAACAACACAGATGGAACTTGAATACATTATACTGAGATGAGTCAGAGAAGGGCATGTACTGTATGATATATTACTTATATATGGAATCTAAAAAAGCCAAACTTGTATTAATAAAAACAGAGGGTGAAATGGTGGTTATCAGTGGGGTGAGAGAATAGGACAGCTGTTGTTTAAGGGTACAAACTTACAAGGACAAATAAACAAACCCTAGAGGTCTAATGTACAGTAAAGTGAAAATAGACAACAATATATTATAATCATCAGACTTGCTAAGAAACTAGAACTACGACAAAGAAATGATAATTATGTAATGTGAAAGAATTGCTAATTATCACTACAATAGCAATCATATTATAACATACAAATGTATCAAATTAACATGTTACACACCTTAGTTTTACACAAAGTTATATGTCAAATTTATTTCAATTAAAACAGGGAGGAAAAATAAAATGAGTTAAAGACCATATAAGAGCTGTTAGTGTTAGCATCTTTTCTCAGCTAGCATCCTTTAAGAATTTCTATCAAATTAAAAAAATATTTAAATAGTAATAAATACATAGAGTTAATAGCATTTACATTTAAGTGACGGAACATTCCTAAAAGTAAGAAAAAGGAAGACTTTATGTTTCTAATGTCCTATAATTCATGAGTAATTTAAAAATATATAACAGATATTAAATTATATGTGTAAGTGCCCTGGCTTTGTCAGTCTCTGACTCTTTACATGGATTCAAGGTCAAAACCTGTTATACTGATTTTCTCTCCAATGTGGTACAGAGGAAAGCCCAAGGACTCTGGAGTGAGTCATGGGTTTAAATCATCTCTTGATTCTTATTAGGTATATGACTGCAGATGAGAAGCATTCACTCTGGGCAATATTTTACTTCTCTGTAAAAGATAAGCTATACTAATTCATACTCAACCTCATTAGCATTGTGTAGGTTAAAGGAGCACCAGGAATAGTGTAATATTCTTCTCTTAGTTGCCTCATGTTTTATCATATAAAATACTGCTCCGGGATATTTAACCTAGGGCTTAAAGTCATTTTGATTAAATACAAAATGTGGCTTTAATAATTTATGAAAAAGTAGGTCTGATATATGCTTAGGACATCAGTTGTCATAACTCTTCCTACCATATTCAGTGATTTATAAATCCAATGTGTACTTGGAGCAGACGTCATTTAACAAACCCTTAGTATTTTCCTAGAGCGATACAGAAAAGGCTTTCAGAAATCAGTTTTAGATATTCAGTATAGCTCCAGAAATCTGCTCAAAACCTAACAAGTTTAAATTGTCTACTCATCATACTGGTTCAGGTCTCATACAATCTGTTGTGTGGTTTTTTTGTTTTTTGTCTTTTTTTGTTTGTTTGTTTGTTTGGTTTTTTTGGCTTCCCTAAGACTGTTGAATTGACTTCAAGACCTGTAAATTTTCATACCTTTCTCATGAGTTCCTCCCCTTATAAAAAGAACATGAGGTAAATGATATTTACACCATACTTGAAACCTTCAAGAATGAGCATCCAGGCGCATGTTCCCCAAATGCAGCCGGGGAAGCAGCTTTCACAACACTGGTAATGCTTCATTATCAAGCCAGATGTGGGTGACAGCAGTATTTTCTCTGACAGTTCAAATGGCACATTTCTGAGAGAGTGTTTAATTCAGGACTACAACTGGACAGAGCTATCCAGACCTCTTCAGCATACTTATTACAGGTTTCAAGTTTGTTGCTGATATTTTCCCCCTTTTTAATAGGTGAGGCAGCTGACAACTGAATTAGTACACTCTCCTTAGTATGCCAGTGGCTCATGACAATAGCCTAAGGGGGAAGATATAGATAACTGAGGAGTTTTCTCACTGTTGTGATATATTTTTTCATATGGTTAATAAGGCAATTGAAATGACATTCTGTCACAGCAATGTAATACAGTGAGCTTATGATTTCCCCTGTGCTACCACTAGGAGGAGATGCATTTTGTTTCATACTTTTTGTAAAAAAGAGAAAGAAGAAGAAAAGGAATATGCCTAAAGATGTGACAGTCTGCAAACTTGAATGTTCTTGGTGTAATTACGAACCAGCAACATCTAATGCTAATGAAGGGGGCTCTCTGCCGGGATTAGCTTGTTCCAGTGATGAAAAGGTTAAGTAGAATTAATAAAGAAAACTTAAAAACTAAAGAAAACACATCTTTATCAAACAGCATTAGAAGGTAGAAAAACTAAAAAGATGTGACCAGCTCTATTTAAACAAAAAATGTTGCCCCTCAAATAGAGGGATTTTGTAGGCAGGGTCGTTTTAAGATCTTTTGGCCTAAAACCTCTTACTTGTAGAGGCCCACATCAAATATTAAAATATATTCCCATTCCACATTATAGAAACATATATGTATGTACCTATGTGTGAATGAATGGTATGAGGTAAGCCGTAGTTGACTAGTTGGTATAATATTACATTTTGAGGACGTTTAACTAAACATGGATTGATGATAATTTTGCAATGTCCATTCGTATTTTGGAGCTAACTTTTTCCTCCCCTATGTCCTTTATACTTTCATTAGCTCTTGAAAAACCTGCAGGTCCTTTTATATCTATACATTTATATATTAAAGATTTGTATATTATATGCGATTTACATATTTATAAATGTTTATATATTAAAGATTAGTATATTATCAAGTATTACCAAATTAGCTATATTAGTTAAAAAATATTTGTTGTGGAAGCATGAACAGGGGATAACTAGTTACCGTATTTTGCTGTGTAGAATGAGTACCCGCATTTTGGGTCCAAGCTTTTACAGAAAAAATCTTTCTTTTTAATTTTTTAATTCAAATTTCTATTTGTTTACATTTAGGTACTTGTTTTTTGTATTATAAAAGTATTTTAGCATTTATTTTTTAACACATTATGGTACAATAAATTTTATGTAACAAATAATTACAAAACACAACTACAGATACAAGGTACAAGAAATTTTATGTACCAGTAACAAATTTACAATATTTACACATCATAGAAGATCAAGAACTCTTCATTGTTGCAAGCTCATCCTAAGTTCAACAAAACTGATTATTGTATTCCAGGGTATTGTTTTGTACATGGATATCATTATTGATTTCTAGAGTTACATTTTTTAACTCATAAGCATAAAAGAATTAAAAACATTTATATAGATACAGAATTAATACTACTCATGTACAATGTGCATCTTTATTTTTCCCTCACAAATTTGAGCAAAAAAGTGCACATTATACACAGCAAAATAAAGTATGTAAGCAACAATTTAGACCTATGAAAACAGACATTTGTCACCTGATGCTAACATGTCATGTAGTTCACCTTTGAAGTTTAATACCCTGTAAGACGACAGACATTATTCTTCTCCAAAAAGAAATATTTTTGTTTTCATTTTGGTGTGACCCTCAAAATTCAGGAAAGAGAGATACAGCTCAAAAGAATATTTAACTTTTTAAATGATTTTACAATTTCCAGCTTTCTCTAAAATGTACATGTTTGTATCCTCACTCCAAAAAGAGAAAACTAGACACCATGAAGTAGGGTGATTTAGCTAGGATACCAGAGCAAATTAAATGGTAGAGTTACAACTAACACACATTTACATTCCAACACCACTTTCCATTAGTTCACATTCCTAAGTAGGTTTAATTTAATTTTATTGATTTGTCCCCCCGAAATAACAGAGGATAAACTTCATGAAAGTCAGCAAGCTAGATATTCTTTCTGATTTCTGTGAGTCATATATGAATGTGACCTAGACTAGTCTGACCCTGGATTAAGTCACCAGTAGAGTGAAGTTTGGGGGCTATTTGGATGGTCAAGTTCAAATAGTTCAACATTTTGGGGGGATCACATATGACAATGACTACAGGAAATTGGTAAGAAATGATGAAATTTTACAATAGTAAATAGTTCAAGGATTATGTAACCTCAAATATCTATTACTGTCCAGTAGAAATAATTGACATGTGCCCTAGTTTCCTGGAATCCCCATGAGTAATGCATAGACTTGCCATAGAGTGAGAGGTCAAAAGCCCCTATACTGGCTGGGACCTAAGGTGGGATATCTAGGTGAGACAGTAATGCTTTGGAAAACAAAAATCCTGAATATGAAATTCAAGGAGCAGAGTAAGAGCAGGTGCTGAAGGGAAGGGTCAGTCATTTAGAAGTTTTATCCCAATCATCAAATTGGGAGGAAAATTTGCATTGGTGTTTCTTGGCCAGAATTTGACTATTAAAGTTTTTTGTTTGTTTTGTTCATTTTATGTTTTGTTTTGTATTGTTTTGTTTTTGTTTTTGACAGTCTGGCCAACCAGGAAATGGCTCCTAAGGGCTTTTAGTTGATACTGACTCAAGTCACGTATTTCCTCAGTTACATGTTATGAGAGAGGATATGGCAGAAATCACAGGCATGATTACTAAGGTTCTTTCTCATGTATCTCAAATCACTTTTGCTGCAGTTTCTCATAAGCCAATTTGAAGAGGAGTTTGTATGTACAGCAAACACACCTTTTGGATAGATTTGGGGAACACAAAGAATCTACTTTGCATGGATTCATATGCCTCAGATGATTCAGGCAGAGGTAGACCTGGTAACATGATATCATCATAAAATTAGACTTTGGAAAAGTTGTATCTCCTTAGTACAATAATTTTAGATTTAACAATTTCCAAAATAGAGAAACAACATTGTGTTCGTCAATAAACGTTGGACTATGTGGTCCAGGTAGAAAATAATATTCACTCTGTTGAGTTGAGCTGTCTTACGGATAACTTAGAAGGGAATTAGCTACAGTCCTCACCTTTGGTGAACGGAACTAGAATTAAAGTCATCCATCATGTTGCTGTCACTGAGGGCCTGAATCACCCATCCCATTCCAGGGCCAGTAAAACACGAGTAAAGGAGAGCTTCCATTAGCTTTCCAAGGCATAAAGTTTTACAACAGTGGAGGACAGGCCAAGGGCCAGGACTGCTTTCTCATATTGGGATGTCTGGAGTTCCATGAGGGAGAGGGCTGGAGGCACAAAATACTGGAAACTTTAAGCTAGGCCAGAAGAGATAGACTGTGGGAACTGAAGAAGAAAAGTCAAAGCAAGGTGGTATTCACTTCTAAAGGAACTGCTACAACCTCCCAAAGAGCTCAGTGTCAGTGTGCATTTTGGAGAGGTTAGGAAATACCTGGGTGAGATCTGATTTCCTGATTACTAGGCTGAGGAGGTATTGACATCCCCACTGTGAACCACTCAGTTAAGTGAAAATACATACATACATACATACATACATACATACATACATAAAACTGGGAGACAACTCCTGGCACAAGATACTTAACAATCATTTTCCATAACTTTTCTCCCTCCCAGGTCAGCAATGGACACTGGCTTAAGAACAACATATAGGGTCCTTTACTACCACACTAGAGTGCATTTATTTGTAGATTCTTCTGCCTGGGTAAAGCAGACATCGGGGCAGCCTTCTTGCAGTTTCTCTGAAGTAATTTAGCTTTTTCCAAGATGTTATGGACCTGAAATAGCAACTTGGAATATGTCAGGATAGGCACATATGTAGAGCTCAGGAAAGAGAAGGCAGAGCTAGGTTTGCTAACATCTATTACTCAAATGTGACAACCCCTTGAGGGGTGAGAAGGGTAGATTTTCTACATGTAAGGGTGATTCAAGCATTTGGGTTCATCACTACGTTGCATCAACTTATTCTCGTGATACAGTAACAGTACGTGTTCTAGTAGTTCGGACATGGTCTCTATTTTATAGGAAGCAGTTCAGTAAGCACAGGAGCTTAGTATTATTGCCCACAAAGTCAAGGATGAAATAACTGTCATCTGAGGAAACTGGTGATCAAAAAAAGGGGGGTGTATTCTGTGTATATTCAAATACCATTAATGGATCTACTGGAACATCCATTTTACAAAATATTTTAAAGTGTACAAAAGTTTAACTAACAAACAGAATCTGAGCAGGAGAAGAATACCCAGGAAACGGCATAGCAGCAAGTTATAAAAATATTAATAAAGTTTGAATGCACACTTAACTTTTATGTAATAAATATTACTAGATTGATTTCGGTTTCTTCTTAAAGTCCGAATGACTCAGAATATTCCATTCAGTTCTTTTTCTCACCTTGTTATAGATTGATTGGAAATAAAGGAAACCTCACTTATTGCTTTTTAATACGTTGATAATGCTCACCTGTGCTCCTCAAACTCTATCCCTAACCTCCATACACCCACCCTACCTTAGCCCTTCCCTGCATTATGCCAATACCTAGTACATTGGTAGAGTAGTTATTATGAAGTGACATTTGATTATACCCATCATGCCCCATCGCAAACACTCTACTGTTATTTTCACGAGTTTGTGTGGTCCAGAACAGTGCCTTTAATTTATTCATGCTATAGCTAAGCATGAAGCAAGCCTGGGTATTAAAGTTGTGGATCTAAACCTAAAGGAAGGAGGCATGGAAGGAGAAGGAGAACCCTCGGGAGATCAAAAGCTAGAGGAAAGTTTGCTCTGGACAAGTGTACTTAGGGGAGGTTTACCTGCCCTGTTCTCAAGAGCACACGTGCAGAGGGACAATCTCTGAGATTCGCCCACTTTGCATTTTCTTGAGAAACTCTGAACTGAATGTCACAGAACTTTGTAACGGTCCTAAGATCCTGCAGACCTGATTTCTGGAAATTGCAAATTCATTTTCTCCTTCAGAAAAGGATGCCTCAGGAAGTTATTTTCACTCTTAAGTTTTTCTTGGAACAAAAAGAATTAGCTTGCTGTTAGAAACAAAATCATTAAGTGTTCCACTCTTCTCTGTGTAGTACATAACCTAAGGACAGAACACATTCTTGCCCTCAAGGATCTTACATTCTCACTCAAAACACTGATGTACATTAGCATTTTAATAGTGCAATATTTCTGCCATGCTGTTGGAATTGCTTTATTTAAATGGGCACAACAACAAACTACATTTCATCCTAATGAAGATTCACTGGCAATATGGATTAATATTTGCCAGTGGGAAGTGGCTGTTAACCTTGATATATGGGAATAAACCCACATATAGTGGCCATGTCTCTATATAGAATACATTTTCTAAGGTACAACATGGGGGTGAGTGAGCAAGGAGAGGCCATCTCCATGCTTTTTTTTAAATATATATATTGGGATGTTTGAAACTAGAGAAGAGTGGAGAGGTGGTTCTATCCTCCTGTGTAGGTAGAGGATCAAATGTGTCTGATCAGTAATAATGCTTCTTAAATCTCTGCCTTTCAATATCAGGGAAAAAAAAGAAAATGGTCCTGTTCTTTAATTTTCAACTTACTGAGAGTCAAACACTATCTGGTAATTGTTTTTTCTTAGTCATCCTGTTGTATGGTATAAAAGTACTGATACCCATGTTGGGTTCTGATAATGATAATAATGTTAATTGTGATAATAATGGCTACAATGGATAGGGCTGTTAAAAATACATTTGGCATTTTCTATAGGAGGGTCCATTTAATGCTCTCAACTGCAGAGTAAGTTCACTCAAGGTTCCACAGTGTATGCCAGTGGGTCCAGGATTCCTGCTTAGCTTTGCCAAACTCAACATTTTTGCTCCCTTCACTTTGCTACAAGGTTAGCGTCAGTCCTATTATCACTAGAATAGACAGTCTCTCATATATACAAACAGAGCCACACCTCTACGCGTATAGATAAGAACCTCACAAATAAAAATGCCAATCATATAAAGCTCTCACTGCTATAATGAGGGCTGAACACTTTTTGATTACACAAAAACATCTGAAAATCAAGATGACCAATACTGGTAAGATATATCAAACCAGAAATAATAGAAGATTGCCTTTTCAGAGATTCTGACTCGGTTACTTCAAGCCTCTAAGATTTATCCCAGATATAGAAACAATGAGAGCACTAGAGCACAGCTCATCCATTTTGGAATACTATATTGCTAGTCAAACCTTCCAACCCCCTCAACACTACCTTTGGTTTCAATGATGGAGTTCTTTTTGTTTGTTGTTTCTCTGCTTGTCTTTCTTATTTTTACTTACTTTGATGTCTCTAATCCTACTGATCCACACAGGTGACCAAACTTTCATCCATAATCTGTAGCATTCAAATTAAAGGAATGGTTTATAGATTCTAGGATTTTTCTGAGCACCTCAAATAAATCCATGGTAGGCCCCTCATGAACAGATAAAACCAGGAGCAGAAGACGAAGTTAAATTGATCCCAATTAATGTACCACAAAGCATCAAATTGCATGCACTGTCAGTCAACAAGCAAACAAAGATCTGTTCCTTCCGAATTTTAAAATGAATCTTGTTTCTATTATGATTTACTTTTTCCCCCTAGTGCTACTTGATCACAAGTTGGTTTTTCCTAGCAGGTACACAAAGATTCACAGGAGTAATTCATTCTTCATTAGGTGATAAACAGCTTTTAGATTTCCACAGAATTCAGTTTCTTGCTGCTTCCTTCACCCGGACACTTCTGAACTCCTTAAGCTCTGTGTTACATTAAGAACAAATACAATCTCTTTTTCATAGCAGAACTGTATCTCTCTTTAGAGAAAACAGATAGAATGGAAATAAGTGCACTTTTTCTCCGTCACATTAAACAGAAAGGTTAAGCTCCTACTGACAGGAAAGATGTATTTGCAAGTGATTAGTTATATTTCTATCATAGTGCTTGTCTGTGTTCTTCCTTTGATGTTTAAACAAAGCTCTTGAACATGCTGGGTTGTATGCTCTGATGTTGATTTATAGGTAGAACTGAATTCCAAACACTAAGCCAGTAGGTAGGCTTTAATAACAGGCACAGACGTCCCCCCTGCTGGTTAGTATGAGACTAAGCGATACTGTTCTAGGGCCCCAATCTGTCAAGATAGATATACAATGGGGGAGTCCTCCAGGCACAAAGACCAGAGCTATTCACAGAGGGCCACACTCTGCTCTACAAGATTGCAGGGTTTTGAAACCTTAAAGAAAAACAAACTGTGTGGAAAAAATGCAAACTGTTTTTTGTTCAACAGTCCCGTTAACACACCTTCCTTTAAAAGTAAACTGTACGGAGGAGAAACACTGAAGGCGATTAGGCAGTCAGATGTCAGACAACGAGACCTAGGCCAGGCAGTGCCGGTCCTAACACAAGCACCTCAGAAGTTCCGGGAAAGCACCTTCCACAGCCTTATCCACGCCTCACTGCCTGACATCTCTCAATGAAGCTATCCTCTCGAGCCACAAAAGGAGGAAGATTTAATGCAATACAGGTATTTGGTTCAATTCGCACCGGCATCTCCATCTGGCCAAGCCCACGGCGGCGGTGCAAATTACTGCAGTTATAAAATGAGGGCATGTGGAACCCCTCAGTTTACCGACTTCATGATCTCAACGCACATGAAATACACAGGACCACACCGTCGTCTAAGGAGAAATAGAGCAGCTCAGTGGTCCGGATTGCTGGAAACGCTCCATTTTTACCTGGATATTTTGCTATGCATTTTCTAAACAATGGATTGCACTTTCTACTTTACATCCAGTCTATTTTGGGACTCTCTAGGTACAAGCCCAGAAATGTAATGAATGCAAACTCTTTAAGTCCAGGGAGTAGATCTTAAAACAAACAAGCAAACAATCTCACACTAGCATGCATCACTTTCGTGAAAAGAATAAACACGTATGTTGCATAAAATATGTAAAAAACAGAAAATTTACAAAATCTGTGATACCCACCAGCTAAAATTAACCTCTTTTTTGCATTTCACTCCAAATCTTTTATATCATTTGCATAGGAATGTATCTATCTGTCTATCTATCTATCTATCTATCTATCTATCTATCTAAATACAAAGGGTGCCAAAAATATATATACACATTTTAAGAAAGGAAAAATCTGTATTAAAATTATGCTGATGGTAACCACTTTGAGCACCTCTTGTAATTGCAGAAGTCCAACATGACTTGTATTCATCTTCTGTTATTGGTATATATTGAGTATTACAATTTTAACACAGTATGCATACATACACATATATGTATAAGTATAAAGAATGAAATTCACCCAAGTAAATTTGAAGATTGGTAATTGGCTTTATTGAGTGATTTATGAATCCTGCAGCATCCCATCTAGCAACTAGGAGGATACACCTAGAGGTTGTACAAAATAGAAGGTTTTTATAGGAAGAAGGGTGGGGCAAGGGAGCTAGTAACAAAAGAAAGATTTTTTTTAGACCAAACCATCTCCTTTAGGGGGGAAGGGAATAGCAAGGGGTTTTATCATGTAGGTTGCCTCTTCTCTCTATGGGGATGGAGAGGGCCCATGTGACATTACTTTACTGATGCTAGACCAGAAAATTCCAGACTGGTTGATTAAAATTATATTTCTAGGAAAGGTTTGAAATAATAATTAGGTCAGGTATTAAATCTAGGTTTGGTTTCATTGACTTTAGCACAAGTAATGCCATTTTGGGCCTGTGGTTTTCTCTTTAACAATATTTACAAACACAAGGTATATGTTATGTTCTATAGTTTCCTTTTCCCACTTATCCTTTATTGTGAATATATTCTATACAAAAAAACAATTTGCAACTTCATTTTTCTCCTAACTTTATTATTGTAAATATGTGCAAAAATCTTAAATATAGTAGATTTAAATATTAGTTTCCTGAATTAGAGAATGCATGAAAATGGGCATCCTTTCCTGATTTTTTTCAGTGACAAATTTCTCCTTTAAAAATAATATATTTTTCCTAGATGATGTTCCATTAACAATTGGGAATTATTAATTTGGACTTAAGATAATTTTTCTTTATTCCTAATTTGCCCTAAAGCTTTGCTACCAAATTGTATACTAACTCATAATTTTCTTCTCTATGAACCTTAAGAATGGGGAGATCTTTTATATACCCTCATCTTCACTCAAAGAAGTAGGGAAATACTGTTAAAAAAATCTAAGGACACCTTAATAAAGCCTTCCTAAAAAATAGGCATTTGATACTCACATATCTTTAATCAACACATTTTTTTAATAACTTTTAGTTCAGTGCATATCTTAGCTCAGTTCTTAATTCCATAACTATAAAACAAAGAGCAGTTGTTGATGCCTACTGTTCCATGTATCAATATTTATGACCATTTGGCCAAAATTCCATTTGTCACCCACTCACATGTGTTTTGGTCATTAATTAATGCTACTTTCCTCCTTAGTCATCTTTTTTTTTTTTTTTTTAAATTTGTATACTCTAATCCAGAGGTCAACAAAATACAGCTGATGGGCCAAATCCAATCTATATCCTGCTGTTGTACGGCCTTCAAGCTAAAAATGTCTTTTAGATTTTTAAAGCATTATAAAAAAATAAAGAATGTGCCACAATGAATAAACCATATGTGGCCTGCAAATCCTAAAATAGTTACTATCTGGCCCTTTGCAGAAGAGCCCTGACCCCTGTTTTAATCCCACCAACAGTCTAGGCTAATATTAGATTTACCAAAGAGATTCTTAGAAACATCAGTTGACTGGTATTACATGATGATGACGATGGTGGTGGGGGAAGAGCGAGATGGGTATGGCATTTTGTAATCAAATCAGTATAGGAGACACTGAATTAAACAAAGTGAATCCATTTTATTATTGTAGTATGTCTTCGTATTTTAATATGCCACTATGCATTTTGAATCTTCACAAGTGAGAAGACTACGCAACCAAATGCTTTGTTTTCAACTTTACTAATATGGAAATTTTGTTTTATAGAGATAGTTGGTGCTCTATAAAATTTGCTTAGACACATTCCTTGAAAATAAGGAAGAAATGATATCAAAAGTAAAAAAGAAGATATGAAGAATTTATTTTTAGCGTACTGATACATTCTTATTATTTCATCTTTTTTTCAGGATTAATTAGGTTAACATATTTTCAAGGAAATAGCTATATCTGTACATGAAAAACAAAATGTCCATTTCAGAACTTATTCAGATTTTCCAAGGTCATTTTTCTTTTAACCTCAACTTTGTAACACTGATGATCAAAATTTAAGAGCAGAGTAGGGATGGGGGAGCAGAAATATATATGCTGAATTATGAAAATAATTGCTTGCTCTTTTCATTATAAGTCAGCTTTTACACTGTCAGATGTAACATTTAATCTCTCTAGTTCCATCCTCCACTAGTAGCTCTGTGAGAAAAAGGACTACCTTCAACAATATAAAAAATTTAACCACAAATAAAAGAAGTTGGCTGATGAAGTCACCTTTTCCAGTTCTCAGCTCTCTGCTATGTGGTGCATCTTACATGAATGCTTTCTGTGTATCAGTTTTGTTTACAAGTTATTGACCTTCAAATCCTATACCTATTTATTGAATTCTTTTGAGCTGAGGGCAGCTCTAATCACCACATGTTACATTTGTCTATCAAGACATAAATATTGTTGTGTGCATGTTCACATTTTGTCCCACCATTGACATACACAACATCAGTGAACTGCAAAAGTTCACATAAGTGAACTGCAAAAATTTCTAAAGTATATGTAAAACCTACATGGAAAAGATAAAATACTGCCATTTGCGACAACATGGATGGATCTTGAGATTATCATGCTAAGTGAAATAAGTCAGACAGAAAAAGTCGAGAATCCTGTGATTTCACTCATATGTGGCATATAAAACTGGAAGCAACAAACAAACAAAACCTCATAGACACTGACAACAGTTTAGTGGTTACCAGAGGGTAAGGGGGGAGAGGGGAAGTGGTAGAAGAGGATAAAGGCGGTCAAATATATCGTGATAGAAGAACTGACTCTAAGTGGTGAACACACAATGCAATATACAGATGATGCACTATAGAATTGTACACTCGAAATATATAATTTTACTAACCAATGTCACCCCAATAAATTTAATTAAAAAAAATTTTAAAGTTGTTCAATAATTTCCCTCACAAATTTTTAAAAACAAGTCTTTGCCCCTTAACTCTTGAATTGTTAGTATTTAATATTTCTCAAGTCAAAGAGTTGGACTAGAGGATCTCTAGAATCGATTCTTTAACTATGATTATAGGATGACCTTGGCATCTGTTGTATATAATCAAATACTTTACATTTAACCTAGCTTTCCATACGTTCCTCTACTTTCACAAACCCTCACACAATTTAAAAGCTCCCCAAAACCAACTCTTAAAAAAAATAAGCCAATTCCTAAGAAGAAGGTGTTTAACTTTTTATTTTTTCCACAATTAGCACTTGGCCTCTGAAGTAGAGGGCGGTTTTGCAGGACTGAGCCCTTTACCTGTGAAAGCTCATGCTCTCTGGGTAGACAGTATCAGAATTGAGTTGAATTGTAGGACACCCAGCTGGCATCCTGAGCATTGCTTGTTGGTATGGGGGAACTTACCCTTACCTTATAGTTATATTGGGTTCTCAGAACCCAAATAACTCTTTTAAAAGATTAATAGACAAAATTATGTAAACCTTGGATTTAAAGATCTTTTTAAATAATATTACATTTTTGAGGTTCCATCAAAGACCTAGATAAATGATCTTTGGATCTAATATTTTCAATATTTAAATGTATTCACCAACTAAATAGAGACTTTGTCACTGGTAGTAATTTGAATGTTTTATACATTAGGATAGCTTCAACTACGAGAGGCTATAATTATACCCTCATTGAAGAACATTTCTCCTGGACTCATATATTCAACTCAGTTACCTCAGATTCACCATTCTAGCTCTCTCCTTACCAGTTGTGTGACCTCTACAAAGTATCTTATCTCGTGAAATCTGTTTCCACATCTGTAAAGTACGAGAAACAATGTTCCTTACCTCAGAGATTACTTGGAAGCATTAAATGTGAAAGTTCATGTAAAGCATTTAGAAGGCTGTGCCTCACCTATCCTTATCACTGTCACTGAACATGTGCTTTTTCTTGCTATCGTTATCATCCCCAGTTTCCCATTAAAAGTTGTCCTTCTTTTAAGGTCCTTATTCTGGTATATACCTGCATGACATACGATATATACAATCACTTGATCCAAAAACTTAGCATTCAATTCTGTTTTGCCCTTCATCTTCTAAATCCAATCCATAGGCAAGCCTGGTCCATCCTACCGCCTACATATAGCTAGACTGTTTCCTCTCCTCTTCATTTCTATTGCTCCTGCAGACCTTCATGATTTTCCTCTGGATTTCTCCATGATACTCAGATTATTTATTATATTCTGTCTCAACTCCCTCTAGGACATCCTATTGCTTCATGACATGTTTAAAACTCTTCACTGATCCCCAGCTCCAAACTTTTCACGACTCCTGCTTGAGTAAAAACACAAACTCAAAGTAAAACCACAAACTCCAACCCCTGAAAGGAAGCTTTTTATGATCCAACTTTGGCTACAAGTCTTCTTTGCTACCATGTTCAGGCAATGCCAAACTTCTATAATTTCTACAACTTACTATACTGTTCATTCCTTAAACCTTTTGAATACCCCTTTTGTTAAAGAACAGCCTCATCCTCTCCTGGTCATTCTTCATAGTATTGCATGTCCCATATTACTTTTCTCCTACTTTATCAAGCAATCAATGACATCTTCAATCTTATTATCTCTTGTAACCTCGAGAAAGTTAAGTATTCTGCCCCATCTGCAAATACTAAACTTCATAAATACATTTATTATGGTGGTGATCACATTTAAAATGATATATTTTATGTGTGCTTTTTCTTGAATTCCTTGAATTTCTTTGAATTCCAAAAATCTAGTTTAGTATCTGATACACAGAGAAGAAACATAGTGCCATACAGATGAACTATAAAAGAAAATGTGTTTGGCTAAAAATGTTTTGCTCTTTATATTTCCATCTTTACGTATAGAAGATTTTTCCTCTTTAACGTCTTTGAGTAAAAATGCATCCTGGTATTACATTCCCTAAAAAGGCATTTTTGTATGATACTCTTTTGGAATTGTATCCAATTTTATTGAGATTTGGGTTAAATTTATATCTTTGGTTTCCAACCCCAAATCAGACTCATTTACTCCCATACTGCTTAACATCATCAATAAAAAGGAAAATAAAATTGGACTAGATGAGATCTACCAGTTCTATTTTAATAGGTGTGTTATATATCTTACAAAGTGATCACAATAAGTCTAGTAACCATCTGTCACAATACATAATTATTATGATATTATTTACTATATTCTCTATGTTCTCTATTAAATTCCCATAACCTATAACTGGGAGTTTGTACTCCTTAGTCCCTTTCCCTTTTCTGCCCATTTCTGTACCCTCTGGCAACCATGAGTTTGTTCTCTGTATCTATGAGTTTGTCTCTATTTCAATTTGCTCATTTGTTTTGTTTTTTTAGGGTTCACATACAAGTGAAATCATATTGTATTTGTTTTTCTCTGTCCAACTTATTTCACTTAACATAATATCCTCTAGGTTTATCCATGTTGTCACAAAGGGCATTCTTTATTATGGCTGAGTAATATTCCACTATATATACCGAGGGTGCCAAAAAAATGTATACACATGACTTGTATTCATCTTTGTTATTGGTATATATTGAGTATTACAATTTTAATACATTTTCTTTTCCTTTCTTAAAATGCGTATACATTTTTTTGGCACCCTCCGTGTGTGTGTGTGTGTGTGTGTGTGTGTGTGTGTGTGTGTGTGACCTCCTCTTTATCCATTTATCTACCCATGTACACTTAGGTTGCTGCCATATCTTGGTTATTGTAAACAATGCTGCAATAAACATGGGGTACATATATCTTTTTGGATTATTAGGGTTTTTGGTTTTTTTTCCAGATAAATACCCAGAAGTAAAATTGCTAGGTAATGTGATAGTTTGATTTTTCACTTTTGAGGAATCTTCATACTGTTTCTCATAGTTGCTGTACCAATAATACATTCTCATCAACAGTGCATCAGGGTTCATTTTACCCATATCCTCACCAACACTTGTTATTTGTTGTTGTTGTTGTTTTTATAATAGCCATTCTGATGGGTGTGAGGTAATATCTCATTTTAGTCTTGATTTGCATTTCCCTAATGATTAATAATGTTGAGCACTTTTTTATGTGGCTGTTGGCCATCTGAGTGTCTTCTCTGAAGAAATGTCTATTCTGGTTCTCATCCCATTTCTTAACTGGATTGTTTGTTTGTTTGTTTTTGATGTTGACTTATACGAGTTCTTTATATATTTTGGATATTAACCCCTTGTCAATTATACTATTTGCGTATATCTTCTCCCATTCAGTAGGTTGCCTTTCCGTCCTTAAAGCCTTCCAACTGATTGGATCAGTCCCACTCAGATTATCAAGGATAATCTTTTTTGCATAAAGTCAACTGATTATAAATATCAATCACATTTACAAACAGTTTTACCGTAACATCTAGATTCGTGTTTGACTAAATAACTGGATACTATAGCCTACTTAGGTTCACACATTAAGATGCCAGAAATTAATCCAAGACTTTCTAACAAATAAAGAAATGTAAGCATATATAATAACTCATTAAACATCAATAATACTTATAGTTTAAAATCATATAACACTATTCATTTATTCACTTTATAGTTCCAGAATTGATAACTAAATCTGCATTTTCATCAGATGTACATTTTTCCTTTTTTTTTCTTAGTGTTCTTAGAAACATCTTTATTAGTTTTATTTATCATCAGATACTTTGTATCAATTAAGGCATGACTCCCTCTCTCTTCTGGCCTGATGCTGTGTCAGGCAAGTTTCTTTCGTCATTAATGCCACAAAGTCAACATGAATAGAGAGGAAGAAGGATAAGCAGCACATTTTATATTTCTTAATGAAAGATATTACCTATTTAAATGCTGACTGCCTGTATGTTCTCAATAATTTGGAGCAGTAAAAATGTGGAATGAGAAAGAGAGTGCCTGCTCAAAATAATAAAATATACTTGAAGACAAGGAAGATGCTACTTTCTCCATATAGAGAAAAATAATAAGTAGAGATATAGACATATATTTAATAGGGGTGAGAATCTATAAATTAAACTATGTACTTGTGTCATTTATACCAACAAATTCAGTCTCATATTAATGACATGTGTGTCATAAACCTTTTTTTTTTAATGTAGAGAGAAAGTTTTGTTTTAGGATTCTTTGGTAATTTTATGTATGTTCCTAATTGTCATAGTACAACCATGGAGATGGCTTCACCCCAATTAATGTTATTATCCAGAATTCTTCAGGTTACTGAAATGACATTGACTTTTTAATTTTTACAAATTTACGGTGTCATTTTTACAAACCTCACTTAAATTCATAGTAAAACCTACCCACCAGACTATTATTATACCAAAAGCTTCCCATTCATTTCTAAATCCAAAGTCCATCTTATTTCATGTTAATTTTTAAATCCCAAATTTTGAACTAGTATTTTCTGAACTAGTATTTTCTGAACTAGTGTTTACTCTGACTAGTAGGGCAGTATTTTCCCATCAGTTCTGAAATATGAAATGAGAAATCTGCTTTTATTAATATAGTTAGAGGAATGAACTTCAGACTTCTAAAACACAGCAAAGAAATTGAGTCAGGCAGGAAAAAATAATGAGAAAGTTAGGATGCCTTAGTGAGCAGGCAGAGTCATTTTATGTAGAGGTTTCCCTCAAGCAACTAAATCGAGCCCAAACAAGCCTATTTCTCTGAAACTTGCTTTACCCTCCATTCCGTCGCAAAATACATTGTAATAATATCATAAAACAGCTTGAGACGAAGAAAGATTCTGATTGACTGTTCAACATTCCAAAAGGGTAGATTAATATCTGTGAATCTCACAGCTGAAGCATTTTAATGCAAACTTGCAGTTTGTGGGAATTGAATCTGTCCGCCAAAATCATTTATTTATATATAGAAAATGGGGGGGTAGACATTTCATAATAGCAATGAGTCCAGGGGATGCTGTTATCATGAGCTAATCACATCCCATGGGCATGATGGCACTCAGCTGTGTCCCCTGTCTGGTATTGCTCCAGAGGAATGATTATCTCATGATAATAACCCTTATCGTGGCTTAGTGGGTAATAAAAAAAAATAACTTTCTTTCCAAGTTCTTGGGTATTTATTTACCAGCTAACTTTTTTCCCTCTTGAGTTCTGGTCACATGTTACTTCCTGCTTAGGAAACAAAAAGAAATTTTCTGTTCTGATATTATTTTCTATTGGCAAAGTATAAAAAAAAAAAAAAGAAGAAGTGTGGCTGTATTGATCTGTGAAAGAGCAGCACTGCAGACAAGCTCTAATCTCCTGAGACCAGTGTATGGAAGATCCATACTTGCATTGACATTTTATAGGATGTCTAGACTGGCTAATCCACTTTGGAGAAACAAATGTATTTTGCAGCATGAAAACAATAAGGCAAACAGATACTTATAGAATACTATACATGTGTTTGTGCTGTAATGCATAACTATCCAATTTTGTACATTTAATTGGAGCTCACACACCATGCAACTTCAAATGTGGTTGTCCCACTTAGACAAAAACCCCCAATGACCCTTGCACTGCCACACTGCCGGGTACATCTACAGATTCAATATTATGTCAGTCACAACAGCAGGGATGCCAGTGTTTTCTGTCAGGATTTGCAGTTTAGGATGCAAAGGCAATGGGGATGCTGAGGCAAAGTCATGCAGAAACAGAAAATCAAAAAGGGATTGGAGCAAAAGACAATAGGGAAGAAGTGAAGTGGAAGAGAGAGATTTTACAACACATTTCCACATGTTTATTTGTTGCCTACACGACAATCCCCAAATGCCCTTAGCCACATTTGTTAATAAAAATACTTATCTGTGCTTTATTATTTTAAATTTCAGTATTTTAAATTTTAAAAACTGTATCCTAAACACAATGCTGTCTATGAAAAACACTGTTTATTTATTAAAGTGCACATGTTTTCATATACTAAAGCCAATATGCAACAATATGCAGTATTTAATGTTTAAATTTTAAAGGTAGATCCAATGAAAAAATAATTGCCCTGTTAAACATAGTATAAAAAATCAAAATGATCCAATTGAAAAAAGTTAATTGTAGTATATGTATGTAGTAACATAGAACTAAATATGTGAGAACAAAATTAATAAATGTTGATGCATGGAGGTTTTATTCTGTAGAAGGTACAAAACTCCCAAAATCCACAGACCATATTACACGTGTTCACAGAGGAAAACAGAAGTTGTTGTGTACCATGGGCTAAAAGGAAGAGTAAGAGACTGCTCCCACTGTTTGTTTGTCTATCAATAGGGCAAGTGAACTTGAAAAAATCATTTTATCTTTCTCTTCATCAGTTTCAGTTTCAAAAAAAAATTTACAGTTCAGACTAGGGAAGTTTTCATTCTCTGACCAACTCTGACTTTCTAAGAATTTATAATTCTATATGGATTTCACTTCAATTTATCTCACAGTTCATTATAAACAATAATTGAAACCAAAAACACAACATAAATATAATGCCAGGAACCATAAGAAAAAATAATATGAACTTGGAGAATATCTTTGGTTATGTGAGCAAATTGTGAATCTGGCAAATTGGTCGGTTCAGTTAAAATAACTAGACCTTCTGTGAAAAAATGTAAAATGTCATGTTAAAATTGTTCACTATACTTAAAAACTGTGAACTGTTAGTTAAGTAAAATATCAGCAAGATGTCAGGATAGCGATTTGTGCTGTCATGTTTATTCTCTCTACCTTCCAAACACCTGATACAATTGATTAGAGAGAACATAATATTGAATTGAAAGAAACAAATAATTATGTTAATTAGGATGGTCTAAAATGTGTTAGGTCAGTGAATTCAGAAGAAACATTAGGTGAAATCTATCTGTTTAGGGAGTGTTTACATTGTGACTAAAAGGAGGAAATGACCTAGTTTAGTTGGAGTGCTAGCAAATATAGAAAAATCTGCCTGAATCGCAACTGTACCAACACCTTCCCAGTCACCCTATTATGCAAATATTCTTCATGTTGATGATTTTATGGTGAGGTAAAAGCATAATGAATAATTACGATGAATAACATACAGTCTAACTAGCTCCATCTTAGAGTGTATCAGAGGAAGATGTAAGGGGGTTGGAAGTGGGAAAGGGACAAAATCAAAGGGGATAGAATTTATTTAATTTTTTTTTTTAAGGAAAAGGATTCTGTGGAGATGCTAGTGTTGCAGTATAGTTTTGCAGTCTCTCCAAATCCCCACATAAAACTGACAAGCAATTAGATAGCAGAGGCTAAAATACAAGACAGTATTTTAAAGTAAAATTAGAAGGTTGAGGAAAAACTACCATATCCACATAATGCAGTATCTTTATATTGTGAAGAAAGAAATAATGGGGCAGTAATTGACTGACTTGAGAATAGAGAACCACAAAATAGTCAACAAGCATCTACTGGAAAGTAGACTGGCCAATCAGAAAACAGTAACTGGAACTACATAGGGGTTTGCCCTTTCCTCCAAGAGAGGAGGGCAAAGTTTCCTTCCTAAGAAGGGCAAAATGGATTGGCAAGGTCTAGCCCCTGTGAAATCTCAAAGCTCACTAACCAGGGCTCTCTTCTAGAGCAGAGTCTCCACAGTTAGAAGGAACTACTGGAAGGGAAATCTAAATTAAACAAGAGAGAAGGAAAGGAAAGGTCAAGGTCAAAATGGTGGAGGGAAACAAAGTCAGGAAATAAACAACAGAAGATGAAGTTCTGTGAAACTGGGAAAGTTTTCCTAAACCCTGCCTCATTTTAAAAATGCAGAAAAACTAATTTCATATAAAAATAAGCAACAAAAACTGATCAAGAGTAAATTCTATGCAAATGTATTAAAAGACAAAGAGGGGAAGCAGAACATTTCCATAGACAATGAAAGTATGCCAGAAAGACTTGCTTACAAAACTGAGCAAACCCTATTTTAAAACCAGCGAAAATATATTAAGAAAGTGATAATGAACATTAAGAAATAACATAATTTAAATTAGAAAATTTTAAAAAATGAGAAGATAGAACTAAAGTAAGAATAAGAAATGAAAAAAGTCATTTCAAAAGTCATATAAAGAACACATGAGCTATAAATACAACAGACAACACATTAAGGGAAATAGGAGGTGAAAAAATAAATTCAAAGACGTAAAAAAGGAATAAATGATAAACAATTTAAGATAAAGTGACAATATTGAGTATAGGCAAAAGAAAAAAAAAAGAACATATATATGAAGAAGAAAACCAAAAAACAATAAAACATATGAACAAAAAGTACAAAAACTAAAATTGAAGGTATCTTCTCTGAAAAAATAAAATATTAAAAGACTATAATGCATGAATAATACTGACACAGAACAAAAAGCATCTGGACATATTCCATCAAAATTACTAAACTTAAAATAAGTTATTTGTTTGCTTAGATAAAAAGAACACATGAATAATAGGAAAAGGAAACATCATCAGACTTTTCAACAACAATGTTTTACCTCAGAAGAAAATAGATTAACATATTAAAATATAGAGGAAGTAAAGTATGGAAAAGAATTTTATATCCAGCAAAACAGATTTTTCAGGAAAATGTTGGCACAAATTGCTATCAGTATTAGAAGAATCCAGAATATTATTTATATTATTGCTGACAAGTATACTATAGAAAGAACTTGAGACATCCACGATAATTAGAGAGACATCAGCATAGGTCATGAGGATTAAATATACAAGTATAGTTACCTGTAGAAGTAGAGATACATAAGGGCTAAGAAAGTGAGAATATAGCGTGGAATGACTATTTGCTCTGACAGTACAGATACATTAAAACTGAACAATATAGGGGAAAATGGGAAGAATATATACTAAAAAAGATAATGTTTTCAGTGACCATATTGGTGGTAGTATTATATTTCTTATTCTGAGATACTTGCTGTATAATATGAGATAGAACAAATGAGTAATTGTCGGATATTCTAATCCTATCATACTCCTATTTTTGAGAAGATTATTAGTGTGGAAGAAAGAAGATAAAGATGTAGTGGAGCTGCAGTAGGGAAGCAGTTGAGAAAAAAGATATATAGTCCTGAGGTTACACTGGAAGTATCAACATGAACTAAAAGGGCTTCTTAGAGAAAAGTTTGATTTCCAGTATAGGAAAGAACCATGCAATATTTCTAGGCTAATAATTAGAGAAGACTTAAGAGATAAGTTAATAAGATCTAAATATATAGAAAAATTGACATGTTCATAGATTAGAAAACTCAATATTTTTAAGATGGCAAATCTTTAAATTGATCTAAAGTTTTGATACAATCTCAATCAAAACACAAGTGGTATATTTTTATAGAAATTGTCAAGTGGATTATAAAATTATTCATAAAATACAAAAACCTAGAATAACCAAAGCCATTTTGAAAATGAAGAACAAAACTGCAGGATTTTCACTGCCTAATTTCAAGATTTACTATGAAACAATAGTCAGAAAAAAGTGTGGAATTGGCATCATGATAGGCATACACACCAATAGAAGAGAACAGACAATAGAGTCTAGAAATAAACCCATACATATGAAGCCAATCATTTTCAACAAACTTGACAACGTATGTAATGAGGAGAAAGACAATCTTTTCTAACAAATGAAACCACAATAAGATACCATTACAGAACTAACAGAATGGTTAAATTTTAAGAGTTGGTCATTATCAAGGGCTTAGGTAGATGTAAAGCAACAGGATCTCTCATAAAATATGGAACGGTGCAACAGCTTTGAAAATAATTTGGTATCTTTTTGGAAAATTAAAAATACACTTACAAACAAAATCCAAAAATTCCATTCTTAGATATTCACCCAAAAGAAATAAAAATATAAGTTGACACAAAGATTCATCTACAAATGTTAATAACGTCTTTATTCATAATAGCTACAAGATGGGAACATGTCAAATCCACCAATAAGTGAATACATAAACAAATTGTGGTATATCCTTACGATGGAATACTGTCAGCAATAAGGTGTAAGGAACTACTTACACACTCAACAACTTGGATGAATTTCAAAAACATGCTAAGGAAGAAGCAAGGCAAAAAGAGCAATGCTTTATGATCCCATCTATATTAAATTCTTGAACAGGAAAAATGAATCAGTGGTGATGGAAAGCAGAACACTGGTTACCCTGGGCCAGAGGTTGGGGGACTGATGGCAAAAAGTTATGAGAACATTTTGATGGTGATGGAAATACCCTATTTATTGTACGATCAGTGCAATATTGTAGTGGCGATTATACAGTTGTGTACATTGGACGAAACTAATAAAAGTATACATTTTAAATGGGGACATTTCATTTTGTATATGTATATCTCAATAAATTTAATTTAAAAAATAGAAGGCTGATCAAGTAACAATAACAACAACAACTAGTACAGTGCCCCTTCACACTTAATAACTCCCTTAGTATACAGCTATAGCCCTCTATATGGCTATTGTCAGCATAAATGCATTAACCAAAAATGCCTCACCTCCTTTACCTTAATGTCACTGCTAGAAACTCGAGGACAGACAGAAGATCAAACCTATTCTTGTGGTGGATTTTGGAATAATTTTGATGTGTGGAAATATTCTTATTTTATTTCTTGTTTTGGTTCTCACTGTCATCTCAAGGAAGTTCTACCCAACTCAACAGGATTCTGAATAGAGGAAAAAAATAGGTGAAAAACTGAATAAACAATCAAGAATCATCAGACAGATTTTCAAGGAAAACTGTCATGTGTCCATGAAAAATAAGGAAAAAAACAGGAAAACTGACTGTGAACATAGAAAAATAAGTCCAATTGCAATGTTAAAACAAATTCCAATTATTGTCCTAAAAGATGATCAGGAGCATTTTTTATTAATAAATGTACAACAGTGTACCCTGTAAAACGCACAATCAGAACACAAGGACAAGTCAAATGAAAATGTTAAAAAAGAAAGTCAAATAAAAATTCAAATTAAAGGTTGCACTATAGTTAAAGTAGTCTCCCAAATATTATTAATTTTTGCATTCATCTATGTATTCACTATTTAGTGGGCACCTACTTTGTGCTGGTGTGGACTTAGTACCATAAATAATGTGGCGAGCTATACAAATGATAATAATGTCCTCCTGGACCTTAAAATTCGAGTTGGAAACAGAAATAAAGAATTAGTGTATAATATGATGCCAAGTAGTAATAAGTGATATGAAGGAAATTAAGTAGGAAAAGTACCTTGAAAAAACTGAAAAGGTTAGTCAGAGATGATCTTTTTAATAGTTTAGTGGTTACCAGAGGATAAGGGGGCAGGGGGGTGGTAAATGAGGGTAAAAGGGATCAAATATATGGTGATGGAAAGAGAACTGATTCTGGGTGGTGAACACGCAATGTGATATATAGATGATGTAATACAGAATTGTACACCTGAAACCAATGTAACTTTACTAACAATTGAAACCCCAATAAACTTCAATTATAAAAAAGATGGCCTTTTATACATACATATATATATATATATATATATATATATATATATGTGTGTGTGTGTGTGTGCTGTGTGTGTATGTGTATATATATATATGTGTATACACACACACACATATAGATATAAAAAGCTGAGTGATGAAAGTAGTGAGAAATGTGAAGTCTGGGAAAAGTGTTTTATAAGATATAGTGACATTCAAAAGTCCCAAGAAGAGAATAAGCTTGAGATATTGCTAAATCAGTATGAAGGTCAGTGTGGCTAGAACAGTGTGAAGTAAGGAGAGAATGGTAGCAGGGAATGACAGAGAGGAAGGCAAGAGCCGTTCCAGCTATTGGAAGAGTTTTCTATTTTCTTACTAGTGCAATGGGAAACTATTGGAGCATTCTGAACATGGAAGAATTATGGCCCGGTTTATATTTAAAAGATGCCTATGTATGTAGAATTGACAGTAGTTGAGCAAGAGCTAAAGCGGTGAAACCAATTAGGAGGTTATTGCAGTAATCCTACTGAAAATTATGGTGACTAGAGCTAGGGTGCTAGCAAGGCGGAAGTGTGACATAGTTGGATCAATGATATCAGCATTTTAAATGTAGAGATAACTTGGATCAGATGTGAAATGTGAGGAAAAGCGAGACAATGAAATAATCCTTACACTTGCAAATTAAAAATGAAGTGAAGTTCATGTCATCTCAGTAATGGGGATAACTTTAAAAGATACTTTGCTGGTAGAAATCATGAGCTTTATTTTGGATATGTAAAGTGGAAGATAACTATTAGATATTCAGGGAGCCAAGTAAGAAGTTTATGTATAAGTGTATAAACTAAACAAACAAATACATACACTGAGAGATAAAAGACACAGATACAGAGAATCAATCCAAAAAGCTGAGCATTTGATTCATGGAAATAGCAGAAAGAGAATGAGCCAAACTGTGGCGATAGAGATAAATGTTGATCAAGAGATATTTAAGGCTTCCCGCTTTCCCATGTTAGAATTTCACTTTCTGGCCTCCTTTTAGTGGGAGTAGGGGATGTAACCAGTTCAGGGCAGTGCATTGTTAACAGAACTGAAAGGACTTAGCACCACACATTTAATTTCCAGAGAGGACATCCAATGGCTTCCTTTTCTCCCACAGGCAGAGCAACTGGGGAGTTTGCTCCAGCAGTCTGGTCCTGAATGACAACAACAGAGCCATGGTGGACACGTAGCATCAGTGAGAATAAACCTATGTGGCTTTAGGATACTGATTGGAGTTGCTTATTACCACAGAATAAGCTAATCTATTCTGATTGATACAACTATTACTCAAGGGAGAGGAAAGAAAAAAAGACATTTGTGGATCTACTCAGCCTCAGCTATTTTGTCACCTATGCATCTGCTCTTAAGACATTAGTTGAAAATATACTCCAATGAGAGAGTAAATTAAGAAAGAGGATGACATGAAATCTGGGAAAACGTGACTCCATCCCAGCAAAATAAAGAAAGGAATTCTCAGGATAGGAAGGAGAACAGAAGGCAAAAGAAAGGAAAACTCTTGGAAAAGAAGATGCTATAAAAATATATAATATTATTGAGCTATTAGAAGAACTTAAAAATACGACAAATAAAAAAGTGTAGTGAAAAATGAGGAGAGGGTTACATAAACACTACCCACTCACCCCCTTCACCCCAGAAAAAAAAACCAAAAAACCTGTCTTAGCTAGAATTCAAAGATGACGTAAGTGTTCCAAACTTAAAGAGAAGTCAGGCAATTTCAGAGACAATAATTTGCAAAATCTACCAATAAGTGGAATGTGTAGGAGGTTGGAAGGTACTGGTAATATGATAAAAATATAAATTTTACAAAAGCTAACACACATCCATCAAAAATTTTCATGTAGTGCTGTAAATCATTTACAATTATTTACTCATTTTCTTGTCAAACCAAATCTGTGAAATATGTTTTACTAGCAATTCAGTTTTTACGATAAGGAAACAGCTATGTTGACTAACTTATTCAAAGTTATACAACTAGTAAGTGGCAAAGTCATCATTTGAACTCTGAAAGTGTAGTTAAATTTTTAAATACTCTTCACCATGGAGTTAGAAAGAGCCTCTGGTAGAGGTACAATTCCAATACAGAAAACACTAAAATGTGGCATGATTTCAAGCAATTTTGGGGTTATTTTTAAAAATAAAATGGAAGAGATGAAGTTAGAAATAAAGAGAAGAAATACATACTAAATGCATATTACTTTGCTCTGCAGTAAACACCACATATTTATTGTAATATAAATTCTGGTTATTATTGCTCAATTATAAAATTAACCCATAGATAAAGAACCAAAGTCTAAGTTTTAATTATCAAACAGAATTTAAATGCTAGCAGTGTACAAACCTGCAAATATGTGAACACTTGCTATATAATTAAAGTAGTATTGCAAATCAATGGGAAATATGTAATATTCCATAAACGTTGCTAGGAAAATTGGTTGTCTATATGGAATAATAATAAACCCAAGTAAATTGGATTCCCCAGAGATAAAGATCAAGTGGATTAAACACTTATCTGTAAACAAACAAAAGTTTGTAATATGTAGAAGAAAATGGAGAAGAATTTTATGACCCCATGCTAAGAAATTATTCCATAGCCAAGGCACCAAAGCAGAAAACATGAAGAAAAAAGTGGTAAGTTTGACCATGTTATAATCAGAAACATCTGCACACTAAAAGACACTCTAAGCAAAGTGAAAAGAAAACAAATCACAGGAAGAGACATTTGCAATGCAAATAATTATCAAAGAATTAGTATATGAACAATTACAACAAATCTAAAACCACAGAATGTTGGACAAAGATATAACCAGCAATTAACAAGAAAAATAGGTATATGTTTTTTACCTATACATACTTACACGTAAATATACATGCAAACATATATAGTTTATTTTAGAAAGCTAAATAAAATCACACTTTATCTTTACTAAAGAAGTAGCCAACAAAAATGATTCAATAAAATTTCAGGAAAGCATAACTTACATTTTTATCTACAGATCAGATACTTGACACACAACTTAAGTTCACAGAGATAATTTCTTCTCCCAGAGACAAATTCCTCAAAACTAAAATGTGAGCTCACTACTTCTGCTTTAAGTTCTGTCCCATCATCATCATTTAAAAAAAAGTCTCTCTTTTGTAGTGCATAAAACATTTTTGTTTTATTTTGCTTGTGGTATACATACATGAGATACTGAAATAACACATTCAGTATGACAGGCTGTGGAATGGGTGGCTTGGAGCAATTTCTCATTCCTCTAATATTTGTACCTCAATTGTCTGATCTACACTATTATCAAAAATAACTACCAGTGGTGACAAGTTGTACTAGGGTGGAGCACAGAAAAGATTAAAGACATTTCAGCAAGATTCGGTAAAAGTTCCATTATCCTTCAAAATTATAAAAATGAAGAAAAATTTTCCAAAATATTTCAAAAAAGAATTTCCTATACAGAAAGCCTAAATAGATTTTTTTACTCTAATTTTTGTATTCATAGCTATAATAACTAGGATTATTTATTTATCATGTTTCAAAAGTAACCTAAATGACAGGACTTGAAAAGTAGAATATTTATTTTTTTGCTGATATTTTGCAAAATATGGTCCTTGGTCCTGTATTTTTATTGTTTTCTAATTTAGTTCCTTTTTCATTAATATCATATATCATTCATCTTTATATCATATATCATGTAATCTTAATAGTATCATATATCAAAAATCTTATTTTGCTATTTTGCAAAGACTTTAGGGGATAAAATATTTTAGGAAAGAGTTTTTGGCCAAAGCTTTATGATATATGAGTAATGTGTATACTTAAAAGATTACATGTGCTTCTGGGGCCATGGAGACATTTTGTAAAGCATCTCTAAAATCAAGATTAAATGGCAAGAGATGGTTGCCCTTTCAAGATTCTAGCAGTTCTTAAACTTTTCTCAAAACTGACTCAAATGGAAAGGAAAAGAAGGAGGAAAAAAATAAGGAGGTAGAGGGAGAAAAAGCAAATAGCTGCTATTATATTAAGAAACCCCAAACTCCATGCAAAGTAACACACAAATGTAAAATATCTATACATAATCCTTATACATATCCAGTGGCATAATTACAATTATACCATATTTTACTGTTCAGGAAACCGACACATAGAGCAAAGGTAGGTTGCCAAAGATTACACATATACAAACATTAGAGGGAGAAGTAAGACACATACAAAGATGCCTGAAACCTTGGATACTTGCATAATGCTACACGGTGATGTGTCAAAGGATGTTTAGTTGGATGATGTTCATTTGTATAAATATAAGGTTGTCCCACTTAGAAAACAATAGGCTCTGGGTCATGCATAATTCCAAGTTTAATGATTATAATTTCACCATCTTCCATTAACAAAGATGTATTTAAATGGAAGGTCAAATATATGGTGATGGAAGAAGCACTGACTCTGGGTGGTGAACACACAATGGAATTTATAGATGACGTGTTACAGAATTGTACACCTGAAATGTATGTAACTTTACTAACAATTGTCACGCCAGTAAACTTTAATTAAAAATAAATAAATGAATGAATGTAAAGTAATGAAAATGATGTCATTGTAAGGATTACCTTAAATCCTCTTTAACTTAAGTGGGGGGATAATTCCCAAACTTTCATATTTATGACTATTGTTAGTAAGAAATTTGCTATATACAGGTGAAAGAAAAAGAACTCTTGGGACTTTCTATTCTCTGTAGTTCTTTATCTGCATGGAAAGTCCAAAGGTATAAATTTCATCCATAATGATTAGTTATCTGTGCTTGGGTCTTCGGTTATACCCCAAGGAGCCACATGTGAATTCCAGTGGGAACCGGAGCCTAGCTGGGCAAGCACCTTCTTGCAGTAGAGTATGGTGGTTATGGGCAAAGGTCTAGAGAAACACTACCAGCCCTGCCACTTATTAAGTTTGTGATTTAAGGCAAAGAGAGCTTACCATCCCTGTACTTCTATTTCCTCATCTGCAAACCGGGAATAATAATAATAGCAGTTTTTTCCCTGAGAAACAGACTTAGAACAGGATTTTACCATGGAGGAGATATATTAAGGAGTGCTCTTAGAATCAACACATGTGAGCAGCCCTAAAAACAGATTTGGCACCCTGGGAAGCTCTGGAGCTAGAATGGTCTTTCAGTAGTTCGGGCTAAGATGTCTAAGAGATTTTATGCAGGCATTAGTCAGTCATTAGATGAGAGCTATCTTAGAAAGGGCATGACTTTTGGTGATGCAGCTATCTGTAGCTCAGGCACTCCCTGTAGGAGCTGACAGCTGAAGACTCTGCCTACTACACTCCTTTCAACCTGGGTAACAAATCCTTCCCTGAAAAGGGATTTTGGTGGTACATACAGCACCTACCACCCTACCTCATAGGATAGGACTGTGAACGTTTATTATCATGACATCCTTGAATAGCACTCCACTTCTTCTGGGAAATTGATACTTTCCAATTCCAACCATGTAATTCCAGGGGGGCTGTGAACCATTATACTCCATTCCCATCTCTAACCCCAGGACACAGTAGATATGTGAGTTACCCAAGGCCAATCATGCAGCTGCCTTCTAACCACCAAGCCTAGTATGGTCTGGACTGGGCATGTGATACAAGTCCTTGCGTAGAAAATTTTAATGTGGAAAGAAAAGGAAGATTCCTTTCTCCCTGTCATTCAAAAAACTGATAGATTATGGACTCTATCTCACTGTAGTGAAATTTATATTTTGAGTCCTGAAAGACATACTCATAATCACTCAATATGGATGAGGAATTGATTAAAGACAGAACATAACCCAGGATGCTGCAGACCATGCCACCTACCAATTCCAGGCACCGCGACTCAAAAGACTAGGGAGCTCGGGGTGATTTGAGCTGAACTTGCCGTGGTTCATTCTTTGTGAAGGCTAAGGTCAGAGTCTTCCACTGAGGATTTTGCTCACAGAACCAGAAATCACATTAGCAACTCACATGGGCCATGAGCCTTCTCAGATCTGAATCTGTTATGCCCCTTGATATTACCTCCCTGCTCTCTGTGAGGGATCCTGCTCAGTTAGCAGTTGCACTTACAGTTTGAGGTATTAACACTAGAGGTCTCCCCCTACTCGTGAGCCTTTTTCCCTGCAGACAGGGCTCACACTCCAGCCGACTGTGCTTCTGTTCACCCTAGTCTGCAATATCTATGCCAAATGTTAATTCTGCTAAGATTAGAAAATGTCCAAGGTATAGAATCTCGAAATTCCAAATCCTTAATCTTCCTAAAGCCAGGCCACTTTCCATGACAGATGCAAAATGTACGCTTTATCCAAAAGAAACCCCCACTATATTAATAAAGTAAAATAAGATGAAAACTGATATTAATATAGTGCTTCCCTCCCCTATCCCCACTTACAACCATAAAGGATCCAGTGAGGCTGGCTGGACTCAGTGAGTCACAAAGGATCCTTTCACCTGAAGTCTGTGTACCTAGAGTAATAACAGCATGCTGAGGGACCATCTTAGTGTCTTAAGCCTTTGACTTAGACATTAATAGCACCTCCTTGAGAAGGGCGGTGAACAGCCCACAGAGTTGTTACATTCGAGTCTGGGCCCACCTTGATCATAGTCTTATAGATATAACATTCTGGAAGTTTTGACACAGTGGAAGTCAAACCCAAGGAAAATAAAGTGGGAAACAGATTTTACCTACGGCCTACTTTAGAGCATAAAGCCTAATCTTATTACCACAAGACTATTTTACAGTGGTCTTCATTTGGCATTATAAAGAGGGACGGGCATCATTCCAAAATAAAAATTAAAAGTGCCAGAGAGAGAGAGAGAGAGAGAGAGAGAGAGAGAATACGGAGTTATATAAGTCAAATAGCTCCCAGGCAGAGTTAACATTAACACCTTACCTTTCAAAATTCTCTTGGACTTGGACTTGGACTTGATTCATTCCATTACGTATTCCTCCTTCTTAGAGTTGAAGGCAGGCTGGACGGGGTGATGGAAGAGGCTGAGCAGGGCTGGGCTGGAGAGCAGCCTGGAATTTCACCTGGAAACCAATAATCTCATGTAGATTGACTCAGCTAAACATCTGCACCTTTATTTTATGCCTGTTTACAACTTGCCCAAAGATGGAATATGGAGCTTGACTAATTTGAAAATATTCAAATTTAACTTAAGCTTAGCTATCTTTCTTCAAACATCTACAACTATTACCACTGTTGTACCCAGTGAATTGAGATTTGTTGAGCATGGTGCTCCAATGTGAAAGGCTAGATTTGTGAAACTGAAGTACAAATGTGTTTAATTTAGCAAAGAATCTCCAGAATACTTGGTCAACGCCTGAAAACAACAAAAAAAGCAGCACAGATTATTGGCTTTACTAAGGATTCATCTCACAGTATGTGTGTTATTTAAATGTCAAGACTTCACATGCTTCAAATTTGATTCAATTTATAACAGCTTTAAATTCACACAACTTTTCAGCACCATATAGATTGTACTTCATGAAATAAACCTGCACTTAACCAAAAAGCAAAACTAGAAAGGTCGTGAACCTAATGCTTTTGTGGTCATTATTTAATAGGAACATTAATATCATCAACTAACAAAAACATTAATTTTATCCACTAAAGGGCATCCAATTGCATGACATAAAATTTTCTGTTCAAGTTGATTTTCAGGGCTCAACAAAATACGCTCATTCTTACTGGAAATAGTCTGTAGCTACAGTATGAGAAATATTTGCTAGATGTGACAATGAACTTCCTGACAGAGAGGGCCATTAAACCCTGGAATAGTTACTAGGACACTCTTTCCCGGAAGCTTTAAAAGATTAAATAAACTGTCCAATAAATATGCTATACGTGTGGCTCTTGGAGGGTGTATCATGTGAACCCTCAAAATGCTTTCCGGTCAATATTCTGACACCTGTTTTGCATGAGCTGCATGTGTGCGTAGGAAGGAGATACATGTAGACATACATATTCTTCCCTTTTACTGTAAAGTTAGTGGCATGCTTGGCCACGCTTCCTAAAGTGCAATCTTATACTATTCACCCATGTCTGTCCACTGTCTTACTCACAAGATGGTATTACTTGCAAGAGATGTACCATGACGCCTTTGGCCTAGAAGCCAGCCAGGCAATGCACCTCTTGGATGCGTCATCCTCATTGTAATTCTGCCGGAGCTCTGCCTGCTCCCTCGTCTCTCCAAAGGTCAGCCTGAGGTCTGCACGCCACGGCTAATGGGTGCACGCAGCCTGCGCCTGCTCCTGAGGTGGCTAAGGAACTCAGTCCCTTTACATCTCTTTCGCTCCGTTCCTCCCTCCTTCCCTTTTTCTCGTGCTAGCTCTCTCTTTCTCTGCCTTGCAAATGACTCTGAGGAGCTAGACTGGTGGATGATTTATATTAAGAAAAAAAAAAAGCACACTCATTTTTTTTTTTTTGAACTGGGCTCCCGGAGAGCACTCAGGGCTGCCTGGTACTGCTCAACGCCTACCTGCTCAACTGCAGGGAAACAAGCTTCTGAAGGCTTTAATGGGATTTCGCCTGAGGCTGTTTTATTAAGATGTCGGCTTTTTCTGCTGCCTCTGCAGCTGACACCATTCACTGTCAGCTGTCCCCTCCTCTTCCCACCCCCACTGCCACTCCCCCCCAACAATGCACCAAATTACTCGCTTCATTTAGCTCATGGCTCAGTGTGGGCAAATTGGTAGAAGCAGCCCTACTGGGCCAGATGAACCAGGCAGAGAGGTGAAAAGCCACTGTGCTATACTTAACTGGGGCTTAAAAGACAGTGGAGAGGCAAACAAACAAACAAACAAAAAACAACAAAAAAAAAAGAGGACTAAATCAATGCCACTGAGACACACTTCCATTCTGTTAGGAAGAATCATATTCAGTATCAACACACCCATTTTGGAAGTACATTTACATTACTCATTAACATGAAACCTTCATTTGGGCAAGTCTGTATACAAAGCTTTGTATAATTACCTACAATATAGAATGTGTATTGTATACACTTTGCAAGTTGGTTTGGAAATTATGCCATCAATTAACTACTTACTTGCTACAAGAGAAAATCAGCATGAAATTATATATTTTAATGAATTCATTAAATGTCAAGATTCCATATATATTTTCTATTCTGGAGAGAAGGCGTTAAATGCAAAATGGAATTTAACATAAGTAGTGGTGGTGGTGAGAAAGATAGTGGGTTTGTGCATCTGTGTGTTTATGTGTACATGTTCCCCGGGGGAAGTATGTGTGTTTAAGGTGTGCTTACAAGATGGGGGAGTCTTTACAGCAAAACTGTTTATTCTTAATTACTGGCCATGTTTATAGCAAGAATAAATTACATGCAGCGTAGCAGTAGTAGTGGTCAGGCTATGGTCACGCTGTGACGTCAATGGGAACATCTAATTAGTAGTAAAAAAAATATGTGTATATAGAACATATCTATTAAGTGCTCAGGATATTTTTTAAGTCATTTATAATGAGGGATAACACAGGAAAGACATGGCATGCCCCCAATTTATGGGTGGAAAACTTAACAGCATAATAGGAAGAGGCAATTGATCCTAGACAATATACTAGTTCAGTATCAGATGCTGAGAAAACCACTGCATTTCATATCCTTTGATTGACTTGCCAAATAACCTCATGTAACAGGATTGCTTTCACTTAGAAGTCATTCACTCACTCAAAAAATGTTTACTGAGTCCTTTATGTTGCATCTTCTATGTCCAATCACGTGTGTTAGGCTCAAGGTAAAAAACGGAAAGCAAAAAGTGCCAATATGTCTGCTCTCATGGAACTTCCAGTTTAGTGAAGAAAACAGGCATTGGTGAAACAATCAAAACTGTATCTGCTGGAAGGAGTGGTACAAGTTAAAGAAAACCTTTATCCGGAGGATTTGAGCTACTTTGGAGAATCAGATTAGCCTTCCCTGAGGAAGTGGTGTTGAATCTGAAATCTGAAAGCTTAATAGGGGTTAACTAGGTGTAGCCATGTGTATATGGGGAGTGGATCAGAACATACATGTACAGAGGCCATCTGGCAGGAGTGAGATGATGCTTTTAAGAAAAATAGTATGTGATGAAACACAAATATCAAGTAGGTGGGCAATCCAAAGTGCTCCTGGAGAGGTTAGGTTCAGAGCTCAAAGAGCCTCGGACGCCAAAAGCACTGAAAGCCTAATGCCATTGAAAGATTTTAAACTGTAGGGTTTTAGAGGGCGATATATGTGTGTCGTATAACCCAATTCTCGGTAGTTAGAAGTCACTTGCTCAGTATGGAGAATGAATGGAAAGGGTGTAAGAGCAAAAGCACGAATATATCTAAGGGACTTTTGCAGAGGTCCAGGGAGAGATAATGGTAGGTTAAACTTGGGTGATGATAAGGATTTTGGAAAGAGGTGGACAATGCTAAGAGATATGCAGTATGTAAATTGGCAGATACCACTAATAAGGTGGGAGACTGAGACATCAAGGGCAATTTCTAGATTTCTGGTTTGCAAAATGATGGCCCCATTTACTGTGACAGAGGAACATCGGAAGAAGGTCAGTTTTGGAGAAAGTAGTTCTTGAATTTGGTCACAGACCATATTCATGCTATTGAAATTTCAAAATTGCAAAGTATCGAGTATAAAGCTGTTAAATAACTGTTGGTACAGTCTAGTGTCAAAGGAGGCCTGGAGATATCCGTGGATTATCAAGCATTGGTGGTAGTTGATGCCAAGGGAAATTGGTAACATGGATTAAAAGGAATAGAGGAAGAATTAGGAATACCAGTATTTACTGGGTGGCTATGAGAAATTGAACCTCAAAGGAAACTGAGGGGTAGCCAGTGAGGAAGAGAAATCCTTAGGAATGAGTGATGTCAAGAAATAAAGTTTTTCAAAAGGCAAAGTTCTCAGCAGTTTCACAGAGATGTCAGATGCAAAGAAGCCTAACAACCATCCATTAAATTGTGAACACGGAGCTCATTGCTTAGCGATCACCAGGAGACACACAAGGTAAAGTGAGTAGACCCAAAAGTCTAGCCTATGAACAGTGACCACTCTTTCAGTTTGCTCAGAATCCTCCCAATTTATTGACCCAGTACAGCTATTAATATCACTTCTGTCACTCTCAAAAGTGTCACTGTTTATATAATAAAATTTATGAGCACAGCAATTTTGAGTGTGAGGCCTTTCACACGTTTTTTACACTTTTTTCCCCTGAACTGCCCTTCTTTTGCCCATAACCAATCTCTATCAATTCTGCCTCACAGATGTCAAATGTGACTACTCTCTTCCATTTCTGCCACCAACGCCCAAGTGCAAATCATAATCATCTACTGCCTGTACTTCAATAGCTTTTCCTGTTCTGTTCCGATTTATTCTTTATGTAGCATCCACAGTTTAACATGTTAATCATAAGTCAGATCATGTCACTCACTCCCCCGCAAAATAGGAATGAAAGAACGAGTGGTAGTCTTCGAAAGCTTTCTTCTGACCTTAAAATAAAAACCAAATTCCTTCATATTGCCTCTGCTTGCCATGATTCTGACTCTGTAAATCAATCAAACTTCATATTATTCCACGAACCTACTTTCTCTCCCTAAATTGTAGCAAAATTAAACTCATATAAGATATTCAAAGTGAGGCAAGTCTTCCTAATGTAGAAGTTGTATGTGCTGTTTTCTTGCCTAGAAATATTTAGTTCACTCTTTACTTGGTGAACTTTCATTCATCTTTTAGATCTAAGTCTGAAAGTGAAGTAATTGCTCAATTGCAAAAGTAATTGTGGTGTATAAGGTTAAAAATAATTGCAAAAACCGCAATTACTTTTGCACCAATCTAATACTTATCTATGTCCTATATTCCCACAATCTAAATTAATTCTAGTATTCTCTTATACAATATCCTGTTTTTTATAATAATTTTTATAATTATTTGTGTGTTTACATATTTTATATCTATCTTGTCAGGAGATTCTAATCTCAATGAAGATAGAAATAATGTCTGTGTGTTCAATATTGCATATCCTGATCACACCACGGAACTTATTCCCATCTTCTGGGGTCACAAAATATATTTCAACTAATATGGATTGGGTGCCAAATGTGTCCTAAGCACCATGTATTTCCCAGGTCAGGATTTCCTGGGCTAATGATCTTTCTAGAGTTAAAAGTTGTCAAGCAAAAACAGTTTTGTTACAAGTCATTCATTGATTACCAAATAAAGAGTTGAAACTTAATGGATCTCAGATAAACGCAACTCATACATCCTTTTACGGATGCTATTATTTGAATTTAGACATCAAGGTTATGTTTGTAGGGGAAGTGTGTGATTGAGTTTTAGGCACATAGTTTTAAAGGATTGGTGTTTTTGCATAAGCATCCTTAATGATCTCAGATACCCCAACTCCTGAATACCTTGGCACCCAAAATAAATACTTGACTTATCTCTACTTTCTTGGTCATCCTTAGTAACACTTTGGAGCATAAATCACCTTCAATAATCTGAAGCAACTAGACAAAGTCATGATATTGCTATAATAACTCTAAAATCTGCTGATAGAAAGGCCACCTTCCTGAGAACCAAGAAAGTATGGCATTCAGGAAAATGTTTGTATTATCCTTCATCAAGGCTGGGGTTGTGTGTGTTGGGGGGGGGGGGCACCGATTTTCCTGATTTCTAACCCTTAACTCACCGCTAGATTGGGATCTTGTTTCTTTATCTTTACTAGGTCAGAGAGGTTGAAAGGCTCAAATGAACTTGCTTGAGCTTTATCTATCCATTGATTTGTGCCCCTTGAAAGCTCTACTCACCTACAAGGAAAGAAGCTGCTCTAAGTTTATTCCTACAATTAGAATATTCATTTGTAATTTGTCACATATAGGTATTATGGCCTAGGCACTGGAAATTCAGAGTTGACAGATGAAAAATGCCAAAGTTCAGGAGAAGAAAATAACATTTCACTAGAATATTTATGATTAAAAGGAAAAGAGGAAGAACTAGGAATACCAGTATTTACTGGGTGGCTATAAGAAATGGAACCTCAAAAGAAACTGAGGGGTAGCCAGTGAGGAAGAGAAATCCTTAGGAATGAGTGATTTGCAGGTAAATTGGTTCCTTTAGATAGTCACAAAAACATACAATTAACGTGGGCACTCATGCATACACACACACATACACACACACACACGCAAACCTGGAGTCTCACAGATTTATAATCAAACATTAAATCTGTATGAATTGGAAATTGTCATCAATGGTTCAGATTCTTTGTTCTGTATTTTCTATATCTCTGAATAAGGGTTCTCACCACTCAGTTAGAAATATGGGTCAGAAATTTCTCCATCTGTTCCTTTTTTTATATTTGTATTAATGCAGTTTCTTCGAGAAATAGACACCAAACAGGATTAAACATGTAAGATACTAAGGGAAATGCTCATGAGAGAATGTGAAGTTGGTTGGGAAGACATCAGAACTACATGCACATATGCTTACAAAGGAAAGAGACAGAAGGGGAAAACAGGAAGGATGGGAGAGAGTGAGGGCAGGATTAATTAGATTGGGTGGGGGTTTCTTAGACTGGAGTGCCATTCTAAGTCAACTTTAGCAAGACCATCAGGGAGTTTTTGAGCCCAAGTCACCCCATTAGAGGGGTCCCACATCTCCCAAGAGTTGGCCTGCCTTATTATCGCTGATGAACTTCATTAGGAACTGGTAGGCGCCTGTGGGGCATGTGGTCCCCTAAAATTCAAGAGATAGACTACAGAGTGCAGCAGTTAGGGCCCTCAGTCAATTCCACTCCTGAGAATTAAAGTTGGAGAGCTGGGAATCCCATCTCAGGGCTGCCATATAACACTACCGGAGTGACTTTAGCTCAGAAAATCATTTGCAAACTAGACTAGTGCCACAGCCTCACCTCTGATCTCCTACCTCTAGTGTTGCCTGACCCCAAACAGAACCATTTCTCTTTATAATCATCTATCCTCACTCCAGCCAGAGTTTTGTTTTCTCATTTTACTTTTAATGTGAATTGAGCATATAATTATTTGGTGTACAAATCTCAGTGGCTCCCCTGTACCCTCAAGATAAAACCTAAGTTTGTTTTGTTTGACCACAAAACATTTCGTGACTTGACATTCCTCTCATAGCCCTGTGTTTTTTTTTTTATACTTTTTATTTTGCACAGCTAGTTCTGAATGACTTGCCATTACCAACCCAAATTATTCTGTCTGGTCTTTAAGCCTTTACAGGTACCCTTTGCAGGTGCTATTTAGGTTACCTGTAATGGCCCTCTCTATTCCTTTAAAATTATCTCACCTCAGGTTTTGGCTAATATCTCCTCTAAGAAGTCTTTCCTATATGTGTCCTCATAGAACCCAGAGCTCAGAACTTTGTAATTTCCTATTGGCTTGCCAGAATCTTCCATTGGTAACAAACACTGGAGTATTTCTTCATCTGGCTCAGATTCATGATTAATAGCACTAAATGTTTATTGAACACATGAATAAAATAGTCATGCTTAATTGACATTATACAGAAGAGGGAGTGAAAAACTATTGATAATGAAGATCAGTATTAAAAGTTTGGGATCAAATTAGATGCAGAGAAGTGGGACAGACTATTGTTACTGAATGTTATAATGCAAATAAAAGAAAGTCTAGCAAAGAAAAAGTATGAACTAGGAAAAATGCTATATAATACCTAGAACTGAGTTTTCATACAAACTGAAATACCCTTTTTATGAAAATTTTCACTATTAAGGTTATTTAGCTTCTGAAGTTGGTGAAAATATGTCCAATGATATGTGATATGAAAATGAAGCTCTTCTAGAGTTTAGGGCATATATATATAGATACAGATATGATATCATATTTTAAATTTCCATATTTTTCAGAATGAAAGAAGTTGGAAGTATCTAGGTGATAAGTTGGTATAATGTTATGTCTCAGAAAAAGGAGAAACAATTTTAAAATATGATTACTCTTAGAGATTCAGAGACACAATAATTCTACTAGAATATATAAACTTTCATTCTCAAGCTTGATGATCATTGCTGTAGTTATATTGAGGGCTTACTATTATTTTTCCCCTTTCAGATTAAATCTTTTTTTCTATATTACTTAAAATAACTTTGTTGAAAATTCAACAATGCTATCTATGCTAAAGTTAGCTATATGTAGAATACAATTTAGAGATTAGATATCTGTGTTATTCTAGGCCATCATATTTTTTCATGACCTCCTACAATATTATAGTAATAACTATTATTATAACAACATACCTAACTTTTATTGTGCATGCCAGATTTAAAATAAACTTTCAGTTTATAATATTTAGGCAATATTTTTTCTTATTTGATATTTTTCATTGGTACAATATGATGATAAATGTTGTCATAAGAAAGGCCATAGATCATGAAAGATGCTACAATGTATTTTCTATTATTAAAATAAAATTAAGCAATTTTTAGTTATAGGACAATTTCCCCCTTTACAGGGGATGGAAGCCAACTGTTTGTAAAGGAAAGATACATGTTTTGGAATCAGATAGACTTGGTTTGAACTTGGTTTCATGAATTAAAAGCTTCCTGACCCTGATCATTTATTTAAACACTCAGACCCTTAGTTTTCAACAACCATAACTTGGGTTGTCCAGAAAACAGAGATCAGGGCAAAGCTGAGCTGCTAAATCTTTCCTAGGTGGTACAATCCAAGGGGAACAAAAGTGAATCAGGGAAAGCACAAAAGCACAGTGAGTCAGGGAAAGAACAAAAGCAAGTACAAAATGGTACGTTATCCACTTGGCATCATATCAGAAAAAAAAAATAATAACAACAGGCAGTTGTTTGGCCATACAGAATATATTCCAGGTAGGCTTTGCAGAAATGTTGTACCTTGGAATAATCCATAAGCAAAAAGACAGGAGAAAATTTATTTTCTTGATCTTGTCCGTCTCCCGATTCATTGATAGAAATTCCCCCAAAAGGACATTAATTCCTCCACTTATGGGTTGGTCCCACAGCACACTGCTTCACCGGAGTCCAGCAGTGGTAGGAAAGAAACATAATCTCTGTAGGTCCAATCTGGATGTGCAGAAAGTGATGTATGTTGTTCTGGTACGCAGGGATAAAAAGGGATAGGAAATAATACTGACTCTTGCAAATGATGGCTCTGACAGTGGTAGCTATGGATTTATCCATCCATTCATATGTTTTATCCGCTCATTCTTACTTTCATTTTGACAAGAATTTACTATGCTAAATGTCAGGACTATACTAGTTTGGAGGCTAAAATGATAAAGATTCTGATCCTGCTCTCCAAGATCTTATACACATGCATGGGTGTTTGTGTGTGTATCTGTTGGTGTGTATGCATTTAGGTCATTAAGATACATTTAAAAAAATGTATTTAGAGTGAATGTGAACATGAATTGTTTTATTTGTAGGGGTAGAGTTGCCTCATTTGGAAGTTAAAAACTGCTTATGAGACTGATTGCATCACAATTTCTAGTATTTCCCATTTATTTGGGAAATGGGAAGTTTTCCTAGATTTTCTTCTTCCAGAAAAAATCCATTAGACATAACTGCAGAAAACACTGTGAATTTCATGTCTTTAGTGGGACTAGTTCCTTTGTGATTTCCATTTCCTCTGTAGTGATGAGTTAACATCAAGTTCAGGGTGAAGGTGACTCAGATGCTAAATAATGTTTTGTTCTAAGGGTCCTGGGAATCATACCATATGTAAAATGGAGTTTCCTTGGTCTCTCATAAGCCCCAGTCATATAATCCTGAGTGTCTATGTTCGGAATACACAGTTCCAAGGAAAGACTGTCTCACATTACCCACTATTTCTAGTTCATCTTTATGTTCCTCAGTCATCCTTTGGGATGTGGACATCACTGGATTTAAGGGAGAATTCAACAAGGACAGCTTCTATCCTTAGAGGTATTTCCAGGAATAGTTTGGGAAACTTGGATAAAATTTTGCACCGCTGAGGAAACAAAGCTGCCTATGAGTCAACTTTTATCTGAAAGAAATTAGTGAGTACAGGGAACAGTGAACCTATCCCAGTACAAATCAGAATCTGCACTAATTTACCACCACACTTGTGGGAAAACTCTGTAGTTATAAGACAACAGTCATAGTGCCTCACCATTTGTTCTACTTATTTACTTTTTTGCCACTTTCCCTTATATCCCTAATTGCTTGTCAAAGGAAAAGCATCAAGTATTTAAACAGGGACAAACCTGCAATGGAATAACTTCTTGATTTTTCAATAACCTATATATATATGTCAATAACATATATATGTATGTGTGTATATATATATATATATACACACATACATATATATGCAATATGATATTTAATTTATTTTTAAATTAATATTATTTTTATTTTTTATTAGTTTTAGGTATACAACACAACATATATGTATTATATTTTTTAAAAAATCATTTCTGGGCTGAGAATTGAGAACAGACAGAATTATAACATTTTTACAATCAATTCCACTAATTTACAAATTGGAAGTAACGTAGACTCTAATAAAATTGTCAATTTTGTGTTTCACTTTCAAAATTTTTACTGGAATCTGTTCTATCATGAGGTGACTATGTGTTTCTTCTAAACATCCTCAGGATGATTTTAGCTATGAAATTGGGGTACAGTTAGATGAGAGAGGCTGGCACAATGCACAGAGTTTTTCTAAAACAGGGTGAAAGTGTGATAAAGCCATGTGATGAGAAAAAAATTAAAAGGAAAAAACATGATTAAATTTAGGCAAATACGATCCAGTATGTGTTTGTTTTTTCTCTTTTCTTTTGTGTGTGTATGTGTGAGCACGCGCGCGCACGCAGGGTAAGATTATAAATTCACAAGTTAGAATCCCCGGAGTGCCTGTCATTCCTTGGTTGAGAGCTGATTGTTCATGGAGACATAGTCATCTGTTGGCCACTAAGGTACCATGGACTGCCCTGGAACATTTCTGCCTTAGGCTTTGAGAGAAAACTCCTTATAATAGTAACTCATTAAAATGTACTGCAGTTAACTGAAAGAGTTAAGATCCTTCCTTGGCCCCTGACACTGAAAGAGAGTGTGGGATCTCGGAATAATTGGGCCCTCTGAAAATTATCAGTTCAATTCCACAGTGAACAGGTTTTAAATTATTTCAAGAAAAAGAGAGCAAATTAGTCCACATAGAGGTTCATATGAGATTTAAAATATCTGCAGCTGCATCGTGCTCCTAGTACAAAACTTTATATAACTTTAGATAAGTTAATAAAGTTAAGCAATATGAGCATTACATTTAACAGCTTAAACTTGCATAGGAGTGGGCATTGCTGGAATAGTCCTAAAGTAGGACTACTCGTATTTACTATGCTTTTTGTTGTTTTGTTTTTTTATTTGTTTGTTTTACCATGTCCCTCTTACTGATCTTCTTTGCTATGCAAGGAGGAAATTAATTCAATTACAAATGTATTACCTCTGTAAGTCTTCCATGACAGATGTGATGGAGAGAGAGAGAGAGCGCTAAAGAGAGAGAAGGAAGGAAAGAGAATCTGATATCTCAGGTAATAGTGCAAATTACAATACAGTTGGCCCCTGAACAACAAGGGTTTGGACTGTGTGGGTCCATTTACACACAGGTATTTTCCAATAAGTATATACAGTACTATAACTGTATTTTCTCTTCCTAATGACTTTCTCAACATTTACTTTTATCTCATTTACATTATTATAAAAATACAGTATATAATAAATATCACATAAAAATATGTGTTGATTGACTATTTATGTTATCAGTAAGACAACAGTAGGCCCCTTAGTACTTAAGTTTGCATGGAATCAAAAGTTATTTGTTGATTTTAAACAGTGCAGGGAGTCAGAGCCCATAACCCCCATGTTGCTCAAGGGTCAACTGCAATTTTACTTTAGTGCTGATAGGACGGGAAAAAGGAAAAGGAAGAGCAGTAGAACTAGATGGAAAATCAAAGGCAAAGACACCAACAAAAGGCTCAAGCAGCTGCACATAAAAATGCAAAACTGATCTTCCATTTTAAAAAAAATTGTTAAAGTCCTATGTGGAAGCCTAATTAATAGAATGGATATAAACAGCGTTGGTCTAACAGAAGTAGCTCTTCCCTACTTTCCCCCATTAACTACCCAAACTCTTAAGAATCCCCTCTTACCTGTCTATGGTTCAACTGTGCAGAGTTAAAAAACAAGCTGACAGAGCTCCCAATAGGAGATTGTTTTCATTTTGGTCACATGCATGTACCTAAAAGGATGGATGTTACCATTTTTTTTTTTTTTCATGTCATTTTCCTACTTTGGTCTCAAACCCAATTTGAGGTAAATTTTACGTAACATGAGTTTATTTTTTCCTCTTAGGTGAAGAGACAATGTTCATTCTTTTCAATTTTTTTTTTATTTAAATATAGTTGGCACACAATATTATATTAGCTTCAGGTATACAACATAGTGAACAACATTTATAGATCTTCCAATTTGATCACAACACTAAGTCTAGTAACCATCTGTCACCATACAAATTTATCACACTATGATTAACTATATTCCTTCATCTTCTTCAACCATCCCTGACCCCCTTCACTACTGGCAACCATTAGGTTGTTGTTTCTGTGCATGTTTTTTGTTTGTTTTTAGTTTTTGCTTCATTCCACATATAAGTGAAATCATGTGGTATTTGTCTTTCTCTATCTGACTTATTTCACTCAGCATAATACCCTCTAGGTCGATCCATATTGAGGCAATTGGCAGGATTTCTCTCTTTTTTATTGCTGAGTAATATTCCATTATATATAGATATAGATATAGATGACATAGATATACAGACATAGATATGGATACAGATATATCACATCTTCTTCGACCATTCATCTATTGATGGACACCTAGGTTGCTTCCATATCTTGGCTATTGCAAATAATGCTACAGTGAACATAGAGTGCATATACAAAGGTCTGACAATTAAGTGCACTAACTTGTTGCAATGATGTTGCTAACCTTTTTTGATATCAGAGGGATTATTCATTAAGAACTTGAACCAACTGGACAAACAGCTAACTAAGTGTACTATTTGGAAGTGCTGAAAAGGCTGCATGAAAAAGTTAGACAACCTGAACTTTTTGCCAACAATTCATGGCTGTTGCATCACGACAATGCAGCAGCTCACATGGCACTGTCTGTGAGGAAGTTTTTAGCCAGTAAACAAATAACTATATTGGAACACCCTCCCTACTCACCTGCTCTGGCCCCAGTGACTTCTTTCTTTACCTGAAGATAAAGGAAATATTGAAAGGAAGACATTTTGATGACATTCAGGACATCAAAGATAATACAACGACAGCTCTGATGACCATTCCAGAAAGAGTTCCAAATTGCCTTGAAGGGTGGTCTAGGCACTGGTGTGGGTGCATAGCTTGCCAGGGGGAGTTCTTCGAAGGTGACCATAGTGATATTCAACAATGAGGTATGTAGCACTGTTTCTAGGATGAGTTCACAAACTTACTTGTCAGACCTTGTAGGTTTTCAAAGTAGTGTTTTCATTTTCTTCATAAAAAATACCCAGAAGTGGAATTGCTGGGTCATAAGGTAGTTCTATTTTTAATGTTTTGATTACTCTCCAGACTGTTTTCCATAGTGGCTTCACCAATAGGCAGTCCTACCAACAGTTCATGAGGGTTCTCTTTTCTTCACATCCTCCCCAACACTGGCTGTTTACTTTTTGATAGTAGCCATTCTGACTACTGAGAGGTTGTATCTCATTGTGATTTTAATCTGCATTTCTCTGATGATTAGTGATTTTGAGCATTTTTAGTGATGTGCATTCTTAACTAGAAATGTGAAAAGAGAAAGTAACATTGTTTCTCACTAAGAAGGTCAAATTAGTTACATGAAATGACCAGTTTATTTTGCCTAAGGAAATACCCAGATTTCACATATGTTACATGAGGGTAGTTTTTCTGTGGCATTATAGAGTTGTTGACTTCACTATTTCCAGAAGAGGAAGTGTTGCTGCACCTTTGGAAAATCTGAATTAAATCCTACCATGTTTTCCTGAAAATAAGACCTAGCCAGACCATCAGCTCTAATGTGTCTTTTAGAGCAAAAATTAATATAAGACCCGGTCTTATTTTAATTATATTATATAAGACCCGGTCTTTTAATATAAGACCGGGTCTTATATAATAAATATAACAAATATAATGCCAGGTCTTACATTAATTTTTGCTCCAAAAGACGCATTAGAGATGATTGTCCGGCTAGGTCTTATTTTCAGGGAAACACGGTATTGGTTACCTATTCCCTCAGGTGCATGCTGACTATTCCTGTGGTAACACTGCTTCCTTCTACCCACAAGAAAATTGAGATGTAGGATCGTCTAGTGGTTTGTCTTCTATTTTTAAACCCATAAACACAGCAGAGATAAAAGGTCTGGGATAAAACACATTCCTTTGGTATAGAGATGTAGAGCTCCTCAGAAGCTAGCACTCCTTGGTGTAACGTCTTTAAATTTCTGTTACCAGCTATCCTGATATATTTAAATAAAAAATAAATAAAAATAAGTAAATTTCTAATATAATGAAAAAACCAGCAGATTTTATTTGGGACTAACCAAATGGAATCATAACATGTTTTTCAATGTGCAGGGTTTGATTTGTGCTTTTGCCATTCCTGACGGTTACTATTGTTTGTCCCTTTGGGAAATTAAGTCTGGCTACAGGGAACAAAAAGCAGCATGTTCCCCCAAACTTCTTGAACCCATTAGGATCACTTTTATGTAGCAATCAGCAAAAGTGTACAGGATCATATAGCAGTAGACGTGCTGGATGGAAATGAACCTTAGATGTGTCTAGGTTTCTCTCCCTCTACACTATTTAAAAGAGCTCCTAGTTCTATGGTTATAAGTGAGGCCATGTTATTTCCTACCTCTAACCCCAGGAGACAATGCAATACAATTGGGAAATAGAGAGACCAGGGCAAGTATCAGTGACTTTAACTTAATGGCTTTCACTAAAAATTTTTTTTTCTAAGTTGATTACACTACCTATGATTTATGCCATGCCATTTTTAGTTATTAAAGGTAAGATAGTTTCCTTTTCAGAAACACACACACACTATGCCTCTTCTTTGATTTCTTTAAAAAGTGCATACAATCTTTCATCCCATTCCAACTCTCTTTTTCTTTACATTTATTAGTAGTTATATTTGTAATTTTGTGTGGAGACCTAGAAGAGAGGGAAATAACATCAACCAAGCTGCAGCACTATTTAACTTCCTAGCTTGCTATAGTCTTGTAGCATTGCATATACACATATTAAAATTCATTTCATCTCTAATCTCTTTCAATTAAAAAGACAGGGTTGCCTTCAGCTTTCTGAAATTTATGACATGAAACACCTTAGACAGCTATAACTGTTAAGCTGAATTTTATTTAGTATTTTGATTATAAATTAGGGAAATGGTACATTAACTCCTTTCTGAGGCTAAGATTAAAAAAGGCTCCATTTATTTGCTGTTGTTGTAGTGTTTTGCAACATATGTTATATTTATAATTGCCTTATTAAATCTTATACATTGTAAGTGATAATCATATTGCCCAGAGCTATAAAATCATCAAAATATATAATGACATTTTAAGTTGTATCTACAAATGGAAATTTTTATTTTTAGTTTTTTAATAATGCTTTCAACTGAGTGTTAGAACTAGTCATCAACTATTCAGAAGACAAATATTATTTCCACTAAGTATTCTGTAAGTGATATTAAGGAGAAATCATAGTAAAGTCTCAGCCAGATAAGCATGGACCTTATAGAACAGTTTCACTGCAGAAAAAAACTGAGTGAAGGCCATGGTTTGATGGAGATGACACAGACAGACAGATAAAATCGGGTTCATAGGGCTAGCTCAAGCAATACTCTCTGTACTGGCAGTGTCTCTCCCTTTCTTACTCTACTTAGTTATGCCCATGAACCTGAACTGTGATTACCCAATTGGCATCTCCTTCTTCTCCTTCTGCCCTCCCCCCTCCCTTTCTACTTTTTGATAAAGATATTCTAGTGTCATGTTGGTACCAGACTAAGTAAGGGGATCACATCATAAATGACATAAATGTTTACCACTATGCTGTATACCTGAACTAATATAAAATAATACTGAATGACAACTGTACTTGAAAAGTAAATAAATAAATAAATAACACAAATTTTTCAAAAGGGGGAAGGGATTAAGAAGTACACATTTGTAGTTACAAAATAGTCATGGGAATATAAAGTATAGCACTGGGAAGGTAGTCAATTATATTGTAATAACTATATAAGATGTCAGATGGGTACGAGATTTATTGGGGTGATCACCTCCTAAGTTACATAAATGTCTAATCACTATGTAGTACACCTTAAACTAATATAATATTGTATATCAACTATAATTGAAAAGTAAAATAATATTAAAAAGAAAATAAGAGAAAGAAAAAAAGGAAGTTATTCTCTAGGTTTTATTCTTAAAATTCACATATCTTTTCAATTTTCCCATCAATATATTGTTTCCACAGTGTTATCTAAAGGCAGAAGTGAATCTTAAATTAGTAATTTACTTCTGGCCCAAATATCTTTCCTAAGTTCTAAAGATGCGTCACCAACATCTGGGTGGACATACCTTCTTGGAATTTTCCCTGATACCCAACTAGACCCTTAAACTCACCATATCAGGAAACAAACTCATCCTCTCTTCTAAATAAGTTCTTGATTCTAACCTATTATTTCAAAGGTTTTGACCTACCCAGTGCACAAAAGCATCTCCAGATTCAAAGGCAGCCAGGAATAATGACTCAGACTCAGTATAAAATTTCCTTCACTTAAGTTTACCACCAAACCAGCCATCTAGAAATGAAGGGCATGAACAAAATCAAGGACTTGAACAAAAACAAACAATACAAGTAAGTTGGCACAGTCTCCAGTGCCTCTCCCTCTTTCCTTATGGAAGCGGGATGAAATTCAGGTCTTCTGAGCATCCTGAACAATTTCACCAGGTCAGAGAAGCTTTATATGCTTTGACCAGGGTCAAAGTTTATATGCTTCCATCTGGCAGGCTAGAAGAGGTACTGTTTCCACAGCAACATTTGTAATTACTATTCCTTATTTTATCACTGAGCCTACAGCTCTACTGGCTTTGACTTTCCTACCACAGGGATTGTCTCCTTTCTTGGCTGTCACTCCAGATTACAAGTTTGAAGTCATTTTTGCTTCCTCCCTCTCTGTTGTCTCCATATCCAATTAATTTCAACATCTTACAGCTTCTACTTCCATATTGACCAATCATTCTTTCCCTCTTCTATTTAACATCCCGTCTCTCCAATTTAGATTATTAATATCACCACATGCTGGATGTAATAAACGTTATCAGGTATATAAAAACATTAATTAAAAGACAAGTTTGTATGCCTAGAAAGGTGTTATTGTTATAAATCAGTTATAAATTGTTTTAACTGATTTATTTCCATCTTCTCATAGATGACAGTGCATGGGAAAAATGAGAACCCTGGTAGTTCCTTAAGGACAGAATTTTTGTCTCTTTTTGTGTTTAACACAAAGTGCTCATACAATACTATTGAATTAAATTCACATGTAGGAATATTTCACTAACTGAGAATATACTATAAGAAACTCCATGACGTCCTTACTGAAACATCATCACGTGAGAGGTGTGGATTAAATTGCAAATATTCACTGGAGTCTGAAATGACAAACAATCCTTACTTACAAATGTTCAGCATAGGGAAGACTACAAAGCTATGAACTACGAATCTATGATTTCCATTCGACCCTCAGGCATATCAAGACCCATCTTAAGTAATCTCTGAAGTATGCAGAGTTTGTCTTCATGATCCCAGACAAGTATATACTTCCCTATATGATACAATTAATATCCTGCTGAAGAAGAAACATGGAAGAATTTTCCAGTATGGGTTTTTCAAAGAACTCACCTGGGAAGGAGAATGGGAAGAGAAGATGGAAAAGACTGGAAAATGTGCAGTCCTTGAAACCCAAACGTTTGCATTTGAACATGTGGGTATACATGTCTGCACAAAGGTATTATGACATTAGGAACTAAAAGTTAGAACTATAAAATTTAGACTTCCTAGGGCCTATTTTCAGTAAAAGGGTTCCTCTTTTAAAAATGTGAGATATGGGGATTCTCATTAGAAAGAGCCGTTATTCCTTCTGAATCCTGTTTTGTTACAACATTCAGTAATTTTTGAGTAAAGCAATTGTAGAGTAAAAGTGTGGGCACATCCAGTTAACGTGGACTTTGGGCAAGTAGGGCATGGGGAACAATAGATGAGGATCAGAAGGCCTGGCCTGGAAATGTGCTGTTCTTGCTTTTCACAAGCAGAAGTTGAACAAAGTCTTCTGAATATTTGGGGAACTGAGCTGGGGGCATCGAAGTAGGTGGTAGGAGAAAAACATGACAAAACAAAACAATACGAAATAAAACCGAGGCATAGTAGTGAAGCCCTGAACTAGAAGTTGGTCATCCTTAGTTTTATTACTGGTTATAATAGTAATGAAATATGTTTCCAGATATAACTTACTTCCCACTTGGGCCTTCTGTGCACTCATCATTGAAAACAATAAAAATCTGTGGAATTTGAACTCCAAGGGCCCTTTAAGACCAGCCGCCTAAAATTCCATAATTTTGGTTTTCTAAGCCAGGGATGTTTTAGAATTCTGTCTTCATCCATATCGGGCTCTTTCTCCTAACATGAGTGTGCTGATTTTTTAGCAGACTTTAGGCTCTGAGAATGAAGACATGGACTGAAAGAAGGAGAAACTTCCAATTTACAGAGCAGGTGCTCTCATTTGTTGTGAGACTCAGATTGTTATGAGAAGTCCTAGACTGGTTAAGTAAACTATGGTCTATCCACATAATGAAGTAAAAAGATATGATGAAGATCATTAATATTGCTGTAGCACACTCTCCAAGACATATTATTAAATCAAAAAAGAAAGGTGCAAGACAATGTGTGGTATGCTCTCATTTTTGTTAGAAGTAAGTAGGTATACATATATATACTTGAAAGGATGAAAGTAAACTATACGCTAATAAAGTAAAAGCTAGAGTTCTTTGAATGAAATCTTTATTTATAATTTTCAATTTGGAACTATGCAAATTATTTTACATATATCTTTAATTATATTTAATCAAACAGAAAAAATTTATCTCCAATAATTAAAAACAAATTGAAATAAATGAACATAATTACATTTCAAGTTAGAGGCAAATATACACATAGAAAATTATTTCAAGTGATTTCAAAAGATAGTAACTTGTCTATCCTAAGTACTATACAAGTGCATACCCACACGTATATAGTAACTCTAAAATGCAATCAGTGGGTTATTGTAGTGATATTGGTTCTGTGTTAATAAATTTGAGAACTGAAGTTTTCCAAGTAAGTGAAAAGAGATGCAAACACAAAATCGAAACAATTAATGGATAAAAATCATGCTAATTTAAAATATATCTTAACAGTCCTAAATGTCACCATCAGGACAATTTCTTCAGTTTTACTCTTAATTTTATTTTAAACCTTAAGAATAAACGTGTTTATCAGATTAGTCAGGGTCAATGAGGAATGCTTGAAGAAATGGGAGAAAGGAAAATAGTGTAAAAGAAATCAGTATGGTAGCTTTCATTTTTGCACACATACTTTGTACTAAGTACTGTGTTAAGAGCTTACCAAGCATTTTCTCATTAAATCCTCCCAACAAACAGGAGATAGGTGCAATTATGATCCCCAGCTGTGAGCACTAAAGCTGTACAGATTTTAGGTAAATGTTAATATGGAAAAACAGAAAAGGAGCTTAGAGTAAAGTAACTTAGTGTAATTGAAAAACTTTGGATTTAGACTTAACTGAGTTTAGAACTGAAATTTATTTGCAAACATTATTTTTTTCATATTACTTAAATACTTTAAAAACTCAGTTTTCTCAAAGTTAAGAATAAATATTTTAATATCTACTAAATTAATCTAGGAATCCAGGCTGACTGATTTGCCTTTTGTTTTGTTTTGTTTTTTTGTTTTTGGACAAGGTAATATAGTATTATTAGTGAAAAGACATCACAAAAATAACCTCAATAATAATTTTTATTTATTTCATAGTTTCCTTCCATGATGACCCTGAAGAAAAATTTCTGTAATGCCTTTAGACATCTTTCTACTAGCAAATGACTAGAGTACTCAAGAGATCTAAGTCCCAGCAAAATATTTGAGTTGCTAGTATATCCAAACTGGTGGGAGCTGGCTGAAATATGTAAAGAAAATTCACCTCCATTTTTCAAAGAGAAGTTTGGTCTTTACCAAAAGAGTGTTCAAACTATTGAGATTGCTTGCTTACTTACAGTTTTCTACTTCCTGTGGACTCTTTCTCATCTTGATCTTCTTAAAGGCTTGGCTCATATAATCCCTTTTCTCTTGCTTCTTGTGTCCCATCTCACTAAATTATTTCCAACAGCATAAAAAGCATGGTTAATTATCTACTGCTTTTTATATCTCTTTTTACTTCATATACTTTACATTAATTCCATCTGCTGACAGCTACTGGCCCATTTCTTTGATTTATTTATTTTTCACAGCAAAACTAATCAAAACATGTATCTATTTTCTTCATCTCCACACATCTTTTCTCATCCCTTCCAATCAGACTTCTACACCCACAGACAGACTTATGAAGATGCTCTTGAAGATAACCAATAACCAATAACCTTAATTAATAGGTCCAATGGTCAGATTTCTTTCCTTTCTGTATTCCATTTTTTAGCATATATGTCACACATCCATTTCAGGCACTTCTTGCCAAACCCTGGGTCCTGTTGAAGGCAGAGTCCATTTCAGAGGAAGTTGCCTTTATTTGATTAACATTGAGGTGCCTTATAGGTTAATAAGGCCTATATAATAATGCTCTTCCCACTTTCCCGCTCTTTCCACTCTCATTCTCCTTCACCAACTCACTTCCATGGGCAAAACATACAGATTTTCCATTTATATAAGTCCTATTCTTCCTAAAAGGCCCTTCATGAGCCTCACTTCCTTTATGTGATTACCTTTGCCCCAGAGTTGTGATATTATTCATACTACTACTTACTTGGCATTTACTACATGCTACCATGCACTCAGGTGTTTTTGAAACATATGCTCTCTGTCTACCTATATGTGTATGTATATCTATCATCTGTCTCTCCATCCATCCATCCTAGACATAAGTTTCTTTGTTCAAAGTTTTAGTCTTAATGTCTTCGTTTTTATCCCATGTAGATATGCATTTGGTCCAGAACCATTTACTGGAAAAAAATAATTCTTTCCTGATTGTACTGCAGTGTCACATGTGTCATAAATTTAATGGCTGAATTTAAATGAGGCTGTTACTGTACTGCTGAACATATACCACTGTTAATTTGTCTATTCTGTGTAAGACTTTAAATTAATTGAGAATGAAGGAATAAACATGCATTAAAGATGAGACTGAGAAGAAAATACCACATGTCTTGGACTTAGTTCAGAAGAACTTCCTAGTGATAGTGAGACAACAAGATTGGTTCTCCCATTTATGAACATGGAAGGAACAAGAAATACTCCAACTTCTTTCAAGATGTACATGTCTCTTTTATACCTTGTGAGGGACCATTTTTGACTGAACAAATGGAGAAAAAAATGGTTTCCCTTGTTGTTTTCTCAAACTGAGATTCCATAGTCCTATCCTAAAAATTGAAACTTCAGAATAAACAATGAAAAATAATTGTGGATTGTGAGTTTTTCTTTAACAGGGAGAGGATGGTATAGTTTTGGTCCTATCTCATTATTCTGAGAACTCTGAAAATATTACAGGAATTTTTTCACACATGTTTATAGCATGATTAAAAGAAAAGAAGAAAAGGGAAAAGAACACTAACATGTGTTGGGTCTCTCAACCTGCCTGTCATTATGATAAATGTTTCCCACGTGTTATTTTAAGTTTTACAATAACCTTGACTAGATGATGATGTTATATCCATTTTACACTCAAGAAAATAGAAGCACAAAGAAATTTAGAAGTATTCCAGTTTTAGGACAATATGTCATAGACCCACTTTAGTACTTCTTTCTAAATACAACTAAATATATTGGAAATATTCAACGGAAATCAGAAAAGGACTCAAAAGTATGGAAAGAAGAAGGCAGTGGGATAGAGACCTCAAAATTTAAGGAATGATGACATAGTTGGATTCCTGACTTATCTTCTGTATATCTACCAAAGAGGCCTATAACCCAGAACTGCCAACTGGCACATACATAAGTGAAAAAGAAAGAAATACAAGAAAAGCCTGCTTTGTCTAGCCAAAGATTAGGAAAGGGGCAACCTAGCAGAGACCTTGAGAGGACCCTCCAACTCTGGCCCCATATCCAGAAGCATCTGCAAACTTGATATGCTGGTACCTTCAGAGTGCCTGATACTTCAGTCCTCTACTCAGTGGCAGAAAAATCATTCAGGCCCAGTCTTTTCCAGTCCCACAGGAAGTTCAGAACACCTAGAGGAACTAAGGTGGCAGTCTCAGAGGTTAACAGAAAATCAAAGCAGACCAAAACAGCTTTGCAAGAGATCTGAAAATTAAAGCGTCACTGAAATTACAGCTTTAAAAAGTGGACAGTGCCTACACACTACTCCTAAATAGGATGACTGTCTGCTAAAATGGAATATTTAAAAAGGATCAAGAATCTCCTCACATGTAGAATGTACAGAATACAATGAGAAGTAACTTATCATACTCAGAACGAGGAAATATACAACTCAAATGAGAAAAGACAATCAACTGACAATCACCAAAAAGGAGATGTTGGAATTATGTGATAGGAACTTTAAAGCAGCCATTATAAAAATGCTTCAATAAATAGTTAATGAATTATCTTAAAATAATTGAAAAAATTAAAAATCTTAGTAAAGACATGGAATCTATTTTTAAAAAGCAGAAACAGAAGAAACATATAGAAGTGAAAAATACAATAACCAAAATGAAAAACCTATTGAATGGGCTCTGTAGTAGAGTGGAAATGACAGAAGACTGAATCAGTGAACTTGTGATAGAGCAATAAAGTTTACTAAATTTAAACAACAGAGATAAAATATATTGTAAACAAATAAACATAGACTCAGTGGTATATAAGATTAAAAGAAAAAAAAAAAAAAAAAAGGACCCAGCATTCATATCAACAGAGTCATAGAAAAAGAAGAGAAAGAATGTGGGGCTGAAAGAATATTTGAAAAAATAATGGCCAAAAAATTTCAAATTTTAATACTTGTGGCAACAGTCATATAAATTATACTTGTGATAAAATTGCATAAAGCTACACATACACACACACACACGTGCATGAATAACTAAAGAAATCTGAATAAGCCCTATGAATTGTACCAATGCCAATTTCTAGACATCAATATTGCATTATAATTATGCAAAATATTAGCATTAAAAACTGTCCTATACATTTCTTTGAAACTTCCTCTAAATCTATAATTATTTTAAGATAAAAGTTTTTGGTTTTGGTTTTGTTTTTTTGGACAGGAAAAAGTGTAGTTAAGGAATATGTGCAGAGTAGTAGCAGAATCCAAATCCAGCTTGTTGTCTCTCTAGGTTTTACTCACTATCTTTACTCATTTAGAGAAATTTTAGGTTCAGGGAAGGCCCATTAGTCTTCCTCTCCAAAACCCTTCATCAATGGAAAACTGAATAGTTATTTAAGTGTCCTTTGATAGATGATTGGATAAAGAAACTGATACGTATATACAATGGAATATTACTTGGCAATAAAAAAGAGGAAATACTGCCATTGGCGACAACATGGATAGATCTTGAGATTATCATACTAAGCAAAATAAATCATACAGAAAAAGTTGAAAACCATATGATTGCATGCATATATGGGATATAAAACTGAAAGCAACAAGTAAACAAGACAAGCAAGCAAAAACTCACAGACACAGACAACTTAGTGGTTACCAGAGGGTAAGGGGGGAGGGGGTGGTAGAAGAGGGAAAAGGGGATCAAATATATGGTGATGGAAGGAGAACTGACTCTGGGTGCTGAACACACATTGCTATATATAGATGATGTATTGTAGAATTGCACAGTTGAAAACTACATAATTTAATCACTAATGTCACTCCAATTGTTGTCTTACCGCTGCCGAAGGACGTGTTCCCCGCGCCTTCCCTGTGACATCACAAGGAAGTGTCTCGGAAAGCTGAGACCCGATGGAATGATGTCGGTAAAGCTTCCTTGAGGGAATGTCCCGGAAAGCCAGGAACCAATGGAATATCGGTCAGGCTCTCGTAGCTGATGGTTTCAGTACAGTGATTCCATCCCCTGGTTTTGTGCGTGTGTGTGAAGGCACCGTATGTGTTGGAGCACAATGGGAACTTTTGGGAAGAACAACCAGTCAGGCACGTAGCTCGTGGACCATAGAAAAAACAAACTTTACTTCCTTGTATGATTACTAATAAAAGCTACGCGTTGGCCCCATTTGGGGCTCAATCCTTGAGGATTGAGTTCCTTTGCCCCGCTTGCACTATATTCTTGGCTACTGTTTCTCTTAACCCTGCGCCGCCCTTCCCGCTCCCCACAGCTCTTGTCGTGCAGGATGCGACATCCAATAAATTTAATAAAAAATTTTAAAAATGCACCCATGTAACACAGAGGAGAAACTCTAATAGTAAATTTTCATTATTTATCCAAATATCTTTCACAAAGACATTTAAGTCATTCATCAGATATATTGATCCATTGACAATTTAAAATGTCTAAGGTAAATAATAATGATTCAAATACTATAAATCAAATAAGGCCACCTTCCAGATACTGTTAAAATGTCATGAAAATCATCAAAAGCCAATTGAGCTTTTGTCTTTAGATAGAATTAGCAGCAAATTACCTATAAACTCAATAGAAACCCTTACTTAAAAAAATAAGATAATATCATGACTTTCCACAGTTTTCATATCTCTCTAGTCATCTTTCATACACAAAATGTGATTTAAAACATTTTTGCTGATAAATTTTATCTAACATCCTTTTCTAACAGCAATTTGGTGACAACATATTCAGCATTTCTTGTTTAATATTTTTAATTTTATAAAACAAATAATTTTCGAATCAAGGTAGCTCCAAAAAATTAGGCACAAGTAATTCAAACCTCAAACACTCTGCAAGAATAAAATCTGGACTAAAATCTCTGTAAATCAATCCATCCAATAATCTAGAAATCTACACAGCAAGATGAATGTTGTTGCATGATCTATATATAATGTTTGATTTGCAATTACAAAGTTTTCCTTTCTTTACGATCTACATTCATTTTTAAAAGTCAAAATAAACAGAATTCCACAATTTCATAAATTATCAAGCCATTTAGAATGCATAATTAATTGGCTTGTACTGTGCCATATTTATGAGGGTTATTCATGCACAGTATGAGATAATCATAAATTATTTTGTTAACAAAATCTCATGAGAGACTTTTTAAAGAGCTTTCCCTTGAGTAACTTCCCTTGGTGTGACTGCTGTCTGATTTTGTTTTCTGTTGGTTAAATCAGAGATGAGCTTTTTATTACCTTATAAATCTAATCTGAAAAATACTAAAGCAATCTGCGGAGGAGGTGAAAAGCAATACTGGGATTCAGAATTTTCAAATGTTTGAAACAATTTGATGAAGAGAATAAAATGGTATTTGTAGATTTGATGTCCCTAATTATATTTAAGTTTTTCCATAAGTTGTAGCTGTGCTTTGGTCTGTATTTCCTGGTACAAAATTAATAAAAGCCCTGAGGTTTTTATAATTTTTCTCCAAGAACTTTTTAAAAGCATAGGTTCAAGCAGAGTTCATGACCACAAATATGAGAAGAGAAAGAAAAGTTTTTTCCCTAAAAAAATAGAAGACCAAACACATCAAATGACATTTAATTGGGACTGGATATATTCCAAGTTTGACTTTCAAAAAAAAAGCTTTGATTCACAATAGTTCATGTTGGGCTCATTTTGAGCCTGCCAAATATCCAAGCTAGATCAGAGCCTTTTTTGAAATAAAGACACGCTTAATCTGATGTAGGTACTTCCAAACTCCCACTGCTTTAGTTATAACATCATCTGTTACTGAATGATTTATAAGCCACCCTCTATAGACAAATTTCTACAAGATGGAGGGTGAGATATTTTAACCTGAGGATATAGGATGCACTAACTCATACATTAAAGCCACATTTAGAACAACTCTTTTGGGGAACAAACAAAGGTATGTCCTGTCCATGTATTTTTAGGATTATCACTCTATCTGAAAATTTACAACACCTAAATGTTCCTCTGTTATTCTCCAGTCACCAGTCAATAAACGGCCATTGCTATTATTACCCAATGCCAGAAGAGGACTTATTACTTTGAGCCTGTTGCATGCCAGGCACTTAATCATGTGCTTTCAGAGAACAATTAAGGTTCTAGGGTCTTGAGTCAGACTAGAGGGCTTGAATTCCATCTTCCCCATTAATCTGCTGTGGACCACGGGCAAGTTTCTTAACCTTTGTGTGCCTTATGTTTCTCTGTTCAAGTGGAGAGAATAATAGTAACTGCCTCTCCAGACTGTTGTGAAGAAGAAATGATTTAATACCTATAAATCCCTTAGAGCAGTGTCTGACATGGAAGCATTTATTAAGTGTTAATAAACATTGTTATGATACCCATTTTTTACAGAGGATAAATTTAAAGTTAATTAACTTTCCCAAGTATACATGATATTTGAATACTGGCTTACCAGACACCACAAACTTCATACTTAATTACAGTCTTTCATGGCCTTTTAGCAATATAGTTTATTATTTCACATGAGGACAAATACTAATTTTAAAAATTAAGACTTTGCACCGTAATTTTCTCTGGCACTTATCATTTTGTTAGTTTTGAACTTCAGTAGATCCAAAAGAAAAACAAATAAACAAACAGTTGTTCTACTTTGAACATGAGTGGAAGATATAACCTTACCCGTGATTGAAAATGGACCCTAGTTTACAAGCTTCACTGTTTTTATAGGAGCAGATATTCTTCCTGATCTTCTGGAAAATTCTTATAATGCTAGTGCATCTAGATGAAAAGTAGCTGAATGGGTAGTGAAAAGACAATGGCAACTCAAAGCAAAAACTTCTTATAAATATTTGATGTTTAATCTAAAGTTTTTATGTTCACAAAGAACACAAAAATTTTATTTGTAAAAATACCACTTTTACAACATTGATACAGGTCTGAGACAGACTCTCTGAGACAAACTCTCAGAACTATATGATTCAAATCTTCACTCTCCCTACATAATCTTGAATGAGTATTTAACTGAGCCTTTCATTGTACCTGTTGAAAAGATTTCTGCAAAAATTAATTAGGTAACGCTTAAAATGCTTACAAATCTCTTATCATAGAACTTGGAATGTAAGCACTCAGTAAATACCAGCTGCTAGCTGCTACTATCAACAAATTTTAAGTCAGATTACTGCTTTTCCTAACCCCATTGTGAAAAGATCCATAAAAATAGGGACTTTCATAGATATTCAGAAGGAAAATTGTCAAATTCTTTAAATGAGTATGTGGGTAGAGTTACAAGAGAGATTCTTCACTGAAAACTGCCATCTAACTGAAACAACAGGAAATGACAGTGTCATAAAGCAAAAAAACAATTTGGGCCACTTTATAGCTCAGCCAACAAAACTTATGCAGCTAGGTCTATTGTGGTTTCAGATGCAGCCTGTGGTATCTAAAAAACTGCTACAGGGAGATGGAGTGACATCAGCAGTTTGTAATCCTCCAGGGATTTTTGGGGATATCAGTGCATAAGAGAGAGCCCTGTAGAAACAGGCAATGTAAATGTCCCAAGATGAAATAGGGAAAGTCCTTAAGAAAGGAATGCAAAATAATTAAGTTATTTGCTATCTTGTTGGTGGCAATTGCTTTGTGCAATAATGGACTCAAATCTAATTATTATTATTAAGCAATTATATAGCACTTTATTTTTGCAAAGTGCTTTACAATAATTTTCTATTAGATAGTCATCACAATAACCCTGTAAGAGAGGTCAAACTATCTCCAAGGAAGAAAAGATGAAACTATTTTTTTCCTGAAATATCCTGAGATAAAATGCTCTAATTTTCCTAATACTGAATATAAAAGTTTTATGTTGTGATTTATTTAGTGCTCTCACACATGACCTGGTTTAATAATGTGCAATTTGGAATCACCCTGCTTTTTAACTGCCTGATGTAATAGCTGAGAAACTCCTGCATCCTTGAGGACAATACAAATAATTATAAGACAAATATAAAATGTGAACAGATAATGTAAAGGACAGAAGTTCGGAAAAGAAATGGTTAATGGAATCTTGGAAATTTTTAATCAGAAGCAATAAAAACAAGGAACATTTGCAGTGCTTTACAATTTTCCAAACACTTTTAGTTAATGTATTTATTAAATAATTTCTTGTTTAATTATCACAATTACACAAGAAGTGAGTTTTTTAAAAAGTGTTTCTTATAGATGCAGAAAATGGAGTTTAAAGAGGTGAGTAACTGGCTCAAGGTAACACAATTAGTAGCTGGTAACCTTTCTGGTTAACAGTCTTCTAATCAAGACCAAGCTAACCCTAGTTAACCTATTGGTTTATTGTAAATGGTAAAAGCAATTTATCTACTAATGCTGACAGGTTACAAAGAAGAGTAGAATTTATCCTTTTGCAAAACTGCCAGTGTAAGCTCGTGTACTGCATAAACCATTTCTCCCCAAAATGGGTGTCACTCCAGTTTGTAGGAACATGATTCATGCTGTCCTCAGAGATAGGTCCAAGGAGAATGACAAGTGATGGGCTTTTGGAGTCCCAACCGTGACACTGGAAATCCACGTGGCTGTCTTTGTGCTACCAGTGCTATTGTATATTTACCTGGACAGTGGTTGGAATGATGCAGAAATCCTGGCCAAGAAGAGTATAGTCTTCTGGTCCCAGGTAGCACTATTCTAAGGATGTTGAAATTATAGTATATGTTATCCTCTGAATAATCAGTCAGAGTTCACTGCTCTCCAGAACACCAGAGAAAATGGAGTTGCAAGCAAATAGGGCCGACTTATGAAGAGAAGCTTTTTGTTCCAGTTAGCTTAGAGCAAAATGGGAGGCTTCTCTCTGAGAATATGTACTATTGTCTATATCAGGTAGGAATTCTTGGTCTTTAATTACTGTGTTTCACTTATGAAGCTCCACACTCCCACAAGATACCCACACGGGAGACTTATCTAGATGGTGCTGTGGACAGATGGACTCCAGACAAGGGGAAGCAGGTGTGAAGCCAACAGAGAGAAGAAATGGGAGTCCAGTCAGTACCCATTGGGACTTCCCCAAGCAGGAGGAAGAAATTCTGTACCCAGCAGCCAAGAGCCAAAGTGGACCTTAAGGGAACAGCGCAATGAAAGAAGTTAAAGATCTGGGGCCAAGAGACAGCTCGGGTAAAATGCTCTTCCTGTTTGCATTATATGCAGGACTTCCTGTTTATGTTTCTGTCATTCTCCCCTGCATTTCAATCTAAGTGTACTTGCTGCCAGTGCAGAGGCTGTTGAAAACATGCCATGGAAGAAATATCTTAGAGTTCTGAGGAAATCTCTGAAAGTTTAAAAATTAAAATGATGTGACTCGATTGGATGCAGCAATCTCTATCACCAGGTTTCAAATGTGAGCTTTTTTGATGTCAAGAAACATGACTCAGTCTTTCAGGCCAGACATGAGGCAGATGCTTAATGCTGACTTACTTGTACTCTGAACATAAACCTCAGAAAGCAGCAGAGCCTGTAAAGGGTGCCAGAGTTACTGACTTTACAAGATTCTGCAGCCTACTTTTTAAAGCAGGTATGTGTTTAAAGCAGCAATTCAATAGTAGATATTCTTAAATAAAGAAAGCCTGAATTCCATATGCCATGCAGAAATATTTATTTTTTGTAAGTTCAACTCTATAAACAGCCCAGAAAACTGGCCCATTGGGATGTGGAGCCAGATAATAAATGGGGAAATCAGGGTTTCTTTGCTTGTTTTCCTTTAAGAAAAATAAAGCAAGTTAGACATAGCAAACATTAACTTAGGGAGCTTTAGTTATAAACTTTACATGTACTACTGTTTTTTTGAATGGTTATTAAAAGTACTTTACAGTGCTATTTCTGAAAAAAAAATGTTTTCCTATATTATAATGTGCTAATACTAATGATGATTAAAGAGAAATAATCATATAAAATAATTACCATGACTATGTAAAGTAGCTTTGCCTAAGGGCAGATTCACGTTCCAAGAGGCCCTCTTTTCCCCAAAGACTGTCAGATTTCCCAATTTTTCTATTAAGAGCTTTGTCCATCTTTGTGGGAGAGATTTGGCCCAGCCTGGGGAAGCAAAGGGTGTGGGGGATGGTTTGTGGGTTCTTTATGTTCTTGGTGAGAGAGAAGTGGAGCACCTTCCGCCTGCCTTGTGCACTCCCTTTGTGGAGACTGGCAATTAGACCCTTAGCTCCCTGGAGTCTCAGGGCAGCTGTCAGGAGCACAGCCCACTACACAGCCTCAGAACTGCATTTTGATTTTGCAGATGAAGGAAATGGCCTCTGAGGCTCACAGGATTGGGGGACAATGAGGCAGGGGCTCATACATACAGATATTTTCCTATAGGCTTTATAATTTGGCAAATCTACATTCAACTTTATTTACTTCAGGTCTGCTATCCGAATTGAGGAAAAGTCTACTGAATAAGAAAAAATTCATCTACCAGAACCTAGAATATATAGTTGATTGTGATGAGTTTAGTCAAATGAGTTACTTGCTATTTTATAGATCATGCATTCAGATATATCATTTATATAGCTACATATGTATATGTGAATAAAGGTAGGTAAATAGTATAGAGCTATAATTTTTCTATATATGTGTACATACACACACAGTTTTTAAACTATATTGTCTCTTTTATGATTCATTGTATAAATACTTAAAATATCTATGAAATACCAGAAAAATGTATTTAGACATATTAGTATTTGCCTATAGTTGCCAAAATAACTTTGTATCTATTATAATAATCAAAACAATTTTTTGCATTCTCAAACCATTTAAAAATTTGGCACAGAATTTGGGACTCGGAGTATTAATCTTGGGTATTTTCCGATAGCCTTTTAGTGCCTTGAAAACTTTGATTCTCTTTTAATTTCTTTGTATTTCCAGCCAAATTATATTCACAAATGTGTACTTAAATTTTTTATTAACGTGACTTCATACAGAAATGTGCCTATGTGTAGATTAGTAAATATTGCCAAGTTGAATGAACCAAGATGCCCCATTGCTAACCTTAAAATCCTAAAAACAGTTGAACTCTGGACCCACAGAACAATCTACAGAGGTCTCACCAGAACTGATCGAGCCCATTTGATCTGTTTTGTATTTTTCTCAATTCTCTTAGTCATGTCTTTCACAAGGAGAAGTTGAAAAAATAACTAGGTTGCGTTTTGACAAACTGAAGTCTACAGAACACATACTTAGCTAAGGACCCTTGGAATGTCACATGAGATGAAGTTTGTCTTTAGGGAAAATGTATTTCAAACAGAGCTAGCCAAAGCACTTTATTTTAAAATGTTAGCTTCTCTCTATTGAGAAAAATAAGAAAAGTTGTGCAAAAAGAATTAATTCCATCAAATTACTCTTCTGAGGTATTTTTATAATGAGTATGTTTGATTGAATAAACATTTAATTGAATCAAAATGCAAAAAAGCAAAACCATGTGCTTAAACAAACTTATTAAACTATTTCAGTGATTTTTAGTTTGGGTAATTAAACTTATTAGCTATATGCCTCTCCGAAATGTATATAATCTCCTTTTCTATCATCTTCAAAATTAGGGTTACAATCTATTGAAGAGAGTCCAATTGGTACCAATGGCCTATTTTGTGATCCTTTGTCAGGACTCCAAAATCTCCAATTAATATATTTTGTACTCCAGGATTAAACAATTTTATAGTCCTCTGTCTGACATCTGGTATTTCCTTATCTAAAGAAGGGAACCACTTATTGATATTCTGAACCCACTTGGTTTAGAATATTTTGCTGTCCACTTGTTTTAGAATATTTTGCTGTCAACTTTTCCTGGTTGATCTATGCCATTTCAATACGCATCTGATCTTTCTAAGGATACTGATGTGGGGCAGGGGACCAAACAGACATGTTGAGCTGAATGTTAAAATATACCCATAGTTCACAAAAGGAAAACGTGCCCCTGTTCAAATATGTTTGAGTTAAACATGAGACTTCTTGAGAAAACGGGTTTTCCTCTTCCATATCTAAGTCTTATTTAAAAAGTCTACTCAGAACTAAGGCAGTAGACAATTATATTCTTTTTATAATTTGTTCAGCTTAGAATCATGAACTCAATAATGTCTCCTACAGTTCTGTAATTTAGATGTACCGTGGTCCTTATATAATTTACTTTAGGTTCCTAAGTCACTTCTTGGGCAAGAAGACTCATTCCCCAAGGATTTTGTAATGCTTTAACTGGAATAGTAAATGTGATGGCAACTAGTATAGTTATTAACATATAGTAATAGTCAATACAGGCTAGTGGTTTTCTTTCATTATCTCTTCTGTCCATCCTTCCCATTTTCTTCATAAAGATGGATAAATGTGGGGGCATCCCAGGACAGAGATCTTTGAGTACATCCTGTTCCTCTCATGGCACAAATCTATCATTTGTACTCTCACTACCAGGCAGTCCTGAATTCCTAGGCAGTTGGAGCCACTTATTTCCAGTTTGCTCCTGTTCTGAATCAAGTCATGAACAGGTGAACTTAGAGGGCAGAGCCTGTTTGCTGGGAAGTGATTGAAGTGGCATTCCAGCCATGACTAATTTATTCAGTATTCAAAAATCAGTAATGATTCTTCTGTCACATCATTCTCCCAAATAAAAGGGAATAAAAATAAAGTAGAAACCTGTTTGATGCCTCAGGCATTTCAGTGTATTGTTCAGGTCAGTTCATTTCAATACTTAATTTGTGGCACTTCATTTAATGGAATCACTTAACACAAAAAAAGTTATTATAAAAATAAACAAATCTGGTTTCCTGGGGTTGGTATTTGACATTGCAGAACACTGAAATCTCTACTGCTGGCTAAACCATGTTTGGCACTCAGTAAGCAATTAAACTAAATTAATTTTGAATACTGGTTATGGATGAACTCTTACATATCTCAGTCTTGACTTATTTATATTGTAATTGAACTTAATAATGGATACAGGAATGATTCCTACATCATCACTCACAATGTAACACAGCAGAATATTACCTTGCAGATTGCAGATTGCCAAAGATCAAAGTAAAGTTAGCAGATATTAGAACTCTAAGAAAACTAAAGGTCACCTAGTCTAGTACATACTTTACATGTAAGGAAACTGAGGCTCAGAGAAGCTGAAAGACTTGCAAGAAGTCACACAGCTCCTTAGCAGCAAAGCTCATGGTTCAAATCTTAGTCTTCCAAACAAATACTTTTTCTTTTTAAATTATTTAATTATTGGTTGATAAATCACAAAATAATATATATTCACTTCTGAAATGTGTTAATAGGGAATTTGTCAACCTGTTACTTTAAGTGTCTTATCATATATTAAGTACAAAATAATTGTCCAGATCATATACTCACAGCTCCTATATACAGGATCAGGAAGATTGAAGTCAGGAAGGAAACGAATTGCTGTATGAACCCACATCCCTCTGTAGCCTATAGCTATGGTTACAGACTTTGTTTAAATATGTACACCTTTCTGGATAATAAACTCAGAAAGAAAGTCTTTCAGAGGCTGAGCAGGGAATTAAACAAAGAGGAAAGTGTATAGAAAGATAGGCCAAGCCTGTTGTTACTGAACCTGGAAAACTTTGCAAACCGTTCCAATTGTGTCCTCATGTACATCCGCAAAGTGATTGATCAATAAATATGGATGGCAAAGTCCATTCTAGGCAAGGCCCTATGGTATGAGCTCAAGAAATAAAAACGACAAGTCACAATTTCTGTCCAGTGCATAATAAATTACGTTAGAGAGGATAGCGCATGCAACTAATAAGATAAATAATAACAAAAATTGCACAAAAGAATTTCTAAATGCTTACAAAGCAAAAAAAAAAAAAACAAAAATGTTGTATATTACAAAACGAGAAAACATAGTTAGATACAGTTTCGGAAAACACAACCTAGAAAGAAGTAGCAGGACATTCACATAGATTAAACCATAGCAGGTGCTTTATATAGAAGATCTATTTTAATCTAAAAATCCTAAGAGACATTCTTATATAAGAAAGATGTAAAACATGACATTGCTCTTAAATATAAGGAGTTGTATAGAACTTAGCATTGTGCTTGGTATTTAGGAGAAATTTAATCTGTGTTGTTTGGGTGACTTAATACATTAGATAAATATATAAGAGGTAGAGAGGATAAGTACTCTCTCATCCACTCATTCTTTCTACCACATAGTCTTTTTATCTTCTTTCTCTTTTTCTCCATATTTGCTTTATTTTTTCTTAGCTAAAGACCAGCTTTCTCCTTCTGTAGTACATCTATTATAGAAGATGGACGTTCCAGAGCCCAAAGTATAAATGACCTCAGTTCAAGTAAAGACTCATCATTTCACTGTCTCCGTCCCAGTCCACAGTCTCAGAAGGAAGAATACAATTAACCCAGTTTAAGTTATGTGCATATTTCTGGTCTTATCAATCGTGACCAGGGCAGGAGTAGAACCATATAATATGAATGTGGCTGCCCACAACCACCTCTTGACTGAGAAAATCAGTTATCAGGCAGAAGAATCCCCTATGAGTCAGTTTTTCTCTCATGATTGCTCTTTGAGCAGAGCATATAAATCACAAAGTATCTAATACATCAAGGTTATATAGCTATCTAGTAGCAGAGCAAGGATTCAAACCTAAGTAAGTCTCAGTTCCAGAAACCCTGCAGTTAAACACTATACATACTGCATTCCCCAACAATTTAATTAAATATTTTCCTGTGATATTCCATTTTTAAGAATTAATTTTCTCAAGTATCTATTGCTTATATCTATAAATACCAATATAGTTCCTCAATAATGGGCTAAAATGAAAAAACATGCATGGGTAATTCATTCTTTGGGTTTACCTTGGGAATAATTTAATATTTCCTGTTTCAGAGTCTTGGATGAGATATGATTCAATGAATATCTCCAAAAGTCTTTATATTATGGGAATAGTTTATCTATATTAAGCAGCACCTCTAAATGTGAGTCACACATAGAAGACTTGTAGTTCAAAAAGTTTTGAGAACCACCAGTATTACTTAAGTTACTTTTATTATACCATTTATTAAATCATTGCGAACATAAAAGTAGGTATAAACTTCTTATGATTATAGCCCCTAAAGAAAAAAGAATTCTAAAAAATCCAAATTATTATCAAAACTACTGCAGAAATAAAATGTGCTTTCTACTGTGACTTAACCCATTTGTTTATTCACAGCATGTCACATCACGAATACTACCTATAGTACCATGTCCCATAAGGAAAGTTGTTTGACCCACACTCTTCTCTATTTAGATTACTATGGAATTTTCCTTTGTACCTGTTGGCTTATTGACATTGAGTCTTTTCTTGAGTGTACATCATTCATGTTTGCAATCTGCCCCCAGCTCTTTCCATCAGTAGCCCAAGACAAATGCATGACTCCACGTGGATAGGAGGTGATCATCTAGCTGAGACCAAAGTTGTTTGTCTCTTAAAGTAACCATTGAAATAAACACATAGAATTTAACAATCACTGATGAATTTACTTCTGTGGACTCACAGAAACACTGAATTTACACATAAATATAAGGTCACTGAAGTCACGAAACAAAACAAAAAAAAAACTTTGGTAACAAGGTTTTATATATAGCTGGTCTTTTTCCTAGACAATTTGGCTACTGGTACATGAATAATTGTGATTTGAGGTCAATCAAAGACTGCTCTAAAAATAAATCTTTAAAAAGCACTGCTCTCACTGGCATGGTAAAACACAACTGAGGAGTCACTCAATCATTGCAAAGCTCTCAAAATTGTCCTCCAGGACAATGACTACCCCGCTTTGCAGATTATTTCTATTCATACAGGGCAGGAAACATTCCCTGAAAGGCCTCAGTCTTAGTGTTCATCTCCTCCCACCATTTCAATGTTTAGGGAAATTTAAAAACAGATTTTGCAGGAGCGGCCAGATGGCTCAACTGGTTAGAGCCTGAGCTTTCAACAACAAAGTTGCCAGTTCAATTCCCGCATGGGATGGTGGACTATGCCCCCTGCAACTAAAAATTGAAAACGGCTACTGGACTTGGAGCTGAGCTGCACTCTCCACAACTATGAAGGACAACGACTTGAAGCAGATGGGTCCTAGAGAAACACACTGTCCCCCAATACTCCCCAATAAAATTTATAAAAAGAAAAACAGATTTTGCACATATACCCACACACACACACACACACACACACACACACACACAAATATGTGGGCTTTATCATCTATTTATTTTGAAAGGGGATCTATATTACACATTGAAGTATAATGTGGAGATTAATTTCACCCATATCAATTATTAGGACTGATGAATTGGTTATAACACTGGTTAGTTAAGTTTGGATGCAGCACCTTAGACAAGTCATGGTAAGATAGCAATTGTTAGGAAAATTACTATGCTGAGACTAGTTCATCCTTCTTTATTTCTTGTCTCAGTAAATAGAACCATGTTACATGCATTTTCCCAAGCCCAGAAGCCATCCTTTTCTTCTCTTTTCCCTATCACTCACAACGTATCATTTCTTTTGAGCGTACTGTTTAAATAACTGAAAGTCACAGGCGTTTCTTAACACAAGTATCCTAGTCCTACAGTCCAGCTCCACCTGTATTCCTTGTAATAAATTCCCAATGGTATCTCAATCACCAGCTTACCACACTCCACACACAATACATTCTCCAAATGGCAACCAAAAAAAATTCATAAATTCATCATGTTCCTGTCCCCAGAGCTTTCATGAACTCATTTCTCATAGGTTAAAAAGTTAATAAAGCTTGCACAGCACTCTATAAACTGTTACCTATATACTTCTTTAATCTCCTTTCTTGCTACCTCCATCGCCCACTCTAATTCTTCTTTCGGATACAATGCCTCACGTCTAAAACTTTACACTAATTCTTCTTCTTCCTGGGAAACCCTTCCTAGCCTCTGTGTCTCCCCCACTTGCATGTCTACATTTTATCTAGTACTAGAGTGATATGGTTGAGCAGTATAGTGTCAAGCTCTTAATGAGACTGATCCAGAATGAAGTCTCACTTGGCACTAACTCCACGTACTAGAGCATCTATTTACCTTCCAAATATCTTCATTAATATGGGTAATTTTAATACCTACTCCAAAGAGTCATTTTGTGGATTAAATGCAGTTTATAGGGAGCTGGACTCATACTAAGAATGTGGCAATTGTTAGCTAATCAAGGCGACAAAATTTCGGGCACTTTCTACTCATCCTTTAGGACTTAGGTGTCACTTTGTAAAGCCATTACTGATGTATTCCTCTGATTCCAGGTATGGCGTTGTTACCTGTCCTATAATCTCTTTTAATAGCCTATATTTTGCCTATCACAGCATTTATTATACCGTACTTTAATAACTAGTTTAATAGTATGTCTTTTCCGACAAACAGCACATCAGTCTGGTTCACTGACTAAAAAGTAGCTGTTATAGCATTCCTTCAAAAAGTATTTTTCTATTAGAATTAAGGCCAAGTAGCACTCACTCCAAAATTCATCTGCTTCTTATCTCTACCAATAGCCTGTGCAGAGCTTATTGAGCTTTGACTTATTTCTTTTCATACATTATCTCCTCACTTAAGCCTCAGGCTCTCATAGTTGAGATTTCATTCAAAAATATGCCATAGCATAAGGTTTAGTAAACCCAGTTCCAATACTCAAAAAAACAAAACACAAAAAACAAATATAAGAAGTGAAACGATACTAATTGTGCATCAATCCTATTAGCTTTACTTGGAATAGACACATTTTATTCAAAGCAACAAGATTTTAAAATTAGTTTATTTACTTGTTTGTTTCTCTGTGAGAACCTGAGAGCATTTTCTATCTATGTGACTCCTAAACATTAATGGCCACCCTAATTATTATGGTGATTTTCCTTTATGTCTTATCTTTTCATCCAAATGGTAGCTCCTAGACAGGAGGTATAATGTGTCTTATTTTTCTGATTCCCCACAAACTTAGAACAATAACTGATTTACTCTAACAGATAACCAATAAATATGGAATGACTGGTGCCTATGTTCATTTTTCACAGACTTCCTATATCTTCATTTTTATAAAATATGCTATTATTCCAACATTGTGTCAACTGAAACTGGTGTAGTGACTATCACTTTTCATTGGGTTGGGAAGAGTAATGAAGTGTGAGGATAAGGATGGGCCTGTTTTGGGGGTCCTTATTCCACTTATCTCCTCTTCAGGGTTGGTAAATCTCCTATCTAAGCACACAATGGCATTTTAAGTCAGGATTTCCCACAGGAAGCATTATGCCTTCAAGAGAGGAAAGAAAAAAATCATCACGGCATGCCAAGCAGGATGTCACTTACACTCGATTGGCCACGTCGTCAAGGTTCATTTCCATTAAGCTTTGTGTCAGTTCAGAAACTTTACACATGAGGTTGTGTATAGCAGCTACCACTGCTGACTGCCCTGGGGCTAGCCCAGAGTCCCAATCTTGTCATTGGTTTTCTAGAATGCCTCTGTAAAAATTACCCACATATGCTGGCCAGCCTCACCATTTGAGACAGAACTGTGGTTTGGTTGTATTTTTATAAATCACTCTCTAACGAAATGCTTACCATCTTTGAAATATTTAAATAGGAAAAATATAAAAATAAGAAGAGAGTGAAAATACTCATAGATAATGATACATGGGGGATAGATAGATGGCTATAGATAGAATGGATGGATGACTTCTGACATTAATAATAGAAAACAAATGTGAGAAGGGTATTGCTTTCAATTTCTGTCGAATGTTTCTAAAATGTGTCATGATAGGTGCATAAGAGAGATAGTGAGATTCTGTTTTTTAGTAGTGACCGTATTCAACTATTTGTGTCAACTTGAAATAATACAGAAAAAAAAAGAAACAAACCTTTAACCCAGATTAACAATAGATGGAGAGGGGGTAAAGGAGGATATGGAGGTAGGATGAGGGAGTAAGGCTATGTCCTTTTATTTTTTTGTTGGTGTAAACCCAAGAAGCCATATTGATTAAGAGTATAAGAAATCTACTTACTGTTTATTTACAACATTTCTATTTTAAAAGATTAAACTGCTTCAACCTACTGCCAAGTGAAATCCTCTAAGGCATTAAATAATATTGTACAAAACAGGATATTTTAATTTCACGGTTTTATTTTCTACCCTTAGTCTCACATTCACATGGTTTTTCAGCCACTTCATTCTTTAAAGATCCATCTTGAAATAGTCTGCCACTTAGATAATTTCATAAGGGAGTATTCAAAAGTTCCCCTCACAAAAACTATTAGGTTAGTGCAAAAGTAACTGCAGTTTTTGCAATTATTTTTAACCTTTTAAACTGCAATTACCTTTGCACCAAACTAATATTTCATACATTGCATAATGAATAAATTTACACTATTCATGATTAGTTCATTATCAAATAGAGTTCCATCAATAAGTTTTATGGTATTATAGATTGTAAATTTTATAAAGAGCAATGCATTAATTTAATATTGTTCAACAGCATCATGTTGTGAATTTGTGACAGTTAAGAAGGTAAATGATGACATAACACACACTGGTTTTGATAGAGACTTGGCAAGAATAAGGAGGTAATACATATATTATTATAGCTTAACTAATTGTCATTTTTCTTCTTCTTCTACTCTCTGTGATTTTATGTACGTTGTGTTGCTAGAGTTAACTACAATTTTCTTCATAGTTTGCAAAATATCAAGATTTATGACATCAAAGAAATAAATGTCACCCAAAGCTAAATGCAACAACTGGTGACATTTTGGACACCTCTGTGAGGGAAAGGAAAGTGAATTTATTTATGTGTATAAAACTTAGAGCACTATTTGCATTATGATATACAAGAGCGCTTGACTGTGTGTTACTATATAAATGGGATGAAAAACCAAACGAGTATAATGAACTGGTTGACAGTGGTTTGAGGATGCACAGAATACAAATAACCTTCCTTTATAGTGGAAAGCCCAAAATGGGTGAGGTTCATGCCACACGTCTCATCATAAAAGCTTAAGGGAGGCAACTGTCTTTCCCCAACTCCCAGACAACTAACAGAGGGGTCTGACTAGACCCAGCCAACTGAATGTTCCTGCCAAGTCTTTGAATCTTGTGCTGGTAATGCAAAGGCGTTGGGTTTGTCACAGATTATTGGTAGAGACGTCAGCAGGGCCAATAGTCCAGTAGGGTGTCAGTGAGTACAAGGTGGCATGATCTTGGTTTCGCCCTCCTTTTCCTTAGTTCCTGCTAGTTGTCTGTGACATGTTCTCTAAATGTTTGTTCAATTCCAACAGCTATTTGATGTTGATCTGACAAATTACATGTCTGCTTTAGTTGGAAGTAATACTTCTTGTTTACAATTAGATATTTAACAAGTACCTATTTTACTTTTTTATTCTCTATAGATTTAACATTCCTTCAGGAAAAATTTAATAAGAAGTGCTTACTTTCCAGAAAAATTTTCAGGAGTGTATCAGTTGCTTTCCCTGTGTAGCACTTTTGACTATCTATTTTTTTCTATTGCTTTCTTGGAGCAAAGAATGAGATTATTTTCTGTGACTCCAGTAATATGTCCTATCAGACCTTACAAAAGCGGAAAGCCAGTCCTTAGTGTAGCGATTTATGTGATTGCCTACCGATATAATTCAGTGGCACCCAGCCTGCCTTCGATGCCAATATTTTGCATCCAATTCTATGAATCAAGTTATCATGTTTTTAAAATAGCCTTCATAAAAGTGAATCTTTATAGGAATAGGTACATCCACATGAATACTATAAGTTCATCTTGTTCTGAGTTAGTTATCTAGAAAAAAGGAATCATCTAAGAAAGCAATATAAAAGAAAAATAAAGTGAGATTTGGATCATGAGAATATTCAACAATTCAGTGGTATTGTTCATAAGTCAGTGCATTTTCATGGAAGGATAGAAGAAGGGATAGATTTATCTAAGTTTTGCTAGATGTTGAGGAAAGTCACTAGAGGGAGTATTGAGTATCTAGCGATGTGTGAAAGCACTTGAGAAAAGTTAGAATCAACAGGGATGCTTGGTATAATGAATAAGTCAGCTTCTCACATTTTGTAGATGACACAATTCTTTATATAGAAAACCTTAAATACTCCACCAAAAAACAATAAACAAATACAGTAAAGTTGCAAAATATAAATCAATGTACAAAAAATCCATTGCATTTTTACATACTTGTAACAATGAAGTTTTAGAAAAATAAATTTAAAAAAAATCATTTTGCATTTGCAACCAATAGAATATAATACCTAGGAATAAACTTAACAAAGGATGTAAAGGACTTATACACTGAAAACTGTAAGACATTTAAAAACAAATTGAAGAAGACACAAAGAAATGGAAAGATATTCTGTGTTCATGAATTGGAGGAATCAACATAGTTAAAATGGCCATATTACCCAAAGTAATATAAATATTTAATGCAATCCCCATCAAAATCCTAATAGCGTTTTTTAAAGAAATAGAACAAAAAATCATCAAATTTGTATGAAGTCACAAAAGACCCTGAATAGCTAAAGCAATCTTAAAAATAAACAGAACAAGGCCAGAGGCATCACACTCTCTGACTTCAAATTACACTACAAAGTGACAATAATCAAAACAGCATTGATTGGCAGAACAGAAACGCAAAGCAATGGAACAGAATTGAGAAACCAGAAATAAATTCACATATATATATGGGCAAATAATTTTTAACAAAAGAACCAAAAGCATATTGGAGGGGGAAAAAGCCTCTTCAATAAATTGTTCTGGGAAAATTGGAAAGCGACACACAGAAGAATGAAACTAGACTGCTATTTGTCACCATACACAAAAGTCAACTCTAAATTGATCAAAGACCTATATATAAGACCTGAAACAATAAAATGCGTAGAAGAAAGCATAGGTACTAAACTATGGACCTTGATCTTAGAGAGGATTTCATGAATTTGACCTCAAGGCAAGGGAAGTAAAAGCTAAACTAAATGAATGGGACTTTATCAAACTAAAAAGCTTCTGCACAGCAAAAGAAACCATCAACAAAACAGAGGCAAGCAACTGAACAGGAGAAGTATTTGCAAACAACACTTCCAATAAGGGGCTAATATCCAAAATGTATAAAGTACTCACACAACTCACCAACAAAAACAAATATTCAATTAAAAAAGGGAGAAAGGACCTGAACACATACTTCTCCCAAGAAGACATACAAACAGCTAATAGATGTATCAAAAAATGCTCGACTTCACTATCTATTTGGGAAATGTTAATCAAAACCACAACGTGACACCACCTCGCACCGTTTAGAATGGCTATTATCAACAAGACAAGTAATAGCAAGTGTTGGAAAAGTTGGAGGAAAGACAGAACCCTCATACACTCTAGTAGGAATGTAAATTGGTACAGCCACTATGGAAAACCACATGGAGGTTCCTCAAAAAATTAAGAATAGAACTACCATACAACCCAGTAACCCGTCTTCTAGAATCTATCGAAAAAATTTGAATACATTTATTCGCAATGATATATGTACCTTCTGTTCATTGCAGCATTATGCATGGTGGCCAAGACATGAAAACAACTGAAGTGTCTTTCGATAGATAATTGGATAGAGAAGATGTGATATATATATATATATATATATATATATATATATATATATATATATATATATATATATATATATATATAATGGATTATTACTCAGCCATAAGAAAAGATGAAATACTTCCATTTGTGACAACATGGATGGATCTTGATATTATCATGCTAAGCAAAATAAGTCAGGCAGAAAAAGTAAAGAACAATATTATAATATTTTACTCATATGTGGGATATAAAACTGAAAGCAACAAATGAACAACATAAACAAACAAAAACTCATAGATACAGACAACTGTTTAGTAGTTATCAGAGGGAAAGGGGGGAGGGAGGACATAGAAAAGGGAAAAAGGGGTCAAATATGTGGTGATAGAAGGAGATTGACTTAGGGTGATGAACACACAATGTGATATATAGATAATGTATTATACAACCGGACACTTAAAACTTATATAATTTTATTAACCAATGCCAACTCAATAAATTTAATTTAAAAAGAGGGGTGTAAAGCACTGTGTACAGTATCTTGTAAAGAATGTCTTGTGGTACATGTGATAAAATAAGGTTAATATTTCTAGACTTCCACACACTGGCCAATTTTTTTGAGGAGTCTTTTTATAAGAATATGTAATTCTACCTGCAGGAATTCTTTTTGGCTATGTTCTTAAGCTATGGGTCCTGGTGGTTAATATAATTTTTATATTGTTGAGGGCAGGATTAGGAATTACTATTACATTCTGATGCTCTTATCTATTAAATAGAACTACATGGAAAAAAATTTGAATTCCTTATCATAAAATGCATCATCTTTACCTTTCCCTAAGACAATAGGCAACATTTATAATTGTTTTTCCCTTTGACTCTTGAATACTAGACATAGAGGATTATGGAACTGGTGTACTTGATTTCAATTTGTCTGGGTGTATGATTCCATTTAAAAAATTATTAGCATTAGTATGGGACCCATTAGTATGGGTCCACTAAGATACTGAAAGTACACACACACACACACACACACACACACACACACACACACTAGTATAATTGGATGAGACTATTTGAGATATACCAAACTATAACTTCTCTATTTCATACACTTGCCCCAGAAATCCAAAGTGCTGCAGTTGCACTATGGAGGAAAGGTAGTTTCCAATAGAAGTTACAAAATTGATGAAAATTTCAATCTACAAGCTATTGTTTCAAATACATCAACTAGTTTACTCCATTGAAAGCACACTGTTTATGTTAGGATTTGGGGTGTGATAATTTGAGTTTTGCTTAAAAAGTAAAACACAAAATACAAGGTATCATCATTATTTTCTTGTTTTCAATGAAAACAACTAACTCTAAAATATGCTTCCCTGGGGGGAAAAAAAAACACCTATGTGTGATTGTGTATAATTGGATAAATCAAAAATAAAGAAAACAAATAAAACATTAGTTCACTTCCAGCATATGTTGACATTAACGAAACTATTTTGTTATTATTATTGAAATATGTATTAGTCTGAGGGAAAAACTCTTTATATTTTAATTGCATGAACATTTTTATGAAATAATTTTATCTGCCAAATTCTCTAACACCTTATTTTCTAGCTGAAATGGAATCCACAAGGTATTCTAGCTCCGTGAGCATATTGCTTGTGTCGCACACTTGTGCTTCTGTGAATATGATGCTAAGGACAGTGCCCTTCATCAGTGGAAAACTTACTTTATCTCACCCATTTTCTATGGTCACCTTCCCAGACCACTCAGGCTGCCCTAAAATCCTTTAAATGATTTCTCATTACCTGTTCTGTTACATTCAAAGTGCCTATCACAATGTATAATTCTGATGCCCATCTTTTTTCTTGTTTATTGGTTATCATCCTCACAGGAATGTAAACTTCCTGTGGAAAGAGTCTTCTCTGTTTTTTAATGCTATAACACCAGTATTTGGCACATAATGTGTGCTCAATAAATATTTGCAGGGATTAATACTGCTAGCCTCTGTCTTCTCCAGCCCTACAGAAGCTGAGGCACTGAATCACTTTTTCTGCAGGCTCAAATCCAACCAGTTCCTGAGTCAAACCAGGGTATATACTGCTGATGTTTTCCATAACACTGATTAGTCTGAAATTAGTCTTTGTGTCATAAATTGTATATCCAAGGAGTGTGTGGTTAGTGAGTTTCCACAGTCACAGTTTTTCCCCTCTCCTTGTTCCTATCCCCCTCGGGTAGTCTGTATGCTTTCAACCTTATGGCATCTCAATTTCCTGCCATAGCTCACGATCTGGGGGCTTAAAAATATGGCTAACCTTTGGAATCCCCTGATTTTGGAATCTAGTTCTTACCTTCATTCAGAAAGAGAATTATGACAATCAAATTTCTCTGTCTTCCTGGGGTTCCATTTATGAGGAAATAAAGTTAGAGACTTTACAGCTTCATATAAGAAATACTTTCTAGACAGCAAGATGAATTAAGTCGTGAAAGATTATTAGACAAAGAAAAAGAAACTATCTTTGTTAATCATTAAGTATCAAATTTACATTCTATTTTGAATAATTTTAGCTTGTTAAAGATGAAATCAAGTCTCCTGTTAGCCTTTGTATGACTCTGCCTATTGAGCCCCTAAGTTATTAAGACTTAGTCCTTTCAGAATAATGATGAAAAGTATTCATTTAGTTAACATTTGGACACTTATATGCTAGGCTCACAAGAGAAAATGTGGATCTTCACTTTAAAAAATCATGTAAGTTTTTTTCTAATATTGGTCAGAAGGCTTTCCTCTAACTCATATACTTCCCAGTGAAAAGTCCCATAAGATATTTCTTTATAAGACACTTATATTTCTTGGTAACAGAAAAGAAACCTTTTTTATCCATTATCCTATTACTTAAATCCCAAGATGTATTACTTCCCACACTCAGAAGCTATGCTCCTAGTTGTGTAACTACTAATTGGATGATTCTGAGCACTAATATCGACACTCTGAATTCATTTCATTTCCACCTGCCACCCCCTCTTAGTTGGGTGGTAGGATGAAGTGTCCAGGAAAGGCAAATAGGCAGGTTACTTGTAGCCACTCTCTGCTTCCACAATAAGTCAGGTCTTAATAATCATGGCCCTTTCCCATTGAGCCTCAGAAACATCCTGAGTAAAGCCATTAAGGTAGTTGTTCCCAATCAATTGAAACTCTAATATGGGAGGAAAATTACTAATTCATCCATGAAATAGTCTATACTGTGGCTCCAATATGACCTCAGTGGCCCAGGTCCCCCTGAAGAGTGAGGGGTCCCAACCTAACAGGCTTCCCAGGGGTCCTGTGCTGGGAAGAGGAGTCCCCACAACATCTGGCAGTGAAAATCAGCAAGGATCCCAGTGAGATATAAAGTGGCTGGAAACCCAGATGTCCTTATAAATGGTCCACATATAGACTCATTCATTTGCAGGCACTCACCCTGGTCTCTGTCTCAGGGACAATGACTCCAGAGGTGCCAGAAACATACAGGGAAATACTGATTTGTGTGGTTTCAGAGTGAGTGATAGAGAGACAGCTGCCTTTATCCTAGTGTGGAGCCTGCCTCACATGTAGGTCCCTTAGGGCCATACCAGAGATAGCATTGGTCTAGTAAACTCTACATGTGTGTGCAGCACCTTGGTGACTCCCTTGGACCCCACTGAGCTAGTGCTGCATGATCTAGGGCACCCTCAGCTTCTGGGGAGCCAGCCCCACCTTACAAGCTGCAGGAGGCTTGTATAGTAGCAGATGGCCTGCGGTGGCATGCAGTCAGCCCTAGCTTGTGCTGTAGCCCTTCTTGGGCAGCTCTGGGGAATCTGTAAACCGAGGCAAGCAGTGGCTGGCTGTAGTGCTCTCAGAGTACATTGCAGACTGGTCACAGGGTTTGGCACGGGTACAGGAGCTGAATCTGTGTTAACTTTTTAAAAACCACTGGTCACACCCTGTGATTCCCTGGGACCCTGCCCCACCCAACTCAAGTGGCATCACTGTGCACACAGTCAACACCAGGTCAACCAGCCCAGCCCACACTCCTAAGGAGGCTCTTTCAGCTGCTGAGCCTTCCAGGCAGCCAGTAGGTGGCAACAGGCCTAGTGGGGCTCTGTGCCTTTTGTTAAGCTACCCCAGGCCTGATAATGATGGCAGCAGACCTTGGTTCACAGCGAGGTCACCCTCAGAGGCCTCCAGGTACAACAAAGGTAGTAACTAATTGCATATAGCTTTGTAGCTCCTACCATGTATTACTGGGTCACAGAAACGGTCACAGAAACAGATGAAGTTGGCCTGCACTGGAGCACCTCCCAAGAGGAACAAAAAACAACACATCCAGAGGCTTGCCTCAAATCACAACAGAGCACTACCCAATTAACCTGACAAGGGGTACACCCAAAGGGTGGTATAAACAGGCACAAGAGCTAACTCAGGCAAATCCCCTTCTGAGGGGTTAGCTCCCACACAGGAACTCATATGCTATGGGAATAGCCAGTCCTCACAGCCAGTCAGCCTGAGAGTCAGTGCCACCTACTATGTGCCAAAAGCAAATCAAGCTCAATTACAACAAGAGACTACACACAACACACAAAAGGAACACTCCCAGAACACAAGCACAGATGATCAGAGAGACTATGCCACTAGACCACACAGAATACCTACTACATAAGACCACCCAGTGAAGACTGAGAGACATAGAAGTTCTACCTAATACATAGAGGCAAATACATAGAGACAACCAGAATAAGGGAAAAAAGAAACACGTCCTAAATAAAAGAACAAGAGAAAACTCCAGAAAAATAACTAAATGAAATGGAGGCAACCAACCTAGCACAGACAGAGTTTAAAACACTGCTTATAAGAATGCTTCAGGAACTTAACGAGAGCTTCAACAAGGAAATAATAAGCATAAAGAAGGATCCAGAAACCATAAAAATGTCAGAAATAAAGCATACAATAACTGAAATGAAGAATACACTAGAAGCAATCAACAGCAGATCAAATGAAGCAGAGGATCAAATAAGCAATTTAGAAGACAAGGTAGCAGAAAACACCCAATCAAAACAACAAAAAGAAAAAAGAATTAAAAAAACAAAACAAAAAAAAGAGTTTAGGGGACATCTGGGACAACATCCAGTGTAACAACATTATTCACATCATAGGGGTACCAGAAGGAGAAGTAAGGGAGCAAGTAATCGAGAACCTATTTGAAGAAGTAATGACTGAAAACTTCCCTGATCTAGTGAAAGAAATAGACACGAAGCCCAGGAAGCACAGAGAGTCCCAAACAAGATGAACCCAAACAGGCCCACACCTAGACACATTATAATTAAAATGATAAAGGTTAAAAATAAAGAGAGAATCTTTGTTTTGCTAAAAGCAGCAATAGAAAGACAACTAGTGACTTATAAGGGAGCTTCCATAAGACTATCAGCTGATTTCTCAACAGAAACTTTGTAGGCCAGAAGACAATGGCAAGAAATAGTCAAAGTGATGAAAGCCAGGGTCTACAACCCAGACTATGCTACCCAGCAAGATTATCATTTAAAACTGAAGAAGAGATAAAGAATTTCCCAAACAAGAAAAACCTAAAGGAATTCATTACTGCCAAGCCAGTATAATAAGTAATATTAAAAGGACTAATTTAAGAAGAAGAAGGGAGAAAACAAAAAACAAGCAAAAGAAGATCAGTAATATGAATAATAAAATGGCAATAACTATATACCTATAAATAATTAGTTTAAATATAAATGGATTAAATGGTCCAATCAAAAGACAGAGGGTACCTGAATGGATAAGAAAAGATTCATACATATACACTTTACAAGAGACCCATCTCAGATTGAAAGACACACATAGACTGGATAAAAAAGGAGTAAAAAAAGATATTTCATGCAAATAGAAATGAAAACAAGCCTCGGACAGCAATAGAAATCAGACAAAATAGACTTTAAAATAAAGATTATAATAAGAAACAAAGAAGGATATTATATAATGATAAAGGGATCAACCCAACAAGAGGACGTAACCCTCATAAACATCTATGCACCCAACATAGGAGCACCTAAACATATAAAACAAATATTGATGGACATAAAGCAGAGATCAACAGTAACACAATCATAGTAGGGTACTTTAACACCCCATTGAGACAAATGGACAGATCTTCCAGACAGAAAGTCAACATGTAAACAGTGGCCTTAAGTGACACATTAGACTGGATGGGTTTAATTGATATTTTTAGAGCATTTCATCCCAAAGCAACAAAATGCACATTCTTTTCAAGTGCACATGGAACATTTTTCAAGATAGACCACGTTAGGCCACAAAACAATTCTCAACAAATTTAAGAAGATTGAAATCATATCAAGCATGTTCTTTGACCACAATGGTTTGAAACTGGAATTCAATTACAAAAAAAAACAACCCGAAAAGCACACAAACACATGGAGGTAAATAACATACTACTAAACAATGAATGGGTTAACAATGAGATCAAAGGAAGAAGTCAAAAGACACCTTGAGACAAATGAAAATGAAAACACAATGACCCAAAATATGTGGGACACAGCAAAAGCAGTTTTTTTGTGTTTGTTTTTGTTTGTTTGTTTGTTTTAATAGCAAAGTAAACCACCAATGTAACAAAAAGACAATCTACTGAATGGGAGAAGATGTTAGTCAATGATACATCTGATAAGGGGTTAATATCCAAAATTTATAAAGAAATCATACAACTCAACACCAAAAAAACTAACAATCCAATTTAAAAATGGGAAAAAGACTTGAATAGTCATTTCTCCAGAGCATCATCTGACTACTAGATATACAAAAATATGCTCAATGTCACTAATGATCAGAGATATGCAAATTAAAACCACTATGAAATATCTCCTCACACCTACCAGAATGGCCATAATAAAAAAATCAACAAATAACAAGTACTGTCAAAAATGAGGAGAAATAGGAACCCTCATGCACTGGTGGTGGGAATGCAGATTGGTGCAGCCACTATGGTAAATGGTTTGGAGGTTCCTCAAAATATTAAAAATAGACCTACTTTATGACCCAGCAAGTCCATTTCTGGGTATTTATCTGAGAAAATCCAAAACACTAGTTTGAAAAGATATATGCACCTCTATGTTCATTGCAGCACTATCTGCAATGGTCAAGATATGGAAGCAACACATGTGTCCATCAATAGACAACTGGATAAAGAAGTACTAGTACATATATAATGGTATATTACTTGGCCATAAAAAGAATGAAATCTTACCTTTTGTGACAACAGGATGGACCCAGAACATATTATGCTAAGTGAAATAAGTCAGTCTGAGAAAGACAAATACATATGATCTCACTTATATGTGGAATCTGAAGAACAAAATAAACAAACAAACAAAACAGAAACAGACTCATAAATACAGAGAACAAACTGATGGTTACTAGATAGGAGGGGGGTTAGTGGGGCTGGGTGAGAAAGGTTAAGGGATTAAGAAGTACAAGTTGATAATTATAGGAGAGTCACAGGGATGTAAAATACAGTATGGGGAATATAGTCAATAGTATTGTGTGAACTATGTATAGTGTCAGATGTGTTTATTGTGGGGGATCACTTCCTAAATTATATAAATGTCTAACAACTGTGCTGTACACCTGAAACTAATATAAAATAATATTGCATATCAACTATAATTTTAAAAAATACAGGGATGTGTGGTGCAACATGGGAAATATAGTCAATAATGTTGTCATAACTACATCCAGTGCCGGGTGAGTAGTAGACTTGTTGGGGTTATCACTGTGAGTTATGTAAATGTCTTATCACTATGTTGTTTTGTATGTCTGAAACTAATTTAAAAAATTGGAAAAATAAATAAATACAAGTAAGCCAAGGGTAAACTGACATGTTCCCACTCCTTATAAATGCCTATTAAAATAATTCTGTTTCCCAGAGAAAGCAGAGTAGCATTCATATATGGAGGATACACTTTATTACTCTATAGATTTTCTGTCAGAAAGTAAATAAACAGAAAAAAATCTACTGGAATGGAACATATTCTCAATAACACACTAGAGACTATTTATTCTGTAAAACAAAATCATGCTAGTACAATGAGCAAACAGGCTAAGATTAGGAAAAAATTATAAGGAAATTTTTTAATGGTCGACTTAGAAATTGACAGTGATTTGGCTATTTGATTCATCTGGAATCTGTTTTCTTGTGGGAGGTATGATATGAGAAAAGAACATAACTTGACTCTTGTGTTACACATGGAGATATACTGCAAATACCCCACTTCGAGAAAGGCTATGATGCCCCAGGTACTGTGGCAAATATCCTCCATCTGTCAGTTCTTCCAAGGTTTCCTCAGCTACCAGAGTGATGCTGTGTCCAAGGATACAACCTTCTTTTATTGGCGGGGGTCGGGGTGTGGGGGTGAATGAGCTATAGAGTGTCATAGAGTCTGGACATTTTGGCCATGAGTCAACTTGATCAAACCTTCATTAGAAATGCTCCAGCCTTCTAAAGGCCCCAGCTTTGTTGGGCTTACCTGGCAATTCAGCTTCTCATTTTGCCCAATGCTGTTATCTAATCCCACCCTTTTCCTCCCAACGATTCTGTTTTTCCCCAGATACTATTATCTAATCATTTGCCTGCACAAAACTTCATCTCAGTATATGCTTCCAGAGAACTGTACTATAATATTTGGCACCAGGAATATTCAAAAAAAGAAAGTGATATCATGTGGTTTTGCAGCTAAATTACTCACTATCCATATGTCAATGAAGACACCATTACTCGTAGTAGGTAAACACAGAAAGTCCCAGGCTCAAGGTGGTGGTCCAATTGTTAAAACTCTCATTGATGGTAAATTGGGAGGATATGCCAATGGAGGGGAATGCTCGAACTACCACAGTGTATCAGATGTTTCAAAAGGATGGGTATGGGAACACTACTGCTAAGCACCATTGACATCCTAGAAAGACAGTGAAAAGTTATGGACCTTCAAAAAGTAATTGAAAAACAAATATTGACAGCCTTGGACCTCTCCAGTAGCTTATGTAGAAACTCTCCTGTAAGAGGACAGGGAAAATTGAAGACAAGAACCAGAACTTAATAAGAGTTAGATTAACTCCATAGAAGCTTAAAACCCAACTAAGTCAGCTCTATTATGCCAAAGTCCTGGCCCTGGATGTAAAATAAATAGCATTTTGACGTTTCGTAAACATATCTAGGTATATGTCCCTGAAAATTCTGCATATTTAGAACACTTTGAACCCTGTGGTCTGCAGAAGTTACCCACCTTTTGATATTAAGAGTTAACATTCCCCTTTTGTAAAGCAAATGCAGAGCCTTCTCTGCCACAAAATAACTTCTCTCTCTCTTTCTCTCTCTCTCTCTCTCTCTCTCTCTCTCTCTCTCTCTGTCTCTCTCTTTCTCACACACACACACACACCACACACCCCCATACACACACAGCTTAGGATTCACCCCATCTCCCTTCCTGGTCTCTAGGCCTATAACATGACCCAGCCAAGACATTCAGGGACTGATAAGAGAGGAAAGGGACTCAACCTTAAAGGAGAGGGGAGACCTAGTCAACATGGGCCAGCAGGAGCCAGAGGAGTAAGGGAGTAGCTTTCAGGAGAGCTTGATCAAAAAGTCTCCCCTGAAATTAATTTTTAAAAATTAATTTTTAATACATAAAATTGAATAGATATGTGTGAGCGTGTATTAAAAGGCTACTTCAGAAATAAAAGATTTAACACCCTGCCAAAGATTCCAGGAAATGCTGTTAATTGACTACAAGGATGTCTCCTACAAGGGTGGAAAAAGCAATGGCTCATGCTATTCAAAGTTGAGCTAGAGTATCACAAACTATACCAACTCGTGGCCTCTATGGCAGCCTCTGTGCCAGATATCTTTTTTATACAGTAATTAATATAGCCTCAGATTCCTTGTATGCTATCAGGCTGCTGATTTGGTAAATCAATACTTCCATTCAGAAAGAAGAATTAGATATATTTTCATTCACATGGAAGGGGCAATAATATACATTTGCCATTTCCTGCAAGGGCTACCTTAATTACAGTTCTGTCATAAAATAAAGAGATGAGGTGTGTCTTTATACTTCCCATAAAAAATCATGTTGCTTCATCACATTGATTATATGCTCATTGAGTTGGAAGAACAAGAAATTGCTAGCATTTAGAGAGACAAGTGTGCTTCAGAAAGCAGAGATAAACCCTATGAACATTCATGGGCTTATCATATTTGTAAAAGTTTTAGGAATTCATTAGTCACAGTCCTTTCAAAATAAAAGGCAAATGATTGAATTTTTCACCTCCTACCATGAGGAAGGAAACATAACACTCGTTAGCCTGCCATCTTTGAGTCGATCTAGAGCAAGAATGGGCACCCCACCAAATTCATGTTTTAGGGCTAGATGTACTACCATGTGGGCCATATGATTCAGCAGATTCTATGACATTAAGACCCAGAAGATCCCATGGTATCAGTGATAGGAAATGATTTAGAAAAAGAATTACAATGCAAGCCCCTGGGATTCTGAAAAAAGGCTTTGTTATATGCAGTGGTGATTAAGACATAATTTGAGAAACAGCGTGTAGCATGCTCTTGGGCTCTGGTAGAAATGGAGAATTTGACCATAAGACACCAACTAAATATCCATCTTAAATATCTCAGTTTGAGCTGAGTTCTTTCAGCCCTTTCAAATCATAAAATTAGGCAGAGATGCAGCAATTAAATGAAGTGATACACCCAGATCAAGCATAAATATGTATTATGAATTCTGTTTTCCCAGAATTCATATATTGAAATCATAACCCCCAGTTCCTCAGACTGTGACTATATTTGGTGATAGCGCCTTTAAAGAAGTAATTAAGTAAGACTAGAACTACCACGTGACCCAGCAATCCCTCTCCTGGGTATCTACCCAAAAAATCTGAAAACATTTATCAGTAAAGATATATATGCTTCAATGCTCATCGCAGCTTTATTTACGGTGGCCAAGACATGGAAACAACCAGTGTCCCTCGAAAGATAATTGGATAAAGCAGATGTGGTATATATACACAATGGAATACTATTCTTCCATAAGAAAATATGAAATAGAACCATTTGTGACAACATGGATGGATCTTGAGATTATTATGCTGAACGAAATAAGTCAGACAGAAAAAGTCAAGAACTATATGATTTCACTGATGTGTGGACTATAAAACTAAAAACAACAAAAGAACAAGACAAATAAATGTAGAAACAAAAACTCATAGACACAGACAACAGTTTAGTAGTTACCAGATGGTAAGGGGGCAGCGGGGATGGTAGATAAGGGTAAAGGAGATCCAATATACTGTGATGGAAAGAGAACTGACTCTGGATGGTGAACACACAATGTGACATATAGATGATGTATTACAGAATTGTACACCTGAAACCTATGTGACTTTACTAACAGTTGTCAACCAAAAAACTTTAATTAAAAAAAAATAATTAAGGTAAAATGAGGTTTTATGTGTGGTTCCTAATCCAAAATGACTGGTATACTTATAAGGAAACTAGGACCCAGAAATACACAGAAGGAAGACCATGGGAAAACACCCAGAAAAAGATGGTCATGTACAAGGCAAGCCAAGCATAGAAGCCCTCAGAAGAAACCAATCCTGCTGACACTTTGATCTTGGATTTCTAGACTCTATAATTACGAGGAAGTAAACTTCTGTCATTGAAGGCACTCAGTCTGTGGTGTTTCGTTACAGCAGTGCTAGCAAACTAATACAGCATGGACAGAGGGTATAACAAGCTGCATGAGCAGAGAGTCCAGACCCACATGTTGTCCACTGCTGTTTAACAATGGCCCTTCTGTAACTCTCACCCATGTCCATATGGAGGATCCTGTACATAAAGGAAGGAAAAAGCCAGGAAAAAGCTACAAGGAAGCAACAGAATATGGATAACAGTATAGTCTTTGTCATCAGATGAACCCAAGACCAGGTTCGTGTCTTGACACTGTCACTTTTCACTCTGAGGGTCAATTTCTTCATTTATAGAATTGAATTAATAAAAGTAATAATACTCTCAAGTGGTCATAAAAATTAAATGAGACAGTGTATATAAATAGCTTCCCACATTACTTGACAGTTAATGATTATATTATCATTATATGTGTAAATGATATTTTCACTACAAATACATATATATGTATATATATATACACACACACAGATGCACACACACATATATACACATATAAACACACACCTACATAGACACACAAACATGCTTCCCCTACTGCAACTCCCAGTAAAGAACTTTGCATTTTGTGACATAAATTTCATCTAGTAAAATGATTAAATTAGACCCAATATTTCAGCCTATGAAGAGCTTTTTTTTTTTTTTCTCTCATTAAATTTATTTTGATTCCACATTCTGGCACCTAGCAAGTTCACAGTTTCGCCCAACTTGATATCAAACCCAAATTTGATAAATGTGTCATCTTGATCCTTGAGAAAATTAATACTTAGTAAGCAGGTCTATGGTCTTTTCTTTTTCCACTTATTGCATTTTCTAAATATACATTGTTCAATTTTATTAGCAAAACATTACTGTTAATAGGAATCAGAGTTTTGATCCCATAAATGCATTTCTGGATTCATGCTGTTTCTCTTGTTCTTTATTTTGCTTCTTCTTAAAATTTTAGAGATCTTTCTATTCCTATAGACCAAGTTCCAATTTTAGATGGAGGAATTTTTCAGTGCGCTGTGCACCTTGTCTGCAGCCATGAGATAGAAAACTGTTTGTTATTTTTCAATCCAATCTTCGCTTTTAGTCTACCGTTTAAATGCCAGGTGGCAAAAACATTCTGTGAAAGCACGGAGAAGAAAATTAACATTTTTTCCTTGTGCTTAAACTACCTAGGGAAATTTCCCAGTAACACATAGTTCTATGACCAAATCATGATGGAAAAATAAATAGTGACATGGGTCAAAAGAATGTCAAGCAGCTTGAAAGCTACCTAAACAGCCCCTTACATCTCAAGGATTTCTGTGCACTTGGTCCCAGTCCTGTCAATCTGCTAAGTTACTGATGCTTCACTCTATGAGGTCAGAGTTATAATTTCTCACACCATTATGACAAATAGCCCAAAAAAGCCTGGAGCATTTGCACCACAAAACACTTCCCCAAAGAACTGATGATTCATGTATAGACAATAGGGAATAAATGGGACCTGCAATGATTAAATATGGAGATATTTTTGAACCAGTATCTATAACATAGCAAAGTTTCATGTCAAGTCTGAAAAGTCTTAGGGACCCAAGTAGACAGGCAATAGTCACATTAATAGTATCTGATGTCTTAATGAACCTATATTTTATGCTGCTTCTGCGTTTTATGAAGAATTTGGTCAGTTACATTTGCTAGAAACAGCAAGGATTTTGTCAATTATAACACAGAAACCAAGAGGGAAATTTTCTGTTGCTGTGGATTTTATGATACCATTATGAGGTTTTCCTCCAAAACTATATAAAGTAAAGAAGTTTAAAATTTTTGCTTTCTTTCATCAGCCCTTTAACCAAAATTGGGTCTACCATTAAAAAAAGAATTGCACTAAAGATTTTAAACAATTACTTATTAATTTGATTAAATGGATTCTGTATACATATGCCATTCAAGTTTATAAATTCATGTATGTTATTTGATCATCACCTGTTCATTAATCATGATTTTTTAGACATAAGTTGGAGAAACTCAAATTAAATCAGCTTAGACAAAAAAAGGAATTTCTTGGCGGGAAGCTAGAATGGTTCAGAGAATGAAGGGAGGGTATAACTAACTGGTGAGAAAGAACATCTGAGTCTGGCCAAAATGAAATAACAGAGACTGGATTTAATCCCATGCATAAAGCAAACAAACAATAAAAGTATACTCAATATATACAGAAAATAACAGTTTTCAAAGCAATGGGTATCAGACAACTAAGGATAACTAACAATTTCTGTGAGATGCGAAACAAAGGAGGTAAGCCTGGTGGTTGCCCCAGGTAACCAGCTTGACAGGGTTTCTAGACTGTAGTGCAGACAGAGGGAACTGAGGCAGAGCCAGCTCACTCCCTACATTTAAGAACTGTGTGTCTGGGAAGAATCAAGATACAAGGCTGTGCAGAACAGACTACCAGAGAGGAGAAAGCTGCAAAAAGAGAAACCTCTGGAGAATTGTAGAGCATCATCTTCCATATTCAGCAAAGTACTGATGGGTAAAAGTGTGTGAGAAAACTATCCAAGGTTGGAGAAGAATCATCTGGGATGATTAGACCAAACAGTGTCAAGGGCCAGGAATCATGCTGGCTTCCATCAGCTAAAATGAAACTTCTCATGAGTCATGGGATACTGAGTAGAGTACTCAGATTCTTGCCTCAGTAATGAGGACTGTTTAGGTCTAGACTTAAATTCTGTTCTTGTCCCACCAAACAAATCTTAAAAGCAAGACCCCAAAGGATCATCCTATTTCCAAGTAACTTAACAAAGTCCCAAATCAAATTTCAAAAATATGTAAAAAAAAAAACCAAGAATATCCATCCCAAATAAGGCAGCCTTCACAATGTCTGGCATCCCATCAAAGATTTTCAGACTTGCAAAGAAGCGTGAAAATATGACCCATGTGAGGGCAAAAAATTGTCAATCAATCAAAACTAAACTAGAACTGACACAGAATTTAAAATGATCAGATAAGACTATTAAAATATTCATAACAAATCACTACATTATCTGTGATGAGTAACACACTGGTAAGGATTGATGGCAAATTACATATCGGAGGAGAAAAGATTAGTGAAATTGAAGACAGCTATATCAATTATACAAAATGAAACACAGAGAAAAAAGAAGTTTAGAAAAAAAAAAATTATCAGTGAGCTGCAGGGCAACATCAGAAAACCAAATAAACATATAACAGGATTCCTTGAAGGAGAGGAACGGCAAGAGAAAACAACAGCTTTCACAATTTTCAATTTTTTTTAAATTAAAGTTTATTGGGATGACAATAGTTAGTAAACTTACATTGGTTTCCGGTATACAATTCTGTAATACATCATCTATATATCACATTGTGTGTTCACCACCCAGAGTCATTTGATGAAAATTACAAATGCAGAAATTCAAGATGTTCAATAAACCCCATGCATAAGAAAATAAGAAGAAATAATTTCCACCTTTTGAGTATTGAGAACAATGCTGCTATGACTATGCATGTACATATACTTATTTAAGTAACTATTTTCATGTACACACATGTTCATAGCAGCATGTTTTTAATAGCCAAAAGGTGGAAATATCCCAAATGTCTATCAATGGATGAATAAACAAATTTGGTAGGTCCATGGGTGACTATTATTCACCCATAAAATGAAATAAAACATGACACATGGATAAATCTCTAAAATATCATGCTAAGAAGCAAGACAAAAAAGGAAAAATATTATATAATTCTACTCTTATAAAATACCTAGGATAGGCAAGTTCATAGAGACAGAAAGTAGAGTAGAGAGATTGCCAGAGGCTAGGGAGAGGGCAGTAGGTATAGTTACTATACAGTGAATGAGGGAGTTTGGAGTGATGGAAATGTTTTAGAACTAGATAGAGGTGGTAGTCACACATTGTGAATATACTAAATGCCACTGAATTGTTGACTTTGACATGATTAATTTTATATGAATTTCACCTCAACACATTTTTTAAAATAAAGGCAACATTAACATTTAAAAATAAAGGCATACTAAAGCTGCAAGAATGTATTACTAGAAACAAAACATATTAAAGGAAATATTTTAAGCAGAAAGAAAATGTTACCTATTGGAAATATAAATCCACAAGAAGGAATAAAAAGCACCAGATACGGTAGATATTACATGAAAATACATAAAATATAGAAAGTACAGAGACAGAGCTCAGTCTCAGGGACAACCCCAACCAGACATTCAAACGTTTCCTAATTTGCATGTCTCCACTCTGCTTCTCTCATTATGTTAACTTCACCTGTCATCATTGGTGTCATAATGATTTTCATAAGCAAGCAATTATCTATTGTACTCTATGTTATGAGTGGCACATAGTAAAAATTAGCTAATAATATTTCATTCATTCAGTAGCATTAGGAAATTAGGTATTCTACAGAAATGCATTTTCTAGATAACTGAAGCTTAGCATTCATCATTTTAAAATTTTAATTGTTGTACATACATGGAAATCTCTTAGGGATTTACTATCATATTAACGTTTTAATATCTAAACAATATATGCAATAAAAGTAGCTCAAGATGATCATTATGAATATGTTACTGAAGAACCAAAGGGTTATTAAAATTTAAAGAACTATTTGCCTCCACATTAAGAGGTCCTGAGTCAGGATAAGTAGCCTAGGAAATTGACCACCCCTGCCAGGATACAATCCAAGGCAACTCCCTGATTACACAGAAGTAACAAGCGACTGTATGCAGCACCTGTAGCTGGAGAAAAATAACAAGAACCAGTCTCATCCAGCTCTGCGAATCCTTATGACCCAGACTTGACTTTTAGCTAATTAAGTCATTATAATGTCATTTACATTGTGGTTACTATGACTCCCAGCATTCATCTAGCACCGTGACAATTCCAGAAGAACAAAATAAAGAAGAAAAAGTAGGGAACTGAGCATCCCACCTACTGGGAAGAAATTGACTAGCCATGTCAATGGGATGTCACCAATTCTGTCCCCTGGGGCAGATAAATACCCCGATCAGGACTTCCTGCAGTGCAACTCAATCTCTGACTTCCCTGCACTTCCCTCTCAAGTTTGTACTTTCATTTCAGTAAACTTCCTGTCCTTTTCTGCATCTGTCTTGCTCTTGAATTCTTTCTTGCATGGAGACCAGAACATGGTCACTGGTGCTCTGGGTGGAGTCCTCTATTGGACAGCCCCATGAGACTCTGGCAACAGTCCCATATTGAGTTCCTTTAGTTTCTCAGATCTGTCTCTATCTTATCTTTTGTTCTGGGCTGTGATATAAGGCTCCCCTACAATGGAGATGAGAAAAGTCTCCTTTCATCAGGTTCTGCTGGTTAATGAAGATCTAGTCATGCCCACAGCTGTACATCCTTCCAATCAACATGTACCAAATGTCTCCTTTAAGCAGTTTATTTTTCTAATAAATAGCACTTTGTATGCCCCTGGATGTGTTCATATGCTGCTCATTATTATAAAGGTAAGGTGGTTGGCACCTACTTTTCCAAATCAGGCCATTATAAACAATAATTAAAAGACATGAGGCACTGCAGTTCAGGAGAGTAGACTATGTGAAAAACACAAAGGCAGGATTAGGGGGAAAAAAAAAAAAAAAAGAACTGAACACGTGAGGATGATGTTAATCACTAATTCTGGTTCCTTGAGTTTATACTTGGAATGAAATATAATGTGGGTGGCAGAAAAAGTTGATAATACTCATAACAAGGAATCCTGATGGTGGTGAGTCTGGGATTCGGTTATGTATTTTTAGACAATCCCTCCCTTCCAACTCTACTTCCCAGCCTTCCAAAGAGTTTCTCTTGGTGCTCTGGGCTCTAAGTCTCTTTACCTGGGATTTCTGTGATACCACATTCTTAGTCTGCATGATATCTAGGAGCTCTTTGGAAAAAATTAATGTTAATTACTGTATTTGTTATTGAGACAGCTGTAGACATGACTGTCATACTGGGCGAGTGGGGAGTGGAGGAACTGGAGGCTTAGAATTCAAATTTAAGGAGCTACAACATCCATCATCAATGAGAATGGAGTCTTCTTGGCAATTGTGGGCTGATGCCATAAAAGGTCCTAAATGTCAGAGAAAGCAACATTCCAGGTACACTGTAAAATTGTATTTGACAATCTCTTGACCTAATACCATCCTTTCTGAGCATCTATGTATCCAAGAAAAGAGAAGTCTGGGGAGGAAGATGTCAACAATTTTATAACCAAGGCCTAAGCCACAGTGTTATAGAAAAATCCTAAAAAAGATTTTAGCAAAGAAAAAGAAAGATTTTTTTTTTAGCATTAGTCAGAAAGACAGAAAAGTGAGCAAGGGCAAGGAGATTTAAGCAGTGAAGAGAAGAGATAACCCTAGTCTCAGGGAGTTCAGAAGTCAAGCACAGGTGAGCACCATTCATGGGAAATATGAATAAAGTGCTACCAGCCCCAGAACTGGAAGACACGATCAGTAGTGGTACAAGCGTGTGTCGACGGGCCATGCAAAGAACAGTCTCCAAAGGAGACCACCAAGTGATACAGGGACTCAGGATAATCAGAGAACCTGGTGCCAAAAGAAATGAGCAACAGTAAAAGCAGTAGGATGTAACAGAAGAATGTTAAGAGTAGCAGACAAAGCAATAAACAATGCAGAGTCTCAGGTAGTGGCTGTACTTATATATGACACCCATTCCATCTGTCGTGCGGGGAGGCCTGCAGGGTCTCTGGTCCCGCTCCCCACATAACACAGGATATGGTGAGGCCAAAAAGGAACACCCACGGAGCCATAGGTAGGGGAGTCATACCACTACGGTCTCACTGGAGGCTGGGTTCACTGGACGTGCGACCTGCTGTCCCTTTTGTCTGCAACCCACCGACGACTCTCTTTCACTCTCCTCCACTCTCCTTCGTAGCCGCAGCAGTTATATTGGCAGCTAATTGGCTAACTGGCTACAGCTGACGGCCATCTACTACCCGAGCCAGCACTCCTCCACGTGAGGCCGAGAGCCTGTAAACTACTCTCTGGGGCTCTGTCCCCACACCATCCATGGTCATAAATATTTAGAGAAATGACAAAGGAATGAAAAGTGTGGTTTTGCCTTTTGGCAAAGAAAGTTACTATTAATCCAGCAAATTCAGGACAAACTGCAAAATGATCTTACCTTGAAATCAGACACTCTAATAGGCAGAAGTGATCATTTTGATTTTCATTTTAACATGACCACAAGAAAGTCTCACAAAGTGATAAGACTTAGAATATCATGGCTATATTTGTGAGGGCAGAGGGGCAACTATGTTTATGATTTGAGTCATGGTACACTACACATTTGTATTGCTAACTGCTTAGTAACTTTAGAGCTTGAGCAAGTTGATTTTGGAACAATAGCCACACACAGTGAAAAACACTTTGCAGCTGGCAAGTATATGAAAAGATATCCAACATCACTAATCACCAGAAAAATGCAAATCAAAACCATATGAGAGATCATCTCACACCTGTTAAAATGGCTATTATCAGAAAGACAAGAGAGAAACAATGCTGGTGAGGATGTGGGGAAAGGGAACTTCAGTGCATTGTTGATAGGAATCTACATTGGTGCAGCCACTATGTTAAACAGTATGGAGGTTGCTCAAAAAAATTAAAATAGTACTACCATATGATTCAGTAACCTCACTTCTGTGTGTATACCTTAAGGAGGTGAAATTATTATGTCAAAGAAATATCTGCACTTCTGTGTTCATTGCAGTATTACTCACAATAGCTAAGACATGGGAACAACCTAAGTATCTGACAGGTGGATGGATACAGAAAATGTGGTGTATATTTGTAACAGAATAGTATTCATCAATAAAGAAGAAGAAAATCCTTCCATTTGTGACAACATGGATGGACCTTGAGGGCATTATGCTAACTGAAATAAGTCAGACACATATTGCCTGATCTCATTTATATGTGGAATCTAAAAAAGCTGAACTCATAGAAACAGAAAGTAGAATGATGGTTGCCAAAGGCTGGGGTGTGGCAAGTGAAAGTGGTAAAACCTTTCAGTTATAAGATGAATAAGTTCTGGTGATCTAATACATAACACGGTGACTATAGTTAACAATACTGTACACTTGAAACTTCCTCTATTCTAAGCTCCCATGTCCTCACCATAACAACAACAAAATGGGAATTAAGTGAGGTGAATGTGTTAATCAACCTTATTGTGGTAAACATTTCAGAATATATACGTATATCAAATCATTACATTTATACCTTAAACTTATGGGCAGTATCATATGTAGATTATATTTCAATAAAGCTGGGGGGAAATAACCTTTGCACCATCAACAGATGTGAGTTTAGAGAAGGCACTGCTAGTCCTAGACTCAAACAGTGAATTCAAGTGACCTTGAAATTGATGTCCTCTGATAGGCTTCTTTAAAACCCAGTGGAGATAAAACTAGAAAATAATGCAACCCCAGGAGGATCCAAGATGGTGGAGGAAATAAATACTGTGCCTGTTTTTTTTCCATAAACACATTAAAATTATAAATAATTTATAGAACAATCAACCTAGAGAACCAGCTGAGGTCTAGCTGAACAGAAATTTGAAACTAAGGACAAGAAGAAACCACGTTGAGACTGGCGGGAGTGGCGGAGAGGTGAAACGAGCTGGCCCCGAACCTCTGTTTGGCAGTTGAGAACTGGAAGGGATATCTCAGCTGCGGAGGTTCCCCAGTGGGAGTGAGGGTCCTTAACCCCACACCAGCTCCCCTGTCCAGAGTACTGGTGCTAAAAAGAGGAGCCCCCACGACATCTGGCTGTGAAAATCAAGAGAATCTGACCAGCCAGAAGCCTGCGGAAAACCCAGAATTCTCTTAAACGGCTCCTGCACAGACTCACTTGCTCACAGACACTCACCTTGGGCTCCAGCGAAGGGATGGTGACTCAGGGGGCTTCAGAGGCATGTGGGGGGCAGACTGAGATGTGTGACTTTGGGGCCAGGGCTGGAGGACAGTCGCCACTTCCCTGTGAGAAAGTCCTCTTTCTGTGCCGCGAGCAAGCAGGCCCATTTTTCCTGTGTTAAGCCCGCCTCCACAGGCCAAATCTGAATCTGATTGGTCTGGTGAGCTCTGCTGCTCCGCCCTGCTGACTCACTGGGATCAGGCCCTACCCAACTTCCCCAAAGCTGGAGGCACTTTCTCATCAAGCAGCCAGTCCCAGCCACACTGCACTCTTTCTTGGAAAACTATCAGAATCTGTGGGCCCCAGGTTGGCGGTGATTGGCCTAGATGTACTCTGAGACTTTTGCGGAGTAGCTTCAGGCTCAGCACTGGCACCAAACCAGAATATACACTAACCTGGTGACCACAACTCTTCCCATCTTAGTGATTCCCGGAGACCCTGCGTCAACCGACTTGTATACCCCATGATGCTTTAGCAGAACCTTAAGGGAGTCAACATGTGGCAGCAGGTCTCGAGGTGTCCCAGCTTGTTTTGGAGCTACCACCAGATTCTGGTGGCAGCTGTTCTAGGTTTCCGGTGTGGCTTCTCCCCCACGCCTCCAGATTTAGCACAGGCAGTGAACAACTGTGAATCACTTTATAGCTCCTACCAGGTAGTCCCTGGCTGGTCACAGGCAGTGAGTGACCTGGGCCTGCACCAGATCCCTTCCTAAGAGGCCTTACAAACAACATACTTGTAAGTTGGCCACAGACCATAGCAGAGCACTGCCCAATTATCCCTATAAGCAGCACACACAAAGGGCAGTCTCAACAAGCAGCAGAGCCCGCTGAGTGAATACCACTCAGTGGGGGAGCTCCCCACAGCCTGTAAGCTGTGGATATGGCCAAGCCAGTCACCCTGAGGGTCAATCCCACCCAATGACATGCCAATAGCAATCAAGGTTCAACTATAACTGGGAGGGTACACGCAATGCCCACAAGGGACACTCCTGGAACACCCAGAATAGTTAACCAGGGACACTCTGCCAGGGCCCCACTGGGCACCCACTATATAGGACCACCCACCAAGATTGGGAGACATATCATGTTTCCTCAAAAATAAGGCCAGGTCTTATATTAATATTTGCTCCAAAAGACTCATTAGGGCTTATGTTCAGGGGATGTCATCCTGAAAAATCATGCTGGGGCTTATTTTCTGGTTAGGTCTTATTTTTGGGAAAACACAGTAGCAGATCTACCTAATATATAGAAACAAACACAGAGAGGAAGCCAAAATGAGAAAACAAAGAAATATACTCCAAAGGAAAGAACAGCAGAAAACTCCAGAAAAAGAACTAAATGAAATGGAGGCAAGCAACCCACCAGATACAGAGTTCAAAACAATGATTATAAAGATGCTCAAGGAACTTAGTGAGACTATCAACAAAGAAATAGCAAGCATAAGAAAGGAAATAGAAACCATAAAGCAATGGCAACTATGTGGACCTAAAAATGGAAAAATCTTTTGTAGAAATAGATGTCAATCCCATAGGAGGAGATTTTGCACTCCAGTTAAAGCATGCCAATGAGATGCTGCAAAGGTATACATGGGAATAAGTGAAATGGTTAATGAAAAGCCTGAGTGACTGTTCTAGAAGTCATCCATGAGGCTGGGAAGGCAGGGCCTCCTTAAATGTGGCAGATTGATGGGAATGTTTAAACAGGAGTTTGAATAAAATGAATGAATTCAGAACCACAGAGGCTAAATTTCCTAAAATCTGTCAGAAAAAAAAAAAAAATCCTTCCCAGAAAGACTTAGAGAAAAGTGTCACATCAAAAGAAAAAGAAGGAGGAGGAGGAGGAGGAGGAGGAGGAGGAGGAGGAGGAGGAGGAGGAGGAGGAAGAGGAAGAAGAAGAAGAAGAAGAAGAAGAAGAAGAAGAAGAAGAAGAAGAAGAAGAAGAAGAAGAAGAAAAAGAAGAAAAAGTCGGGCTAGACTCACCCTTAATTAAGTATCTCCATTTATTTTTAGACAGCAAAAATGCAAGTATAGTTGACTGGGTTCCAGCGAGTGAACCCAATGGGAGCGGGGGCAGGGGGCAAGGCACTTTTGAGAACAGGAAGGAGAAACAAAACAGTGGTAAAAGAACTCTAGAGACAGGTACAACAAATGTCTCTAAATCTCGGTTTTACAGGGAACTTCAAAGAACATCAACCAGAGAAAGCACCACCCAGCTATGGAGGACGAGTGCCCTTTGCAAGCCTTTGAAAGTCAGTAATTCCCACCATTTTGTTATTGTTTAACTCACTTTTAGGTTTGTAAGCTAAAATTACCCTGAAAACTTGCTTGGAAAATACATGGAATGATCAGCTTCCACCTATAATAAGCTCTTGCTTTCAGAAGCAGGTAGGAATCTGGAAGTACCACATATGCTGATGCAGGTAGTGGATGTGAGGGCAGAACCCAAGATGACAGGATAGGACAGTGGGAGGGGATGTCTACATCAATTTTAAAACCTTCCACTCTGTCATCAAAAAGTAACGTAATAATTAAGTGGGCCTTACCTAAAGTCCCAGAAAGATCAAGTTCTTCCCTAAAGAGTGGCTGAGGTCAGCTCTTCTAATACTGATTTGAGACCCCAATCTAGCAACACACAGATACTGGCTCACTGATATAAATGAACTGTAACGATCTCCAGATTTCTCTTAAGTAAAAGGCATCGGCTAATCCCTAAATCACATGAATCTCCAAGAGACTTGTTCCAAAATCAGGAGGAACTCTAACTATGACAATAGTATTGAACAGATGAGTGGTAAGGTAGAAAAACTTTGGAAACTGAATCTTACCACAAAAGTAAAAGCATGCAAGCCACCCTAAACATGTGTTGTTTTTACTGTTTCTCACATTCCAGATCGATGCTATTTGTGGAAATAAAATAAAGTCCTCAGCTCTGGAAAAGTACCTGGTATTCCAACTAAAAGACTATATTTACCTTCCCCCACGACTTCTTAGAAAGATATAGAACTTTGAAAGAGACTATAAAGTTTTCACATAGGATGAATAGAAAAAAGCATTGGCTAGGCTGTAGCTAAGACTTAGAGATGCTGGCATATGGAGCAGGCAACAGTCTCCACGCAGAATCGTGTGTATGTGTATATGTGTAAGTTCAGACATAAATGAGCCATATATGCTTAAATGTTATAGAAAGTTCAAAGAGCTCCTAAGTGCCCAGAATGCTTGCATATATTATATAGGTGTCCAACCACATTCTTTGATTTACATATAAGACAAGAGGTCCATGAAAAAAAAATCTATGCATTCATTCCATAATTCAATAAAGTTTCTGCTATGGACTAAATCATCCTCCCCACCATCAAATTCATGTGTTGAAACCCTAAAGGCCAATATGACCGTATTTGGAGATAGGGCTTTTAGGAGATAACTAAGTTAAATGAGGTGATAAGGGTGAGGTCCTAATCTGATAGGACTGGTAGCCTAATAAGAAGGGGAAGAGGGAAAAATCTCTCTCTTTGTCGATTCCATATGCATTCACTGAAGAAAGGACATGTGAGCACACAGCAAGAAGTAGGCTGTCTGTAAGCCAGGAAGAGAGCACCCACCAAAACCTAACCATGCCAGCAGTCTGATCTCAGTGTTTCAGCCTCCAGAAGTGTTAACACTAATGTCTGTTGTTTAATCCATCTAGTCTATAGTGTTTGGTTTGGCAGACTAAGAAAGTCCTTGTCTTTGATAAGCTTACATTGCAGAAATAAAGAGGAAGAACTATTTCAGCAAGTCACCAAATTCATGAATAATATGTTATCTGGCCATAAGTACTCAAAACAAAATGAAGCAGAAGGAAAAGTGGGTGGAAAATAATAACGAATGGTATTTCATAAAATATCAATGAATGGCGCTTTTTTAAAAAAGATTTTATTGGGGAAAGGGAACAGGACTTTACTGGAGAACAGTATGTACTTCCAGGATGTTTTTCCAAGTAAAGTTGTTGTCCTTTCAATCTTAGTGGTGGATGGTTCTGTTCAGCTTCAAGTTGTTGTCCTTTCAGTCTTAGTTGTGGAGGGTGCAGCTCAGCTCCAGGTCCAGTTGCTGTTGCTAGTTGCAGGGGGTGCAGCCCACCATCCCTTGCAGGAGTCGAACCGGCAATCTTGTGGTTGAGAGGATGCGCACCAACCAACTGAGCCATCCGGGAGCTCAGCGGCAGCTCAGCTCAAGGTGCCGTGTTCAATTTTAGTTGCAGGGGGCGCTGCCCACCATCCCTTGTGGGACTCGAGGAGTTGAACTGGCAACCTTGTGGTTGAGAGCCCGCTGGCCCATATGGGAATCATAGTGGCAGCCTTTGGAATTAGGAGCATGGAGCTCCAACCGCCTGAGCCACCGGGCTGGCCCAATGAATGGCTTTCTTATAAGGTGAAAAACTGAGTGAAGAGTGAAAGGAATTGAATGGAAGAGAGCATGGAACAAGTCATGTCAATATACGGGGCAGAGTATTCCAGAAGGAAATCATAAGTGCAAAAGCTCTGAGGGGAAACATGATGGCAGTTTTAAGGACAGCAAGGAGGCTACTGTGGGTGACAAGAGGAATGGTAGGAGAGATAGTCAGTGAAGCAGGTGGGAGCCAAATCATCAAGGGCCTTGCAAAAGCCATAAGTTAGTATTTTGAATGAGTGAGATGGGAAGTTTTGGAGGAATCACTTGATCTGACAAAATTGAAGTCACTCTAGCAGCTGCATGGAACATTGACAGCAGAGAGGCAAAGACGAAGGCAAAGAGAGCAGTGAGCAGCCTGTTACACCTGTCCAGGTGATGAAAGATGCTGGCTCACATCAGTGTGATAGTATTGGATGGGGCTGGCGGGAAGCAGTCGGATTAGAATATTTCAAAGGAAGAGTCAAGAGGATTTGCTGAAAGATTTAATATGTGGGTGTAACTGAGATCCAGACCTAAATAAATTTATCTGGTTAACTGATATAAAGAAGGTCGTGGAATAAATGGAGGTCAGAGTGCTTGCTAGAGAATCGTTTAAAGTGAGTAAGAAGTCTATATTATAGTGGATCATTTAGTGAAATACTTCTGGCGTTTGAAGGGAATTGCTGTTTCTGTACAGTGTGAAGCTTTTTTGGCCACTTAATTCCATCCCCTACTGATGTAAGAGGGGGAATTGGATGTTGAGAGACATGAAAAACCTAGAAGATTGAAATAGAACTAACAGATACCTCATTGTCCAAGCAGCATTGGAAGTTAATAACTTGTCAACACCTCTATGTAAATACCAGAGAGGAATATTAATAATAATTCCAGAAAGTTAGAAGGTAGTTAAGAGAAGTATATGGGAAATGGGCTGTAGATAATAACACGATTGGTAGTCAAGAGGAGACCACAAGTGGTGTGGACAGATTGTGACTTAGATAAAATATACTGTCTAATAGGACACATACTCCAAGAATCATGGAAAAGAGAAGAAAACATGTAGAAAGGGTTGGTAAAATGCTACACAGACTAAGCAGAGGTATTGCTGAGCTTCAGCAAGCTCTGATGATATCAAAAAGGCCTCACATCCTTACTCCCTTTCATCAGGACTCCTGGTAAAAACAAGTAATTGGGGAGAGCTGAAAATTTAACACTTGGATGATGAGTGTCACAAAATCATTAGCAGAGGGCACAATGGAAAGAATTTTACATGGCACTTATAAATTCGTGGAGCTAAAAGGTATTTGAGAAAAATCTGAGCATGACTTCATTGGTTTTTGAAATACTTGGGAAATGGTCCTAGAAGACATTGAACTTCCATCTCATCAAGCTGATGGAGTGATCATAGCTTACAGTTAGTGTGCAGTTTCATGGCTAGTACTAATTCCATAGCTATATAAATGTTTCTAATTCTTTTATTTATGCTTATGAGTTAAAAGCATAACTCTAGAAACCAATTACATTGCAAAATAATACCCTGGAATACGATAATCAGTTTTGTTGAACTTATGAGGAATTTGCAGTGACGAAAGTTCTTGGCCTTCTATGATGTACAAATATCATAAATTTGTTATCGGTACATAAAATTTCTTGTATTGCATGTTCAAACATAAATGTTAAAATTCTTTATAATATAAAAAAACCAAGTACCAAAATGTAAACAAATAAAAATTTAAATTAAAAAATTAAAATGAAAGATTTTTTCCCTGACAGTTTGGGCCAAAAATGTGAGTGTGCGTTATACATGGCAAAAATATGGTAATTGTCAGAATACAATCATAACTAATAACTGGTTTTTCTAATATTGAGTAAAAAGGAAGAAAGAAGAGCGATGCTTAATAATGTAACATAGGAATTTTCAAGGTACAAATACAAGAGAAATATTTGCAGGTCATATATCAAACAGGATGTGACTTTCCCTTTAAAAGGAGTTTAAAATGCCTCTTCCTTTTATCCAAGCAAGTATTTTGAATGTTAGTTGTGGAAAGGAATATAGAGTCAATAATATGAACACAGAAACAAGTCTGGATGCCTAAGTTATATAGAGACACATAGCTACAATATTAAACATCAAACATGATTATCAAGTATGACATGCAACCAAATTTCAACAGAATGTATTTTTAAAAAATTAAAAAAGTTGAATGGATGTCAACTACGTGACTTTTCAGCAAGTTCATATGCAAAGATTGATAGCCACAAATACTACAAAATGATTAAGTGCAACTCAGTGCAAAATCATGTGGGTCAAATTACATAAGAGCAGATCAGCAGAACCTGTGAGAAAAAGACTCACAAAAAAGGGATGTGTGCTCTTCGCCCCAGGGGCTAATGATTATCACCAGCTTCTCACAAGGGAACTGAGAGTGAAGGCACAGGAGACCAGTGGATAAGACTGGAGGCTCCACCCTTCTCCTTAGTGCTGAGGCTGCCTGTGTCATCCTGCCTCAGTAGGGGGCCCTGGCACTGGCTTCTTACGCAGAGGTTGCACAATATGGGTATGGGCCTTCATGACATGATTGCAATTCCTGTTGAACATTGAAATGTCTTTACTTCCCTGAAGCTTATTGGGCCGACCAGTCAATAGGAGTAGAGATTTCTCCTCAACACTTGCTTACTTTCTGTCAAGATACTATATAGCACTTATATTTTACAAACATGTGAAATAATTTAAAACTGTCAGGGAACCATTTCAAAACAGCTTCATCAAGCAGCTAGCACCTTAAGGAATCTTTGTGCAAGCTTTCTCTAAAAATAATTTTGTTATCTAAATTTACCATTTATATCTCCTTAGCAGTTACTATAACTCAATGGCTCATGCCCAGAATAATCTGATGCAAGCAAACAGCTAACCATTGATTCATCCCATAAACATGACTTTGAAAACCAATGGACCATGTCAGAATACTAGGAATTTGGGGCCTCACGAGCTAGAAATAATTATATTGTTCAGAATACAACAATCCACACACATTCTAATTTTCCTTATTTTGTATTTTCCTCCTCTTATATTTTAAGGATGTATAGGATTTCAAGACTCAGGTAAAATCCACTGGCATCTTTTAACATGGCCCCCAATGTGACTTCTAACCCAATTGTTCATGTAGAACACACCACAAAGGCTGTTGAACTTATGATCCATTTGATACTTCTTCCCTTTTCATAGCTCTTGTCCTACTCATTGAGCGAAAACCAATTCACTTAGCTGGAACTTATCTTTTAAGTTCCTCTTGTGTTCTTTAGGTTCTGGAGAAAAGCAAAAGTTAGTGCTAAGGTAAGTTTAGTTTCCTGGGCCTGCCAATAAAGGTGAATCATAATGTTATAGCTTGTTGCTACTGGTATGAAACCAAAGGCAGGTATAAGAAACATTGTTAACTACTGTTCTGCAGCCTGCATGTGTCAATAGCAGCTTCACACACGTGAGTTACGAGGAGCAAACCTATTCTAAACACACCTGTCTTCTGCCTCTTGTGATAATTTAATCATCAGTATGGTGCTATCTGCACTCAAGCTACAGAGACCAAACCCTGGTTAGACGGCTCAGAGAATGACTGAAATGATAATGACAAAAATGTGCTATTCATCTGATTTGACTCTTTCTGCCAGTGCTTATCCCTCTGTCTGAAAACCATCCATACAGAGATGTGAATCTGGGACAGGAGATAATAGGACCACTTGCCAACGCAGAGTCTACCAAAGGTGTCTATCTTATATTTGACCCCTCTCTTCCTTTCTTTGTTTATATTATGTAAATACCTCAGTCCTTCTATTTCCCACCCCCCAGGCCCCTCTTTCTCTTTTGCCTAACTTCCAACATAAGTCATCATTCATCCTTTGTCCATTAGTTAGTCTGCAAAAATGGTCTCCTGATTCATTGATGGGCAAGAGGAGGAAGAAAAGGCTCTTTGTGGTATCATCTGAGGGTGTACTATGAACAAAACAATCTAAACATTCATGTTATAGAAAACTATCCTCCCTCCAGTCTCCCTTCTGTATGCTATTACACTAAAAAAGTGTCTTTTTTCCCCATGTTGAATACATTACAAAATGTCCCCTATTTTTGGTAGGTATAAGACACAAGGAAGTGTAGAGGAGAAAAAAAAAAATCCTGATTTCTCCTACACGATATTTCTAGTTCAAATTGTATAAGTGATCATTGTTTAAGCATTTAATTTTATATACATTAACCCCATAATACTGCGGCTACTCAGCCTACTATTGATTTTGTTAAATAATACTACTAACATTCTACCAATCTATTTTAATATTTTTTTGAAGTAGCTTACAAGACAGAAGCTAACTAATATTGTCTCATATTTTTTTTAAATATAAGTCATAATGATGGGCTTTGTTACCTTCTATTAACCTATATTATTGCTAACCTTCCATTTTTGATGGGGATATAATGGGGAAGTGGTTCGATTCTGCTATTTGATATTTATTGTTATTATGGCTAATTGTTTGATTCAACTGATATTGTGTTCTTCTATTTCTGAGTGAATGAGCTATAAAATATCTGTCCTGTATCTCAAATGAGGTATATATCTATCTCTCTAAATTGTGGTATGTGAAGTTCCGGAAAGACGAAGATGTATACTATGTAATTTCAAAATTCTCTACAGAAACTAGTAATTGGAAATCCAAAGAAAAATGAGAAGGAAGAATCGCTAAGTTTAAGATGTACCTGTATTTTCTATCATGCTTCGTGCCATTTGTAAAATATGTATATATACCTTATTCAATAAGGCAATGAATTCATTTTCAAGAAAGACAGGGAGGAGGAACAGAAAAAGGAGACTGGGGGAGAAGATTAAAAATGACAGCTTGATGAATAAAAGGAAGGGGAAAAATGGACATTGTAGGGATGAAGGAAGAGAGAGCAAGAGGAAAGGGAAAAAAAGCAAGGAGGAAAGGAGAGAGGCAGGGAGAGAGGGAGGGAGAAAGAAAGGGAAACGGGAAAAAAAAGAAGGGAGGGAGAGAGAGCAGAAGGAAACAAATGACAATGACAAGACCATGACCAAGAGTCTATGATATTATTTATTTAAAATCAAAATAAAACAAGGGAGAAAATATAATATTTTTAGAATAATAAACAGTGCATACACACATTAACTCAAAAAGTGTACATTTTACAATACTATCCCAATTTAACAAGCAATATTTAGTTTTGACTGATCATCTTTCTGCAGGAGAAACAAAGTACTAAAATGATATGAATTCACTGCCAATAATTCCTAAAGAGACAAAAATCAACCCATGTATTCTCCTCAGAAATAAAGATGAGAGGTTAATCCTTATTCAAGTATTAATGGAAAACTTTAAGGATATACAGTAGGAGAACACAGCGTGTTGTGGAAGCTGTCAATTAGTCGGCAGAGGAGGTGAATGTCTACAATGCAAAGTGTGTGGAGCTGACCCACTGGAGATAAGATGGGTTGGGAATCACCATAAGTCAGTTACCCAACCTCATTGTAACTCTGCTGTTCACAAATGATTTCCCATTCATGGCCACATTTTTTTCAATTTTTATTCATAGAATTTTGACAATGCAACAATTAGAACTCTAAGACAAAGGATAACAATGGGAAGATGATGCATTGAGTTCTAGTAACCCAATGTAATGTAACATTATATTAAGCTAAAAATCCCCGTGTAGTCTGACTCCATAGTCTACAAACAATTTTTTATTTGTGATGGAGATTTGAATGTACATCTAAGTACAGGAAACAAATATGCTGGTCATTCCTACACAAGTATTCACACTTGCGTTACATATACATGTTGTTGATATTTTTGAACATAGGTTTCAATCAAGTGATAATAATTATGAGAGGCCATACCTAAGATATATACCCACTTGGCTGCAAAGTTGGCTTTGGACTGTGGCAAGTGAAGGAGACAGTCAAGGGACCTTTCCTAGTGGCATCACTCTATTGAATATTGACTGGATGCTTTTATTATTATTATTTTTTTAAGATCATACCTATAGAAAATGTTTATGTACCTATAAGGACGAGTTACTGGACAGTAACAGGACAGCAGCACTATCAACTAATTGAGAGAAGTTAAACATACTAAGGTAATGAGATGTTTGGTTACCTAAGAGATGAAGCAGAGAATGTCTGGGAGCCAGGAAGTTCTGAAAAAAGGCCAGACAGAGAAGGAGTGTGTGTTTGGAGGACAGGGGGACTACGGTATTATGAAGAAATTGATTACTTTGGATTAGGGGTCAAAATATAAAATAAAAATGGAGAAAATGAGATTGAACAGTTTCAAAGACAAGGTCAGCTTCTTCAGAATGGTCCCAGGGAAAAGCCTTATCCTAAGTCACAAATAGAAGTTGGTTTCTTTTTCCCCGTATTTTCAATTTGCTTTCCTCTTTTGTTTCCAACTTTTCCTCTTTTGTTTCCTCTGAATGTTATCACATAGTTTTATATTCCTAGAAGTCAATATTCTTTGTTTTTCTTTGGATACTTTACTTTTTTAAGGCACATTTGAGAGTTCCAGCACTGTATTACAAAGTAAAACCTGTAGTTGGAATTCCAGAAACATCTCAAACTCAATCCTGTATGTCTAAAATAGAACCAATTCTCTTCTGTGACCACCCACCTCCACCAATGAAATTTTAGTTTGTCCTTCATAATTTTGGTCAGTGCATTATTTTTCATCCAGTAGTTAGCCCACAGTAGAAAACTGCAGCTCATTCTTTTCTCTTTCCTTTCCCCCAAGCCGCCAGTCAATAGTTTCTAAAGATGTGTTGATGCTCCTTCCTAGTTATCTCTTGCACATCCTTCTCTTATGCAGTCCCATTGTTCCTACCTTGGGACAACCTTTCATCATGTCTTGTCTTGAGTACTTAAACCAGAAATTAATTGAGTCTATCAGCTCAAGGAGATTCATTTTAATGCAAGGTACAAAGAATACCCAAGATGGAAAGAATGATATATAATTCATCTGTGGCTGTATTTATGCATTCATTTAACAGTTGTATCTGAGTGCCCACTTTAAATAGACATGTGCTGGACAATAAGGATTTATAAGTGACCAAGAGAATATGTGTCTGCTCACAGGGAATCAAAATCCTACTTGAGAGAAATTCATAAATAAACAAACAAATAAAATGATTACAGATGGTGACAGGTCTAATTAGGAATCAATCTGATATGACAATTGAAAGTGAAAATAAGGAGAAAAGATAAAGTAGTCTTCACAAGCAATTTTGGAAAGTAATTTGAATTAAGCACTTTCTTACTTTCCTGTAGGTGCCTCTGGACCCCTTAGGAAATTCATGCTGTCTTCTGCATACCTAACCATACATCCTGGCACTAAAGTAAATACCCTGCCTTCAACACCATCTACATACTGTGTGCTTTAGTTTGGGTTTGGTTTTGTTTAAAAAATAAACCTAGATTAATTTGTACTTACATAACTTTCATGCAAGCATCCCAAGGACTCAAACTTAATTCATAATTCTAAATTTTATGGTCATAAAAGCCTATAGGCACATGTAAGAATAAAAAATAAATAACTTCAAGGTACAGTGTTCCTATCTGTTCTCAAATAATTATCTGCTGACCAACCTTTGATCCAGTTTCACAGAATTGCATGTGTGGTCACTAGCTTTTTTGATTAATAAACAATATCTTGAAACCTATGTAACTTTACTAAGCATTGTCACCCCAATAAACTTTAATATAAAAAAAAAGAGAAATCAAAAAAATAAATAAATAAAAATACACAATATCTTCAATGCTAAACTCATGGGTTTAGAAGAAGTCACATACAGATGTATTACTTTAAAAAATGTTTTAAGCATCTGTTGTCTACAGAGTGAAGAAAAAAACACAAAAAGTAGTAAGTTATCAGCTAAAAAGTTCAATAATCTATTGTAACTTTTTAACTATCATCTATTGCTCAAGTTCAGTGTAGAATTAAAGTGAAGGGTATGGCGAGTCAATCATCTTAAAGATCAAAATGGTTTTCCAAATATAACATACAAAAGGTTAAAAAAAAAGTGCTTTCATTGTAACCTCTCCTTAATGTTAAAGGAAAAGGTAATATTTGACCAACCAAGTTCAAGGGGCAAACTCATGTTAGAATGACTGGCTGATAGAAGTTAACATCACTCCCTTTAATGTCTAAGTGGCTGTTTAACACTCAGAGATTTAAGTGCTAGATTTAGAAAAAGAAAGAAAATCACTTTAAAAGGTGTTAACTTCATCTTGTGCCATAAAAGAGGAGATGTTTAATTAAGTCACTGGTAGTTCTTGGGTGGTTTTCAGTTTAGTTTTATACTTTTGAGATGAAAAGGTACATTCAAAATTATGTACAAAGTACCTTTTATAAACTTTGGAAAGGTCAAGGAGAAAACAGCTGGATTTCAAAAGCTGAACTTTTCAAGGTTTTTCTCTGATTTTCATAAAACAAGATAGCCTCCTCCTCCTCTTAATAGTTCTTCAAGGCCCTTTTGGTAGCCAAAATCTTTGTTCTTTTTTTTTTTTAAGCAGCTTTGTAACAGAAGAACTAAAAATTAATTATGGCTATGGAACTTTTACACAGAAGAGTTTAAAAAGCACAGACGTAAAGAAGGGAAAAAGATGAGGGCCCATTTATCTTATATTGACAGGACTAGCTTCAAACGATGACCTTGAATCATAATCATCCTAATGAGCTCAAAATATTTCACTTTAACAAGTGAAACTATAATCAAATCAGTTTCTGAAAGCTCTACTAATGAGCATTTCCTTTGATGAAAACATGGTTAACTGTCTTAGTCTGCAGGAGGTGCACTCCAGTAAGGGGCCAGCTCCTGACAACTCATTAGCTGACCTGGGGAGAGAGTAATTTGAATGCTTTTGATAAAAATTTCAAGGCTTTTTTTTAACTTAAATTACAATTTATGCACTTTTATAAATAGTATAATTTTTCTAAGTTGGGGGAAACTAGGAAGAAGACTTCAAAGCTGTGGAACAAAGTTTGTTTATCACGTTTGGTCTGTTGTATCCCCAGAACCAGGAAGGGAAAAATATGTTTAATTAGTGACTGCTAACCTGGGGCCAATCCTTATAGTACATTTTTACAGGCTGTGTTTTTACAGGTTGGTAGGATGTTAAATGAACTTTGTGGCGCTACATTTAATAAGATTTAGGATTGAAAATTAGAAGTCACTATTATTTACTTGTGTCTGAAGAACGTCTTCTGAAACTACTTTCTCCATCAAAAGAAATCACTCAATTTACCTAACGTAGCAAATACGCTGAAATGAAAACTGAATAGAGAAATGTGATTTATTTTTATTTTCACTACTGGTCAAAATTCCCCGCTTTAGAATTAGTCATCATTTTAACTACTGCTCTGCTCTTTTCAGCATCAAGAAATGATCTCTCTGTCTCTGTCTTTCTCTTTTTCTCTCTCTTCCAGACCAGACTTTTGACAGCAGATTGTTAAGGAAGACTATAAAACAGAATAGTTCAGCTGTTTTAAATACCACTGGAAGACAGCTCTTAATTGCTTCAGAGGCCAATTTCTTGTCTCCTCCCTCTCACAAAGCGTCCTTTTGCTGTTGAGGAGTTCTGCTTTCTTTCTACTTGTCATATTTTCTTCCTGTGTTCTGCAAAGCAAATCACTGAGATGTTTTATGTCATAAGCACACAAGACACAGGCCAAGGGCTTATACATCAAAGGTGGGGGATGAGAAACTTAATCAGATAGCAAAAGTGATCAGATATCAGGGTAGAAGGATTCTCCCTAAACTGACGTAAGAGGATTCTCTGCTAAGACTGGACTGGGCAAACGAAACACAGAATAAGAACCAAGTCTGAGGCCTCGTCGAAAAGAGGGCTCTAAGGACTCTGATTTAATGATTCTCAAAGGGAAAGTATCTTCGTTGGCCAACAGCACTTAACTTATGCCTGAATATCTAGCACACAACACAGCCTTCTTGTACTTGGGAACATTAGAGAGTACTTTAGTACTGCACTTGGGTGCCATTTAAGCAGCAAAATCACTGTCAAGAAGCACAAAAATGTGCAAAGTGTGACACTGACAGATCTAGAAAAGGTCCTTTGTTTACAGTATGAGAGCTGGAATAAGAAGGCAGAACATCGCCCCCGTTCTGCCTCAACTGGGAATGAGTTGTGTCCGGATCTGCCTCACCCCATACTCAGGCAAAGCAGGAAATTCAGCTCTGTGCATTCGGAGCAAGAGGGGCACAGCAAGGCTCGGAACACATTCTCCTTTGTGCCCTGTGTGATCTGGAAAGGCCTGAGAAATTTTTTTTTTTTAATTTAAGTTTATTGGGGTGACAATTTTAGTAAAATTACATAGATTCCAGGTGTACAGTTCTGTAAAACATCATCTATATATCACATTGTGTCTTCACCACCCAGAGTCAGTTCTCTTTCCATCACCATATATTTGCTGAGAAAATTTTGATATGAAGACTGTCAGCTGTAGCACCTCTTTTGGAATAAATGGTGATTCTATTAGTACCTTGTGGAACTGTAACAGAAAGAATATGGACTTACCCTAGACATTTTAAATGATTTTTTTCTCATCTTTTTGTGTGTTTTTTTCAAATTGGTAACAGGAAATCCTTCTGTTGTTAATATAATGATTTTTAAAAGGAGCATTTACATAAATCATTGATATACTTACTAACCTAACTATCAATAAATATGTTTTCTCCTAGATGATAAAAAAAACTCATGGGAAGGTACTTAAATTGTTATACTAAATTAAATTTTATAGGCCTTTTAACTTTATAAAGGAAGTCACTGTGTTGGAAAAACAATATAATTTAGAAAAATTCACTTTTATGGCAAGCTTTCTGAGTATGTAAATAGTTGTTTTATTAAAATATTTTTATATTTCTTGGTGGTATAAATTATGGGACAACTTACAGAGACATTACTTATATCACATTCCCTACTAAATGGCATACTCTTCATTGCAAGTGGTGGCAGTCCGAGAATCTCACCTAATCAATAATCATAATTCAATTTTACAAAATAATATGAGCCAATCAGATGCCAGATTCCAGAGCTTTAGCTTGAAGATACTCAATTCCTACTTAAATTCCTAAAACAATAGTTTTGATTTTTGATTTTTAAATTAAATAACATTTTCTATATCAGTGTTTATTTTTTAATCTTTAAATGAAATATTATGGTAATGATTCCAGGTTAAAGTTACATATACTTCTGTAATCAAACCTTCAGACAATACAGAAACTATAAGAAAGAAATTGAAAACAACCAATACAATAGTCACTGTTATTAACACTCTCTAATAGCCATTATTTGAGATACCTGACCACTATTACTAACAATACTGCAAACAATATTTTCCCACATCTATCTCCACACAGTTACATAGTGTTTCTGTGAAATTTATTATTATTATTACTATTACTATTGTTATTGTTTGTCCAAGAATATGCATATTTTAAATTTTGATAATTTTGCCAGATACCGTTCCAAAGTGGTTGTATCAATTTATGCTTCTACTAAAATTGTACAAGAGTGTAGCTTCCCTATACCTTTATCAGCAGTGGATGTCATCAGGTATTTTAACAATCCCCAAGCTGATAACTACAGAATGTTGTTTTATTGCTCTTTTAATTTTCATTTAATTATTGTAAGTGAAGATAGAAAATAATTTCTCACTGTCGAAAACGTTAGGCAAGATGGCTTTCAGACTGAACTCATAATAGGATCTCACTAAATGTTTTTTGAGACAATGAGTGTTTTGGTCATGTCTGAATTTTAGCTTCTGTATAAACACTTGAAGACAAAAGAATGTTTGGTTTTCATTTTTATACATCTCCATGGAAAGAGAGTTAACATCCTCTATCCAAACTCCCGATCCCAAATTCAGGATCCAGTTTCAGTGTTTGTCAGCCTTGTCTATATAGTGTATATAGTTTTATAACTTTACAACAATTTCCTTTTGTTTTAAACTCATACGAAAAGATAAATTGTCACTGTCCTCCATATTGTATACTTCATGTACTTTTTAATGATAGCTACATTATTTTCATACTGATAATTAAATTACCAAAATACAAGCTGGCAATGAAATAAGCATATAGTGAAAATCAGCTGCAATGAAATCTTGCTTATAAAAAAAAAGACACACACACACACACACACACACACAAATATTCAGTGAAATGCTTGATTTCTTTCTTTATTACAGCATTAGTAGGGGAAACAGAGAGCAGCATGCTCCCATTGTCACTGTCCTATTCCTTAGCAGTTTAATGAAATTCATTTAGTATACACATCATTTTTGGACACAATCCACCAGAAACTTTAGGTACATAAATTAGCCATCGCACATAAATTAGGCAGCCTACAAAGACTAACATTTATGGTTGTGCCTTGATGTTCTAACACCTAACAGGTATCAACCCAGAGGTACATAAGACAGTCAAAATAAATTAAAATTCATACACTTGAGCCAAAACACACACATACATATGCACACACACACATTAAGCACACACATCACAAATATGACATTACTGGTATAAATTTTAAATTGAAAAAAATATAACTCAAACACTTTTTGTCTATATGGATTAAAACTATAATTTAAAATAAATCTCAAGTTCACTTTTAGTAAATGAAATGATAATTGCTTTTTAATTTTAGAAAACATCTTATAGGATTTCTTTTTGTAAAGGTCTTCTTAATATCTAGAACAATTTTCAAGGAATTTTATTGAGTTTCCTTTTTTTTTTGTTAAGTATATTTAAAAATTAGAATCATTATTTTTTATGAGAAGTTGTATTTCATTTTCTTCATATATTTTAATACCCAGGAAAGAATAGGTATTATTGAGAAATCAAGGAGAACTATGGCTCCTTAATCAGTTGGCTTCTTTAATGGAATATTATTTTTGGCTTTTCTTCCTTTTTTGCTGGTAATCAAAACTAATAAATAATAGAGAACAGAGGCCACTAACATGATAACTATATATAAATTAGAAGTCAAATATTAGAAGAGAAAAATTATTTGTATAATTTATGAAAGGGTATTAGAATTCTTAACATTTAAAGAAATTCTATTCAATGTTTTGAAAATAAAACAATCCATTAGAAAAATGGACAAAAGACATGAACAGGAATTCACAAAAGAACAAACATAAAGGAATAATGAACACACTAAATGATGTTTAACTTCATTATTAATAGAAATGAAAATACCTTATTTCATGCATCATATTGGAAACCATAAAACTCTGTTGGTCAGGTGGAGATATATGAAATTATTTGTAAACTGTTGGGAGAGCTATAATTTTTCAATCTTTGTTTAGATAAATTTTCTAAAATATCTCAAAGTCTTCAACCATTTATGCCCAACAGTTCTACTTCTAGCAATTAGGACCTCCCCCAAAAATGATATTTGTATAAGATTGGTTATTATAGTCAAGCTTATAATCACAGTGATGTAAATGAAAATACCTAAATGTTTATCAATATGATTGTAGGTAATAAAGAAATCCTAAGCAATTTAAAATAGTAAGATAGGTCTCATTTCACGGATATGAAAAGATATATTCAAAATATAAGCTCCAGAACACCATGTACAGTATGTTACCTTTAGCGTTAAAAAGGACTTGTATATTTATATATGTACATCCTTTTTTGTCTATATGTCTGTCATTTTTTATATGTATAGACATTTTCTGGTAAAACGTGCAAGAAAGAGTTCACAGTGATTATGTCAGCCATGTGGCAATTAATGGGACAGGGATTCTGAAAGGAAAAATAACCTTTAATTTTTAGTTAATACCCTCCAAATTGTGTGAGTTTTGAGCTGAGCACTATTGCATTTTTAATAAAAACTCCTACTTAAAAAATAATTATTATTACAATGAAAAGGAAAAACAATAATTTGCTCAGCTCCACCCACATTATTGTCATGATATGTTATTATACCTTTACTCAGCCAAAACTATAAAAAACTATACCTAATCCTTTAACTTGTAAACTATTAGATCTACTTCTGTATATAATTATGCCAAATTTTCATCTCCCTTCAAGAAAAAGACATTTTAAAATGTGAACTTTCTCAAGACCTTATCATTTTCTTCTCCAGATTAGATGAGCCCAATTTCTTAAAAACGATGGGTTCCAATCTTTTCAACATTCTAGTCACCCTTCAAGTGTAATCCACCTTTTCAGCAATTCTCAAAATGCAGCCTACAGAACTGAATACAATATTCAAGACATGATCTGAGCAGTTCAGATTATATTGAAACTATTACCACCCTTGAACTTGACTCAACCTTTATTAATACAGTTTAAGAATGCATTAACTTTTTAAAGCCTCTATTAACACCATATTCACTTATATTGAACAGGTAGTTAAATAAAACCACAGGAATTTTGCCATAAATCTACCTATTCTGTAATTGTGCAATAAATAAGAATTTACAACAACCCAGTAAAATTTCATTTTATTAGTTTCAGCCCATAGTTCCAACCTGGAAAGATTTCTTTTTCAGGCACACAACTATCATCTAAACTAGTAGCCACCTTTCTAGCTTTGCATTATCTGCAAAAGTGCTAAGTATTTCTTCCTTTATCATTCTAACCATTGATCAAACTAGTGAACAAAAGAGAACCAAGTGGAGATTCCCAATTCTAGAGATCTCCACAGAGTTTGGGATCAACACATTACTACTCTTTGGATAGTTGTTCTACTAGTTACAGATTAGTAATCCATTGTTCCCATTTTCTTGTCCTTAAGATTAAGAGAATCACCATGGAATGTGTTGCACAAATATAGACCAGCATTTCTGTGGCCTTTCTCAGCAACCATTTTACAATTTACGTACATGTGATACTGTTAGGCACAGAGGAAAAAGAATATCACACCACTTGGCCAGTCTTCTAGAGAGATAAATCATTGACTTGGTGGACCTGAACTTCTCAACTCCTATTGTTTATACTATTACAGTAACATCTTCTCAATTCTATCTAGATGAATCAATTTTAATTGTATGTCTCTTACATTTAAAGTTTATGAGAGAATCATTTATGTGATGGATAATGGATTGTAGTAGTTGAAAGCACAGACCCTCGAACTAAAGTCTCTTGGGTTCAAAACTCAGTTCTATCACTTTATATTAAGTAACCTTTGAGCAAATTACACAAACATGCTGTACCTTTATTGTCTTTTCCATGAAATTGTGATAATAGTACAGTTGGCCCTTAGGGTTAGGGGACACTGACCTCCACCAGTCTAAAATCTGTTTGTAACTTTTGATTCCACAAACATCTCTCAATATCCATGGAGGATTGGTTCCAAGACCCCTGTGGATACCAAAATCCTCAGATGTTCAAGTCCCAACTGTACTTGGCTTGACACCTGGCTTCTTGAGACACCTCCAAGCACAGCATGGGTGGCAGCCATCTATGATTGCTTTTGGCTCATGCCAGATGGCCCAAAGTAGGGCACAGGCTGCAGCTGAACTTAGCTTGTGGCAGGGCCCCTCCCAGGAGGCGACCGGGCAGACACACTCGGTGGCCAGATTCAGGCCAAGCTGGAGCACCACATGGCTCCCTGCATGGATAACACACTCAAAGGGCAGGATGAGCAGGCACCAGAGCCCTGCTAAAGCAAATCCTGCTCCACAGGGTCAGCCCCTACACAACAGCTCTTCCGCTATAGTCATGAGTAGTCCTCACAACCAATAATCCTGATGGTCAATCCCTCCCACTGATGTTCAATCAGCAACTAAAAATCAACTACAACAGGAGGGCACACACAACCCACACAAGGGACACACCTGGCACACCATACTTAGGTGACCGGAGAAACTGCGCCACAGCACACCTACTATATAAGGCCACTCTACTAAGACCAGGAGACATAGCCGCTTTATTAATACATAGAAACAAACACAGAGAGGCAGCCAAAATGGGGGCAAAAAGAAACATGTCCCAAATAACAGAACAAAACTCCAGAAAAATAACTAAACAAAATGGAGGCAAGCAACCTACCAGATGCAGAGTTCCAAATACTGGTTCAAGGATGCTCATCAATGTCAGTGAGAATTTCAACAAAGAAATAGGAAACTTAAAAATGGAGATAGAAAACATAAAAAAGAATCAGTCAGAAATGAAGAATGTAATAACTGAAATTACAGATACCTTAGAGGCAATAAACAGTAGAATAGATAAAGCAGAGGATTGAATCAGTAATTTGGAAGATAAGGTAGCAGAAAATAGCCAATCAGACAGCAAAAAGAAAAAAGATTAAAAAAAATAAATAAATAATAAGGATAGTTTAAGGGACCTCTGAGACAACATCAAGCATACCAATATTGGCATCATAAAGGTACCGGAAGGAGGAGAAAAAGAGCAAAGAATTGAAAACCTATTTGAAGAAATAATGACAGAAAATTTCCCTAACCTGGTAAAGGAAATAGACATTTAAGCCCAGGAATCACAGAGGGTCCCAAACTAGGTGAACCTAAAGAGGCCCACACCAAGAAACATCGTAATTAAAATGCCAAAGCTTATCAACAAAGAGATAATCTTAAAAAAACAACAGCAAGAAAAAAGCAGTTAGTTACAAGGTGGATCCCATAAAACTGTCAGCTGATTTCCCAACAGAAATTTTGCAAGCCAGAAGGGATTGGCAGGAAATATTCAGAGTGATGAAAAGCAAGGGCCTATAATGAAGACTACTTTGCCCAGTAAAGCTATCATTTGGAACTGAAGGACAGATAAAGAGCTTCCCAGACAAGAAAAAACTAAAGGAGTTCATCACCACCTAACCAGTATTACAAGAAATATTAAGAGATTGCTTTCCAAAAATCAAAATATGAATAATAATATGGCAATAACTACATGTCTGTCAACAAATTCTTTAAACGTAAATGGATTAAATGCTCCAATCAAAAGATATGGTGGTTGAATGGATAAGAAAACAGGACCCTTACATATGCTACCTACAAGAGACTGACATCTGAAAGAAAGACACTCAGACACTGAAAGTAAAGGCATGGGAAATGGTATTTCATGAAAATGGAAACAAACAAAACATTGGGGTAGCAATACTTATACCAGACAAAATAGACTTTAAAACAAAGGCTATAACAAGAGACAAAGAAGTGCCCAGTAATCACACTTCTGGGTATTTATCTGAAGAAACCTAAAACACTACTTTGACGGGACATATATATCCATATGTTCATTGCAGCATTATTTACAATGGCCAAGATATGGAGATAACCTGGGTGTCCATCAGTGGATGAATAAATAAAGAAGAAGCAGTATATATATATATATATATATATATATATATATATATATATATATACACAATGGAACAATGGAACCAAAAAAATAAAACAATAAACTCTTCTCATCTGCAATAACATGAACAGACCTAGAGAGTGTTGTGCTAAGTGCAGTATGTCAGACAGAAAGACAAATGCCATTTGATTCCACTCATATGTGGAATCTAAAGAACAAAATAAATGAACAAAGAAAACAAAAATAAACTCATAGATACAGTGAACATTTTGATGGTTGCCAGATGGGAGAGGGATTTGGAGGGCGGGGTGAAAAAGGTGAAAGGGTTATGAAGTACAAATTGGTAGTTACAAAATAGTCATGGGGATGCGGGATATAGCATAAGGAATATAGTTAATAATATTATAATAAGTATGTATGGTGTCAGGTGGGTACTAGATTTATTGGGGTGATCATTTCTTAAGTTATGTAAATGTTTAATCACTATGTTGTACACCTGAAACTAATATAATATTGTATGTCAAGTATAATTGAAAAATTAAAAAATATTTTTAAAATGCATTGTTTCTTTATCTTCAGTCTCCATGATATCTTCTGATTACAGGGCTTGATAGCATGATAAATAATGGACCACCTCCTCATTGTGCTTTCCTTCTCTCCCCATGTCCCAGTTGTGAATTAAGGCCAATACTTCTCAATATGTGCAAGTAGATCACATCATATCTAGCAGATGGTTTAGAAAGCTCATGAAAGACATGCATTCTTTTTTTTTTTTTTTTTTTTTGTGGGGGTGTGAGTGTATTCTGAAATATTCTGAAAAGAAGAAGGAGTAAGAAAACCCTTTTTTAGTAACCTGACTTAAAGACTGAGTAAAGAACTTCTATAACAGAGACTTTCAAAATGATTGATTTCTAGTCTTATGCAATTCTTCACTTCCTAGATAAGTTGTGTACCTTTGTAAATTATGGACACTAAAAGTGTTCCTCTCTTCCTCCTCTTCTTCCTCCTTCTCCTCTTCCTTCTCTTCCTTCTTTTTGAAAGGAGATTGCTTCAAAAATAAGAAAAAGGAAGAAGACTGAAAATAGAAGTCTCTCTCTCTCTCTCTCTCTCTCTCTCTCTCCACCTCTCCCTCTTTCTGGCTTTAAAAAAATAAATTTGTTTCTAAATTATAAATGTCACTGCTCATTGTGAAGTTAATGAGGCAATAGAAGAGAGATTTTTAATTAGGTAGAGCCTAATTTGGCCTTTGAGAGTTTCTGCACTCACATGAAACTCACATCAATGTTCCAATAAATCTAACCTCTGATAATGCATTTAGTATATAGATGGTATTGACAGTAAACTATTCCAATGTTACAATAATTACTGATGTTAAAAGTTTGGTAGGTATTTATGCACCATAGTTACACTTGCTTTTGTGAAACACATAGTACTTTTACAATCTAACAGTCATTGTTCCAATCTTTGAATCACAAGGAATGGTTATCAAGCTACCCTTTCAATAAGAGAAATCAGACAGTGAAACACTCTCACTTATAGATATACAACGATGCTTCATCTGACTGCTCAGATGCCTAAGTAGGTCAGGAACCAATTATCTAAGGTATATTTGTGAGGGTGACAGCAAACTCAAGCTGGAATTTGAGCAGCTCTCATGCAATCATTGTTGATTTACTATGTCAGTACCAAAAAAAAAGCATTCTGAGAAAAGTTTCATTTCAATTTTAATGTGCCTTGGGGACTAAGTCTACTGCTAGATGTGCAAAATCTTTGAAGTTTATAAACATAAGTACACAGGCTATATTTTAGAACATATAGATGGCATCTATTTTGAAGGACCCTAAAAGAATGTAACTCTAAATTTAAATTTTCCAAAGAGATACAAGTCTACATGCAAAATTAATTCATTTATGAGGGTATTGTTTTTAATCCCTAATCCCTTTTCCTAGGATTAAATAATAGTACTGTGTATTTCAAATTTGTTAATGTCCTACAGAGGTTATTAACAAGAGCCAACAATTAGGTATACAAAAGAGAAAAAGTTGAAAAAGAAAAACATTAGTGAATATTAACACAAATGCATCCAAAGGAAGGTATTGAAATAACAAGGACACTGAACTCTAAGACAAATGAAGGAAATGAGTACAGCGAGGTGTCCAAAAGAGAAAGTATTCACACTGTTCTGATAAAGCAAATTATCTTATATATTTATAAATTTTATTAGTTTGCATTTTCCTCACACTGCAGTTTAAGACAAACAAATATCTTCATAAATTTTTTCATGACTTATTATCATGGAAAAATCATGGACACGATTCTTGTGACTGGACCAGATAAATTTGGCTATCCCTGTACTGCCTTGAGAAAATTATTTAGCTTCTCTCAGCTTCATTTTATTCATCCGCAAAATGAACTAGTGAAACTTAACTCATATGATTCAGCTGAAAATTAAATAAGGCAGTATACATGAATGTTCTAACACAGTCTCCGTCACATTGTAGACACTTGAAAAATATCAATAGTCTCTTATTTCCCTCCACTTCTGTTTATTTTAATTCTTCATTATTTACTAAAATTTCTAAGACTTTGTGGAAAGAAATTCTCTTTGTCTGCATTAGGCTATCAGCCTGGTAAAACTAAGGATTCCTCACTGTGGTATTGTCCATTTGCCCCAGGAGTCTCTGAGAATTTAGATACAGAAGCTATTTATGTTTTGCATCAGCCAAGCTACTCTTAGGGGAGGAACAATTCAGAAGAAAAAATTAACTATGAAGAGTCTCATTTAGGGAGACACAAATTTACCTCCAGCCATTGCAATTGGTCATGTACATTGGCCAGAGCTGATCTTTCACCTAATTGATAGAGGTAATCAATCCAATACCTACTCGAAAATTTCCTATTCTAGAACGTCCTGCCCTCAGCAGCTACTATGTTTATGCTAAAACAAAATTTATGTAAATATTAATTCTTGCTTTCTGTTTCCCTCGTTGTTGGTCAAATAGTTTAAGAGGGAGAGGCGTGTGATTCAAATAGTTTCTATTTAAAACATAATATATATTTTTAAATCTATCAACAATCAAGTAGCTTAATTGACATCAGTCATTTGTTGACAATCCTCTTAATGTTGTTGGTGGCTGACTTGCAGTCCAATTATTTCACCACCAAATGGAGTTCTTTGTTCATGCAGACCCACACACGTGGTCCACAGACACTTACCCAGAGTATGCAGCTTCCCAGAAATCACTCGTGAACTGAAGAAGGAAAGTGTAGAAAGTTTAATATAACATAAAGTAACTCATCTCTCTAAGTAAGCCCAAAAGAATACGCTTCCTCTTAGATTTTTTGTTTCGCCAAATTTGAAATTATTCATCCATTAACATGCATGAGATGATGCAGACTCAGCTTTCCCAAAGCCTAGGACAGAGACAGTGTAAATTTTACTATCTCTCCAATAGGCCTTTTTAAGAAATAGGTGACATGTAATTCTTTTTTTCCAGTAAAATTGAACTAAAAATCATTTCTGACCAATGCCCAAGTTTTTGAGGAGTATAATATGATTTCTGTAAGGACATTTAGTTTATTCATGACGAGCTTGATGTGACATGATCAATCGGTTCTCCTAGAACATATCCAAGTGATTAAAATTGAGGCAGCTAACTTTCTATCAGGCTGCTGGGTTTTAGAGATACAGCATTTATAATCCAATTTACTGACCACGAAAGCCAGAATAAGGTTTTAATTGGAACTTCGATGCTACATCGACTATAATCAGAAATAAAACTAACACCTTTTATGTAAGATCTTTGCTTACAACTCAATGAAGCTTTGGACTTTAACAAATACAGTTCCTTGGCTATATTAAAAAAAAATCAGGGTCTGTGATTAGGTCTAATCCTATTAAAAGGTATTACATTTGCAAACTGCAGTATACTACTGAGAAAACCGTACAATTTAATGAAAAACAGATAGAGGTGCCAGGCTATTTCATTGTTATCATCACATTTGGTTTTTCATAATATTTTGTGCAATCATTAAAAGCAAGGTAACAGCAATATTTTAGCCATCTCAATACCTAGACTTTTATTACTTTGGCTAAGAACGTTTTCCTTGGATGATTGGTTGAAAATATCCAAAGGATAATTTTAGGTCCTGAAGAATTAAACACAGGTCTATTTTTATGAGGTGGGACAGATTGGAAACTGTTCTTTCTGTTTGTTCCAATGAAATTGGAAATGAAAAGAATGTGTGTCATATGAGGGACAATGTCATGAAACCCATCTGAATTATATTTCATGCCCCTCTTTATAGCCTAATGTTTAACTATATCCATTTTCCTGGCAGTATTGCACCCATCAAAAACAAGTTATTGACACTTATATTTCATATATAAATCACATCAGGCAGTCAAAGCGAAGACGGGGGGTTTCAGTGAGATTGGATGATGGAGTCGAATAATGTATTTGTTTTTCACCTCTAGGATATCACTTTAATACTATCCTGCAACAATGACACAAAATCATTCCAATTAAATGATCTTAAAATAAGATATAAAACAAATTCAGGTGATCTCATTCTGTCTAATGTGTCAAGAGTTGACAGAACAAAATTGAGCAGAAATAGCTTAAATTTAGCAGTCTTCACATGTGTACAAAGACTGAGAGCAGAAATTGGATTTGCATCAGTGGAGTCAATTAAGAAAGACTCAACAAGGAAGGGGTGAAGTGCATGACAGGGCGCTGGGAATTCTGTGCACATTGACTGCCACTGGCTGGGGCACAAATTAAGTAAGCATTCTGGTTTCTGACATTAATTTCCTTGAACTGAGAGATTGCACTGATGATTATATAATAATAATAATAATAATAATAATAAAAGACAAAAGTAATGGAGATACACATCCATCAATGATAAGCTACCAAAGGGCCATGTCACTTTCACTCTTATTTTTAAAGTCTCTGGTCATATAGTTTACTTCACACAATTCTTCTGCTGAGACTCCAGTCACCACACCTCATTCTATTTCATGCTGTTCTTCACGTAATATTTCCCCTGCTCTAAAGAATTGAGAGGTAGCTGAGAATAAAGCAAAGTGTTTTTTTTTTTTCCTTTGTCATGTCTATGGCAAATTATTTAGCCTACTTGGGCTAACTCAACATGCCATTCAAATCCCTTCCCTTGCCTATCAGCTCTGAGATTTCAAATGTTAGATGGTAGTCATTTATATCATTAGTAAATGTTTACCATGAAATGAAAAGCAATGAGAAGTTGTAATGGGAAGGATACCTCAATCAAAACAAATCAACACCTAAGTCTGCTATTTGATGATTATTTCATTATAAGCTGCTAGATTAGGAAAGATCTCCCCCCAAAAAATGTAAAAAAAAAAAAATTTGCATTTTAAAGTATTAGGGGTATTTAGAATTTCTCCAAATTCTACAATCTTTGGAAGGAAGCTGCCTATTTTTCTTGCTTTCCCCCACCCCATAAAGAACACATTTACATGAACATATTGGTAGGAATATTGAAATATATTATTTTAGGAAAATATTAAATGCAAAAATGTGAACAAGCTTTTCTTGTACTCATAGTAATTGGTATCTCATCTCTGATTGCAAAATAAAATTTTTCAGGTTTGTTTTTTTTTTTTTTTTACACTATTGAAATCCATGCCATAACCTTACAAAAAGATGAATATTTCTGCCATTCACTTAACAAGAAAAAACAGGAAGGACAGGTTGATGAAAAATGAACAGGAAGGTACATAGCCTGAAAACTATCTGGATAAAATGCAACTGAGAATCTATTAAGTGTTAGACTTTGACGTATTGCTGTTAATATGCAATCTAGTAAATTTCCAGCACCCAGAAAAAAACATCCTTATTTATCACCGAAGGAATATTTCGTTAATGTTTAAATTTTGTTAATGTTTAAACATTAAAATTTAATGTTTATACAATTCAGAAAATCATTCTGCATTCATGACTTGGTCCTAAATTTGCACTACCCAAATCCCACACTTTACTCCAGTAATTAGAAGCAAACGCTCCTCTAAACAATGCTGAGTCCCTTATGGTTCGAAACCTTAACATTTTCCATTGGATACTCAAGGGTCTACTTTTGTATCTGGATGAATTGGAACTGGGAATTACAGACAACTTCCCCACACAAAAAGGTGCTGTTGCTTTTTTTCTTGATCTCTGGGGTCTTTATGGCCTCTAGTCCATACTCCTCTCTGCAAATTTCAACATTCCCTCATTCTGCTTCCTAATATCAGAAAAGAACAATAACTGCTCTAGCTATACAATTCGAACAGCCAATTCAAATGACAAAAGCAGAGCTGGCAATCTCAAATGACTACAGATATGAAGCAGGTGACAAAGTAGGTGGAGCAAAGGGAGAGAACACGGCTTCCAATCAGCCCCAGCTGCTTGTCACTCATGATGATGTGAGACTCTATTGCCAGAACTTCTATGCTCAAGAGAAACAGAATTCTATTCTTTTCCTTTTTGTGCCAAATCACTCCATTTTAAAGTGTTGGCATTTTTTTCCCAGTTGTATTGAGATATAATTGATATACATCATTGTATAAGTTTAAGGTGTGTATCATAATGTTTTTGACTTACACATATTATGAAAGGATCACTGTAAGAAGTTTAGTTAGCACCCATCATCCGATACAGATACAAGAAACAGAAAAAGCAAAAAAAAAAAAAACACACAAACAAGCAAACCATTTTTTCCCTTCTGATCTTCTAATGAGAACTCAGGATTTACTCTTTTAACCACTGTCATATATATCATATTGCAGTGTTCACTAGAGTCATCATGTTATACATTATATCCCTAGTACTTATCTTTTATAACTGAAAGTTTGTATCTCCTGATCACCTTCACCTATTTTGCCCGTCTTTACCCCATGTCTTTGCCTTTTGACCACCTTCCTTCATTTCTACCTGCCACCACAAATCTGATCTCTTTTCCTGTGACATTGTTTTCTTCTTTAATTCTACATGGGAGATCATATAGTATTTGTCTTTCTCCATCTGACTTATTTCACTTAACATAATACCCTCAAGGTCCATCCATGTTGTCACAAATAGCAGAATTCCCTCATTTTTATGGCTGAATAATATTCCAGTGTGTGTGTGTGTGTGTGTGTATCTCACAATTTCTTTATTCATTCATCAATGGACACGTAGGTTATTTCCAGGTCTTAGCTATTATACATAATGCTGCTGTGAACATGGGGGTGCAGATATGTTTTCAAGTTAGTGTTTTTGTTTACTTTGAATATATTCCCAGAAGTGGAATTGCTGTGTCATATGCTAGTTCTATTTTCAATGTATTAAGGGTCCTTCATACTGTTTTCCATAGTGGCTGTACCAACTTATAATTTCACCAACAGTGCATAAGTGTTCCCTTTTCTCCACATCCTCACCAGCATTTGTTATCACTTGTCTTTTTAATGATGACTATTCTAACAGGCATGAGGTGATGTTTCACTGTGGTTTTGATTTGCATTTCCCTAATACTTAGTGATGTTGAGCATCCTTTCATGTACTTGTTGGCCATGCGTGTATCCTCTTTGGAAAAATATCTAGTCAGGTCTTTTGTCCATTTTTAGTTGGATTATATGTTGTTTGCTACTGAATTTTATGAGTTCTTTATTTTTTTTGGATATTAACCCTTTATCCGATATATGGTTTGCAAATATTTTCTCTATTTTGTGGATTGTCTTTTTACTTTATTGATGGTTTCTTTTGCTGTACAGAAGATCTTTAGTTTGATGTAGCCCCACTTGTTTAATTTTTTTTTAATTTTTATTACATTTATTGGGGTGACATTGGTTAGTAAAATTACGTAAGTTTTAAGTGTACAATTCTATAATACGTCATCTGTATATTGCATTGTGTGCTCACCATCCAGTCAGTTCTTCCATCAGCATATATTTGACTCCTTTACCCCCTCCTATTACCCCTCTTCCCTTACCTGCTGGTAATAATTAAACTGTTGTCTGTGCCTTTGAGTTTTCGTCTATTTGTTTGTCTTATTTGTTTGCTTTCAGTTTTGTATCCCACATATGAGTGAAATTATATGGTTCTTGACTTTTTCTAACTTACTTTACTTAGCATGATAATTTCAAGATCCATTTATATTGTAGCAAATGGCAGTATTTCATCTTTTTTATGGCCAAGCAATATTACTTTGTATATATGTTCCACTTGTTTATTTTTTTATTTTGTTGCTTGTCCTTTAGGTGTCACATTTGAAAAATCACTGCCAAAATCCATGTCAAGGAAGTTTTTCCTGTTTTCTTCTAGGAGTTTCAACGTTTCAGGACCTACATTTAAATCTTTAATCCATTTTGAGTTAATTTTCATGAATGGTGTAAGATAGGAGTCTAGTTTCATTCTTTTACATGTGAATACTCAATTTTCCAAGCACAAAATAACACAGTTCAGACTAAACTACACCGGCCCATGAGCCAACAGACATCCACTGAAAATTGGAAATGCGGAGGAGAAAACTACCAGGCAAAAGCAATAGTCATGGAAGAATATAGCTATGCCCAGAGATAAAGCACCCACATAGGGGTGAATGAAGAAGAAATGCCTGTTACTTCCCCTCCGCTATCATCTCATCTTCTGCTAGAAATGTTAATGGCTAAATCTAAGAAGACTATTCAGCAGGGGAAGCTAGGTGATAGGAACTGCATGTTTTGACCTCCTGTAGCACAGAGCAGAGAAGGATAAACAATGGATCCAGAAGAGCAGAAAATAACTAGATTATATGCCATTATTTTCAGGCAGGGCATCTTTTCATGGATGGATGGATGGATGGATGGATGGATGGATGGATGGATGGATGGAATAATAGTGGTATACACTGATTAAGAATTTGGTCAAATATATGGTGATGGAAGGAGAACTGACTCTGGGTGGTGAACACACAATGGGATTTATAGATGATGTAATACAGAATTGTACACCTGAAATCTATGTAATTTTACTAACAATTGTCACCCCAATAAATTTAATGAAAAAAAAAAAAGAATTTGGGCATTGCGTGAGGTCTTTCCAGGTTGATATTGTAGCTACTACTTAATTTTATAATGTGTCTTAGACCAGTTCGTCAATCTGTAAAAAGAATACAATGAGAGCATCTATATCATCGAACTGTTCTAAAGACTAAATTATATAATGTGTGTAAAGTTCTGGGACCAATGCTTGACAGATTATAAGTATCTGTACATTATTAGTTATTATAATTACTTGATCTGTTTCACTTTACCAAATGCTTCTGATGGGCTGGTCTATAGCCCAACACAGAATCAGATTTAAAACAGAATCATAGATACTGACCAGGTGAGTCTGCTGCGTGTGAGTCCCAAAAAGGTTAGACATAAAAGTACTTTTATTGAGATACCCACCTTCACTGCTGCCAGCACAGTTGTTTCACATTGGGGAGGTAGTATATTTGGTCACCTCATAATTCAAGCTCTAAATTGTAAGATATTTAAGAATAACTAGGCAAACTGCTATCTAGCATATTTAGTTAAATTGAAATATACTTGAAACAACTGAAAAAGTTTTCTGCACATGAACAGCAGAAATGTGAATACCATAAGCTTTTGCATATTTCATTTTTGCCCCAACATTATAAAAGAAGACAGCATTTTAAAAATGAAATCTAAGAAAAGAAAGTGCTAGTTATTTCTCAAAGTGCATCTAACCATATACCAAGACATTACTTCCTGCTCAAGTTTATGTTCTCAAGATTAACATCCTCCTTATGTGAGCGGAGAATTATTAAAACTTGAGCTACGTCTAGACTAGTTACTGCAGGTTTCGCTTGAATCAAGAAGGTGAGTGGTGCCAGGAACAAGATATTGCCATAAGGTCAAGATTCTTGTGGCTACAATTGAGTGAGATAAAATAAGGTATTGCAAGTCATGAGATCTGTCTTTACAGACACTGAAGGCTAACGAGGAAGTGCAGAAAATGGTGCCCTGATGAGTATAGCATCTTGAACTGAACCCTCACAGATTATCCTTGTGTAATTAGTACGGTATAGAAAAGAAGTAAGAGCTTCCCATTCCAAGACAAGAATGTGCAATATAATGGCACGAAAATAAACTAAAGACAGAAGAATAGCAACAGCAGAACTAACAGAGGGCAGGGGTAAGAATCCAACAATTGTATTTCTACTGTTTGAAAAAGTGATTCACAATTTACTCATAGTGTTAATTTGGGACCTCTCAATTCTGTTGTATATGAAATCTCTCATTAAATAATTATATTCAGGTGTGTTACAACATGAAAAGCAGGCACAAGTGGACCTACTGATTTAGTTGGCTGGCAAGAATATTCTCTCCTAAGAACCTCAGACTTCCAGTTACATAGATAGGAATCATATAACTTGAGTCTGAAGAGGATGTTTTTATAAATAGCTGTTGACAGGTAAAATCAGTGATATTTTATTTCTATCAGAGCATCTAATTTAGTGTTTTTCAGTGTTGAATGCACATTAGAATTGCCTCAGGAACTTAAAGAAAAACAAAGCAATGATGCTAGAATTTCACTCCAGAACAATTAAATTAAAAATTTTGGCAGTAGAATTCAGGAATCGGTATTTTTAAAAAGCATCCTTAGATTATTTTAATGTATAGCCCAGGTGAATACATGTCTAGACTTCTCTGTCACACACAATTCTTTGAGGTGTCAGGTTCTGGACCACAATATGTTTAAGACACAATATAAAAAAACAGCCTTCAGTGTAGCTTTCCTTCTATGTATATAATAGAAGGCAGATGATTTTTACAGGGAATAATAGAGCAAGTTCTAATGGAAGGTGAGTATTTTAGAAATAAGGAGAGCTCGGGTGGATGTGAATTACTTATTTGAACCATAGAATTTAAGAGTTACAAGAAATGAAAAAGAGTATCTAGTTTCAAACAATAAAGCTATCTAGTATCTAGTTACAAATAATAATAATGCAAGCATCATGGATAGAAGCTATTTTAAAGTTCTTTGGTTCATTACACCCCTACCTACCACCACCTATTATAAAAATGAGAAAAACTGAGGCTCAGTAAAGGAAAGTAAGGAGACTAAACTTATGAATTTAGTTGAAAAAGAGGTAAGAGTATAGTCCAAGTCTCTTAACACTAAAGCCAGTGTTCTTACTCCCACCTTACATTTTAAATCACAAATTTCAAAATCAATATTATTGTTCCATATTTTGTTGGGAAGGTGGTAATACTGGGTTGTTATATTGTCATTCTAATTACATTGGGAAATATGTTTCCCAGAATCTCTTTCTGTATGTGGGTCTAGATTAAAGTTGGCCAAAAGGAAAGTTGTATGAAGCTAGGTAGACTGGATTGCAGCAGCTAATATTACTGGAGGATTTGGGGGTCAGATTCAGTGACAAACAGACACATAAATACTGTAATATTCCACCTTCTTCTCTCTCTCCTATTTCATATCCAGCTTTCTTCCTAACTTCTGGCCTGTTGATCAATGGCAACCACAGTTCCATCACCAGACACTAGCTGTGAACTCACAGGACCACCAGCTTTCTATGAGATATCCCACGGGTGCCCCCTAGCGGCCTACTCTGGCTGCAAGCTATGACTTCATTCATACCAGTGCCCCACGAGTGCTGATTAGAAACATTTTTTAAATCTTTCAACTTTTATTTGTGGAAACTTGCCTCTCTAGTGCCTTCTGCAAAAGTGTAGCATCCTATCATAAATCTCTTGTTCAATTATTCTCCTATTGGTTCTGCTTTTTATGAATGAATGCTGACTAATATGAGGGGAAAGGTATAATAAAGTAGGACTTTTGACTTCTATGGTGCAGTTATAAACCCAAGGTGATGGGGATAACATTCATTCTCAAAATGCTCAAAATTTACAAAGGGACTCTTTATAGTTTCTAACTAATTCCTGTTTTATAAGGAAAAAAGGCATGTTCAATTCAGAAATAAAGCAGTCAATTCAGAGAAATGTGACAACTCTACCAAGTCATTGCTGCCTAAGGCTCCCACCCTGGGCTCCTCTGACTCCCCTACAGACCATCCTCAGATGAATAGTGACACTGTTGTGAAATTCTGCTAATTGTACAAGACAGTTTTGAAATATTCATTTGGATTATTTTACAGAGATGGATATTAATGGCTTGTTAGCTTTGAAAAAAATATTTTCTTTGATCTTAGTGAGTTGGGTCCTACACTTTGGTAAAGAAAAGTGGACTGGAGAGAAAGAAGTCTAAGCATTTCCTATCCATCTAAGTAATTATGGTAAAGTGAGTTTCCTTTGATTTTGTTGGTTAGATTTAAAGATACTGAGCCAGGAGTTAAAATCATCCTTTCAGGAGTCATTCTGAAAACCACATTAAGCTACAAATGTCTAAATCTGATGAACACAGTATGGTTCCATTCTCAAAGCTAGATTGAGAAATGCAGAAGCATTGTAACAAATAACATTTAAGCAGTCCTTAGGTACTATAATCGAAAGCATTGAGTAAAAACTGGAAGTATTGACATGTCAAAGGATCAGGGAAATTTATAGTAACTTAGGAAAGAATGGAAGTCTTCAGTTATTTAGAGCTTTAAAACACAAACAAGAGTCTTGTTCTCCAATTCCAAAATGCAAAGGTATCATCATCTTGGGAGGCCTGCTAATAGTGAAGTCCTGGGCTCTACTATCTGGATATTCTGATTCAGTAGATACATGATGGGACTTGTATTAGTTATCTATTGCTACGCAACTACCCCCCAAACAGCAATATAAATCAAGGAACATTTATTATCTCACGCAGTTTCTGAGGTCAGAAATCTAGAAATGGCTTGGCAGGGTGGTTCTGGCTTAGAGTCTCTCATGAGATTCCAGTGAAGTTATCCACTGGAAGAATTGAGTGGAGTTGGAAGAGCTATTTCCAAAATATCATACATATTTTGGTCATTGGGAGGTCGCCTCAGCTCTCATTAGTTTCCAGAAGGTCTCAGTCCTTGCCATGTGGACTTTTCCATAGGGGTCCCCTATATGGCAGCTGGCTTTGCCAAAAGTGAGCCATCTGAGAGAACCTAAGTGACCAAGATGAGAGCCACAGTATCTTTTACATCCTATTCTCAGAAGTGATCTATCATCTTCTGCCATATTCTATTGGTTATAGAATCTAATTCTAGTAGAATGTGGGAGGGAACTCACAAGAGTGTAAATACCAGGAGGCAGGGATCAATGGGACCAACTTTGAGGCTGCCTGACATAGGGCACTAGCATATACTTTAGTATGTACCTATGAATAGTCATTCACATGTGGCCTATAGACCACAGTTTGAGATAAGAATAATCTATAGAGCATGTTAGTTTCTAAAAATTACATAATTTATTAATCCATCCATTCATTCAAGCAATAGGTCACATACTTTTCTGAGATTAATCATAGAAAATGTTGTTTATCACTGGAATAAAATTCTTTGAAATTTAGCTGTATATGTCACTGATCACCACAGAAATGCAAAATAAAACCATAAAAAGACACCACCTCACACCTGTCAGAATAGCTATTATCAATAAATCAACAAACAACCAGTGTTGGGGAGGATGTGGAGAAAAAGGAAATATTAGTGAGACGCAAATTGGTGCAGCTACTATGGAAACATCATGGGGGTTCCTCAAAAAATTAAAAATAGAACTACCTATGACCCAGCAATTCCATTTCTGGGTATTTATCCAACAAAATCCAAAACACTAACTCGGAAAGATATGTGCACCCATATGTTCATTGGAGGATTATTTACAATAGCCAAGGTATGGGAGCAACCTTTGTGCCCATCAACAGACAATTGGATAAAGAAGAAGTGATATACAGAAGGTGCATATATACCACATGCACATTTTAAGAAAGGAAAAAATGCATTAAAATTGTGATAATATATACCAATAACAAAATATGAATACGAGTCATGTTTGACTTCTGCAACCATGTTTCCCCAAAAATAAGACCTAGCTGGACGATCAGCTCTAATGTATCTCTTGGAGCAAAAATTAATATAAGACCGGGTCTTATGTTATATTATGTTAGATAAGACCCGGTCTTATATTACAGTAAAATAAGACAGGGTTTTATATTAGTTTTTGCTCCAAAAGACACATTAGTGCTGGTGGTCCAGCTAGGTCTTATTTTCGGGGACACACGGAATTAGAAGAGGTGTTCAAAGTGGTTACCATCAGTATAATTTTAACACAGGTTTTTCCTTTCTTAAAAAGTGTAAACATTTTTTTGGCTCCCTCTGTACACACACACACACACACACACACACACACACACACAATGGAATATTACTTGTCCATAAAAAAGAATGCAATCTTACCATTTGAAACAACACAGAAGGACCTAAAGGATATTATGCTAAGTGAAATACGTCAGGCAGAGAAAAACAAATAAATACCATATGATTTCACTTATACATGGAATCTAAAGAAGAAAATAAACAAACAGAAACAGACTCATAGATACAGAGAACAAATTGTTGCCAGATGGGAGGGGGTTTGGAGGGCTGGGTAAAAAAAGTGAAGGGATGAAAAAGTACAAATTGTAAGTTACAAAATATTCTCGGGGATGTAAAGTACAGCATAGAGAATATAGTAAATAATATAGTAATAACTATGTATAGTGCCAAGTGGGTACTAGACTTGTTAGGGGAATCATTCATAAATTATATCAATGTCTAACCACTATACTCTACACCCAACACTAATATAAAATAATATTGAATGTCAACTGTAATTGAAAAATTATAAATAATAATAATAAACTTTTAAAAAGATTTTGGTATTTCACTTGGCTCTGATTGGTGTGTTCTCATTTGATAATCCTTCAAACCCTTCACATTAAACATTGATAATGGATTAGAAGCTCGAGTCTAACAAAAAGATGCAGGGAAGGAGTCTTTAGCTTTTGCCAAAGTTGTAAGCTCAGAAGTTTACCACTTTTCAATGTAAATAGGCCAATCAGAGAGACATACCTGTAGCATAGATTTGAACTGACAAAAAGCCTCTCAACTACATGCTCATCAGCACCAAGTTAGCAGCAACAAGCAACCAACGGTTAATGATTGTATAATTTTTTTTGCACTTTTCAGGCTTACCACATCCACGATAAACAAGAAACAAGGAGGCTGATGATCCTATCCAATACCCATAAACCCAAGACCTGAAAGAGGTCCTAACACAGAGCCTTAAAAATATAATAAAAACTTGTGACAGTCCCCAGAATACATTCACTGCAGTGGTTTTAGACAAATCTTCACATGACTCCAGTCGTTGACAACTTGGGCGAAGATCAATGGACAGACACCAAGGTTAATTGGCGAATAAAAAATCTAACACATCTAGTCGTAGGGGACAAAAGCCTCTTTCCCAGGAAGCCAATAATTAAATTTAAGATCAACCTAAACCCAGACTAGTTAACATGGTATCAAAAGGTCATGGAAAAAACCTGTTTGCCTCATGAGTACCAAGGCTTCATTCTGAGAACTCCAGCTGGTGTCAGGGTCCATTTAGGGAAGGAAAGAAGACAAGAACTTGTATGAATCTGAATTCTAGCAATGATAACAGAAAATGTAAGTTTCTGGGAAATATAAAACAAATGACTGAAAATAAGAGGCTAATGAATATTTCCCCAGATCACGTACTGCTCAAAGTACAAGCACACATTGGGCAAATTTAAAGTAATCCTCATAAAGAGTAACCAGGAAAGGGTCAATAAACATGCATGGTTCTTCAGCAATCTGAATGTGTTTGTTGAAATGGCTCTAAATCATGGCCCACAATTTGTGTGGATAAAAAAAAGTCTTTTATAATAACATCCAGTGTCCTAACTGCTGCTGGCTGAATGAAGACACAGTTAGCATACCATGTGTAAAATTCTACTCGTGATAATGCTTCCCTTACAGTTCCGTTCCCCACCAGCCGAGGAGATCTTCCATTTGTTATTCTAAGGTAGTTGCCTTCAGCTCACATTCTTAGCCCTTTGATTTCTCCTGCTGATTTCTTAACATTTTTTAAATTATAGTAACAAATTAAGTTTGCAATCTTTCAGGGTTGCCCCCTACCACTAAACTTCGGACAAATTCTTGTTTTCAATTTTCTCTGAAAATGGAAATTCAAAAATATCACAACTTAAAACTGAAAGAAAGTTTTGCATGTCATAAAGTACAACCATGCTTCTAATCCTCAAATCCCATTCTCATTTGGTCATTTATTTGCTGTCTGACCTCAGTCTTGTTTGGGGAACCCAGTTTCCCAAAGAAGATCATTTCATCTTTAGAAAGTTCTACTTCTGTGGCAATATTTGTTTTCCTGAAACTTTACAACACGGTTTTCGTCTTTGAAGCCATTCATAAGATAAACTTTCACATGTTTAATGTTAGCAGTCACATTTTCTTTGCATCTTCATTTATCCAATCTAGACATTTATATTCAAATAATGTATATTTTAAGTCTTGTCTGATTCTGGTCAATCTACTCCTCATGTGTTACATGTTTCCTTTTTATTCTTAATATTTAGCACCTAAAACTTATGGCAGGTTTTTCAGGTATGGACTAGCCACCATTATTAGAGAGAAATTCTTGCTTCCATAATTGGAAAAAAAGAAATTGCCTCTCAGTTTAGCCTGAGTTTGTAAGCCTTGCTGATATCTATCAATTGCATACACAAAGATAACTGTCTCACAAAACTCCAAGCCTGCCTTCAACATGAGCTCTTCCTCACCTACTTAATGCTAATGTGTTTTATTTTTTAGATGCATGTGTAGATGCATATTTCTAGGAAAATATCTATTGTTATATAGCCATTACGTAAACTTTCCAAAATATATTTTTTATACATGATCTGTCTTCCATTCTGTCAACTATTCTTCCCAGGTTTTTGTACTCATAAATGTCATAGATATCACTTTTTTATCTGGGCTTTACTGAAATGTTGACTAAGAATTCAAATGGGCTTTCAGCATTAATCTTTAATTATAATACATTTCTCTGATGATCCAGAGGTACTAATAGTTTGTTCATTTAATCCTCTCGATAACCTGTGAGACATGCATTATTATTTCAATTTTACAGAAAAAAAGAAAAGAAAAAAAGAGAGAGAACAGTGATATATCTATCCAAGGCAGCAATGTGATGAAGCCAGTTTCTACTGCATCATGAAAGTCAATTATTCACATTTCTTCTCAACTCTCCATTCAGTGACATCATATTATTAGCTAGGAATTGGACATGGTAAGATTACATGCACCAAGGAAATCATACACGCCACTGGTCCAAGGACACACAGTCAGTAAGAAGCAGAACCATATCTTAAAGTAATGTTTTACTTCATATCCCACTTTCCAGAGTATTTCTAATATACTGTATTTCTGAAATCAGATTTTAATAGTGAGTAAAAGACAGAGACAATGAATTTCTGAGAAGCTGGATTTACTGAGGTACCACTAAAAGGAAAAACTTTGAAGGACAGAGATACTGAGAGTCACTGGATAAAACCTCACCTATTTCATAACTGTTTTGCTCTTTTTTTTTCTTTAAAAACAATATCATATCAGAGGTCCCTTTCCATTTATTATCAACTATTCATCTGGAACAATGTTTCTATCTGAATTTTTTTATTTTTTTTATTACATGAAACATATTACCAGGTACTTTTGCCCACCTGAATTTCAATTTATTTTGTAGAACCCATCCCAAATCCTAATAGTTGTCTGTCACCATTCAGTTTTTTTCAGAATTACATTACATTTGCCATACTCCAAAACGTGGCAAAGATTTGCCCAGTGGAAAATAAACTAGAAAGTTCTTAGACTCAATTGGCATGGTATGAAAAGCATTAATGCTGACTCATGGATAAGGTGTTCTCCACGGTACGTCTTACAGAATGAAAATGCGGCATGCGGCACTCACTACAAAGGGGTATTTTACGTACATGCTGGGTAGAAATTCTAACAACTAAAACTTTCTAAAGGTCATCATAGCTCTAATTTTTCAACTTGACAACAGAGCAGCAACGTTTTGTAAACCCCGGGGAGAGACGGACTACAAAATAAAATACTTTCTTCTTGTTGTCTTAAAAATATCTTCCAGGGGAAAAAGGTAGTTCTCACCTTTGAATGCCTATTTTCTCCTCCTCCCCCTGCTCCACTCTCCTGTGCTACAGAGCTGTTCTTCATTTGACAGATACCAGCTATATGACGATTCTGTTTTTCATAGCAATGTGCAATTTTTGTTTCCACTGGAGAAGCCCAGTAGGCACAATTTTGGACTTGTTATTAAAGGCAAACGATGTCCCCCAAAGATTTTTCAGAACTCTTCACACCAGAGTACGGTAGTTTAGCACATTACCATTTTCCATAATTGGATGCACAGGCCATAACAAGAAGAAGTACATTTCAGCAAATACAAAAAATTAATAAGAATTAATATAATTTATTCTAGAATTCTCATAGGATATGTATGGATTTTATGCATAATTTTGTAAAAGATAAGGCCGTGCAAACTGTTCAGAAGTCAGCTTAAAGACTACTGACCCAAGAAGGAGAGTAAAACAGGGAAGACATTTGAAAGGGAACAAAACATCCTATTAATATTCATCTTGTATTTAAATTGAGTTTCTTTTTCATCATTGGGAATATATGCCTTATTGTTATAGTTTCTTGGGATGCTTGATCAAGTCATTAGTAAAACTCTGTCAGATTTCTGCATGAAATAGAAATAGCCCCCCTCTTCAAAATAAGTTATCAAATACTGAATGCACATTGAAAACATACTATCAATAGTGCATGAGTACTATCAAGTGATTCTTATTATCTCATAAAAATATCAGAAGATGGGAACCCTATTATATTATCATGTTAATCATATAGTCACCGTCTCTAATCATTGACGTTTGGATTTAACTTATCACACAGCGACGATTTTAAAGTTAGTTTTCAAAACTGAAAGGCAGTAAGCATCCAGTCTTAATTTGACAATGCTATCTTAACATACAGATTCACCAGTTTAAAATAGGACTTCTATTAAAGCAGGTTTAATATGATAGTCTTTTTTCATCAACCCTGTAAATCAAAATTGCTGGTTTCTGCTCATGTGCTCTCAAATGTAGACATTAGTACTAGTCTTTATAGAAAAGTTTTATGCTAATATGTTCGGATGCTAGCCACATGCTACAAAACTAAAGCAAATAATAATAGCAATCTAAAGTTGACAAAAATTTGGATATGGTATTGTACCATTTTACAGCATTGTACCATTTTACAGTTACATTGTACATTTTACAGTTTTAAATTTTGGTATGGTATTGTACCATTTTACTGTTTCATACGCTTTTTATCTCATTTCATCTTTTCACATGAACCTGTTATGAAAATTTTCTTATGAGGCTAGGAGGGCTATGAGTCAGAATTTCTAACTTAGAACTCTGTTAAAAACAAGTAATATAAACCACATGTTTCTGGCAACGTAGGAATGAATGGAGATGTAGGTAGAAAGATTCTGTTGCTAACAATTCCCATTCTCAAGTGGAAATAATAATATCCATGCCATTCTGGTGATGAAATGAGATAATGTATATAAATACTTAATGAGAGGGCCTGGCACATAGTAAGTGCCCAATTAGTGTGATAGCCCTGCAAATGTACCTCCCAGATATTCTCCTGCCCAGTGTGTAATTGCCTGACAGCTCCAGCTGCTGCCTTCAGGACCCAGTGAGTTTGCCCCAATGTCAGGCTACCAGACAGCTGCTCCAATAACTGAACATGGCAATGATACTGACGAAGGCCATTCCCAGGAAACATGGGCTCCTTTAATGATGACTAAGGCTTGAGTACTCTCCAAAACTCTAGCTGAAAATTTCCTGGAACTGTACTGCAGTGCAAGACTCTTCCTACCTAATCTTTCACGTAGCCCTATCTCCTTCACGGGTCTGCCCAGCATTGCGATCTAAAGTCCCTGCTTTTCTTCTCCACTCCCTCTTCTTTGTCTTTCACGGGTATTTCTCCAGTAAACATCTTGCACATTTCATCCTATCTCAACGGCTGTTTCTCCCAAAACTTAACCTAGCACAATTAGCTATTGTGCTACTATCCATTCTTTTAATCACATTTTAAATCTATGAGGTTTCATTTTAGGGAAAGGTGCCATATTCTCTAAACTAAATGGTTAAACTTCTTTCTGTCTTTCCCTTACACAAAAGAACATCAGGAAATCTTGGTTCTACTGTCAGTTTTCCCATTAACTTGTTTTATCTTGAGAGAACGACTTATTGGCTATGGGCTTCAGTTTTCTTAACTACAAAAAAAAAAAAAAAAAAGGAAATCATATGATTTCTAAAGTCTTTGCAGTTCTGAAATTCCATTTTTCTATGCTCTATTATGTACTAGTTGCTGAGACTATGTAAAGAAGAGTGAAATGTTGCCCCTGGGTCCTAGAAGCTCCCCATCTACCAAGGAAGATATGTCATGTATACAAAAGGAAGTGGATTGTTTTGTTTTTTTGATCTTCAAATACAAATCACCCAGAGATGTGGCTGCCTCTATATTTATCTCTCTGTTTATTGTTTACCCTATTGGAAAGCACTGAGATTTGTGAAAATGACAAATGTACTACTTTACTGAGGGACAAATATATAAACATTTGCTGTCACTATGGTTATTCATTGGTATTTGTTTGAAAAATGATGAGGAGGGTTGTCTGGAGTGGATGAGAAATAAGAGGCAAGTTCTGGAACATTTTAGAGAAAAGAACCCTGCAGTAACAGACTGATGATGGTACAGTCACTTTCCTAAGGGATAGTCTCTGCGAGGTTAGTTAACGACTCTCAGCTCCTGCTCGCACAAACATAAGCATGACAGGAAAATTTATGTCATGGGCAATACCATAAACCTTTCTGTCATTTGATTTAAAATTTTTCATTTTTCAAATCAGCCTCTTCTACTTTATTAAATAGTGTCATTATTATAAAAGTAAAATTGATTAAAAATACATTTGGAAAACAAACATATAAAGAGGATGTAGAGATCACCATATCTCATTATTTGGTAATTGCTCAGCAGCTTAGTGTATTTTGTCCCAATATTTTTATTCTATACATAATGTATTTTTCTGAGATTGACAATACTCGGTATATATAGTTTTTGATAATTTTTCACTTTACACTTTTGTCATACACTTTTTTTTTATTAAATACAATGTCATCAAAACATGTGTAAGTTGCCTAATATTATAATTTATGTGTGTATTATAATACATGCCTATTCCCCTATTTTTGTATAACTGGTTGTTTCCCATTTGGGCTTTTACCAATGATACTGTGTTTTGGTTAGAGATATGTTTTCCTCCAAGTACCAGGCATACTCACAACCCCTTCTGTGGAAACCAAACCATGTGGCACTCTCTGGAAGTGACATCTGTTTGGAGCAGTACTACATTTATCTGATCTGACAAAAGAACCACAAACCTATGGACCAGACAATAGTCAATAAGGTTTCTGGCAGAAGCTCTTTTATTTTGTTTGTTTGTTTGTTTGTTTGTTTATCTGAGAAGGTGTAGAAAGTCATTCAGAGAAGTCAGAGTCTTTTTATGAAGGCAGAAACCAAAATATAGAGAGAAAGCAATAAGCCGAATCTAGCCTCAGAAGTCATGAGGTAGTGTGAAAATAAAGATTTAGGAAAGAGTCAGAAGCATCAATGAACAAAGACAGAACAACTTAACCAAAGTGGTAGCCTGTGAGAGGAAAGAGCAATGGGCACATGTTGCTAAGGATGGGGCAAGATGTCGCTCTTGGAGGAATGTCAACATATCCCGAATGACAACCCTCGATTCTAAATTGCGTGCCACTCTCACTTAGGCCTGGCTGGGCAAATCTTTCTGTTTTTCTTATTTACCCTGGTAGCTTTACAACATACCCCTGACACATGACTATAAACTTGCATCAGTTTCTTATAAAGTAAAAGAGCCTCAGTTATATATACCACCAAAATAAAAGTAGAGTATATACCCCAGCCACAGCTGTGAGTACATCCTTAGGATGATTCTGGAAATAGAATATATTGGTCAAAGAGGCATAAGACTTTCGCATAATATCAAATAGCTCTCTAGAAATAATTTACTAATGTAAATTGTAAATACACTGCCACCAACAGTATATGAAGAGACGATTTCAGCTCCCCCATCATCATTGTATATAATAGTTTTAAAAATATTTGTCAATTTAAAAGTCTAAAATAGTGTCTCATAATATTACTATAAATTCCTTTGATCATCAGACAGGCTAAAACGTTTTAATGTTTACTGGCTATTTGCATTTCTTTTGCTGTGAAATATTATTTGCTATAGGTCAAGATTCAATTATTACTTATTCTTAACTAGTGATAAGATTCTTTCCCTGTGACAGAATCAACCAGATCATATTTGAAACTTAAAGTGTTTGTTCTTGAGGATTGTCATATATATGATAGATTTATTTTCCCCCTTTGCTTTTATCTGAATAGTTTTGGGGATAGAGAAAGGCATGAATAAATCTGTTATCATGGATTTGATCCCCAAGTGAACTAATTAGTGTCTTTATGTTCTATGGCCACTTAACGTACTTATTTTCAGGTCAGTTCATTATAAGGTACCAGGGGAGGGAGTGAGGATGGTTTAATGCAAATCCTCCTTCACAGATGAAAGAGAAGACGCAAAGCATTCCTAGTTGATATAAAGGTGAGAGTCCTATAGCTCTGCTTGGTCTCCCCTGCCCTTCCTTCCATATTTTCCTCTATGGTGCCTCTGCAAAATCCTAGGTTTTCATAGAGCCCAATCTGAAAACCAATATGAAGTTGCAATACTTATAAAGGATATAGTCATTTTATATATAGGGATATTTGAGGTCCAGAAATATAAATTAAGTTACCAACAACGGCTTAATTCCACTAGGCTGTTGCCACTTTGATCAGGTAGAATAATATATAAGAAAGATTTTTTGTAAACTAAAAGGGAGAACCACATAAACAAAGAATATTTATATCAGAAAAAGTAAAAGTAATATTCATAATAATCCCCTCATTCTGGTGCAGTCTGGGTAAGAAAAGGCAAATAATCAACAACCATTATCTAAAAAGCCTAATATAAAATATGAAATACAACTACTTTCAGATTTGAATATGTTCACTCATTCTGTGCTCTTTTACATCATAGGAAAGAAGATCAAGCATTTTCAAAAGAAACCAATTTTCTCTGACACTAAAATGCAACTTTATTGACTAAGTAACTTATGTAGACTGATAAAATAGCTATATCTACCTGTGCCCAATAAGGAAAATGACTTCCAACCTTAAGAGATCATGGATTTGGATTAGGATATGATAAACAACTTTCTTAGTTAATAGGCCAGCCCCAGGCAAAGTGATAAAGTGTTGTCTATTCAACAATTGCGCATACCATTTTGTTTCTATCTCTCCTGTGTTCAAGGCCCGCCCCATTTTCATTCTTCTTGAGTTTTTGAGCCCCAAATATGGTATACAGACAGGCTCATCTTCAAGGGGCAAGGCCTCAAAATACAGACTTTTTCTAACCTCCCCACCCATGCCTAAAATGTACAATTTATTTTTCTATGATTCCTTCTCTTGGGAATATAGAAAATAGCATATAGCTAACTAAACTCAAAAACTGAATCTATTTTCTAATAATGTCCTTCATAAAAATTATTGTTATCTCATCAAGGAATTATTCCTTTATTCATGCATTCAAAAAACATCTACTGGTACCTTTCATGTTCTACATGTTATTGATGTGATGATTACCAAGACAACAATTTCTGTCCTCCTGGAGCATACAGACAGAATATGCATACAACAAGTGCTTTTAATATGGAATGACAACTTTACTATTGGGAAAGTTTAGGTGTTCATGGAAATATATTTAAAAAACAGAATAACACAGAATTTAGAGATTAAAAAAATTATTCCAGAATAGCTGATATCTAAGAGAGAAGGTACAGAATGATGGTTTGGAGTTCAAAGGCCAGACTACCTGAGATCAAATCCAAATCTGCAACCTGTTACTCATGTGACCTCCAACAAGTGACTCTGTGTCTTTGAGCCTTATTACTTCTCTGTAAAATGAAGATAATAATGGCAGCTCTAAATTCATAGGATTGCTGTGAAGATTAAATGAAACAATACACACAACTGGTTAGAAGAGTACCTGGCATATGGCTAGTGCTCAATAAATGTTAGCTATTATTGTTAAATTAAGACCATAAAAATGAGAGGAGTTAGGTGAGCCAAGGAAGATGAGATGAGAGAGATAAACAAAGATGACAATATGTCTCAACCTTAGAAACAGGAAGCAGGATTTGCTGACAAATTTAAGTAAGTCAAGGTGATGACTTCTGCTTCTGGCCATGATGGAGTAATGAAAACTTAGAAAACTTACCTTCCCACCTTAAACAATTAAATACTGAAAAAACATATGAAGCAACATTTTAAATCATTAAACTAAAAACAGACAGCACTGGATAGTAACCCTAAGAGAAGGGTAACAAATGAGGTGAGGTCAGCCCTGCAAGTGACCCAAATCACTGCCTGGAGAGACTGGAGAGACTTTCCAGGTTACGGCACCTGATGGGGCAAGCCAAACTGATCAGAGCAGTCTCCATGGATTGGGGAGGCAAAATATGGGGTTCTGGGAGGCCAAGTTGACTGCCATTTTCAGAGGAGAGTACTGTAGAGCAGGAAGCTGCATGAACAAACAGAACTCTGGAGCCTTTCATTGGGTCCCCTGAGTACTTAACTGCACATATGAATAAGGACACTGCTGAGACTACAGAATTACTAGACAGAAGCAAGGTGAAACAGTCATTGGAGTTCATACAGAGTTTGTGTATCTGTCAGCCAGAGTGGTGAGACTGCCTCACACATAGGGCATCGTGCACAGTCCTCAGAAAGGTATTTCCTCAGTAGCGGGGCTAAAGAAGCTCTAGACAGTAGGCTGTCTTGTATTTCCTAGCTAGGCTTACAAATAAGCCTCAAAAGAATCAAACATAGCTGCATCCCAAAACACAATCCTAAATAGTAGAGAAATCAAAAGAAAAATACAGCACCCAAAGGCATAAAATTTATAATGTTTGGAAACCAATCACAAATTAATAAGCATGTAAAGAAGCAGAAAAATATAACGCACAAACAGGAGACAACCAGTTAATAGAAACATACATGAAATGACACATTATAAAACTGAATAAAAACTTTAAAAGAGCTATTATAAATGCATGCCATATGTTCTAGGAGGTAAAGGACAGTGTCAGTATAATAAGGTGAGAACTTAAAGATATTTTTAAAAGTGAACTCCTAGAGATTAAAAAATATCATACTTAAATAAAAAACACAATAGGTGAGAATAACAGCAGATTAGACACTACAGAGAAAAGAAAATAGCAAACTTGAAGGCCTAGCAATAGAAACAATCCAAAATAAAACACAGAGAGAAAAAAAGACAAAAGCAGCTCAGTGCGGCTAGCGGAAGCAGCACAGGAACGTAGCCACAGAGGAGAGCTGGAGACAGGGTAGAGGAAGTTCATGAAGCTATGACGAAGCCTCCTGAATGAGCTTACAGCTGACATGTTTAGCTTAAGGAACGATTTCAGTAAAGAATTGCCGTCAGTCTAGAGGGCTATGAAGAAAGATGCGTTTGGGCAGCAGGGTTCTTTTGTCGCCCTTCAAAAATCACCACTTCAGAATTCCTAAATACCCATCAAGAGTTGCAAGAATAGGTCAATTATTGCATATTCACATACTGGAATAAAGCACTAAAAATGAAAAACCTACAATTAGATGCAGTAAAATAGATGAACATAACAACCTCATGTTCAGCCAAACAAAGAACCCAGGTACAAAAGAACACAAACTATATAATTTCATATTGAATAAAATAGGCAAAATTAATTAATGGAGTTAAAATTGAGGATGGGGTACCTTTGGTGGTAGGAACATGAAGGGGTTCAAAGGAGACTTCTAGGATCCTGGTAATGTTGTGTTGCTTCATCTGAATTACAGTTACATGGAGAGAGTTCAGTTTATGAACATTCATTGACTTACATTTTTATAATATATGGCTCTTCTGTGTGTTTATTACTTTGCAGTAACCTTTTCTTGAAGTTCATCACTAAGAAGATTCACTATGAGCTGGGCCAAATTGGGAGCAGCTAGGAATGAGAGAACAAATGGATACTTCAAAGACCCGAAAGTACTTAGATTAATATGGAAGTGTTGATAATGGTGGGAGTGGTGATTGGTTTGGTTTGGTTTGTCTTTTCCCAAATAGAATCCGTAGATTCCAGAAAATGAGCTGTAGAATTTGCACAAGGTTCACCTCAATCAATCCCTAATGCCACAGGTCAGGTGGTTCCCTGAGGCACGTTCTCCAGGGCTCTGCTGGGCTCTGTTTTGACTCACTCTGTTGATAAAATTCTCGGAGCCCAAAACACAAAGAAGCTTCAAGTGAATGGTAAGTTCAGTAAATGCTTTATCTCTTATTCCTTTCTTTCCCCATTTTGCTTACAGTCAGGCATATCCTAAAGGTATGTGAACTTTCTTTTACAGAACATTTACTGTGTGTCATAGAGCACAGTCCCTTGATATGAGAAAAGAATAACTAACTTATTTATTAGCATTTGAAGGAAACTTTTGACAGTTATTTGAAACTTGATTGTAAATGCTATGGAATTATGACTATTTTTTCTTCTCTTTCTAGCACTAAGCTTCATTTTACTAATATTTTTTTTTTTTAGTTAAATGGTACCATGTAACAACTGAAATGTCTTTTCTAATAGAAAAGACATACTTTATTTCTCTTTACATTCTGTCTCCTCAGCATACTCTCCTCCTAGGATGCACTCATAATTTTTTTAAATCATCCATTACAAACAATAAATAAATGCATAAACATATGCATAAATATTAGACATAGATAAAAAGATAACAGGGAGTAGTACATGATATAGATAGGTACAGGATGATAGCAATAGATAGATGATTGATAGATGATAGATAGATAGATAGATAGATAGATAGATAGATAGATAGATAGATAGATAAATAGATACATAGATAAATAGATTGAAAGATAAGGTGAATGCTGCTGCTGAGTGCCATCCAAAGGAAAGGCAGGGATCTTCAATACAGGAAGCAGCGCATTGAGCCTTAGTAACAGTGTGAGACTGTTTCAACTTGTTCAGTATGGTCAATTGGGTGTGAGCTACGGTTGACAGAGACGTGTTTTAAAGGGTGCCATAAATCGTCTTCCATCAAGATTACGCTCTGTGTCACACATCACTTCTGGTACGGCAATTTCTGTCAAATAAAAATATTACAGTGTGTCCTCATCCACCTTATTCATGGTATCTGGCACCATGTGATTTCTGGCTCTTCCCCAAAGTCAAAATGATTCAGGACATCGAGGCAGCCATGACAGCACAATGAAAGACACTCGTGAAAGAGGACTTCCAGAACTGCTTCAGAAAGTGGCAAGAATGATGGGATAGGTGTTTTCGAAGAGTGGGGGAGTATTTTGAGGGGGATTAATGGCAATGTCTTTTACTGTAATCTTTTTTTAATTAAAAATTCACTGTATTATTTAATCACACCTTGTAGATACCCTCTATTTTCCAAATAAATAGGTAGCAATTCTTTAGGTATGGCCCATCAAAGAATGAGGGTTTAATATATGGTGACAGAAGGAAATTTGACTCTGGGTGGTGAACACACAGTGCAATATACAGATGATACATTATGGAATTGTACATTTGAAACTGATATAAATTTATTAACCAATGTCGCCCCAGTAAATTGAAAAGAAGATTTTTTTAAAGAATGGTTAATTTGTTTTTCTTTAGAAAAAATATTCCCCAAGTGATTTTTTTTTAATCAATCTTTTAACCAAATGCTTGTTTTCTTTAAAATGTTTAGGCTTTATCCACACTTGTACAAACATTTCCAAATAGAAGCTTGATTTTGCTCACATGTGCTGATGCTAAACTCCACAAGTGAACAGTTGTCAGAACTCCATCACTGATTATACCCTTATACAGATTGGACATGAGAACATTCAAATAACTTGAAGATAGATATAGATATGGATATAGATATAGATATAGATATAGATACGATACAGATATAGATATACATAGATATATAGATATTGACCGTGCGTGTGTGTGTGTGTGTGTGTGTGTGTGTGTATTCAGGTTATGTGACTCATCAAAACTTTATTTAAAAGCTGTACTCTGGTCTCCTTTAGGAGTCTCATTTCCTAGATTGTGCAAGGGAGGTATCTTCTAGACTTACAGCCCATTTCTCCTATTATATGTTACACCCATTAGTCAAGTCTCAGCTTCAGTTTCTCTTTTCCTCTTTCTCTAATAAACATTCCTTAGCTGACAGATTTAAGCTCACAAATATTGCTCACTCCTTTGAATTCATGGTTTCTGTATGTTTTAGGTCTAGGAGAACCCAAGATGATTAGAACCTAACAAAATGCCTGTTGTTAAGTAGGCATTCAATAAACGATTGATAAACGACAATTAAAACATCTCATCCAATCTCCTCATTTCACAGTTGAGGACCACGTATGTTAATTGACTTGCTGAGGCTCAGTTAGGTAAAGATAGATTTTGGAAATCAGATCTCCTAATTCTTAAACCAGGGTTGTTTCACACCATGAGTCATTTCTACCCTTAAATAGGTTTTGCCTTCCCCATTACTTTGGTCACTTATCATATGTCTTAAATGAAATTTGCCAAATTTTATAACCTCATTTACTACCCCTTATAGGCTGTAATCTTCTAAAGAGTGAAATTATATTTTTACATCTGTGTTACAATTGGAACATTCATGGTTATAATTTGTGATGTGTGTGTGTGTGTGCGTGTGTGTGCATGTGTGGTATGTGTGTGCATGTGGTGTGTGTGTGTGTGTGTGTGTGTGTGTGTGTGCATGCACACATGTTAGTCACCATGAGCAAAATTGAATTTATAGTAGGGAACATTTGAACCTCTTTCCCAGACAGACAACTTTGTTTAGTGGGAGCCTAGAAAAATCTTCCTCAAAAGCCAGAAAGTTAATGATTTTTATCACTTTTCAAAAGGACTAGCAAGAGGCAGAAAATTACCAAAGCTGATATGCAATATAAAAATGGGAACCATGTATTTACAAAGTTTGCATGACCTGAAATTTCAAAGTTACCTCATGTGAACAAGGCTATACGATTAGTAAGAAAAAAATGTAAGAGGCTACATTTAACTTGGTCACAAAAGTATATAAAATTTTATAGTATATTCATGCTATTTTAAAATTAGGCTTGATAATAACTAATTAGACATCTGGGCCCGTCCTCAATGTTCCATATTCTTTTATAATGCCCTCTTACAATAGCAAAGGTACTCTGATAAGCTTTTCTACCCAACAGCTAAATATTTATTTAACTGGCCCCAAAACTGTCCTGCAAAGAAAAATAGCCAGTAGCTCCAGAATCCTCAATTTTCTGAACTACCAGTATACCATTTGCATAACAAGAATACCAGTAGGCCTAATTGACTCACTTGTCATTAAGACTTTCTAGACTTGGGTAACATGGGAGACAGTAAAACAATGTGCAATGACACTCCAACTCACCTCTTCTTTCATTCCCAGAAATCAAAACAATAGCAAGTCAAGGTTATTAAAAAAAAAAAAAAAATCGTCTAAGAGAGTGTGAAGTTAAAAGCAGCATGTTTTTCTTTGCCCCTGGGCAAGTGGAAAGCATTACTGCTGGCATAGGACTACCTTCAAGATTTTCTACCTGGGACTATTTGAAAATCTGAGCATAGAGGCCAAGAACCCATTCTTGTCCCCAGAAACTGGGGTGTTAAACTTCCAGCTGTATTTTTGGGAATCGCATAGGTCTGGAGTGAAAAATTACAAAGGCCTGAACCATCAAGTTTATTTACCCAATAAGACATTTGCCAAACGGTAAAGTTGTGCATGGTATGGTATAAAAGAAACTAAGATAAAAGTCTCTTAAGAGCAGGGGGAAATCCCCAGAGGAACTCTATTGAGAGCCCATAACAACCACATCCTAGGAGCCTGAATGAACCAGTGGCTAAATCTTACCAACTTGGGACTCAGCCTCTAACCCAGGCCAGTCCATAGTTAGATAAAGATGACCAGGATCCCATTCTAACTGCTTAGCAAAGAAAAGGAAAACTCCTCTCTGATGGAAGATACCATTACCTGGAAATTTTAAATACAATGCCCAGGTTCAATAAAACCTCTAGGCATACAGAAAGACAGGGCTATATGGCAGACAACCAAAGTAATAATCGAAAATAAAAATGGATCCACACATCATAGCTTTTGGAATTAGCAGAGGAGGAACTTTTTAAAAGATGATTAGTTTGTTCATGAAAATAGAGAAAATTATGGGCAAAATAGACAAAAGTTATAACATTTCAATTAGAGTTGTAACCTATAAAAAGAGTAAAATGAGCATGCTATTTGTCTGGTTTTTACGCTTTTTTTTAATGCTAGAATTTTTTTAAAATGTATTGATCTGAAATGAACATGTGTAACAGCAGACTGGACATCAAAGAACTAACAAAGTGAAAGATTTGCTCAATACAAAACATCTGTACTAAAACATAACAGAAAAAAAAACACAATCGACATGTAGGATACCTATAAACAGTATAATGTGTTTAATGAGTCTACAGGGAGAGAACAGAAAAAAACAATATTTAAATAAATAATGGCCAATTATTTTACAATACTGATTTAAAAAAATAAAAAATAAAAAAACAAATTCCAGATTCAGGGATCTCCACAAACTACAAAAAGAGTATATTCAAAGAAGAAAGTACATGACCTCATGGCATTAGGGGAAAGGAAGTGGTTACCTCATGTGCATAAGCTGGTGACCTTTGAGGGATAACTGGTCCCATTTCTGGGCATCTCCCAAATGTGAGCTGCCACTGCTTACAGTTAATAGCATTCATAGTCTGTTCTCCCTCTGGGCTTTCCCATTTCCCAGTATTAAAGATTGCAGCTTTCTATTCCATCTTGTCTTCTGTCCTAAAATAGCCTACCCCAGTCTCTGCTTTGGCATTATCTCACCTTCACCAGAATGGTTCTTCCCTGTAGCAAGCACACTTGTTACCTGCACAAGAATTAGCAGAGATCTAGGAACATCAAACTTGAACTCTCTATTATTAGCAGTGCAATTCCATGCTTTTAACTAAGTTGGACTATTCAATCCTGGTGCAGAAATAGCTGCATGGTTATCTTCTTCCTCCAGAATCCAAAAGTAGGAGAAGGCTGGAGCCCTTCACGTCTGTATTTCATGATACATCTTCTCATTCCAGGTGGAATCAGTCACATGTTTGACCATCTAATGTCTGCTTCTGCCCCTGCTCTTTATCCTTCAATTCTACGTTGCAAGGGTTGAACTTTTTTCAATTACTTCTTTGTCTTTTTTCTTAAATTCTGCCTCATATACCAAGAAAGAAAAGCTGTTGTCCAGAATCCAAGCTGGCTCTTGATGTGTTAAAGGAGATTTTATACCAAATCCTACACTAAATGTCAGAAAATGAAGACTAACTCTTTCTCTTTCCATTCCTGCTATAACATTCTGAATCTTATTCCTGTCTTGACCTGACTATAAATGTACTATACGAAAAAATACAAAAGAGAAAAACACATTAATATTTTGGCAAAATATTACACATACACCCCAACAATTGTTATCTCCTTTTTCTGATGACTAGATAGTATAATTAGAGGATGTTCCTATTTGAATGGGAAAGCAAGGACCATTTCTAATATCCAAAGTTACCTTCCAAAAATAAACAGCATTTTCAACCTGTAGAAATGTGACAATCATGTGATACTAACTAATCTTAAATCACGTTTCCGCTTGTACATTATAAGTAGACTCTTAGAGGAATTAAAATACACCTAGATTAGGAATATTTTTTTTCCTCCTCTTATTCATCTATTGGTGTAAAACCCCCAGATGGACATTTCCTGAAGCTTCTCAACAAATCAAAGTTAAATAAAAGAGAGAAAATGCATTTTTCTATTATCTATTGTCTGGTCCTAGGGGGTAAGGATAAGAATTATGCTATTGGTTGATTAGTAAATAAATAATTAAGAAGCTTACTTGGCTCTTTGGTGAAAATATTGGTATAAATATATGTTTATAAGAAGAAAGGTTGGAGGAGCTGGTTTTCTTTTTGCAGTTTTACAGTCTGCTCCTATGGCTTCTTTTCCCTTATTCTGCCTGGTTCTTCTAGTCTTTGTTCCCAACTAGGTATCTTTCACATTCTTTCTCCTGGGAGTTTTTCTCTTAGTTTTATAGGGACCCAATAAACTTGTGAAAATAAGAGAAAACTGCAACAAGCTTTAGCAGTGCTAAAGGATTATACTGAGTGGTTCCAGCAAAGACCTCTAAAATTGCCTGATATGACACTATGTATAATGAAGTCCCAGAAGCAAATCGAATGGTTATATATAAACATAGCCATAACCTCTCTTTTTACATGTGAGTTACATTTGTGGGGTAAATGGAATGTGGAACACGTGGGGTTAGCCTTGAAGACATTAATGAATTCTCGGGTGGTACAGAACACCTTCAGCTTGTGTGCACTGAACTGCAGGGCAAAGATGATAGCATTTGTCCATCAACAGTTTTCTAAGGTGGCCCCTCAAAGTGCTACTGAGATATCTACTGCCCCTGAGCCTTCAAGGCAGAGAACTGACAGTTTTGGGAAGTCCCAGTCCTAACAAGCTCTGGGAAGGTACTTTAAACAAAATGCACACACAAAAAAGGCAGCCTTAGAAGTGATTTCCAAATGTTTTCTTGGGAAAACACACGGGATGTTAGTAGGGGAGGTGTGAGAGTTGAAATGTGATATTTCTATAAGACATAAGTCTGTACTATAGTACACTTCTATAGTTATATGGTACACAGTCAATTCAATCAAAACCTGATATTGAATTGATAGCAAGTATATAAGTTCTGCCTCTTTCCCCTCAGTCATCTTATCCACATGTGTGTTTCAAAAACTATGTGTTAAAATTCACCCATGGTCTAACAAGGAAAGGATCAAAAAGCTAATCAGTTTAGCTATTCAAACATTCCCTCTTTCGTGGCCCCACTTTAGAGATATGCACCAGTAAACTGTGCTGAAGGAGACAGTAATAGATCAGGTAGACCCTAGGATACATCCCTACTTATCAATTTACTGGATGAGGACCTCCAGCATCAGCTTTCTCATCTTAAAAATGAGGAATAGATTACCTGCTTTAAAACACCATTGTGAATACGGAAGAAAGTATATACATAGTGCCTAGCTCACCCTTTGCCATCAGTAAGAGAGATTTTATCATTTTATTTCCTTTTGTATGATTAAAAAACAAGCCACTAAATTTATTCTGCAGATTTAAAAATAATTAACACTATTTCACTCTTGATTTTGAGAGCATGCAACATAAAAACAAAAACAAAAAATTGTTCAAAATATATAAAATAAAGTAACATAATATATTTGATCTTATTGCATATAAGACTGATTTGTGTTCCACATTTCAAGAGACCCCCCCTAATTCAAATAAAAATTAGGTTCATATCTATTCAATGGATATTTAGACTACATGGTTTTTGCAACCAAAGGGCTGTTGAAATGAATTCCCAGACATATTCTACACAGTTAATCCCCGTGGAAAACACAACTGCAAACTTCGCTCAGCTCAACTTAGAGTTAAAACGAGATCCGTGTGGGAGGCAGTGCAGCTTGGAACATTCACATACAATACAGGATGCATCTTTAATGCAAAGAAAGGGCTCATTGGGAGCATAAGGCATGAAAGCTTGAAATACCAGAACTGATGTTGGGAGCAAAGCTTCCCCGTGGAAGTAGAGCTGATTTACTTTTGCAGAAAGATACCAAGGGAAAAGTACATCCCAATTTGCCCTTGAATTGGAAAGCACGTTGATTGCTTGTACATCACTCCTAGATCTTAAATTCATTAACAGTTATATTTTGGAATACCTTAAGAAGAATCTCTGACAGATTGTAACAATTGGATCAATCACTGTTTCATTAAACCAATATTAATTAAATGTTTTTGCCTTTTTGTGGGACTGGTTAGATCCTGATTAGCCATGACAGATCATTATTTTCAGCAGAACATGGTCAAGATCCAGCAATGAGCACTGAGATATAATCAGACACCAATGTATGCTGGAATTAATAATTATATTAAATTGGCTGTAATGAATAATTCATGGTGTAAATTCTTATGCAATTTGCTATGGTAACACACAAGAAGATATCTGCCGTATTTTAACAAAGCATAAGTTTCCAGTAGGAAAAATGGATAAAATAACAGGAAAACCACTTCAGGAGGGAAAAGCCTAGCAATAGGTAAAGTACAATGAGGTAAAAACATAGCATGCTATTGTCATTGTCATAATTAACTCATATTCATTATTCAGCCACTGATTCAAAAGTCCTCAAATGAAGTACTTACAGGTTATAGAGAATTAACTCCTTGCCGTTCAGATGTTAACAGAGACAAAATAAGGAGGCTACGGCTGCTCCTTATTTCAAAGTACTGCATAGTGTGTCTGCTTTGGTTTGTTGGCTGCTTTGGTTTCTGGGCAAGTGAAAACACACTCAAACTTTTATTTGCTCAATTACATCTGAACAGAAAAGATAAATTGAAGAGGTGCTGTAAAGGAGTTTCAGGTCAAGATGGCTGAATAGGTCAAAGTTGTGCTTACCTCCTCTCACTACCACATGAAAATTACAACTAAACCACAGAAAATCCATCACTAAAAATCACCTGAAGACAAGCTGAATAGAAGTCCTATAACTAAGGATGGACAAAAGCCACATCGAGATTGGCAGACAAAACCGAGACACGAAAAGGGATGGCCCCACACCCACACGTGATGGTTAAAATATAGGAGGGATGTCTCGGCTGTAGGAATGAGAGGTCCCAGCCTCATACCAAATTCCCCAGCCCAGGGTTCCAGTGCTAGGAAGAGAAGTTCCCACTACTGGCTCTGAAAACCAGCAGAGATTATGGCTAAGTGAGATGAAGGGAGGTTGGAGATCCTCTTAGACGGCCAGCACACAGGCTTACTTGCTGACAGACTCACTCATTCAGTAGGTGCCAGGGACCTACTGGGAGGACCTGAATTTTCTGGCTTCAGGAGAGGGCTAGAGGGCCAGCTTCCTCTCAGACAGAAGTTCTAGCATAAGCCATTGAACCCTCCCCACAACCAGCATGCAGACACACGCATATCTGAATCTCCATCATCCTGGCTAACACACTTTAATTCCCTGAGATCCTGTCCCACTCAATTTGTGGCCCACCCAAGCTGCTTTCAGGTGCTTTTCCATACAAATGGCCTGCCTTGGCTCATGCTTGAGACTTTTCTAAAATATGTCAAGGGTTTGCAGATGCCAAACAAGCAGCATCTGGCCTCAGTGAGGCCCAAACCTTTTTACTAAGCATAGCCTGGCACTGTTGGCAGTTTATCTCAGTTCACGGCTTAGCCTTGCCCAACTACCTCCAGACTGAGAACAAGTGGCAACCATCTGCAGATCACTTTCTAGATCATAACAAGTGGCCCCAGGCAGGGCGCAGGCAGCCACTGACCTTGGTCAGCACCAGAGCCCTTCCCAAAAGGCCCCAAAACAAACATATTTGGGGCCAGCTTCACACCACACCAGTGCGCCACCCAACCATCCAAATGACACACCCAAAGGGCAGGATGAGCAGACACCAGAGCCCTACTAAAGTGTATCCTGCTTTGTAGGGTCAGCCCCTGCACAACAGCTTCACTGTAACCAAAGCTTGTCCTCACAACCATTCAGCTTGAGGGTCAATCCCTCCCACTGACATGCAAAGAGCAACCAAGATTCAACTACAACAGGAGGGCACACACAACACACACAAGGGACACACCTGGAGCACCATGCTCAGGTGATTAAAGACTGAGCTACTGGGATCTACAGGACACCAACTACATAAGGCCACTTAGCTAAGACCAGGAGACATAGCAGCTCTACCCAATACATAGAAATAAACACAGGGAAGCAGCCAAACTGGGGAGATAAAATACCATGTCCCAAGTAAAAGATCAGAAGCTCCGGAAAAAGAGCTTAATAAAATGGAGAAAAGCAATCTACCAGATGCAGATTCTGATAGAATCCGCATCCAAACAGGTTCTAAGGATGCTCAACAATCTCTTTGTTGAGATAACTTCAACAAAGAGATAGAAGACATAAAAATGGAGGTAGAAAACGTACAAAAAAGAACAGTCAGAAATGAAGTATTCAATAACTGAAATGAAAAATATATTAGAGGGAATCCACAGTAGACTAGATGAAGCTGAGGCTGGAATCAGTGAGTTGGAACATAAGGTAGCAGAAAACACCCAATCAAAACAGCAAAAAGAAAAAAATTATCCATGAACTATCAGAAAGAGAAATTAAAAAAACAATCGCATTATAACTGCATCAAAAAAAATTACTTAGGAATAAATTTAACCAAGGAAGTAAAAGACTTGTACTCAGAATATTATAAGATGTTGATGAGAGAAACTAAAGAAACTAAAGAACATATAAATAAATGGAAACATATAGCATGCTCATTGATAAGAAGAATTAATATAGTTGAAATATACATACTACCCAAAGCAATATATAGATTTAATGCAATTCCTATCAAAATATTAATGGCATTTTTCACAGAACTATAAAAATAATCCTAAAATTTGCACAGAACCATAAAAACCCCCAAATAGCCATGGCAATCCTGCGAAAGTTGGAGTTATCACACTTCCTGACGTCAAATTATACTACAAGGCCATAGTAATCAACACAACATGGCATTGGTATTAAAACAGACACACAGATCAATGGAACAGAATAGGGAACCCAGATATAAATCCCTGCCTATATGGTCATTTAATCTATGACAAAGGAAGCAAGACTTTACACTGGGATAAAGATAATCTATTTAATAAATAGTTCTGAGAAAACTGGACAGATACATGCAAAAAAATGAAACTGGATCACCTACTTATGCCACATACAAGAATAAACTTAAAATATATTAAAGATTTAAAAGTAAAACACAAAATCATAAAACTCCTAGAAATAAATATAGGAAGTAAACTCTCGGACATTACCCTTAATAATATTTTTACCAATATATCTCCTTGGGCAATGAAACAAAAGAAAAAATAATGAAATAGGACTACATCAAACAAAAACGGTTTTGCACAGCAAAGGAAACGAACAACAAAATGAAAAGACATCCTACTGAATGGGGGAAGATATTTGCTAATGATACAAATAACAAGAGGTTAATATATAAAATTTATATTTAAAAAAACTCATACAACTCAACACCAAAAAAAACAAACAATCCAATTAAAAAATGGGCAGAGAACCTGAATAGACATTTCTCCAAAGAGGACATAGAGGTGACCAATAGATGTGAAAATATGCTCAATATCACTAATTATCAGAGCCATGCAAATAAAAACCACAATGAGATCCCACCTCACAGCTATAAATAGTATTTACTGGTCATCAATAAATCAACAAACAAGTGTTGATAAATCAACAAACAAGTGTTGGTGAGGATGTGGAGAAAAGGGAACCCTTGTGCACTGTTGGTGGGATTGCAAATTGGTGCAGCCACTATGGAAAACAGTATGGAAGTTTCTCAAAAATTTAAAAATAGAACTACCTTTTAACCCAGCAATTCCACTTCTGGGTATTTATCCAAATAAATCCAAAACACTAATTCAAAAAAATAAATTAGCCCTATGTTTACTGCAGTGCTGTTAACAATAGCCACGATATGGAAACAACTGAAATCCCCTCAATTAAAAAAAAAAATTGTGGTACATTTATACAGTGGAGTATTGCTCTGCCATTAAAAAGAATTAAATCTTACTATCTGCAACAATATGGATAGACTTAAAGGATATTATGCTAAGTGAAATAGTCACACTGAGAAAGACAAATACCATATGATCTCATGTATATGTGGAATTAAAGAAGAGAATAAACGAACAAACAAAACAGAAACAGACTCAGACACAGAAAACAAACTAATGATTGCTGGATTGGAGGAGGGTTATGGGGATGAATGAGAAAGGTGAAGGGATTAGGAAGTACAAACTGATAGTCACAAAATAGTCACAGGATGTGAAATATAGTATGCGGAATATAGTCAATTGTTTTGTGAAAACTATGTATGGTGTTGGACGGGTACGAGACTTACAGGGGGATCACTTCATAAATTATATAAATGCCTAACCACTGCACTGTACAACTGAAACTAAAATCATATTAAATGTCAACTATAAATATATACACATACATTAATATATAATATATAAATATATATTTATATAGTCACAGAATGCAAAATATAACATATAGAATATAGTCAATGGTATTGTAATAGCTATGTACAATGTCAGATGGGTAATAGACTTGCTGGGTTTATGACTTTATGAGGTGTTTAAATGCCTAATCATTACATTGTTTTGTACACATGAAACTAATAATGGAAAACAATAGTAGTAATTGTACTCCTCTTTTCAAACTAGAGTCAGAGGCCCCACTTTAGCTTTGCTGATTTTCTTCGTACAAGTCAAACCTTTTCCCACTGGATAGCTAATGTCCTCAATTTAGAAATGTATTTGTCTGACAGACAGGTTATACCTAATTAATAGCAATGCCCTCTGCGAACTGTTATCATTCACTTTTACCTCGGTGTGAATGCAGAGGTGAACACAACATTTTGTACAGTGAAGTAGAGCACAAGAAAAAATAAAATATTTTTTTGTGGGGGGAGATACCGTAGTATAAAGGATATGATGTATGCCTCAAACAGGAGTAAAGATTCCTGCTTGCCTTCACACATGCCCCAATCTGCATCTTGGGATCAATCTGGTTGACCTTTAGTGTGTAAACCCTAGATACCCTTTGCCAAGTAGCTGCCTATTCGACACTTACCTTCCTCCTAACACACCAGTGCAATATCTGAGTTTCAATGCAATGGTCCAGTCAACTGTTATGGCTGTCTAATCAATGTGGAGCTCTCCTAGTTTTATTAATACTCTGTGGGAGGACAGAAAAAAAGTTATAAAGAGGGTAGGAACTCTCTTCCAAGAACCTCCCTCTTTGAAGGGGAGATTCCAGTTATGCTTGCATTTCAGGGCTCTGTTGACAAACATTCCTCTCTTTTCTTAAATGCTCTGCACAGCATGACTATTCAGTTAGCTTTACCCATGATGGTAAGGACAGCAGGAATGATGATGGTGATGCAATCTCTCAAATACCATTGTCCTAAGAAGATGAAAGTACCAGGGCAAATCTCATATGAATAATAGAATCATAAACATGCTGCTTCTTATTTCTTATTCAATTACATAGGTATGTATCCTCTTTCAAAACAAAATGTTTTCTCAAGCAGTCATAGGAAATTCCGTGGAAACAAACAACAGTAAATGAAACTGCTTTTTCCCCTCTTCAAACATGTTAGATTTAGCAGCACTGGGACTTTCAAAGAAGATTAGTATTACCAATAAATCACTGTAGTCACAGATGCAGAGCAAGACAGAACACAGGGCTGCCGAGGCATATATTACGACAATAGATGCCTTAGCAACAGTTTTAACTGTTCTGCAACAGATTGTGCCCTAAAGCAGTAAATACCCTGCACACAGGAGGTTATTTAGCATTTGCTTTTTCTAAGTAAATAAGTCCGTAGACAGACAGACAGACAAACACAGAGCTTCATCGTCATCATTTTATATTGTTTTTAGGTTTGTGAAAAGCAGAGTTTGAAAAGATGAGATAACAGGAAGCTCCTAAGATTGATACAAATCCAAAAGCTGTCATGTTTCTTTGATCATTTAGAGAGAGCATACTGAACAAAAGGCGTTCTCCCCAAAGTTCAAGGTGGGACCGGGAGCACCAGCGTCAGCACTTGCTCAGTCTGCAGAGACCTGAGAACCTGGATGTGTGTTTTTTGTTTTCTTTCTTTCTTTCTCTTCTTAAATCTAATCTTCCATCTGTCTCATGTTCTGACATTAGATGAATTTCATCCACCAGACATGCGTCTAGCATTTCTACCCAGAAACGAAGAGACATGTAAGTGAATTGAAACACTATACAGCCCCAGGTGGAGCTATTTTACACTGAAATAAAAAGCCCAAGAAACCATCAAGTTGCATTAGTAAGTGGGGGGAATCACTCATTTATAACATCCTAAGAATATGTTCTTTGCTACATGGTTTTTGCTACATCCCTGAATGCGCAGGGTGAGAAGCACTCTGCCTCCTCCTTCCTAGTCCTCCAGGGCTGAGCTGTCAAGGCTAGGGAACTCCTCCAGAAGCTTTTCCTTGACACCCTAAGAACATCCCTATACTTCTCACTGGTTACCCAAAGACAGCATGGATATTAAACATCCACCAAACTAGCTTGAGGCAAGCATGTGAGGTTCAGGAGTTTGACTTTGGTGGTGCCCCTGTCTCCTTAACTACTACCTGTGTACCCCAATATAAGAAAAATTAATCTCTCTTTCTCTCTCTCAATTTCAAAGAGGAAGACAAAGAGCTCTTATTCTCTCTCAGGATATATTTCTTGAGAAAAGATAGAGTACTATTCTTTCTGAAATGCCAAGAAATCAATCCCAGTACAGGCAACAAGAGTCATGCTCCCTTCCATTGCTTTTCTTGCTCTTGCCTTTGTTTCTTCAATGAGCTAGCCCTTTACAAACCATCACTGCGGTAATTTCTGAAATTTGAATGTGAGCTTAAGTGAAACAAGAAGTCAGTCCTTATTTGCTGTATTCCAGACCTTAGGCCTACTTCTGACCCACGTACAGAGAATGTCCCACATGAACAGGCTGGCTCACCAGAGGACTACTTCAAGATCCCAGCCCAAACATTGGGTTTTCTAGCCTTTTATTCCTATAAAGTTCCCTCAGGGACCTCAACAAGTAACATGTGGTTAGCCTAGGGAAAATCCCATGTCCAGGTGACCCTGCATCCTAGCCATTATCTAGGTGTCACTCTTTTCCATCCTTAATACCTGTCATTATTTTGGCAGGCTAAAGGTGTATGCTGGGGGACTGGCTATGGAGTAGGGCCATCGGGGGATAAAGTTCCACATAAGAAATAAAGGCTCTGAGGTTGAGAGAGGTTGAGAAAGGGCCTCAGTTTTCAGAATTCAGACCCATGGTATCAACAGGAATAGAATTCATTGAGAAGGTCAGACAGGCTTGTGTGAGAGAGCAGGCTCTTGGAGACAATGTTAACCTGTGTTTGTGTCTTTCCTAAGAGGGTATGTCTTTCTCAGATAAATTAGATGACAAACTGTGGTGTTATTAGAAACAAGAAAAGACAAGAATGTGAAAATAGGGACAACCAAGATGGCGCAGTAGGTACATGCTGTGTTTACTTTCTCTCACAGTCACATCAAAATTACAACTGATCGACAAAACAACCATTATTGAGAATCACCTAAAATCAAGCTGAACTGAAGTCTTTCAACTAAGGATTTGCAGAAGAAGCCACCTCCAGACTGGTAGGATGGTCAGAGACACGGCACAGGCTGGTCTCACACCCACATGTGACCATTAAAGATTGGGAGGAGTATTTCAGCTGTGCGGGTCCCCCATCACTTAAAGGAGTGAGAGATACCAGCCCCACCCCAGCATAGGGTTCCAGTGCTGGGGAGAAAAGTCCCCATAATTTCTGGTTGTGAAAACCAGCAGAGATTGTGACTGAGTCAGACTGAGTACAGCTGCACTCACAGGTACTCCTTTTAAAGGGACTGCACAGGGATTTACCTACCAGTGGAATCACTCACTCTGAGCTCCAGCACTGGGGCAGCAGCTGGAAAGGCAGCAGGGACAAATGGCGGGGAATTCAGTTATCTGGCTTGGGATGGGGGCTGCAGAGGTGACTTTCTCCTGGACGGTGGAACTGGCAGATGCCATTGTTTCTTTGTTGAGTCCTCCCCCTTCCTGGCATTTGAACACAGGCAGCCACCATTTCTGCATCTCTGCCGGTACATTTGCCCCAACCTGGTGATTTGAGACCCCACCTCACCCAACTTCCGGGTACACCCAGGCTGCTTCCAGGGTTTTTTCATGGAGACCACCTGCCTGTCTCAAGCTGCAGACTTTCCTAGACTCTCAAATGTTCATGGAATACAGACAATTAGCATTTGGCTTGAGCGTGCCCTGTGCCTCTGGCTGAGCAGCCCTAAGCCGGCACAAGTGGCAACTGGCCTTGGTTCATGGCTTGGCCTCTCAAGGCACTTCCAAGCACAGCACAGGTGGCAGCCATCTGCGGATTTCTTTCTGGCTCCCACGGGGTGGCCCCAGGAGGGGCACAGGCTGTGTCTAAAGCAGACCTACAGCAGATCCCCTCCAAGGTGGTCCTGGGGCTGGCACCCCCAGTGGCCAGTTTCAAAATGAGCTGGAGCATCACCTAGCCATCTCCAAGTACAACATACCCAAGGGGTGGATTGAGCAGGCACCAGAGTCTTGCTGAGGCAGATCCTGCTCTGTAGGATCAGCCCCTGCACAACAACTCTTCCACTGTAGTCAAGGCCAGTCCTCACAACAAGTCAGCCCAAGAGTCAGTTCCTCACATTGATGTGCAACTATCAACCAAGGCTCAACTACAAGAAGAGGGCACACATAACCCACACAAGGGGCACACCTGGATTATGTGGCTCAGGTGACCAGAAAGACTGTGCCACTGAACCCCACAGCACACCTAATACATAACGCCACTCTACTAAGACTGGAAGACATAGCAGCCCTACCTAACACATAGAAACAAACACAGGGAGGCAGCCAAAATGGGGAGACAAAGAAACATGTCCCAAATAAAAGAACAGAACAAAGCTCCAGAAAAAGAACTAAGTGAAAGGGAGATAAGCAAGCTATCAGACACAGAGTTCTAACACTGGTTATAAGAATGCTCACTGATCTCATAAAAATGGAGATGAAAACCATGAAAAAGAACTAGTCAGAAATAAAGGATACAATAATGGAAACAAAAAATATATTACCGGGAATCAACAGTAGATTACATGAAGCAGAGGATCCATCCAGCGATATAGAAGGTAAGATAGCAGAAAACACCCAACCAGAACAGCAAGAAGAAAAAATAATCCAAAAAATTGAGGCAGGTTTAAGCGGCCTCTGGGACAATATCAAGCATACCAACATTCACATTATAGGAGTACCAGAAAGAGAAGACAGAGAGCAAGGAATTGAAAATCTGTTTGAAGAAATAATGACAGGCAACTTCCCTAATCTGGTGAAGGAAATGGACATACAAGCCCAGGAAGCACAAAGTCCCAAACAAGATAAACCCAAAGAGTCCCATACCAAGACACATCATAATTAAAATGCCAAAGGTTAAATACAAAGAGAGAATCTTAAAAGCAGCAAGAGAAAAGCAGTTAGTTACCTACAAGGGAGCCCCTATAAGACTGTCAGCTGATTTCTCAACAGAAACTTTGCAGGCAAGAAGGGAGTGGCAGAAAATATTCCAAGTGATGAAAAGCAAGAACAACCAACCAAGATTGCTCTACCCAGCAAGGCTGTCATTTAGAATTGAAGGACAAATAAGGGGATTGCCAGACAAGAAAAAGCTGAAGGTATTCATCACCACCAAACCAGTATTACAAGGACTCTTAAAGGGACTTCTTTAAGATGGGAGGGGGGTTAAGGATGGGTGGAAGGGGAAGGGATTGAGAAGAACAAATTGGGTGTTATACAGTAGTCATGGGATGTAGGGTATAGCATAAGGAATATAGTCAACAATACTGTAATAACTAGGTATGGTGCCAGATAGGTACTAGATCTATCAGGGTGATAGAGGGGAATGGGGTTGGGAGCAGGGTGAAAAAGGTGAAGGCATTAAGAAATTTAAATTGACTGACTCTGGGTGGTGAACACACAATGTGAGATATAGATAATGTATTACAGAATTGTACACCTGAAATCTATGTAATTTTACGAACAATTGTTGCCCCAATAAACTTTAATTTAAAGAAAAAAAAACATAAATTGATAGATAATACAGAATGGAGAATATAATCAACAATGTTGTAAAAATCATGTAAGGTGCCAGATGGGCACTGGATTTATCAGGGGGATCACGTCATAGACTGTGAAGAAGCCTGACCAATGCACTATACACCTGAAGAGCTGAAGTAAAATAATACTGAATCTCAACTATAACTAAATATATAGGCAGATATAGTCACGGGATGTGGAGTACAACATAGGGAAGACAGTCGATGGTATTGTAACAGCTATATAAGATGTCAGAGATGTAGTAGTTGGGGGGGGGTTATCACTTTATGAGGGGTTTAAATGTCTAACTATTACATTGCTTTGTGCACCTGAAAGTAATTAAAAAAGAAAAAAATGTGACAATAAAAAAGAAATGCAGTTGGGAGTAGATGAAGATGAGGTAGAATCTATGTCACAAATCAGGAAATTGCAGCAGGTTTCAGAAACAGGATCATCCACTCTGAGGTACTCAAAGGATGCTTAGGTATTTGGGACACCTTAGGAACAGGTATCATTTTAGTACCACCTCCATTATGTTCCAGGGGTCCCAAGGGTACTTGGTCTTCCCTCAGAGGGTAGGAGACACAGACCATACTCCTTAAATCCCAGCGCTTGCTGCTTGTAACTAATTCTGACACACAAAAGAGCATACGCATATGTCAGCTTAGAAGTTATTGGCTATTAGCACAGGGGATTCAAGACCTTTCGAGAATAAGAAAAGCTAAAATCTAACTCCAATTGCTGGATACTATCCCAAGTTTAGTTTATTGAAACTGGAAAACCAGCATGATTGAAGAAAAACTTGCGAAGTGTTCACAGTAAAAATCATTGCCTTTTGTTGCAGTGAATTTTAATAATTGAGACTGACATTATGTTTGAACTATAAAAAGTAACCTTGATGGCTATTTGTTATGTATTCAGTTTTGTCTGCCTTAGCTTAAGCTTAAATATTAATGGAAAAAGGAAAGCCTACAAAATCCCTCAAGCTGCTCTGTAGGAGTCCAACGCTTTTAGCTGGTGGCAATGAATATAATCATAATTTCTGTGCTAATTTTTAAAGACAGCAACAAACATTGAAGCAAATAATTTAAAAAATACTGGTTGAAATATTTGAAAATTTGCATATGCAAAATATGTAGCTTAGATTCTGGGAGTCTCCTTTCTAGGGTAAACATATTTAAGAATAGGGGAGATGATAATCTATAAAATATGGGGAAAGATTTCTTGGTTGTGTTGTGGGGGGAAAAGTGTGGTATTAATGGCGACTGGCAAGAAAGCTGTTGAGAGCTCTCCTTATTCAGGTTACTCCAGGCTGGTTTGCCTTAGTGGAGGTATAACATAGTGGTGAAGCATACAGTCTTCATAGACAGATTGGAATCCAAGGTTAGTTCCACCAATTACTAATTGAGTGATTTTGAGCAAGTTCAAAATCAATGTGCCTCCACTATTCAATGGGAATGAACATGGTAGCTACATTTTAGGTTTGTTGTGAGAATTCAATGATATAAAGCATGACAAAGTGCTTGGAACACGATAAATGTTCAATCTATAGTAGCTATTATTATTTTATTATAACAGGGGTAGCTGAAGAGCATCCTATTAGACAGTCTTGGCTCCACAAATAAAGGTCTATACTTCCGGAAAAATTAAGTTTAAAATAGAAAATCCTTTTAAAAAATTCAAAAGTCACTCCAAACACTTAACAGTCATTAAGCAACTAATCTGATATTATAAGAGAATCTGTGGTATCGGCGACACCAAGGAGCTTCCAAAGCATTTGAGGATGTATAATTCATTCATCTAACATTTACTGAATGGCAAGCAGATACCAATTATTTTGTGGACATTTTCCATTTAACATTTCTCTCTTCTTGACCCTACAAATAAAGTTCTTCAAGTAGGTCATAGCTTAATAAATGAGTAAGCTAACATACAATTGCAATATGATATGATTTATGCAATAACAGGGCTCTATAAAAAGCATAGTGATGATATGAAGGGAGATGTAAAAATTTATTTTATTTATGGAACCAGGTAAGACTTTAGCAGAAAAGTAGAATCCTTAAAAGCCCCAAGAAATTACCAGATTGATCAAGAACCAACATTTGCAAAAACCTAAGGTTAAAACATCATGGTGTGATGGTATGCTGGGACAATGGAATACACAGGACCAGTAAGGGGAGAGAAGGCCCAAAAAGGAAGTTGGAGGATGTTTTAAATTCAATGTGACCACCAAGATTTATTCAGATTATTGAGCTGCAGATAATCCTCTCAGAACTGAATTTTTCAATTTCATTTTATATTTTGCCTACATAAGCAGAGGTTAATTATAAAAATTATAATATCCTGTTTATTGGCTGTTTAATATGGGCAACCAAAAAACTAAGTCGTTTTATTCATATCTCATTTAACACCCATAAAAAACCTCATGGTACCTTTATTATCTTAAATTTATATACTGAAGCATATAATGGGCTAAGTGATATTTCCAAGCCATGTAGTTAATGAATAACATCATTTGGACGAGAACTCAAGTCTTTCAGATGTTATGGCACAACTTGCGAACTCCATGCTCTACACTCTCATTTAAAAATATGCTTAGTTCTGCTTCTGGATATTTAAGCCAAAAAACACGCAAACACTAATTTGAAAAGATATACACACCCCTATGCTCATTGCAATAATCAAGATATGGAAGCAACCTAGGTGTCCATCAATAGATAAATGGATAAAGATGTGAGATATATGTACACACACACACATATATATATATACACATATATACATATATATGTATATGTATATATATATACACACATATATATATCTCACATCTTCTTTATATACATATATATATATATATATATATATACACACATATACCATAGAATATTATGTGACAATAAAAAAGAATGAAATCTTGCCATTTGTAGCAACATGGATGGATCTAGAGGTTATTATGCTAAGTGAAATAAGTCAGGCAAGGAAAGACAAACACCATATGGTTTCACTTGCATGTGGAATCTTAAAACAAAACAAAACAAAACAAAAACAGACTCATTGAAACAGATCAATAAAACGGTTGCCAGAAGGGACGGGGTAGAAGGAATGGTTGAAAAGGGGAACGGGAATATAGTCAATAATGTTGTGACAAGTTTACACGATGACAGATGATTACTCAAATTGGTGGGGTGATCACATTGTAAGGTATAAAAATGTCAAATTACTATATTGTACTTCTGAAACTAATATAACCATTACAAGATTGCAAACCAACTATACTCATATAGTTAAATTTTAAAAATGCTCTTAGGTTAAGACTTCATTTTAGAACATCCATTAGCCTCTGTTGAGAAAGAGCTCTATTGGTAGGTTAATGCCTCCCTAATCAAAGTGGGTAAATGAAAAATTTGAACAAACACAGGACAGACTTTACGAACAACCTCTCACTAGGTATACATGTGTCCCATAACCTCTAAGCTGTACCAACTGACCCATGATTCCTCAGGTCCAGAGATGCCTGAATAAGGACTGGTAATTGTAGAAAGAGAATATTCATGATGAGAAATTAAAGCCAATGGAAGAAATTATGGTGGCACCATGGTCTAAATATTTTACAGGGTTGTTTGGTGATTGTTTTTTTTTTTTTTCTTATGCTTAATTCCTCTTTTAGCAAGCCAAATAAAGATTTAATCATCATTCTTTTATAATAAGTACAGGACTTCCAACACCTCAAAATAAGATCTTGCATGAATTTCATCAACTTCAGAATTATTAAAAAATAAGTATAATTTAAGAGAAAACAGATATTTCTCTAATTTTTCTCATATTCCTCCTGCTTTAACCTGTCTTGGGTTAAAGACAGGTTAGAGAAGATCTGAGAATGGAGTAAAATGTCAGCTAACCAAATACATTGTAGAGAAGCACTTTCAATTTTTCCTCTAAAGGAAGAATTCCTCTTTCCTTCCTCCAGATATATTGAACATTTGACTTCTATTTTTTATCTACTACTGTTAGTTATACAGCCAAAAAAAAATAGATAAATATTGAATTAACATATTTTGGCAAATGATGAGTGAATTTGGGCATTCAGAACTAATTTTTCAAATTCTGATCCTATTGTATACAATAAATGACATGCGACACCTGCTGAATGTTCTATAAGAGTCTCATACTCACATCATAGTCAAAACTGAAGTCATTAAATGACCCTTCACAAGTTATTTCTTCTCCTGACTTGGGACTTGGTTATACTTGTTAATGGTGGTACCGTTCTTCTCCCAGTCACACAAGCTCATAAACTTTAGATTATTTTGGGATAATTTTTTCTTTTTTACCCTCTGTTTGGCTGTCTCAGTTCCTCTATAAACCTTGTTTATTAACCATTTCTACTTCAAACAAAAGACTTGGAACATCTATAAATCTATTTCGGAAGAAAGGAAGCTAGAAAGAATAAGAAAAACTGCGTAATACCAAGTTAACTGCCTGATACACTATAGTGCTCAAAAATACTTTTTTAAAAATAAGGGTTTAATCAAAACCTTATTTACATTCATTTTCATGTAAATATATTTTGTAAAGTAATATTTACAGGAAAATACTTTTTCTTCCACCCAAGAGTTTCAAGTGCCTCGTGGACAGTTTTATATTTGCTGGCAATATTCTGGAAACACCTAAAATATCTTACTAATCGAGACAAAAGCATGTTTGTCCTTAAATTATATAAACAATTGTCTCTTTTATCTCTCTTGATGTAGTGTAAATTTGAACCCTAGACTCTTCCTCTTATGTTCATGTAGGATCAAATTATACATTCAATCAATACTCTCAACACCCAAATTTCTCTTATTAACTCTGGTTGTTCATATGGCCAGCTCTGTCTTTGTCCTTGCACTCATCTTCAAAAAGATTAGATCTAAAAACAGATTATTTAATTAATTTTTTACTTATAATCGTCTTGTCACAGAAAGAATTTAGGGTGATTAAATCATTTATTGCAATTTTCAAATAATTCCACAGTTATATTTGGGCAACCTAATTTGGGTGACTTTTTGCACAATGACCAAAAGAAATATAAAAATATCTCATTAGAAAAGTGATAATAGCAGATTGAAGTGTCAGTAGAGCTCTGTAAAGATGGGGGAAAAAATCTTCTCACAAGTAAAAAAGCTGATATTTCATGTAGAAAAAAAATGGAATTTGAGACTAATAGTTCTTTACTATGACTGCCAAAAGCCTCAATTACCCCCAGAAACAACTCTGTCTTTCTGTAAAAGCTCGCATTTCAAGGGAATTCTTACCCAGGGCTTCCTACTGCTTCTCTGGGGGATCTTGTTTAAGTAACTCAATTTCTCAACATGTTAATTTTGTTATCCCAAAAGAAATGCTGATAATAACTCTTCCTTAGTCACCTCAGAGGATATGTTACAATCTGAATTACATGATTTCTTTAAATAGTTTCTTGCTCCTACAGAAAATCCCCACAAGGAAGGGGACTTGAAATGTTGAGTATAAATATCATGTGCATCTGTTGCAGCATTTGAAACCATGCTTTCAATAATAAAAAAAAGCAATGCCATCTACATAATGGGTCAATAGTATTTGAGAAACAGACAAAAAAGAAGGGTGTGGGGAGAGAGAATGCTTTTTAATTCAATTTCTTCCTATCTGTCACAGCACAAAAATGTGAAAGGCTGAGAATTACATGCAAAACTGAGAAGAATTGAATCTGAGATGTCTGATTTTGATTTGGCTAGCCCATGCTGCTGTACAAAAATAGCCCTGGGCATTAATCTGTCAGGTCCATTATTATGCCTATTTCTGAGATTTATACATTGGTTTATGGTAGCAATAGACATTTATTGAGTGCTGATCACCTGCCAAGCTCAGTGCTGTACACCTTGTAGTGATGGTCCCAACTCAGTGGGTTTTCAATCTAATAAGACAGGCAAGGCAATTAAGACACAGACTCAGAGGAAGAAAATGACTAATGCATGCAGAGGAGATGGAACAGCTTTCCTTTCCTTTGCTATACCTTGTGTAGCCCACCGTGGTGTCTTTGTTCCAGGAAGCTAAAGAAGTATTTTATAGACCAAGAGGGTGTGAAGATGGATGTCAGCAGCACACTCAGATCACCTGTTCACTTCAGAGTTTTTGACATTGATGCAAGCAGTAGATTTTCAGATGTTTTACTGGTCCAATTCAATTCCTCGTGTGAGTTATTTTCTTATCCTTTTTGTTTCCTTATATATCATTTTGTTCCCCTGCATATGTGGCATCATTACCATCTTTCTTCACCATAATCATTTAATGTCTCCCTTTGAAATGTCTTAATGGTCACTTTCCCTCAAGGTCATTAGGTTCTAGTCCCCTTAATTATTAGGACACACCATATTATTCTGCTTTATCAGTACATAAGCATATAAATGCAGGTTGCTTTGTATTAGAGAATAAATTTCAATGTAAAAACTTTCTTCACTAGCTGAAGACTGTAACTAATATTTTCAAGCCAGGTTGACTTCTCTTTCAGTTCAATAACAAAAATAATCTTATATAAATGCCTTTCAGTAGTTTTACTTTTAAAGAGATTATAACCACTGCCTATAAAAAGAGGACACTGATATCTTAAGACATTTCAAGCAGTAGGCAGTATAGGAAAACATAGACTCTGGGGAAAGCAATTGCACGACCCATAGAGTTAGAGGCTAATGAAGGAGTTTCTAGAGAATACAGGACACTCCCATTCTCTGCAATATCCCAAATATAAGGCACTGCACTGGGCATCACTATAGAACTCTAAAGAAAAACTTTCTGCCCTCAAGGGATTTATAGTCACATTGAGGGGAGAAAAACCAAAAAGAACCTAAACACATGAAAAAAAAAAAAAAAAAAAAAAACTGAAATCTAAATAAGTGATAAATCAATGAGACCAATGTGTAAGTACAATAACAGTGTATGGGAGGTTATGGCTTTCATAAAAGCCCAGACTTTGGTCTTTTCTGTTTTAAATTTAATTTAATTTTTGACCTTAGGTACGTAGACTAGGATTGGTCTTGAAATACACTTATCATCGATCCATGTACAACCTGCCTCTCTTCAATGGATTAAGAAATTAATACTTGATGGAAAAAAAAATCAAAGGTCTTTTGCAAGCCAATCAAAGAGGAATTTAGGGGCAAGAGTGATTCAGGTCCTATTAAAACATACTTCATGGCATCTCTGCTTGAACTGTGTCCCCGCTGGTTACTATTAGACTATGTTACTCCCGAATACCCATGGCAAGTTTCCACAGAAACCCAACATGAAAAATTGGATGAGAATTCTGTGTTATCAGGTATAGCTAATTATGGCCCTATGTTTATATCTGATGCTAGATCTCTCTTTTGGTGCCTTTGCCCCTATATAACCCAAAGCTCTAATTTTATTCTTCCTCAGCTAGAAGTTGTCCTTCTTCAACTTACTACTCAGACAGAAAGAGATGTTGTTTTTTGTTTTGCTATTTTTTGTTTGTTTGTTTGTTTGTTTTAATTTGTAAGCATTCACTTAAGAAGAAAGCATTCTATTGTGAGAGGTAAGCAACTCAGGGGCTAATATGAGATGCACATTTTGCTGATGTTAGTTCAAGGCTATCCTGGCCTCCAGAGGACTAACCCACGTGGTGATAATTCACTTTTAATGTAAGCCTGGAGGGCAAAACACTTAAGAGTTATCCAGTTTTCTCCAACAGAATGAACAGGTAAATGCTAACATATGTTTATCAATAGCTGATGTACTTAGCTATCATTATAAGAAGAAAAGCCTTGCTTTTCCATCATGTTTGTTCCCATATTTCTCTCAATTTAGTGTTACAGAGAATTGGGTAGCTAATCATAGCAATGTATTGTGCAGTCATAGAATCTTAGAGATTAGATGGATAAAAGCAAGTAATAGTCATGCCTGCTGCCATTCTCATTTCTATGTTCATTTGTGGCTGGCATTGCTAACTCATCACAATTTTTTTTCCTGACTCTGGACTGTATTTGAGAAGCCTTCTTAATACAGCATTTGGAGTAGAAACTTGTGCTCGATGCAACATATTTGGTATGCCAGTATTAGACCATAAATTCCCTGAGTACAGGGCCCATGGCTTCCTTGCCTCATTTGTTGCTTTATCTACAATCCACACTCATCTCATTTAAGATATTCAGTAATACTTGTTGAGCAAATAAGATACAAGACATCTAAAGAAGCATTTTGCCTAAACTTGATAGATGATATAGATGTTGATATAAGTATAGAAAGATAGATATATAGATAGGTATCGATATAGATAATAAAGATAGAGAGATAGAGGTAGACATAGAGGGAGGGGAGAGAGAGAGAGAGAGAGAGAGAGAGAGAGAGAGAGAGAGAGAGAGAGAGAGAGAATGCAGATTACAATTCAGGAAACCTTCATATATTAAATAGTTTTCCCAACAAGTTAGAGATCATTTAGGAATTTAATCTCTTACTCAATTAGCAACATTCTTTCTAGGACACTTCTTGTCTCAAAGTAAATGTAAGTGTAAATTTTGTAAAATTAAATGAAAAGAACATTTCTACTTCATTTACAGGTGCAACTCAGAACTATTTGAAAATTGACTATTGTCCGTGTTTTCATTTTCTACATTATACATCATTAATGATTTAATTTTATTTAATTTTGTATACATGCATGGGGATAAATATATATTGCATAGTGACTAAAGTCCTTGAACTTTTCAATATTCATGACCAAACAACCTGTTAGCAAATTTAATGTATGGCCCACCTGACATATTTGGCTAAATTGTGAGTATGCATGAAGCAACCAATTAAAATGGAACCTGCTGTTAAACAATTTACACAGGATAGACCTAGAGGACAAAAAAGCAAAATGAGTGGCTAAACTTCATGTCCAATTTAACTCTCAAAATGTACCAAGCCAGTGCCACATGAATGGAAAGTCTAGAAATACAAATGATATGCAAGGATACTTTTGCTCTCCTAGGACATTCCAGAGTAGCCAACTGTAATAGCATTTGTCACACTCAATACCATTTATCACAAATTCCTGAAGGGTCTATGTTTACTCCATAAGAGATATAAATCTTTACTCTCTGGCAAGAATTTTAATGTCTGCTTCCTTTTGTTGAAAGGGCACAGATATGACATCACTCCTCTGACCTTGGGAGAGAAGAAAGCCTGAAGAAAAATCAAATGTTAAAAAAAAAATCTGTACATGGAAAATTATTATACATGAGTTTATGCATAATAATTTGACAGGTGATTTCCAAGAAATACTGATTGTTTTCAATATAGTTATATCAATAAATACTAGCCAAGTAGTAACTGATACAAAATTTACAACTATCTGTATCAATTCCAAATGTCGATGTCTTTATTGAGAGACTTAAAGTCCAGTAGATACATTAGGGAAAAAAAATGATTGGTTAGAAGTAAAACTGACGATAAAACATAATAGTGTAAACTATATTTCAAATTATATTTTATAAATAAGTCAACCTAAAAATCATAGGAAAAATAGATTTGTACCAAAAATAAAAATTATAAGATAGTGGAAAAAAAAACAGATCAGTTGAAATCCCACTGGTGTCTATAAGATAGAATGAAAAGTAAATCAGGTTCGTATAATAATTGTGATCTCAGAAGCTTTGCATACCCAAAACTACTATAATGTCATCATCAAGAAAGCATTATTAGGTACTCAGCAAGATAGTCAGACACCAAACCATTCTCTGTATTACCTTGACTGTGGCAGTGAAAGGTGAAAGACATACTGGCTGGATTTTGACATGGAATAGCCTCTACTGTAGACAGCTCGGCAGGAGAGGAAACAAAACAAGAGGACATTTGGGTTTTGTGTAACTAAATTTATGCACATTTTCTAGGAATTTCTGTGCAATCAGATCTGCTTAGCGCAGGGAGCTTCCCTTCTATTAATTAGTTAACACTGCTGCCTGAGGAAACAGTGTACGGGGATGGCAGAGTCCCACTCTCCTGTTTGTCTATGTGAGTTTCTCTGGATTGGTGACATCTGGGAATTCTTTCTCGTAGATTGTTGTCTTAATCATTAAGAATGCCCAGGAGACTAGGACTCACCCAGAGGAGGAGCAGAACAGGAAGTTTTTTTTAATGTAACACAAATTTCCTTAGTTTGGATATTCATACCCCAAATCATAATTGCTCTTAAAACAAAATATCAAGATATATAAACAGGTATCTTTCTGATACTATCTCTAATCATTTAATTATTCATTCTTAAATCCATTCTTACGTGTTTTCAGTGTGTACCATATAGTAGGCACCTCCCTTGGAGGAGGGGAGCAGGTGAGGTAATTTACAATTATTGCTGTGATGCAGCAAAATAATAATCATAGCTCTGACTTACTAAGTACTTAGCAAATCAGGCACAAGGCTAAGTGGTTGCAAGCATTATACAGGCCAGAAGATTTGCAGGAACACTTTAGAGGAAGACATTACCATCCCAATTTTACAGATAAGGACACTGAGACATGAGGAAGTTAACTACTTTGCACAGTATTACATGACTACTAAATAACAGACCCACAATTTCATCACTGGCTGTTTTCATGTCCACACATTAAATTGCTAATTTTGCTGTTTTGCCTAAGACCTGAGCTCTGTAAGGCAACTATCACAGAAGATTCTTTTAAATTATAGTGCTCCAGACAATAGTTTAGTGGTTACCAGAGGGTAAGGGGGTTGGGGGGTGGGAGGTGAGGGTAAGGGGGATCAAATATATGGAATATATGGTGATGGAAGAACTGACTCTGGGTGGTGAACACACAATGGGATTTATAGATGATGTAATACAGAATTGTACACCTGAAATCTATGTAATTTTACTAACAATTGTCACCCCAATAAATTAAAAAAAAATTATAGTGCTCATCATCATTGTTCAAGAGGCCTGATGTTCAGCAGGAGATGTAAGATACGAACAAGTAATAACATACGATAAGAATTATAAGTACTACAAAGTATGATGAGAAATGAGAGGACGGACCCAAACGATTAAATTTATTGAGTTTCTACTGGGTCTATTATATGCCACATGCACATGCTTAATACCTTTTCTGCAATTTGGAAATCCAGAAAGCTCCGAGAAGCATACTTCTTATATAATTAACTTAGCAATGAAATCTGACCTGAAATTATGTAAGACCATTTACAGTGTTTGTTTATCCCACTTACATTCCACTGCAGAAATATGACTCTGAATTTGAGGTGCTGTCCTGGATCCCACTGTAGAGCTAGTAAATATTACACAGTCTAAGCACCATTCTGTCTTCCTAAAAGGCAAACTCATCTGAATTCCAAAACACATCTGATTCCAAGTTTTTCAGATAATGACCTTTGTACCCATAGTATTTCTGAAGGAGAAATCCCACCTATCAATCACGGTTCAGAAGGGAAGCTGAATCACTGTGAATACAAAGGAAGAAGGGAATGATTAAAATCATTAGACTTTACACAATTGTGTGTATTGCTAGGAGAGCGAAGGTCGGCAAGGTGAAGTTAGAGCTTCAGAAAGACAGAAACTAACCTTCTCTTCTAAAGCTCTGCTTACTCTGAGCTCACTGAGTAAGGGGAGCTCACTGAGAGGTCTTTAGGAAGTGGTTGCCTCTGGGTAGCTCTGCCTCTGTGGGTCTGAGGGTGAGTGTCTGGTGTGGAACCTGAGGCTGCAGATAGAAAGAAGAGCTACTTGCAGAGTGTAGGAGAGACACAAACTGTAAGCCATTCTATACCTCTTTGTCCGTCTGAGAGCAAAGACCTTCTGGAAATAATGACCCATGCTTCACTTCTGCCTGCCAAATCTTGAGCAAATCCTTCCTTGGCGAACTCTAAACTGAAATCCTGCAGGGAAGCAGATTAAATTAACATAATTCCCTGTTTAACCAAGTTGGCAATAGAACAATCCAGCACAACTCGGCAGGAACGAACAGAATTAGAGTTAGGGTGCTACAAGTGAGATGAGTTACACAAGTACAGATTCAGAGCATGTCTTTATTTAAAGTTTTGCTATTTTTTATCGTGGATTTTTTTGCATTAATTTTGATTGTTTAAAATATTGGATTACAATATGATTTACCTGAATTCCTAAATTTTTTGGTATGGCCTTAAATTTTATATCTGAGTTAAGTGGCTCACTTATTTAACCCTGGTTCTGACCGTGGTTTTATGTGACCGTGTCACATTTTGCAATGTGACAACCCAGTTCACACCCAGAGTCTGGACATTTAGATAAGGACCCGAGCTTAGGATTCCCACCCACGTTCCTGCTTTGCTTTCCCCAGAGCACCTGTCCCACATTCCCCCATATTTTAAAAAATATTTTTATTTCAATGAGCATTATACATACTCTTTGTATAGATATGTGTGCATGTTTGTTTTAAATTTTCTTAGAATATCTTTTATATGTTTCAATACCACCATACAAGGACATGATTCTAATTCGTTTTACTACCTAATATTACAATTGTAGCAATTACAATTCTTTAAAGCAGACTATGACTACAAAACCTTTAGGTTCACTCCAGGATTTTGCGATTAATAATGCTGAAATCACAAACATTGGACATATTTTTACATGTTTCAATCATGTTTATAAATGTATTTGCAGGATACATAAATAAAATAACGAGATTAAAATATATGCATTTAAAATAATTTGACATTGCCAAATTAAATTGGAAATGATTGTTTCCTTCTTTTGCTTTCTTTTTCCCCCCAACAGAATATCTACAGAGAAATATAAACTTTCAGATCTGTGTCAATATAAACAAAAACCTGTGACTCAAATTTTTATTCTGCATTCTTTGATTTAGGATTTGAATCTTCTAAAGTACCTGTTTATATGTTGCATATTATTTTTTCTGTAAATTGCACATTATTACATTTGTCCATTTTTTATTGTTTTGTCGGTTTTCTATTATTAATAGGAAAGAATCCATTGTATGTCAATGAAATAAACCTTCGCCATATATCTAAACAGTGCTTTTTTGCATGTTTTGTTTGTATTTTGATATTATGCTTGTTCTATTTTGCTTTAAAGACAATTTCTTATTAAATTCATTGGGGTGACATTGGTTAATAAAATTGTATAGGTTTCAAGAATACCATTCTATAATACATCATCTATGTATTGCATTGTGTGTTCAACACCCAGAGTCAGTTCTCCTTCCATCACCATATATTTGACACCCTTTACCCTATTCTACTATCCCCCCTCCCGGCTTACACTCTGGTAACCATTAAATGCTGTCTGTGTCTATGAGTTTTTGGTTTTTTGTTTGTCTTGTTCGTTTGTTGCTTTCAGTTTTATATCCCACATATGAGTGAAATAATATGATTCTTGACCTTTTTCTGTCTGATTTACTTTGCTTAGCATGATGATCTCAAGATCCATCTATGTTGTCACAAATGGTACAATTTCATCTTTTCTTATGGCAGAATAGTAGTCCATTGTGTATATATACAACATCTTTGTTATCTAATCACCTATCGAGGGACACTTTGGTTCTTTCCATGTGTTGTTGGCCACCATGAATAATGTTGCCATGAACATAGGGATACATACAGAGGGTGCCAACAAATGTATACACATTTTAAGAAAGGAAAAAACTGTATTAAAATTGTAATACTCAACATATACTGATAACAAAAGATGAATACAAGTCATGTGTATACATTTTTTTTGGCACCCCTGGTATATCTTTCCGGATAAATGTTTTCAGGTTTTTTAGGTAGATACCCAGAAGAGGGATTGCGGGGCACCTTTTACAATAATCACTTAGTATTATGCCTGTGAAAGGTTAGTGACTTCTGCCCTAATCACCTTACAAGAATAGGTGCTTGCTACCCTGCTCTCTTGTGACCTGCGATGGAGAATTGACCTTCTGCCAGTTCATTGTGCCCTCCACTACTTTTCTGAGATTTGTAAGTATAAATCTTGTGACTTTATTTCCTTTGAGTATATTGAAATGGTGCCTTCAATCAGAACAACAATAGGGTTTTTATTCCTCCAAAGTAGGAGTTTGGAAGCTGAGGGAGTTATCTACCAACGCTGTGTGGGCGACTTGTGCCTCCCTAGTCAACAGGTCATAATCTGCATATTCTTAATTTAACACACCAGCTACAGGCCCCCCAAAACACTGCATCAGTTGGTCATTGTTCTTTGATAGGTGACCCCAACCTTCATTCCTGTGCCATTAGCACTCTAGCCTGTATTGTGGTATTATGTTTATGCATCAACTTTTATCACAGAACACAGGAGTATTAAGTAGTACCTTAGGGGAACATTAGCATCTAGACATACTCTTATCTGCCCTCATGTGTATTTGTGTATTAGCAACCTGACTTCCCAGGGTAGGTCAACCAATCATCCCATTCTGTAAGGTAAACCCCTTCTTTGAATATTGGGTCACTACCATGAGGTCAGGTATTAGTTTTAGCTTCCAATTTAATGGAACCATTGCTATGTTCGCTCTTGGAATTTAAGATTGCTAAATAAGAAGAGCCCAAAGTTATAAGGACAGGAAGTAAAATTTTTACTAGTGGATTATGAAACCTAATAGTAAGACGGCCATTCTCATTTCCATCCCTATATTTAAGAGCCATGATTCCTAGCTATGAAAGAAACAGTACCATATATTGACTGCTGATTCAGAGTACATACTATGTTTTGAAGGACATTTCCCCAGTCCTACAAGATGTTGCCATAACCAAGTCTTAATAAAAACTATACCACTATTTTATAAAGCCAGATGCTTCAAGGTATTGGGGAACATGTTACCACAGTCAATGAATTCCATGAGCATGAGCCCATCACTGCACTTTTTACAATGAGCATGAGCCCATCAGTGCACTTTTAAAAATTCATTGTAAAATCAGTTCTTGATCGGAAGGAATGTTGTATGGAATTATATGATAATAAGTCATTCTGTCTGTCATGGATGCTGTTTTTGGCAGAATCCTTGCGGTCAGGGATGGCAAACCAAAATCCAGTGTAAGGTCTGTTCAAGTAAGATCAAAGCACTGTCCCTTTCTGATGGAAATAGTCCAAAGTAACTAATGTGTTATCAAGTCAGATATCCTCTCCCCCTAGGCAATTCTGCACCTGTCAATTATTTTTTCTGACTGCAAAGACCTTCAAAGAGTAAGGGCTGCTGCTTCCCTTCACCTCTCAAAACTCACTAAGTCCTTTGGCCAGCTCTAACCTGGAGCTGGAAAGGGATTCCTAGGAAACACAGAGCCATTTGACCAACTCAACAATAAAACACTCTAGCACATTAGGAAAGGTTCTTTGGACAATCTTAATTTAGAATGACAGTGTATATTTAGCAAATGAGGATGAAAAGACATCGTTTCATGGAAGAGTCCTCATATTATCAAAGATACAGAAATTGAAAAACGTATTGTGTAGGAAATGGCACATGTTCAAGTTCAGTTAAAACTTAAGCTATTTGGAGGTGGTAGTGATACGGGAAAGCCTCACACACACACACACACACACACACACACACACACACACTATAGGAATTATAAATCTCCTTTTCCCTAGTTTCTTAAGCTCCCTAGGTCCTGATCTTAATCAGCTTTTTAATCTTGATTGGAAGATTGTTTCTAGCCTGAATCATAGGAAGTCCCCTACTCCCTGTTCCAGGCCCAGCTCCTGGGTGAACAAAGCCACCTGACTGACTGGATTAATCAGAGAAAAAGGCCACAGGCTCCATGAAACTAAACAAACTTTCCATCACACAGCTACCTTGCGTCAATGTCTTTGGGTTCTGTTTCTTGGGCCAACACTTTTAACTCTGTTTAACCAATATCTATCTCTCCTCATCTAGGGGCTGATGGGATACAAGTGATACCCCAGCAAGACTTCCAATACATCTCATCCAAAGAGATCAATACAGATTCCTTGCCCCGCATCTAAGATCAAATAGGGCAAGAGTTCCATGAATCCCCGTTAGGTAGGGACAACAGCCACATTCAGCAGGAAGCAGACACAGAAGAAGAGACCTCCTGTCCCTCAACTTCCCATAGAGATTTATGGGGATCATGCCTCTCTGGGGAAAATGAGGCAGGCAGTTAAAGATAGGAATGTGGTCTCCAAACATTCCTGCACTTTCGACACAACCTATGGAATGCGACCGCCTAGAGACCTCCCCTCCATGCCCAAATCTTTCCCTTATACACTATAGCCATTAGCAACTATGAGGAAACTAAAGGATACTAAATACCTAACTAGATTAGACTGGTCACTCCCACCTGCGCAGTAAAGGCTACAACGACCTTCACCTCACCTTAGCCTCATTATACCATCATTATAATATCATACATATGCCCAGAAGTTCATTAATATCATTATAACAGACTGAATTCTGGGAAGTAACATGCACAGTCTAAAAAGACGAGGAAATAGACTCTTGTCAAACACAGGTGTCAATCAAGTGGCCCCACACCTAGGGAGAAGTAGCTCATTCTAGAAAGAAAGGAAATAAAAACTTCAAGTCCTGGCCAGTCAGCACCTTTTGAGCCATGCTTTTGCTCAGGCTCGCTCCTATCCCTTTGGAGTGTATGTTCTCTTTTAATAATGACGCCTTTGTGAGCCACTCTGTTGCTTGGACCTGATCCCATCTCTTTGGAGTGTAATTTCACTTCTAATAAACTGCTCTCTCACCACTGTATTTCTGTAGTTCATTCAATCCTTTGCTTGAGATGCCAAGAACCTGGTCACCACGCAGAGAAGAGTCTGCTCTCTGGTAACAGTAGGAGAAATAGCTGAAACAGTAAATGTTTGGCCATAATAATAGAGAATTCTGAACTTCAGGCTAAGGCAATTGGATTTTATTTAGCAGCTATATTTGTGACAGATAAATTTTTCAACAGAATAATAAAACAATGAAAGTAGTGTTTTAAGAAGAATCCCAATGTGACATTTTTGGATGTGTAGCATGAATTGAAAAAAATCAAGTCTGTCGGGGAAGGCATATTGGGAAAAGTATTGCGATTGTTTAGGTTTAAACATTATGTGTCTAAAATAGAGGGTATCTGTCTATTTTCTCCTCCTCCATTCATGGGCAAAATTATAAAACTGAAGTTTCAATCTTTTTCCTTGTTAATACATTTTTTCTTTGTCGTTTTCTTCATTAAGTAGAGTTCTAATACTCCCTTTTGATCAAAACTTATTGTTAAGAAATTATCTTAAAGTAATTCCTACTAACGTATAAATGGATAATGTCTTAATGCCTTAAATTAATGTCTTAATGCCTTAAATAAAAGCAGGGCCTCTGCTTCTTAAAAGTTTTTGAACAATGGATACCTTTGGGAATTTAATGAAAGATAAGGGTTTGCTCTTCGTAGAAATAAATGTTTACATTTAAATATTTTTCAAAAATTTACTGAATTCACACATATACTGAATCCAATATACATGAATCCCTAGAAATACCATGATCTTGAGGTCAAGTATCTTTATCCAAAAAAAAGTAATTCCTTTGGCATTTAAGCATCCCTGTAGAAATAGGATGTTTTTCAAGAGAAGAGCTTTCAAATGCCCCTGAAATCATACTCCTTAGACAACAACATCCATTATGCCTATGAGACTCTCCAAAGAGCACAGAGGTAGCTGGGCATAAAGAAAATAAGAGCTTCCTGCTTTTACCCTTCTTTATCTGCAGATTGAAAACACACTAGCAATTTTTTAAAGAAATCTGTTGTAGTTACCATTTAAAAACTGTAGGAAAAAAACATAAGAATAAAAATAAATTGACTCTTTATTTCCATTCAAAACTCAATTCCAGCCAAGCCACATGGCAAGAGGTGGGAGGGAGGCCTGAGGAAGAGCAGGGAAATGCTTCTTCTTTGGAAGGGGACCCATTAAGACCCCCTGTTGTGCTTTCTCACATATGGTCATAATGCCAGGGACCCAACACTAGCAAAGAGCACAGTGAGAGCTGTTTTCAGGGGTTGATGTGAGCAGTGATGTTTCACCAGCCCCCCCCTTTTTTTTACTTCAAGCACACATTTGAGGGTTTAAGTACTGAGGGCTACACAGGGTTTGAGTACACTGTTACTTTGAAGCAGAAAGCCTCATCTATATCTATATCTATATCAATCCATCTATCTATATCTATATCTATATCTATATCTATATCTATATCTATATCTATCTATCTATATCTATATCTATATCTATATTAAAGAGGCCAACTTGGCTTTACTAGCATAGAACATTAACTGGATGTAGGAATTTAGGCCATAGCAACACACACTTCTCTTGGTTTAGGGTAATGGACCACTTGTTGACATTTAATTGAAATGCAAAAGAGCCACTTACAAGATAAGGGTTTAGAAAGAAGAGTTTATGGACTGAATATTTGTTCTCCCTCTCTCCTCCCCTGCAAATTCTTACGCTGAAATCTAATCCCCAAAATGATGGTATTTGGAGGTGAGGCTACTGGAAGGGAATTAGGTCATGAGGGTGGAACACTCATGAATGGGATTAATGCCGGGATAAGAAAAGGCCAAAAAAGCTAGCTCTCACTCTACTTCCATCATGTGAGGATTCAATGAAGTTAGCAGTCTGCAACCAAGAGGGTCCTTACCAGAGCACAACCTTGCTGGAAACTTGATCTGAACTTCTAGCCTCCACAACTGTGAGAAATAGATTTCTGTTGTTTATAAGCCACTTTCTCTATGGTACTTTACTATAGCAGCCTGAACTAAGAAAGAGATAAAAGAAAAGTTGAATAATCTTTATTAAATGCCAACCGCATTATTTGGGTATCAAATTGTAGTCCGTGGGCCATCAGCATCAGTTTCACTTACAGAGTTATCAGAAATGCACAATCTTGGGCCCCACTGCAGACATACAAAACTGAATCCTACTCATACATACTAACAAGATTCCCAGATGACGCCAAAGTAGGGCACAGCCTAAATTGTTGCAACAAGATTAAACACAGTGACTTAAACAACACAGGAATGCATGCTTGTCTCACTGAACTGTCCAATAAAAGGAACAGTCTAGTGCAGGTGAGGAGGTTCTACAACGCATAAAACCTAGCTTCCATCTCTGAGTCTAACATATCTGCAGCTGTTTTTGTAAACTTTTAGCCAGGGGGAGGAGAAAGGACAAGAGAAATGTAGAGTCATTTCTTTTCTTTAGTGGTATGAGCAGAAGTGGCACAATTTTATGTCCAGAACTCACTGACATAGTTACACCTAGTACAAGGGAGACCACACAATGTAATCGTAAGTGAGGTGACCCTGCACCCCTCTAACCTCAGGAGTCCATTATTTTAAAAATGAAGGGACAAGTAATACCAGTAGATAGTCAACAGTGTCTGCCAAGCTTTTATAAGCCAGGCCATTTGCTATTTGGCCCTGGCAACACTATGAAGAAGATGGCTGTCATGCGGGGCAGCCTGCGGGGTCTCTGGTCCCGCTCCCCACATAAGAATGCAGGATATGGTGAGGCCAAAAAGGAACACCCACGGAGCCATAGGTAGGGGAGTCATATTGCTATAGTCTTGCAGGCAGCTGGGTTGGAGACATAAAAACAGGAGCCACACCGTTCGCAACCCTCACTGCACCGCTAGCAGGCTCAGCCACCATCTTCTTGCTAGCCCCCATTTTCTGCTAGCGTAGCCACAGCAGTTATATTAGTGGCCAATGGCTCATTGGCTACAGCTGACAGCCAACTAGCCACAGCTGATGGCCATTTACTACCTGAGCCAGCACCTGTCTATGTGAGGCCGAGAGCCTGGAAACTGCACTCCTGGCTCTGTCCCCACACGGCATTGGCCTTACTTTTCAAATATATTAAGTGCTACCAGAACCAACACAAATCTTGTAATCATCCTGGCTTTGCATTGTCCTCAAGTGATGTAAGAGGATATTAAGACTAGTCTGGTTTGTATCTGAAGAGATTTTATTGGTATTATGATACCTCTTTTCTCCGAGTTCTAGGTTGAGAATATCTAAATGTATCTGTGGTGACAGAGCCCCAGAGAGCAGTTTCCAGGCTCTCGGCCTCATGTGGAAAGGTGCTGGCTCGGGTAGTAGATGGCCCTCGGCTGTGGCTAGTTAGCCATCAACTGTAGCGATTAGCCAATTGGCCACTGACAACTGCTGTGGCTGTGCTAGGGAGGGGAGTCGGTCTGTTGGCAGGCAGAAAAGTGGACAGCAGGTCGCACGTCGTGTGAATCCAGACTCCAGCGAGACTATAGTGGTATGACTCCCCTATCTATGGCTCTGTGGGTGTTCCTTTTTGGCCTAGCCACATCCTGCGTTCTCATGCGGGGAGCAGGAGCTGAGACCCCGCAGGCCACCCCGCACGACAATATCTTTAGCGTAAAAGTGTACTTTTTAAAACATGGCATATAAATGAGAAATGCTTCGCTCTCCTCTCATCCTAGTAGCTGCCACAGTTGCCAGAAATTTGTATGATGCCCAGTTGAGAACTCTGCCCTTAACATTTATCAAGGACTATCCCTTGATGTCTCTTCGTGAACAAATGTTTTTCAAAACATTCAGTTTAAAGTCATACCAAGGCTCATGCTTGAATCTTCCCTTACCTCTAGCAGCAATCAATTGATCAGATGAACACCAAAATCACTCTGCCTAAACTACTATATGCTTGGTATCTAATAGGTGCCTTAAATACTTAATGAATAAAGGATGGGAATCTCAGTTCTATATCAGTGGTTCTCAGTCATTAGCTTGCATCAGAATCACTTGGAGTTATATTAAATTATAGTTTCTGATTCAGTAGGTCCAGGATAGCACTTGAAATTTTTCATTTCTAACAAGTTCCTAATTGATGTTGTTGCTGCTCTTCCAGGGACCACTCTTTGAGAACCATTATTGCAGAATTAAATGGAATCCATCTTATCGTCAGATGGGTCTTTTAGTAGATGAAACAGAGATTAATCCGGGATGGTAACATTGCTCTATCTTACAAGTCAAAGTCTACACTCTGACATAGGAAAGCCATGTTCATATATCAACTGAGTATTTTTTCATATGCCTTGGGTTGCTCATCATTAAAATGGGGGTATCTCCTTCTTAAGCTTGCTCTGAGGATCAAATATTTGTAAGTAAGGTGACTGGTTTCTGGGCACACAGAGTTCTCACTAAATTACAGCTACTATTATTATCACAACTGTTTGTACAAAACAATTAGCAGTACAGATCATGTGAATTGTAGAGAGTCAGCAGAAAACCTTATTTCAAGGTATAATTTACTTATTATCCACTCACACTAAAAATGTAATTAAGCAAATATATTTTCTTCCAGAATTATGTTCTATAGTCATGATAATTTGTTTTACCCTGCTATGCAAATTGAGTCACTATGAAGTATAGTTCTATTATTTTATTTTAAATGTTATAAAATATCTGATCCTGTAGGCTATATAAAATCTTTATTACTGAATTAATTTTAGAGCCACCAACCCAGATAATTGGAAAGGTAAAAATGTAGGTCTAAAAATCAGCCCATAGCCCCTCTTAATTGCAATAATCAATTTTTAAGCTTTTTTAGTTTAAACTTTAGAATTTAAAGATTTCTACCTATTGAACATTTAAATGAAATTCATGGACTATGCTAGAAGGGTTTTACATACAATAACACTTGCAAGGTGCTTCATAATCACTTTTTATCAATATCTCTTAATAAAAGTTCTATAAAATAGGTCAGTAATACATTCATAATTTTGCAAATGTAGATGATAAGGGACCTGCCTGAGGTTATACTGCATACTGTTAGCAGCTTATAGATCTGAGTTTTCAGACCCTGACATTCTGTTCTCCCACACCAGCCCACACCGCCTCACTACATTGTAAATTATTGATTTGAAACCACGCTGTTACCTTAATGAGCGAGGAGGGTGTTATAAAACTTTATGGATTTACTGATTCTGACCTAGTTTATATTAATAATGCCTTACATTTTTATGTCACTTTATTGTTGTCAAAGCCATTTTATATAATTTGCTTATTTGAGACTAACACCCACACAGGGAGGAGCCAGATTCCCTAAAGAAAGCCTCTGCCCAAGTTAACCAGTTGCAGAGATAAGAGTTCAGTTCTCACGAATCATTCTTCCCACCTCATCATTGCTGCTTCTCGTTTATTCCAAAAATACTATGTGTTGAGTTACCCATAGAAGAATAATCCAGTGTCAGTCAAAGGGAAATAATGCTAATATTTCAAATGTGTTTCATCATTTATCAATTGGGTGAGTTCCTTAAACTCTCTGAGCCTTAGTTTGCTCATTGCTAAAATTAAGATTATAATAATGCCAATCTCATAAGGTCATTGGGAGTACCAGCAAGGTGACGTGTGAATGGCTTAGAATAGTGCTCAATACATAGTAAATTCTCCATAAATTAAGGCAATTATCAGAAAACATGAGGAGGTTGGCCTCATTGAGGAAGAAGTATCACATTATACTACGTTTAGAAAAGCTCTATAAATGTGCATTCATACTTGAGTTTGATTCCCAACTCTGACTCTTCTATCCTATAACTTTGGGCAAATTATTGAAAGCATCTACATTGGTTATTAAATGGAAAAAGTAATGTGGAGTCTTAACTGTGCTTTGTTATCTGACTAAGTTTCCCATATAATATTAGTCCTCTCTTTCATTCAGATAGGCACTGCAATCTTTGCCATCTTCTGACTACTAGCTTTTAAGGACATATTATATCTAAAGTCTATGGATTCATATAAAGCTGTGTTTGCTGACATATATCTCTGACATTGAGATACTATGGCCAACATTTCAAACACATTATTTCTTCCCCTCCACCCCCACCCCGGTGTTCCAGATAACTAACTTTCTAAAAGTATAGCTAATAAGAAACACTATTGGAAAGATTCTAACAGAATTCAGGTGTTTTAAAAACATCATTTCCACTTTGAATTCTCATTATTGGCTTTCTGTGAAGTTGGTTCAGTTTGAAATTTAAGGTCACTAACAGCATTGAGCCAAAATATCATTTTTCCCCCTAGGTTTCTTTGGACCCTTTGAATTTTCTCTACGTGCTCTCTGCTGGTGTTCTCATCACTCCTGTGGCTCCAGGGTCAAAATATCAGTTATTCTTTATTCATTCCTCTTTTAAGCCTCCATACCATCACTTGACAAGTCTCTTTGAGTCTACCTCTCCAACATCTGTCATAGGTAATTCTTCATTATCTTCTCTCAAACCTGTTATTAATATATTGAATTGTCTCCTGTTTTTGGTGTCCATCGCCATCTTACAGAAAATTGGCAGAATACTCTTCCTAAATTCTTCCTGAAGGACAGTGGGGTTATGATATTCCCTGCACTCCCTCACTGCCTGCCCTAAAACCTATGGAAATGGGGGGGGGGAAGAGAGGAGAAGGGAGAGGGAAACAGAGAGGGAGAGAAAAAAGAGGGGAAAGGAGGAAGAAGGAAGGTATAAAGTCCAATATTCAAGCTTATCTTCTGATCCAAAATAGCCTTTTCTCTATCAATACTCCATCATGTATGAAATAATCTGTTCCACTTGCATGTCTCTGCACTGTCCTCTCCATCTAAAACACTTGCTCCTTATCTCTTACCTAATGAGATTTATCATTCACGACACTCTCAAATTGGTGGAACTCTTCTTCATCCTATAAACGAAATTATTTCTGTCTCTGAACCTCCATAACACTGGTATCATTTTGCATACCATAATTAAATAATTATGTTAGTACACATTTTAGTTCTTTCTTGACCGCTCCCTCTTCTCCCTTCCCCATCTCGTTTAGATTCAAGGTCCAGTTCCTCAGCTGCCATCTTGCACGTCCTCACTTCCTTTCCCTCACTCTTAGCAAATCCCCTCACTTTTCCAGTTTCTGAAAATAGAAGACTTGGAACAAGAAGCTGCTTCAGTGTCCCGCTAGGAAGACAAGAAACTTACCCATCTTTGCTTCCATCCTTTCCTCCTGACATCACAATGGAAGTCGTAACAGCCCCTCCCCATGGAGGCTAACCCCTCCCGGTGCTCGGGTCCCACCCACTTCTCAGGTGATCGCTGTCTCCACAACCACAGGCCCTGTCTCCTTGGCATTCCTCGCCCACCCATGTTTAAACATGCTGGAGTGTATCTTATCTATAGAACATCCCACCCGATGCCCGGATGTCCCTACATCTGAGGATTCCTACTGCGCCATCATAAGCACATTTCTTGCAGAGCTTATCTCCTCTTATTGCCCCCACATTCTCATCTTCCCTTCCCCCCTCAACCCAGGGAGGTCCTCTCCATCCCCACCACTGCACAGAATCAGCCCTATCAGGGTGTCTGGACACCCTGGGCTGCTGCTGTTCATGCACACCCTCATTCCTAGACTTGTGTATTACACCAAAGTGTCACCTGTGCTCAGGGAAGAGCATCAGTCATACTCTTTAGTGACTTGCTGCCATAGTTAGCAGTTCATATTTCATAGTTCTGCTCATTTTGCACACCCTGATACGTCTCCTATTTCCTGTCTGCCTGCTCTGTCCAACGTCTGCTGAAGCCAAGCAAGCACAGTTAAACAGAAGGGCACAGCCCGGCAGGCCCCAATCTGCTAGTCCTGCGCACTTCCAGGAGTCACAAATTATTCCATTTAGTAAAATGCTGAAATAATTTGGGATAACCATCATGTATTTCATTATTTCCAAGTGCCTGCTTGGAAAGTGGACATTCTTGGGAGATGTTCATCTTGATGATTTCATTTTACCATTGTTCTTTATTTTTTCAATTACACTCCTTCTGTAAACAACCCAGCCCTCACACCCTGGCAGAATATATGGATGAATTGTCCCTGAATGCCTGTGTTTACTTATTTAACTCTCTCAATGAGGCCAAAATCCATTAGCATTTCAAAAAATCATGTAAATAATGCTGCTGTCACGTGCTGACACTTCTCAGACTATTATGAAAATCTTTAACTCATTTATGAGTAATGGGAAACAATGTCACAATTTACTACTGTGTAGACCATTGTCAGAGCAATTCAAGGGACATGTGCTATGATTCTCATTGACCATGTTAGAGTATTTTTATCTACACCTTGGAATCCTTAAGTGCACAAAGTGAAATGCAAATAGCCTGACATGTGAGTCTTCTAGAATTTCTTTTCTTTTAAAAATTAGCATTTAGAAATGTACTGCACATGTGGACGATTTCTATTTCAGGTTAGAACTACAAATGTATTGCATGTAAACTTTTCAGTTAAAAAATACAAAACTTTTCAAAGAAAAACTTAACAAGTATTCACATACTCAGTACCTGAAATGAACACAGGTTAACATTTTGTCATATTTACTTCAAATTTTTTGAAAAGGAAATAAACTATGGGAGAGTTAAGATGGGGAGCTTTCCAGCAGGGGGTTCATATGGTACAGAATGTCTGGATCGTAGCGATAGAAACTGCTTGGGTGTAAAAATTGAAGAGGCAAGAAGAAGTGGCAGAGCAAGAAAAAGAATCCAAGTCAGGAACAAGCAATGACACTACAAAAATGATTGATTCCCAGGGGAAAGGTCATAAAATGTGAACCCAGCTTGAGGCTATGGCGAGATGGAGACCTGTTTTATTTTATTGTTAGATAATATAGAAACCCTGAAAGAAGCCTCTTAGACCTTCATGGACTGAACAAAAATTCTACTCATACACATCAGCCTTTAATCACTGTCCATGAGACACCTACACTATTACCTTGAAGACACTTATTGCCTCTTTCCCTCAACTTCTCTCTTCACACGCCCATTCTTAAGGGTCTCTGGGCACTATTTAGCATTAACTTTGCCTTTGTGGCTCTATTTTTATTGCTGTCCAGTACATTCTGATTTAATTACTGCAATGCGACTTGGAATTCATTTTACAAACTAAGAGAATCCCTCTTCCTCTAAATAGAACCATTGCTTTAGATCTTGACATGATTGCAGAATCTTTTCCAAAAATAGTTTTCTCTCCACATCCTGACTCTGGGAAAGAGTTTTGGAGAGGGGTGTTTTCCAGACGGATGCTGTAGCTTTCAGTTAGGTTCATCCCCAGCAGGGCTGCTGGCATGTGTCCATGAGAGTGGCTTTCTCTCAATGCCTACTTGTAGGTTGCTTTTCTCTATTCTGTTAGCAACCCCATCCTGACATATGGGGAAAGCAGTTCTAATCTGAGAAAATAATGATGAATTATAAATGAGCTGCAGTTTTGGTTTTTCCTAAAAAACTCAATGAAAGAGTATACGAACAAAATACATCTACATTATCAGGGCTCTAATTGGCTTAGGTCGATTTAAGGTTATAACTTCTTGCTCCACAGTTCAAATACAATGGTGTGTGTGTGTGTGTGTGTGTGTGTGTGTGTGTGTATAAAAAGCTAAAAAGAGTCACTTGTTTAGGATTGCAGAAGAGCTGTTCATTCAAACTTAGAAAGACCGGTTTGTTTGAATATTATGCAATAGTTTATGAAAGAGAGTTTTTAATTATACTTTCCTGATATACTTGGAGTTTGTCACCAAAATAGGAAAAGACAATAATACATCCAAATATGTTTGGAGGAGAAACTCAAGTGTAGTGGTGAAAATGTTGAACCTCATTATAGGAATTTTTGAAATCAAATGCAATTTAGAGTGCCAGAAAGTAAAACAAGCCGCAATCCAATCACCATGCAATTCAAAATAGTATTTTTCACACATTTTTTGTATGTCAGATTCTATATAAGCGGTGATACAAAAAAGAATAAGAGATGGCTCTTGCTAGCTACTGACTCCCCTATTCATTTATTCATTTATTACTTCATTCAATCAAAATTGATTCAGCACTTGATGCCAGTCACTCTGCTAGAGGAAGTAAGATAAATAACTCTAATTCGTGACTGATTATAATGCCTTTGAAAACACACCTGGGTAAAGAAAATAAGAACACCTATAATATCCAATCTGTGATGCAAACAGAAATGTGAACTTACTGCCCAGAGATGAACTAGAGTTGAAGTCACTCAAATGCAGCACAGAAGGTTTTAATCTATTTCTCAAACATTTTTACTTCCTAAGTCAGGTTTAGGTATAAAAGCCAGCATCAGTCATTTAAATATAATGACAATTGCATCGAAATGACCCCCCCAGTGTTGTGGGCTGGTGTACTCTGGGTAGTTTGGCATTTTATTATCATGACTTAACCTTACAGTTCAGGGGAGGTCTCCTCTTCTTCCCGCTACAATACACATTGTGCTCTCTGATGACTCCTCTTATGCTTTTCCACATACTCATATACTCAAATCCACGTTTTGTGCTTCCCATGCCTTTCATGTTACCTCTATTTCTGATACAGCCTTCCTTATTTTTACTAGTTCAGCATTCTTAATAAACAGTGTCACCACCAGAAGGAAGTGAGAGCTTCACACCAAAGTCTCAGTGAGTCTGTTTGTGATCTGCCCACTTCCTTATCTTCTAGGTCCCATTCTCTTGTTCAGATAGCCCTTGTTTTGCAGCTCTCTTTCATCTTTTTGCCTGTTGAATTGGTATCTCAGGGGGACTGTGGTTGGATATGTTATGGCTTTTCTCCAAGGCTTTTATTTTGCATGGTGCTGGCTTCAGCCCAATTGCGGTCCTGACTCTCTGTCCCCATATTGAGTACTTGTAGCTTCCCCCACACCTCCACATTTTAGTTCTGCTGAATTACTAGCTCTTTGAAGGTGAAGATGACTATTTTATTCATATCATGATGCTTTACCCAGCATATTTAACATTAATATGTATATAAATGTGAATTTCTTCAAGGTAATCTCAGATAATGAAGATGTTAATTACACCACCACTGAGGACTTATAAATAGGATTAACTTTAACCTCTTTACAGTAGCCAGGTTGGAAAGTTCTACATTTAATACAGTAATGTTTTCACTATTCTAATATTTATGAGTAATCTGAAGTAAAAATGTTTTTTTTAATTTCAGTGGATACCTATAATAGACAATGCAGTGCCTTGCAAACAGTAAGTAGGTCTATAAACAACTGTTAGCAATCAAGTTGATTAAAGCAATTTTTGACCACATTAATGAGAAATTATAGACTGCAAAGATTGATTTTATGTCAATCCCATTTTTTTTTAGCTAGCATGCCAAATACAGTATTTCTTTAGTCATAACATTAATTCTATGACAAATATGTTTAAAAATAGTCTGTCTCCGTTGTTGCCTATTTTGTGTTTTACTGATTTGTTATTTCAACAACATTGTATAAAGACTTACTACTTTGTCTACGCTTTCAATATGATCGGTCAACATCTGAAATAAATTAAGTAATAAACTGTATGTATTTAAATCACAGTACATATGAAGTCAGGATTAGACACCACAGTTAATTAGGCTCTGTGAATACATAGGATTTGCAAGTGAGAACTGTGTGTATATGATTCCACTGAACCTGAGATAAACACTTTTCTGCATATGGCTGTAGGTACAATTAGGGAAAACATGACAAACTAAACATTCACATGGTTCACAATGGTCAATTCTGAACAAGTGTCTTTCTTCCTTGCTCTTTGCCAAACAAGATATAGGGCAAATTATTAAAGATCTACCTGGAGAGAAGTTGAATTCTAGATTTTCTAGGGGACAGAGCAAGTCCGTGAGTTTTCGAAGCAGCAGATATTGAGGATATTGAGATGAGGATATATAGCTTGTCTGATGGAATAAATGCCCTGTCCAATTTATAAATAGAGATGAGTTTTTTCTTTTCACTTTGTATGATTTTGACATTCTAAAATTACAACAAGGAGTAGAAAAATTGGGGCATAATCTGGAGGATATTTGTTTTACCCCCAAAGTACTCAATGTTTCATAATCTCATATCATTAGCTCTACATGGCAGAATGTATGCTATGTTATTTTCTTTGAATCTATGCCAGTGTAGTTGGTATGTAATTCATATTTGCTGAAATGAACATATTAACTTTAAAATATTGGAGTCAGAGGTATATCTTTTAATTTGGCAGCACTGAAATAACAGACGATAGATTTTCAAGGCTGCTTCTTCTCATAGTCCAGCATTCCTAAGAGTGAGCCACAGAACACTTTATACCCATTCCTCAAGAAAAGCTCTGCATTCAAATAAACTATGAAATGTATGTACCTCTCCTAGCTAGTTAGAGTATTGCCCCCAAAACATCACTAAAATGAAGAGTCCAAAAATGAAGAAATCATTTTAAGCCTTTTGAAAAAATTATTTTGATCACACAACACTTCTCAAGGAATTTTTATTAGCATTGCACATATATTTTGTAGCACCAAGTATGAAAAAGGCTATCAGCACCATCCATTTCTGAAATATATGGCTTGGCTATTTAATCTAGCCTTATGCCGTTTAGAGGAACCTAGAGGGATATGAAAAATTTCTGGCTCGTGATTTGCAAAGCATAAGTTTGTGTTGTCAAAGCATTCTCCTTTAAAGACTCCAAATGATTAAATATTTCTGGCTAGGCTGCTCGATGGTGGAAATTACACCACAGATTGCTGTGCTGCAATAAGGCAATTCTGTCTCTCTTCTCCTACTACGGTTAGGAAGACTTGTTGACTTTTTTCCACATTCTGCTCCCATTCACAGATGAGCATTAGAGAGAATTTGGAAATGTAAGGCCTTTGTGTCTGCCGTGAACAGGGTCAATTTAGTGTGGCAGCTGTGAGCTGGTGACATAGACTTATATTGACACAACCCACTTTTTTGCTGCAGAATCACAAAGTGAAAGCACCCGGGGCTTTTCTGCCGTTTTCAATAAGATACGAATTTTTCCCTTCCTTGTATTAAGCAGAGATCTGTCATCTTGACTTGTACACTAAATGGTCCATTCTGACTGCCTTGTTTGTGTCCAATCCCAGCCAGAATCCAGAAACATGTGTTAACATTCGGCATGTTTGGGGGCTAGTTGGAAGGGCCTGAGGCAAGACTCCCTGATGCCTGCTGGAGGCTAGTCAATAATCATTAGCCCTTCAAGTGGTAGATGCCCAACATAAACTGTATTTATTTATTTTTTAAAAAAATCTTTACCTTAAGCCACAGGGAAAGGCATTTTAGAGAACGCAGTTTCCCAGCAGTTAACTACCTTGTAATAAAGATAGTTATGAGGGAGTGGGAAGCTGACAGAGGGGGCGCTGTTCTCAACAGAAAGAAAGGGAAGTAATCGAAGTAAATTAATTAGGCTGTGTGCAACAACACCACTAAGAATCTTGGCAGTTATTTTTTATAGCCAACTTTCCAAAGTTCATCACTCAGGCAAAAAAAAAAAAAATCTCTTTGCAAAAGGGAATCACCAGTACGCACAATAATACATCAAGCACAATACAATGCACAAAGCCCTACATGGGTAAATCAGCAAATTAAATGGAATCACTGACTTCTTAATGCTCTCTAAAAACAGAAAACACTGCAATTAATATAAGAATATATATTAATAGAAACACAGACAACATTAATTCTTGGCTATATCTAAGTTAAATAAGGTATATTTCATATAGCACAACTTTTCCTTTATTTCAGAAATGAAAAGGGAAGAGTGCCTATTCCGTACAGAGTTTATTAGATAAGAAATAATATATTTATTTGTGCCTTTCATTCCTTTTAAAATCAATATCACTCTCCAAATTCTAATGCCATGATCTGCACTACACCAGCTATAATTCAGGGAAGCCCATCAAACAAGTTATAGAGCACGTACTCATTCATTCATCCTTTAGTTAAACAAAAACTTTGTGATTTTCTACCTTGAACCAAGCTTTGTGCCAGGCACATATCTCCTAATACAAAGACCATCGCTTCCAGCCAGGAAAGACAATTAGCAATAAGCTATTGAAATAATTTTCCCAAAGAATAAATAAATATTAGGAATCTCAAATCTAAACTCATTCATTTGTTGACTTTTATTTATATAATTTATGTGTAATATTGGCATCAATTTTAAACCCAAGAATGTAAATTATCCTGCATTTCTTCTCATTTGTCTTTTAGGTCCTTACTCAGATGACATTTCCACTTGAAGCAATGCCCAGAAAGCATTCCCTGTAGAACTCAGTTTCTCCTTGGACCTGGGTTGAGAAGAAGACTACTAGGGAGAAATAAGGTAAAGAATATGCAATAAAAAGATCTGGTGGGGGGTATGGGAGGGTGGGGGAAGATACAAGTACTCAATATGCGGACAGAGAGAGCCAGGACCGCAACTGGGCTGAAGCCAATTTTGATTGAATGAATGAATAAATGAATAAATGAATAGGGGAGTCAGTAGATAGCAAGAGACATCTCTTATTCTTTTTTGTATCACCCCTTCTATGGAATCTGACATATAAAAAATGTGTGAAAAATACTAATTTGAATTGCATGGTGATTGGATTGCGGCTTGTTTTACTTTCTGGCACTCTAAATTGCATTTGATTTCAAAAATTCCTATAATGAGGTTCAACATTTTCACCACTACACTTGAGTTTCTCCTCCAAACATATTTGGACGTATTATGGTCTTTTCCTATTTTGGTGACAAACTCCAAGTATATCAAGAAAGTATAATTAAAAACTCTCTCATAAACTACTGCACAATATTCAAACAAATCGGCGCTTCTAAGTTTGAATGAACAGTTCTTCTGCAATCCTAAACTTTTTTTTTAGCTTTTAATAAACACACACACACACACACACACACACACACACACACACACACACACCATTGTATCTGAACTATGGAGCAAGAAGTTATAACCTTAAATCGACCTAAGCCAATTAGAGCCCTGATAATGTAGATGTGTTTTGTTGGTATACTCTTTCATAGAGTTTTTTTAGGAAAAACACAAAACTGCAGCTCATTTATAATTCATCATTATTTTCTCAGATTAGAACTGCTTTCCCCATATGTCAGGATGGGGTTGCTATCAGAATAGAGAAAAGCAACCTACAAGTAGGCATTGAGAGAAAGCCACTCTCATGGACACATGCCAGAAGCCCTGCTGGGGATGAACCTAACTGAAAGCTAGAGCATCCGTCTGGAAAAAACCCCTCTCCAAAACTCTTTCCCAGAGTCAGGATGTGGAGAGAAAACTATTTTTGGAAAAGATTCTGCAATCATGTCAAGATCTAAAGCAATGGTTCTATTTAGAGGAAGAGGGATTCTCTTAGTTTGTAAAATGAATTCCAAGTCGCATTGCAGTAATTAAATCAGAATGTACTGGACAGCTAATAAAAATAGAGCCACAAAGGCAAAGTTAATGCTAAATAGTGCACAGAGACCCTTAAGAATGGGCGTGTGAAGAGAGAAGTTGAAGGAAAGAGGCAATAAGTGTCTTCAAGGTAATAGTGTAGGTGTCTCATGGACAGTGATTAAAGGCTGATGTGTATGAGTAGAATTTTTGTTCAATCCATGAAGGTCTAGGAGGCTTCTTTCAGGGTTTCTATATTATCTAACAATAAAATAAAACAGGTCTGCATCTCGCCATAGCCTCAAGCTGGGTTCACATTTTATGACCTTTCCCCTGGGAATCAATCATTTTTGTAGTGTCATTGCTTGTTCCTGACTTGGATTCTTTTTCTTGCTCTGCCACTTCTTCTTGCCTCTTCAATTTTTACACCCAAGCAGTTTCTATCACTACGATCCAGACATTCCGTACCAGATGAACCCCCTGCTGGAAAGCTCCCCATCTTAAGTCCTCTATGTTCTATGAAGCAATTCATTGTTGGGTAAGAAGAGTTAAATAAATAATAGAGCAGAAAAGAACTGCTTCTTGGAATGGTCACCACCAGATGCTAAGACCCAATCTTCACTTTTTAGTTTTCGCATCTTAAAGTCATTTGTGGAAACCCTCTTTGTGTATTTATTTTTCTAGCTTCCTTTGAATATTAAACAGCCAAATATTTCAAATACCCCCTCTTCTAACCATATCTACAGAAGCCATATTAGGTAATTGTACAAATTAGAATGAGCAAAGGTAAAGTTGGTAATGACTTTGTTCTTTTTTTAATTATTCATTAATAATCCCTTAATTTTTTCTGAAGTTATCCAGTCAATAATACATAATCATTTATGTTACCTTGGTTGTGTTGTCCTGGTTGCTTCATAGCGTCATGAAATAATTTTTCTTCCTGACCCTCAGTAGGAAACCAGAATATCAATATTGCAACTCACATTTGTAAACAACCTTAGTCTTTCCAAGAAGCTTAATATAAACTATTATCTCATTAGAGATATAGAATCAGTGGGTTACAGGGACAATCTGGTCCAACCTGTCCTTCGGGTCATTTTTCTCTGTATTCTACTATAACACAGAGGTTGGCAAATATTTTCTTTAAAGGGCCAAACAAATACCGTATTTTGCCATGTATAATATATTCCCATGTGTATAGCACACCCACATTTTTGGCCCAGACTTTCAGGGAAATGGAATTAGTACTATTCACGTAAAATGCCCATCTTCATTTTTCTCTCTCAAATTTGGGCCAAAAGATGTGCATTATACACAGCAAAATACCATAGTTGAGGCTTTGTGTACCATGCAGTCTTTGTGTAGGGTGAAAATAACTATTGCCAATACATGAACAAATGTGCATTACATGTTAGAACAAAGATTTGCAAAAACAGGTGGTGAGCTGGATTTGGTTTATGGTCTGTTGTCTACCGACCCATGCTATGAAAGGTTTATTTACTAATCTCTCAACACATCTTGTGCTTTCTCATCACTTTGTATTTGCAAGCAGCTGTTGATCAAACTGTATATCCCTTTGTATAAAACTAGAAAAAGGAAAAATGTGCCTCTTCTAAGACAACAATTTAGAAGAAGACCAGACTTTCAGGAGGATGAATTAGAAAAAGATTTTAAGTTCCTTCAGGGTCAGGGCCACATGTAGGCCCTACTACTATGAGGCCCATAATAGATACTTAGTTCATATTTCTGATTTTGATAAAGATGAAACAGTATCGCTTCAGAAATACCTCATGTCTTTTGAACTTAGAACCTAGAACATTAGATCCTTATATATCTGAATTATCTTCCAGCTTTATGTTTATAATGGAATAAAAAGGGAATTGTAGCAATTCAAGCTCCTAAATGCAATGTATGAGAGACCAAAGTAGTAATTTATTTTATTTTATTTTTCTTAATTTGCAGCATCTAAATCCTTTCATCTATTTGGGGATTTCTCCACCAGATGGATCCTGGGGAGAGCCAGAGCTCATCTCTACTGTAATAGGCCAACAGACCAGAACTAGCTTTTCAGGCCTCCCTCAAACTAGCTTGGAGGTACGTGACTAGACTTAATCAGTCAGATGGACCCACCTTGGACTTTGAATCTGGAGCCTGGTGACACAGAATGGGAGGCATTGGAGAATTACACTTGAGGCCACAGCAACTATACCAAGAGTACAAGGATGGTCGCTGAGCCTGTGGGGTAGGTAGTAGCTTCACCAGACAGGCTTTCTCCTGTGATTTTATCTGTGATTGGGTCTGCTACTTAGTTCTCTTGTTTTTGCCCATTACCGAGCTTGGTTTTTAAGCCTTCGTGGCTACTTTAGAAGCTACATAATAATCTTCCAATAAATTTATTTTTCTGTTTAAATCATCCAGAACAAGTCTTTGGTGCTTAAGGATGTTGATTGATACAGTCTTTTTCTGTACTTTGTAATCAATAGATGTGATAGCTCTTAAAATTTTATCAATGTGGTAAACAAAAAAAATATATCTCATTACTGGAGTAATTTTCAGTTACCAGACAGAGTAATTGAATGGTTTTCTTTTTAAGTTATTAGCCATTTAAATTTCTTAGAATTGTACTTATCATCTTCACCCAATAAACTTTACCATACTTTTCACTTTCAGATTTTTTATTTTTTTCTTACCTACAAGTATTTCAGGATATTTTTATAATGTGGATAGTATTACATGTAATGCTTTAATTCTGAAATTTATTTTTGATGCACTGTATGAAGGGATACTCCAAGTTGGTTTTGTCAGTATGAAACAGTTAACTAATTATGTCAACATTTTTTTTTCTTTTCTCTACTTCTTTGTAAGGCTGGACTAGTTTGTTTGTTTGTTTGTTTGTTTGTTTTAAACAATTTGAGGCCTCAAAATGTTTACCTATCAGAATACTTATTTACCATACAATTCTAAAATTCTATAATTATGACATTTATCTCTATTTGATACAATCATTATACACAAAGCATAGAGGGTAGGAAAATAAGAATGAATGAGAGACTTGTTTTATAGTAGTAAGAGTTGATTTTGGAATAGACGACATCTTATTATTTCAGCGGATAAAGCACAAAGTCTTGATAACAAGAAGTTGATTATGCTAGAACTTGGCTCATGAAATAATCTGGAAATATAGGAAAACAATGAGAGCCTGAAATGTATGCTAAATATATAAAAGGCTGAAAGTTTTCCAGACACTAAGTTCCTTGTCCTGAAACTGAAGAGAGAGACATCCAAAGTTTCTGATATGAAATAAGTAGGAAAAATTCATTCCATAAGTAGGTGAAGTTTTAATTATTACCAAATAATAACTATAAAATTATCAAAGATTAAGAAAAAAATGAAGTCCAAAATTAATATACCCAAGCTACTGGTTAAGAGATTATGGGAACCAATCTGAATAACATAAAACAATGTTGGTTCAGTTAAAATTCTGGAAACATTCAACTTACAGATGGATGGACTGTTCATCCCTGTTCATCCTCATCTACCACCCCTCTCTTAACTGGACTGATCCCCAGAGTAAGGGCAGACATAAGGTGATAGTTATTGATGGTAGACTACAACAGACATTACCAGGAAGTTAGAAGTAGCTCAGGTAACTTCTCACAATTTTCACACTGTTAATAAATTTTATCTTATGAGTCACTGTGACTTCATCAGATTGGGTGATAACTTCAGAATCCTTCTGTTCCCAAAAGTGTCATATGTGAAGAAGCAACTCAGTAAACTTTCACCCAACTACCCATGAGCAATCATGGTTACTAGGTTGAAACTGTAATCTTGAAGGTCAATGACTTATTTTCCTACCTCTTAAGATGTTAAACAAAAGGCACCAAAAAATATGAACTCTAACCAACATAGAAAATTACTCTAACCAACATGGAAAATTCTCTTTTTATATATTGTGCTATGTAATATGGGAGCATAGGTTTGAGATGTATTTCTGAGTTTAAGACCATGCTACAGGGGAAAATATTGCCTCTAGTTTTATTTCATAATGGGTTAGAATAGGAGTTGAAGAGATAGACTGAGTGTGATTTAGTATTGACAGATTTTATTTTTAACCTAAGATAACTCAAGTGGTGATCACAGTGATCTAAGCAGAAGGAAACCATGATTTATTACACAAAAGGAAACAGGGATGTAAGCAGAATACACTAAAGCCAAGAATAATCCCCAAAATTCTGTGAAGATAAACAGTTGTTTTTTTTAATATGGTGGGGAAATATAAAAATATATATGGAATTATAATTGTAAATTGTTGGTGGAAAAGTGGTATTTTCTGTAATATTCCAATACTAAGAAATAAGCTTACTGCAAGATAGTGACCATCTCAAGAAACAAACAGTGCTTCCAAAGGCAATTCAAGAACCTGCCTAAATAAAATTAAAAACACATTCAAGAGAAAAATAATAAATGTAAAAAAACAAAACAAAAACCGTTTCACAGCTTTTAATTAGAGCAGAATGAAATTGGGCTGCTTCATCAGAAGAGAAGGTCAAGGCCCTGGGATGAACCCAGTCCCGGATTAAAAGGTCAGAGAGTTTTTAATTAAGTTTTCACTTAATTAAACCCACGGAGGGAAGTTGTTTTGGGGTTTATGTGAAGGATATTGAGAAGAGAATAGAAAAAGTATAAGAATGCCTTTCCTCACTGTGCTTGCGTGAAAGGTTGCTTTAGATTCATTGCATTCAAGACATTTCCACTTCCACACCCATAGGCACACACTCCTTATTGGGGGCCAGACATGGAGAGAATCTGGCAAAAGGCACTGCTTGAGTCCATTTCTGTTACCTTGATAATTTGCTTTTATTGCAATCTCACAAAGCATCAGTTTTAGCTTTGAAAGCATGCAGCCCACCCATTGAGGCAACGGGTTCTTTTTCTTTTTTGAACACATTTTTTAAATTTTTATTAAATTTATTGGCATGACATGGGTTAGTAAGATTATATAGGTTTCAAGTATACAATTTTATAATACATCATCTATATATTGCATTGTATGTTCATCATCCAGAGTCAGATCTCTTTGCATCATCATATGTTTGACCCCGTTCACCCTCATCTACCACCCCTTTCTCCCCTGACCCTCTGGTAACCACTAAACTGTTGTCTGTGTCTATCAGTGTTTACTTGTTTGTTCGTCTTGTTCATTTGTTCCTTTCAGTTTTAGATCCCACATATGAGTGAATATCCCACATATGAAGTCTGTCTGACTTATTTCACTTAGCATGATAATCTCAAGATCCATCTATGTTGTCACCAATGGCAGTATTTCTTCTTTTCTTATGGCTGAGTAATTTTCCATTTTGTATATCTACCACATCTTCTTTATCCAATCATCTATCAAAGGACACTTGTTGTTTCCAAGTCTTGGCTACAATGAACAATGCTGCAGCGAACATTGTGTTACAGCTGTCTATATAGATCAATGTTTTCAGGTTTTTGGGGGTAGATACCCAGCAGAGGGATTGCTGGGTCATGTGGAAATTCTATTCTTAATTTTTTGAAAAACCTCCATACTGTTTTCCATAGTGGCTGTACCACTTTACATTCCCACCAGCAGTGTATGAGGGTTCCTTTTTCTCCACAATTCTCCAACACTTGTTATCACTTATCTTATTGGTAATAGCTATTCTAACAGGTGTGAAGTGGCATCTCATTGTGGTTTTGATTTGCATTTCCCTAATAGCTAGTGAAGCTGAGCATTTTTTCATATATCTGTTGGCCGTTTGTATGTCATCTTGGGAGAAGTGTCTGTTGAGGTGTTTTATTGTTTTTCTTCACTGAGCATATGCCTGATTCTTGGAGAGAATATGAGAAGGGCTTAAAAAGGCTTCACAGTTGTAAACAAAGAATTCTTTAATATTGAATGACAGAATTTATCCTTTTCAATACTAAAAGTTAAAACCTATCTCTACATGGATGCTACAGGGCTATTTCACTTTTCTATTGATTCCATCCACTCATTCATTTATACATGCATGCAATTAATATTACTGTCCACCCATTGAACTCCAGGCACGCATTGATCTTTGGTTATTAAGTGGTGAAGAGAGACAAAGTTCTTGTTTTCATGGATCTTATGTTTATGGATGACCTACCACTAAAAAATCATGTTTCATGTAAGCTTTAGGCTAGAATATCTTAGGTCCTATGAACAGACATTCAGTCTTTGAAATCCAGTCATTTCATCCAGTCAATCTGATGTGACAATTTGGGTATACATTTTAGATTAAGTTGTTTATAATTAGGCCACCTGGGCTATTAGAGGATAAAGTCTAGAATGAGAAGACTCAGTCCTCTGTTGACTTGATGAAAATGGCTGTAAACTGGAGGGGTAAAATGGGCATTGGGTAGCCACGCCTCCTTTACCATCTAATTAATCCTTTGCCCTATATTGTTAAATCGAATCCATTACCCATGATTACTAAACATAAATGACTGTTACAACTATCCTTCCAAACTTCACATTTCTGCAGCTCTTGGATGCTGATTTTTTAATCTAGAAGATGTACAGAAAACAGACACACAAATAAGATGGGAATATAATCAGTGACCCTTAAGAGTTAAAAGAGGAACACAAATAGGTTAATAGGGAGAGCAAAGATAGGGAATTCATTTAGGTAGAGTAAGCAGAATGTTCTCTCAGAAAAGATGACACTTAAACTACCAAGGATGATAATAAACCTGACATGAGAAAAGCTAATGAGAAGATTATTCCATTTAGAGGAAATAGCTAGTGAAAAGTACCTAAAACAGTGAAGAGTTAATTGGTCCTAGGAATAGAAAGTAGGCTAGTGTAGCAAGGAGTACGGAACCAAAAAAGGTAGTCTAAGAAGATGCTGAAACATAAGGCAGGCACCAAATCATGCGAAGTTTGTAGGCTGTGATAACATAAATCACATGATGCTTTGAATTTATCTGTCAGATTCTTATTTACAGCTACTCAGATGGAGAAAAATAGCTGAAGTTCTAAAGGATAAAATGAATAAAGCCAAATAATGTGAATTAAGATGTATACTAAATATTTAAATGGCAGCCAGACCACTGTAATTACTGTCCTGAGAACTGCCCTCATTATGACACAGATGTGAGAAGGGTTAGTAAATCCTATGAAGCTTTTTATTAAGGAAAAAAAAAACACAGGTATATGTTGAGGACTTAACAATTATAAATGAATTTAATTAAAGAATGTTGGCTTTTAATCAAGTTTATTAATGTTTTTCTGGAATATGAGAGAGCCTTAGATAAAATTAAAGTAATTGTGTTTCTAACATTAATAGTAGTACAAAATAATATACTATATTTGGCTCCTGGACATTTTTCATTCTTTATGGAATTATCTTTAAAATGGAGTCCATTGGTGGAAGTTGGCGTTCCCTCTGAAAACCAGCTATCAAACTGAACGTTTTTCTGTTAGGCTATTAAAAAAAAAAAAAAAAAAAAAAAAAAAAAGAACACTGTAGTGCAATACAGGAGTCAGCATTTGTTGGAATATAAACAATTAAAATATGCCTATTAGCTAAAAGCTGTCACAGAAAGTTTGAGACAATTGGGAAATGGTTTAACACCAAAAGCGTTGTGCCTGAATAGGGGCCTGAATTAAGGCAAAGAAGATTCTCAACTAGTAAAAATGAGGATGTGTTTCAGTTTGGGTTCTTCATGGGAAAATAGGCAGATAAACATACACTGAATTCTATTTTTGAACCCTTATTATTATTTGGGGAGAAGAATCCTAGTTTTATAAGAGCTCAGATAGCACTACATGGAACCCAAGTTATTGGATTCATGTTTGTGGATTAACCACCTTCCAGATGATCTGTAAACTACCCTTTAGCAGCTACATGCTCTTCTAGCTCACTCTCCTTCCAGTTAGCTGATGGTTAGGAAATGACAATTAACTTTAATATGTGCCTGAGGCACACAATTCAGAAGGCATAGCTCCTGTTAAAATACTAAGTATCCTTAAACCAACTGTGAAATATAAATGACTTCTGGATTATCTCAAACCAAAAACTTCTTATAGATCTTGACTTACTCCAGGATCTTCTCACCTATAAATAACTTCTCAAAAGGAATTTTTTAAATATTTTTTTTCATTTTATTGGACCACTACATCTCTGAGATGCAATTGAAGCATTTATAATTAGAGCATGCATAGTTTTATCTGAGTTCCCACATCAGTACTCAATAAGTATATTCTTACTGATTTTTTTCTAATTCTATTTAAGTTCCATGTTTGTTTGTTTGTTTTCCCGGCATATGTAAACTAAGACAGATTAGACTGACTGAAGATTTGTTAAATGCAATTGCCTATAGACTGCAGTGTCAAAGAACTTAGAAATTGTTGGACCCAGAAAAAAAAAATCCCATTGGTTTATTTACACAAAGAGATTATATTAAAGGCAAAAAATCAAAAGATAAAAGTCTCTCAAAACTCCAAAGAAAACATGTTTCCCAAACTGAAAGTCTATTAGATCCAGCTCAATTTATAAACATAAAGTTATCTTTCAGCCATGTAGGAACTAGCTAATATTATACTTCCTGTTACAATCCCAAAGTGAGAGTCTACTCTTCCAAGTCACTGTACTGTGAAAAAAAGTCTTCAAACAGTTTCAGTGTAAAAATTTGAAGCAAATGCCTGTTAATGATGCTTTATTGAGTTATTTAGCATTTTAAAAAGAAATAACCTAGTCGTCTTTCTATCACTTTAAATACTGTTTTGTTTAAATCTTAGATTCATATTAACATTTATTGAAGGCAGTGTAATTGTCCTAAGAAAACAAAACATTTAAGACTATTTAATTGCTCAATTTACCAGATTACAATGTAGTTTTACTATATAGAAGAAATTACTATACAGCAGAAATGGCTTGTTTTTAGGGAAGCTGTTAGTAAAGGATCAGTATTACTAAAGCAGTATGAACCTTCCATTGGATGTGGAGAATGTTCACACACACATTTTCTTTTTTAAAAATGAGTGAATATTCCTCAAGATGTGAACAGAAAGAGACTTGTACAGCGAATAAAAGCCACAGATGTAGAACCCTTAGGTTTCTTCTTTAATGAAAAATGCAATATTATATAATATAAGAAGGGAAAAATGGGGGGGACCAAGGAATCTTATAAAGGCTAAGATCTTAAGACATCTTAAGATGCCATAATACTGCCCCACTGTTTGTAAATGGACTTGAGAATACATCAGGATGAGATGGGTGACATACATAGCAGAAAATAGTTATCTAGCCTGCTAACACAGGCCAAGGCTGGGCACATAGTTTCAGACATGGCGGGGGGCGGGGGAGAGAATCGTAGCTTTCTATTTTCTTCCTTTGTTAGACTGAATAAAGCATTTCAACCTGAAATTACACAGTGAAATGTCCTGCTATATATTACAGAAGACATCAATTCAAGAAAATAATTTCAAGTGCAAAAAACTGATGTTTCTATTTTAATAAATTCAGTACACTGCAAAGCAGTGTGAACTTTTCTCTAATATTTATTGAATGTCCACCAGAATTCCTTTCTTGAAGGTAGCTTCTCCAGATATCTTGTCCCCTGATCACTGGAAAAAAATGTCTACCTCATATTAGATTATATCTGAAGAGAGAGGAGGTCATAGAGATGTATAGTTTAATATTCTCAATATGCAATGTGAATCCTAAGTCAAAAGCTCTGCTTAGATTTTTGTCTTGGCTACCACCTCACAATTAAAATAGTGCAGTAGTGGTTAACGTTCAAGCTCTAAAATCTGAGAAAATCCATGAGTCATTTTGGCTTATTGACTTGTTTTATAAAACCAAGCAAGATGCTTGACCTTACAAAGTCAGTTGTTGTTCCTCCCTCCCCCCAGAAAATGTATAAAACAATAGAAGCTATTTTTCACAGTGATTTTGAAGATGTAACAAGGTAAGACACATGACCTTGGTAATGTACCCCACTTATAGTAAGTGCTCAACATATGGTCATCTAGTAAAACAAAGAAATGAGCCAACAAGCAAACCATGTCTATCCCATGTTTCTAGGTCATTTGTGTGAGTCTGCAGTGTTCACATCCAAAGAGAGTTTTGTTTGTTTTAAGTCCTAAATAACACACAAAAGGAAGAGGGGATCCAACATGGCAGATTAGGTAACACTGTGCCTGCTGCCTGCCAGAATCACATCAAAATCACATCTAAATTGTGGAACACTCAACCTCAAAAATCATCTAAAGACTAGCTGAACAGAACCCCTATAAATAGGGTTATAAAGAAGAGGCCACATCAAGACTGGGAGGGGGACAGAGACATGAAACGGGCTGACCCCAAACTCACAGATCGTGGTTGAACACCAGGAGGGACACCTCGGTAGTGGAGGTCCCCACTAAAGAGGGAGGGGTCCCAGCCCCACACTGGGCTTCTCAGCCTAAGGGTCCTATGCCAGAAAGAGGAGTCCCCACAAAATCTGGCAGTGAAAAGTAGTGAGGACTCTGTCCATCTGTCTCTGTGACATGGAAGGCAGCTGGAAATCCAGACATCCTTTACAGGGCCCACGCATAGACTCACTCAGTTGCAAACATTCACTTGGGCTCTGGTGCAGAGGCGGCAACTCCAGAAGTACCATAGACATATGGGGAAAGACGTGTGGATTCAGTGCAAGGGCTGGAGGGACAGTGCCATTGTGCCTGTGTGGAGTCTGTCTCAGGTGTAACCCCCAGGAGGACACCACCTTTTCTATGTTGAACCTCCCTCCAGGGCCAAATCCAAGACCTCATTAGTCTGGAAAAATCCACATGTGCACACTACCTTAGTGACTCCCTGGAACCCCACCCTACCCAGTTAGCACTGCAACACCCCAGGGACTCTCAGCACCTGGGCAGCTGCCCCCCCCCCCCCCCCCAAGCTGCAGGAGACTTTTACAGCAGCGATGGCCTGCATTGGCCTGGGGAACTTTCGATGGTGGGCAGTTCGCCAAAACTTAAGCTCCAGTCTCCCTTGAGTAACTCTTGGGGAGCTGCAGGCCTGAGGCAAGCAGTGGCTGCCGAAGGTGTTCTCAGGGTATTTTGCAAGGTGGTCATAGACTTAGCAAAGGTGTGAGAACCAAATTTGCATTAACTTGTAAAAAAGTTACAACATGCACCCATGACTCCCTGGTACCCCACTGTACTCAGCAAGTGCTGCATCACTGGGGATACACACAACACTGGATTAACTAGCCTGGCCCACAAACCTAAGGAGGCTCTTTCAATGACTGAGCCTTAAGGGAAGACAGCAGGTGGCAACAGGCCCAGTGGGGGCCTGGGCGTTTTGCTAAGCTGCCCCAGGCCCAATACTAGTGGCAGCAAACCTTGGTTCACAGTGAGGTCACCATTGTATGCCTCCAGGTCTTGCACTGGCAGCAACCAACCACGTGTACCTTTGTGGTTCCTACCAGGTAGCCCCAGGCTGGTCAGAGACAAGGCTGAAATTGGCCTGTGCAGAAGCCCCTCCCAAGAGACACCAGAAACAACGTACCCAGAGGCCAGCTTCAGACAATACCAGAGGACTACCCAGTTAGCCCCACAAGTGGGAAATCCAAACAGTGGTCTCAACAGGCACAGCAGCCTACTAGGGTAAATCCCCTTCAGAAGAGGTCAGTCCCCAGCAGTTCATATGCTGTGGGAGTAGTCAATCCATACAGCCAATCATCCTGGGAGTCAATCCCACCCACTGACATGCCAAAAGCAATCAAGGCTCAACAACAACAGGAGAATACACACAAGGGACAATCCCAGAACACATGCACAGCTGATCCTGGACCACAGAGGACACATACTACATAAGGTCATGCAGCAAAGACTGAGAGACATAGAAGACCTACCTAATACATAGAAGCAAACACAGAGAGGCAGCCAGAATGAAGAAACATGTCCCAAATAAAAGAAGAGCAGAAAACTCCAGAAAAAGAACTGAATGAAATAGAGGCAACCAATCTACAGAGACACAGTTTAAAACACTGGCTATAAGAATGCTTAAGAAACTTAGTAAGAACTTCAACAAAGAGATGGTAAGCATAAAGAACATAAAATCATAAAAAAGAACCAGTCAGAAAAAAAGACTACAATAACTGAAATGAAGAACACACTAGAAGAATTCAACAGCAAATTAGATGAAGCAGAAGATTGAATCAGTGATTTGGCAGACAAGGTAACAGAAAACACCCCATCAGAACAACAAAATGAAAAAAGAATTAAAAAAAAAATAGTTTATGGGATTTCTGGGACGACATCAAACATAACAATATTTGCATCACAGGAGTACCAAAAGAAAAGAGAAGGAGCAAAGGATCAAGAATCTATTTGAAGAAATGATGACTGGATACATCCCTAACCTTGTGAAAGCCGGGAAAACACAGAGTCCCAAACAAGATGAGCCCAAATGGGCCCACACCAAGCCACATTATAGTTAAAATGACAAAGATTAAAGACAAAGAGAGAATCCTAAAAGCAGCAAGAGAAAGACAACTACAAGGGAGCTACCATGAGATAGTCAGCTGATTTCTCAACAGAAGCTTTGCAGGCCAAAAGGCAAAGTGGCAGGAAATATTCCAACCCAGACTACACTAACCAGCAAGGATATCATCAAAAACTGAAGGAGAGATAAGAGCTTCCCAGACAAAAATTCATTTCCACCAAGCCATTATTACAAGATATGCTAAAGGGACTTCTTTAAGCAGAAGAAAAGAGAAAAACAACAAATGAAGATAAAAAATATGAATAATAAAATGGCAGTAACTATGTATCTATCAATAATCACTATAAATGTAAATGGATTAAATGCTCCAATCAAAAGACAGGATGGTTAAGAAAACAAGACCCATGCATGTGCTGTCTGCAAGAGACTCACCTCAGAGCCAAAGACACACATAGACTGAAAGTAAAAAGATGGAAAAAGATACAAACAAACAAAACAGAAATAGATTCACGGATACAGAGAACAAACTGATGGTTGCTAGAATGGAGCAGTGTGTGGGGAATGGGTGAGAAAGGTGAAAGAATTAGGAAGTACAAATTGGTAGTTACAAAATATTCATGGGGATGTGAAATACATTGTGGGAAATATCGTCAATAATATTGTGAAAACTGTGTGTAGTGTCAGATGGGTACTAGACTTACCAGGGGGATCACTTCATAAATTATATAAATGCCTAACCACGATGCTGTACACATGAAACTAACATAAAATAATATCGAATCTCAAATATATATATATATATATATATATATATATATATATATATATATGTATATATAGTCACAGAATGTAAATTACAGGATAGGGAATATAGTCAATGGTATTGTAATAACTATGTACAGTGTCAGATGGGTAGTAGACTTATTGGGGTTATCTGTTCGTGAGGTATGTAAATGTCTAATCAGTATGTTGTTTTGTACACCTGAATCTAATAATTAAAATAAAATAAAAATAGGAGACATTAAAAAATAATATTAACACATAAAGAAATTTATTTCCATACACATGCGGCAATTCGCAAATGGTACACAATCAACATATAATGATAGTTGGATATCTTCTACAAAACCAAGTGCTATATTTATTACTGTTTAAGTAAAATAATATTACAAATAATTAAGATATAAAGTTAATCCATTTGACTACTCCATACTAGCTTATGATGTGGTATACTGGCCTGACACAACACAAGACCTTCAAAATTGTTTTATTAGACCTTTGAGATTTTTCTTTATTCTGCCGTAAGTTAGTGTAAATTATTCAACTCTCATTATGTGATGCCTACACCAAATGATGCCAAGTGGCTTCCAAAAACAAATATTTCTTTTCATGTTATAAGTCAGTAGATGTGGAACCACAGCTATGGTTCTGCTCCAGGATAACAATTGAGTTCAGAACTGTACCAGATTCTTCTTTATTCTGGGCTTCTAAGCTAAAGTAGCAACATTATGTGATATGTCCATTCTGTGTCAGAGGGAAAGGGCCAAAAGAGTTGGGAGAAAACTGCAGACAGCTCTTAAATCTTCTTCTCATACAGGGCCACGGAGTGAAACATATACCTATACATTATGTGGCTAAGCACAAAGTCAGTGAGGCCAGGACATATATTTTTCCCACACACGTTACACGATAATGTGCAGGGATCTATAATCACTTTTTATCAGAGGAGAGAGTGATGGAACCATGCTAAATATGCTTCATACAAATCAAGATGCAAACCAAGTTTCACTACTTATAGACATAAGGTGAATGAAATATAAATCAAGTATACATTTCCTCAAGAAATCAGGGAAAACATTTGAAAACACTTTTTGAATGGAGGTAAGTAGTGAGAACTTAATATTTCTGTCCATGTCACTTGAAAGTGTGTTTGATGGAAAAATAAATCTGCAAATCTCTATGATTTCTTAATGGGAAAGATGAAGAAAGCATTAAGCACACAAGAGGATGAAACTACATGGCATTACCAATTCATTTGGTCTTTCTAAGAGTTTTCTTTATAAATAAAGGAAAACGATTTTAGAAAAGAACATAAAAACCAATCAAACATAAAGCTACATTCAAACCCAAACAAAGAAGCAAAATCTCAAGAAGGACAGTGTAGATTGATACACTGGGAAGATGAATCAAACAACATCCAAAGCTGAGAACCAACCCTGAGCTTGACAATCAATGAATCACTGGATACCTAATCAGCCTGTCTCCTCAGAACATGCTGATCTAAAGGCAAATCGATAACAGTCGCTCCTGTTATGATCTTGCTAAAATGGTGAATAATGAGTGAAGACCAGCCAGTTGAAAACTTTCTGCAATTTTGCTTTGGGCAGTAAAATGTAGGGAGTCCAAGGAGACAATTATGAGGCTGAAAATGCAGGACATGTGGCCAGTCTCTGACAGTTAACACATCTAATATAGAAGGGATTGCTGACCTGAAGGACTGTGTTATGAACCACAAGCCACGTTGGTGACTGGAAGACATGCTAGAGATACCTCAAAAGGAGAAAATTCCAGAGCTTCTCATTTGGGAGAAATTGTTGTAATCTTTCTTCGGAAAGTCTCAACAGCCTAACAACAAGAAAGTCAATCTCGAGATGATTGAGTGCATCAAGCCCCCAATTTTCAGCAACTAATGATCTGAAAGAAAGTAGTCATCATTCCATTTCATGACTGGTAATGAGAAACAGGGCAACATGGAAGCTTCTTTACTAGGCAGCATTCTTCATTTTTTAAGTTAGGTAATTAGGTAGCTGTAGAGATATATATTAATAGATTATTAGATAGATGATAGATAGGTAGGTAGATAGATAGATAGATAGATAGATAGATAGATAGATAGATAGACAGACAGACAGACAGGTAGAGCTCTGCACACCACCCTTCATTCAAACTCAGTAATTCTTAACCAGGGGCAATTTTGTCTTCCAGGGAATGTCTGGCAATGTCTGAGACATGTTTGCTTCTCACAGTTGCAGAGATGCCACTAGCTTCTGGTGGGTAGAGTCTGAGGATGCTGCTAAACATATTACAATGAATAGCACAGTCCCCCACCCAAACAATTAGTTGGCCTAAAATGTAAATTAGGGCTAAGACTGAGAAACTCTGCTCTATTTGAAACTTAAACCCCTCTGAGGAACACTATTTTCCTTATGAAAGTTCAGGTTCCATCTGAAGGCCTTTCCATTTGCTGTTCCCTCTGCATATGAAGGTTTTCCCTTTTTTCCTATGACCTGTTTCTTCACATCCATCATGCTGGGCTCAAACGTCACATTCTCAGGGAACCTTTCTCTCACACCATCTGCCCCTCCATACCTGCTTTGTTCATCAACATTTGCCATACTCTTTTATTCATTCATTCATTTATTTTGTTTCTTGTGTGTCCTGCCACTATTAGAATTTTAGATCTGTGTTAGTATGAACTGTGTCTTTCTTTTTCTCCCACTGATATATGAACAGCACTTAAAACAATGCCAGACACATATGTGCTCCAGTCAATAGGTCTTGAATAAATTCCTGGATGTTTATCGGTCTATCATGTGTGGATATCTTTACCAGTCTGGTCTGTGAAGATCTTAGGTGAGTACCCTGAACTCTAATAGAAGTATCTAAGAAGAAAGAACTAGAATGTAATAGTAAAGTTACAAGCCTAAATTGAATCAACTGCTTGTAATTGTCTTATCACTAGCATGAAACATAAAAGAACACATCCAAAGGAGAGAAAAAAATGTGACCATGTGACTGTAGTAATTCAACATTGAAAGAGAGAGAGAGAGAGAGAGAGAGGAATGCTGTGTACAGCTGCCATGAATACAATCATTTATTTGAAAGATATGTATATTCTGCTGTGGGTTATAAATGATTCATCAGAACTCATCACAGTGGGGTGGTAAGTTCATGGGTTTTACACCTTCTATTGCTCCGATTCTATTCTTGCTAGAGAAATAATTTTCTGTCTGTTATCTCAGTTTCTAGCTACCCCAATATTAGAAAAGGATGGCTTTAAAAGCAGGAAAAAATGGTTTGACCCCCCAAAAATGTGACCCAAGCTGTTGGAAAGACTTGAGAAAATTACTTAGTCTAACTAAGCCACAGTTTCCACACCTCTAAATATTAGCATCTACTGTATGAAGAGGTCATGAGATTTAACAGCAAGTGTCTAAAACACATTAGTGTTTTTTGGTTTTGTTTTGTTAATATGTAATAAAGATAATTTATACTTCAGTCACTTTTTTTCAACTTTTAGACATACTTTATTAGAAAAACTTTGTGTATTTCCATCTTATATTTTTAATTTTTAATTTTTTTGACATTCAATATTATTTTATATTAGTTCAGGTGTACAGCATAGTGGTTAGACATTTACATAGTTTACAAAGTGATCTCCCCAATAGTACCCACCTGGAACAATACATAACTATTACAATATTATTGACTATATTCCCTGTGCTGTACTTTATATCCCCATGTAAGAAGTACAATTGGTAGTTATTTCAGTCTCTTTTGACCTTGGTCAATTTGGGTCAATTTCTCTAAATCTGACCAGGCATAGGAAACCTGGTAAGAGTCATATCCTACAGTTTCAAGGATGATGAAGATGTCACTAAAGTAGCTTTGTCCTTTGAAGCTCCACCAAAGGTTGCCAGCTACTTAGTCTGTCTTGTTTGGCAGACATTCCCAGTGTTCACCAATATCTGATTCCCTCTCCTGGTCACACAGATCACACTTTCTAGCTCTCTTGCAGTTGGTTGGGGTCAAGTGACTAGTTTTGGCCAATGGCAGTGAGTGGAACTTCTAATATGTGTCCCTTAGAAGCTGAAACAGAGTAGTGAAATGAAACTTCCATGCACTCACACTCTTCCCCCTCCACAGTGATTGCTGAACTCATGCTACTATCATCAGTGTGCCTCCTGAATACACAAATGGCAAAGAGCCCCCCAGTGAGGTATGATAAGCATGAGCACAAAAAAATTAATTTCTGTTGGTTAAGCCACTGAGATTTGAGGATTGCTTGTTTTTACAATATAGACATATGCTGCCTGTTAAGCTTCCCTTGCCAAACTACAGTAAGATAAACAAAAACACTTAAACCAGTGCATAGTGAAGGCTGCAGAAATTGTGACTCTTCCATACTGGGAAGAGGAGAGTGGAGGAATGTCTGTGGGAGGAGGGGCACACACACATGCCCATGCATGTTTGCAACATGATTAGATAGATTGCACATGAATGGCTAACAGCAGATCTAAAGTGTGGCATGGCAAGACGCACTCTACATATGTGTGTGCATGCACACACCAGAAATAGAAACCCTGAATTAAATGCATCCAGCTTTTCTAGTCCTTCAATCATTTTTTCTTTCTATAGAGTGTTATATCCTTTGAAATATGAACTTTCAGGGGGTTTAAGGCAGCACGCTCCTTGAGGAGTGTACTTTTGACCTCACATAGTAGGGGTGACCCATGCTTCCAAATCTTCTCTAGAAATTCAGAGATGGGAAGCAAGGAGACAATGATTAAAAATGCAATACATTTTCTGCATTTTGCTGACCCAGAATGAAGCACATAGGTATTCCTTGGGACTGGACACTTGCTAAGAGGCATTATCTTAATCATTCATATGGCTGAAGATTGCAGCACACGTCAATCTCCAAAACAGAGGAGATGAGGAAGAAAACAGAGAGAAATAGTATTGTGACAGCTCTTTCAGAGTAAATATGTTATTTATATTCTCTCTCTCTCTCTCTCTGTCTCTTTCTCTCTCTCTCACTTTTCAGTCACCTCCACCCCTAATCTAGACCAATACTAAAAAACTAGGAACATAAAAACATAGTATTCTTTCTATATAGCATATACCTTTACAATGAATTTTGGCCAATGAATTAAATCCTCTAAGTAGGGGTTAGTAGTTTATATTTATTTTTTCTGATACTGAACTGTGTCAATCAGGGAAAAAAACTTCATTCAGATTCCACAAAATAGAGAAAATTTTGTTTAATAGCAATATTATATGCTAATACTTGTTTCTATAACTCCTAGTATTTATGAAATTTATCAAATAGAAATAAAGAAGGTCAATAATTTTTGCTAAAAATTTCAGAAGCAAAGATTATTTATTTCAGGTCAACACAGTTATTTAAATAATAAAGTTTTGTTAAATAGCTTACTCTTAAAAGTCACAAGGTAATTGACTGTCAATTATCTATAAATTAACATTCTCCATTTTTTCTGCCTTTTCTTCAATTGATTTTACTTAATCTCCTGACCCCAGCCCCAACATAATCTAATCCTGTCTAAACTTTAATCATGTTCAGCTGTAATTACAGAATATCAAAAACATCTAATAAAAGGGTTAAGAGGTATTGTGCATTATTTCCCCGTGTGACAGAAACACAGATATTTATAAGTTTCAAATTCAAGAAATTATTCAAATCCAATCTAGATGTTTGCCACAATATATATAATAATCTTTACCATTACTTAATTACTCATTTACTTCATGCAAGGCCTTTTATTAACTCTAATCATTACAAAAACCCTACAAGGTGGTGCTGTGACTCCTACTTTATAAATTAGGAAAATGAGGCTAATTTGTTTGCCCCTAGAAAAACACTTATTAACCTTTAAATCATTCAATTTCTCACATGTAATTAAAAATTACATTTAAAAATTTTCAACTTTCATTTGCCTATTTGCTATGCCTTTAGACCCAAGATTTCTGGTCCACAGAAGAGGTCACATTTTTACAAAGAGTTGTGTTTTTTGAAATAATTTTTTAAAGGTGACTACAGGAAAAAGTGAAATAGTTGGCTAAATGAATTATCATTGAAATCCACTTACAAATCTGTATTTTATCTTTTGCTTTCTTTCCTTTCCCTGCTTCCATCCCACACTCTTGGATAATATAGGACTGCTAGGGATAAATGTGTGTGTGTTAATAGGTCCCCTTCCTTTGGCTGTTTCTAATCTTCCCTACAAACCTACTCCATTGTACTTTGAGCTCTTTTAAGAAAGAAACTATGTCTAATTCTTGTTTATTTTCTCAACACCTAACAATATGCCTAGCACTTAGTAGATGATCACTAACATGTGTTTTTTTCCCTAATTAAGATAATTTATTATTTCAATCCTTCTCTGTGTTAGAAGTAGCTTCTCTGAGGGGGTTTCAACAGCTAAGTCCCCTCAGCTATTGGGGACTTACAACAGTAAGATAATGAAAGCTAATGACACAATTATTATAGAAAAAGACAGGATTGGAGGATGAACTTTAATGTGAGAGTACAGTGGGCTTCATAACTGAATCCCAGAATTGAGCAGAATTATTAACCCCAAGGCAAGATTGGGCCCAAGCTGACTTCACATGATTTGATTTGTCCTCTGGGGATAGAGATACTAGAGGAACAGTAGACAACAGAGAAAAGAAAAGTGAAGCGAAGCCTCACATGCCCAGTTATTACTCCTAATATTACTAGTCAACTAATTCTCTTCATCTCCCCAAGGATGAAATAAATAGAGATGGAGAGAGACTTGGAGATATACTGTTAAAGTTTCCTTCACAGAAGAAAAATAAATAAATAAATAAACACGTCAGGAATAGAGACGTGTTCCCAAATAATAGTATATGGCTTTCATTAATACATCAAAATTGAGTGTTAGCCTTTACGTTAAATGATGAATTTCAGGATTTACTTTGTTTACTAGTGTTGATAGACAATTCCCCAGAAGAGAAAGTTGAGCACAGCTAAGTAGCAACACTTAATAGAAAGATCACTGAGAAAGAGCAAGAAGGCCGTTTCCCAGTTTGCATTTCAGGACACACACACACACACACACACACACACAAAACCTGGAACCAAAGTTGTTTGTGTGTGGGAGGTGGAGAGAAATCAAAATGATGAAGTCCTTCTTATCACCTCCCTTGAGGTGAGTGTAGGAGTTCCCTGGAGAAACTTCCAAAGCAATTGAGTACATCTCGACCAGCTTACGTCAAAAGTAGTTTGGTAGAATTTTGAGAGCTGATCTAGGAGCTTTCTAGTGAGGCCTAAAATCAGGACACCACATTCTGTGTAAATAGAAAAATTTGGGAGCTGACATTACCTTTACACAGATATTTGGAGTGCATCATTAGGGAAAAGCATATTTTAAAGATAACATAGTTATTCTTGGATTTTAAATGAGCACTTCAGTACCATACTTTCAAATTTATATAGGTTATTTATTTCAGTAGCTGCTTCACAGCTATAAGGATTAATAAAGAATCCATGAGAACCTTCTCTATAATAACAATTAATATTTTTTTTATTATAACTATTAACCCAATGCTGAAACTTTAAGGTAATTTTCCAAGGATCTGAATAAACTTAAAACTAAAAAGCACAGAGGTAGCATGTTATAAAAAGAAAAGGGAAAGGAAAGGAAAGGGAAGAGAAGGGAAGGGAAGGGAAGGGAAGGGAAGGGAAGGGAAGGGAAGGGAAGGGAAGGGAAGGGAAGGGAAGGGAAGGGAAGATGTTGGAATATGAGTCAGAGATTCTAGTAGTGGTTACCTTATCAGCTATCCATGTAACCCTGTAGATTTCCATTTATTTAGATACCATTGTAAGGAATTAAAGTAGAAAGGATTCTTAAAGAGATAAATTATTCACATACTTTAATTTTACAGAAGGTGTCCCTAAGACTTAAGGGGAAAGTGTTTTTTTGAAGACACACAGTGAGTCAACTGCAGAGCTAGGATTAGATTCCAGATAATCTCACTCCTGGTTTGATTCTTTTCCTCTAAATAACCTCTGTGGTTCCTTACAGCTCTAAAATTCTGAGATTATAATGACTTCCTTTGTGGTGCTTTTCATCCCTAAAATGTAGTTAGAACAGGATATTCTTACTTCTCCCCACCACTCCACTTTACAGATGTGGACGCAGGAATCATTTGCCATGTATGAGACGTACAGCTGGTCATTCTGAGAACACAGATATCCAGTTCCTAACCCTCTACTCTGCATAAGCCTCCCAAGAGAGCTTAGAATAATTTACAGAGTTTACCTCTCTGTAACTTTCAGTTCAGTTTACCTTGAACTGAAGTCTGCACTCATGTACCTACCCTATCTGTACGTTTCTTGTCAACATAGACCCAAAACAGGATCAGGTGACCTTCTCTGAGAGGTATCTGCATGGTTCTCTTTTAAAGAGAAAAGGAAAGACTCCAAGAGAGAAGGTTTTATAGATATTTGGATTCCCAAAGTCTAACCTAGTGCCTGAAAAATAAATATTAATGAATGGAGAGAATATCCTTCAGCATCTCTACAGAGTATCTTGAATTCATTATCTGTATTTTATAATTCCTTTAGAAAGACTGGAGAATTCTAATGCAGGTCTATCCACATTATAAGGAACTGTCACATTATACTACTGCTTTCGTGTTTAGGAATTGGACAGTAAGCCCCACCCCTCCACCTCCAGGACTGTCTATGACAACTGGCCATCCTCTCTCTCCCCTGGAGGAGAGCACAGTTATCCCTAAGCCTTACATCCCCCAATTAGTTGATGAGTTCCAGTGAACCTATGGCAGTGCATCCTTCTCAGTAACAATGGCTAAGTACTGGGAAGACCATTTTAACCTGGCTCTTGAGAGTACCACCTGAGTTATGGGGTAGGAAGTTCCTGGGCATGAATATGTGCTATTTCACAATTCCATTATCCATTTTTGTTTTTCATGATGCACAGTAAGAAGCAGCAGATGTTAGAAATGACCCCTCCATTCCTCACCTGTGTAAGATTGTCCTGCCTCTTCTAAGCTTAGACACAGGCTCCAAAGTTATTACCTGGCATATAGCTTCTTACAACGGGAGGCTGAATTACCCGGTGTACTTTTCTGCATCCCCTGTGGGGTCAGGGTTCCCCTTTCCCCTTTCAGTTCAGCTCTCCTTGTTATCTTTGTAACACTTAGCAAAAGATAACAGATTAAGCCAATGCAGAGATAATGAAATATAAATTAGTAGGTTTTCTAGCCTTTATCCACAGCTCTGTCAGAGTGTATTATCTGATAGATTGAGTTCAGAGCAAGTCAGTTAAATTTTCTCTTATCAGAAACTAAGTATGAAGTGTGGTAATGTTGCTAAGTGCAGAACAAAAATCTCTCTCTTTTGCATCCCATGACTGCTCCAGGCAACATTCTTGGAAACCTCTGACTAGGAAGGAAGAGAAGACCCTGAGATATATACAGTGTGACAAGCCAGGAGGCTATGCTTCTCCAGTAACCATCCTACGAATGGCAGTCGCCTGTGGCTGTGACATTACCACACTTTGCTCAGCTTCAGAAAGGGAAATTTAACTGACGACTGCTATGAACTGAAGCCACAGCCTAAACCAGATAATACACCCTGACAATACTGTCAGGCAAAAAAGGCTGTGTTCCCATTGATTTCATCGCATTAGAGACATGTTACCCTGAGCAGTGTGTGTTCCAGGGTATATTGTGCATGCTGTGGGAATATCAAAGGGAATGCACACTGATGTAGGCAGAAGCGGGCCTCCAGGAGAAGAATCTTCGAGTGGCCTGCCGGAAACACGCAGCGTTTCACAAAGTAGAGAAGGCAATGCTATTAATGGTAATTATAAACTGGTTCTCCGTTTGTATCAAGTTTTACCTGGTGGGTTTATTTTAAGGGAGGAAACCAGCTCAAATATACTAAGAATAACATTGAATTAGAAATATACTAAGACTAACACTGTCCCCTTTTTTTTTTTTTTATAGAAAAGTAGCAGATTTACTATAAAACAGGCAGGGAACAAGGAGTGTGAAAACTAAATGTTTAAATCGTCCCAACGGTAACTAAGTTCAGTACTTCATTCAATTTGCCGCTATAGAGCTCTCCAGAAGTTTCTTATTGTTTCAACTCTCACGTATCAGCACCTTTTACAGAACAATGTTGGTACATGTCCATTCAAATAAATTAGCCTTCCTATTTCAGCTGACTAATTTGGCAAAATCTATAAATTTCATACAGTAATGCAAAGAAAGACAAAAGGAATTGGAAAGAAGCATTTCATAATTGGTATTTTCAAAAGTTATAGAAATATCTCATAATTTTTTAAAAAGTGAAGTGTTTAATACAGTTTGTGTGCTTGTATGGATCAGAAGGGCAAAGGAAGAGACGCAGCAGAAAACAATATGTATTTATTTCTCATAAACTCAAAAACTAAATTCGAAAATTATCTTGGAGCTCAGGCTCCAAGATAAACTATTTCATTAACAATTTCATTAAGAAAGTATTAAATAATCTCCAAGTCATGATTCCTAACCATTTCTTTCTTGTCTTTTAACTTTAAATTCTTCCAAAATACTGATCTCAGGATCATGCATCCCTCTCATCACTCTGATCATAATTCTTTCCACTTCTGAAATTTCTCATTTATTTATACAGTCAAAGATTTGGACAGCTGTGGCTCATATTTTTTTTTTTTAACTATAGCCTACTGACGTATGGTGGTAATCAACATCTAAGTCATGGTCATCATCTTTATTTGGGTTTAGTTCTGTATGACTATGGGCCCTGTCAAATTAAACAATCAGTATGGTAAGGTAATGATTTACTGTTATCATTATTATAAGTAAACATCCAGAGGAAAAAAAACACACCATAAAAGCTGCCCATGCCTTTCTAAGGGAAGGGCTAAATCATAATCAGGGAGGATGATTTGGTTTTGGTTTTTGAAAGCATATTTTGATGGCATCAGTAATTCTTTGATTAGAATAATAGGCTAGTTGTGGGGGAAAGGAGAACAAGCAGTGAAGAGATTCAAGTGTACTGGAGTCAATTCCTAACTTGTTTCCTCATCATTAAGGAATGATATTGATACTAGAAAAAATGTGACCACCCTTTCCTGTAGCCCATTGAATAGGGAGGAAGATAATCTGGAAGATTTGGGCTCAGGTCACCCCTCTTGTCCTGAAGCCCCACTCTGAGGTCCTCTGGCCACATGTCTGCCATCCATGCACACTTTCACTAAACTCTTTACTTTTTGTATAAAATATTATAAATAAGCAAATAAAGCACACTGAAATTATTTATATAGAGATTATTCTATTACCATAAAGATATTAATTAAGTGATTAATATAAAGGTTATGTTAATATATTTAATCATTAATATAAAGAATCAAGATTTGCATCACAGTGAATTATATCATTTATGACATACCCTTCACCTTATAAGATTTCAGGGGTTTTTTTTGTATTAGTTTCTATGTTCAATATTAAAGGTGTTACATGTGCTTTCTTTTCTTAACATTGCCGGATACATTCCCTTATGCACCTCTATGTCTAAAGTTTATTTTCAGGTTGGTGTGTCTCTTGTTAACATTGTATAGCTGGATCTTGAGCACATTCTTTACCTTCTCTTTTAAATATTTTAATTACCACTATACTTGAATTTATTCTGCCACCTTTTATCCTAGACTTTCTTATTGTTCCTTCCCACACTCTACTAACCTTCCTCTTCCCCCATCTCCAAGTATGCTGATGGCTGCACATGTCTGTCTCAAGCACCTTCCAGATCTTAGATTTTTTTTGCTAGATATTGGATTTTATTCTCCCATTTTACTTTTGATTTATGGATGAATGTGTTAGCCTGGGGGAAAGCATAGTGCATGTGTGTATGTGTGTGTACGTGTGTGTGTGTGTGTGTATACATAGTTACTTTAATAAGTATATCCTCCAGTAGTCTTTGTTGGAAAAGTGCGCAAATGATAAGCTTTCTGAATTCATCAATATCCAAAATAAGTCTTTTTAACTCTGAAATCTGAATGTAATTTTGGCTAGGTATAGGATTCTAGGTTTAAAAAACCTTTTCTGCAGAACTTTCAAAATATTGTTTATTTATTTCTAGTATCTTGAGTGTCCATTAATAAATCTACTGTTAACTTCACCTTTGTTTCTTGTTCCTTTGTGGATGATTTCTTTCATCTCTAAGAGAGAGTGCCTTTGTGATTTTCCTTCCAAATTTTTAGAATTGAATGAAAGTTTGTTGTTACAAATTCTTCTTAGAGCATTGGGTCAAATGTTACGTATATCTTTGGAAAGCATTTATAGGTTCAACAACTGTTTAGATGTATGTATTGTTTGCTCAACACTAAGGGATATAATATTGAACAAGATAAACACAGCTCCACCCTGGTTAGGCTCACAGTTTCCTGGAAGTGCAAGATGTCAACTAGGAAATTTGCAAGTTTGCATATAATTACATTTTTTATAAGGGCTACAAAGAAAAGCACAATTGCATTTGAGTATACAACTGTGTGAGCAGGACAGGGTGGGGATCAGGGGATAAGTCAGAGAAAGCTTCCCCAAAGAAATAATATGCAATGCTGCACTTGAAACACGAGAAGTTAGGCAGAGAGCCAGGTAAGAGGAGGAGAAAGTGAGAAGATCTATACCATTTAACCTGTTCCAATGGTAGTGAATGACATAATTAAGTGAGAAATTGGACAAAATTATGATCCTTAAGTAAAAATTTAAAAAGCTATTTATTTAAGCTATCATTTATAATACCCTTTATATGTAAAAATTCCACAAATGATATTATACTAGGGCTTTTTCTAGAAAATGACACCAACAAGGTTGGAAAATGGATGATCTGGTGTTTTAAACCAAGATAACTGCTAAGTACAACATAGCACAGTGGACTCAGTGGTCCGTGCTATATAAAATAATTTCTCAAACCTCAAAGGACCTTTCACTAACTAACTGCCTTATATTAAGAGTCAGGGGCGCATAATGCTTCTAGTGTTCACTCCCCACTTATAAGACTGGCAAATTAAGGCTATGACTCATTTCTCAATAGAAAAACACTTTTAAAAAAGACTAATGAAGAAAGAGCCCAAGCAAAAATCTTACTCTCTAACCTAAAGGTAGGGGACTAGACTAGATAACTTTGCTAGAAATTTTTTGATTCCGTAAGTCAAACACATAGGACTGGGGGTTAGAATCCATTCTGAAATTAAGTTTACATGTGTTCTTTCTTTCCTGTACTGTGAAGGAATGTTTCCTCGAGGTGTAATTGTACGGGATTGGAACCAGGACAATGGGGAATATATATTGAAGTGACTCTTTGGGAATGTAATTTGAGAATTTCCCAGGCATATCTCTATTCAAATCAAATTTCACAGTTTAAAACTAATGCAGTAGCAACATAGTACACAGAATGAGCTCAGAGAGTCAATTATTTTCTTCACACCATCCCCCTGTCTTTCCTCTGTGGTGAATTTGGTTTTCTGCTCTCACTGGACATAAGCACAGCATTCACAAGGCAAAATCAATGACAAAGTGGTGACAAAAATCCTGTAATTGTGACACAGTCTATTTGTTGTTATTCAGTGTATATCAGCAATGCTTAGTTTTAGAATGTCACATAATTTTCAAATATTAAATAATCATAATGTGTGTCCCATTGAAAAACAATTTTCTCTTCATTTGAATAAGGAGAAAAGTAGTAGGAGCAAACCGCTCAATTTGTTCCATCTGTTATATTCATGTGATTGTGTTTCTTTTTTTTTCCCACAGATCAACAAGATAAATCTAACTGCCTAGCTGCAGAAAAGGATGAAAGAAACTCCACTGTGAACTGAAGTTTCAGTTGAGATGCCTTATACTGGCTGATATTCTGAAATTAGCATGAAACAGCACCAGAGGAAACAGAGGGATTCTTCAGTGTTGTACAAAGGACCCTGTGAACTTTCCAAATGCCTGAGATCTCATTACTGACAACATTTTTTGCCCTCCAAGTTTTCACGTGGTGACCTTATGGCTTCCATTGGAGCGTGGATGCAGATTTCCTCTCCAGTGAAATGGCATGAACAGAGTGAAAAATACAGTCCTTAAGAAGGCAAGCTGTGCACCACCAATGTAATTAGGAAAGCTGCTTGGGAGGAGAGCGGTGGACATCTAATGAGCTAGCAAGGATAAGGTGCAAAATGAGAGCATGATTCTGTAGTGGAAGCACTGTTTGAGTTTTCCTTTAAGTAGGCTGAAAAACAAAATGCTAAGCCTGCCAAAGCCATTCCAGAGTTTGGGGATTAAAAGCTCTAAGGAAGCTTATGGCACTATAGAAAGGAAAGAGAGAGAAGAGAATATTCAGCCTTCCACGGCTATTTCTGATTACTACTCTTCTGACCCAAATTTACTTTGAAAGGCTGTATCAATGACACCAGTAAAGAATCACAACAACTGTGTCTAATGATTTCAATATAGAACAGAATTTTAGGTAGGCCATGTGACATATTTTGACAAAAGTTCAGGAAAGAGTTTAAAGAGAAGTATCTGTTTTTAAGACTAACCATTACAAGATCAAGGCCTCTAAAGCCATTGTAGTTTAGATCCCCTAAAAAAAATCATATATATATATGTGTATATGTATATGAATTCATATGAATTTATATATATGTATATGAATTTTATATATGAATTCATATATATATGAATATATATACATATATATATAGCCAAAAAATGTATACACATTTTAAGAAAGGAAAAGACTGTATTAAAATTATGCTGATGGCAACCACCTTGACACCTCTTATAATTGCAGAAGTCAAATGTGACTTGTATTCATCTTTTGTTATCAGTATATACTGAGTACTACAATTAATAGTTTTTTTCTTTATTAAAATGTGTATACATTTTTTTGGAGGAGATATATATATATATATATATATATATATATATATATATATATCCTGTAATATCTGTGTGAATTTAGACAAATTGTCAAACTTCTCTGGTCCTCCAATTTCTCATCTATATAAAGACAAAAATAGCCTACTATTTCAAAGAAATTTTCTGTGAGAATTAACTAATATAACGCATGGAAAACACTTCAAAGAGCACTGTTCCATAACAATGAATCTTAACTATTTTTGTTGTTGTTATCAGAGATGATGGAGGTCCAAACTAGGACAGTGGTAGTAGCAAAGGAGGGAATTATAATAATGTTTGACAAATACTTAGATAGTAAAATTAGGAAAATGTGGAGATTCATTGGGTATGTGTGCAACAAATGAAGAAAAATCAAGGATAATTCCCAGAATTTAACATGAACAGCTGAGTGGATAAAATGTCATTGATTGAAAATAGAGAGTACCAAAGATGAACATTGAATAGGGAAGATGAAGACATGTAGTTGGGAAATCCTTTGTCAATAGTCCCCATTGATTATTCCAGGGCTGGTCAACAATGTTCTTGGTCTTAGCAGATAAAAAGTTCTTGAAGAAAACAAAAATGAATTGTTACCAGAAGCACAGGGAAAATCTAGTGAGTTTAGTGAACTGGAAACAAAATATTACAGGGGGTCGAAGAGAGAATGATTAATGGTGTCAAATACAGCATAAAGAAGGGGAAAAATTATCTAGAGAGAGGGAACAACATGCATAGAAGTCTGGAAGACAAATAGGGATCTGGTGGCTAAAACCAGGACAAGATAGAGGAAGCAATATAAAATGGGACTAAAGATAAAAGTAAAAAGCACATAATGAAGAGTCTGTAATATTTTTTTTACTTTGTTCAAGGGCAATAGGGGCTTTTGAATAACCTCAGGCAGGGGTGTGGGCTAATCAAACTTGGTCATTAGGAAGACAATTAAAAATAAAAATAAAAACTGGGTAATAGATTAGCGTGGAACAAGCCTGGAGTCAGAATGACTGTCGGGAGGCAATTACAGGAATCAAAAGGGGGAAATGATATTAGCCAGGACAAGGCTTTAGTTAAAAGACATTTAGTAGGTTAGGGTTACAGAGGAGGTAACAATGAAAATCTGATTTGGGATCGGGCATCTGGGGAAATGCTAATGAACATAGGAGGAGAGAGAGGATTGTTGGAAAGATAAATAGTTCCATTTTCGATATGTTGAAAATGTTAATTCCCTTTAGACATCTGACTAGTGATGTTGGCAAATGTGCCTGCAGATTTTTGTCTCAGGAGAAGAATTGTATTGGAAATGCAGATCTGGAAGCCATTAGCCCATGTAATATGTCTGGGGTCCCAGGAGAAGATGAGGAACTATGCAGAGTGTGTGTGGGGGGGGGGGGGCAGAAGTGGCCCAGAAAAAAGTGGAAAGAATTTGAAGATCACTAACATCAAGAGCAGAAGAGGGGGAGCCTGAAAAGTAGATTGTGAAGAAACGACCACTAATAGAGGAGGAAAGTCTCCATATGTTAATCACCACAACACTGAGAAAGGAACATTTCTAGATGAAATTTGACAGGATAGTCAGCAGAATAAAATAATTCAAAAAAGTCAAACAAGTTGGATATTCAGGAATATTGATTGGACCTAAAAACAAAATTATCTGGGCCTTTGGGAAGACAGAACTAAAGAAGTAGTAGAAGGATTCTAACTTGGCTTGTGTTGACTTACATCTTCAACTCAAAATTTGAGTAACCAGGTTGGCAACAAGTTTAGACGGTGACCTCTCTTACATAAGACATCCATCCCTATGAAGAGGTAAAATGTAGGCTGGGTCTTAAAAGACCAGGAAGGAAGTAATCTAAAGGGGAGTATAAAGTGAAAAGATATCAAAGAAAGGGAAGAGTGAGAGAAAGCCTACTAAGTCATTTTACAAATGTTCTGGAAGGTGAATTTTTATGTTTTTATATTGTAATCTCTGTGGATGCTTGTTCTTTTGACATTAGTGCTCCTTTCCTCACACTTCAGCCACCTGGTTGTTTCTACTTGGAATGATCTCCCCACTTCTCTTAGTTTATGTATTAGTCTTACTCAAGCTGAAACAGAGGTCCTACCATATTTCTTCAATAATAATAGCTAACACTTACTTATATTTGCTTATTAAATGTCAGCTAGGCTCTATGTTCTTTACATGCATTAACATTCATAAATTCTTTAAAAACTATATATGGTAGATGGTATTACTAGAATGAATGGGAAAACTGTGGTATAGAGAATTTAAGAAGTTAAGTGTGTCGAATGGTAGCTCTGGAATCAAACCCAGGGTCTCTGCTCTCAGATTGTGTTCTTTACCACTGTAGATACTGCCTCTCTATAGAAATCATCATTAAAACAAATTACTTATCAGTTATCAATTCTACTTGAGATTTTTAAATTTGCTATGTACATATGTATGTGTATTTCCTCTCTTCAACTAAATTATGGGCTCCATAAAGGAAGAAAATATCATGGTCGTTTGCTGGGTTTTGATTACCCAGCTTCCAATCATTTTTCTTCTGGGACAAGTACCCAGATTTTCCTTTAGGGAAACACCATATCCCATTTTCTTTTCATTCATTTCCACCCCCGATCTAGAAGACCCAGCTCATATCAGTCAGTACACCAAATCTCTTGGAAACACTGATTGATTTAGGAGTAGACACCAATGAAGTCCTACCAGAGTACATCCTTAAACTTGTGGAAGGAACCTCTACAGAGATACACTCTTATCTACTGGACTTAAACCTTGAAGAATCTGAACTTGAAGCTCTCAAAGTAGCTACATGGAGCTTAAGAACAAAAGACAGAGAAGGCTAATCTGAGAGAAACAAGAAATGATAAGGATAAAGAACGGGGGAAAAGTAGGGAAAAGAGAAGAGGGTGGGAAAAGAGAAAAAAGAAAAAAGGAAAAAAGGGAAAAGAAAATAGGAATTGAAAAAGGAAAGGAAATTATTTTGAATATCTACAAAATTTCCTTTCACTGAATTAGTAACTTTCGTATAGGTTATCCCGTTTAATATTTACAAAAATTTTGTGAAGCAGAAAACAAATGAAATTACTAAGTCTCAATTTCAGATCTAAATCTAAATTTTTGCTTTATTCACAACTTTATGCAGTGTCTTATAAGGTATGAAAACTAGTATAATGTCTTTAGCATTTTTTATATTCAGTATACAAGATAAATTTGATTAATATTGATGATAATGATAATGCACTGATAAGATATATTTGTTGTAAATACAGTGCTGTGAAACTTTAGTCTGAAAATAAAATGTCCAGTTTATGTATTGGAAATACAATAATTAAAGTTTAGAGCTCTAAGAAAAAACTAATTTTTATAGTAGCATCTTTAATTCCTAATGATTTTCATCATATTTCATTGTCATTTTAATTATCCCTCAAATCCTAAGGAATAGATTTTTACATACCAGGCATAGAGTAATAAATACTGATTATATTTATTTCTCCAGTTGTTTAGCTTCAGGGAAGTTACAATAGAGAGACTATGAATAAAGTAGTACATGATAAAGGAATCAACAGAAAACAGATCATTTTTAAATTACTAACATAATTGTAAGTTGATATTATAAAAGTTATTTTATGAAGCATACACCCAATAAATTCATGGACTTATTGAGTATCATATTTATATGGAGGCTTATAATCACTGTTAAAAAAGTCTTTAAAATTAAAAAAATCAGCACAATGTCCTGTCATGTAGTTGGCACTGAATAAATAGAAATGACCATTATTTTCCTTATAACTTCTGCACTTACTGTTGCATAGAGTAATGATCAAGATCAAATAATTTTAGTCTGACAAAGGGATATTCAAATATTCTGTCTATCACTTAATAGTTCTATAATTTTGTTGAAGTTAGTCATACAGGTTATGAACACTGAGTGTCCTTATTTATAAAGAAAGAGCTTTGTTTTGTCAAGTAGTGCAATAGCAATTAAATTAAATCATTGACAAGAATTCAATAAACATTAATTCTCAAGTCATAATTATTAGAGTCAAAAGGGTTGTAGAACAATCCCAAAGTGATTCTAATATGTATGAAAAATGTTATTCAAGGGCTTTCTTTAATTATCTGCATTAGTAGAATCTATTTCAGGCAAGCATAGTCAGTGCCAATGCTTAGGAAGCTTGTAAAAAAAAAAATAACTAACAAGCAAAAACAGAAGTTTCACAGAAGGGGACCAAAATAATTAATGGAATGTAGTATAAAATCTGGAATAAAGATTAAACAATAATGGCTTTTGAATCACTGGAAAAATGAAGGTTTGTGTGTAACTTTATCAGTGACTTCAAATAAATGAAGTTTTCGTGGATTTTTATTTGCTTTTTTGTTTTTAATGAGGGATGAACTATTTTATGTTTTAGAGAGTTCCAAAGGAGTAGTCATTCACATTAGAGAAAAATGGTTTGAGGTTGCCTCAAATATATTCCGTGATAATGATTGATATAATACAGTAATGGATTACTAAAGGAAATTAAAGAAGCTCATCTCAAGCTATCTTCGAAAAGAATCATGTTGAATTTTGCTATTGGCTGGCTTTATTTTGAGGGAGGTGGAGCTGAAAGTGAACTAGGTTTTGTTTCATATAGGATTGACTCCATTTAAAAAAAAAGATGCTTTCTGGAAAGCCCAGCTCTAGCACTTACCAGCTGTATAACTAACTATATGCAAGTTATGTAATTCCTTTGATGTGCAGTTCCTTTAAATGCAAAATGAGAGTAATAATACCTTCCTTAGGACATTGTTGTTAGACACATTGTTGATAAAAACATATACACACACATACACATATACATTGTATAATACCTAGCTCGTGGTAGGCATTCACAAAATGGTACCAGAAGGAGAAGAGCGAGAGCAAGGAACTGAAAACCTATCTGAAAAAATAATGACAGAAGACTTCCCTAGCCTGGTGAAGGAAATGGACATACAAGTCCAGGATGCACAGAGTCCCAAACAAGATGAACCCAAAGAGGCCAAAACCAAGATACATCATAATTAAAATGCCAGAAGTTAAAGACAAAGAAGAGAATCTTAAAAGCAGCAAGACAAAAGAAGTTAGTTACCTACAAGGGAGCTCCCATAAGATTGTCAGCTGATTTCTCAACAGAAACTTTGCAGGCCAGAAGATATTGGCAGGAATATTCAAAGTGATGAAAAGCAGAGATCTACAACCAAGATTACCCAGCGCAACTATCATTTAGAATCGAAGGACAGATAAAGAGCTTCCCAGATAAGAAAAAGCTGAAGGAGTTCATCACCACCAAACCAATATTACAAGGACTCTTAGAGGGATTTAAGATTTAAAAAATAATAAAAAAAAATACGAATAATACTATAGCAATAACTATATACCTATCAATAATTACTTTCAATGTAAATGGATTAAATATTCCTATCAAAAGATAGGGGGACTGAATGGACAAGAAAACGAGACTCTTACATATGCTGCCTGCAAGAGACTCACTTCAGATTGAAAGACACACACAGACTGAAAGTAAAGGGATGGAAAAAGATATCTCATGAAAACGGAAACAAACAAACCTGAAAAGTTGGGGAAACAATAGTTATACCAAACAAAACAGATTTTAAAACAAAGACTATAACGAGACAGAAGGACTTAGTAATCCCACCCCTGGGTATTTATTCAAAGAAGTCCAAACGCTACTTTGAGAGCACATGCTAATCCATTTGTTCATTGCAGCATTATTTACATAAGCCAAGATATAAAAGCAACCTGGGTGTCTCTGAACTGATGAATGGATAAACACGAGGTGGTACATATATACAATGGAATATTACTTGGCCATAAAAAAGAATGAAATCTTGCCATCTGTGACAACATGGATGCACCTAGAGGGTATTGTGCTGAGTGTAGTAAGCCAGACAGTGAAAGGCAGATGTCATATGATTTCTCTTACAAGTGGAATCTAAAAAACAAACAAAACAGAGACAACTCATAGATACAGAGAACATTTTGATGGTTGACAGATGGGAGGGATGTTGAGGGTAGGTGAAAAGGGGGAAGGGATTAAGAAGCACCAATTTGTTGTTACACAGTATTCATGGGGATGTAAGATACAGCATAAGGAATTTAGTCAATAATATTGTAATAACTATGTAGGGTATCAGTTGGGTACTAGATCTGTCAGGATGATAGATGGGATGGGTGTTGGTGCAGAGTGAAAAAGGTGAAGGTATTAAGAAATACAAATTGGTAGTTACAAAAGAGTCACAGGAATGTAATGTAAAGCATAGGGAACATAATCAATAATATTGAATAAATATGCATAGGGCCAGGTGGGTATAGGTAGTCAGGGGGATCACTTCTTAAATTATATAAATGTCTAACCACTATGCTGTACACCTAAAATTAATATAAAATAATAGCAAATGTCAACTAAAATTGAAAAAATTTAAACGGGGGGAAAAGATAAAGGAGAATAAAAGGTTCAAAGTTCCATGTATAAAACAAATAAGTCTTGGGGATGTAATACACAGCATAGGAAATATAGTCAATAATATTGTGATAGTGTGGTATGGTGTCAGAAAGTTGCCGAACTTATCATGGTGATCACTTCTTTAGTGTAGGGAATATAATCAATAATATGGTAATAAATATGTATAGTGCCAGGTGGGTATTGTTGAATAACTATGATGTACACCTGAAACTATTATAATATGGTATGTTAGCTATATTTTAATAAAAATCTTTTTTTTAAATTCCCAATAGTTGAATAGAGGTTTCAGAGAAAGTGTCCAAAGAAGGCTTTTATGTGTATCTCCATACACCCTAAAATACCCACTATACGTTTACTCCTAGCATCTCAAATGGGAAATGCAAAACATAGCTGGAGTTGAAGTTTAATGAGAAGGTCCATATAACGATAGTTTTGCTTTCCTTTTCATTTATCTCTTGCTCTCTTTAACTTATTTGAGTGCTGTCTAAAACTCACCACTCCATTACATTACTTTTATACCATTGTCATAGTTTTAGTGAACCAGTTTGTTTCCTTCCATCTTTCCTCAAAAGCAAACGAAGTGTGAAGATCAAATCAGAATTAATAAGGATTAGGAGATGTCAATATTATCAAATACAGAAGGGAAGAGAGGGAACATAGATGAAATTTGACAATAATTATAAATAGGAAGGAGTGAGAAAATAGCAGAGAAATGAGAAAGACAGATTAATTATGTCTGTCTCATCACATCCATTCCTCTTCCATATGTTATACATCACCTCTAGCAATTACCATACTCCAGCACCAAGACAGTGGGAAGCAAAGGATTTCCTTAGAGACTGTGGCTCTGCACTAGTTCTCACCATTCGTTTGCAGTCCCACATTTAGAAAAACAAAAACACTCAACAGCAACCAAAAGTTCACATTGGACTGCTTGTTCCTCCCCCAGGCCTTATTGCGAGGCAGGTTTTTTTCTAGTCTATGGAAATGTTTTAGCATTAATTTGATCATGGTTTGTATCACACTCCCTTAGTAAGGATACTAAGAAAGGGAATTCACAGAAATTCACAGAGTGAAAATGTCATCAGTGACATTTTCATAAGTGTTAAAGAAATGAATATGATAATGGATTACAGACTAAATTCTTTAACTGACATAGTTCACTGGGTGTTAACAGAGGATTAGTCATAGTCCAAGTGTGTATGTCAAATTTTAAAAATTCAAATTCTTAACATGTAGGTCCCAAACTCAAACCATTATACTGACCCTGTATCCATGAGAACCTCCTTATTTTTTTTATGTGCAACTCTATCTTCAACTCTTCGCCCCCAGTCCCTGCTTGATTTTGGCTCATTAAGATGTGTATGTGTTCCATTTCATGGCTCAGAACACAATTTTTGCTAACTGTAAATAACATGCATGTGTTTACGAGGACATATGAGACCTGCACATTTAGATCAAGTTACTTTGTCTGACTTGAACCCCTCTAAAAAATCTATGTTCTCATCTCTGGAGAGTACATCTGAGGATAGGTTTGCCATATAATTAGCAACCACTTGTGGTATTCTGAGGCGCTTAATCTCACAAGGACCTTATGAGCCAAGAACAACTAAGACTATATTAAAAATAAAATAAACTGATTGAATGTAATCAGAGGCTTTCAAAAAAATGTAAAAGATGAAGGAATTCTATTCATGCAGGATAAGCGTATTAATCATCTCAGGGTGTCATGAAAAAAGAAAAGTACCACAGATTGGATCCCATAAACAACAGTAATTTATTTTCTCACAGTTCTGGAGGCTGGGAGTCCAACATCAGGGTGGCAGCATGATCTGGTGCTTGTAGGAACTCTTCCAGGCTTGCAGATGACACCTTCTCTGTATTATCCTCACAGTTCATGGAAAAAGGCAGAAAGCAAGCTCTCTGGTGTCTCTTCTTATAAGGGCACTAGTCCTATCAGAGGTCCACCCTCATGAACTGATCTAAACCTAATTTCCCAAAGGCCCAATCTCTAAATACCATCTCACTGGGGTTCAACATGTAAATTTTGAGTAGTGGAGGGCACAATAACTTCATAGCAGGAAGCTAAAATTAACTGTGTTTCAGCAGCCACATTATATTGCTGACTCTTCTTGCACTCAGTGGAACCTGGAAGCCCATGTCTTTTCTCGATTTGCTGCTGCTAAGCCCCTTACTCTCATCCTTTATCTGACCGTTGGCCTAGACTTAATAGTGTAGACCGCCATACTAATCAATATTCAACTTGATATTTTTGTCATACCTTTGGGGTAGGAGGATCCCCTCAGCTTTTTATTATCTTCACATTTAATATGTCCATCTGAGTCAATAAGTAAAATGGTAGTAAGGTAATAAATATTAAGGGAAGAGGGGAGAATTCTAGGGCTTACCCATGGATCTTCCCTTATATGTTATATAAACTCACCATCAATATCCTTTGGGTTCTGTCATTTAATAAGTCCACCAAGCTGTAATCATATATATTTTACATTTTATCTCACCCATAATAAAATTGTCGCATATCTTGTAAAATGCCTTCAAAATTCCAAGTAGAATATATCCACATTTTTTGGACTTTTCATTCAAGTAACCCTGACAAAAACTTGAAATGAGATAGACTGACATATTTTGCTCTTGGTAAATTAATGCTGGCTCCTTTTGTTAAATACTGTTCTAACTCTATGAATCTATCCTAATATACTTTACAGCATTTAGTTTACCTTGAATATCTGCAACATTTTGCTTCAGAGAAGGGTTCTATGATGGAAATATTGCTTATATTTTCTTTTGGTATATCTCAATTTAATTTATTTAATTTATTTCCCTAACATGATTTTTCTAAATACCTTCTGCATTGCATGAAACTGAACTCAACAGTTAAGAAGCTCTTCAAAAGTGGTAATTAAAGAATGAGTGAATAGCATTCCTTTATGGAGCAGCTGTGGGAAGTTAGTTTTCAGTTATGAGAAAAGCAACTTGTGAAGGAATTTTGATTAAGAGCTGAAGGTATTGAGTAAGAGCTGTAGGAGGCAGAGCAGAGTGAGAATGGACAACATAGCATAGACAAATTGAAGAACATTAGGGAAAAACAAGGGGACCATTCAGAAGAGAATCAGGGAAGACGTACAATGTTGATTCAGTTACAACTTGAGAATCATTAAAGGCTGGGTGGAAAGCAATAAAGACCAAGGGAACAAATTGAATTGGGTAAAGTCTGTTAAGAGAAAGACACACCAGTGGTGAAATAACTTTTGAATACCCCAGATGACAAATATACAATAGATATACAATTGTGGTTAACACTTAACTGTGTCTCATAGGTTATTATTCTGAGTAAATTTAAAACTATCAGATGGTAAGTTGTACTTGCAGCAGATCAGGACACACCTGATATTATTAGTTATTATTTCCTGTCAGCCTTCAGAATTGTGTTGATGAAATTTCACTTGTAGCTTGACTATCCACCTCTTACTTCAGCTATCGTATTTCTATTCTCTTAATTTTTAGCTTATTTTTTCTCAATTAAGATTTTGTAAGAACAACTAATTGTGCAATTGGAATGTGTGTAAACCATTGATTCTCTACTCCAGTAGACAGTTTCAAACTCACTATTCCAGTTAATTCCCTGTGCAGTGCAGTTTAGCTCTCCAGCCCCTATCCCAAATAATGTTTAGGTTTATGTGTGCGTACTCAGAAATTCATGAAGATGGTTTGCTAAACAAAGGATCATCTACTTTAAATTTCCAACATTTAACAGCAAAGCACCTGAGTGCTCTTTAAAATTGGTTTTCAGATTTTTAGAAACTTTCTCTCCATAAGTAGGGAGGGAGATGGTATATGAGGGTAAAGGGGACCAAATATATGGTGATGGAAGGAGAACTGACTCTGGGTGGTAACACAAAATGTGATATATAGATGATGTGTTACAGAATTGTACACCTGAAATCTATGTAACTTTACTAACAATTGTCACCCCAATAAACATTAATTTAAAAAAAAGAGTCCACATTTTAAGATTCCATGTATAAATGAAAAAACAAAAAACAAAAAAGAAAGTTTCCCTCCAGTTTTCTACAGCAAAACCCTATATATCCTGAGTTTTATTTTATCTTTCCAAAACATCAATTTACAGCAACTGCAGACATAGGTTAAAAAACAAAAATAAAAATATGATATCACAGAGTTGTTCCCCAATCATCAAAAACTCATTTTATTGACAAACTCTATTGATTGCTCAGCCCTATTATCAATCTGATGAGAGTACATAGAGCATAGATTTAAAATGCAACTCATCTGTCATCTTATATAAATCACTTGTGCTCACCTTCGAAGGTAGGGGCTTGTAGAACCAAGAGTTAGAAAAGAAGCAGAAGGAAAGTAAAAGAGTCTTTTCTCCCTTTAGGGGGAAAAATCCACTAGCTTATTCTCTAGTCACCAAAGGAACATGATTCTCTCCTCTCTCTGTGGACCTATATTGCCACTTAGATTTATGGTGACAATATTTCCTGGGTCTCTAGACTTATGCCTGAGACTGAAGTTGCACAGAGGGCCATTTACATTTCTTCAGAAGACCTTTTAACTCTGTAGCTCTAACAACTGCTTTTGAGCAAAGGCAAATTAGGTAACTTTGAAGATCAAAGTCTTGCAGTTTGTGTTTCTTCCTTTCCACTGCTATACTATGTGTAGTTGACACAGCCTGAAGATACAGCATGACACACCATATGTGTTCAAGGGTGGGGAACAAAATCAACCTGAAGGAACTGACAGTCACCTTCAATATACCAATTTGTGTACAACTGTTGACTTTCTCCTTTTCTTCCAGAGCCATAAAGTGGTATCTGACTACTGATTTTAATATTGGAGTTTATTTCATTAAAACGTATTATGCTTGGATTGAGGATTTAAAGTTATTTTTATTGTTAAATATAAGGTTAACTATAGCAAATTAACTCTCTAGAGAATAAAAAATGATCCAAAGTAAGAAATATGGAAAGGCAATTAAGCCATCCACCTCCACATTCACAGGGTAGATGAGAAGTATCTCTAAATGATTATGATGTAAATATTTTTATAAAGACTAACAGTGACTTGAATTTTTTAAGTAATAGTAAAACTATTAAAACTGGAAGTTAGGAAAAATATATTAGCTTTCAAATTACTATGATTTGAGCTTAAATTTCAGAGATCTAATTGGATCTTAGATCTAGAATTGGGGAGAGATGCAAGGAAATGTCCCTTCAACTTAGAAGGCACATTATCTTTTCTTTTCACCTTAGAGAACCTACAATTTTGTTCATTGTGACTTTTTGATCACAATATTCATAACATTGAGGAAGAACAAATAGGAAAACAGATGAAATGTTTTAAAGACGTTCCTCTTTTTACAATTTCATCGTACTTCTAAATATTTATTTATTCATTGAAAAAAAGTATTGCTATTCTGTTGATAAGCTTGTTGCTATTGTGTACAAGCTCTCTTACCATGTTGGATATAAGGAAGAAAAAGCCATGGTCCTTGTCCTCAAGTTACCCATAGCAGAGCCTAGAAGGCTGTCACAAAGAGATAATCAAAATGCAACGCACTGAGGGCAATGACAGACAAATGCAAAACTATGACAAAAGTTCAGAGCAAGTCCTCTTCTGAGGAATGCAATGAGAGTAAGTAGGGGAGTCAGGGAAGGCTTCCTAAGGAGCACAACCTGAAGTGAATCTCAAAACGTTAGCAGGAATCCTGCAAAGGCAGGTCTGTTGAGAAGGTGGAAATGACATTCTAGATAAGGAACAGCAGGAGACATGTTGGGGGAATGAAGCTATCCCAGTGCCAATTTTGGAGTTCCTTATGTGCTATGTGTTGATACTTACCCTGTAATAGTTAGAATCCTTTAAAGAGTTATACACCAATAGGTGACATCAAATTTGAGTTTGAAAAAGACCCCTGGCAGAATGGAGAATTAATCGCAGCAGGATAAGACTAGAAGCAGGCAGATGAGTTAGGAATCTACTGCATGAAATGATGGGAGTGAAACCAAAGCAGTGTTATAAGGACAAAGAGAAGAGAAGCTATCCCAGAGCAATTTAAGTGGAAAAAATGGCAAGATTTATTAATATATATAGTACAGTATGCAAGAAAGGTGGGGTCTGTAGTGACCCCCTGATTTATTGTATAGCTGCGGGATGGAAAGCAATACCATCCAATAAGATAAAGAATATAGGAGGAAGAAAAAATTGTAAGAGGAAATAAATGTGCTCACGTTTAGAAATGTTGAGATTGAAGTGTCTGTGAGGCATCCAGGGAGAGCTATCTCATTGGCAGATGAATAGAGAGTAAACTGTAGAGGTCCAGAATAGAGACATTGATTGGAAGTCTTTAGTAAAGGTTGGAGATGACATGAGAATGGCCAAATTCTTTCAGACAGAGTATGGCCAGGAAATTTAGGGGCTGAAGAAAAATCCCTAGTGAATTCAAACCTGCAAGAGGTAGGCAGAAAAAGTTCACAAGACAGAAACTGAGAAGTTAATGTCTGTTTTTCAAAATCACCCACTAGATTTAAAGAGAGTGTTTACTGACAATCCTAATAGCCTTCATTTCCTTTTTAAAAATGTCAATGAGGATTGCAGATATTTAAATGCTTAGGGTGTAAGCCCCACACATTGGAACTTTTAGTTATCCTTGAGTGTTTTTCTGCCTGAATTTTTATTTCGAATCATAAATTCTAATGAAGACATTAACATTCTTCTTACAAATAAAAGTTTCCTTTGCAAACACTTATACATTTTTTTGTTTGTTTGTTTGTTTGAAACACTAAAATAATTTTTTTAAAGAGTGGCAGTGAAGAACTGGAAGGAGAAGAACTTTGAGAGTTTGGCTGAAATGTAACAAAATTCAACGACAGGTTTATTACCAGATGAAGAAAAATAATAAATAAATTGCTCCCTGCTTTATGAGTCAGGGGTTAGTTGTATTTAAAAGACCATATTGCAACATTTTATGCATTAAGACAAGTTGAACAGTTTTCCTTTGGAAAATCAGTTATATGTTTCTAGTATTTATTTTTCCACAATTAAATCTTTTCCTGTTCTTGTCATTTCACATCTGGTATTCCAAAACCCATTCCTCACCACCTGTCTTAGCCTTCTCTTCAATCTGTCCAAAACCTTATAGCTAAAATCACCATTAAAGTCTCTTTTTTAACTATAGTACTTTCTTCCTTAAGATTATTTTTCAATGTAATCGTTAGGCCTTAAGTCAACATTGTCTGTGAGCCCTTAGGGACATTCTAGTAACATCTTCTTAGCTTCAAATGAGCTAATAAGATCTAATAAATACATATTTTAATTGTAACAAGTGATTATGTATTGTGATATGCGCTGTTGAAACAGAAACAAAAATAGTAACACATTCTACGGGTATAGTTATTGAAATTTTTCAAAGGTCTTTCACCTTACTCATTTGATTGCCTTCTATCCTGTGATAGACATATTTTCATTTTAAGATGGAAGAAACTGAGACCCAGAGAGTTTAAGCGCCTTATACAAACGCATTCAAGTCAAAATGAATACCAGCACACAGTTTTGTCAATTATCTACCCAGTGCTTTCGCTATTAAGTAAAATGGTAGGCTTAACAGTAATGCCGGTAAGAAAGGGGGCCATCATTACTCTGTGTCTATAGTACATCTGTCAATGAGCTAAATAAATTAAAAAATAATTTCCCTTAATATTCTCAAGAAGCCATCATTTCTTTTTCCTAACTGAGGACTAGGACACAGAGAGTAAGTATACACTCCAGTAATATTACTACTCATTATATAAGTAATAAAGAAAGTAGTATAATTCACTTCATATGTAATAGAGGAATAATGTGAAACTGTTTCTTAATCCAGAGTCTGAGCTCTTTCCACGTAGGTGCACTATCTCAACAATAAAAAGCCAAAGTCCATCTCCATCTATTATATTTACATAATAGACTTTTATTGAGTGGCTATTATGTTACATATATTTCAGATAGGGTGATAGTGTTACAGAAAGAAAAATGCCATCAGCCCTGACCTTGAGAAGCTCACAGTCTGGGAGGAAACAGGGACAAGTAAACATAGCAGAAGATACAAACTTTTCTTTTGGTAATAAAGTGGGGGTGGGGGTAGGAATGAAAGTTTTGTTTAAAAGAATATAAGAAAAAAAAATTAAAAGTTGGTGATTGCTCAGTAACAAAACTCTCAAGCCAGTGATTCCCAATCTTTTGCTTTACCTTAGGACATTTTATTATAACCAAGGGTAACCTACATATCTCAAAGAAATTAAGGACAAATTTTAATCCACGTAACAAACCATTGGTAGAAGCAGGAGACTAATCATAAAATCATAAATAATAAATCACTTTTATCACAGTAAGGAAGAATTGTCCTTCATGGGATGAAATGCAGTGTGTTTGGTATAAACTCTGAATATACACCTGATAAGGTAATTTATAAAATATGCCTGTATAAGAAATGCTCATTAATTGTGGCACGGAGAAAGAGGTATCATGCATTTGAAAATGAATACTGAAATCTTAAATAAACTGAAAACACAAAGCAAAATTGTGCTTTGTTTAAAAAACATCTACTCACCATCATTTAATCAGTGTAATAAAGTTACAGCTCAAATATCATTTGCTGTTGCTGTTGACCCTTCTGCTACTAAATTATTTCCATCTTTCTAAAGTATGGGAATTTTACATTAACAGAATCCCATAAAAGTCACCCTATTACTCTTACAGATTTCAAGTATCAATAAATGTTTTAAGGGCCTACTATGAGCCAGACTTAATAGAAGTTTCCTTGACAGACAAAATTTTGGAAGGATTGACCTCACTGTATACAGAAACTATGTCCTATTAATCCTGTGTTACTTTAATACACATTAAATAAAGTCACATTTGTAACAGGTTTAGATGGATATTTATCAAGTGTGCATGTAAGGAGTCTTACTCCTGACAAATTCAAGATGCATTTGAAACCTATGGGTTCATTATTTCAATCCAAATTCATCTTTTTCAAGTTTAAATGAATTGATTTTGAAACATGAATTTAGAAAAGCAAAAAGACTAATCAAAGACGCTCCTAAGTCTTCTCGCCCCTGGAGAAACATATGGATGTTATTTAAAATCAATGCAGAAAAAAAGACAGGTTGAAATTTCTTATTTAAATCAAAGCTTGTCTTTGCAGTATGACATATTGCATGATTATTAGAAGATGTGCATCAGATGGAGTTCACTTTAGCAATTGACACAAACTGACTCTGGCTGATGTAAGCAAATAAAAGGAGTTTTAGAAGAGGCTGGGGGAGCCCCCAGAGTTCAATTACTAGGAAGACAGGAGAGGAGAAAGGATCAAGTAGCAACACCAGGCCAGAACCACAGCCAAAATCCAACCATAGAACTTCTGTAAAGAGAAACCCTGTTGCTGTCACCACTAATCTCAATCCCACATCTCACCTTCCTCCATACTTGGCACTGGACACTGGGGGACACCACTTTCCTCTTGAACATCCAAGGAGTTTCTACTGTGCTCCATACTTGATATCACTTGCTTTTGATTTAAGGTCCAGGGTGAGTGGTCAGATTGGCAGAGACTAGATCACAATATATTGCACTCACAAAATTGAAGGGGACTCAGATGCTGTATAGAACATTTTAAAGATACATATTAAAAACAAGATATTAATGTTTGACACTGTGATAAAATTGCCGTACATTCTTTACCTTTTATTCTGTGATTTTACCCAATTCTTCCCTTACTATTTTATTTCATAAGTCTATATGGTGCATCCTCTTACAGAATGTAAAGTCACATCTCTATCCCTTAGAACTTGAATATATCTATATTAGATCATATTATGTTCCTCTGTATTGAACAGAATGCCTCCAAACCAGCACTGGTACAAACAAGAAGTTTTCCTCTACCTCATAGAGGATTTTGGAAATCAGTTGCACAGAACTGGTATGGTGACTCCATAATTATAATAAGATCAAGACTTTTTTCTTTCATTGTACCATCATAGTCACCTTATGGCCCAAAATGGCTGCCAGAACTCCAACCATCACATCTGTGTTGCAGGCCAGCAAGTGAAAAAGTGGAAGGGCCAAAATGATGTTTGCCTCTTCCCTTGTAAGAAACTCTGTTGGAAGTCACACACAAAACTTCTGCTTACATCTCGTTGGCCATAACTTAGTCACCTGTTTTACCTAGCTGCCAGAGTTAGGAAATAGATCATTAACTTGGGCAGCGATGTGCCCAGGTTAAAACCTGGGATTCTGATACTACTGAAGGGGAGGGGGAAAGCGGTGAATGACTCATGGGGCAAGAAGGGGTGTAAATAGCATTGTCTCAAACAATTCCTTTTTACCATTCTCTCAGTATTCCATATGTGGCATTTTTGTCTCGCAAATAGAATTGGCTGAAGTAAATAAGTGTCATTTTCTGGAATGCACACACTTTTTAAAAAGTAGGCCGCTCTACTACATATTCATTATTTGTCTCCCCAGGTACTATTTCTGCTCTCCAGAAACAACACCGGGATTGTTTTAGGAAATTTTTCTTCCGTCAGTCTGAGCCTTATGGTTTCCTATGCTCTGCCCTTAATTCCAGGACTCAGTATTGTCCATCATTCTCGTTCCAATATTTGAGTCAGTAACTGGTATCTTATTGAGACAAATTTCTTTCAATAAAACAGAAAATTTGTGGGTAGAGGTTTCTGGGGGGGAAACAATCATCCAGGTAACAAATAATTTTTGTATCTGTATAATATACCAGCTATTGTTCTAGACACTTAGAATACACCAGGGCCTGGATTCAGGTGCAGACAACAGAAACTATTCTAGATGGTGTAAATAGAAAGGCATTTAATACAGGATGCTTACAAAATCATTGTGAGAGTTAAAGGAACCAGAGCAAGCTTCGGCCTTAGAAATGATTCCCAGAGCACCATACAACAACTGACCTAATAAGGCAGTTGCTTTCCCTGTTACCAGAAAGCTGGGTAATCAGGAAGCTGCAGGTCCAGCTGCTGGCTCCTGTATCACACTGTTTCCTTTAAATTCTAGCCATCAGGAAGCCAGCTGTTGGCCCCAAAACCACATCACCTCAGCTACAATTCAAGCCTCATGTCTTGCCACTTGACACTCCTGAGACAAAGACTGGGCACTGAGAACTCGAATAACATTGATGCAGAAAAAGTAAATGAGCAAACAGACAGAATCTCCACAAATGTGCTTACCTGCAGAGCTAGCTGAAGCAAGAAAGTGGAGACTGGCTTCTTTCCACTTTGTCAATCTTACATTGGTGCTTTTGTGGCAGAAATCCATCATCAGAAAGGAAATCTAGAAATTGTCTTAAACTTCCCAGTATCGAGAACGAAGTAAAGTATGTTACACAGGAATGGAAATTAAGCTTTTGCATCCAGTCTGCAATATCTGTCACAAGCAGTCAACAAGATAGATGGAATCTTTGTCTTCAGTGATATTTGATTAAGTAAAGAGCTTACGTCCTCATAAGAAGCTTTCTCTCTTCCCTGGGAGTGTTAACTACAGTTCATGCTCTGCATAAAAATGTTTTGATCAATGATGGACTGCATATATGACAGCAGTCTCATAAGATTATAATGGAGCTATTAATTTTCCTTTCCTCTGACCTCTCTGTTTTAATAATTTTGTACCCAATTGAACCAAACTGAAAGGAACGTCTTTTCTACATCCTTAAACTTTAACAGAAATTATTTTGACAAATATGTTATCTCTAAATAGAAATCTTAAATGTTTTACTTTTTTATTGCTGATGAGCAAAGTACAGAGTACTTAAAATTGTACACCTGAAACTAATAAACACACACACACACACACACACCACTGCTGCCAAATTTGTTTGTTTCTTGATAACTGTTTCCTATCACCTAGTGATGTCATAGCTGTGACAATGTTGTCACAGCTGTCATAAAGGTCATGGCTGCCATACAAGCATAGTGCAATGCATTACTCACATGTCTGTGGTAATTCTGGTGTAAATAAACCTACTGTACTGCTAGTTGTACAAAAGCATAGCACATACAATTTTATACAGTACGTAGTACTTGAAAATAATAATACACAACTATATTACTTGTTTATATGTTCACTATACTATATGTTTTATTGTTGTTTTAGAGTATACTCTGTCTACTCATATAAAAAAAGGTTTGCTGTAATATAGTATGCCATATACACTGGGAGCAGCCTCATACATCTCATGTTTACCACGAGTCTTGGTTGTGTCATTTTATTTTCTCTTGTGCTTGATTTAATCTCGTGTTGTTTTGTACAGAAGCATGTTGTGCAGGCTTGTAGCCTAGGAGCAACAGGCTGTACCGCACAGCCTAGAAGTGTAGTAGGCTCTACCATCTAGGTTTGTGTGAGTGCACTCTGTGATGTTCACACAAGAACGAAATCTCCTAATGGCACATTTCTCAGAACACAGCCCCATCATTAAGCAGTGCATGATTAATTAAACAAAGAGGCCATTAGACACAGGTGGCTTTAATGCTCTGGTGGCCTTTGTAAATAAGCAAACCAAAATGTAAGCCTGTAAATGCCTCAGGATTACTTAATCCAAACTCTAAGGACGACCAATCACAAACAGCCAAATGAGCTTTACGCTATAGCCAAGCAATAATTTCCTTATTTTGCTTCCACCTTTTCTCTATAAAAGTCTCTCCCTGATTTCCTGTCAGGGTAGCACTCCTAACCACTTCTGGTTTGGCACTGCCCAGGGCAAATTGATTTGTGCTCAAATAAACTCTGAATATTTGTAATATGCCTCCATTTATGTTTTTAACAGAAGCAACCAGCATGGGTGTACATTCTGGGTGGTGTGGTGAGTATAAGTGAGGCTCTAATGTCTCTCAGCCGTTTAACTATCTGGAAGGAAGACTGCCTAAAGATGACACTGACCAATGGAGAAGAGTAGAGGCAAGGAATTCATAGAGAAATATAGAGCTACATAGAGCTCTGATGATATCATGAACCTCAAGACCAAGCGATGCCTGAATCTCATATGCCTTGAACTTCTATGTTAGTTCAACCAAAATATCTTCCTTTGGAGTAAGCCATTTTGATTTGGATTTTCCATCTTTGCAACTAAAGGATGCTTATTTATATAGAGTTTAGCACTAGAAATGGGGTATTGAAAGAGATATAAGTTAACATACAGAATTGACTAAATTGAAGTAGGGAGAAAGGTAATGAGGACTCTTATCTGAAGTGGAGAAACCAGCAACCTTTGTTATATGGTATGAAAACTCGTTAAAATGGTAATAGTTTTAGCTTTAGACTCAGACTTTGTATCTATTGAAGCTGAAGTGTTAAAAGATTTGGTAGGAAATTTTCAAGATATTAACCCTTTTTACCAATATCAACTATTTTCATGCACCAGGCATAGTTCTAGCAGTTTACTTGTATTAGCTTCCTTAACACGCAAAACAACTGATGACACAGGTACAATTATCTCCATTTTACTGATGAGGAAACTGAAACCCTCTTCTATAAGGACCTATGGAAAAGAGAATAATCTGGACCAAAAAAGGAAGAATATTCACTTTTCTCAGAGTGATCCTTTTGGTGTGTTCCAAGCAATCAAATGTGACTAGAAGTTGACTTTGTACAGGTGGAAAAAAACTGAACCACCCCATGATAAATAGGTTGCAAGAAAAATCGTTGATAAGAAATATTGTCCTCCCTTGGTATCCGAGGATGCCCCACAGATACCAAAATCAGTAGATGCTCAAGCCCCATATATAAAATGACAGAAAATGCATACAGTCAGCCTTCCACATCCAAGGAGGTTGTCTGAGTCCATTTGCAAACCCCATGGATATGAAAAGCAGAGTATACTAGCAAGTGATAAAACTGGGGCCTGACAGTGTGGAGGTTCCTCAAAGAATTACGAATAGAATTGCCATATGACCCAGCAATCCCTCTCCTGGGTATCTACCCAAAAAATCTGAAAACATTTAGAGATAAAGACACGTGTGCTCCAATGTTCATTGCAGCTTTGTTTACGGTGGCCAAGACATGGAAACAACCAAAATGTCCTTCGATAGATGAATGGATAAAGAAGTTGTGGTATATATACACAATGGAATGCTATTCGGCAGTAAGAAAAGATGATATAGGAACATTTGTGACAACATGGATGGATCTTGAGAGAGTAATGCTGAGCAAAACAAGTCAGACAGAAAAAGCAGAGAACCATGTGATTTCACTGATATGTGGTATATAAACCAAAAACAACAAAAGAACAAGACAAACAAATGAGAAACAGAAACTCATAGACAGAGACAATAGTTTAGTGGTTGCCAGAGGGTAAATATGGTGATGGAAGGAGAACTGACTCTGGGTGATGAACACACAATGGGATTTATAGATGATGTAATACAGAATTGTACACCTGAAATCTATGTAATTTTACTAACAATTGTCACCCCAATAAATTTAATAAAATAAAATTTAAAAAAAAAAAAAAAAATTGGGGCCTGAAACAAGTCTAATTACCTAGGCACCTCCCAAGCAAAGTCTTGTGCATTCATTCACTATACACACACAAAAAAAATAGACCATCCCCTTTCATTGCAGACATGTAGATGAGTGAATCCCCCACCCCAACCCCAAACCCATCACACTAATGCCCTGAATTGCTCCCAAGAAGAGAACCAGGCAGAGGTCATTAAACCAACACCTATTTCTGTGAAACAAATTTCTCTGGCTGAGTTATTAACTCAAAGACCATGATCTAATAACAACCCTGGTTTTGTTTACTATCACTTAAAGTTCAATAAAATGAGTATAAGCTCTGCTTAAAATTCAATTAAAGTATTAAGGAAATAGTTTGAGGGCAAAAACCTTCAAACAATTAGTGAGGAATTAAGAATGCTCATGGCTCTATCCCTAAGGCATTTCTCAGACCCCACGCCAGAAGGAAGAGTACTATGTGAAGCACAAACATAAATTCCATCCAAATTCCTATTCAAGATGTGATCATAGTGACAATGGATAAGGGAGTTACCTCCCAGACGAGTGTAGAAGAACAAGATTAGCTGATTAAAAATGTACTCCCAACACAGTGGTTAAGCCTGAATAATATTGTATGTCAACTATAATTTTATATATAGGTATACATGATGTCAGAGGGGTAATAGATTGGGAGAGTGGGGTTATCACTTCGTGAAGGGTGAAATGTCTAACTATTACATTGTTTTGTAGACCTCAAACTAATAAAAAATAAAAATTACTCCCACATCAAGAAGCCTGTGTTATTCTGGTCTAGCAGGAAACATATGTGTTACAGGCCATTGATTAACACAGGAGTTCCCCTTTATCCACAGGGGCTATGTTCAAAGACCCCCAAGTAGATGCCTGAAACTATGGATAGTACAGAACCCCAAAATACTTTTTTCTATACATACATACATATGTATGATAAAATTTAATTTATAAATTAGGCACATTAAGAGATTAACAATAGCTTATAATAAAATAGAATAATTATAACAATATGCTGTAATAAAAGTTATGACTTTCTCTCAAAATATCTTATGGTACTATACTCATCCTTCTTGTGCTAATGTGAGATGGTAAAATGTCTCATTAAACTTTTCACTTAAAGGAAGCACTTTACAGCTTCTTCTTGGCATCTCCAAATTGTCGGCATCACTACTATTGCACATTAGGGTCATTATTAAGTAAAGCAAGAGTTACTTGAACACAAGCACTGTGATACCTCCATCGTTGATCTGATAACCAAGATGGCTAAGTAATGGGCAGGGTAGTGTGGTTACACTAGACAAAGGGATGATTCATGTCCTGGCCAGGACTCGTAAAGGCACGAGATTTAAAACTTATAAATTATTTATGAAACTATTCATTTTACATGTTTGGACTGCAGTTGACCATGGATACATGGATAACTGAAATTTCAGAAAGTGAAATTGCAGATAAGGGAGGACTATTGTACATATTTTTATTTGTTATCCTCCATTGTATATTGATTGTGTGGGGAAAAATTAAACTTCTAAGTTATATTTGGGCATATCATCACACAACTGGACAAAGCCAAAAATATGGCTCACTACCTAGAGCAAAGGTCAACAAACAACATCGTATGGACCAAACCTCCCCCCAAATCCCCCACCTTCATTTCTAAATAAAATTGAATTGAAACACAGCCATACTTATGCATTGTCTTTGGGCTACTTTCACACTGCACTACAACAGCTAGCAGAGTTAAGTAACTGCTAAAGAAACAGTGTGACTCACAAAGCATAAAGTGTTTAAGATCTGGCACTTAAAAAAAAAAAAAAAATATATATATATATATATATATATATATATATATATACACACACACATACATACATACATACATATATATATGTATACATACATATATATGTATGTGTATATATATATGTGTGTGTGTGTGTTTGTGTATATATATTTGCCAAAGATCCAAGATGGTGGAGTAAACACTGCCTGCTTCCTTCTATGAACACATTAAAATTACAACTAAATTGTAGCACAGTAAACCTGGAGAACCATCTGAAGACTGGCTAAACAGTAGTTTTATAACTAAGGATATAAAGTAGAAGCCATGTCAGGACTGGTAGAGGGGTGGAGATGTAAAACGGACTGGCCCCAAACCTCTGTGTGGCGGTTGAGAACTGGGAGCGATATCTGAGCCATGGAACTTCCCCCTGGGAAGTGAGAGACCCCTAGCCCCACACTGACCTCCCCAGACCAGCGTACTGGTGCTAGGAGAAGAGAACCAACAATATCTGGCTGTGAAAAACAGTGGGAATTCTGACCATCCAGGTGGGATGGAAGGCTGCAGGAAACCCAGCTGTCCTCTTAAATGGCCCACACACAGACTCACTCACTCACAGGCACTCACCTTGGCTTCAGTGGAGAGAAGGTGACTCGGAGTGCATCGGAGGCATATGGGGAGCAGAATGAGGTATGCGGCTTTAAGGCAAAGGCAGGACAACAGCCGGCATTTCCCCTGTGTTTGGTCCTGTCCTTCTGCAGCCGGCAGGCAGGCGCCATCTGCCATGTGTTGAGCCCGCCCCCACAGGCCAAAGATGGATCTGATTGGCCTGGTGAGCTCCCATCCTCTCTTGTGCTGACTCACTGGTATCCTGCCTCACCAAATGCCCCAACACTGAAGGCACTTTCTCAGTGAGCCCCCAGCTCTGCCTATATTGCACTCTTTCTTGGAAAACTATTGGAGTCTAAAGGCCATAGGTAGGCAGCAACTGTGCTCTGAGATTTTTGCTGAGTAGCTCCAGGCTCAGCACTGGCACCAACCACAATTTACATTAACCTGGTGACTACAACTCTTCCCACTCTAGTGACTCCCTGGGACCCTGCCTCACCCAACTTGCATACTGCATGAGGCTTTAGCAGGAGCTGAACCTTAAGGGAGTTAGCAGGTGGCAACAGGTCTCTGGGTGTCCCGGCTCTTTGCGGAGCTACCTCAGGTGCGGTACTAGTGGCAGCTGTCCTCAGTTCACACCTTGGCCTTTCCCATGCACCTCCAGGGTTAGTACAAGCAGTAAACAACCACATATTGCTTGTAGCTCCTAGGAAGCAGTCCCCAGCCAGCCACAGGCAGTGGCTGACCTGGGTCCGCCCTGGAGCTCCTCCCAAGAGGCTCCAGAACCAACATACTTGAAGGTTGGCTTCAGATAACAGCAGAGCACTACCCAATTAGCCCCACAAGTGGCATGCCCAAAGGTTGGTCTCAACAGGTACCAGAGCCCTCTGGGGTGAATCCCACTCAGTGGGGTAAGCCCCCAGCACAGCTGTCTGTAAGCTGTGGATATGGCAAAGCCCATAGCCAATCAGCCTGAGGATCACTTCCATCCACAGACATACCAGCAGCATCAAGACTCAACTACAAAAGGATAGCCACACAACCCATACAGGACACACTCCTGGAGTATCCAGAGCATGTGACCAGAGAGACTGTGCCAGGGCACCTACTACATAAAGCCAAAGACTGGGAGACATAGCAGATCTATGCAGCATACAGAAACAAACACAGGGAGGCAGCCAAAATCAGAAAACAAAGAAATACTTCCCAAATGAAAGAACAAGGAGAAAACTCCTGAAAAAGAACTAATAAAAATGGAGGCAAACAACCTACCAGAGACAGAGTTCAAAACAATGGTTATAAGGATGCTCAAGGAACTCAATGAGAACTTCAGCAGAGAGATAGCAAACATAAAAAAAGACATAGAAACCATAAAAAGAACCAGTCAGAAGTGCAGAATACAAAACTGAAATGAAGAATGCACTAGAAGGAATCCCAGCAGACTAGATGAAGCAGAGGATTGAATCAGCAATTTGGAAGACAAGATAGCATAAAACACCCAATCAGAACAGCAAAAAAAAAAAAAGAATAATAAATAAACGAGGATCGTTTAAGAGACCTCTGGGACAATATCAAGCATAACAACATTCGCATCATAGGGGTACAAGAAGGAGAAGAGAGAAAGCAGGTGATTAAGAACCTATTTGAAAAAATAATGACTGAAAACTTCCCTAACCTGGGGAAGGAAATAGACATACAAGTTCAGGAAGTGCAGCGAGTCCTAAACAGGTTGAACCCAAACAGGCCCACACCTAGACAAATTATAATTAGAATGGCAAAGTTTAAAGACAAAGAGAGAATCCTAAAAGCAGCAGAGAAAGGAAATAGTAACTTATAAGGGAGCCCCCATAAGATTGTCAGCTGATTTCTCACCAGAAAATTTTGCAGGCCAGAACGGATTGGCACAAAATATTCAAAGTGATGAAAAGCAAGGACCTACAACCAAGATTACTCTACCTAGCAGAGCTATTATTTAAAATAGAAGGACAGTTAAAGAGCTTCTGAGACAGGAAAAAAGCTAAATGAGTTCATCACCACCCAACCAGTATTACAAGGAATATTAGAGGGACTTCTTTAAGATGAAAAAAAAAATCAAAATTATGAATAACAAAATGGCAATAGCTACATGCCTATTAACAATTTATTTCAATGTTAATGGATAAAATGCTCCACTCTAAAGACATAGGAGGGCAAATTGGATATGTAAACAAAACCCTTACATATGCTGCCTACAAGAGACTCAGTTCAGATCGAAAGACACACACAGGTGGAAAATAAAGGGATGGAAAAATATATTTCATGAAAATGGAAACAAAATAAAAGCTGGAGTAGCAAAACTTATACAAGACAAAATAGACTTTAAAACAAAGGCTATAACAAGAGACAAAGAAGGACCCAGTAATCCCATTTCTGGGTATTTATGAAGAAACCCAAATGCTACTTTCAGGGGACATGTGCATCCATATATTCATTGCAGCATTGTTTACCATGGCCAAGATGTGAAGGCAGCCTGGGTGTCTGTCAATGGATGAATGGATAAAGAGGAGATGGTACATATATAACATCACTGGGCTAGGGAAGGGAATGGGTTTTTGCCATCTGCAGTGACATGGACAGACCTGGAAGGTACTGTGCTGAGTGGAATATATCAAACAGAGAAGGGCAGATGCAATGTGATTTCACTTACATGCGTAATCTAAAGAATAAAATAAACAAACAAAACAGAAACAATCTCATAGATACAAAGACCATACTGATGGTTTCCAGATGGGAGGGGTTTGGTGTGAGTGAAAAAGGGGAAAAGATTAAGAAATACAAGCTATTTGTTACAAAATAGTTATGGGAATGTAGGGTAAAGCATAAGGAATATAGTCAATAATATAATAATAACTACGTATGGTATCAGAGAGATACTAGATTTGTTGGGGTGATAGATGGGAGGAGTTGGGTGCCAAGGTGAAAAACGTAAGGGTATTGAGAAGTAAAAAATGGAAGTTACAAAATAGTCATGGGGATGTAAAGTGAAACACAGGGATTGTAGTCAATAATATGGTAATAACTATGCATAGTGCCAGGTGGGAACTAGATTAATCGGGAGGATCATTTCTTAAATTATATAAATGTCTAACCACTATGCTGCACACCTGAAATTAATATAAAATAATATTGAATATAAACTCTAAGTGTACAATTTAAAAAGGGGGGGGGAAGGTGAAGGAGAATAAGAGATCAAAATTTCCAGGTATGAAACAAATAAGTCATGGGGATGTAATTAATATACAGCATAAGGAATATAGTCAATAATGTTCTGATAGCATAGTTTGTTGTCAGATGGTTGCTGGACTTATCATGGTAATCACCTCTTTAGGTATATAAATGTTGAATAACTATGGGGTAGCCCTGAAACTAATACATGAGGTGTGATCAAAACATACAGTGAATGCAGCTGCTGAGTGCCATCCAACAGAAAGGTGATGTGAATTGTGTTTTTTGACCTTGATTGAATTACGTAAGTTGAGTTTGCACCTAGGAACACTATGGTGAACTTTTAATATTATTAGGGCTTATTAGAGCATTTAAGAAACAATGTGAGTAGAAAACACCCTGAGAAATGGGCGAATGGTTTCGACCTCCATCATGACAACGCTTGTGTCACACATCACTTCTGATAACAGCAATTTCTGAAATAAAAACATTACAGTGTGTCCTCATCCACCTTATTCACCAGATCTGGCACCATGCAACTTCCGGCTCTTCCCCCAATGTCAAAATGACTATGAAAGGTAAATGTTTTGAATTGATTCAGGACATCAACGCAGCCACAACAGCTCAAGTAAATCACAAAAGAGGACTTCCAGAACTGCTTCAGAAAGTGGCAAGAATGATGGGATAAGTGTGTTCAAAGCGAGGGGGAATATTTTGAGAGGGATTCATGGCAATGTGTCTTTTACTGTAATAAATTTTTTAATTTAAACATTCACCGTAGTCTTTGATCACACCTCATAATGTTGTATGTTAGCTATATTTTAATAGAACATTTAAAATAAATGATAAAAAAATAGAAAGAAAAAAAATATTTGCCTATCCCTGAACCAGAAAATCTTACTTTTGGATCTGGATGCAACAGTGTGATTGTTTCAGGTTTAGCACAACCACACACACTTTTGACAAACCCCTCGAAGGACTCACAAGTCCCAAAAACAGTTATACTCAGTCTAATGTTTATCACAGAAAAAAGGTTACACAGCAGGATCAGCAAGGGGAAAAAATGCATCAGGCGGAGGTTGTTAGGAACAAGGCCCAGGTTTCCAAAGCCCTCCTTCCTGGAAGTCACACAGAATGTACTATTCTCCAGCAATGAACTGTCACACATGCAAAGTGTTTCTGCCTACGGAAGCCCAGCTGATCTCAGAGCGCGGGACTTGTACTGGAGGCTGATTATGTAGGCACATTCACCTGCTTGGCCACCCATGATTTCTACAACTCCAGACCCCCAGAAGGAAACCATTGTCCACCAGAAATCACCTTATGTGCATCAGCTATCTTGACAAGTTGTTATAGCATGGTTGGTGCCCTGGGTGTACAAAACCACCTTATTAATTAGCAACAGAGGGAACATCCCAAGGGACATGTCCCCAGGATGTGGCCAAGGGTCAGTCCCATAGCCCTTGAAGGTATGCTAAGGTGGAACAACAAGGCCTGATGGGTTGACTCTTTCCCACTCAAGGAGGCAGGTCTGGATGGTCTCCTTGGAGGGGAGACGGGATAAGTATGTTTGAAACAGGCCTCAGCATACCTCTACGGGAAGAAGACTGCATACAGATGTGGTGCGGTCAAGTGTCCTCGTAAACAAAACCTGGATTTCTTTTCAAGAACCACCCCTCAGCCAGATATTATTTGCAGGATATCTTGACCCTCTGTTTCTGGATTGGACCCTAACAGCTTTTCCCACTCATCTGGCCACATGATCATTTCAGAGACTATCATGTGATCAAATTTATGGCAAGAAGAGCCTTTCATAGGAGACTTCTAGTAAGAAAGTTTTCTACTCCTCTGTGGGAACTATTTTTTAAATTATTCTCTCTCTCTCTCTCTCTCTCCATTTCATTTTGTGTGCAATTGTGTGGCCTGGATGCTTGCCCGTCACTTTTGCTACCATTGATATAACTTGTATGATGGCCAAGCTCAAAAGTAGCTAAGAGCAAACGGTGAGAAATGAAGAGAAATAGAGCTGGAACCGGGAAGACATATGCATCTGAATCAAACAGCTCACCTGATGCTGATATGCCTCTGGGTTTTCTATTGGGTGGGGGGAAAAAATCTACTTCTGGGTAAGCCAATCTGAGCTGGGATCTCTGTAACTGACAATATACATTCCTGACTGACCGAGTATCATTTTTTTCCTTCAAGTGAGAAAACCAATACATTTAAAAAGTTAAATAATTTGCCTACAGTCATAACTAGAAGGAATGGCAGAGCCAGGATTCAAGAGCAGTTCTCTTTGTGTCCCAAACTGACATATTTTTCTCCTAATTCATGCAGCTACTACATTAGCAGTTTCTTCTTGAACTCATCCTGCATCCCCCATCAGAATCAGCTGTGTATTTGAGACCTACCAGACGTTCAGACATTACATGGGAATTTGTTGTAGCATCATTAGTTTTGCAGCTGTTTGAACCCTACAAAGTGGGAAGACAGGAGCCTTCATGTGAAAACAGGGTGAAGAACAAACTTACTAGCTCGTTGGTTTTGTGTTGTCCTTCTTCTTAACAACTTCATACATTATATTTCATTATTCTTAAAGCATATATGGAGTGAAACAGATATCTTTATGATTCAGGGATTCGTGAAGAACTCCAGATTTTAGGTTCCAAAGTTAGATCCAGTAAAAACAGTTAGTTGCATTTAACTTCTAGCAGCAACCATCACAAATGATTTTACTAGCTAGTCTATAATTGTATTTCTCAAATATTCATGCTTATGTATAATCTAAATTATATTCATATAGGAAAAAAAATACTACGTATGTCCCCAGAAAGAAAAAGGTGAAGTATAACTGGGGGAAAAATATCTTTTCAAATAATCTCATACTGTGCGCCTATTATAAGTGCAAAAACATTAAAAGTGTAGTATAAAGGTGTATATTTAAATAACTACAAATAACTGTTTAACTGGAGCTGCCTAGGGTACATCAGTAGCCCCTAAATGATCAAAGGCTATCGCTGCAGGCAGGCCCAAAACCACCTGCTTGCATAAAGAACTTTAGATGACAGGACTGATATTATGCATGTATATTGATACTTCTTGAAAAAACGATTAAAAAAATGAAAAAGTATCTATCCAAAACAGACAGAAGGCAAACAGATTGAGAGTTGAGTTTGTAATTCTGCTACCTACTTGTCCTTTGCTGTGTGTAGAAACGTGATAATTTCTTAGGCTGTTTCACAAATTCCCTGCTCTGTTACTGTTATCTACAGGAGAAAAGAAAAGTCATGTTATATTGGAACTTAAATGGGTCCCCTTTACTCACTCCATACAACCTCTAGCAAAATTGTGAACTAGGATAGGTGTATTTTATTTCCTAAGTCCACCTTAAATCCTACGTTTATATAAAAAGTGTAGTAAACTAGTTACACTATTATTTTACGGGTTTTTTGTGCAACTGGAGGAAGACATAGATATTACAGCAGACTTAATACTTCACATATATGTGTAGATAGGTAGATACCATAACTCTAGTTTCAATTATACACCTTAGTATAAGTTTATATATATTATATGTAATTGTGTATTACATCTGTAATATAATGTGTTATATATTTAATATATATATTTGAAACAAAAGTTATACAAAACACTTCTCATCTGTACTTTGTTTATTCTATTCTGTCCTTTTTCATCTTTGTTAAATGCCAGTCACAACTTGACTTATTTAATTGATTTCAAAACTTGCTAATGGGTTATGACTCAAATTGAAAAGCAATAATTTACAGTAAGGAATAAATATCCATCAATGTCCCAAATTTCTACTTCTGCAATTTATATGGCAACAAGGATAAAACCAACTGAAAGAGCCTTAGTAGTAGAATATCAGACATCAGTGAGGATACAGGAATACGTGAAAGTTTTCCAAGCATTTGGGAGATTCTTCCACCAAGAGTTTTTTCTTCCTGCAAGTCTTACAGTAAGACCACTTATCCCAGCCTCCCTTATAGTTAGGTATGGCCAGAATGCAAGTAATGTACGCCATTTCCAGGCCTGGTTATAAGTCTTCTCATGCATGGTCCCCATCCTCCATTCCCTGACGTGAAGCAGATCAGCAGAGTGGTCTTGAAAGCCAGCAATTAAAAATGACAAAACCACAAGATGGACTAAGTCTGGATATCTTAATCACTGCTCTCTGTTTTTAAAAGTGTATTTCATCTGTTTCTTTCTTATGATTTCTGATGCATTTGGAGATTATATACATATATATATATATATATATATATATATACATACATATATCTTTTTTGTTTCTTTGTTTGTTTGTTTTGTGCTTACTTTTCCTCCTTCCTCCCTTAGGTTAATCAAATTTTCTTTATTGCCTTCTATTGATTTGGAAAACATATTTAAGAGCTCTATTCTTAAGTGAGGGCGCTGAAAATTTAACAGGCGTAACTGACTTGAAGTCAACTAGCATCACTACCAAGGCCCTGTCTCCTCTATTTGTTTTCCTTCTTATGGGAGTACATTTTTTAGTACTTATCTCACTGAAAATCAATATGCAGTGAATTCTCCTATTTTTTGTTTGGTATATCTTTATTCACTTCTTTCTTACATGACAGCTTTGCAGGATAAAAATTTTCATACTAACAGTTATTTTCTCTCTGTACTTTAAATGCACTATTCCTTTGTGTTCTCATAGTAATTTGTATTCTCATAGTCATTTCTCATAGAAATTTGCATTTAGTCTAAGATTTTTTTTTTTTTTTGTAGGTAAGTCATCTTTTCTATTTATTGCCCCTTACAATTTTCTATGCCTTTGGTGTTTTTCAAATTTCCAGTGATACATGTAGTAGTTTTTAAATACATTGCTTTAGATTTGATGTACTTTTTACCCTGGGACTCTTGATTTTCAATAATTCATGGAAACTTTCAGATACTATCTCTGAGTATTTGCTCTCCCCATTTTCTATGCTCATCTCTGGAAAACTTGTTAAACATATGTTGAAATGTATTATTCTACCAACTGTTGCTTAATCCCTTTCTCAGATTCTCCATCCCTTAATCACTCTTCTGCTATGATCCAAAGGATTTACTTAATCTGTCTTTCAGCTAATAGACTCTTCAGAGTAATCCAGTAATTTATTTAAGCTGCATATTGCCTTTCTAGATTTTTTTTTTGAATTTTACTAGTTCCTTGTTTGTAGTGTTCTATTATTTCATTATGTTTTATGTGTACAGGTTATATGGTTTTACATGTTTTATCATTTTAAGCACAGAATTTATATTTATCTTCTATGTTTTTCTAGTGTTTCAAGTTCTTAGTCTTCAGAAAAATTTAACTCCTGTCCATTTCCTAATGTACTTGATAAATTGTGTGTGTGTGTGTGTGTGTGTGTGTGTGTGTGTGTGTGTGTTTTCATCTGCAAGGTTTTTTGTTTCCTTTCATTTTTGCTGTTGTTTTGTTGAATCTGGGAAGTACTGTTTGCTCTGATTTGGGAAAAGATCCCCTGTGGAGATATCCTGCATTTACTTTCACAAGTAGAGAGCTAGTTTTATGTTAATATCTCAGCTCATATTTCAATATACCTTTGCATTGTTCAAGCTTTAGATTCTTTCACTTTTTTTTTTTCCTTTGTGGGATATTTTTTTCCAGTCAGACTCCCAAACAGGAACAAGCTTCAGAGAAGTAGAATTTTTTAGTCCCTGTTTCACAGAGCATTTTCAAATTTGTACAAAGTTTGGTTTCATCTCATAACTTTGCATGGTTCCTGGGCCATTATCACCTACTCCTTCAAGGCCTTCAATGGCCCAGGGTTTATCTGTTAAAGCAAATATATCTGTCCATTACATACTCATCCGTAACCTCTTGCTCAGCTGTTACAATATCTATTTACATTCTTATTGCTCTGGCTTTGCAGTTTTTGGTTCTTATCATTTCCCCTTGGTAGATAGGAATTTCTCTTCTGTTGTGTTCAATTTGCAGGGAAATGAATGTTTGTGCTATATTTCACACAGCATTGCTATTTGTAGTTAAAAGTGGTCCTATATGAATTTAGACTACCATGATGCTTTAAAAAAAAAGTGTATTGTCTTGTTTTTCCAATTAGTGAAGTATCATAAAATGCTTTGGCTAATAAAGGTTTCTGGTCAATATGAATTACACAAAATTTGGAATTTTATTCTGATAAATAAGTAGAGGTAGAAACAGATCTAGTAAATTGAAATATTGAATTCTATGGGTTAACTAATCATAGAAGAAAAAAATTGATAAATTGGACTTAAAATTTTAAACTTTTATTCATCCAAAGACACAATAAGAAAATTAAAAAAAAAACCTTCTGCTGGGAGAAAATATATTCAATGCACATATCTGACAAAGAACTTGTATTCAGAGTATATAAAAACCTCTTACAAAATATTGACTTTTAAAAATTACAATAAAAATAGGCAAAAGACAAGAATAGATACTTCCCAAAGAAGATAGATGAATGGTTATTAAGCACATAAAGAGGACTCAACATCCTTATTCCTCAGCGAAATAAAAATTAAACTCACAACTATATACCACTTCAAACCTACGGGATAGTGAAAATCCAAAAAAACAGACATCACCACCAAACGCTGGTGAGCATGTAGAACAATGGAAACTGTCCAGAACTCCAGGCAGGAGTGTGACTGTTACAACCACTTTGGAAATGGTTTGGTAGCTTCTAATAAATTATTTGCATATCTACTTCATGTCTTACTGATTTTCCTCTTAAGCATTTACCCAAGATAAATGAAAACATATCCACCAAAAGAGTGGTACAAGAATGTTAGAGCTTTATTTCTAACAGTAAAAATATATAAACAACCCAAATGTTCACCAACAGGAAAATGGGTAAACAAACTGAGTTATACCAGGGATGCCAAAAATCTGGTACACATTTTAAGAGATGTTTTCTATGTATTACTTTTCGAAGTTGAATTGAATTCAACTTAGCAATGTGCAGTACGATGTTCGCGCCAAAGACAGCGTTAATCAAATGAATGCTAGTGTTATTTATTGTATTACAATTTTAATACAGTTTTTTTCCTGTCTTAAAATGTATATACATTTTCTTGGCACCCTCTGTATTTATACAGTGGAGGACTACTCAGCTCCTAAGAATGAGTAAACGACTGATACAATAACATAGATAACTCAAAAATACTAGGTGTAATGAAGGAAAACAAACACAAAATAGTATATAGGAATCATATGAAGTTCAAAAACAGGCAAAACTACATTTTACTGATTGAAAACACAGCAGTGGTTGCCTCTGCATGTGGAGATGGTCTAGAGACAGCAAGGAAGTATAAGGGAACTTACTGTAGTGATGGAAATGTTCTATGCCTTGGCTTGAAAGTCGGGGTTACGTTGGTATATATAGAGGGTGGCAAATAACGTATGCACATTTTAAGAAAGGAAAAAAACTGTATTAAATTTGTAATACTCAATATATACTGATAACAAAAGATGAATACAAGTCACATGTATACATTTTTTGGCACCCCGGTGTATTTGACAAAATATATTAAATTGGTCACTTAAAATACTGTTTGTAAATTTTACCTAGGTGAAAAAATAATTTAACCTAAGGGTAATAAAAATTGAGGACAGATAGTTAACTTCAAGTCAGTTAAGCCTGTTAAATTTTCAGTGCCACCACTTCAGAATAGACATACTAAATATATTTTCCAAATCAGTAGATGGGAATAAAGAAAATTTGATTAATCTAAAGCAGGAAGGAAGAAAAATAATCAAAGAAAAATCATAGAAAAGACACACACACACACACACACATATATATATATGTATATATATGTATGTATATCGGGGTGTCAAAAATGCATATAAGTGGACACTTTGGTCAATGTTGTTGAAGCAGTAGTTCGTCATAATCAGAAGTGTCTGGACACTGATGGTAACCACTTTGAGCCCCTCTTGTAATTGCAGACGTCAAACATGGCTTGTATTCATCTTTTGTTATTGGTATACGAGTATATTGAGTATTGCAATTTTAGTAGTTTTTTTTCCTTTCTTAACATGTGTATACATTGTTTACATTGTTTTTGGCACTCTCTCAAAAACAAAAACTCATTGTTTTTGGTATGTGTATATATATATATACACATACACATATATATACACACACATATATATCTTAAAATGCATCAGAAATCATAAGAAAGAAGTCCGCTAGAGGGCTCCTGGGAAATCTTGTCCTCCCTGAACTGAACAAGGAAGATAAGGAAGAAGAAGAGGAGGAAGATAGTGGAAAGGGGAGAGAGGAAGGGGAGGAGGGAAAAGAAGTGAGTGCTTGCCATTTCTTGCTGTTGATATAACTTGTGTACATATGTTATGCATGAAGATGTTGCAGCCATCATGCAACCATAGGGGAATGTGGAAGGAAATGCAGAAATATGTTCCCAGTGTTCTGACGCTGACTTGCTGGGGGAAATCTTGCATGACTGTGACTCCTGTCTATCTCTCCATCATGTTGAATTGTCTCCAGGATCATGAAGCATCTTTTACTTCCATGAAAACGTGAGCTTCTTTCCCATCTCAGAGCTTTAGTCAGGCTGCATTATGAAATGGTATAAGGTATATATTGAAATTATAAGGGGCTTAACTCACATTTGTTTTGTTTTGTTTTCATTTATTTGTATATTTATTATAGTAATTGTCTGGCAATGTCTTGAGGAAGGGGCATCGTTTTCTACATCATACAAAGAACTATTTGGACCACAGCTGCCTTTCCACCTACTCTTCCTTCTGATGGAAACACTTCCCCTGACATGTATTTGATTTTTTTTTTTCTTATCCTTCAACTTTCAATAGATGTGTCATTTCTTGAGAGAGGTTGTCCATGGGAACCCTATGTAAAATTATATTCCATTGTCTTCTCACATCTCACACAGCTTAATGATAAGTTTCCTCATAACCCTTACCAATATTTGAAATTATTTTATTTATTTATTAGCTCTCTTTCTACTATCTGTAAGAGCTTTAAGAAAAGGACTGTATCTATCTTTTTCACTCTTAAATCACCAGCACCTCGCCCAATGTCTGGCAGATAGAGGACGCTCAATATATCTTGAATGAATAGATGTAGTACAGAAGGAAAGCAGCAAGGCAAGAGGGAAGAAGATAGGAGGAGAAGGAAGGAAGAAGGAAAGAAGTGTTTTCTTAAACTAAGGCACACCAGTATTTTGTAATAACCAAATCTGAATTAAAATCATGAGAGAATGAGAAGCTCTGGTGGTTATGATTAATATCAACTATGTTGTGTATATATATTTATAAATAACACATTTTTCTTTTACTTTGAGTATAGATAACAATAAGGCTGCACCTTGCTAAATATGCCATGGAGAGACACATGAATAGAAAGTCTGATTATCCAGAATAAAGGACTCATTCAGCTCTAACTTGAAAAACGCCCTCTGCCAGTGTCTCATTGGGAAGGGCTCAGAGCACTGAGTTAGTACTACCAAGAGTAAGTCAGAGCAAGTTATATGTTGTCAAATTTAGCAAAAAGTAAAAGGAGGAAAGACAGGTGGGGGCAAATTAGCAAGGTAGCAAATTCCTAGAATTATTGTCACAGTTAACTATCTGGACACAGTTGGTAAATTCCTGCATCGAGAATTTATTGTGGAAGGGTCGTAACAGGCATCCCTATCTTTCTAACCCAACCTTATTCCAGTCTATGAACCTGAATATTTGCTTCCTATAATTTTGACCTCCAGGACTTTTGATCTTCGTTTAACAATACTGCAGTTCTCTTGGCTTTGACATCTGACAAGTTTTGTCACTGTCATTTATTTTGTGCATTGAAGATGATGAAAACAGATTTGATGGAGTCTGGATCCCTGAGTTCTAGAACCAATGAACTGTGCATGTGTGATTGGTCTCGCTCTTGTTTTTTCTTATTTGTAAAAGAGATGCATGAAAATATTCTCTCTAAATTCCATTTCTAATTTCTCCAAAGCGAAGAATGTCATATTTGCTAGGTGACTCCAACAATCAAAAGGTTATTTCCCCTAAAGATATTTGTGCACCACCAGTGGTGAATGGTAAAGCCTGACTTTTGTATGTATCTTCGGAATGACGAGGCATATGCTTTTAAAATCCTTCTTTTGTTTACCCAAATATGGACATTAAATATCTTTATCCAAGTTTATTTTGGTGATTGATTGAACCTAAAAATTCTGTTTGTTCAGAGAATCCAAAAGATTCAGTATGCTTGTTTACTCTTCTAAATTAAATTTGTTCCATAGGGGGGAAAAAAGTCTTTTTTTCTCACCTCCACATCTACAAAATATATAATGAGTCCATCATCACAGCCGCCACCCTCCTGTTCCAGGCCATCAGCTCTCAGTAGGTTTTCTGAAAGCCACCAATTCCGAAGTGATCTCCCTGCTCCTGTTCTTGGCTGCATTCTGCGTACAGCAGCAAAAGTGAACTTGAAAATAAGTCATCTTGCTGCTTAAAATATTTTACAACTTCTCACTATCCTTAGAAAAGAAATGGAATGTCTGCATGAACTGGTCTCAAGCCATTTCTCCAGCCTCCTCATCACTTCATTTCCTGATCCTTTTTCAGTTCCAAGGAAGAAACACCCACAATTATGACCCTTTGGGAGGGGTAGGACACACAGACCTATTCAAGAAAGTCGTCTTCAAAAATCCCCTCCTCCTGTCTGCAGTGACTCAGTCCTTTACATCCCCTCCATGTTTATAAGAGATTTAAGATTCATGAAGGATTTGGGAGTACTTGCATGTAGGATGTCTCAAAACTCCCTTTGATATATGACTTTAGTGTCTAAACTGAAGCCTATACTTTAGCATCTTATCTCATTACTAAATCTCTATATACATTAACTTTTTCATTTGTCAAACAGGAATAATAGTGTATGCCCTTTAGTATTATCATAGGGTCTAACTGTGCGTGTGTGTCTGTGTGTGTGCACTAAACATAGTTTAAAGCACAAGGTATGCACTCACTGATTGTATATGTGGTCCTGGGAATATAGTGATTTATCTCATTGCCCTTTTTACATTTTTTAAATTATATTCATTGGAATGACATTGGTTAGTAAAATTATATAAGTTTTAAGTGTACAATTCTGTAATACATCATCTGTATCCTGCATTGTGTGTTCACCACCCAGAGTCAGTTCTCCTTCCATTACCATATATTTAACCCCCTTTACCTTCTTCTACCACCTCCCCTCCCCCTTACCCCCTGGTAACCACTAAACTATTGTCTGCGTCTATGAGTTTTTGTTTCCTCATTTGTTTGTCTTATTCTTTTGTTGTTTTCAGTTTTATATCCCATATATCAGTGAAATCACATGGTTCTTGACTTTTTCTGTCTGACTTATTTCACTCAGCATAATAATCTCAAGATCCATTCATGTTGTCGAAAATGGCACTATTTCATCTTTTCTTATGGCTGAGTAATATTCCATTTTAAAATTTTTGTCTGAGTTAATTTTAGCCCTTTCTTCCTCAGCCATATCTGAGTGAAATCAATCGTTCAGTGTATCCAAAGGAAAGGAAATAAGCTAAGGAAGAGATAATAAAAAAAGAAATTTTCAAAGCAGATGTTAAGATGACTTTATCTTTCTTTTTAAATTTTTTTTCTATTTTTTAAAAAATAGGTTTCAAAAAATAGTCTTAAGATTGGTGTATGCTTTATCTCCCTTCCCTGGTCTGCTAATCAGCTTCAGGTTGCTGTTTTTAGTTTGTTTTATTTCCTTTCAACAGAGTATTGAAAAAAAACCGGAAACCCGGTTGTCATTTCAGAAAACTTAGCTCTCTTTAACCTGTACATTGCCCAATTCTCAAAGCAATTATGAATTAACTTAAATTTATCCCATGATCATCCATAGTAAAGAATTGAAAATATATTCAGTGCTGAATTAATTCCTTCATATAATATTTATTGCTTATTTATCAGTAGACTTTTTGGTCTTCAAGGGACCAGTACTTCCCGCCTTTGTTTTCTCAGCCACGTACTGTTCCTGATATCACAAAGCACAAAATAAAGGTCAGCTGAATGAATCCTCAATATAGTTTTGATTTAAAATTGCAAATAGAGATATGAAAAATAAATACAATAAAATCTGTCTTTTTTTTTCCATTTGTTTTTGGACTATTTCATGACCGAATACTTTTAACTTTGTAGAATATTATAATGTTTTTTAATTCATATGTATCAAGAAATTAAATTTACTCTTAAACATTGACATATTTTGTATTTTAAGTGCCTAAAATCATTTTTTTAAGTGAGGCAAAAACAAAAAGAATAAATACAATCTTGTGAGAGTATGGATGATTCCTATTCTCAGAACTTTCTTATATAAAAAATAGATGCTAGTACTCACATCATGATTAATTATGAAAGTGTCTACCATTCCATTTCCCTTTTGTATTTAATTTCATTTCTTATACTTAACTATACATTATGTAATTATTTCATCACTTCTCTAGATAAAAAAGACACAAATATATTACAGGCTGATATTATCACCAGTAAAACACTGTTCATCTTACAGATGAATCTGAGTTAAAAAGGGAAATTTTTCCAGGTATTAATTTTCCAAAAATTAGTAAAATAAATTTATTTTCTAGTTTGCTAAACGTCTGGGCCTAACACACAGGTATTCCCACCTTAACAGAGGGTTCATTTTTCATAGTTCCAAAAAAAAATGTTATATTAACTATCATCCACATCCTGACAATTCTCTGACCCTATAACCAGATGTCAGTTAAGAAATCCTAGAATATCTTGTACCTCCACTCTGTTGCTTAATTTCCTTAAATTATAATTATGTAATTACCTTGCTTTCCTCTTTCCCACATCCACCCCTATTGTAAATCACTGAAAGGGGGATTCTTTTCATATTACCCTTCAGAGGGTCTTAAATTATGCCCTTAAATTAGTAGATTCTCAGTAACTTTTACTGGCTTGAAACTTCAGTTTAAGTTATTCATTTTTCTACTGAATTGCAAAGCCACACATTTTAATAAAGTTAGTCATGAAAATAATCTTGTTATCAAATAAAGGGAATTTTTTTTTTATTAAACCTAGTGTCCATTTGATAAATTGGGAAATAATAGGTAATACTGACTACCATTCACAATTTTTCATCCATCATTCATGTCCCCTTTCTTTCAAGAGGCATCTGTACCTACTACCTACCTTTGAGATGGGATTATGTGAGACAAAAGCAAATACCTAATGTCAATACCTCAAACTCCAAACACCACCTATGGTGTTTGACTGACATGACATATACCTTTAACAAAAGCTGTCTTACAGAGACTACAGAAAGAGACAGGCAGGCAGATTTCAGACAGTGACTTAAAGTAACTGGCATTCTTCTTTTGACAGTTCCATTTGACTCTAGCTCAGGTGAACTTATTTTCCTACTCCACATAGATTTCTAATTTACAAGTGACTAGCATCTTAGGAAAAGAAGGGAAAGAAAAGGAGACATTACCAAGGCTTAGAAAAGCAGAGCAGTGGAGTTTAAGTGCTTCAGTTTTCTCTGGAAACAATACCTAACACTCGCATTTTTACTCTGGATTCATATTAAAAAAGTGGATTGTTTTTGATGCCCACATGAGATTGACTTCTGTTATTTTGATCTAAGATTCATTTCCCACTTTCTTTTAATAAGAGCACCTTTGTTTTCCTTTGGGTAAACAACCCTCCCTCATCCTCAATCCATGACTGTTCAAACAATACATACCCTCTCTCTGGGAGTGAGTTCATAATCCACACCTCTTCAGTTTATTTTATTCTCCATCAGTAAGGATGCATTCATCTACAAGTAGGAGATAACCAACTAAAGGTGGCAAATCATAATTAATCAATTCCAAGTTATTTCAGCAGCTTTATAATTTCAAGCTGCTTGGTAGCTAGCCATAAGTTTCTCTTAGCTTTTTCGTCATAATTACATGATTGCATCTACAAGCAAGAAGTGGGGAAAGAATGCATGAGAAAGAAATTATTCTCATGCTCATCTCACCTTTTATCAGGAAGAGAAACGGGTCCCAGAAATCCCCCAGAAGACTTCCATTTATATCTCAGTAGTTCCATCTGGATCACGTGCTATCTTTAGTTACAATAAGGAATAAAAAAATCAAGTATCTGGCTTATTGTGCTTCTAGACTAGGATGAAGGTGAAAAAGTCAAAGGAATAGAAATTGCTGAAAATCACTGATGGGGAACCATCTAACGTTATCTTCCAATATATTCCTTTGGCAACAGTGATTATGTGAAGGTTGGGCATGTAAGCCAATCCATGCTTGGGGCTATGATATGAGTTCTCTTAACTTATTTGTATTTAACCAGTTTTCTGCTTTAACGAGTACACTCATGTCTTCAGTAAAACATAGTGACTGGTAACTATACACATTAAATGTGGTCTATCTGGTTTAATAATTTTATTATCTGTCAGAGGGGTAGTAGTTTGGGGGAGGGGATTATCACTTTGTGAAGGGTGTAAATATCTAATGATTACATTGTTTTGTACACCTGAAACTAATAACAATTTTGTTATCAAGAGATATCAATGTTTCTTCTCAAATTTATTGTAATTATAAAATGCTATTAAAATATTGAATATACTAATGAAACATGAGTAAAAATCAAGAAAGGAGTTATTTTCACAAAAAGTTGAGTGTTTTCAAAGGACTAGACAAAAGAAAATCTCATAGAATTAGACAGGGGTGAGACACCACTAACAAATGAGGGGGGAAATTATAAAAATCCATAAAACTTCTGTGGTCCAGCTGCATCATGAGTTGCTTCACTTTAAACAGACCTAAATTGAAGTCACAGATGTTTCATTTTAAGATGTATGCAAGAATGAAAACTTGGAGCTCTAGTCATGAGCTAAAAATAAACAAACAAACAAAAAAAACACCTGGATTCAAGTCCCACGTGAACCAGATATAAGCAAATAAATACCTTATATTAGTTTCTTGTGGTTTCTATAAGTAATTGTCACAAGCTACTGGCTTAAAGCAACACAAATTTATTCTCTCAGTTCTGGAGCTCAGAAGTCTAAAATCAAGGTGTGTTCCTCAATTGCCAGGATTATATTTCTTTTAGAGCCTTCAGGCGAGAATATTTCCTTGCCGTTTTCAGTTTCCAGAGATCCTTGGCTTGTGACTCCTTCTTTGCATCACTCAAATCCTTATTTCCATCATCACGTTTCCTATTTCTGACTCTGATCTTCCTTTTTATAAGGATCGTTGTGATTACATTGGGCCCAGTGTAATAATCTCCCCATCTCAGGATCTTTAACTTCATCATATGTGCAAAATCCCTTGTACCACATAAAGTAATATATTCACAGGTTCTGGGGATGAAGATATGGAAATCTCCAGGGAACATTATTCAGTCTATTGCATTCTCTTCTCTATTTAGGCCAGTTTATATTAATTTTCCATATATTTCAACCAAAACATTCCTGAATAACAGAACACATAGATTTAAATGGATGAGTCAAGAGGTGTCAAGGATAAGGATTGATGAAAATACAGTAAGGACATGGGGGGGAAAAAAAACCAAAAGAACACACACACAATTAATAAAAACTAAGTAAAATCCATTTAAAAATTATATGCACACATATAAAATAAATACAGAAGGACAAATGTCTGTCAATAAGATAAGATTCCCATCAGGAGTTGGAGACAATGGGTAACAGGAAGAGACAAAAGGGGAGAGAAGAATTCCAGCATATCATGAAGAAAAAAGTCACAATCAAGTACAATATTAGTGAAAATGAACCCTATCTAACTGCTCTTTCCATACCCGACACCTTTCTCTTTGTTTCTTCTGCAAGGAGAAAAAGATTTTGATTAAGTCAAACAAGTTCCAGAATTACGGAGGGGTCCTTAGTTGGCAAAAAAGATCCTCATAAACTAATTGAAGACGACACAAGAGGTAAGGTCCAATGCAATTGATAGATGTAAATTTTATATAACAATCAATCGGTAACTACTTAGTATCTACAATATGAAGACCACTGGAGGGAAAAGTTCCTTCTACCTTCCTGCCAGGAGTTAGAGACAATCTGAAAGAAAAAAGAATATGCATAGAGTTTCGCTCCCCTGCCTAGAGTGTGTAATGAATAAACATATGCTAGTTAAATGCAAAGGTATAAAAGTTCTTCTATACCTCCCATTTCTATTGTATTAAGTGTCCAGAGATTCTTTTCAGACAAAATATGGTGAGAGGAGGGATAACCTCAATATAAGGAAACAATTTCATATCCCAAGACTTGAGATACACATAGGGCACTAATCTCACTCACATGTTGACTTATTACGTTTTTTTTAATACAATGAGGATTTATCTCTTGCTCATGTCCCAGGGGAGACAAAACTCTTATCCATGCAAGCATCCATCTAGGCCTCTACCATCTTATGGAATCCTAGCTTCATCACTGGATCCTCTGCATATAGCCAGCAGTCAAGAAAGAAAGAGCATGAAGGATGATGCCAGAAGTTTTAGGGGTCTGGCCTGGCCTGGCAGTGGCATACATCAATTCTTCCCACATTCCAATCACCAGAAGTCAATCACATGGCCTCACCTAGAGGCCAAGGGGCTAGGAATTAGGCCAGAAGTTTTCTAAGAAACAGGAGCATGTCTCTGCCATAGTTTCCGTCCCCTTAACTTTCCAAAACAGTCATTCATCTTAGAAATAAAAATCAACCCCAGCAATTATCTTGCCCTGATGAATCAACCCATGGCCACCTAGGCCTCACAGCAAAATGGAAAATAGCCATCTCCTTTCTCTCCTGGTCTCTCCTGGTCTGGAGAGACTCCAGCTGAGTCTAGACTAACGCCACAGAGAAGCAAAGCGTTTTCTTCTAAACCAACCCTATCTATGTAATTGCTTGTAGGGCATAAATCCTTCACAAAGCGAGAAGAGTCTTCATACAGTCAATCTCTACCCAGCCTGAAACAGACCGATATGTTTAATTTCCTCCTCCTGACCCATATACCGCTCACCAATCCACAAATAAAAAAATATAAAAGCCTATCTGAGGTGAGAGGGAAAATTACCTTTAAACTGCTTTCTGGCTTAGATTGCTCCACTTAAAAATCAATAACAACAAAACACAAGTTAATGGCTATACTAACTTATGAATAAATTCTACTGTTGTGCGTTCATTCAATCACACCATGTCTCAAGCATTATGCTAGGCACTAGAAAACGATGGTAAACTACACTATTGGAGACTGCTTAAGACTGTTGGAGACAGAGCTTAAGATCTAGTGTGAAAGATAGACAGTATATGCAAAAATAATAAATAAATAAATAAATAAATAAATATAAATATAAATATAAATATAAATAAATAACAGTTGTGACAAGTTTGACAATTTCCTATGCTTGTTCCTTGACCTTGGTCATCTCATCTACTCATCTACTCATAACTTCTAATTAGCATGAGCAGTCAAGTTCATATCTATTTTTACCGTGTGTTTCTTTCCTGAACACGACATTGTTGATCTCAACTAATTACTGAATAACTACGTATGTGTGTATATTTTGTTGATATCACAGCTACCCAAAACTGAGCTAATCATTTCCCCAGACAAAGTGAGTTTTCTCATGCCATTTCTCTCATCTCAGTTAATCATATTAACTCCCTTCCAGGTCTTACATCTGTAAGTTTATGGCAATTGACTCTAAGATGTTCCATAATCTAAGACTACACTGAGCAGTCATTTCTCAGATGTGTGCTACACCCCACGAAGACTAAACAAACTAAACTCAGAAAGTTAATCCCAAATCCACTCCCAATACTTTGAAAATATTTTTCTTGCTAATCATAAGATTTGTAGTATCATCCTTGCACATGGTAGATGGCAAATTAATATTAGCTTCTATATGTCTTCCATGTTGGGACTATCCACACCACTCTGTCCTTTCCCAGAGATTGTTTAATACACACACACACACACACACACACACACAAACACACACAGATGCACACACATATGCTCACCCCACAGTATCTATTATCATTTTCTATTCAGGAATCATATCTGAGAAGTCAGACCTTATGTTTTAATGTTGAAGAACTGAAAAGTAAGAATAAATGAAAGTCATATCAAGTGGTTGGATAGTATGGATTTTTTAAATCCATTTTACTATTGCTTTCTTAAAGCTGTCAATGTACAGTCTTGAACTTAGCAGGCATAGCAGTTCTCAGGCAAAGGAGTTGGCATCTCTTCCCTTCTTGTTCAGATGCTAGTTTGCAATAATTTTCTGAAATCCACAGGGGATGTTTTGGAGAGAAGCTGTGAGACAGCTAATCAGAAAAAGATATTCTAATGTTTAGTTATATTACAGTGTAGCAGAGGCTCCTGGGGGATATGGCAGAAGCCCCATTGGTTGATTCATTTTAACAGGGTTGAATAAAGCGGAGAAAACAACTATCAGAGGAAACCTCACAGTAGTGATTCTTGAGATAAGCTCAAACATGTGTTTTCTAATTTCTGTGATGCTCTTATTTCTTTTTACATATTCACTTTCATTTTACTTTCCCTCCTTTTTATCCTCTTTACTTTTATATTCCATGTCTATCAGCTTCTAAGATCTATTTAATGTTTACAATGGGTGCTGAAATATTGACAAAGGGAACAGAGACATTCGGAAAACACAAGTTTTAAAAAAACAATTCAAGTTAAATTCCTTAATTATCCCTATTTGCTTTCTAGGTGCAAATGGATGACATGTGTATATATATATATATATATTAGGCACTGTTTTGGAACATTACAAACCAGAACGTTGCCATAGCAACCTCAGCCACAGATAACCTCCATGAGAAATGAATTCCCAATGGGTATGAAGTACTTGGCAATTTACACAGCCCTTTCAAGCCATAAATGGATTCATTATTTATTACAATCATGCAATTAAGTAGGGCTATTAAATCATCCTTATTTTCAAATGACAAACTTCAACTTAGAGAGGTTAAAAGACTTGTTCAGGGTCATGTTAACAAGTAAGTGGCAGGCTCAAAATTCAGTCATGCCTTCTGTTCCTAAGGAATCATACATTTTCCAGAGTCATTGAAAATAAGAATATATATATATATATATACTCAATGTTCGCCATATATATTTAGACTAAATATTTTTAAAATATGGGACTTATAGAATGATCTGGCTAAACATTCTCTTATTGTTATTAAGGTAAACTTAAGGTCTACAGTCTGTGGGTTTGGGGGTTCAGGTCCTTCCTTGGTAGCTCTGATGTGAGTAATTGGCCATGGTGGCCACATTAACAAAAAATCCTTTCAGAGTCAGTGATCTAAGCCAGTCACATCTTATTAGTTACTCTAGTCCAAAATCTGAATTGGGGCTTTCTCTGAAAAAAGAAAAATATAAATAACATCTCTTTCAAGACGGAGGCATGAAAAAAGGAACTATTACAAGAAGGATAAACATGTAAAAGATAAATATGTATGAATTAAGAACTCATGGTACATGGCATCAATCAATCAAGTAATATCTGAAAATCAGTCAAGGAGAGGTCCGTTTTGCCACCCAGGAGACATTTCGCAATATCTGGAGATATTTTTGGCTATCACAACTCGGGGATGTTAGTGGCATCAGATGGGCAGAGGCCAGAGATGCTATTAAATATCTCACAATATACAGGATAGCCTCTACAGCAAAGAATTATTTGGCTGAAAATGTCAATAGGCAATCTGTTGAGGAATCCTGCTATAAATAATGCAAATAATTTAATTTTTGTGCATTTAGTTATCTTATAAAAGTGATTCTTGCAAACGGTTTATTTAAAATTTATGATTAAAAACATTTTTTTTCTTTTTTTAAGAAATTACTAAATATTTCATGGCCATCATAGAAAAATTAGAAAATAGAAAGAAGCATAAAGGAAAAAAAAAATCAAGTCATCTTAAGTCTTACAATCTAATGATAAGTACTGTTAACTTTCTAAGGTCTTTTCTTATAGATTCTCTCTTATACAAATAGTCATATATATACTGATATTCTGGAGACAAAAATACAATTATAGTTTCCAGTAATTTACCAATATATTGTGAATAATCCACTACATCAGTAAGTCAGGATTTACCTGAATGTTCTTAATGACTGAAGAGTGTTCAATTTATAGATGCAACAAAGCATATTAACCAATCTCTTTTATCAGACATTTAGATTAACTTCATTTTTTCTTGCTATTATAAACAACATTGTCATGAATATTCTTATACATAAATTTTGGTATAAATGTCTGATTATTTTTAGCATATCCTAGAAACAATATTTTCTGGTCAAGAAATATATGCAATTTTCCTTGATACATTTTGCTAAATTTCACAATATAAAAATTACACGAATTAACAAACATAATTAGTGTGTATTGTAAACACATTTAATGGCATGTTGAAACGCATTCCTTCAACTTCTGTGCAAAAAAACCAAAGATCTCAGGATGACTATGTGTATATATGGATGAATGCTCTGGGTCTATGATCTTCAGCAAGATCATAATCCTCAATTTGTGGAGCTGAATAAGGTTGTTAAATCACTCTAATCCCCAATTTGTGTTATTCTAGGTCAGTAAAGTAAAATGTCTGTTTGGATACTTTCATAAAAGGAAAGACAAGATTGAAATGATGATTAAGTAGAATCAGAACTCATAGTGAAAGTTGAATAGAAAGAATGTAATCTTCTCAACCCACCCCCCTCAAAACAATAAATAAATACATAAATGCATAAATACATACATACATACATACATACATAAATAAATAAATAAAAACTGTGCTGATTTTCCTATTGTTTATAGGATGGGATTATGAGAGTTTCTTTTTTCTTTCTTTCTTTTTTTTTTTTTTTTAATAAAAGGGAAGTTTTTCCTTGTTATGCTGGAAGATTTGGGAACACCCAGACCACTGGCATTTGGGTTACACACACACACAAAAAAAAATTTCAAAGAGAGAAAATAAATTCAAGAAAAATGTCAAGGTTTCTGTGTTACTTTTTGTTTCCCAAAGCCAGAGGGAAAATGCCACTGTGGCAGCAAGCAAAAATATTTTGCTGTTTTCTCCCCATTTGATGCCTTTTTGTTGAGTATTAGAAAGATATTTCTGAAATGCAATTTAATATATTTACTAAAAATTAACACAGAGATGGATTTTTAGCTAATTAGCCTACTTTCAAAAAAAGGCAGTAGGGAAATGCTTGTTAATCTTCAAGCCATAAGATACACAAAATGCAGGCAATATTTCACTGTGACACCCAGGAGACCCATGTGTGACACAACAGAGAGTCTATGTGTATCTCACTCTCCACAGGAACTAATTTTGAAGCACAAGAATGCTGTGAATTGGCTGTAAAACAATGTTGAAGAAACTCAACACAGAACAGAAGGCGCACTTTCCTTAGGAAGAATGCTGATAAAATTTTAATGAACTAACATGTTGTCATGGGGATTTGTTGCTATTCATTAATTCATTGTGCTGTTCCTCTATAGTTTTGCTCAAGTTGAGTGACAAATTGTCAAGTAGCTATTCTGGTGGTTTACATTACCTCATTGATACCCTAAATTTAGGGGGCAAATTCTTTTAGAGACTTACCCCATTGCATGTGGGGTAACATATTTTTCAGCACCATGTGGACTCAATTGTATTACAAAAGAAACTCCATCTCTAGGGTAGGCCTTTGACTCTGCAAAACAGTAAAAATAATCACAAAATGATTGACAGCTCTGGTCACAGATGGGGACTATCACAGGAGCCAAAGCTAAGGAAGGCTTTACCATACAAAATAGTCAACTGGCCACCTATGAGTTAGGGTAAAATTCTCAGTACAAAAGAATAATTGAATCATAACATCATAAAATGCCAGAGCTTGGAGGGACCTCAAAATCAGTCTAACTTGTTCATTATGCAAATAAGAAAAGTGAGGAGGCCCAGAGAGATAAAACATTATAAAAGATGTAAGTGGCAAAGCAAGGATGAGAAAGTTTTTCTAAGTATTTTGTAAAGTACTGTAAGTATTTTGACTCACCTCGATTTTTTTTATCATAGTGCCTTCCTGGGTTTCTTCTCTTGTTTTTTCACTTCCAATAGCTTTCATGTTTCCCTGTTGAAATTACCCTGAATGGCAAAGTGATGTGAAACATTATCTCTGGGGTGTAGGAACAGAGCCAGAGGTGGCCTACCACCAGCCCTCATATTGTTTTTCCAATACAATTCAAATGTCATGTTACAAAGATCCGTGTTTATAATAATAGAATTTTCCAAGTCCTTGAGTAAAATGGATGCTCTACAAAGATTTGGAAAACTTGACCAATACATTATATTCCCCTTGGCTGCATACCCAGTGTATGATAATCAGGTGACGATCATCAACAAAAAGCAGTCAGAGCACAGACTCTGATGAGGGATGTATCGTTACCATGATCGTCATTAAACAATATTGATGGGACTTGATTCCTGCGTCTGTGCCTTGGTGGAAGCCAGCTGAAAGGAGAAGCCAGCTGAAAGGGGAAGCTCAGACCATTCTGTGGTTGGAGGCATCGAGAAACAGCCAGAAGTGAAAAACCCCACAACCTGGCTCCAAATATTCATGTCATGTTTGCAGACACCCACAGATCAGGGATGGAGAGGTTTTTGTTTTAATTTTCATTTTTGTTTTTATCCTATTCTCCTCCCACCTGAGAATTGTTTAAGGATATTAGTTTTATATACATTTGTTAACTCCCCACTTCTGCAGAACACTGAGGAGACTCAAAGTCCTAATATGCAAATCTACTAAATACCCAAAGCAAAATGCTACAGGAGAAAATGTTTTTAATTTAAAAACTCACAATTAAACTCCAATAGCTTCATATTTTATTCTAAAATCCTTGCTACTCAATGTAGCCATAGAACCATGAGCATCACCTGAGATCTGCTAGAAATAGAGAATCTCAGGGCCCACCCCAGACTTACCAAATCAGAATCTGCCTTTTAATAAGATTCACAGATGATTTGTATGCACATTAGAGTTTGAGAAGCTCTGGGCTACATCTCAAAATACCAGTAAAGCATCCTTACATGTGGAACTAATAACACACACAACACATAAGCCAAATAGTGACATTTACTAATATCTTAACCTCTCTGTTGTTCCCAAATGGCAAGAATAATTACTAGCTACTATATTACATTGTACTTTTTTTTTAAGTTTCTATTGCTACATTGAAAAGCTTGTTTTACTAGGTGTTATATACATAATGAAAATATTTGCTATTCCTGAGTTCCTCACAAGAAATGCAATGCTTGTAAAATGCTAATACATTTTTATTTGCTAATGGCTATATTAAGTAATCGCAGCTAACATTCACTGGGAGTTTTGTGTGTGCCAGGCTTTGCACAATGTAGGTAATGTACATTACCCAATTTAATCTCCCCCACAACCCAAAGATGTGGGCAATAATATCATCTTTATTCTATAGAAGGAGAAAATAAAGCACAGAATTAAGTACCCTGAGAACACAGCTAGCATGAAGTAAAAGTGGGACCTACACCCACAAAAGTGGAATCTGCCACATACTAGTTTTTGATTAAGCCATTAGAACTGGAAAACAATGCCTTGATCAAAACAAATATTTCTTCACCCCATTTGTCTTCAGCCGTGACGTTTTTATTTTTTAGAAAACTTAATGATTAGTAATTACATGTCTGCTACACCTGTAATAGCCTTTTTAAAAAAGAGCAATTAAGAACACATTAAGGAGTTAAGGAAATATCTAATGCTAATCATTAACTTAAATAAGATTTGAAGTCTTCCCAGATGATAAAAAGTATTGATACCCTTTACTTAGTAATTTTACCTGAAACAAATCCATCCTAAAATAAAAATCAGAAACAAGTTATTCCTTGCAGTTATTTATATCTTTTCAAATCCAACAAACATGAAATCCAACATTAGAGTATTACTTAAATGAATTATGCTATATCTGCATATTAAAATATTATGATGTCATTAAAATTATTTGCAAAGAATTTGCTACGACACGGAAAAATGTTCATCAAATAAAAAAAGTTGGGTACAAAATACTATACATCTATATCTATAAAATGTGATGTAACATTTTCTGATATATATATATATATATATATATATTCTAAAGGTAATTTTCTATGAATGGTTGTGTTATATTTATATTTTTCTTTCTTCTTTATATTTTTGCGGTATTTCCCAAAATAAATAGGCCTTATTTTATAAGTAACTTCATAATTTTTCAAACCAGGAAAAGTATGTTATCCATTCATTAAGTCCCAAGGGCCAGTTCGATTATTTATTGGAATTTCACAAAATGCATTTAAATTTCAAACCTCTGCACTTTACAAGGCAGGAACTTTGACTCATTCAACATTTCCTGAGTAAATAAATGCAAGTAAAAAGCCTCATTTGGATATAGCACTAGCAAGAGCTTATTTGAAGATCCCAGGCTTGTGTATTTAATGATGGGCTGCCATTTACTTCATGTATATAAGCAGGTATTTGAATTGGTACACACATAAAACACAGACTAAGCACTAGAGTAGAATAGAAGCCTAAGTAGATTTTAGCTGATGTCACTCAAGAGTTCCACTGGGTCCGATCCAAGAGCAGTTAGAGATTTAAAGCCTCATTATCATTTTCTCATTTTCAGACAGATACCATTGTCACTTAAAAGTCCCCTTTATTTCTTCCCTTAAACTATTAAAGATCATGAGTGGTTCACAACAAATTTCCCTTTGAAATTCTTGGTTTTGAATAAATTTTTGTCATATACAAGGCACAGTTTCATCCCCTCTGCATATTTATGTCCATTTGCCTATCAATGGGGCTCCTAGTAACTTTCAAAACTATTTTCATGAGCACACTCACAGTCTCCAGGTGCATTTTCCCCTAAATATATTACAGTAAACATAGGCAGGTGAAAAAGTGCTACCAAATTAAACTCGGGTGATCTCACTATTTTCAGCATAGAATTATGTTCCAGAACCCTATGTTAGCAGGACTTACACAAGCAGTCGAATTCTTGCTGTTTAAATTCAGACACAAAAGAATGTCCACAGCAATGGATGACATGTCATCATGTGATTCCCAATAATTAATTTGTTACGAGCCCCACCCCACCCCCTAAAATAAAATAAGTGCTGAATAATACACTGACTTCTGTTGTCAAAAGCATTCCCGCTCTCATTCCTGCCTCTCTGGCTCCTGACATTGTTTCTTGGTTATTGGTTGACAGTTCAGTGCCTTGAGTGCTGCTCTTGCTGTAGGGTTAGCAGGATAATTGACAAACCACAGGGATCAGATCCCTGGATTAGGATGACCGGACTGTCAAAACAACCATGACAAACTCTCACATCAGTTTCAACTGCAAGTCAAGGCTGTGAGGAAAACATTCACCTTGGCAGGGCCAGATGGGAAATATTTTGTTTAAAATATTGCCCGCTGTAAAGTATACTTCAGCAAAGAATAAGAACAATATAATACCATTTTCAAATATAATTCATGAAAAGAGCTAACGCATTGAAAAATATAAGTCATAGAAAAAAAATTTCACCATGGTCATAATTAATTCAAGCATTTATTATAAATACACATCCCAGAGTCTTATTTCATTTACCTAAAGTATCTTTTGAATTTCATGAAATGTCTTTAACTTTTATTAGAAGAATGACATATATTTGGGAGAACTCGATCTGTATTGATAGAATATGTTTACGAAATATTATGTGTATATGTATTATGTATGCACACAAAGAGGAGTGTGTTAACAACCCAGTTTTATGCTGCATGTATAATTTTGTTTAAAATCTGCCTTGTAAACTTTAAATCAAATTGATGCATGTATGCAATTCATATTAATAAGCAGCATGCCGCAAGTTATGATTATCAATTAGGGGGCTATATTCATTTCCATCTAGAGGAAAACAGTTTTAAAATGTTTCAAAAACTCTAAATTTGCCACTTTAAACATTGTCTCTAGACTTTCGGATTCCTATCATAGATCTTTGAAATGACAGCTCAAGTGACATCTATTTATAATGCAGGCGTATTCTCTGTATGAAAACATAGATTGCAAAACCGTTAAGGGGAAATTAAAATGCAAATACAAAAAAGGGTTATTTACTTAGTTCTGTGCCAGCTAACACATGGGATATGGACACCTAGGATTAGAAAGATCCAATTATTTTTAAAATATAAAACTTAAAGAACGTGTTCATGCACCACTTGGGTCTTGGAATATGATCAAAATAGTTTTGGAATTGTTAATCAGTATTTTTCCACCAGAGTCAAATTTTTCAAAACATTGAAAGGAAAGAGCAAGAAGCATGAGTGAATATTATTTACTGACAGACACTTCAATTTAACAAATACTGAAATGTTCAAAAACAGGACTGGAGTAAGATGGCTTTAAACTATGCATTTTTATGTTGGAAAACTGACATCTTTTGGAAGTTTCATTAACATTTGTGAATGAAGAAAACAACACAAAAATGTATTAGTCACAGACAAATCAGTCTTATTTTCCTAGTACTATGAATCAAAATACCTTTCTGGAATAAACTGTACATATGCTCACATTTTTAATGCATATTTAGCTATTTTTAAAAATGAGCTTGGGTCTAGAGTTGGAAGTAATAAGGCAAGTAGGGTATTCTGAACAATATAGTCAATTTTCAGAAATTTGTAATTGATAAATGCCAACCTTAAAAAGAGAAGAAAAAAAAAAAAAACACTACAAGCAATCAGAAACATTGTTTCATATGGGAGAGTAACCCATAGACTCAAGGCAATCATATCTAATGTTAGTTACAAGAAAAAATACTGAATGTAAATTGATTTAATCTTAGTCATGTCACCATGAGTTAGGCAGGACAGGTATTAACACAGTTTCTTTGAGGCAAGGAAATTAAGAGGTTAAATGACATTTATATGCTGCAGAGACAGGGCTTGAACCCAGTTTGAGTAACAAATTTAGCTCCTTTTCCTAGAATATAATTGAGGTGTGTTCCCCCACATATGAAAACAGAAGTACAGGTCTTTCATACTGCCACTTTTCTTTATGCAATCATAGTTTCTGTTCCATAGATGAACCACATCAGAACATTTCCAGTAAATCATCACAGTCAATAAAAACAGACTCATAGAAAGAGACCAAAGGGATCGTTGCCAGAGTGGAGGGATAGTGGGTGAGGAAGGAGAAAAAGTGAAGGGGAATATAGTCAATTATATTGTAATACGTTTGCACAGTGACATATGATTACTATAGTTAGTGGGGTGATCACATTGTAAGGTATAAAAATGTCAAATCACTATATTGTACACCCAAAACTAATATAACTAATATACTATATACCAACTATACTTAAATTTTAAGAATAAATAAATAAAAAGAAAGAGAAGCATAAACCAGATTATTTGGTGGCAATAACAGTAAATTTAAGAAAATCCCAACAATTACATTTGGCCATGACCTTTATAATATAGGTAAGAAAACAACTATTACATAACTTCACTGTATATACTAATGCTTCCCAATTTTACAGAAGAGCAATAGGAGCTTCAAGTTTGTTCAAAATGATCCCAAGGTCATATAATTATAATGGAAAAAGCCAGGAGGTGTCTTTTTTCCATTAAATTGGCCGGCTTGACCATGAAATTCACATTATCACAATACCCCACATTACCATGATCATAGTATTGTCCATGATGGAGATCTAAGGTATTGGACCAATAGAAATCTTAAAACTTGATTAAGAAACTTTTCTCCCACCCAGGCTGGACTTATTTTAACTATTTAAGAACAAGTAAGCAGTTGTGCAGCTTTTCACATTCTTCAGTACCAACCTATGCTTGGAGTTCACATTTGAGTGACTCCTAGCAAGTGTCTGACACACAGTAGGTGTTCAACAAGGTTACTTTCCAGTCTTTTCTTTTTTCAAGCACGTAGCTGAGAAATTTCTTTATTACACTATGAAAATTTTCTTAATTAGTAGGATTTTCCAAATTAAAAATTTAGTAGCAACCGAAAATATATCAAATTGAAATCAAGTTATAACAGGTATAAAACTCATGATCATGACTGTTTTGTTTTGTTTTTTTCTTGTGGTTGGCAAATAATTGATTCCATTGGAAACGGAGGTTTTGATATTTGCAAATATAGTTAATGAAATTATTGTCTACCCCAATTTAAATTGCCAATCCAATGAAGACAAGTAAAAATAAAATGTACAAAACTAATAATTTAAATTAACATATCACGAATACGGCACTAATAAATAAAACAAAGTAAGCGCTCTGAAAAGCTTAGACAACAAAAAGGAAACCTTTTTTTTTTGTTACTGGAAAAAAATCTTTTTCAGCTACTTATTAGTAATCCTGATCTTTATCTTTACCACAATACTTACAGAGGGATAAAAGAATGGGAAAGGAACAACCCTGATGAAGGAAATGATAGAGCAGTTAAGGTACAAAGACGTACATTGTAGACCTGAAACAAATATAAAATAATATTGAAAGTCAACTGTAACTGAAAAAATAATGAAATAAAAAGAAAGTTAAAAGTAAATTACAGATCGAAATCTAGAAGATGATCCTAAAGAGCAAGATCAATCCCTTAATTTAAAGAGATTGTTAAATCCTTTAAAATAAACATTCAAAGAGATCAAATGACTTCTATACAATCAGAATTTGTAACAATTAATTCAGAGCTAGCAAAAACCAGGTGTCTGGATTTATGTTTGAGTGCCTCCCAGAGAAAGGTGGGAAAGAGGAGTGGAGAAATACAACTCCAGCATGGTGGAAAACAGACCTTCAAGAACGGGTTGTGAGAATGGCCCAATCTCTCTGTTTCTTCATTCCTTTTCCTGTGCCTTCTAGTTCCTTCAGTGAAGTGCTGCAGAAGGAGAAAAGGAATGAAAGAAAGGGAAGGAAAAGGGGTGGGGGTGGGGGGAGAAGGGTTTAAGGATGGAATTTGAACACCACAGGGACCCACTAGCTTCATGTAGCCCTAGCCAAAATACGTACACTGTAAATTTATACACTGTATATACATACATATATATGTATATAAATATATATACATAAATACATAGGGTACCAAAAAAATGTATACACATTTTAAGGAAGGAAAAACTGTGTTAAAATTGTAATACTCAATATATACTGATAACAAAAGATGGATACAAGTCATGTGCATACATTGTTTTGGCACACCTGGTATACATATATATGTACATACACATATATAGGACTATATGTGTATAAGTATGTATATATGCATCTATACCATATCCCTTTTAGGGACACACACACGTGCACATATATGTATGTACACACACACATATCACTTTTAGTTAGAGCAACTAATTACTCTAAGATTGCAATTATCATTTATGGGTATTATCCCTTGGGTATGAACCAAATATTATGTTACCGAAGCAGGTATACATACCATTTAGAATTTCTCAAGTTGATTTTTTTGTGTGTATATTTTTAAAGGAGTCATAAGCAAAAAAAAATCAAATAAGCTTTAACTTTTATAGCCTGGGAACCACTATAGTCAGAAAGTTAGCTCTAAAATGCCTGAGGGGGGCAGACAGTTGTTTCATGGGGACAAATGAAATGAAATTAAAATGCAGCCTAATAAAATAACTTCTACATATAATGTTAGCTCGCTCATGTGGCTCAAATAATATTTTTGCTCAAAGGTACATAAATGTAATTGGAAGCAAAATAAAAATATAAATGAAAGAGAAAATGAAAAACGGTAGAAAATTCCCATCATATTATAGAAATAAAGAAGGGGTAGAAAAATATAAACAATATTATAATAAGATTTTTATCATATCTCTCCACAGCTCCACCCGATAAAAGTTTCTCATGTAAAACATGATGCTCAAGATCTCAAAGAGATCTGGGTCTGAGGCTCAGACAGAAAAAAGTCAACTCTCATTTGTGAAGAGAAATTCACCACAGAACTTTTAAAAATGATTCATTAGCTTCAAGGCTGATTAGAATTCTATGGGCTGGGCCGGCCCGGTGGCTCAGGTCGTTGCAGCACCATGCTCCTAATGTGGCGGTCGCAGGCCCGATTCCCAGCTAGACTGAGAAACAACGGTTTGCACCAGAGGGTGGGGTGGGGAAGCAGAAGAAGTGGGGGGGAGAGAATTCTATGGGCCAAAGCCCTACAATTATTGATTGATTTTAATTAGTTGAGATATATGCACAATCCTGGTCCCAGGAGTCTTTAAATGTCACTGAGTTTTCCAGAAGGCCAGAAGTATCTCAGCATCTTACAATTCAGTCCAAACTGTCCTCCAGGAAGCCATGAAAAACCCAGAAAAATCAAAGAATTCAAGAGACCCAGGTCACTGACCTTAATCAGCTCTTAGTCTAGTTAAGTATATTTTTAATTCATATTATCTAACCGCTCTTAAGGAGATACATGCCAATAGTTTCCTAAAGATACGCTGACTGTTCTGCACACCCAGGCATAACGCAGCTGTGGGGCTGCAATGGGCTTGTTTGAGGGTGCAACCCTAGGAGACTGTCCAGGCCTCTTTGTTAGACCTTCTAAGTAAAGCTTCTCATTTCTCAGCAATTTCTGCTCATTCATGTCAAAGTTATTTCCTGACCATAGGAGATGGCACATCCATAAACCACTTCGTTGACATGTATGTGTCAACCCAGCATTGAACGGTTTCCTATTCTGTCACCTAAAATTGCAGGTAGCCACCAATCTGAATGAACTTCAACTTTTGTGTGTTAACATGGATGGACTTCAAAAACTATTTTTGAACAAATAAATCAGGTTACAAAAATCAACATAGTACAACCATACAAAAATGCATAGATAAATAAAAATTAAATGCCAGAGAAAGAGGGGGAATGGGACCAAGGAGGATTCACAGAAAGATTCCAAATTGCAATGTTTTCCGTCTTTAAAAAAATAAAATAAAATAAAAAAAGATCAAACTGCTCCTTCAGGGAAGATGGAATCGATATACTTTTTCCCATTCCTCCTACAAAGTACAACTAAAGACCCTGAACATACATTTAAAACTAATAAAAGGAGATTCTGAAAGGTGAGAAGAATAAGAGAAGACAGACTAGTGAGGGAACACAGGAACCCCACTCCCCCAAATACAGACAAGCTGGAGAGATCTCTGTTTTCTTTTTACCTCACTCATATATCCCAGACTTGCAGCAAAAGATGCTGGTAACTAAGAAAAGCCAAAGGATGCAGACCAAAAATTTTCAACAAAAACCTGATCTCTAGAGTCAGGAAAGGGCATCCTAGCAAAAGAGAAAACTTTTATACATGAACCTCTTTACTGCATCTAAACACTATGAAAATAACTGTGGCCCCTTTTCTGCCCATGCCAGCAAGTAGAGAAGACTTTCAGGACAGTGAAAATATTCTGTATGATACCATAATGATGGATACATGTCATTACACGTTTGTCCAAACTCATTACACGATTGTCCATACCAAGAGTGAATCACAATGTAAACCACAGATTTTAGGAGATTATAATATGTCAATATCATAATCAACTGTAACAAATGGACCACTTTGATGGAGGATGTTGATAACGGGGGGAGGCTGTGCTGATGTGAGGTCAGGGGGCATATGAGAAATATCTGCACCTTTCTCTCAGTTTTGCTGTGAACATTAAACTGCTTTAAATAAAATAAAGCCTTTATGGAAAGGCAAAGGAAACTTAGTGGTAAAAAGGATTTTAAAAAAGAAGAAGAAAGTGGGAGGAATCAAACTACATGATTCAAGACTTACAGTATAGCTTCTGTAACCAAGACTGTGTGGTATCGGTGGAGAGATTGACACGTAGATCAAGGGAATGGAATACAGAGTGCAAAAATAGAGCCATATCAATGTGCCCAATGAAAGTTTAATAAAGATCCAAAAGCAATTCAATGAGAAGAAGAACTTTTTCAACAAATGGTGCTGGAGCAGTTGGACATTCATAAGCAAAGAAGAAAAAGAAAGAAGGAAAGGAAAAGAGAACATCTACCAAAACTGCACACCTTATTTCAAAATGATCTGAAATGGATCACAGACTTAAAGATAAACATAAAACTATAACCTTTTAGGGAAAAAAAATAGGAGAAAATATTGACATCTAGGGATAGGCAAAGATTCTTACACTTGACACCAAAAGCATGATCCATAAAATAAAAATACTGATAAATTGGATTTCATCAAAATTTTAAATTTTGCTCTGTGAAAGACCATCTTAAGAGGATAAAAGACAAGCTAAGACTGACAGAAAAGCTTTGTTAGTCACATATTCAACAAAGGACTTTATATGTCTAAAATAAAAACAATTTGGAAATGGGCAAAAATTTCACTGTAGAAGATATACATTCATTTTCATTAGATATTAAGAAAATGCAAATTTAAAACATAATGGAATATCACTACAAATTTATCAGAATACATAAAAGTAAAAAATAGTGACAACATCAAATGCTGGTGAGGATACAAATAAACCAGATCAATCACAAATTGCTGGTGGGAATTAAAATGATACAGCTACTCTGGAAAACAGTTCAGTGGTTTCTTTAAAAAAAAAAAAAAAAGCACTAAACATGCAAGTACCATAAAACCTAGCAACTGCCCTTTTGAGCATTTACTTTAAGAAATGAAAACTTATGTTCACACAAGTTGTACACCAATGTTCATACTAGGTATTTTTCTGATAGCCAAAAACTGAAGACAACTCAGATGTACTCCAATGGGTGAATGGTTAAACAAACAGTGGCACATCCATCCAAATGGCCTATTATTCTGTAATAAAGACCAAATTATTGAAACATGCAACAACTAGAATGAATATCTAGAGAATTATGCTGAGTGCAAAAAGCCAGTCCCAAAGGCTTGCATATTGTAGGATTTCATTTATATAATAATTGTAAAATTACAAAATTAGGGACAAGTTGACAGATTAGTGTTGCCAGGGGTTAAGGATGAGGAGGGAATTGGAGAGGGGAAAAGTAGGTAGGACCATTAAAGGACAACATGGTTGTGATGGAAGTATACTGCATCCATGTCAATATACTATTTGTGATATTGTACGAGAATTTTACAAGATGTTACCTTAAGGGTAGACTGGACAAAGAGCACATGGGATGTCTATGTATTATTTCTTACAACTGCATGTCACACTACAATTATCTAACATTAAAAGTTTATTTAAAATATATGACACGAATTATAAGATAATGTCACATAGTTTTATTTTTTATGATTGATTGCAGCCATTTCCCAATGACTTTCATGCTATGGAATTCATAAAAATCAAATACATATATACCTTTCAATTTTGGGATCATTCTTTTACATTAATTGAAATAATAAACTCTCAAAAGCTTTTTGAACCATAAAATCCATTTAAACATGACAGTCTTTTCCAAGTGATTTATATTTTAGGTATACCATTTCACTGTACATTCACAAAACTCACATGACTAGTTCTCTTTACATCCATTAGGTAAATGAGGAAAACTGGAGTTGAAAAACTCGGCATCATTGAAACAAATCCTTATAATTAGTTCATGAGCAAACTTGGAGCAGAACTCCATTTCTATAGAATCTCCATGCAGAGTCGCCACCATCAGAGTAGGATACTTTGTTTGTGGGGATGTAAAATGGTACAGCCCCTCTAGAAACCAGTTTGGCAGTTTCTTGAAAAGCTAAACATGAAACCGTCATGGCACTGGAAGGGTCAATGTTAAGGAGTAGAGACAGAAGATGATAAGAGTCATTGTGGTTCCAGTGGAGATATGGAAAGGAGATGGAAGAAAGTTAAGACAAGAGATCAGTCATGAGCATCTGCAAGGGGACTGGATGTTAGGGATGTGAAAACATCCAAGTCGATCTGGGGGAAATGTGAGACCATGAGTGACAGCCTCCTCCATCCTTGGATATGTCGTAGAATAGACTGCGAATGTCTTTGAGAAGACAGGCACTGGGCATGATGCTGTAATCAACATGGCAGTAGGTGGTAAGTTACAAATAAATGAGGTTGTTGCTTAGGTGGGTGAGCCTTGCAGAATCTTGAAACTCCATAGTGATGCAGAGGTAATAGCCCTTGAAAGGGGCAGGGAAGCTCTAGGACAAGGATCAGGAAAACAGGAAAGGAAGTTTCCCTTAGAAAGAAAAAAACCCTCAATGTGTGTGACCTTTGAATTGACTCAGAAGTTACTCAACTGAAACTAAATATTTACCTGGAAGACAATGTTTTAAGTCAAAAAAAAATCAAGTTATTTTGATGTGTAAAAATATCTCTTCCTCCTCCATAAGGTACATGGAGCTCCTCCAGAGCAAAATGACAAATCAAATTTTTAAAATGACATTTTCTTCCAAAACATTTTGTGAGGCTCTTTGCTGAGCCAGGAATCAGCTACAAATATGTGTGGTACATGGGTTCTTTCCCTAAAGGAGCTGGTGATATATTTCAAGTGACAACACCTGCATTTTATAAAGATTTGGGAGGAGAATCAAGAAAGCGAAAGCTTTGTTTGATGGCCTCTAAAGATGGCAAGTACTAAGTGTCAGTGCTAAATGTTGGTGCCACACTACATATGAGAAGGAAAGTTTAAAATTCAATCTCTTCTTCACACTTGTCAGGATAAACCACCTTGGATCTCTGAAAAATAAAGAGGAAAACAACCTAACAAACTAATCTCTACTACCACCTAGTTCATAGGTAATCACTCTTGAAAGGAATCGCTTTCTGGTCCTTGGATCTCTAGGAGGTTTCTCCATGTGCATGTTTATATTTTGGATATTCCCAAAAGCCCCAAGGGGAACATAGGCAAACCAGCCAGAAAGATCCATCTTCCCTGACTCCGATATACTCCTGGCTACACACCTCGGTTGTGCTCAAATGACTTTTAACAGTATTAATTACTGTAATCACTTTCCCCTTAAGTAACACAGTTTAGCAGAGTCTATTTGACATGAACATTTTGATGCAGATATATCGATATATGGTATCTAAAAGATGTAAATACAACTTTTTAAACTGAAAATACTGTGTTGAACAGATAATTCTGACCCATTCCTCATCTTTACATACCCCTTCATTCACCAATAGCTCCAAAATTCCTATGCACTTCTCAAAACTTCTTTCTGAGATTTATACAGATCTTCTTAGTTGTATTTCCATTCAGCTGTCTCTCAAGCATCTCAAATTTAGTGTGTTCAGAATTGAATTCTTCTACCTTTCTCCCACAAAATGTCCTTCTCCACTGGTCTCCATCGCTGACCATCAACCCCCAGGTGCTCACTTACTCCAGTAACTAAGGAATCATATCTGACACCTTCCTCTCCTTCAAACACACATACCCATTATCAAGTTACATCTATTTCATACTCAAACTAGATCTTAACTCTGCCCCATTTTCTCCACTTTCACTACCACCATCCTGCACTCATTACAGGTCTCCCTAACACTGTTCTTGTCCACCTCCTATCAATTCTCCATAACTACTAAAATCATCTTTTATATACACTATCACCCTCCTACTCGAACTCCTAAATGAATTCTCACTGATCTCAGATGGGATTAAAATTCCTTGCCATCATCTTTGAGACCTTTTGTGATCAAGCCCTACCTACTTCTGTACCTTGCCTTGTTCCCGTCTCACCCGCACCGTCTTAGCTAAGCCATGCTGGCCTTCTTTAGATCCTCCAGTGGTCCAAGACCTGTCTCCCTTAGAGCCTTTGTATAGAGGCTGCTCTTCACCTGCCTAGTTCTTCATCAACCCCCATGTTGCAGCCTTAACTTCTCTTTATGAAGAGTATCTTCCCTGGCCCTCCATTCTAATTTAAGTTGCCCATTATACTCTCCCAACACTCTAGTACTATATTTTCTCATATAGCAAGCATTCCTCAATGTGTAATTATTTGTTTATTTGTATGCTTCTTTATTTAAGTCTCTCCTACTATGTGTATATTCTGTAACAGAAGGGACACTATTGTATACGCTATTGCAATTCAAAAATCTGGCACAAAGAAGTTTCTCAATAAATGTTTAGTGAATAATTAATTATGGATTAATTAATTATGAATTAATGAATTGTTTGTCACCTGAGAGATGGACAGCAGCAGCATTAGTTTAAAAGAATAAATTAAACACACAAACAGACAGTACAAGTTTCCTACCCTCTTAAGGACATGGCCAAGAGTTGACCTGCAAGCTGGACCTGGACAGTCTGAGGCTCCCCATCCCCTTCACTGTCTTGGAATGTGAGTGCCACTTGCCTTCCCTGATCTAGAAGCTACCCCAAAGAAATAGTCTTGATATTGTAAAGTATTGCTGAGACCATCTGGACGATACAACTAACTCTATCAACTTTTAAGATTCCGGTGAGTGGGTGTGGAGATTTACTCATCTTGCAGCCACCGAAGGTAAGCCTCCTATGTAAGCTCCCTTACTTATGAAACTATGGTTCTGGAGTGGTCTGCCTCTTTCTTGGGTCTCTCCTTGCCCTCTTGTATACAGAGGCCGGTTTTTGAACCAACATTATCCTGAAATTAGGGACACAAACACACATATCAAGCTCCTCTAAAACATAAGTGAAACCTGACCAGTCAGCATTTTATGAATAAATTATTAATGACACATTTACAAAACGTCAAAATATATGCATATATCCACAGGCTGTAATTTCCACAATCAGCACAAAATTAGTTAACTTGGTAATGCATTGACATATTGGAAGTAAAATATGTCATATGACAAAGTTGAACATACTCGTATTATACACACTGCTTCTGTTAGTTTTAAGTATACATAAAAAATAAATTTCAAATCAACCTTTTGTGGAGTCCTTTACAGGGGTCCCAAGAATGAAAGGTGAAATCCATACTCGCATACCAAGATGTTTCTCTAGAGGAAAAAAAAAAAAAAAAAAAAAACAGCTGATAAGAACTTCCTCACATAAATGATAAGCAGTACTCTATAGGAGAGAAGAGTTAAAACACAAGTGAGTATAATAAAATCTGAGTTCAGCATTTATATTTCACAGTTGTGGATACTGATATTAAAGCTGTGAAAAGAGGATAAAATAACTTTTTAAAGTGAACCAATCAGAGAGCAATGAATCATTTAATTAAAAGAGAAAACTAGGTTCTTATTCAGAGAATTATTTCCATTAGTAGAAAAAGAATCAACATTTTAGTGCACAAAATGATGATAATTTTGCCTTAATCCCACTATTTAGCCAATTTAAATCTCCTCTGATTAAAGATAATTCCGGCATTTTAAAGATCAAAGCTTCTCTGCTGGTTGATTAGTTTTAGGTTCTGATTTTGCACTCTTGATCAAACCATAGAGTCTTTCTTTTAAAAAAAGTCTAAATTTGAAAAAAATATATAGGAATATTGCCTCTTCCAATGAAGACAAAATAACAATTGTCCCTACATAAGATCACTTTTCCAGTAAGTGATAAATGCTAGTCAAGTTATACATTAATTATCCCACTTGGTACCCTATGGTTGGAATGCCCTGCTTTTCATAACTTGCCATGAACACTTACAGTGGACACTAAAGTGTAAATATGCCACTATTTCCATGAAAGCCTCTCCAAACCCCAGACTATGTAATAAATATATCTCCTCTATCAACCCACTACCTAAAATACATACAGGGTGCTAAAAAATCTATACAAGTGGACACTTTGGCCAATGCTGCTCAAGCAGTAGTTCGCTGTAATCAGAAGTGTCTGGATGCCGATGGTAACCACTTTGAGCACCTCTTATAATTGCAGACGTCAAACGTGACTTGTATTCATCTTTTGTTGTTGGTATATATTATTACAATTTTAACAGTGTTTTCCTTTCTTAAAATGTGTATACATTTTTTTAGCACCCTCTCCATAATCATAATTCAGGAGGGATTTCAAAATAGTCATTCAAAACCTTAAATCACATAGTTTTTTGTTTTTGTTGTTTTTGTTTTTCTCTTATTCTTGACTAACAGACACAGAAACTGAGGCTCCAGGAGATAAGCAAATTTCACAGGACCACTCCAGCCAGGGTTGTATTTGGCTCTAAAGTGCATGTTTTATTTTACTCCGTTACCAAATGCCTCCTAAAATGTTACTTCGCTGTTCTTTCCCCATGTCCAAGGACCCAGCCTCTTGTAATTTTGCATGTAGAACCCACATACCTTTTTGAACAGATTCAACTTCTTTGGTAGGCTCTCTCCAACTCTTTCATAGAACTAGTAAAGTATGTAACTAACACTTAGCTACACGTAGTGTACTGAGGTCAGTGGCATCTGTTCCCAAAAGGCAAAATCCCTGTTACTAACCTTGCATGGCATTTGGCGCTTACCAAACACTTTTGGATGTGACTGACCATTCTAAGACCTCCAAGAAGATTTAAGAAAGACAGCATTTGTTGCTTCCACAAATTCTGACATATGAGGGGGCTCACAGGCTCCTAACTAATTCTGAAACTCCATGATACCAATTCAATTTCTTACAATGTGAATATTCTCAAGTTTCCTTCTTTTTGCTTTACAGTGAAAGTGTTAGGAAGTTTATATGAATTAATAAAAATCCTGGGCTCTATGAAGCCAATCTAGCTTTGAACATGCTTGTATTGATCTTTCAGGTAAATCTACTGTGAGTGTTATGAGCCAAGCCCAGATCACCAACTTCAAACAGAATTGGAGGTACCTGTAGAGAGTTATGCTGGCAGACAGGCTTTTACTAAAGCCAGCAGGGCAGAGGTGAGGATTAAAAAAAAAAAAAAAAAAGTGCCTTAATTAACATTTTAGCTGTGTTGCAGGTTGAGTGATTTAAGGCAGCTTATTAAATTCTCCCTGTTGCATCCTGGAGGGTATCATTTTTCTTTCTTTCCTATTTTACAGATGTAATCAATTTGTTTCTAATATCCAAACATATTAGCATAAGGAAGATTTTTTAATATGCTGGGGTTCTTTTTATATTCATTCTTAGAAGTCAGCTACCTTGCTTGAAGACATCAAATAATTTTACAACAGCCAATGCAGTAGAAAAATATTTTCTCACTTCTCACTTCTTAGAAACAGCATTTTTCAACCATTAAAGGAAATATTTTCACTCCCTAGTTTGCATACAGATGAAGGGTACAATAACACGATTACTCATCCCTACCATCACCAAAATTCACACTTTTATATCCACGTGGGAGAGCTGTGACCATTCCTACAGGTTTCCATGGACCAAAACAGGTTCACCTCATACACAGTGGGAATCTAGAGACACGAGTCATTGGTGTCACTGTCATGTGGCCTTTTTTCTTGGCCTAGACCTAATTTTGAATTTGTACCCATTAAATAAGCCATAAAGTTACTTGTAAATTCCATGTGAATAAAACTTTGCCTATCATGCTAGGTCACAAAACCCCAGTCAAAATCTCAGCCCAAGGATATGTCATCGTGGTGAAGCACAAGGCCTTGAATTAGAGTGCCAGGATATGGAACCTATCTTGACCTTAAACCATAGTGTATGACCTTGGACAATTCACTTTATCTCCTGTGTCTGAGTTTTCTCACCTGTAAACTGCAGATAGTAATAGTGACAACTTCTTTTTCTTCCTTTTTTTTTTTTTCCTGAAGAATTGCTACAGCATGTCCTTGGGAGAAAAATTCCTTCTCGTTAATTTAGCCGCTAGCATTATTATCTGTGCCTTTTATCTCAGTCAAGTGAATGGCCGGGAAGATATTTACTTTCTCATTCCAAGCTAAATCTTAATGACTCAATATAAAAATAGACAGAATATAAATAAAATTCATATTTTTAAAAAGAAAAGTTGCCCATCATCTGGATTCAAACATTATCAGTTCATTGTAAATCTTGTTTCATCTACTTCTACTCCCTCTCCCTATTATTTTGGCATATGTTCCAGACATTGTTTCACTTCATCTGTAGTAATTTTAATATGTCTCTGAAAGACAAAAAATGTTGCTCAAAAATAAACACCACATAAACCACAAAAACATTATAACGCCTAAAAATAATAATAATGCCTTAATACTTTCAAACATCCAGCTAATGCTCAATGTCCCATCATGCTACATTTGTTTATTCAAATAAAGCCTACATATACCAATTAAGGAATGTGTCTCTTACGTATTCTTTAATTTATAGCTTTCTTTCTCCACCTCACTTATATTTCATTTGATGACAAAATTAGGTACTTGTTCTAAAGATTTTCCAATAGTCTGGATTTTTCTAATTGCATTCCATGAAGCTTTTATTTATTTATTTTTAAATGTGCTCTCCTGATTTCTACATTTCTTATAAATTTGTAGTTAGATGTAATGTTTTGATGAGATTTAAGAATAGTATCTTTGGCAAGGATATATCCTAGTAGGTGGTGGATCCCTCCAATAGGGGGTTTGCATTGTCTGTCTCTCTTTTTGTGATATTAGCAACAGCTCATATGCAATACCTAGATCCATTAATTCATTAGGGGTTATGAAATGTTGATATTTTAATTTTATCATGTATTCTTCAATTATTAAAGAGAACTATCCCTTCATCTACCATTTATTTGCCCAGGAATTTGGTTACATAGAAAATGCAAAACAAATGCTCAATTCCTTCCTTTGTTAATCAACTTTCAAAATACTCCATCCTCTAATAATGACCAATTTTTTTTAATGTATACTAAGAACTCATGGATTTAAACATACTTGATGTATTTAAATCTATTGAAGTTATTATCCTTATCGATGCTCAAATTGTCCCATGTTTGTCCAGAGGAAGACTTTCAAGTTGTCTCCTGAGTCTTTTTAGGCAAACCTAGTAAGTCTTTGATACTTTCCTTCATATCTGCCCTAATAAAATATTGAGGATTATCTTGTATATATCTGCCCCAGACCGAGAATCACCCATATCTTCAAGGAATTCTTATTCCTTGCAGTAGGAAACAATATAGTTGACAGAATAGTATTCCATATTTTCTCTCCCTTTCCCTATATGTAGCTATGCCTGTATATATATATATACATTTGAAAGTTGCAAAATCTTGGCACTTCATTAAGTATTTTAGCACACGTGTTCTAAAAACAATAACCAAAAGCATAATACCGCTATTACAAGAAAATTAGTTATTCCTGTATAATAACATTTAATATTTAGCCTATATTTAAATTTCTCGCGTTCTCCAAAAATTTTTTTTTATAACTGTTTTCTTTTGACCAGAACCAGGATCCATCTAGGTTTGCACACTGTATTTGGTTATATCTGTTTAGTCCCTTATAATCTAAAATAGTCTCATTCCTTTTTGTTTTCATGTTATAACTCTCTCAAGAGCCCAAGATAGTTGTCCTCCTAAATGTTCCACCTTTTGGATTTTTGGATTATTTAATGATGGCATTCCGTTTCAAATATTGACTTTCAAAAAAAACTTCTCACCTATTGAGCTAAAATTTTTCCTGGAGCAATACTGATTTTTTTTTATTTGTAGAAAGTACATTTGAATTATAGGAATATTGTAGTTTACTGACATGGTATTATTTGCTTTTTTTAAATTAAGTGTGGAGTATTCTAAAATCTATAATCCCTGATGCATATATAATGACTTATCTTAAGGAATACCATGGAAAGAAGACTATTCTACTTGACTATTTAGACAAGACTTTAAACCTGTGAATATTGACTTACAAAGTACCGTTTACCTGTCTATGATTGGTGCCAGAGTTCTTGGTAGATATTAAATAGGAGGTAAAGGAGAACTTACAATGTCAGAAACCAGGCTCCCCTCTGTTACCAAATTATAGCAAATATTTTAATTACAAAATGATTACTTTTAGCTAAATATTTCTTTCTTCCTTCCACAATCTCAGGAAGCTCTCCCTAATGGGTTTCCTGAGCTCCCTTTCTTTCTTATATTAAAAAAAAGGAAGAAATGATTTTAGTTTAGCTTACTAAGCTCCATAGTAAGGCCATATATTTGCATTTTTTCAATATCTCTTAAAGCATTTTTTCCCCCAATCATTCCTGGTTAAGAATTACCCAAGAAACTTCTTAAACTTCCAGATTACTGGTATCTACCCCATGGGAGGGACGGGAAAGGGCTATTTTGAATAAGTTCCCTAGGTGATGTCTATAGGGAAGTCTGAGAAATATTGCCGTAAGGACAGTGTCCCTCCAAATAATAATAATAATCATCGTCATCATCTTTATCATCATCATCTCTGGTATGACTCAGTTGAGTTATTGGGTTCAAAGTGATGACATTTAAGGACTTTGATATTGCCAAGTTGTTTTTCAGTAAAGGGATTACCATTTCCATTTTTATGAGAGGTTGCAACAATGTGTGGCCGACTCCATGTCGCTTCACTGCCACCAACATCAAGCACTGTGATTTCAAGAAGAATTTTCAACTTGACATACAATAGATTGTATATGATTGTTTTTTTGGTTATTGATTGAGCTTGCATGTTTTTACATATGTTGACTGATGGATTTATCTTTATCTGGGAGTTGTTACTTCATTCTTCACTTTTTCAATGAGGGTGATTTATAAGTACTCTTCACACATTTAGGAAATTACCACTTACTGATATTTGTAATAAGCGATTTAATGAAATGTCATTTGCCTTTCACTTTTTTATGGTGTCTTTTGACATACAGAAGTTTTAAAACTTTGGGTCATTCCATCCATTGATCTTTTCCATTGTGGTTTCTTCCATTGCATTTATATTAGGTTGGTGCAAAAGTAATTGTGGTTTTTGCAGTTATTTTTAACCCTTTAAACTGCAATTACTTTTACACCAACCTAATATTTCATGATTTTTATCCTTAGAATAAGGACTGCTGGACTGCACAGAATGTAAACACAGCATATGAAATAAGGCACCCTTGGTGTACCTGGTACATTCTTGATCTTGCTGGTAGAGGGATCCTTAAACTGTAATAGTGAGCATATTGCTACCTGACTGAAGGGCCTTGAATAGCTTCCCATTGCTGCAAATTTAAGTTATAAAACCCTTTCCCTCATTCTCTACAGTCCCATAAGAATAGATGCCAATTTCACCATGGATGTAAAGGATTTACTTGGAGTCTATTTAGTATTGCAATAACGGTGGGCAGAATGTCCATTCCAAGAATAGAGGAGGGGATGAGGAACCTTAAATCACTCTGGTCCAGCTCGCAGGTCAACTGCAGTCACATCTTCTCAATGACCTCCTGCAACCGGATCCCATGGGCTTCTTGGATGCATATATGGGTTTCATCAACTCCGCTGAGCTAGAAAAGTAGCTTTCCCCTCTTTCTTCCCCTACTTCCTTCTCTGTTGTGTATTCCTCTTAGGAAGAAATGCCCAAAAAGGGTCCTGATCACCAAACACTGCTCTCTCACAAAAGCCCACTGTACTCACATTGGTGAACAGTATATAGTAAAAAGAAAGCAGAAGCTCTAAGGGTTGCCCTACTAGTCCACCTCCCATCCTTTTGACATCTGATTAAGTATATGACTCTCCTTGGCCTTTGTGTTACAGAAAATTCTGAAGAGCACTACTACTGACTGATGCAGAAAGAGAGACATTCTTAGGCATAGAAGACTCTTTAACACTTTTATAGACTTTTCTGAAATAGTTAGAAATGCTCATTTCTGGCCAACCCCAATTGGAATCATATATAGTAAAGACTGAGGAGACAGTGCCTCCTGAACCTCTCCTTGAATGGCTATGAGGGCATGTTTCATTAAATTCTGTAAGTAACACAGCTTCAAGTGAAAGTGAATTTCTCTTGTCATAACTATGGATTTCATTTCATCAGCTACTTCTAATTATAGACAGTTTGTTAAAATAGATTTGAGTTTAAATAATGCAGTAGTCTAAGTATTCTATAAGGCTATGATTTACCTACATGTGTTATATATATTTTATAAGGATATTCAACCAGCAGACACACTGGCAGAGTAGCCAACCTTTTTAAACATGTTGAATTTCTGAATAAATTAAATTAAATCCAATCTATTTGCAGAATTTCCTAAAATCACAGGACATTAAGGACTAACAGCAACTGTGCCAGAGATTTACGGTTATTAGCTAGAAAGTCCAATTCAAACAGCAAGTAACAGCCGACCTCTTCATACCTCAGGGGTTAGAAGCATGTTTCTCCTGAGCTGAAGTGGGAGAGGTTCATTGAATAATCCAAGTTACCATACCGAATGTACAGTGATTCCTTTTATGATAAGGGCTTCACTTCTCCTGGGTCATCCCAAAGAGGCTTTCTCATGTACCTCAGCCATTCTTGTACTTTGCAGTCAGGAAATTTCCAGAAAGTTTTAAGACTGAATTGCAAAAGACCTATGAGCAAATGGAACTGAATACATTTTTAAAGCCATAGTTTCATGTCTTAGTCAAAACAGGATTATTAAGTGGTTATTTTAAATTCAGTTTTATTTGCAACTTTAAGCATAACAACTTTAAAACTGAAAGAAGTATTTATTTCCTATTAGTAAAAGTGAATTTTGAGAAAAGAAAAAGAAGTAAATATGCCATATATTAACTATATTTATCGCTGGGTGATATATTGGTTTTTCATCTTTATATCTTTTTGTATTCTCAAATTTTCTGTAATACACGTGAATTACCATAAAATCATTATAGAAAATAGATTATTAAAGGAAAAAGAAGATGATTTTCATTGTGCCTCTCTTAAGACTTGTTTACTTCAGCCTTTAAACCCACACGCAGGGATTAAATCTAACTCAGTGTTCTCTTAGGCACCTAGTATAGTACATGTTGGAATCTAATTAAAATTTACCTCATTTAAAAAACAAAACCAAAAACTTTGTTCTTTCATGACCTCTTTTCTTTGCTATGCATCAATGTCTTCCACGTCTATGTATATACCTAAGATAGGTAAACACAGACAGATATCCCTTCATACATTCTATGATATGAAATCATCACAACAGAAATCTGAATTAATTATAAAGCCCACTATAACATACCAAAGATATAAAATGTGGCTCTTCCCTTTTTTGCATTTGCTCAGTAAAATCCTGTCAAGCCTCCGATTTATTTTACTACATGGTGTGTGTGTGTCTGTGTGTGTGTGTGTGTGTGTGTGTGTCTGTGTTTGGATCACATATTTCATCCTCATAAATCCACCAGTAGTTTACAATTTTAAAAACCTTTTCAGTGAATAGAGGGCACAATGATTGTTTTATGACATCTAGAAAAGTCCTTAGAGGACTATGTTCTTAAGAGAATACTTTTGGCAAAATATTAACACAGGACACTTCATTTTAAACCAAGTTGTGTTGTAAACATCTCTTAAACAACTTTAAAAATATTATTTTAAATAAAACAAAGTTGTTTTTACTTTTAACAGGTTATTTAATGCCTGTGCTTCGGTTTCTTCAGCAACAAAGTGGAAGTAACAAAAATGGATCTACCTATTACTTCAATATCTGTGAAGGTAATTTAGGACAATAAGAAATAGATACAAAACTCTTTGGAAAAAATATCATTTATTATTATCATCATTTATAAAACTGGAAAGAAACTTAGAGATTTTTCCAGTCCCCAGGTTTAGATGAGAAAACTGAGATATTAAAAGATGAAATGACTTGCTTAATTTCAGATGACTCCCAGGCAAATATAAGCCAACTTATGAAAGAACTAATGGAAATCGAGTCTTTTGTTTTTTTGTTTTTCGTTTTTTTAAATAAAATCATTTGTGAAATGTACTAAGGGAACATACTGTATATCTTTAGCAAACCAAAACAGAAATTGGCCTCAGATTTGTTGATACCAAATTTAAAAACTGTGTGGTAATACCTTCATAATCCTAAAAAAGTTATTTTTACTAGAATCCTATAGCAGTCAACTGATCAATCAAATGTGAGAAATAAATACAGATATTTTAGATACACAAGATCACAGAAAAATACTTTTCATTCAACATTTCTTAAGAAGGCATACTTCAGAGAAATGAGGATATGATGTAATATAATGGTATTTTGAAATATATTATTATACTTAAATATTTGAGTATAAAAATACAGTGAAAAAGTGGGCAGAGAGAAACTATAAGGAAAAAGAGGCTCAATGAGAAAGAAAACATTCATAGCCCACTTTCTTTTGTAGTGATCAAGAAGGAAATAGATGAGAATAAACTTTGTTAGGTTGTCAAATCAGATTCTCAAGGAACAGAAATCTTACCTAGTATCGAACTTTAGTTTTAATTCAAAGAATATCAATAACTGTGAGACACAGAAGTCTGGGACCATGAAGAAAGCTACCCAGTTTCTTCCCTACAACCTTGGACATACCCTGACCCAGATTTAACACATGAGGTCTAAGGTAATGCATCACCTACTTAAAGGGCGCCCTTTCAGTCATGAAATGTCTCCTTTTTATACTCGTATTCTGATCATGACATAGCTGATACTAACGTTTTCCAACAGGACATGGTTTATAAATCTATAAACTTCGAGTTTTCCATGAAAATGGGTTACTTATTGTTTCCTCTCCTGCCTTTTCCTTCTCCACCACAGTGTCCTTAGGGTAGAAAAGATGGCATACAAACAGCTGCTCACCTATTTCTTCCATAGTTGTCATAATAATGTAAGCAATATTTGTTGATCTTCCAACTTTTAGAAACAATCAAAAACAAATTATAAGATATTTAATTATGGTTAATGAATGCAATGTAATGTTATCAATCTTGGCATATAAAAGAGGACAAATATTTGAATTAGAATGGAAGATAAAAGCTGAAAGAAATGTTAGAGATGCTAATATCTTCACCTTCAAAGTATAGAATCAAGAAATATTGCCTATAATTGACTAAATAAGAAATGAATATATAAGCATATTACTTAAAATTATAGAGACAATGAGTAGAGGAACTTAAGTTTTAGTATAATTACATTGAATGAGAAGTATGCCATTACTGGTAAATGAGCTAAGACTAAACAGATGATGTCTAAAATTAATAAACTAAAGCACATACATATAATAGTGTTTTGAGATATGGATGTAGATGTCAGAAGACATAGTTAAAGAAATTTAAAAGGTGTCCTCTTTTTCAAACGGCATTGAAGCTCAGAAGACATATGCTTTTTCTTATAATCCACCTATACTTTATGATCTTTTTGAACCACGGGTACAATTTATTTTTGTACTACCTTGATATTTTTAATGACTAAAATAAAGACAAAAATGTTCCATTCTGATAATGCTGGTGTTCACATCGGTGCCAGAGCATTAAAAAGGAAGCATAATTGGCTAAGACCAGTTCCAAAACTATAGATGTAATCAGGAAGATTTCCCCAAAGAAATGAACATCAGGGTTAAAAGACAATGCTCTATAGACCCCCGGTATCCCTTCCAACACTGTGACTCCTGGATCAGAGATGACTATTGTCCCCCAACATTCAGTGTTCATTCTTTTAAGAAGAGTGCTATTGAGTTTTATAAAGGTACATGCCACTCAGCTACAGAGCACATTTCCCATTACCCCTTGCTACTAGGTATAGCTGTGTGATTTAGTTCTGTTGGGGAGATAGGAACAGAATTGGTGTTTGTCACTTCCAGACTGTGCCCTTAAAAGAAACAGTCTTTCTTTGTTCTTTCTATCTTCCCTCTGCAAGAATTGGATCCAGAGATTGAAGCCATTATTTTGATGATGACAAATACTCTACTATGGCTTAGACTACCTAACTCTACTTTTATATGTGAGAGAGAAACACACTTTTAAATTGTTTAAGCTACTGTGTATTTGTGCCTTCCTTATAGAAGCTTAGGCTGTGAGTATATTCTAACTAATGGCTCTTGCCTTCTCTGCCAGCCTTACAGTTCATTCAATTTGTTAGGTTTTTCTTTCCTGAATTAATTAATTACTCTGTCTAGTGACAAGTTCTGCTCGTCTATTAATAGAGCCACACATAATTCTGTCAGTATCCATAGATTTACTTTTAGTTTCAAATACATGCATTGTTTTGTAGGTTTCCATTTAAATTTTGGTCAAGTGTTTTGCCTGATTTCTTTACTCGTTAAAAGCATCATGCCTTTGACAAAACACATTTTTTTAATTAGAAATTGAATGTACTTTAAACATGGTAAAGAAAAAGCTTCACATTTTAAAACTTTTTCAAACTGAATTGCATTGCCCACCTACGTAACATGTAAAGTATTCCTTGTCTTTACCTGGTTTTTCTTTTTCCATTCAAATACACTAGAAAAAAATTATTGGAGGCTGAATTAGTTTCCTAAGGTACATAGGCCTCGATTTAGATTTATTATTAAGGTTCTAACTTGCCACTTCCCCTTGATCATTAATAATAAGAGATTCTGGCTTTTCTGACTATAAGTATTTACACGAGTGGTAAACTACCACTGATGTGATATTTATTCTTATTTAAATTTGATTGATAGAGGTTTCTACCTTATTTTGTGGTTGTTGCCCTTGGTTACAGACTTGCCACCTATCAACTGAGTTTTTCTCCTTAGTTTAACTAGTTTTGTTACTAATAAATTAAATAAAATTAGAGGATTTCCAAATCTTGAGTCTTCTCTTAAATATACAGATCTAACCTCCTTTGTAAGTCTCATGGCATTTGCCAAGATATCAGTTAAGATACCTTTGATTGAAAGGCATAGAATGTCTACCTGAAAATGACTCAGGCATTAAGTATTTATTACCACCTCACATAACAATGATATTGAGTTAGACAGTTCCAAGGTTGATTTTGTGGATCTATTATATCTTCTAATACCCAGAAACTTCCTATCCTTCCACTCTGCCATCTTCAAGAACTTGTTGATACCTCCTCAGTGTTACAGATGGATGCATCAGCTCCAAGTATTACATCTTCACGCAAAGCATATGCACAATCAAGAAGGGAAAGCAGGGGCTTCCATTCATAGGCCTTACCTTTCTCCTTTATCAAGGAGGAATATTTTTCCAAAAGTCCCCAGCCTAATTCCCTTCATTTGTCATTGGCCCATGCTAGTTCACATGGTCTCCTTAGTTGGAAGAAAAGTAGGAAAGTACATACCTGGTATTTTCAGCCTCTCTCCTAGTTGTTGTATTTGGCCAATAAGAGAAGACAGATGGCTTTGTGTGTGTAACCATCAGTGTCAGCTATAATAAAGGAATAAATCTCGTACGAAGGAGATTCAGGAGGGTGACAAAGAACAGGTGCTTTTTTACAGCTTTTTTCCAACCTGTCTCAGGACCTAAGCTATATGAATTAAAGAAATGGATTTTTCCCTCATTTATAAAATTACAAAGCAGAGCATATCATTTCATTGTTCTATTTTATGTAACTAGTTACAGAAAATTCCTAACGCAACCTGAATGCATGGTTTCAATTTTTGATACTTTAACTTTCATGTGGGTAAAGAAAATGATTGCTGATTTGGAGGATGTTAAAGATAGGACTATACTGTTTTTCATTTTTTGCTGTGTGCCATAGTTCTTCTGGTATTCGAAATTCTATTAAATTACAACTTGCTGTATGTAGTTTTAGAATCCATGAGCCTTTGTTAAAGAATTTAATCTATATATCACCAATTCTATTCAAATGCAAAGGGAATAAATCACAATGCTACATAAGTATAGCCTTTTTTTCTCCCCTCCTATCATGTTCTAAGTTGGAGCAAATAGTACACATTTTTTTCAGCCACTCATATACTGAATCCAAGAAGAAAAAACCAGCTAACCGAGGAAACATATTAGTTAATACATCTACAAATGCCAACCCAGGTCAGTGTCTAATTACACTGTTACATTTACTTGGAATAGTGCTTACTTTGTAGTAGGAAAGGGTATAAAATAAAGGGGAAAGTGACACATAAAAAACGAATTATGAAAAGAAGCTCTAGCTTACAAAGTGTTATATCCATCATCTGGAACGTAGTGTTTCTGCAGTAAAGCTGTTGTTGGACTCAGGTGTTACCAGAATACAGGATGAGGGTAGAGTTTAAAGTTAGAGACTGAAGGGAACGCAACCTTTTCCCTAAATGCAGCCACAGAAGCTGGAATGGCTGTTCTTGAGAACAACATGTCCACGAGAAAACAGCCTTAGCAAACCTTCATCCCAACAGCAGCTGGTAGGCAGCGGGGCTTTATTCCTGGTAGACCACAAAAAGCTACTGATCCTTGTAGAAAACGCCGAGGAGCATTCTAATTCAACTCATCGAGCTTAAATTTTAAGCATTTTTTTCCCTCTCTGAGCAGCAGGAACAGATGAACTCTCAAGAAATAAAGATCTCATTTTCATGGAAATCATCTCCCAAGAACAAGAGAGAAAAAAAATAAAGAAAATGTATGAGGTAGACTTGGGATTGCTGTAAAAGACAACAGGTGTCAGAGTTTTCCATGAGGACTTAACTATTCCTCAAGGTATATTTTAATGACTTGCTAACAGTTAACACAGTTTATTTCCCCTTTACAGTAAACGAAATTCTAGTAACCAAGTGCAATACAATCAGCTCAGAAAAACAAAGTTTAGCTATAAAACTACCATAAAAGCAAGACTGCTCCATATCTGAGGTGAACATGTTACAACACGCATGACACTGAGTAGGGACAAAGGTATGTAGTTCTCAGTAACTGGGCTGACTTTCTAAGTACCAATATGACAGACCCATATTTCTGATCAAATAATAAATGCTCAACAGAACGCCTGAGTCTCAATCTATGGCACATCAAAAGCACTATGGAGCTCTTTGAAATGTGCACACCAAGTCCCCATACCCAGGACTATTGATTCATTAGGTCTGAGTGCAGCCCCAGGCACCTGTGTATTGAAAATGCTGTAAGGGTGTCATGCAGGGTCTCAGCTCCCACTCCCCGCACAAGAACGCAGGCTATGGTGAGGCCAACAAGGAACAACAAGGGACCCATGGATAGGGGGTTCATACCACTATCTCGATGGCGGCTGGTCAAGACACAAAAGGAAACATCTGTCAGTACCCCAATGAGGGGTCTTCCTGCACCCCAGTCTCGCTGGTGGCTGAGTGAGACACAGGAAGTAGGATCAACATGATCTGCAATGTAATCTGCTTGCTAACCACATTTGTTAAGCTGCAATCCGCCATCTGCTTCTCTGCCAACCCAGCAACCAACCAACCCCTTGCTAACTGCAATCTGCCATCTGCTTCTTTGCCAACCAACCCACCAACCCCCCACTGTAGCCACGGCAGTTATATTAGTGGCCAATGGCTAACTGGTAACAGCTGATGGCCACCAAGCCACAGTGGATGGCCATCTGATTACAACTGATGGCCATCTAATAACTGAGCCAGCACCTCTCCACGTGAGGCTGAGACACTGAAAACTGTAACTCTGGGACTCTGTCCCCCAAAGGTGATCTGGTGAGTGCCAAAGTTTGCAAATCACTGAAATACCCACTAATTTAACACAGAGCTGTCAGAGTAGTCTACATTACAATCTCAAATATGGAATTGACATGAAAATTTGATATAAAACAGAAGACACTCATAAGCTCTTTGAACTTAACTACTTATTGTATTTCCCTGTCTTTTCCAACCCCCTGTCTCATTAATCTACAGGTTCCACAAAGACAGAGATTGTATTGTGTCCACCTTTGCACTGCCAACAACAAACTCATGCTGGAACATGCTAAGCATTTTACCAATGCTTGTCAAACAACTAAAGAATGAATACTGAATACATTGAATGCCCATATATTCTTTTTAGTGTTTTCAAGGAAATGACTGAGATACAAATTTGATGTACCAAATAGTCAATCCCTAACTTTTATTGACAAACTCAGAAAGGCAACAAAGATGGAAGACTTAACACGAAAACAACAATATTTTAACCTTTCATGATCACAGATTTTGGGGCAACTTTAATGAAGTGTTCCTAAAATGGATGTTTCCAGATCTGGAAGCCCTAAATGGAACTGTCCACAAGAGTTGTGTTAAATATATTCAAGTGTACTCTGTTCATGTGGAGTATTTGTAGCTTAGAAGGGTGAATGGATTCACCTGTGTCTTATTACTGTAATAAGCATCATCTTTGCTTCATAGAACCCAGAAGTTATATAAGCATAGCTTTGGAGACTTCCTAAAGTCTTCTGGGCCTCTTTCTTCCCATACTCATGGTAACTATGCATTCTATGGAGAATTTTTAGACTCTTACAAAGAGTTTGCCAGAATATATAGTAACTGGAATATGTGTGTGAAGGCCAACAAATTGGACCTTCATATATGTTACATTTGTTTCCTTGAGAATCTAGCAAATGTTATAGGATCTGTGATGGGGCAAAATGGACTTACATGCAAAACCTATCGTTCAATTCCAGAAGGTTCACAGACATCCTGAAGTCCATCCACAAATTTTCTAAGGATCCTTGAAACCTAGGTTGAAAAACAATGAAGATGAATGATTGAGCAAAACCTATGTAGCCTACCTATGCCAAAGTATACAGTAAACATAGACAGATATTTTAAATACATATACACAGGTCACTGCCACCATTATTTCTAAGTCATCTCTCTTCTCTACTCACTCACCACAAAACCTTGGTCAATTTCTATGGTTAAAACTTCAGGCTCCCTTTTCATGCATTCCTTCTAAGTTCCTTCCTTCCCACATGACCTAAAACAAGGAGAAGCTTGGCACCTCATTCACCACATTTCCTACCCATATGCATTTAATCTAGTGTATGCAACATGACTGCCAGAAGACTCAGTCACAGTGTTAATTAATCAGAGCAACCATTCTTAGAGCTGAATTACAGCCAGCAACCTGAATATTTTCCCAGGATTTGTACACAGCTCTAGGTTACTCATTGCATAGGAAAAAAAAAAAGCTTTCAGAATTAAATTTTCTTCCATCTGTAATCCATTTTCAATATTTGTGTTTCCATAATTGAAAATATTTTACCCTTTTAACATTTGTGGCACAATCATGGAGGTATTCAGCGGTGCCTCAGTATCCTCTTCTCCTTCAGCCAGTAATCGCAGCAGCAGAGCAGTTAGTGGAGTCAAGTGCTGTGGAGAGTCACGGGGGAGCTTCACCTCCAGTGTGACTGATATCAGGCACTGAAAAAGCAGATACCACCATTTAAACTCAGTGTGAGTCCATTAAACTCATCTACTTTATGAGGTTCATTCCTGCAGTGACTGAAAAATGAAACATTCATTTTTTTAGGACAATGATAAACTTTTTTCAAGTTCCCAGGGCAATATTTATTGCACCAAAACAAGTCATTTTACAATGTAGCAATTTTAATCGTCCCAAAGTTTCACATATGGGAAAAACTTTTACACATTTTCTCCTGTTGGTCTGACAATAAAACACCGCATCAGTGAAAACCTCTTCCTAAGTTCCAATCTCTGTAAATGTGACTAAAAGTTAAAGCTACATTGCAAATTGCTTTATGAGACAGTTAAGTGAAGTTTAATTAGCCATCACTAACTTCCCCATGATACACATTAACATCATACACACACACACATACACACACACACACACACACACACACACACACACACACACACAGAGTTGTCTTGTTACGGTAATTAGCATCTTTAGCACTTTGCTTCATATAACCCGGAAGTGATACCAGCATAGCTTTTGTCCCTTCCTAAAGCCTTCTGGCTCTCTTTCTTCCCACATCCCTGGGAAGAGAGAGAGAGAGATCCTCAAATATTTCTGAATACTATATTTAAAAGTATATTTTTTAAATATGCAGAGCTAATAAAGAATAGGGACTAGTATTTTATTTTAAATGTTATTTATTTATTCATGTTATTCTAAAATAAACTAGTTCATTTTAGAACATAGAAGAGCTTCATTTTTAATGGCTTCATAACATCCCATAATATGTGTGTACCGTTATATATTTAACTAGTCTTCTCCAACTGATGGACCATTAGATTAGTTTCAGTATTTGGCTACTATTAATAATATTACATGAAATTTTCTTGATTATTCTTGAGCATGTTTTTATACACAGGTGTAGGCATATACATTAGATAAATTCCTAGATATGGAATTGTTAGGTTAAAAGGAATGTAATTTTAATTTTTATTTTAATAGCTATTCCAAAATTGTCCTTAAGACAGAATACAGCAATTTATACTTCCAGAAATAATGCATGAGAGTGTTTATTTCTTTATTTCTTATACTCAGTGTATTCTCAAACTTATTTTGGTGTTTGTCAGTATGTCAGGTGAAAAAATGAAATTTTTGGAGAGCTTTAATTAACATTCCTCTCCTTAAATATGAGCTAGAGCACCTTTAACTTCATATATGCATATTTTTATTGATTTGAGGAGCTTTTGCATATTCTAAAAACTGGCCTTTAGCTTTTAAATCTGTTCCAATTTTTTCTCCTTCATAATTCGTATTTTCATTTGGTTTATGTTGTTATTTTTCTTTTTTCTTTTTTTAACCAGAAAGAGGTTATTGTTTCTGTATTTAAAATTAAATTATTTTCTTATATGGCCTCCAGATTTTTTGTCTTGCCTAAAAGGGTATTTTCATTTGGATATTAAAACCAAAACCAAAAATGAAATTCCTTTTCTGTATGTTCTTCTGAAAGGTGAGGATGTCTTTTTATCTAGATAAACAGTGTTTTAATAGCAAAATGTTTAATTTACTTTAATCATTAGTATTTAATGAGTTTCTTTCATAGAAGTGGTAGAGCTAGATAAAACCAAATTGTAACTCTTTAATATAATTCTTCATAAGACTGAGTTCAAATTAAACTTTTACAATGGAACAATAAATTGACCCAAGCCCCACTGACAAATGTCATGTTCATTTCCCATTAGTAATGGGAATTTTTTGGAGATATTTCAATAAAGAACCATAGGGAAGAGTTCAAGTTTTATATCTAAATCCACAAAAATGAATATTCTTTCTGGACTTTTCATAGTAAACTTTTCCTGTAATCACCAACTGAATGATAAAAATACATTCAAATATCTGAATTAACTCATTCAACAAAGTTTTATTGAGCAGCTATTATGTAGCAGGCTTCTTTCTAGACATTTGGGATACAAAAATGAATAAAAAAGGTCAAGATTACTATCCTCGTGGAATCAGGAACAAAGGTACTAATGAAAATTTACATTCATTAACCTGGGCTCCGAAGATCACTTGTATGAAGAGAAATAAATATAAGACGATTGTATTTTCAAGCAATTAAGAAAGAATCTCCCTTCTCAAGTGAGATTCTTTCATATTCCTAAAATACTAAATTCCCCATAGATTTCCTTAGATGCCTATCTGTGATGAATCTTAGAGAGCGTTCGTAGATTTAAAGAATATAATAGATGTTGAGAAGGGTGAATCTTTTTAGATCTTTTCTAATTTAAGATTTTGAGAACTGTTTATAGAAAAATCGAAATTCGGTAATAAGCATTTTACTCCTGTTTTGAAAATATGAAAGCAACTTGCATGTAAAATAGAAATAAGAAATAAATCTGTGGTACTGCCCTCGGCACAGTGCTAGACACACAGAGCTACTCTGTCTATATGTAGAAATCACTCAGTTGAGCACAGGAAATAAAGCCGTATTTCCCATTCAAACTCAAGACAGAATTCTTTGATCAAGTGACCCACATCTCTAGAGAACAGCTTCTTACAGCCCTATTTAGGCCCTGGTGTGGATTTGCAAATTAACTGAAAAGACCATTAGAAAACATTTCTGTTTAAAGTGCTAAATGGGCTGCAACTTTCCAAACTAACTGGCCTGCCAAATTGTGATTTAAAGTGAAATTGGCATGAGCAGACATTTCCACATCAGCCTGTAGCACATCTGGTCCAGACCAAACAAACAGAAGATTTATTCTGTCAGGGAGATCATTTAGCATTCCTTTTCATGCTTCAGAAGGAGCCTGTACCTGTCACTCACCAAAGCACTCGGCTTTTGGTGGCTAGGCTCTGTTGCTCTCCCTGACTAGCCTTGATCTAATACTTCTAAGGAGGCTCATGTGCACCGCTCCACCTGGGAGCCCAGTACCCATGCCAAGTTCATTTCCATAGTCTTATAGAAACCTCCTGGAGGATTTCAAACATCTGCTCATAAGTAAAGAAACATTGTCTTGAGCTCTAACAATAATATAAAGGGTAACTGAACCTTCTTTGGCAAATAAAGCAGAGCTGATAAATGATCTTATTTCACAGGACTGGGGGCAAGTTTTCTGTGTCTTTCTGAATTCAAATCTTTAAAATGAATATCATCAATCATGGGAAAAATTGAACGTATCCAGAGTTTTACCATTAACTTAACTGGTATATAGTCAGGACTATAAAATAGGGTTAAGAAAAACTATGTGATTTTGCTGAAATTAAATGAACATATTTACAAAACTGTGTCATTCTCTCTCTCTCTCTCTCTCTCTCTCTCTCTCTCTCTCTCTCTCTCTCTCTCTCTCTCTCTCTCTGACTGTAGCTTCACAGCCAAGTATAACACTGTTTATGCATGAGCCCCATAGCCACTTGCTCCTCTAGAACATTAATTCGCTCTTGTTGGGTCAGCAACCCCAGGGGAATCACTCTGGCTTGTACCATCAGAAATATTATACTATTCTTTCTTTCCACCTCTGGAGTACTGTTCATACTCAGGAGGGAGAGATGTACCACCACTGAGATTTCCCACATTTCCTTACGATGTTACTCTATGTGAATATGAAAGATTCAATTTAAACAAAAACTGGAAAGGGAATAGATAGATGTTTTTGTTTGTTAATATACATGTTCTAATTTCTAGCAAAAATTTACCTCTGCTTCTTCTTTTAAGAAATAAATCGATGCGGTAAAATGTCCCCCAATATCTTAATTGTAACATAATTATTATAAATTCCTTGTGGTTCTTTTGTCCTTGAGGAACTCATTTAATTCATAAACACGATTACTTTGCTTTTCTACTGACATGTGAATCTAGGTCTAGGCAAACATAGGAAAAGTTTATCATATAAATATACAAAAGGTTTGCCTTACTTAAAACGTAACAAAAACATATTGTTTTAAGCTGGAGCCTTCTGAGGCCATTTTAAAAGTACATGTCAGAGAAAGTACATCCTTTGTGCAAATATTTTCATCCTATTGGTTTGTAACAGTACCAAAACCTTAGGAAGAGTGAGTCACATCCACACTGTTTTATATACACTGTCCCTCCTACTGAGTCATGAATATACATGAGACCATGAGTAATGCATTGTTAATACTCAGCATGGTCTATGGAACTCAGAAAATGGTCTCAAATTCACACTGAACCATCTTAAATAGGTTAAATTCTAGATTCCGCATTTGCCAATAAAAAATGTATATCTGTATCAAAATCCAGCTTCTTCTGAGGAAAACAACAAAATCAGTCTTCCATAACAACAGAACTAGTTTCAACCAATCTTGAAACGTATCCTGATATGAAACGCTGGTAAATTCTTCATATATCTGAACATTTTATCTTCTTGGAAAATTTCAAGTGGGCGGGGGGATAGGTACATAATGAATACAATCATATTCAATACCTAAATAATTCACTATGGTTAGATTTATTTGTATTCTTATTCGAAAATATGAAATTAACATTAAAAATAGTATGTTTGTATATTTTCATTTCAAAAAGAGTAATATCATATAGAGAACAAAGGTTTCATCTTCCGTAGTGAATCTAGAGAACAAAATAAGAGATAACACTTTTGATTAAGAAGAGCTATTATCATAAGTAATAAACATTCAAAGGGACCCTACTTATGAATAAAAGGAATTCGAAAGTTACTTTATTTTTCTAGTTTTTATTCTTTTAAAGGATTCATTTAAAGTCAGAGAAGGTGACTTTGTTTTAATAGAGCATTGCATTGGTTAATGATTTGAAGTGGAAAAGAAGTAAATCTACTTATAAAATATAGAAATTCAATTCATGTAAAAATCATGTACAACTCATAAACTATGTGACAATGAGATCATTAAATGTAATTTGAACATTGGGATTATCTAACCAGGTATAACTAATTAATTACATCAATATCTAAGGAACAAAGAACCAAGGAAAAGTAACCAGTTTTGATAATAAAAATAATAGGTGATGCATACAGACGAAAAAATATGAACAAAATATGGTCAGAATATATGAGAAGAAACTATACTTGAATGCAAATTCAATGTCATTGAACAGGAATTCTCATAATAGGGTACTCTGAAACTTTTAACAACATACTTGTAGATTTATTGTGTTACCAGATATTTTGCATATTTTGTACGCATCCAGTTATCTACAAAGCTACTATTTTTCATAAAAGTAATTCACTCCATAGTAATGCAAATAATTTTATCATAAATTTTTTTAAACGTTCAGTGCACTGCAACTCAATCACTGATTTATGATATTCTCGGTTTTCTAATAAAATCTGCTCCTACAAGTCAAAATCATAATCTTTTTCAAAATGACTAGAAACTTGTTTAGGATAAGGTTTAAAAAAATGACAGGGAGTTTGACTGTTTAACTAAACCACACCACATTTTTTTCAATGTCTAGGAGATTAAGACTATAGAAAACTACTTTGGATTGAGGAAGAAAACGTTTCATCAATAACTCTATACACAGTTTTTTGTTGTTGTTGTTGTTGGTTTGTTTGATTGGGTTTTTTTGAGAATCTTCTTCTTATAGAGTCACATAATAGATACTTTGGCACATCCAAAGGTCTGGAGAAAGTATGGATTAGCAACACGACTACAAGTGTCTGACCAAATGCTTTATACGCCACATAGTGATACCAAGAAACTAAAACAAATTAAAATTCAATAAAATGTAATGTTATTACATTGTTCAATAAAATATAATAGTATTTGTTTATTAAAACCCAAATGTATGAGAAAATGAATACTTGAAGATAAATTTCATTGAGCATGAATTCTCAGAATGGAGTACTTTGGAACTTTTCAGTGCATCCTTATAGACTTATTGCATTATATTGGGTTTAGGGTTCTAAATTTTTAACACATTCCATTTACATCTAATTATCACAAAGTCAATCCTCATTTTTTTGCAGATCACATATTTATAAACTTCCTTACTTGCTAAAATTTATGTGTAAGCCCCAAATCAATCAATACTTGTGGCTGCTCTCATTGTCATTTGTGAACGAGTACACAGTGACAAAAATTTTGAATGTTCCAACTCACTCATTCCCAGTCTACCTTCTTATATCAGCTCTCATCCTGTAAATAAATGTCCTGTTCATAGTGTATTTACTGCCATGTTTTTTGCACTTTCATGCTTTCTGTTAGGGATTTCATTGTTTAAAATGGCCCTCAACCCTAACACTGAGTAGCTATCTAGTGTTTCTAAGTACTAGAAGGCTGTGATGTAAGTGCCTTATGAAGAAAAGAGTTCATTAGATGAGCTTCATTCAGACATGAGTTATACCACCATTGGCCATATTCAATTTTAATTAATCAATAATATATATCAAATAAATGCATTTAAACAGTAACACACATAAAACAAGATTACATATTGATCAGTTAACAAAAATGTGACCAGAGTCTCACAGGAACCTAAACCTATATTTCCCCTAGGAGCAATGGCTCAGTATGTGCTAATTCAGTGGTTGTGGTGATTTCATAGAACATAACTACTGCTGATAATGAGATTTGATTGTGTATTTATACCGGGGGTGCCAAAAAAATGTATACATGTGGACACTTGGGTCAACGTTGCTCAAGCAGTAGTTCACCATAATCAGAAGTGTCTGGACGCTGATGGTAACCACTTTGAGCACCTCCTGTAATTGCAGAAGTCAAAAGTGACTTGTATTCATCTTTTGTTGTCAGTATATATTGAGCATTACAATTTTAATACACTTTTTTCCTTTCTTAAAATGTGTATACATTTTTGGCACCCTCTGTGTATATGTGTGTGTGTGCGTAATCATGCATGTGTGTGTGTGTATGTTCTTTAAAATAAAACAAAAACCAGAAGTTATCAAAATCAAAAGCCTTTTAAAAGATCTACTCACAGAGAAAATATTGTAGGAAAAAAGCAAAAATAACATTGGGTTTTAATTGTGCATAATATTTTTAGCCATTGAAATTTCCATAAGGAGTTTTAGCACATGCAGTTAATTTGCATGAGAGGCAGCTGGAGCATATTGGCTTTTTCAAAGCCACTATGATTTATCAGCTCAATAATGCATGAGCTTAGACAAAGTTATACAACTGTCTATATTTTTAACAAAGTGATGGAGTAAGAAATTTGCTAAAGCAGCCATTCCAGACCCAAGTGACTAAAAGGAGGTTAGATCATTTACACAAACTGAAACACAATTCTACAGTCCTGTTTTATTTTTGGTGTCAGATATATTTTTTCCTGAAAATAATATTTTGTTTGGATAAAGTACCAGTCTGACAAACAGATAGTCTAAGACACTGAAGACATCTATTCTTATATGCTATCAGTATGATATGGAGTGAGTCAATTAAAACTCTCCACTACAGTGACCTCTCAAATTAGATTCATCGTGCATAGACAGTGTCTGAGGGTGAATAAACTATTTCTGCTTCTTCAATAAAATATAATGACATTTATTTATTAAACCCTAAATTTCACTTGATAAAAAAAAATGGCTTCTAGGAAATGTCTCTTTTTTAGAGTCAAGTTTATGTCTCTGACTGAGATTTGAGAAGAATGTAGCCAGATACAATTAACAAGTGATTGTTGTAGGTTATGGAAACCTCATGCATGGACTCTGAGGTGAAAGGCAGCAATATAGAGAATGTAGAGGAAATAATGAATTCAAAACATTGTAAATGAAAAATTAATTGATAAGACAATATGCCATTACCATTGGGATAAAAAAGAGAGATGAATTATTTGTAGATTCCAAGTTTTTTGTAGCTAGGTATCTAGAAAAATAACTGTATTTCTTTTAGAGCTGATGTAAAATTTTGAATTTTACCATTAGAATTCTTTTTAGGCATTCACAGCTATTGACTATAAATTTGAATGTCTAATATGCTAACTCAATAAGATACCAAATGTCCATCTTATTCTATGCACTTCCACCCTCTTTTCTCTGATTAAAAAATAGGAAAAGGGAAAATAAGAGATGAATTTCATATGAAACATTTGTACCTGCTCATTCTATCTGCCAGAATATCTTGGATTGGCAGGTTGAAGCCAAAAATTGGCCCCATAGCCTCTCACAGTAGGTGTGCTGATGTGGGGCCAAGAACTATGGTAAGCCTCCCACTCTATAAGTCCACTGATGTGTAAGACTAAATCAAGCATCAAGCTGTAAAGTCACACTGTTTCATTTAGGTTAATATTACTTTGAATATTAAGTCATATGACTTGCAGGTAAGCCAGAAATTAATTACTACACAGCAGCCACAAGACTAACTGGATGAACCGTCCTCCACATTTGGTTTTGGGGAGGCAATCGTACTGTCAGAGTAGAGTTGGTAGGCTATGTGTTAACTATCACCTGGTACAAACCACTCATTTTATAAATGAGAAAGCTGAGAATGTAAGTTGTACATTCGATTAGTGCAGCGTGAACCTAGGAACCACGTCCCCTAAGTCATACATTTTCAAAGTTGGATGACCTCTTTGAGAGATCAACCACGCTCTAGACCGGCAGCTCTCAAACATTTTTGTGCCTCAGAATCACCAGGAGAACTGCTGGCTCACCCCCAGACTTTCTCATTCCATCTATCTAGGATGGGACCAGAGAGTGTGTCTTTGGACAAGTTCCCCGGTGATGCTGATGCTGCTGGTCTGGAGTACACTCTCTGAGAACCACTGCTCTCGACCTTTTCATCTAATGTTCATCCCGCTCCAACAACTTTTCTCTCAGGGAAAAATGGACCTAGCCCTGAAACGCCCAATACAATGTTCCAAAAAAACCATATCATCTAGGGTATTGTGATAGGAAGAGCCTACAATCACATAGGCAGAGCAATTTTATCTACTCAGAAACCAAAGTGTACTTCACTAGGCATATATGAAATGACTGTTAAGAGCTATAGATCATCTGCTTCCCATCCCAAAGTGAAAAGTTCTTGAACTTGAAGTAAACTGTATTATTTAGATTTGTCTGGATGCAAATAAAGGTGACATTTGGCTGCCTTTTCCTCCAACTATTGAAATATTATTGGAACAATTATATAGTGGTAATATTGGTTATCCATAGTCAAGGTACGGAATTTGGCAAACAGAGATATATACACAGAAAATATCATCAAGAGGTAATAGAGGTTAGAGACTAAAGAGGGTTAACTGAGTTCCATGGGAATAGAAGATCTCAATACAAACAGCAATTGTTATATAACCACCATATGCAAAACACTGTATGTGGTGCAGAGGGAGATATTAAGAAAGACCTAGCCCTACCCTCAAGGAGTTTGTCATGACTGACGTCTTAAGGACATTAAATTAATGCTGAGTATCATATTATGTATATTACATGTGTGTATATGTGTGTAGGGTGTATATGTATTAATATATGCATACACATTGCATTGGGAAAATTTTAACAAGGTTCTCAGAATGAATATTTAAAGAATGTTCAAAAGGTACATTATTCCTAGAAAGAAACAACAGGGGCAAATTGGGCATTGTGTAGAGAAGAATTTTAAATGAAGATATCAAAGAGTACCAAATGGGGATTTGTATCTCTGAGTAAAAGGCAACAAAAATAGATTACAAACTATTGCAGACTTTATATATTATTTCGAACATTTTACAAGTCTTTATATACTTGTATATCTACATTATCAGAAATTTGATATTTGGTCATTAAAACTTTGAACTATACAATGGTCTGTTTATATATCCCAAATTTCACAGGTTCAAATCTAATCATCAATCCTGATATTTTATTTTAAAATATATCTATGGAATTATATTAAAAGCATACAGAAATAATTTCAGTCAACTTTTTAACAATTGATTTGAAATATAATGATCCAATAGAGTAAAATGACATCAAAGAATATCACATCATATGTCCTTCATTTAATAGAAATGCACTATGAATGCAAAGGTGTCTCTTGACATACATACACGAATCTCTTGGTAGTAATATAGAAACAGACATAATTTCTTCCTGAGGTTGGAATCTGCCAGGGTCTTCTCTGTCTGTCATGTAGAAGAACTGTGATGTTGAATATATTTGCAAGAGCAAGAAAGCAATTCAGCATATACAGAAAAAAATTGCAAGCCAACTGTCAAAAGGAAAAATGTGCCTTACCACCAATCACAAAAGGACATATCAGTATAACAGAATAGTATCATCTGTGAATGACAACGGTTTTAAATGTAAGATAAAATGGAACTTTGTATAAGTGTGCTGCAAGGGATTCTCTGAGCGCTAAAAGATTGGGGAGTGGGGAACAAATTGCAAGAAAGGGACTATCTTGGGGATAGTTGCTTGTCCCAATAGAGATCTTGATGAAAATTTCAACATTCACTTTTCCAGAAATAAATTTCTAATCTCTACATCTATGCTGTCCTCTCTCAACAGTTAGTCCTGAATCTTTAAATACCTTTCTGGTTTTCCACTGGAATTTCTAGCCAGCCACAAACTCAAAACAAAATTATGCACATCAGAGTACATGTATCTTTTGGGATAAATGTTTTCATATTTTTGGGGTGAATTCCCAGGACAGGAATTGCTGGGTCATATGTTAATTCTAGTCTTACTTTTTGAGGAATCTCCATGCTATTTCCATAGCATCTGTACCAATTTACATTCCCACAAATAGTGCATGAGGGTTCCTTTTTCTCCACAACCTCTCCAACACTCACTATTATTTGCCTCGTTGATGATAGCTATTCTAACAGGTGTGAGGTGATATTTCATTGCAATATTTTAAAAATACATATGTTCCCCTTAGCCTAACTGCCCAGGACTTTGATTCTGTTACTGACGCCATAATTCTAGGTAAGTTTGAGTCACCTAGTTTGAAACACAGTGGCAGATATACAATACCTAACACCTCTTACCATGTATTATTCTCTTTTCAAATAGTGTCAGTGAGCCCTGATCATTGTGGAATAGTATCTGAATTCCTTAACATGGCGTTCAGGGGCTCTTCCAACAATCTAATGTGAACATTCTTTACTTCCCCTCCCTATTATTCTACAGAAAGCTTGTACCAAAAAATCTTTCACTTTCTCCTTATACTTCATGACACCCTCCCTTATATATGCATAATTCCTTGCTTAGAGAGTTTATCACCACTCTTCTCTGAGGCTTTCTTTGTTCAATAACATAAAATGCTGAAGATACAACAAATAAAGGAAAGATGAAAAAATGCCTCATGGACTTAGTCATGAAAAGCTCATCGGTGGCCTTCGCCAGACCCATTTCAGTGGTATATTTCAGAGGGAAGAGCTAGATGGCAGGGTTAGGGAGTCAGTGGAAGACCGGAAACCAAAGCTAGTGGTACAGTTCAAGAACATCGTGACCAGCAGAAGGGAGCGAAAGTGGGTGGAAGTTAGAGCAGAGAGTAGGTTAAGGAAGGATTTTATTTTTAATTGAAAACAATTGAGCATATTTTAAAACTGATTCAGAAGAGTCAATAGGGGAGAAATTAGAGGTACAGGAATGAGGTTATGAATGGGCCAAATGCATGATAAGGTGGGAACGGACTGGAGCTAGAAAACTGGTGAGGGTCAGTCTCAGGACAACACACCTTTTTCTTTATTTCAGAAGATGAGGAAAAGATAGATGCAGACAAATATAAATTACCAGAGATGGGGGGAGAGGGAGGGGGCGGAGCAGGGAGGATGAGAGACATGCTATTTAAGGGTACATACTTACAACTAGTAGATAAATAAGTCCTGTGACCTAACACACAGTACAGTGATTATAGACAACAAAACTATGTTATCAACATCAAACTTGCTAGGAGACTACATCTTAATTGCTCCCAACACTAGAAGAAATGATAATCATGTGATTTGATAAAGGTGCTAGCTAATGCTACAATGACAATTATATTACAGCATAAATGTATCAAGTCAATATGTTGTACACCTTAAACTTACACAATGGTGTATGTCAACTCCATAAAAATCAATAAATAAAATACGGGAGGTAGAAGAAGTTAAGAAACCCTCCCCCTCCCCCCGCCCCTGGTTGCTTCTGGGTTTCTTTGTTTGTTGTTTTTAATGGTGATGGTTTGGTTTGGTAATGTTGAGAGTGAAGAAGAAGTCAGAAGGATAGGTACTCTTTGGAGAACAGGGAAGATTTCGAAATTTAGCTATGGGGAACTAGTGAGGCAGTGCTTATGAGAACCTATAGAAAACTTCTCAGGTAGGTATCAAGGGCTCAATTAGTGTCGGAGAGCAGTACTCAGAAAGATTAGCACTGCAGACGTAGAAGCAGAAGAGGCAGTCAGTAGGATTCATCTAGAACTGAATTTTTGGAATAATAAAAGAGAAAAGAGGTTGATAAATTTGGTGAGAGTGTTAGAAGCAATGGCTCCTAGGCCGAATATAATAAGAACAATAATAAATAAACAAGTAAATGACTGCAGAGAGCTAATCAAACAAACAAAGAAGTTGAGATATCAACCATAAAAAATACCAGGTATGATGAGACTAAATAACTGAGACAGCTAGAAATATTTGGCATGTTGTCAGAGCATTGGAAGTCCATAATACATTTTCAGAAATAAAAGGGTTCCAAGTCCTGAAAAGCTAAATCACTGAGTTATTATTGCCAAATCCTATTCTCCACTTTTTCACGAGGACTCAGTAACTGATTGTTCTTTTCTCTCTGAAACCTTTCTTCTATACATGGATCCCTCATACAATAAGATAAATACTTATCACATTGGATACATTCTTGGATCTTAACCAAAACCTGATTCCTCCTTGAAAATCTGAGGGGGGAACTCCATTCTCCCACAAAGCATGGACCTCAAAGTCAAGAGAAGAGATCGGTTATTGGTTTCTAGTCCTGCACCCAGACCATTATTTTCCCTCTAATGCCTCAAAATCTACCCTTCTGAGGCTTCTGTTATTCCACTACAGTAAGTCTTCACTTAATGTCATTGACAGGTTCTTGGAAACTGCAACTTTAAGCAAAACAACATGTAACAAAACCAATTTTACCATGGAATAATTGATATAAACAAGAATTAGTTTCCTATGGCATACTTCTGGTCTCAAAAACATCACCACACTTCTAAATACAGACTCTAAAACACTTCTAATATTAAACATTGAAATAAATGTGAGCTACACATACATTTAAGAAAGCTGAATAAAAACAAGGAAGATCATTCTTTTCCAACATGCTTATTCCACTTCAGGGATGCTGGTGGCTGGAGCCTGCCCCAGATGCTCAGGGCATCAGACTGGACCCCCCCGGAGAGGTCACCTTTCCATCACAGGGCCTCTTACATACACCCACACTCCCTCAGACTTGGACAATTTAGACACACAATTCACGTTAGGTGCACATTTTTGGGACATGGGAGGAAACTGGAGTCTCCAGAGAAAATCCACACAGATACGGGGAGAACATGCAAGCTTCACACAGACTGTGGCCCCAGCTGGGAACTGATGTTTTTCTTTCTCATCAAAATTATAACAAAATGATGTTGAATAAAATGACATTGTTCAAGGACACGCTATGTAGCACCTCCTTTGTCTCCTCACCCTAGTCACCCTACTCTACAATATCACTGATAATTCTGACATCTGATTTCCTCTCCATTAAAATCTAAAATCTGGAAAACATCTTGAAAGTGTTCAGCATCTGTGTCGATGCTTCTACCTACATATTAGACCCTCACTTACTTGAGCCTTCTAGTGACCCCCCTCAAAGACCACCAAATCTTGTGGGTCAAACAAAGTTGAATTGTATTAAATTTACTGTACCATGGGAAAACGCTACCCTAGTCAAGTCCTAATAACATCTCCAAAGAGGAAAGAAATGGGTTTTTGTAAGATTTGGGGGTTTGGGCTAAAGTGTTTTAAGTGGTCTTTCAAGAGGCCACTAGTTAGGACTGGGCAAAGTTTGTGACATAGTAGATTTTTATTGGTGTGTTTCAGGAAGCTAAGTGATGCCTGCACTCCAGGAGGCCCAGAGAAGGAGCCTCGACCATTGGGTTCTTGGCAGCGTGCAGGAAAGAATTCAAGCACAAACCAAAATAAAAGTAAAGCAAGGATCAGTTCATTCAAGCAAAGGAGAAGGAAGAAGAAGGCTAGTCCATAAGTAGAGCAGCAGCAGCACTCCTGATGAGGCTTACGTCTATAATGGGTGTCCCTTTAATTAGGGGCTCTACTTTCAAATATGCAGGAGGAATATTCAGGGATTTTCTGGGAAAGGGCTGAGATTTCTCAGAAGGGCTTTGTCAGCCATTTTGTGTCCTTTTATGGTTTTTCCAGTTTCTGACAATGGGTGTGTCCTTTAGCATGCTAATGAATTGCAATGAGCATTTAACGAATCATAGGGTCACTGCTAGGTGAAATCTGTTGCCATGCTGGTTTTAGCAGGTCGCAACCAGTCTTAAGCTGGCTCCCAGGCCACCCTCTGTCCATCCCACCTTGTGGTCTGGCCTTAGGGTCTGGTTAGCAGTTTCAGAAGGGCGAAGATTTCTTGTCCTGTAGCCAGCCCTGTCTCCTCAGCCTGCCTTTCATCTGCCTCAGTTGGACACAATAAATCAAGAGTCTTGAGGTAAGTCTTGATGAGCTGATTTCTGTCCTGCTAAATATGCTCTTAGTTCAAGTAAGAAACCCATTGTCCTGTTTCAACAATTGCTGTTTTCTCAAGTAAGCACAATATTTCCTTGGAGAAATTGGTATACCAGATTATCCTGAAACAAAGAGTGAAGTTAGGTATTGGTTTGCAGTCTGATCTTCCTGAATAAGAATTTTTAACAGCAAACACTTAAGGTATGTTTACACAGATGGCCTCAGTTTTCAGAGTTGAGCAAAAGGAGAAAAGATTCTGGTTGAATAATTTTCCCAGGACAAAAATCACTCCTTGTGAGGAATAAGAAATTGTATCATCAAATCTAACCTATTTTGTTCTTGACCATAAGGCAAATGGTTTCCATTACTTTGTAATTTGATCTAACAACCAAAGTCAGTTCTCTAGAAATAAAAGGAAAGCAGACTTGGTATAATTCTTCTCTGTGGCTTAAGACTCAGTTTTTAGTGATTTTGCAGACAAGCCTCCCCCTATGGAAGAAAAGCATTTCCAAGGTGAGGTTCTCGTAAGAGTTCTTCCTGTCCATCACAACTCCCCTGCCTACTCGCACTCTACAATTTTAATACAAGCCCATGCCTCAGCAAACCTGCCTTTCCTCCTTCCTTCTTTTGATTCAATTTCTTTGAAAGCTGGCATGAATCAATTCTCTAACCATCCACTTCCCTGGAGCCATTTCTCTTAGTCTTTCTCTCTTCCTTCCTCAATTGGTAAGAGATATATATTTGCCCTCTCCCTTGCACTCAACAGCCACATTTCCAAAAGTATTTCATCCTTTTGGCTTTCATAATGGAAATGTTAAATTTCCCACAGAGGACATGCCCTGGAGGGGAGTTTTGCTCACACCCTAGAAAGGATGTCAGTTAATATTTAGACACAATTAATTAACGGTAAACCCTAAGGCAAACTTTGCTGTTAGGAAAATCAGACCATATCCCCGATTCAATGAAGGGCTGCTTCCCTGACCAAGTCAGCAGATGTTCTTTTATGAGCAAAGACTGACATCACATGCTTGGTGGATGGGGACACAGATTAATTAAGAATATTTAAAATTTATGGCCAAAACAGCATCAGACTTTCTGAAGTTGTCCAAGTTTCCCTAGCTCGTGAATTTCTCTTCATACTGTTTCTCCGTTGCACCACAACCCAGATTTCAGTTCCTGATTTCTAGAAAGTTCTTTGAGTCACAGTGAGGTCTTCTCAAACCTTCCCTACATTATTTAGTCTACAGTGATTTGAGATTTTTATGGCCCCCTATTCATTGAAAATTTGTCAAAGAATAGTCACGTTCATGTGTTTACCTCAGTAAGCAAAGGAGGCTGGATATGATTGAAACTAAGGCTTGAAGGTTTTATCTTGACATTGTAAATATCAGGAAAATATGCACAAGGTAAAACATACTTTTTACAAGGTAGTAACTGGAATTTACTCAGTCCAAGAATGTTTGTTTGTTTATTTCTTCTTAGTTGAAGTTAATCCCTGAAATAAGGCTATCTCCTAATAAATTTATTTAATAAATATTTAGTGAATGCCTATTGGATTCTAACTACTCTGCAGGGTTAAACAATAAATTCAAAAGGGACCCTCTGGTAGGGAAGTAAACAGAGTGTGTTGGGATGTGAACACTTTTTCCCCCTTCAGATGTGAAGGGAGCCCACATCTGGCCTCTCATTTTACTCATGTCCATCTTAAAAGGATAAACTGGGTATGCATAGCCACCCCTTTGTTGTCCCTGTATCTTGGGACCCAGCTGCTCTTCCTTGTAAGTTTTAGGGCTTGCTGGATGGAAGTTCATCCTTACACTTTCCACACCTAACAGAGTGGACCCATGGTGCTGTTTGCCTTTCCCAGGGTGCCTTTCAGTGCATAACTTACTATGTCAGAACTGCAGAATGCTGGATTTCAGTATTAGGAACCCCAGTTGGTCTACTGCCCATGTTGAGAGTCATCAAAATAAATATGACCTTCCAGGTCCCATTCTCCTTATTGTTTTGGCAAAATTGGTTCATAACTCAGGTGAGAAGAAGGGTAGTAATTAATTTATCAACACTCAAACTTCAATAAAGTGGAGAAATAACTACAATAAAGGTTTAGAGTTCAAAGCATTTAAGTGACGTATAGAAAGGAAAGCAAGTATTTCTAAGTGGGGCACAAGCAGTTGCAGCAAGAGAAAAATAAGGAAGATTCTTGTAGATTGTGAACTCAAGGACGACAAGGATCTTGTCTGTGAGGGAGGGCTCGTTTATTTTCCCAGCATATAGAGTATGAGTTAATGGAGAGGTAGAGACGTCAATGAGCAGGGTTCAGAATGTGGGATAGAGAGGAAGAGAGAGATGAGAATCTTTAAACAGAGGAGGAATAACTGATAAATATACAGAGATGACAAATACATGTTTCTCCAAAGAACTGAATAGAGCAACAATGCACACGTGATCAAAATCTGCTATCTCAAATGAAAGCATAAAATATATTGAATGCAGAAAATGTAGTTACCTTGTTATATTATTTTTCTTCACAGGAGCCTTGGACATCCCTATTGTTTACATATTTAAGGGAAACGATTATGATCAAGAATAAGTCTGTATGCATGCTGTAGAATAAGAAGCAAGTAGAGGATTTGTTTTTTCTGATATTTTATGATATATAAAATGTGGCAGAAATCCCCAAACAGCATTCTTGCGCTCCACCCATTGTTTTCATGAACTATAAACTTCCAGTCTATAAAATTTATACTGACATCCACTAAAAGATATCAGATTAGAAGCAGGTTTGATGCCAAGCTTGGAAGCTGTGTTGATGAAAGAAGATATTGTGAAATATTAAATTTGCATCCTTTACAGATGCATTTCCCCATCTGTCTTTATTTCAAAATAAGGTGGCCACCTCTCTGGACCCAATTCCTCCTAATTTTACAGTCAGCAAATCACTCAGCCCAGTAACTTCTGCCCACTAAGAATCCTACCAAGTTAGGGGGCAGTGTAACAGTCCCTAAAATAAAAACAGACCCTTTTATGTTCTGCAGAGATGTAAAGCAGCAAGGTTTTGAAACTATGATCAACAAAACTTTGTTGCCCATTAAAAAAAAAAAAAATTTGAAAAACAAGATTTTTTTTTTTTTTTTGGAAAGAATAAGAAATGAACTCTCCAAAGAACAAAGGAATGAAAGGCTCTAGATATATTTTAAGCCTAAGGAAAGTTAGAAGCTAGAAGAAAATATGAATGGCAGGACACATACCGTCGACCTTTAAAGGTTTGATTTCTGTTTTAAGTTCTGCAAATGCTCCTGGCTTCCCCCCACATAAAATAAAAACACCTGACTTATGTTCAAATGTGGCCTTTGCCCTTCACCCTAACACCAAACACCATGAGGAAGAAAATTACTGGTGGGAAGGCAACATGTCTACAAAGATATGAATATCCATCCCACTGTACCAGCTGAATCAAAGACGAAGCTCTGAGATTTGAGCTGGGTGGAGAATCACGATGTCGTGGAATGATTCTTAAACATGGGGGTCAGACTCAGACAGCGCTTTTCCACAGAGCTGATGCAGAAGCTGCCACCCTACCTCCTCTTCATGCCATCCTTCAGGAAGTGCCTACCAACACCTTCCATTTGACCCTGGATGTGAGTCCCCATTTTCCCTGTAATACTTATTTCATCTGTAGCTGGAGTCCTCAGCTCTGAGACATTCTGGCTATGTCTGTGCTGTTGTTACTAAGCAATGCCTAATGGAAGACATTACTAGGCAAATTGAAAGGGGGAAAAAAACAGTTCATGAGACAAATCTACTTTATTATAACATATTTAGGTAATGAAGGAAAAAATGACCTTATTAGTAGCTAAAAAGTATAGAAAATTGATTCAATGTTCTATTCTACTTTGAGATGGGCTAAGTTGTATGCTCTGCTCAGGTGCTCTTTAGCTCATCATCGATTTCTATCACATTCAATATTATAGTTTTGCTAGTGGTCCATGCAGTGAGAACAATTTGAGAAAGCAACTATTAATGTGGATTCTCATTTGTCATTCAAAATCCTCTATATCAGGATTTTGAATTAACGGAAAGGTAGACGTCAATGAGCAGGATTCAGAATGTGAGATAGAGAGGAAGAGAGAGGAGAATCTTTAAGCAGAGGAGGAATAACTGATAAATATGCAGAAATGCACATTTATAAAACTCATACAGTCCATGGGGTCGTATATTTAATAAATACAGTTATTTTCGAATCTGCAAGAAATCGACACTACTAATAGACCTACGGTAAAAATCAGAATATATAATGCACAAATCAAGTAATACAAATGGCCAATAAACATGTTTAAGCTCAGTAGTAATTTTTTAAATATCAAATTAAAATGAGGAAACAGTAGCACATTTATCAAATGGGCAACTAAGAAAGATAAAGGACAAAGAAAGAAAAAGGATACTATCAAGGCTTCTTGGATTTCCACACACAGTCATTCAGAGTAAAAACACCTGCGACCTTTCTAGAAGGCAATTCAGCAAGCGACAGCTGAAGTTCTTTGTCCCTTCACACTCTTAGTCCCTGCAATAGCACTTCCAAGGTTTGTTCTAAATAGAATACTAAGAATAGAGGCAAAAATTTAGCTTCAAAAATATTATCTCATTTCTTTGCATTATTGCAAAATTTGGAAACAAATGTTATATCCAAAAACAGGAAGTGGTTGAGTAACATGTTAAACCCATGTAATAGAACACTATGCAACGATGAAAAATGATATATCCATATATTTTATGTAAAACTAAATGTGTTGATATAGAGACAAGGTATGTATCATGCAATACATTTGGGGCAAAACAGTCATTTTACAAAATAGTGTATAAAAATAATCTCTCCTCTGTTTTTTAAAAGGGTGTATATGACCAAAACATTAACACGGGTTACTTTGAGTTGAAGAATTTTACATAATTTTAGTTTGGGACAAGTAAAATATGTATAATATAATTTCTTTTTAATTTACATTGAATAGTTCAAAAAGAAATGATGATTGCACATAAGCTAACGTAAGGAGCAGAGAAATAAAATTGTTAGCCCCACATCATGAAGTACGTCAAGATATTTGGTTAAAACTATATGAGCTAACCCAAATAACTTTACACAAATATAAAAAGAAGGCATTCTCTGTTGGTTGAATATTTTGCTCTTTAATACACAATTTAGGAAATTTTTTACTTTTTATTGGAATGCTGTAGTCAAAAGATGACTGCTATGGAGTTTTGACCAATCACTTAGGAACAAAAGTTCAAGTCTTTTCACATGTGTGTTGGATTTTAATACTAGCCTACATTGCACAATACTTTCAGTAATACTTTAAGCATTAAGGGAATTCCATTTACTTTCCTAAGGAAAAGATGTCATATAAATTTATAAAGATGATAATGACATGCTGTAATAAAAGAAAAACATATTGTTATTTATAATTCTCTTTCCCAATGGTATTTCTGTATGCTAAACTGAAGTAGAGGTTTTGCCTGAATTATCAGGATATTGCCACACTTCCGATCTTTGCTTTGCTAGGAAATATCTGACATATGGGGCTTGCCCAGGGTTGTTTAAAAATGAAGAAAATGCCATGAGGATAATACAGACATTCTGACTAATTCAAATGTACCTCTCATTATTTATGCATTCATCCATCCATCCGTGTCAACCCAGTTGAGTTTTTAAGATTCATTTCTCCCATGCCAGTATCCCTTCTTCTTCTTCCTCTGTTAGCTGACTGCATTTCCCAGGCCTGCTTTGATATAAGCACTTGTCTCCCACTCTGTTTCTGCCTCAGTTGACATGTCTTTAATTTCATTAAGGTCTTTAGTCTTGTAATAAATGGATTTCAAATAATATACTAACTCCATATAATTAGCCGTGTCCCCATGAAATGATTTATTAGGGATTCTAAGGAAGAAAAAAAAAAAAAAGGATTCTGACTGTGTATTCCAATTCATTTGGAAAAACTTCCATGATTGAGTAGTAATGCTTGCCATTCATACAATTGAGGGGAGGGATGAAGATAGCTACTGTAAATGTTCATTTTCAGGGTGGACATTTCTAGTTTGATCCTTTATTCTCCTCTGTCCCTTTCTACCATATGATTTGCTGCCTTGAAATCATCCAATCAGCTACCTGAGCCTGGAACATTTTCCTGTGTGGAAGCTGGAGGCAAAGTGTCTCTTAGCCCCAGATTTTTCTCCCTCGTTAGAAGAAACCTTTCCCTTATGCTGCGTACTCAGTGAATACCCTTGTGTTGCTTAAGCCTTTGCATCATATGGCACCTGGTCAGCCTCACCAGTACATTTGCCACCAATGGGAAGGGAATCAGGTCTTCTCCTTCAGTATCAGAGAATTGCCTGCATCTCACCACCCTCAGTTGGCTCTCACATGGGACCCTCTGGCCATACCACAGTCTGTAAATCATACATACACTGATCTTGCTGCATTTCTTCTTTCCATGAGTGAAGTGTTGTTCTAACCAGTGCCTTACATGTTGAGTCCTCCTTGGAGACTCTGAACCTGTAGAAGACGCAGTGGGCAGAGGTCTGTGGGCACCTACCTCTGGAGGTTGACAGTGGTCTGATCTGTGCCAACTGACCACACAGTTGGAGTCCTCACTTGGGGTTGGTAGAGGGCTCTTCCTGCTCAACACCTTCCATATATAATTATCAACGCTTTTTATAAAAGTCTATAGCAGAGTCCACCCTAGCATCTCTCAACATGAAACACATCCTCACTTACAAGACAACTGCTAGGACTCCAAGAAAAATCATCAGGACCTGAACTGGACAGCAAAAAGCTGTTGGCAATAATACTCAATGCCCAGCCCTCCCAGGGAGCCTCCATGTTGGATTCCACAGAAAGCAATGCCTTTCGGGCTATTTGTATCTCTGGTTCATATTTAGGAAAAAAAGACTTCCTGAACCTTTAATGGGTAATGAATTACAATGTGTCCTATATGTTTTTCTTTTCTTTTCATTTTTCTTCATTTTCTTTTTTCACTATATTTGAAATGCAGCTTCAACAATGACATCAGTCAGAAAGGCACCCCAGGAAGCCAGCTAAACTGTTTTCTTAATGTACCTGCATACAAATGAATACAAAGCAGGAGTTAAATGCTACTGAAGACTGTTAACCATCTGAACTGAGTAAGATTTTAAACAATTGCGTAATGTTGCCTCCAGCAACAAACCTTACCTAATCATATGAGTCCACATCACTTAAGCGCAAATATAAACATTGCAAGAAACATTGCACTTCAGCCTTGAATCCAAAACAGCAAGATGCATGCTGAAAAATGCTCCTCTAATGTACAGTGAAGGAGTTAAAAACACCAACTTAAATGAGGAAACTCTGTACCCAGGGCTTTCTAGGGAAATAATTTTTTAATTTGATTGTTTCATTCATATGTGGGATGTAAAACTGAAAGCAACAAATGAACAAGACAAACAAACGAAAACTCATAGACAGACAATGGTTTAGTGGTTACCAGAGGGTAAGGGGGGAGAGGGCTGGTAGAGGAGGGTAAAGGTAGTAAAATATATGGTGATGGAAACAGAACTGACTCTGGGTGGTGAGCACACAATGTGATATACAGATGATGTATTATAGAATTTACACGTGAAACCTATATAATTTTACTAACCAATGTCACCCTAATAAATTTAATAAAAAGAAAAAAAACAGGACTAATGTACAGCAAACAATTAATTTTGCTTCCCATGAAAGAAAAAAATCTAAATTTTCCATTTACCATTAGGGAAAAATTTTTAATGTTGGCTCAGTTTTAAATATTGATTAAAATGTTAGGTGTACTAATACATGTTAAGCACTTAAAACAATACCTTGTATGTCATAAGTACTCTATGACTTAGTTATTATGCCCTGATTATTAATTCAGACGTGCCTGTGACTACTCCATGCATTGGTAACAAATTTATTTAGGTCAGGAAAGCTGTAGAGGGGCAAGTGTACTAAACCAGGCTTCAAGAATCTCAAATTCTAGCCTAGGTACACACATCAATTTTTGCTGTGAGACTGAGCATCTCACTTTACTTGTTCAGGTCTCATTTATACTCATCTTTAAAATGGGAAGCCTGTGCTCCATGACTAAGCCACTCTACATAAACTATTTGCTCCTTCTGTGAGAACAGACAATGCTGGCCTACACTGAAAGACTGTAAATGCCTGTGCTTGAAAGGAAAAGATATTTTGAAGCAAAGGGGAAGAAGGCTTCTTCCAACATGGAAAAATAAAAAATAAAATAAAATAAGATAAGATAAGATAAAATAAAATTAAATTAAATTAAAGCCTCCCTAAAACAAATCTAACCACTCTCCAAATAGCTTAGCTCCAGATTTCCCACATTGCTCATGACCGTGAATTCTTTTGTCCAAGAAGGCCACCATACTAAGATCACCAGAAACCCACACCTTGTCTTAAAGGAGTTTGTAAGACAGACCTTCAGTTCTCTGAATAGAGACAAGAGAACAGGAGCACTGGCTACATACATTCTTATGGGAAGACCAATTAAAGCCTGATGAGGTGTCTGCAATGGAGAGCCCTGAACAGTCTGGAAAAGATGGGCACTGAAAGGAGATAGTGGTAGCAGTAAGGAGAATTACTGACAGTTTTATCTACTTAACAATACTACTCAATTCTAGCCTTCACAGTAGTTTTAATTCCTGACACAAGTCCTCAAGGAGAACATGACTTTATAGCCCGGTTTTTATGGGTCATTCTCAGTTTACTCCTGTTTTCTCAGTATGATTGCTACTAGCACCCTCTTTCTCTCTCAAAAGTGCTCTGGTTTGGATAAGTCATATGGTCATCCTTTTTATAAGCAGAGTAAAAAAATAAATTTAAAAAAAAGTGAACGATAAGGCTATAGTTCTCTTTCCCCAACAAAACAGTACCCAATAATCCAATCTGTAACTTCCCTCCTCACCTCCACCATCAGAATGATTTATTTCCTTACAAATATAGGAGAAAAACAGAAATATCTATACACACAAGGTAACTTCTTATAGAGGTTAGGAAATAGGAATTCAAGGTTGTTTCATCTTTACCTGGACTATGATGTCATATGTCTGCAAACATCTAATGTGAACAAAGCGGATGTGTATGCCACTGAACTTGGATTCAGGGCTTACATGCACACTGTCACTCCACCAGGGAGTCAGAACACCTTCAGAGGAACAATTTCCTCAATACGGGACCATGTTGCTGCAGTCCCTGATATTCTCCTCTCAATACATGAAAGATTTTGTCATCTACTTTGTCACAGCAATTCTTGAATCCCTATTGTAATGAACTATTTAAATTACCAAGAGGGAATTTCTACACAGAACCAAGATCCAGAGGCTTCCCATTTGTGACTGCCAAATTGATTCTGCATATATTTTGTTTAATGACTTATATTCATGTAAAAACTTCCAAATTATTATTTGCTTTCATGATTTTAGGACTGTAAAGATCGTGTGCTTATGTGCAACATGTCAGGTTGTTAAAATTATTTAAAATTCCCGGTGCCTCTTTCTTTCCAAATCTTTTTCAGTATTACTGGACACTGAAATTCCTTCTAATGGACTTTGTAAGAAGGAATGAATTAGCAAACCTTTGAAGTTGCCTAGATAAAAGGAAATATGGGAGAAAACCCACATTTTTTGTAATATACTGTCTCCCAAGTACACTGGGTTAAATATTTTTCTTTTGTTTACCTTGTTAATCCTCATGAGAGCCTGGCAAAATAATCTTCTATTTTACCAATAAGGAAACTGAGTTCCAGAGAGCAAAGTGTCTGAGATTCCACAAATATTGGATGATAAACCTGGGGCTCCAACTAGGACCTGCTAATTCAAAGCCTATGCTTTGCCACTTCTCTCTGATTCCATTCAAATTTCTGAAGTCCATAAAGCAATTGCACAGAATGAGCATCCTAAGGGACAAAACTAGGATTCCAAAGCAGGATTATCTTGTGTTAATATTTTAAAACCTTTGCCTGGATATTACTTTCTCTTATAAAAGGGAAATAATAAATATGATACAGCTTTGAGAATTTTTAAAAATTTTATTAATATAAGAAATTATTTCTCCTATTAAAGTAAGCACAGTGTAATTAGGTGTCTCTACACTCTGCTTAGTCTATGGTCTGTTTGCTTCCTATGTAAAGCTACTTAGTGACCAAACTATGGGAGAAATTCCTATTACCAAATTCAATAGTGAGTTCAGTCTACTTTATTTTGCTGACATTTTAGCTACTAACCCATCAAACTTCCCAAGCTTGTGTATAATCTCAATACCAAATGGACCCAAGTAGTCTGTATATTTCATCATGAAAACAAATATGGGTTGGAAGAAGAGGAGCAAGGGAGGATAACTTTTTATAGAGAGAAATGTTTTGGATATTTTAATAACAAGGTTAAAATAATAAAACAATAGCAAAATGCTGGTTTGAAGGGCAAGTACTTGAATAGTAAATGCTTCTCTCCCCAAAGTAAATTGAAAATCTTCCTCAAATATTCCCATTGTATCTCTCTTACTCTGAGAAGGACACAATATCACTTCTTGATATTCCTGCCAGAAATGCACGACATAAATCTAATCATTAAGAAATACTATAGTAAAATTGAAAGATAGTTTGTTCCCTTCTAAAATATTTAGGAATAGCCTATATTCTTCTAAAATACTAATGCTATAAAAGGTAAAAGAGATTTATCTTTTTCTAATGAAAGACAAACTGTTCCCCCACCCGAACTCAACCCTATAGAAAAAAGGAGACTAATGGAACATGATCACTAAATGCAATGTGTGACACTGTTTGATCCTGACCCTGATTTTTTTTTTTCTTTTTCTAGAAAAAAAAAAAGTGACATAAAATTTGAATAATCTTTATAGATCAGATAATATTGTTTTAATCATAATATCCTGATTTGATCATCACACTGTGGCATGTTAGAGGCTAATAAACTACTTAAAAATAAAACGACACTGATTCTTCAACTTTCCCACAAATGTTTCAGGAAGAACACACAAACACACACACACACACACACACACACACGTATACATACACATACATAGAGAGAAAGAAATAAACTCAGAAAAAAGAAATAGACAGGAAAAGAACAAGACAAAGAGAATGAGGAAACAAATATGATAAAATAACTATATTTAGAGAATCTAGATGAATTGTATCTGGGAAACCTTTGTACTACTTTTGTAACTTTTCTGTATATCTGAAATTGTGTTAAAATTAAAATTTAAAGGAAAAAGTGAAAAAGTCCTCCTGAGTGAGACACCTATCTCCTGTACCTGTTTAAAAAGCTTTTCTCTCTCTCTCCGGCACATGGCCCTCTACCATGTGTCCCTGAAAATAACACCATGTCTTATATTAAGTTTTGCTCCAAAAGATGCATTAGGGCTTATGTTCAGGGGATATCATTCTCAAAAATCATGCTAGGGCTTGTTTTCCAGGTAAGTCTTATTTTCGGGGAAACACAGTATTAGTAGTTGCAAGATTCTTAATAACCTACTGCCTGGCAGACAGATGGATCTAAGTGCACATAACTTAACTTAAAATTGAAAACTATGGACCAGATCCAACTGCTAAACATGTTTTACTTGTCCCCCTCCTTGTTCTGACATCTGAAAATTTTCACCTAATCTTAGAAAATCTGGAGGGTTTCCAGTCAAGATGGCAGTGAAGGTAAATGTTGTGTTCACGTCCTCCTATGAACACATCAAAATTATAACTAAACTACAGAACAACCATCATTGAGAATCACCTGAAGTCTAGCTAAAGTCCTATAACTAGGGATATACAGAAGAAGCCACATCGAGAATGCTAGGAGAGGCAGAGATGCTGAACAGGCTGATCTCATGCCCAGGTGTGATGGTTAAAAATTGGGAGGGATATCTTGGCTGTGGAGGTCCTCCCTGAGGAGTGAGGGATCCCAACCCCAACTGGACTCCCCAGCTCAGGGTTCCAGTGCCAGTAAGAGAAGTCGCCGTAGTTTCTGGCTTTGAAAACCAGCAGAGATTGTGGCTGAGTGAGATGGAAGGTGGGTGGAGTCCCAGGTGCTCCTCTTAAGGGGCTCACACACGGACTTACTCACTGATAGACTCACTTGCTCTGAGCTCCAGTACTAGGGCAGCAGCTCAAAAGGCTCAAAAGTCACCAGAGAGGTACGGGGAAGAATTGAATTATCGAGCTTTAGGGTGATTATCTGGAGAGGCAGCTTTCTCCGGACAGAAGTGTTGTCAGAAGTCATGGTTCCTTTGTTGAGCCCTCCTCCTACACAGATTTCACACACAGGTGGGTACTGCATCTGAGTTTCCATCAGCCTAGCTAACACTGTTCACCCCACCTAGGTGATTCCCTGAGACTCCACACCACGCAACATGTGGACACACCAAGCCACTTCTGGTGGCTTTTTCATACAAATGGCCCTTCTTGGCTCATGCTGTGGACTTTCTAAAATCTCTCAAAGGTTCATAATCCCCAAATGTTACCATAGACTCAAAGGGTCTGCTTGCCTGCATGTCTCCAAGCCAAATAAGATATAAATAGGACATTGCAGCAAAGAAAGCAAAGGTTTTTTTAAGGAATTGGCACGAAGTTTGGAGACACAGGTGAGCTAGTGTTCTCAAAAACCTAGCCCCTGGGTTGTCTGGAAAGGGTCCAAGATAGCAGAGTAGATAAATGCTGTGTTTGCCTTCTTTCATGACATTAAAATTACAACTAAATTATATAACAATCAACCTGGAGAACCATCCGAACTCTAGCTGAATGGAAATTTTATAACTAAGAATATAAAAAAGCCACTTGAGACTGGTAGGAGAGGCAGAGATGTGCGCGGAACAGGCCAGCCCCACACCTGCATATGGCGGTTGAGAATTGGGAGGGATATCTCAGCTGCTGAGCTTTTCCCCCAGAGAAGTAAGGGACCCCAGCCCCAAACTGGGCACCTAAGCCTGGAGTACCAGTGCCACAAAGATGAGCCCCCACATCTGGCTGTGATAAACAGTACAGATTCTGACCATCTGGGTGGGACAGAAGTTTTGGAAAAAACAGATGTCCTTTTAAAGGACCCATGCACAGGCTCACTAGGTCACAGGTACTCACCTTGGGTTCTGGTAGAAGGACAGTCGCTAGGTTGGAGTCAAAGACTTATGAACTCAGCTCATTCCACCCTGGTGACTCCCTGGAACCCCACCCTACCCAACTCAGACAATGCAGGAGGCTCTTTGTCCACCAGCAACCAGCCCTGCTCACATTGCACTCTCTCTTGGACAACCCTAGGTGATTTGCAGTCCCCAGGCAGGCAGCAATTAACCTCATTGTGCTCTGAGATTTTTGCTGAGGAGCTCCAGGTTCAGCATGGGCACCAAACCAGAATCTACATTAACCTAGTGAATACAACTTGTCCCACTCCAATAACTCCCTGAGACCCCACCTTACCCAACTTGCAAACCTCATGAGGCTCTATCAGCAGCTAAGCCTAATGTGAGCCGGCAGGCAACAACAGGCCTTGGGGTGTCCTAGGCTTTTTGTGAGTTACCCCAGGCCCCATGATGGTGGCAGCCATCCTCGTTTACAGATTGGTCTTTCTTATGCACCCTCAGGTCCAGCACAGGCTGTGACCAACTATGAATCACTTCATAGTTCCTATCAGGTACTCCCTGGCTGGTCACAGTCAGTGGATGACCTGGACCTGCACTGGAGCCCCCCCCAAGAGGCTCCAGAACCAATATACCTGGAGGTTGGCTTTGGACCACAGCAGAGCAGCACCCACATAGTCCCACAAGAGGCAAACCCAAAGGGAGTTCTCACCAGGCACCAGAGCCTTCTGGGGCAATCCCATTCCAAGGGGTAAGGCCCTGACACAGCAGCCTGTAAGCTGTGAACATGGCCAAACACCACAGCCAGGCAATGTGAGGGTCAACCCTACACACTGACATGCCAACAGCAATCAAGGCTCAACTATAATGGGAGGGCACACACAACCCACACTCCTAGAGCACGCGGTGCAAGTGACCAGGGAGACTGCGCCACTGGATCCCACAGGGCACCTACTACATAAGGCCACCCGACCAAGACTGGGAGACACAGAGATCTACATAATATATACAGACACAGAGAGGCATCCAAAATGAGGAAACAAAGAAATATGTCCCAAATGAAAAAAACAGAAGAAAACTCCAGAAAAAGAACTAAATGAAATGAGGCAAGCATTCTAGCAGATACAAAGCTCAAAATAATGGTTATAAGGATGTTCAGTGAACTTAGGGGAAGACTAGATTAACTCAGTGAGAACTCAACAAACAAATAGCAAACATAAAAAATGACATAGAAACCATAAAAAGGAACCAATCAGAAATGAAGACTACAATAACTGAAGCAGACTAGATGAAGCAGAGGATCAAATCAGTGATGTAGAAGACAAGGTAGCATAAAACACCCAATCAGAACAGCAAAAATAAAAAATATTTTTAAAAATGAGGACAATTTAAGAAACCTCTGAGGAAACATCATCATAATAACATTCGTGTCAGAGGGGTACCAGAAGAAGAGAAAAAGTAAAGGATTGACAACCTATTTGAAGAAATAATGACTGAAAAATTTTCTAACCTGGTGAAAGAAATAGACATACAAGACTAGGAAGTATAGAGAGTCCCAAACAAGGCGTACAACAAGACACATTATAATAAAAATGGCAAAATTAAAGGCAAAGAGAGAATCCTAAAAGCAGCAAGAGAAAGGCACCTAGTTACTCACAAGGGCATTCCTATAGATTGTCAGCTGGTTTCTCAACAGAAACTTTGGAGGCAAGAAGGAATTGACACACAATTTTCAAAGTGATGAAAAGCTAGGACCTACAACCAAGATTACTCTACCCAGCAAGACTATCATTTAAAATTGAAGGAGTGAGAAAGATCTTCCCAGACAAGAAAAAGGTAAAGGAGTTCATCACCATCAAACCAGTATTACAAGAAATGTTAAAGGGATTCCTTTAATAAGAAAAAAATCAAAATATGAATAATAAAATAGCAATTAATACATCTATTGACAATTACTTTAAATGTAAATGGATTAAATGCTCTAAACAAAAGACATAGGGTGGCTAAATGGATAAGAAAACAAGACCCTTACATATGTTGCCTACAAGAGACACACTTCAAATCAAAAGACACACATGAACTGAAAGGAATGAGAAAAGATATTTCGTGAAAAGGGAAAAAAAAAAAAAAAAAGCTGGGGTAGCCATACTTAAACCAGACAAAATAGACTTTGAAACAAAGGGTATAACAACAGACAATGAAACCCCAGTAATCCCACTTCTGGATATTTATCTGAAGAAAACCAAAACATTGCTTCAAAGGGACATGTGCATCCATATGTTCATTGCAGCATTATTTACAATAGCCACAATATAGAGTCAATGGATGAACGGATAAAGAAGAGGTGATACATATATACAATGCAATATTACTCAGCCATAAAAAAATTAAATCTTTCCATCTGCAACAACATGGATGAACTTAGAGGGTATTGTGCTGAGAGAAACAAGTCAGAGAAAGACAAATGCTATATGGTTTCACTTATAAGTGGAATAAAGAACAAAACGAACAAGTGTCCTCAATATAGATACTGAGGACATTCTGATGGATACTGAGGACATTTTGATGGTTGACAAATGTGAGGAGGGTTGGTGGATGGACAAAAAAGGGGGAGGAATTAAGAAGTACAAATTGGTAGCTACAAAGCAGTTATGGAGATATAAATTATAGTATAGAGAATATAGTCAATAGTATTGTAATAACTATATATGGTGTCAGATTGGTACTATTTATAGATTTATCAGATAATCACAGTAAGTTGCATAAATGTCTAATCACTATGTTATACACTTTAAACTAATATAATATTGTATCTCAACTATAACTGAAAAATTAAAAATTATTTTTTAAAAATCTGGTGACTTCACTTTTTAAGAAAAATCCAGATTTGAAGTTCCCCTTTAAACACTGAAAAATCGAGTAACAGTTGGTTCACGTGGCAGGAATTCACCACAGCTGATTAACAGCAACTCACTTAAGATTATAGGGGTGCCAGTTCTCCACAGCCCCACTACTTATCACCTTTTCCCAAACTGAGATCTGGTGTGGATGGCTGTTATTCACTGCACTTGCATAGTTATTTGCCTACAAGTAGAACAATATGTGTATGTAGTCACATGTTTATCTAAAGCGAAGAATAAAAGAGGCTGATGGCATTCTTCACTCGTTGAGGTTACCTGCGTTGGCCCCATGGGCATCTGAGTTTGAGACTCTTGATTTAACCCATTGTGAGGGCCTGGGGTTAGTTTTAAGGCAGCAAGAGACTTTGGCTCCAACTAAGCCCCCTCTCATCACTGAGAATTAATGTTAATTCCCTGTTTGAACAAGCTTGAGGGAACCTTCAATACATCAATATCTACCAGTGATGGAATAGATACTAACAAGGAAGACACTACAGGAAAGAATCATTAGATAGATTTCTTTTTTCTTATTTTCTCCGACAGAAGTTAGGAGTCAAATAATAAGGTACTGAGAGAGAAGGCCTGGCAGGAAGTGGAAAGATGGAAGAGGTTCATCACCTTCCTGGAATCCAGGCAGAAATGCTGATCCTAACAGTTTCTTTAATTAGCTTCTATCTTCTGTGAGTAAAAAAGAGAGAAGTTTCACAATGATCTTACTTCTCCAATAATATTAGCAAACCCTTGTTTAGCAGTTAAGTATATGCCAGACTCTATCTCTTTTTACGTACATGAAGTCTTTACAACAACCCTATGTTAACCTAAAAAGGCCAAGGTGAGAGACAGCAAGCATTTATTTGAGATAAAAAAGAATAGCTATTTGGAAGCACTGATTCAGTCAGAAACCCAAGTAGTGTTCTGATTAGGAGGTGAAGGCAAGGGATATTTAGGAGAAAGGGAAGGGGAAAAATTTCATCAATAGAAGAAAGGAATGTCTATAGGTGCTGATAAGCAAACACAGTGATGCTATTAGGTTGGTGCAAAAATAATTGTGGCTTAAAACGTTAAAAATTGCAAAAACTGCAATTACTTTTGCACCAATCTAATAATTCTAAAGAGTGTTTTAATTTTCACTTCAATAGCTATCAGTCCAGTAGTCACAGAATATGAGTTCTTGTTATATTTGCAAACAGTTGTTTGGGATACAATGCTGCTTTAGGCCCAGTCCAAAGGTTATTTTGCCCAGTTTTAACTTTCTAAAAGTTTGTCGCATGAGCTTTGTAAAGCAGTTCCTCTGGGATGGCAGCTCCAACTCCATTTTAAAGTGGCTCCATTTATATTATTATTTTTACAGCTATGAGATAGGTTATTATCATGAAACCTAGGCAGAAAAACATTAATTTGCCCCTAGTCACACAACAAGTAAGTTATGAAAACAGGATTCTATGCCAGAGCTATTCTCTTACTTACTTCATTTTTCTTCCATACAAATGTCTCTAATTAACTCTTTCCAATGAATTCTGAAGTGCTTCTGTTAAGGTTCAGAGACCAAAATATCCTCACACCCACCACTACTGGTGCTCTTAATAAACTTGCATATTGCCAGCAAAGGTGAAAGAGAACAGGGTTGCTTTCTGTTAAGAATTGAAACCACGACCTAAACACGTGACAGTCGGTTTTCAGTAACTCTGGGCTGAGGAGGACATGTTTGACTAACCACTGAGGCTCCTTGGAGTCCAGCTAGGATTGTGTGGCCTAACTTTGGCCTGAGGCCCTTCATGTGGTTCTCTGAGACCCAATCGTTCAGAGAGTAACCCTCTGGCCATATTTCTGCAGGTTACAGCTAGGTCTTTCCGTCTCAGTCTGCTTTCAGAAATGATAAACAGTTGACTACAGATGCTTTGCAAAATTAGTAGCACTGACCTAGCTAACAACTTGAACATTCTGAAAGGTGCCCTTTCAGAAATTTGAACAATCTTCACTCCAACAGGTACCCAGAGCAGGATCACCCTGTACCATTTGCTTTGCAGGAAGCAGCTGCTCAGCTGAAAATGTATGTACCCTTGCTTCCTTAGGAATTTCTCTCCCTTCACAGGGCAGTGCTCACAGAGCGAAAGGTCAGGAAATTAAAAGACTGCCCCAGGGCCTCAGAAGCTCGACCTGCTTTGCTCCGTCCTCTGAAACTCAACCTTCTGGATTCCCAAGGTCTATTTTATTTTATGCCTTTGTACCACTTTGCTGAGTTCCTTCAGCGTGTTGGGCCGACTTCACAGTCACCATGTGTCCTGTCCTCCCATCAACTGACTCTTACTGACCAGATGGTGCAAATGGCCTGGCAGTAATATAATGCGTGGGCAGGTGGACTGAGAAAGGGGGAAGAAAGCAGCTTCGAGGAAAAGGACAGATTGGTTTGGTGTCTATTCCACTTTAGAATCAGTAAATACAGAGAGAAGTCAGGAGCAACCACTTTGTTTTAGTGAGAAATAAGATGATTTTGTTTAAAAAGAAGAAATGGATATGATAATAGAGGGATCTCACGCTTCTATGTAAGGGAAACAAGTGGCAGGACGCACAGAAGTTTTCTGAGATTTCAAGGTCCTATAGGACAAGATGGCTTGTCTTTGGAGTTTGGCGGGGTGACAATAACTTTCTCTTCATTTGCTTACTCATCCCATAAATCACTTTATGTCAAATACCTGAATAGAGCTTGTAGGGCCATCACCACCATCCCAGAGCTCAAAATGATAGTGTTTTAATTGGAAGGAAGCCTTAAATGCTTCAAATCCGGGGCTTTTTTAACTCCAACATTCAGAATCACCTAGGATCTCTTTTAAATGCACATTCTGATTCTATAGATCTGGGGTAAGGCTTGAAAGTCTGAAATCCTGACAAACTTCCAGGTGATGCCAACGCTGCTGGTCCATGGCCCACAGTTTGAGTAGGAAGGGTCTGATCTACTCAGTTCAATTACAGCTGAGTAAATATTCTACAGATATTCATAGCTGTGTCCAGGATCACAAACTCAGTTAGTGACAAAGCTGGCCTTGCAGACCTAGGCTGGCACTCACTCCACAATGATCCATTGCTTCAGCAGTGAGGAGAGATTCAATGTTTTGGTCCTTCAGTATCTTCTTATTATAAAAATAAGTTGATAATAATTATACTCACCATCTGTCATCAGGCTTAGTGCAGTAAAATCATTTAGGCAACTCAAACAAAAGATTATCTTTACCAATTATCTTTTGTAGTCTGAATCCAAACCATGGAACCCAAGACAATCTTCCTTTTGCCAGATGTTCGTCTAGCTAAAAATTTTAATTGAAGCACTTGTTTGCAAAATGTAAAATTAGAAGTGACAGACAAATCTATTTTTATAAGTCTTAGCCTGTCTATTTTGAGTCTCAGCACTTTAAAAGAATTGAGGGCAGCTGTTGAACTTGACTGAAATATCTAATGATGCTACTCTATTTATTTCTAATTTATGAGATGGAGCTATTTTTCCCTGGTAGTAATAATATGCACTGTGATGTAGGGCATCTATGGAAACATTTCAGTCCTAAAGGAGACATGTTTTAACCTGGTGTTTGTTGGATATAAGACTGAGAAAGTGGTTGTAGTTGGGTAATTCATGATTTCCTAGAAACAGCTTAAATTTACTTACCGTGTGACCTTAAGTAAAACACTGTATGAGGTGTGATCAACAAATATGGTGAATGTTTAAATTTAAAAAAAATTATTACAGTAAAAGACACATTGCCATTAATCCCACTCAAAATACTCCCCCTCGCTTCAAACACACTTATCCCATCATTCTTACCACTTTCTGAAACAGTCCTGGAAGTCCTCTTTCATGAGTGTCTTTAGTTGTGCTGTCATGGCTAGCTTGAGGTCCTGAATCGATTCAAAACGTTTACCTTTCATGGCAATTTTGACTTTGGGGAAGAGCCAGAAGTTGCATGGTGCCAGATCCAGTGAATAAGGTGGATGAGGACACACTGTAATGTTTTTATTTGACAGAAATTGCTGTACCAGAAGTGATGTGTGACAGAGCATTGTCATGATGGAGGATGAAACCGTTTGCCCATTTCACGTTTATGCATTGTTCATGATCCATAATTTATGGCACACTTTAAAACACACCTTCTTGGGGTGGCCAGATAGCTCAGTTGGTTAGAACGTGGTGCTCTTAACAACAAGGTTGCCGGTTCGATCCCCACATGGGCCACTGTGAGCTGCGCCCTCCACAATTAGATTGAAACAACTACTTGACTTAGAGCAGATGGGTCCTGGTAAAACTCACTTAAACAAATAAAAATTTAAAAAAAAAAAAATCCTTCTCTCAGCCATAGCTCACACCTGACTGACTGCATCGAACAAGTTGAAACTTGTCACACGCTGTTACTAAAGTTCGATGTGCCACTTCCCATATTGAAGATCCCTGCTTTTCCGTTGGATGTCACTCAGCAGCAGCATTCTCTATATTTTTTGGTCACACCTCATATAAGCATACCTCATTTTATTGCCCTTCACTTTATTATTTTTTTTTCAAGACATTGAGGTTCTTACAAACTGAAGCTAAGACCTTCCACCGGCAAAAGATTATGACTTGCTTTACTGCAACGTTTGCTTTATTATGTTGATCTGGAACCAAACCCACACTATCTCTGAGGTATACGTGAACTGTCAAGACTTGACCGTTTTCATCTGTTAAATACGTGAACTGTCAAGACTTGACCGTTTTCATCTGTTAAATAGAGATGAAATAGCTTCTTGTACACATATCTCCTGGCTCACCCAACTATTAAATTTGTAATTAAAAACAGTGCTTTGTATTGAAACAAAAATAATCATCACAAAAGGAAATTTAGACTTAAAAGAGCAGTCTTAACCATATATGGGACTTTACTTCAAGCTCTGTAGGACTAATCTCTCAAGTAACCAATATTTATTAAGGTGTTCCTACATACAAGGTAATGTAATCAAATACGGGACTTAATGCTCCATGGGTCTTGGTCTCCAACTAATACAAGTAAATTCCAGAGCATTCCTGTTTAAAACATAATTCGTATCATAAGCAAATGATGAAAAACTAAGTAAGAGATCCAAGTCCTACCAAGTCCTACCAAGTCATTTATAATGTCAGTAGATGTAAAATTTCCTTTGGAATTCCACAAAAATAAGAAGGTATTCAGTGAGAGTGAAAGCTCTAATATCCACCATACAAAGCCTATTAACAGAATTGGAGGACACTCAAACAGAAATTTTCCCCATCTCCCTGTCTTTCGGTCACCATCAGGAATCTAACATTCCTCCCCTAAAGCTAAATGGCTCTAACTATGAATAATGGCTTTTCTTTTGTTTATTTATTTAAACCCTGCTAATTGACTTCTTCAAAATATCTGTTCTCTACTGACCAATCATTCCATCTTTTAGCCAATGTAGGCCTCTCTAGTAGAAACCCACCTCATCCCCTCCTCACCTATCCCAAAGCTCCCTGACCTGACCTCTAAACAGGTACATAAAACTTAGGTAAATTGAAACTTTTGAGTCAAAGTCTAGTTTTCCTCCATCCTTCTACGTCACTAATAGGTGGCAGAGTTGGGAGGAGACATACAAAAAAACCATTAAATGTACATGTTGATTTAAAACTGTTAAAATATGTCTTAAGAGAAAACATGGCATATCATTTAATTCTTATAATAACCCACGTTAGCAGCAATAATTCTTCCTCTCATTCTAGAGATGATGGAACATCTGATGCACACTTGGCATGAGGTCTCATGGTTTGAACCTCAGGTTTGTCCAAATGTTCTAACCTTCCTGCAATGTCACACTAACTGTGGCTCCAAGGCTCTCTCTCTCTCTCCTCTTCTTCCAAAATCCTTTCTTATTCTCCTCCTCTTCTTTCTTATCTTTTTTATGACCATCTCAATAGTAAAAGGAGACTTATGATTCACCTTACCACCTTTCCTGGCAGATCTCAGACCCAAGCTTTAGACAAAGCTAAGCTTCTTTTCAGATTTAGTTAATTGCATTATTTTCTTGTCAGTATCAAATCCTGCTCAAAATTCTTTGCTGTATTTAGATATATTTAAAAATCCTCAGTCTTTTCTGGTCCATATAAAGAAGTTCAACTTTAAGTTCTCTCTATGATTTGTACCTCCTTTATGGATGCAGAATTACAAACCACATCATCTAGAAGAACTGACAGGTCTTACTCATCTTCATATTACTCCTCCCTATCCAAGCTAGCAAAGTGCCCAGCACATACCAGGTGATCAATCAATGTTGTTTAAAGAATGGATGATTATCACACAACACAAGAGGATTAAATTAGAGTTTATATAAAATACGCAGAAATATTATTTGTAATTCTGTACCAATGTTATCATTTGGGTGTAAAGCAGTGTTTCTTAACTGGGGATGTTTTTGTACACACACATGCACACACATACACAAACACACCCCAAGGACATTTGGTAGTGTCTGGAGACACCTTCGGCTTTCACAATTAGGGGAAGGTGGCTATTGGCAGCTAATGAGTAGAGACTAGAGATGCTCTTAAACATCCTAATAACAGCCCCTCGCCCAACACACACAACACACCAAAGAATTACTCGGTGCAAAAAATCAAGAGTGCAGTATCGAGGAACCCTAATATAAAGTTATTGAAGCAAAGGGACCCTAGCAAGACTTTATTCATCTTGACTTCAATCCAGAAACTGTGTGTGTGTCCTATGCTCTGTACTCAAGCATATTGTGTTGAGCCTGGAGTCACTGACTGATCCTCTCCAGGCAGCACAGGCACCCTCGTCCCCCTAATCATCTCAGAATCAGAATGTGACAGATGCAACAGATTGTGTTAAGAGCCCATGGGATAAAGTGCCTGCCAGACCTGCCATGTCCTTTGAGACAGGGTAGTGAATTCAGAAGAGAGTTCTGTACAACAACACTGGGTGGGAACTCCAGTGCTACCACTTTTTAGCTGAGCAGACTTGAGCAAATTGCTGTAAGTTTCTAAGCCACAGTTTTGATTAGAGGAGATGATAACCCCAAAGCTTCAAGTTGCTATAAGGGTAAAAAATAAAATTATAGTGTCTGGTACATAGTGCATATTTGAAAACAAAAATAAGGCAGCTAGTGCTATTTCATTAGACTCTGACTTTAAAACACTCACACTCTTTAATAGTGGTACTTGTATTCAAGTAAGGATTGGCTCTCTTAAAATGTATATAGATTTAGAACAAGTCACTATAGTTGGTTTCATGATTATTTGAAGTACCCACCACCCCTCCTCAAGGAAGGATCATAAATGCCACATCACTCATGTCACAGGACATCAAGGAAGTGGAAAGGATGAAGACCACTCCCATGTTGTATTCTCTTTGTCACAAGACAGGCCATGTCCCAGGGAGACACACGTTCCTTCAATTTAAGCTTTGTAATGAAGTCAATGTGAAGCCTTAGTCGATCCATAAGACATGCACTGCAAGTGAGCAATAAACCATGGTAAGTACCTGACGTTACTATTTCTTCTACATATTTGCTTTGCCAAAGTCCAAAACATGATGAGAAAAATATAAGTTCTGTAGATGCCCTTTATCCCTACTCTATTCACACAAAAAAATCATTTTCCTCTCTGCCAACTGATTATGCAGCCACGGTGTTTGAAAGCTTGCATAATTTACATTAGCATGCTTAAGATCTCAGGTGACTATGCCTTTGAGGCCAGCATGCTAACCCCAGTGGGCCAAGTTGATATTCTTCCCAATATCTGACCCTTTTTTCCTTGTTAATTATAGGCAGACTTCCCTGGTCTGGCCCTGGATCTGCACCTGTTTCCCATCTTTGAGCAGCTGTTAATTAGGTTGAAAATGGTGGGTCTGGGCAGTACAGGCCACACATGCTTCATCAGGCTATTGATCAGGCTGGCATACCACACATGCAGTAAGAGTGTCTGCACAACCCAATTCCAAAATAAAAGCCATTCCTGGCGTTGCATGTTTGAGTCCAAGCCTACTCCAGGCTCTACATCAAATATTAAAACATGTGAAGAGACACTGTAGTTTTAAAATAATTTTTTTCTTTGAAATGCCTAGTATGAACCTAAGTACTATTATTTACTTCTCACTTTATTCTTTTAATTTGGAGTAAGAAAAAAACAACTTTTCTAAAAATGGATCCATATATTTATGTGGAAATAATTTAAAAAGTAGGTTGTGTGGATGTGAATTATATGTATGTAAACTATCCAAGCAAAATCCAAATTCTGAATTCCCATTTGGCCTTGTGGATAACACAGTTAGATACAGTTTCACACTTCATTGTGATTTATGATTTGGATAACTACGAACATCTAGAACACTGATTATCAAAGGCAACATTACAACGATCTATTGGTAGTTTTGAAATGGGAAGGGGTTTTAGGGTTGTCACAATGATTAAGCAATGCTACTGGGAGATAATGAGTAGGCACAATGTGTTCACAAAATGATAATTTGTCCAACATCTGTTACAAATCACAAATAATGGACCAGCTTAAAAATCATTATATAAATATCTGTATCTAGAATACAACTCCATTTCATAAAAATATTTTTGCAACTTGAATACATTGAAATTTAATATCCTAAAAGTTCCAAGAATGCAAATCCAAGGAAGATTAGATGTTTTTTGGTTTGAAACTTTTTAGTTATTACAGTTAAATGATTATATAGAGTGTTTTTAATTACATGTACAAGGTGTGATCAAAAGATACAGTGAGTTGTTAAATTAAAAAAAAATTATTGCAGTAAAAGACACATTGCCATTAATCCCTCACAAAATACTCCCCCCTCACTTCAAACACACTCATCCCGTCATTCTTGCCACTTTGAGGGGGATTAATGGCAATGTGTCTTTTACTGTAATAAATTATTTTTATTTAAACATTCACTGTATTTTTATCATACTCATATAGTTAAGGTATATTATCTATGATTTGCATTCAAGGATAGTAAAGCGATGATTACAAAACATTTATTGTGAAAAGGGGAAGTTGGTTTGATAATGTGAGAGTCACTATTCTCAGGTGATAAGTCTGGGCACAGTTTTCGTTTGTACATGCTTTGGGTATTGACTTTGTATTTATCTTTGGTGCCTAGAACATGATAGATAGTCAATGATTTGTTTCTTACTTCCCCTCCTGACATTGTCACGTTGTCACTACACCTTCTACTGTTGTCTATGACCCAAGCACATTGGCCAGTAGAGCTGCCCCAACATGGCCACACAATAGTCTAGAGGCAGAGAAGCCCCTGACATCCCAGAAATGAGTCACAGTACCATTCTAACTTGGGATAAACCTTACGCTTACTTTATGTAAACATTGCAGAGGCCAATGAGATGGAATACTCAGCTAAAGTGCTATAAAGATCTGTTATTCTTGACCCTTCCTGAGTTCTCCAGTCAAAAGAATACATGATTAGTCACTTTGTTCTTTCAAGCAACAAAGACACTTTATAGAAAATCATGACATTCACCTTTCCTTGATCTACTTCCAACTCTTATCAGTTGGGAAAATCATAGGGTTAAGCACAAGAAATTTTTAAAGCAAAGTATATTTGCTTTCAAGGTCCCTGGGCTTTGTTTATACACTCAAAGACATACATCACCTCTTAAATTTTATTAAATATCCTATAAAAGCACTCCCATGATTTACCTTGATTGTAGTATAAAGATGGCTTCTCTAGTAATTCTTTCATATTCAGAATCATGAATGATCTGAAAATTATGGACATGATATGTTTAAATTAGTAGATAATCTACTTAGAGTTATTAAAGATGAAAGTGTCCTATTACCCCATGACATTCTTATATGAAGTACCAATAGAAAATTAGTTATCAACTAAATTAGCTAACATATTTGGAAGTACAGGGAAAATGCAACTCAAACTCTATCACAAAGATCCAGCTTCTCAGCTCAGCCTCCTGCAGTGTGAGTCCCCTCATTGATTCCGCATGGTGATTCCTCCAAGAACCTTCAGGCTCCCCTCTTGTAAAAGCAAAATGCATGCACCAATTCTAGTTCTAACGTCTTCCTGCTACACCACCCAGAGGAAGACTTACAGTCACCTCACTTAGCACCCTTAGGAGAGAGAGGAGGCCTTTCTTTTTGAGAAACCTCTTCCAACACTTTGCAGTTTGGATTATGTGCCCAAACCTGAACTAATCATTGTAGTCAGGAAGATAGGCTCTGCTTATTGCGTTATTCCAATGAGGGCACATCCTGAGAGCAAAATGTGGTTTATTTTCATCCAATCTTACTATTGTGGGTAGTAGGGAGGGTGGTTTCCCAAAGGAAATTTTTACCAAAATTGGTTGTATAGATGCTGACTGACAAAACCAACAGATGTTCATTGCAATGACTTTCCCCTAATTGGACTAATGGTTGTTGTTGTTTCATGTTTTAATAAAAGCTTGAAAACATCAAAAAAGTACATAATTCTCTCTCCAAAAACAGATACACGTTTCTACATTTCAAATAAAAACAAGCTCCAATTCTTTTTGCAATTTAAATGATAGCAAATTCAAAGCATTTCTCCATTTTTTTTACTTTTTATTACCAGAAGATAAATAATGGTGATTCATGGGATTATTTTTCTTCAGATACACTGGAATGAATTATTTTTGTGTAACATAGCTCACATTTTTTGCCTTATTTTGAAATTTCCCTATGAAATCAAATCATATTGAGTATTTCAGAGTCTCTCATCTTTAGCATTTGAATGAAAATTCTTATTACAAAGCCACATTTGAGGAAAGGCAGTTGTTCTTTATAAAATGGTATAATTAAAAAATTGTGTACTCTAAACATCAACAAACAATTTGAAAAACTCATGCTTACAAATTTCATAAAGACCTATTGCTTATTTTTTTTCTATAGGGAAAATTGGGCTTTCAAAATCTGTAATTGAAGATCTTCTTTTATTGCTATTCTAGTTCATCCTGAATTTATAATAGGTACAGAGAATATACGAGTATTCATAAACACTTGCCGTCTCTTCCAGTGTTCTCAGCTTCATGCTATTTCTTCCACTGTCATAAGCTTCTTATTCTCTTTGGAAAACACTGCTCCAAATCTTGTCTCTCCCACCAGGGAAATTGCCCTATGCCTATAAACTCACACTAAGTATGGCTATTGGGAAAATGTATCCTGTCACTCCATAGCTTTGGGGTCCTTCATGCAGCCCAGCTAAATCACTTGATAGACTACCTGTCCACCCGGTCACTTATGACAGAAGCTGTGTCATTTTCTTGTATGCCCTCCATTTTTCCTCATTCTAGATATATGTTCAGTTTTTAAGTCTTGTTACTTACTTTATGTCTCTTACACCTCTGATTCTGCTACTCCACCTTGGTACAATGGCCTCCTACCTAGTCCTCCTGCAGCCAGGTTTCATCTCTAGCATCACCACTACAAGACACAGTTCACAATTTATCCAGAGTTAAATCTGTAAAGTATAAATTTAAGTATAATAATCCACCATATTAAATCCTTCCAGAGCATGGCAAAGATGGAGAATAAAGCTCAAAAGCCCCTATCCATTTTCATCTGTCACCATCACTACTCTCCTTCCCTTTCCAAGGAGAAAAAAATTAATTTGTAGCATTTCACAACTACGTATAGTTTCTTCCCTAGAACCATTATCTGTTATACCTTTTTGTCGTTGTTGTTTCTTCTGTCTGCACTGCCTTCAATTTACCATCTTACCCCTCCTTCACTATAGAGGTCAAGGTGACCAAATGGGCACAGCTTTCCTTTACTCCTCCAGACAGATTCCAGATTTTCTTCTTTGTATATTTTCATGTTATACCAGTTACGAGACTGTGTTGTATTTCTCACTTTGCTTACGTATTTTTTAATTAATTAAAACTTGAAAGTAAGGCCTGTCTTTTTTCTTTCTTTCCCTTTTTTAATGTATTCTTAAAACACAGCATTGAAACATTAACCAAAGCTGTTGGGATGGAGGAATGGATGGACAGATGAATATTGCACCAAGTACAAATCCTTTCACCTAGCTCTGAAGTCGCTCCATAAACTAGCCCCATCTTAACTACGTCTTGTTTTTTGTTTTTTTGTTTTTTACCTTTCCATATCACTCACAACTTCTGTTTAGTCAGAAAAAAAACACAATTTATCTTATTATTCATTTCTATTATGTTACTTTATTTTACTTAACTTTATGTTATGGCTTATGATTTCTAGTTTATGTTTTGGCTTATGGTGGTCTTCCAGCCTGCAATGCCCACTGTCCCTAACTCTGACCCTATGTTTAGAAAAATAACTATATTCAAGCCCCAACTTAGTGCTTCCTCTTGTATAAAGTCATCCTTAGCCACTAAATCCTGTGCAGTGGTTTTCTTTTAGAAGTGACCAGTTCTGACAGAACAAATCAATGATATCAAAAATTAAGTTACAAAGAGAAATTGTAGGTCAAGGTTTTTTTTTTACTTCTCTGATGCAGATTAGTTTATTGCAATGATATTGTCCTTCTTACCATATGACTCTAATGCATGTATCTACTGCATTGTAATGATCACTTTATATATCTATGCCTTTCCCTTCCTGTACTATCTCTAAATTGGAAGCCTCTAGAAAACTATGCTTTCTTTATATTGTCAGCATGCTACACAGTACCTAATACACAGTAAATGCTTAAAAAATTATCTAACAAAATGAATGGATGCACTCACCACTCTATAACATAATGAGCTCAGTTAAAACTGGAATTATTTTGCCTACTTTGCCCCATTACCTCTAATATTTGACACAGTGCCTGCCATACAGTGAATTGAATGGATAATTGTTGAATGAAGGGAAAAATTACGTAGATCAAGAACTAGTCAGCCATAATGCTTCCCATGTTTTTGTGGCCTCGGGACCTACCACATTCCCTCAGGAAGGTGAAACTAAATTAATACTAATATTAATGCTAACAGCCTTCACACATGCAGAGATGGTATTGTGAAATGATGAATGTGGACAGGATCATCCTAGGAGAATAACAAAGACTGATCACATACACACTTTACTATTGAAAATTTAACTTTCCATGCTTTGCAAAAGAGAAAGAGAGAGAAAGAGAGAAAATAACTTAGTAAGTGCAGTGAAAAAGGAACCCTCATACACTGCTGGTGGGAATGTAAATTGGTACAGCCTTTATGGAAAAAGGTATGGAGTTTCCTCAAAAAATTCAGAACAGAATTACTATATGACCCAGCAATCCGTTTTCTGGGTAGCTACCCAAAATATCTGAAAACATTTATCTGTAAAGATATATGTACCCCTATGTTCATTGCAGCATCATTCATGGTGGCCAAGACATGGAAACAACCGAAGTGTCCTTTGATAGATGATTGGATAAAGAAGATGTGGTATATATACAATGGAATATTACTCAGCCATAAGAAAATTTGAAATACGGCCATTTGCGACAAAACGGATGGACATTGAGATTATCATGCTAAGTGAAATAAGTCAGACAGAAAAAGTGGATAATCATGACTTCACTCATATGTGGGATATAAAACTGAAAACAACAAACAAGCATACAAAAAATGATACACACAAACAATAGGTTAATTGTGACCGGATAGGGAGGGTGTGGTAGAAGAAGGTAAAGGGGGTCAAATACAGGGTGATAGAAGGAGAACTGACTCAATGGTGAACATACAATGTGATATATAGATGATGCTTTACAGAATTCTACACTTGAAACCTATATAATTTTACTAACCAATGTCACCTCAATAAATTTAATAAAAACTTTGAAAAATTCAAGAGAAAAAAAAAATTAACTGCAGTGACTCCATCTGCTATTCCAAAGGAAATATATACCCGCCTTTAGTCTCAGGTCCCATATTCCGGCTCTATGATAAATATTTTGCCTTGTTAAACATGATTCTCATCTCTAAAATTATTTACTTTTTATGCAATATGCCCCTTAAGAGCAAGCCACTACTTCATCTGGGCCTCAGTAGTTAATGAAGTTTCAAAACTGAAGAAAAAAACAATTAATACCTACTGAAATATGCTCTGTGGTCTCCTCCCATATGGCACCCTCTTAAGAGATTTTCATGGGTAACTTTGACTAAGAAGCAATTTTTGTCTGAATGCTACTGAATATGTTGCTCCATTGCAAAAAGTGAGAAGCACAATGCTCCAAGGACAAAACTGTGAAATGCATTGAGAAAGAGAAACCACCGGAGACTCAAGAAAAATAGCCAGAGGATTATGAGAAGAATCAGCATATGTCAGTGTCATAAAAGCCAAAAAGTGGAGAATTTCTAGGGGAAAAAAATGATTAATGCATTTCAAATAAGCAAAGAGATCTGGTGAGTATATTAAGATCACCAAATCATATTCAAAGCAAATTTCTGATTAACCTTGTTAATCATAGTATAAGTAAAACTTCAGAGTATTTTTGTTTTTTCATGTTTCTTTATTGATGGGAACATGAGACTAATACATATGTGAAAGAAAGAGTATTTCCATAAATACCCTACTTAGGCAGTTACTGAAAGTATAATTAATTTCTATCTGGAAAAAACAGCATTTTCTTAATTTTTCAAGTTACAGTTTGTTCTTTAATGGCTATGACTCAGTTCGTGATGCTGGCAAAGGTAGCTCCTTCAGAGGGCAAATTAGGGGGAGATGTGGTATTCTGTATGTCCCTCCGAGGCCACTAACAGGTGCTTCTCTGTTTGTCATTTTCATGGTGGTACTCTGCCAGAATCTACCTTTATCATTTGCCAAATTTAACCTATATATTCATTGAAATCAGAATTCCCATCAATAGCTTATTTTTTAAGAGATTGTTGGGGCTGCTGCGCTGAATTTATTTGGTTAGGTAGTAGGGAACAGTGATGGAAAGAGAATGAGAAAAAAGAGGATTCAGAGAAGAGAATTTGCATAGAACAGTCTGACTTAGAAACCCTAATCTCTAAAATGCAAACTGACCCCTATGCATGTTTCCATAACGCTAAGAAATCTAACATTAATTATTTTTTGAATATACATTTTCTAGGGCGTGGACAACACTTACATGTCTAACACTGTAATTGACACTCTTGGAGGTGGGTAATATAATAATAGAAAAAGTGATATAGTGTTTACAAAATCTTTAAAATGTAGACATTGTATAAAATGAAAAGTCCATGATGCAAATCACTTAGGTTTAGCTGAAAAAACAACACTCTTTACTAAAAAACGCTATGATTCATTTCCTGCGTGCCTCAGTTATTTTGGCTTTGTTTTGAGGAAATAGACCCAAACTCTAACTTAATCCAACATATGCATTCATGTACCCTTGCTTAATGTTGTGAGATGAATACAAATCTATCACCTCTGCTAAAAATGAAAATAAGTAAAATATATTTCCAAATGAGTAGCAGTAACTTCCACTAAACATAGGGTGACCATATGTCCCAATGTGTCTGGAACAGCCTCAACTTACTCTTGCTGTCCCAACATCCTTATAGATAGAGCCTTTTTCACTCTCAAGTGTGTGTTCAAACAATAAATTATATACTCACCTTATAAAATATAGCATGGTAAGTGACTGTAGACATCAAATCTTCCAAAATAAATGAGCAATTTGGGTGCCTTGTCTTTACGCTGATGCAGTTTTCTGTGAATACCTTAAAGTTCTAAGAACTTGATCAATTTAAGTCCTTGTGATGTTTTTGTAGACTTAAATTGTATTCATTTTACTTTTAAGAAAACAGGAAAGACTCAGTCAATGTGGAGAAATCAGGACACTTGTTCACTACTGGTAGGAATAAAATATGGTGCAGTTGCTTTGGAAAAAGAGTCCATCAACTGCTCCAAAGACTAAGTGTAGAGTTACCATATAACCCAGCAATTCCACTCTCAGGTATCTAGCCAAAAGAAATGAAAACATATATACACATAAAAAAATGTTTATAGAAGCATAACTCATAATAGCCAAAAGGTGAAAACAATCCATCAACTGATGAGTAGATAAATGAAATGTGTATATCCATACAATGGGATATTATTCAGCCATGAAAAGAAAGTACTGATAAATGCTGCCTTCAAAACATTATGCTACAAGAAAGAAACCCAGTTTCAAAAGACCACATATTATATGAGTCCATTCATATAAAATGTTCAGAAAAGACAAATCTTTAGAAACAGTAGATTAGTTGTTGCGTAGGACTCTGAGGAAAGGAGGAGAGGGAAGTGTTAGATTAAAAGGTTATCACCTTTTTAAGGTGATAAAAATGTTCTAAAAATTGACTGTGATGATGATTACACATATCTGTGAATATACTAAAAGCCACAGAATTGTACACTTTAAGTGGGTGAACTGTATGGTATGCAAATGATATATCAATAAAGTTCGTTAACAAGAAAAAAAAAAGACTCTACCATACAGAGTGGCAACCATTCACTACTAAAAATAATAACCAACATTTATGGAGAATTTACTCCCTGTCAGGTACTCTTTGACTACTTTATATGACTTATTATCAATAAACCCTCACAACAGACCTATGCCATTGGTTCTGAAATTATACCAATTGGGATATAAGAAGTTAAGCATAAAGTTCTGAGTAAATTTCTCAAGGTCACAAAAGTAATAAAAGATGGCATTGAGTTTTCAAACTCTCATAGACTAATTCCAAAGCCTAAGCTTTTAACCATACCCTAAACTGTCAACCATTTAATCAATCGAATTCATATCAGTGTCAAGACCTTATTATAACCAGTTCCCTCTTGACAGAGAAGCCTTTAAACCTTAGCTAAGAACAGGACAATTACAGACGCATAATGCCAAAAGACTTAAAACAGTCTTACTTACCTAGGGCCAGCCTTGTGATTTAACCCTGTTACACACTGAATTTTGCCTCAGCTTGGAGCCTGTTTTGCAACAATGAATAAAGGGAAATCATACCTTGTCCCTGCAGGTCAGAGATAACCTAGAGCAGCAATGAGTTTGAAACCCAAATTGAGATCTTGGACTTACTTCTCTGCTGGCGTAGTCCCCTGCCCACCAGCGTCCTTTCATTCTCAGTGTTATCATCATGTTGTTCTTGTTTGAGCTCCTTCTCATTGTCCCTTCTGCTGGCCACCTACTTGGGTTACATGGAAAGCAATTAAATTTAGGTCTCAGCTTTAAATTTGGTCTTCGTATTAGGAATATATGAGGCCTGACAATTAAGTTTGCGAACTTATTACAATGATGCTGCTAACCTTTTTTTGATATCAGAGGGATTATTCATTATGAATTTGTGCCACCTGGACAAACAGTTAACCAAGTTTACTATTTGGAAGTGCTCAAAAGGCTGCGTGAAAAAGTTAGATGAAAACTACCTGAACTTTTCATCAACAATTCATGGCTCTTGCATCACGACAATGCACCAGCTCTCATGGCACTGTCTGTGAGGGAGATTTTAGCCAGTAAATGAATAACTGTATCAGAACATCCTCCCTACTCACCTGATTTGGCCCCCAATGACTTCTTTCTTTACCTGAACATAAAGGAAATATTGAAAGAAGATATTTTGATGACATTCGGGACATCAAGGGTAATATGACGACAGCTCTGATGGCCATTCCAGAAAAAATGTTCTGAAATTGCTTTGAAGGGTGGACTAGGTACTGGCGTCGGTGCATAGCTTCAAAGGCAACTGTAGTGATATTCAGCAATGAAGTAAGTAGCAATTTTTCTAGGATAAGTTTGCAAACTTAATTGTCTGACCTCATATACATATATGGGATAATATTTAGTATATTTATTCATAACAAGTAAAAAAATAAATTAATACCTTCAGTCAACTTAAATGAAAACTAACAATGAATGGAGCAAAAGATAAAGTAAGCAGATGACATACTGTGTGGAATTTTTCCTTAAATGAGTTGAAAGAAACTTAAACTTATGTAAAATTAAAGCTGGCTTTTTGTTGTTTTAGGAACAGTAATATATAAATATTGATAAAAAATGATAAAAAATGATAAAAATAAAATAAGGCAGGATAGATAATTTTTAAACAGAGCATCAGTGACAATTCAGAGTTTATAAATAGGAATTTGAGAAGAGCAATGTCACCTACCTCTACATGCCAGACTTTATCCCAACACACCCCTCAGTTCCCTTAGGAATTACTTCTCATACAGAGATTCAGGAAATGGGATTCTCAGGCACAAATGGAGAGTTTAATGGTTATTTTTCTACCAGGTATCATAAACCAGCTAGAACATATTGGTTTTCATTCTGCATGGAGAGAGAGAGAGAGATGAAAGAAGGAAGGAAAGAGGGAAGGAAGGAAGGAAGGAAGGAAGGAAGGAAGGAAGGAAGGAAGGAAGGAGGGAGGGAGGGAGGGAGGGAGGGAGGGAGGGAGGGAAGGAAGGAAGGAAGGAAGGAAGGAAGGAAGGAAGGAAGGAAGGAAGGAAGAGAATATTCTCATTCATTTCCTGAATAATTTTCCTGTTAACAGCCATATAAGCACCTCCAAGTAATGGCTCTAATAGCTTTATTCACCATGGAAAACTGGTTAGCAGTTTCTCAAAATGTTAAACATAAATTTACCATACCATCCAACAATTCTACTCATGGGTTCTAGCTAAGAGAAATGAATACATTTGTCCACATAAATATTTGTATTCAAATGTCCATAGCTATATTGTTTATAATAGTCAAAAACGGGAAACAACCCAAATGTCAATGAACTGGTGCGTGGAGAAGGCCTAAAGAGAATGTGATACACCTATACAATGTAATATTATTCAGCAATAAAAAGGAATAAAGAACTGATGCATCCTACAAAATAGATGAACACTGAACACCTGATACTAAGTAAAAGAATCCAGTTACAGAAATACCACATATTGTATGATTCATTTATATAAAACGTCCGGAAATGGCAACTCTGCAAAGACAGCAAATAGATTAGTGTTTGCCTAGGACTAAATGTGGAACTGGGGAATGACAGCAAATAGGCATTAGATTACTTCAGTGGGATGGAGATGGTCTAAAATTAGACTATGGTGATGGTTATACAACTCTATAAATTTATTTAAAATCACTGAACTGTAAACTTAAGACAAATGAATTACATGGTATGCAAATAATATCTCAATAAAGCTGTTAAAAATCAGTCAACATACTTTATCATATTAAGAAAATAAAAGGGAAACTATGTTCAGAAAAGGTAGGTGATAAAATTCAGTATCCAAGGAATGATTTTAAAATTAGCTTTCAAAATATGTCTCCCTATGAGTCAGATTCCAAGTAACTGAAAACTTAGTATATCAATTAGGAGAGAGTAAGTTATACTCTGGTAACAGAAAACCCCCACAATTTCTCAATTTCAGTAGCTTAACACAACAAAAGTTTGTTTCTCTCTCATACTAAATGGCCATCAGGTGTCATCAGCAGGATCTGGGGCATACAGTGGGGGACTATATCCACCTTAGAGCTCAAAAGCCAAGTGTGACAGAAGATTCATCTTTCATTTTAATTAAATATTTATTTATAAAATTTTTCAAATATTGTTCCTTGATAATATCTGCATTGGCTTACATGCTTAGCAAATCCTTTGCAAACCAAGAACAACATAAATATTCATCTACACTTTCTCTTTGTACTATTATGGTGTCAGTTTTTACTTTTCTTTAGTCTGTCGAGAATTTTGTGTTTGCTGTGAGGCAGAGATTTAATTTAATTATCTCCCACGTGGTTAACTAGTTGTCCCAACACCATAAATTAAATAGCATATTCGCTCTTCTTCCTTTGAAATGCTACACTTCTCATTTACAAGTATTGCTTCCTGGACTTCTCATTCTGTTGTTTTGACCTGTGGTTTTTACCTCATACTCCATTGTTTTAGTTTCCCTAATTTTACATTTCACTTTAACATCAGATAAGTCAACACCCTGTGCTGCCTTTTCCAAATACTTTTTTGAAAGATAATACTGTTGGGAATTTATAGGAATTATGTTAATATTATAAGTTACTGAGAGAAAATTAAAATTTTTACAATCGTGAATGTTCCCATTCAGAGACAGAATCTCTCCATGTAGTTAAGTCATTTATTTTTCTCAATGAACTCTTGTAATTTTCTTCATATGTATTTTGCACATTTCATAGACATTTAAATTTTTGGATGCTGTTGTAAATTGGATTAATTTTTGCCACGTTATCTATTTCTCTGTTAATTTATATTGTAAGTTACTTTACTAAATTCTTTATAAATTCTAATAGTAATTTTGTGGATTGCAGATTTTTTCCAGAAAAGAAGATTATTTTTGTCTCTTCCTTTCTAATGTTTTATTTTAATGTTTATTAAGTTTATTGGGGTGACATTGGTTAGTAAAGTTATATAGGTTTTAAGTCTACAATAATAGAAGATTCATCTTAATCCATGCTTCTGAGATTTCCAGAGAAGGAAAAGAAAACATAGAACATCATGCCCTGCCTCTTACAGCTTCTTCCCGGAAGTGAAACACATCACTCTTCTCACAACTCATTGGTCAAAATAAGACACATGACCACAGTTAATTTCAAAATATACTAGGGAAATACGAAAGTACCATATATACAGAAAGAGGACCAGGAAAATATTTGTAAACAGTCATAACTATTACAATGTGATACACGTGAATCCTTCCATTACCTTGGCTATACCTGAGCAGAGTGCAAACTAGCCCAGAACCCACTAACAAAGAATGTGGTAGATTAAGAAAGGTTAATGTGTTGGGTTTGAGAGCCAAAGGATCAGTATTTACATTTACAAGAGGATATTTTAAAGGAAATCTGGAAACCATGGTTAGGCGCTAGATATTAAAGATTTAAAGGACCATTTTAAAACAGACTTGTGTCTTAGAACTTAAAAGCTATGCTTCAGTAGTTGTTAAGACTTTAATGGGGAAAAAATTTATACAATAATAATGGAAAAGATACTGCTACATTAAGTAGTGTGCTTTCGCCTAGGCTGAGAACTAGTCAGATAAAATAACTAGAGCTATAAAAATAGCAGCGGAATTCATAACTTTGTTGAAGCATTAAAATCGTTCAATAAATGTTGAATTTAATTACACAATTGTATCTATTCTATATATCTTGAAAATGTCATATGATTTTATACCTTTGTTTTCTTAACTATTTAATAACGGTAATCGACCTACCCCAACCCCAAGTACTACCTGTAAAAAAAAAAGTAAATGTTTGTTTATTTTAGCATTCAGGAAAATAAATATGAACTAAAAAGACAGAGACGTTTAATACTAACTAAAGACAGAGAATAGAAAGCACTTTTCCCTATAACAACAATGAAATGGGGCCTGGAATATAAGGGTAAATTTTCTAAAGCAATAGGTAAAATGCAAATGAACATAGAGTGCAAAGTGACATCAAACTGTCATATTTTTTGGAAGTTGATTGCCAATGGTTTACTTTATTCATTTATGTCAAAGCGGTATTTTAGACATAAGGTGAGAGTTGGAAAATGATCAGATTATCATAGATGTCCCCAGAATCCTCGTTACATTTTGTGACTGGTTAGTGGTTTGACAGGTTTTAATTTTGTTTCACACACTCTTTTCCCAAATAACACTATATATGTTATTGTTGTATCTTTAGAGTTCTTTAAAGGCACCATATAAATCCTAAAAGTTTCTCTTAGACATTTAAATTAGAGTATATTTAAGAAAAGAAAAGGACAAGACAGTGTGATTTTAAAGTCATTTGGCAAACTGATTCTGTCAAGAAAGCTTAGCTTCATTCTGTTTGCTGCAACAGCTTTTTTTTTTCATAACTCCACTCTTCTTGTTCTTGTAATACATTTGGGAGGCCTGTCAAGGCCTATCCACTCTCTAAATAGCTTTGCAGATTAAATTTTTAACTCTCTTCTCTTCATGCAGATGTATATTTCTGACTAAGAATTGCCCTGAGATGTCAGCTTCTATTTTTCTCACTGGAGAGAAAACATATAGGTGCAAGTGTGGATTCCTAAATCTCAACTTCATCAGGAAATGCCTGCACACATGAATATGCTTCTCTCCAGGACCGTGCCTCTGTATTTGCATTGTTCACCCTTTTTAGATTTCCTACTCTTACTTTATCACCTCCATTTCCTTCAGGGGGTCTTGCAGATAAATGTGTGAGAGACTAAGACAAGAAAATAAACAGAATTTTTATTTTTGTTAAGTTGACGATCTTAATAACAAAAATATGCCAAGGTGCTAAGATCATATAAAAGAAGAGTATACAGTCCAAACTGGACCATTGTATACAGGGCTGGTTTCCTTATGCAGATGATGCCTGAGATGAACCTTAAAGGATGAGTTTGTAGGAGGACAAAGGGTTACAATGTCAGTCCAAGCAAAGGACACGATACAAGTTAAACCATGAATTTGTAGAAAGAGAATGGTTTGTGTAAAGATCTTCAAAAACAGGGCAATCCTAAATTCCAAAGAATGACGTAGAAGTGAGCACTTGCTATAATGTCCTACATCGCTGAACTGCATTCAGTCCTAGGAAAGGGGATGCCATTATCCTAGCCAATGGCAGGACCCACTTTAGGCCACATGCTTTGGCATTTGTCTACACTTCTCTGTTCATATAGCTTAGTATCCAGTTTGTAGAAAGAGTCCATCTGGTACAAGGATATTTAAAGAAGGCACCTCCATTACCCATAAGTGAAAAGAGAGCAATAGCTTTTATTTGTCCCAGTCTAACTTTTACTGCAAAATTAACCTAACAACAAAAGAAGAGGCAGACTGGTGCAGTAAAATGAGTACTTGATTTATTATATGACACGTATCCTAGTCAGCAGCTAGTTGCAAGACCTTGTGCAAATCATTCTAATCTCATTGCCCCTCAGTTTCCCTCTCTATAAAATAATAGCTACTAGATATTGGGTTTATGTGTTTTCAAATAATATTTTCCATTTAGAAATGAATAAGGAAGTAGTTATGGATTCAGTTACATGATATCTGAGATTGATTGCATAATAATCTAACAGTTTTGGGAGATGAATGTAGTGGACAGAAAGTTAAATGAAACAAGAGTAGCCATTAATTAAACTGTTGTGGTTGGGTGATGGGCACTTGGGAGTTCATTGCTCTCTAATTTTGAGCCTGTTTGAAGTTTTCCATAATAATAATCTTTAATTATTGCTTCTAAATTGTTCAAGGAAAAACACCAAGGTATAGAATAGCATATTTGTAAGGGAGGAGGGCATAATAAAATATCTGTATGTGTTTTATTTCCATAAAGAAACATTGGAGACTGATAAAGAGCTGTTACCTATGATGGCATGAAAAGAAATGACAGCTACTGTGTGGGAGCAACACTTCTCAATATATAACATTTAATATTGTTTTGACTTTTTCATCACATTGATGTGTTATCGATTCAAAAACGCTAACATTGTGTCACAAAAAGCAATGGTGATGGAATGATCTTTTTAAATAAATGGTGCATTGTTCGTTAGATATCCATATGGTAGAATGAATGAAAATTAACCCCTACCTCACAGCACATACCAAAATCAGTAACAGATGGATTATAGATCTAAATTTGGCGGGTAAAACAATAAAACTTTTAGAATGAAATACAGAGAAATATCTTCGTAATTTTGGAGTCAGGAATGACTTCTTAAATAGAACACAAACATCACAAACCGTAAAAGAACAAAGTGATAAATTCGAGCTCATTAAAATTAAGAACTTCTTAATTTCAAAAATTGTTAAAAAATGAAAACATTGAACCTGGCAGAAGATATTTGCAATCTATATAATGCATATATTGAACCCAAAAACTATATCTAATATATATATTTTTAAAATAATACAATAGCAATAAAAGTGACAGACACATTAATTTAAAATATAATAGGTATAACTCTATTCCTTAGGGGGCACTGCACATAGTGACTTCCTTCAGGTACATGTAGTATGGAAATGGAGGGGCAAAAAAGAATAATTTCATAGTAGAGAAATTTGGCAAATGCTGCCTCAGCCAGGTGATTAAGGACAACATCACAAATGATAACTCACACCGCATATGATGAGCATGGCACTTGCCTTCTGTGGTCTTTCTTCCCAAAACACATAGCCCCAATCTAATCATGAGAAAAACATTAGACAAATCCCAATTGAAGGACATTCTACAAAATACTTTACCAGCATGTCTCAAAGCTACCAAAGTCATCAAAAACAAGGAAAGTCTAAGAAACTTTTATAGCCAATAGGAGTCTAAGAAAAAATGATAATTAAATGTAATGCGGCATCCTGGATGGGAGCCTGGAAAAACAACAACAAAAAGACATTAAGTTAAAACTAAGGAAATTTGAATGAATTATGGACTTTAGTTAATAATAATCTATCAGCGTTGGTTCATTAATTGTAAGAAATGTACTGTATTGATGTAATATGTTGATAATAAGGAAATCTGGGTGTGGAGTATATGGGAACTCCCTGTACTATCTTAGCAATTTTTTCATAAATAAAAAACTTCTAAAAAATTAAGCTTATAGAAAAAAAAAATACATGGTACAAGTTGGTAGTTACAAAATAGTCATCAAGGTGTAAAGTATAGTTTAAGGTATAATACTGTAATAAGTACATATCATGTCACATGGGTACTAGATTAATGGGGTGATCACTTCATAAGTTATATAAATATCTAATCACTATGTTGTACACCTAAAACTAATATATGTCAACTGTAATTGAAAAATACAATTGAAAAATAAGAAATATGTGAATAAAAGAAATATATATATATGGCAAGAAAACTTGAATATGTGTTTTCCACGAGATAATAGCCAAATGGCCAAGTAATACATTTTTAAAAAGTCAACATCTTTAATCATCAGGGAAATGAAAATTAAAACTACAGTAAGGAAGGACTACATGTACATTTGACTGGTTAATATTTTAAAAACTATTCAACTGACCAACATTATTAAGACTGATACCTACTGTTCTCCTGTAAATGAAGAAACTAGAGCTCTCATGAGTTGGTAGTGAGCATGTAAATTGGTACTGGAATCCCTTTGGAAAACTTTTTGGCAGTCTATACTAAACCTAATCATTCATCTACTCTATCACTCAGCATTTCCATTCATAGGGGCATACCTGAGAGAACTGAGTGCATAAGTACAACAAGATATATGCAGATTGTTTATAGCCAAAATCTGGAAACAACATAAATGCCCAACAACAAGAAAACAGGTAACTATATTATGGAATACTCATACAATGTAACACTACATAACAATAAAAAAAAGCAGACTACCACTACACACAACAACATAAATGAATATCTCACATAAGGTTGAGCAAAAGAAGCCAGAAAAAGTGTGCAATGTGTGATTCAATATACATGAAGTTAAGAAAAAGGCAAAACAGATTTATCATGATGAAAGTGAGAATAATGGTTAACTTTTGGGAGTATTATTCAGAAGTGGGCAAAAGGCAGATTTCTGGGGGGTAGAAATGGTTTAACATTGAACTAAGCAATTTACTGCATGGTTCTTATGCTTCAATTAAGAATTTTTTTTTTTTTAAATTTTAAATGAACAAAATAAAGAACCAAATGACAATAAGAAAAATGTATTTACAACAAATAATCAAAGGTAATTAATATACAAAAGTTCTTACAAATCAGTAAAAAATGTTGAGACCCAAATTTTAAAAGTGGCTAATGATATGAAAGGGCAGCATTAAGAAGATCTTGAAATGAGTAATATATATAACTTAAAAATTCTCCAAGCTGTGTGATACAACACTGTTTCGGCAGAGTCAGGTGAGACTATAAGAATCATGTGGAAAGTTATACAACACGATTTCCTTGAAGGTGTGGCAGATGAGCATCAAGAATACAATGTGCAGGAAACTTCTAATTCTCAGGTAATGTTCAGATTGACAAAAAGAAAAGTCCAGTTTCAAGTCTGACTTATATGGGAGTCAGGATATCTGTGGAGCAAATTGAACCCACATCTGAGGTTCACACTGCACAAAGCAGTCTGATTGGTTGTATTTGCCCAAAGGAGGTGGAACTGAGGAGAAAACAAGAGCCAGTGGTAGTTTTGAAACATATTCTACATGTGCTGACATTAGCGACTCACGTCCAACAAACAGAATGTGGTGGGAGAGACTCTGCCTGACTTCTGAATTTAGGTGACTCAACTTCAGCTTCTCTCCCTCTCTTCTTCCCTCTTTCTCCTCTCCCTCTTCCTCCATTTCCCTCACTCTCTCTTCCTCTTCCCACTTCCCTCCCTCCCTTCCCTCTCCTCCTTTCTCTCTCTCCTTTCCTCTCTCCTTCCTTTCTCCCCACCCCACAACACTCTCTCTTCATATGTACCCTTGGAGCCCTAAGCCATCTTGTACAAAGTTCAACTATCTTGAAGCCACCATGCCAGGGAGACCTCATGTGGAGACCACATGAAGGAGAGACCCAAGGAGTCCTAGCAGCTCCAGCCCCCAGCTGTTCAGTGGTTTCAGCCTGTGCACTAAAAATGTGAATGAAGCAGCCTTTGATATGAACCACCCACTTACCTTAGGTACTGCAACCTCATGACAGACCCTGAGCCAGAAACGCCTAACTAGGCCATTCTTGATTTCTTTTTTGTTGTTGTTGAAGTTTATTGGAGTGACAATTGTTCATAAAGTTACATAGATTTCAGGCGTACAGCTCTGTAATACATCATCTACATATCACATTGTGTGCTCACCACCCAGGGTCAGTTCTCTTTCCATCACCATATATTTGACTCTCTTTCCTCTCATCTACCATCTCCCTCTCCCCTTACCCTCTGGTAACCACTAAACTATTGTCTGTGTCTATGAGTTTCTGTTTCTTCATTTTTTGTCTTGTTCCTGTGTTGTTTTTCATTTTCTATCCCACATGTCAGTGAAATCATACTGTTCTCTACTTTTTCTGTCTGAGTTATTTTGCTTAGCATAATAATCTCAAAATCCATCCATGTTGTTGCAAATGGTACTATTTCATCTTTTCTTACGGATAGTATTCCATTGTGTATATATACCACATGTTCTTTATCCAATCATCTATCAAAGGACACTTTGGTTGTTTCCATGTCTTAGACACCATAAATAAAGCTGCGATCAACATAGGAGCACATATATCTTTATGGATAAATGTTTTCAGATTTTTTTGGGTAGATCCCCCAAAAATCCCCCAGGAGAGGGATTGCTGGGTCCATGGTAATGCAGATTGGTGCAGCCTCTATGGGAGGCAGTGTGGAAGTTCCTCAAAAAATTAAGAATAGAATTACCATTCTTGATTTCTTGACCCACAGTAACCATCATAAACAACTGTTGTTGTTTCAAGCCACTATGTTTGGGAGTGATTTGTAATGCAGTGATAATGACTGGAACAGATCCCCAGAGAAGAAAGGAAGGAACCTGTTGCAGGGTCTGGAAGTTAGAAGGAGCCATTTGCAAGAACAGGCTGTGCCCTCACAGCCTCTGGGTCATTCCCACACCCTGGGGAGTGCTTGAATACTCTAGTAAAGAGGGCTGTTATACAAAGGAACATACTGTGTCCCAGTAGAGCTAATAAAGAGAAGCAGATGCAGCTTTTCTGCTATCCAGAGAGAAGATACACTCCAAGTTGAGCAGGTCAGAGAGAGTTGGCAACAGTCCAGGCAGGGGCAAGAGGAGGACTTGTTTAGGAAAATGAAGTACTGTCAGAGCAGACAGTGAAGGCCATTATAAAACCTGCACGTCTGCAGTCAGCAGCTCTGAATATCTATTAGAAGATTTCGTCCTCCCCCTACAGCCTGAGGTCACATCCCAGCTCCACCTCTTGCTAACAACAGAAACTTAGGCAAGTTCTTTTTCTTCTCTATGCCTCGGTTTCCTCTAATGAAAAAATTAAGATACGTGTCTTATCTAACTCATAAATTAGAGAATTGTGAGGATTAAATGAATACTTACATGTGAAATGCTTTGAAAAGTGACTGGTATATGATAAGGACTCAATAATTTTAAACTCATTATTATTGTCACCAGGATTTGAGGGGATAAAATTAGGAGCTAAATCCAGATAAAAAAAACTCAAGTTCCTGCCAATCGATTATTAATACTTGAAGTATTGCTGTAAATTTGACCTTTTTGTACTAGATAGCCATGAAATTTGGGATCTATTGGTTAGTCAGAGGAATGCATATTTGTAGACCAATAAGACATTATTTGTTTCCTAAAAAATTGACAAAGATTTGTTAAATATAACCCACAGTGCTGGTGAACATGCAATGAAGTGAGTACTCAAACATGATTGGTCAATATCTAAAGTATAATATTAGTTTTAAGACCATCTTAATATACATAGAATACCATAATAGTATCTCTACCTTCCATTACAGTAAATACACATCAATATATCTATCCTATGTAAAAAAGTAAGAATTCAAGAAAATATTTATCTATTAATACATCATTTGTGATAGGAAAAAAGATTAAACAAACAAATTTAAAAAGCCATATTTCTGACAATGGCAGAATCATGCAGTAGGATACTACATAGGCATTAAGACAGTGGTTTCCCAGAATTCCTGGTGACAAGCAGAAATATTCATGACATAAAACTCTGGGCTGCTGAAACCCATCAACGAAACACCACCAGGAATGCACACGGTTAGGTTTATTTAGCTTGGGAGAACGCACTGCAGAAAAAAAGTATGAGCATCTCAGTACTGAGGAGGTGAGAGGGGCTGTTTATTGAATTTGAGCTGGTGCTAGATGATTTTAAGGAAGAATGACAGAAGCCATGGCCATTCTGGATTGGATGTTGTCAAATAGTGTAAACAATTTGGTTATCAGATATCTTCCCTGTAATTTTTATCCAGGAAGCGGGAAGACTAAAGTGTGGCTAAATTTGTCACGGATGAGGAAGCAGTGTTACTCAAAACAGGAATGGTTGTCTTTTTTTTTTTTTATAACACTGTGCCGTTGTCTTTGTCTAGTTATGCACATCAGTATCTTGTGCAAAACATTTAAGTCCTTTGTAAAAACCTCATTTGATTTTTACCAAGGTTTCTATTTTACCTGGTTGTCAGCAGAATCAGTTTTCACTTTCGCACTGCAATGTAAATCCTAGTTATATAAAAAAGGAAGTCTATACAGACAGAGCAAAAATACTGAAAAGAAATAAATCAATACACTAAAATAAAAGATAAATTGTGGATTGTGGAGTTATAGAAAATTTTGTTTGCATCTTTTTTTGTACTATGTTTCTATATTTTTTACAGTAAGCATATATTACTTTACAATCAAAAATTAATAAATTATATTTTTAAAGAAGTTATGTGCTGTTCTATAAGAATAAATCTGGTAGATTATTCCATGAGAGGAAAATCTTATTTCACTATAATCCTGGGTAAGGATGTCAGATACCAAAGCTGAAATGAGACTTTCCTATAGAAGGAAAAGGCAGCCCCTGTCACTTGTCAATAGTCTTAAGGCTACACCCTCATCATGCAGACATGATAATTCCCTAGAGAAGATGACTGATTTACCTTGACACTTAGTAACTTACACAAACTGAAATGGAAAAAGAAGAGGTTTCTCTCAGAACTAATCAATAACAATTCATATTCTCTGGTGCTGGGTTTGGCACGGAGAGTAAATAAGTGGCCATATGAAGGCCACTCATTCAATCCATTCAAACAATCTCATCCAGTCCATTCACTCCAGGACCTCCCATCCCATCCAGAGTGATAGCGTCATCTGGTCATTAATAAGTTACTTCAGAGGTTCTCAACCTTAGTTCCACCATGACACACATGGTAGAGTTTGTTCATATTTACCACATGCTCCCATGATTATAATAGACTTTCACAGAAACCATTTTTCTGGTGAGGTCTAACACGAAAATAACTTACAAGCCCCCAAACTATAGAATTCTTAAGATGTTATAACTAACCTCCTCACCATGACTACAGCAAATATATAAATGGCCCCAAGTCTTTCTCTCCCTTTTAAGGCAATATATGAAAATACAAATGAGGAAGAGTGAAATTATGGTGAAAATCTTGACTCCATTCTTATTTATTCTTAAAAAATAAGCCATATACAAACTTCAGTATTTTAATACAATACTTGAAGCAGTATACCTCACAAATGACCTTGATCATTTTCTATGATTCAAAATCACCACATTCATTATTAAAATCACCTTTTAAGAGTGACTTAATATTCCCAGGGAAATGACATTGGATACTAGTTTACAAGAATAAACATGAGATGGCCAGACAGAAAGTGGATTGAAATATGGCATTCCAGAAGGAGGAAATAAAATGTGCAAGGTATGGAAAAACATGATGATTTGAGAGATGCAAGAAGTTTAATGTAGCTAGAGCAGGGAAAGGAGAAGCATGATGGGAAATCCAAAATTAATTCATTCTGTAAGTGTCAGCTAAATATCACAATGAGTAATATTGCTCAAAAAGGAACTCCATATCCTTGTACACTGTTGGTGGGAATGAAAATTATGGAAAACAACATGGAGATTCCTCAAAAAATTAAAAATAGAACTACCATATGATCCAGCAATCCCTCTCTGGATATATATCCAAAGGAAATGAAATCGGTATCTCAAAGAGATATCTGAACTCCCATGTTCATTGTAGTATTATTTATAATTGCCAAGATATGGAAACAACCCAAGTCTCCATCAATGAATGAATAAGTAAAGAAGATGTGGTACATGCATACAATGGAATATTTTTCAGCCATGAAAAAGAAGGAAATCCTACCATTTGTGACAACTGAGATGGACCTGGAGGGAATAAGACAAGTGAGACAGAGAAAGACAAATACTGTATGATGTCCTTTATATGTAGAACCTGAAAAAAAAAAAAAAAAAAAAAAAGTTTGAACTCATAGAAGCAAAGAGTAGAATTGTGATTGCCAGGGTCTGGCAGCAGAGAGGGTGGGTGAGAAATGGGGAGATGTTGGTCAAGGGTACAAAGTTGCAGTTATGTAATATGAACAAGTCTAGAGAACTGTTGTACAACATGGTGACTATAGTTCATAATACTATACTGAATATTGGAAATATACTAAGAAAGTAGATTTCAGGATTATCTCAACACACACAAAAAAATGGTCACTATGTGAGATGATATGTTAATTAACTTGACTATAGTAACCATTTCACTATGTATGTGTATATCAGATCATCATGTTGTATATCTTAAATATATAGAATTTTTATTTTTAATTAATTAATTCCATAACACTAGAGGAGGAAAAATAAAAGATGAATAAATAAATAAATAAATACATAAATATGAGTTATATTTTGGAAATCATCATTTTAATAAAATATTACATACGCTATATATTACTATAATGTATAAGTTACATGAAGACACAAGTGAAATAAGGTAGAGAAAACTCTGAAGATTCTACATTCTTGAAATCACAAAAATGGAGCAGGGCAGGGAGGAGCTGGAGTCTGACTTATTGAGGCAGAAATGTGACTAAAAACAGATTGAGAACATGGTGCTCCTGGTGCCCCAATTATGGAAATTCTTCCTCATGCCATGACATTAAAATAAAGAAAACAGCATGCAAATTAAGTATGCAGATAAAACCAGTCCAAATTCCTCTCTTTCCCCGAATATAAAGCTCGCAAGACCACACATGGTTCAGTCCTGTTGTTTCTCCCAATGGTGTCATCCCAAACCTAATAACAATATCAAAAATAGATAATCAGTGATACTAGCTAAAATCCATTTAGAAATTATTATCCATCAGGCACTTTTTTAAACTTTTTATATTGGTTAACTAATTTGATCCTCAAAACAATCCAGTAGATAGTTTTATTGTTCTTCATTTTAGAAAGGAGAAAAGTGAAGCTCAAAGGAGTTAGGTAATTTTCCAAAGATCACACAGCTAATGAGTAGTACAGCTGAGATTCAAACTCAGGCATGCTGGCAACAGAACAGAAATAAACAAACTAACTCTGTTCATCCGCACATATCACCCATCTTACTAGTGTCCTTCAACTTGTCTAAGGAGACTTTAGAGGGTGCAAGACAGGGGAGTCAGCGGGTCTATGTGCCTAAGTAGTACACATGTCTCAGGATACATATTGTCCCATGGTATCTTCTCTTGCCCATTGCCCCTCTTTCAGGAGGGGCATTTTTATAGTGGGACGTCACTACACTCGGCCACAACTGATAGGACTAAGTATGCACACCCATGTTAGAGACAACCAGTACACAACCAGTTCTATTATTATTATTATTATTATTACTATTACTATTAGTACTAAAGGGAAGGGCTTTGCTAAAACAACAACATTCTTCTATTCCTATTCTTTGTCTGAAAAAAGGGAGAGAGATAGCAAACATTAGATCATGCTCATATGTCACTTGGAAATCAGTAAGAGATGAAAAGTAATTCACTGAGAGAGAGAGAGAGAGAGAGAGAGAGAGAGGTTTCCTTTCCAACTCCATTTCCTGTAAGGGCTGGGTATGTTTCATTTCCAATGTCTGTGAGCATCTTGTATCCTTGCAATAAATCCCACCCCACATGACCAAACCTGAGCAGGCTTCTGGTCCATGCACAGAGAGAGGATTGACAAAAAGATCCAGCCCCACATTGACACAAGGAATACAATGGTAAGAGAAAATAGTTTGTTTTTGAGGGACTCATCTTCTAATGGGGAAAATCATTATGAACGCCACAATCAAAGTGAATACAAAAGGTTAATGAAGCATGTTGGATCATCTCTTAAACAGAAACTGGTGAGTTTAAGAAAAGCTTTGTGAAGTAACTAACAACCAAATTTAATTTTGAAGGATGATTTAGAGTCAGCCACCCAAAAAGGGGGATAATAGAGTAGCAAAAAAGAAAATGTGATTAGACCAGAAACCTGAGCGAGCACAGCATATGAGAGGTGCAAGAAGCTCAGCATGGCTAGAAAAAAGGGTGAAACAGAAGGAGACAAGGTCGTCCTGAGATGAGGCCTGCTGAGGAACTTGAATACTATGATTTTAAAAATATGGGAACCATTCAAAGATTTTAATTTGACAGCTGTATCGGACACACATATCTTGTAACCCCTTCCATTTGAAGGTGGACAGGGTCTCCTCCATCAAGGATGGACTGGTCACTTGTCCTGGGAGTGTCGCATGATCAGTTTACAGCACTTTCTGCTACTTACTGACTTCGATGAAAATAACACATTGCAGGGCATGAAATCTGGCAACTGTAGTGACCACAAAGTTTCTGAATGAAAACACCCATTAGGTTTCAGGAGAATTGGCTTTTCGTGGAATAAATTTTGAACATTGGGAGACAGGAAAGCTGAGCAATTAAAATTTCCCCTTTTTTCTCTCTCCCGGTAAACCAACCATGAACAATTAGCTGATCATTTTGTAATGTATCATTTTGATGCTTCATGTCTTCTCTTCACGTCCCCTTTTGCTCCCTCTTCCACTCTAGGTTTGCCCCTCTCACAAGGATTATTACTTAAAGGCTTGCTTCAGTTTCTGTTTTCTAGAGGAGCAAGCAATGTTTCAACAGGAAGGTGATGTGACTTCTATTTTAGAAAGATCACACTGTAAGTACCGACTTCGAAGTGGCAAGAACAGTTAAGAAATAATTGCAGCAATACAGGTAATAATTGATGAGTTATTTGGACTGTTTGGTAGTAGAAATGATAAAAGAAAGATTCAACTTAAAAAGTCAAATTCATAACACTTGGTAACATATGAAATACAAAGGATAAGAGAGCTGAATAAATTAAGGACAACTTCATAGGCGAGGCTGACTTGGATAGATGAAAATGCTGTTCTTTGAGAGGATAAATTGAAAGGGTGTTATGTAATATTCTAAGGACTACAGTAAATCCATACACAGGGCTTTGTGGCAGAATAGAGGGGCAATGCTACCTTCGCCTTCTGAAAGCTATAGGGAGTAATCAAAAAAATCTTTAGCCCTTTAACAGAGTCTGATGATTTTTCTAGTCTGAAAATTGGGAGAAAGGCATTTTGAGCATTGCAGGATATGCTCAGATAGTTTTTAAAATATTATTTTTAATAAGTAATACAAGCAGATAGTTCAAAATTCAGAAGTTATAGGACATACAATGAAAATTCTCCTACGTACACCTACTCCCCAAATCATCCAGAGTCCTTAGACACCACTGTGATCTGTTTTTAGGCATCCTATCACAGATATTTGTGCATAAACAAATCCATAGTTTCCTTCATATTTTTTACACAAATGGTATTTTATTCTACATAGTACTGAAAGGGTCATCTTCCTTTTTTTTTTCTACCTTAACAGAGTATCAGTAGGTAAAGATCTTCCTCATTTTTATGGCTATATAGTATTTTATTGAGCAGATATACCATAATTTATTAAACCTGTCCCCCCATTTATGGTCATTTGTGTTATTTCCAATCTTCTACTATTCCCTGTGAATTTATAGTTTACAGTCCTGCTTACAAAGGATATACATGTGCAAAAAAGAATCCAGGAAACATAGCGTGGTACGAAGAGAAAAATAAATTCTCCCAAAGTCCCAACACCCACAGACAACGTATAACAATTTTTCAGTAAATAACTTTATGGACATCTGTCTGCACAGATCTAGTAGGATATATATTAGGGTAAACTTTTCTACCTCCTGACCTAATAGTGGGGAAAGCATCCAAATGAAAGCAAAGCAATTTAGGCCTGGTTCTATAAGGGATGCTTTGCAATGTAACCCAAGGCAGAATGACAGCAAGTTGCTTCTAATATCACAATCCAGTTGGCAAGAAATAGAATCAACATCATGTGAACAGTAATATATGAATTTTTCATAAAATTTACATTAAGATATTATGGGGAAAAAGTACCTTGCAACTTTGCTTAACTGATGCTCTGGGCTGAATCCACATGTTTCTGTCTTCCATATACTTCTTGGTTTTCTCCTAGATGTCACTGCAATACATTCACAAGTAGCTACCTATAACAGAGTACAGGAGAAGTAAATGTTCTGACTATTTGGGATCATAAAATATCTTATAAATGGTCTGATACAATGTTTGTCTGATCTTAGATTTTAATGTTAAAAATAAATTTCCTTAGAACTTCAAAGATTTTCTTTCATTAACGTAACTTCCTAAAAGCAGTGTCTATGTGACTCTTGTTGCTTTATTGATAACATATTCTGAGATTATTTGGGGTATTTGCATGTGACTGTTTGCAGCAAGTGGTTACCTTACTGGACAGCACACATCTAGGGCCTCAGACCTTCAGGTCTGAGTAATTTTCTCCGATCATTCCTTTGATAATTTCTTTCCTTCAGTTTCTCTCTTCCCTCTTTTGGGAATTCCTATTTTTCAGGTATTGAACTTCCAAAATAATCCTTTATGTCACTTGTTTTTTCTCCCATTTTCTGTTTTGCTGTCATTTTGCTCTACTTACTAGCAGATTTCTTCTACCGTATAGTACCACTTGTGTGCTGAATTTTTTATTTCAGGAAATGTTCTTTGATTTTTTCTTCTTTGTCACAATGTTTTGGTCTTTTTTTTTTTTTAAAGTCCTGATTCAATGCTTTTACAGATGTCTTTTATTAGAACTTCATTATGTCTTCTACTCTAATATCATTGTTTCCTCCATCTTCCTCTTTCATGTTGAAGAATTTCCTCAAATGTTTGATAATCCTTGATTGAAGAGCCATAATTCCAATACACTAAGCAGCTGATTAAGAGCTGGTGTTCCTGAATTATTACTTTTGCACTTGGTATTAGGAGCATCAAAATGCCAGCCAATTGCTAAGGAAGCACAAACACACAAAAGGTGAAGTTCTTTCTCTGAGGCTGCTCACTTTCTCCCCAGAAGAAACCTACAGTCTCCTGCGTGTAATGTTTGGGGGCTGGAGAGAATAGACATATGATTGTATTGGCATGTATTTCGGGTGAGAGAGGGGCTGTGAGTCGGCTATCCCATACATAAATTGTCAACAAGTCCTCCTGTCTTTCTTCACATTTGTCACTTTGTACTCTGGTTTCCCCTAGATCTAAGCCCCTGTAAGGTTCTAAGAGGCAAATTGGCTCCCTTGTCCATATTCCCATTTATGAATATCAAAGTTGTGTCTTTCTTTGTCCTACTACATGAATTATCATGCTTGCCTCTGCTTTTCATCTTCCAGAATTGCTGAGATCTCTTGATGCCTGAAGCACACTCTCTTGTTCTTCAACTTTTATCTCCTATTGTCTATGTTTATCTACTATTATCTACTTCTATGGATTGATATGAATTTATTCCTTTTATAGCATTTTAGAGAGGTCTTTAAAGGAGCAAAAATACACATGTTCTATGTCCCATCTTCAAACTGAAGCTTCTGGTTTTCCTTTCGAAACATACAGTTTAGACTTAATTATAACTAATTTTTTAGATCACTATTGGTCAAAAATAACCTAGATGGCTAACCCAGATTTTCAGGCACCACCCTAAAAAAAAGCTATGTTTAGAATGGCTACATTAGGTAACAAAAATATTCATTTTTAACAAACACTCCTACATTTATTCAAATAAACTGTTCCTTGAATACATTGAGGAAAACTGTCCTAGATAAACTAAAGTTTGACAAAAGATTGCTTAGAATGGTTAAGTGAACAAAGGTGGGGGCTTCCAAATGGTTGAGAGATTTTCAGTTGTTTCCAAATTGGATATTTGTATCTACTTTTATTATATACAGATAATTGTGATTTGAAACATTTCTGCTTTTATTAAGGTTCCCTTTGGGGCTTAATATATAATCACTTTCTAAAAAATATTTCATGAGCATACAAAAAAGTTGTGTTCTCTGCAAGATACAGAATTTTAATATGCATATTAATGATATTAACTTTACTAATTAACTCATTTTAAATGTCTAGGTCACTACTTACAATTTGTGTTCTGGAATTTTCAATAAATTAAGAAGAGGCATGTTAGTATTTACTACTATTATCATTGTACATTCAATTCTTCCTAAAACACCAGAAAATAATTTCAAATATTTATCTGCCATATATTAATAATATGGAACATGTAAATTCATTACACTTTATATGATTATTTTTTATCATACTTTTATTATTATTCTTTAGTCTTTAGTCTTTTGTTTTTCATTTGTTTTTTTAGCATACTTTTTAACTTTCAAAAATTGTATTTAATTATTTCTTAATTTAACTAGGAAATTAAAATAATGTCTATTCATTTCTCAATGTGAAAGATATAAATGTTAGTTTACTTTTTCCATGAACAATTATATTTTGCTTTGCTTGGTTATATATTTGGATGGTGCATGTAAATCTAGATAATTGTGTTTCTATTGAGAGATGTATTTAAATTGATTTGTGGTATCAATATCATTCCTATGAATCCCTAACCTCAACTACCACTTTTATCAGTGGAATCATAAAAATGATATATACATTCATTAAAAATTTATTTTAACTTAGTATATTAATATCCATTTGTTCATCTATTAATCTTTTGAAGTAGGCCAATATCTTTTGAGTACAGATTTTCTGATATGAGTTCTAAGTTTTAAAGCAAAATTATGCCCATGAAATATTGTCTGTTATTTTTAGTTTGAATTTCTTTAGAATTGAGTGGCTTGAGATCTGTAAAGCAATATGTACAAAGTTGAAAATATTTATTTTTTTTCTACCTTATTTACGAGAAGGTTGGAAATTATTTATTATAATTAATTTCATCAAGTGTTCTTAAAGTGTTCAATAGTTTTCATAGAAACAACTGTTTGGCATGTATCTTATTGGTTGATATAATACTTACACTATATAATTACAATGAAAGGTATAAATTTGGGGGAAAAATAGGACTAACTTTGGTAACCATCCAACTCAACTGGCGAAAGCAGAAATACATGGCTATTAGCATGAATGTTATTTGCTGCCAACCTGGGCAGTTTGACAGAAGTAATGAAGAGCTAAATAAAGTAGAAGCCAATAAGTAGATTAACATTTGTATCACTCATGCATATCTTAAATCCAAGGGTAGAAATAAACTGCAAAATTATAAAAAGTTTAACTCTAAGCAGAAACTATAGAAAGAGAAAATTGAAGAAACAAAACAGACAAAAGAAAATATTAAGGTGAAGGCTTCATTCATTGTGAATGGCTTCAGCCATTGAATGCATGGATGCATTTTGTTATTGTTGTTGTTTGTTGTTTGTTCCAACAAGTTAAGTTGCTACATATGAGAGTGACAAGGCAGGACATCCCAGAAATGCTATTAAAAGAAGCTATTTGTGAATATAACAGCTTTGTAAAAGAGGCCAACACTTAATGAAATGATATTCATATATCAAAAAAAAGTGCTAAATTTTTTGCTAAAACATCCTCTCCCACATTCCCAGCAGTTTTCGTATGGATGAGGGTATAAAACCCCACATCAAGAGATATGACTTAACAATTTTCAACAATTTTGGGGTGAAATTTCAGTAACAGGTAAAACTACCAGCTCAAATATAGTCTATTTTTTATAATGAGCACTTTGAAATCAGAATACCTTTATTTGGTAAACATTTGGTCAATACATCACCAAATTCATCAAAAGAGAACGTGATATTTATCCTAACAAGTGAAAATTGAATTTTCTCCAGATTTCTAAAGTTCCCATATACCATACAAGTATATCCTTAAGGAAAATAAAAAGTGTTGGGAACCCATCTCTTGGAAGCTAAATAAAATAACTGACATTGTTAATCAACGGACTATTTTTTGATGTTTACTATTGTTAGTAGTAAAAAGTCAATACTACTACTATGTATGCTGGGTTATAGGGCTGTGAAGATATATAATAGTCCCCCATTATCTGCAGGGGACATGTTCCAAGTCCCTCAGTGGGTACCTAAAACCGTAAATACTAGTACTGAACTCTTTATATACTATTTTTTTCTCTTATACCCATATACCTATCTATGATAAAGCCTAACTTTAAATTAGGCACAGTTAGAGGGCACAGTTAGTAAAATAGAACAATTATAACAATATACTGTAATAAAAGTTATGTGAATGTGGTCTCTCTCAAAATAAGTCTTCGTACTATACGTACAGCATGGAAACGCTGGATGCATGGACAATTCATGTCCTGGATGGGATGGAGCAGGGCAGCAAAATATTTTATCATGCTACTCAGAATGGCATACAATGTAAAACTTATGAATTATTTTATTTCTTGAATTTTCCACTTACTATTTTTGAACAATGGTTGACCACAGGTAACTGAAACCACAGATAAAGTGGGGAAGGGCTACTGTATAAGTGTTAGATGGTCACGATCCTGAGGCCACTGAGACTCTAATAAGAACAAAAAGGCAAACACTCATGTGAATTAACAAACATCCCAGAATAATGTGGGATAAATACCAAGTATGCAGTCTAAAAAATGTAGTCTCAAAGAACTTACCATCTTTACATTCTAACTCACTGAAAATATAAAATATAATGATGCCTATAAAACATCAGTCCACGTTCTGTTAATGAATTGACAACTTAATCGAGTTCTTAGTGATTGCAGGAGTTTTGTTTGTTTTTTAGTGTTTTGCACTTTACCTGTGTGACTGCTGAAATCACTTATGCCACTTCTGTGTTAAGCATTGATCAGTTTATGAAAATAGCTATGTAAAAACATATGTACACTCCATCATGCCTGATAGTTTTCCAATTTACAGCCTTTGCAAACTAAGCATCCAAATGTTATCTTGATAGCCTTTATAATAATAAACCAAACATAGTTACAATTGACATTTTTCCTGTATTAATTTTTATATTCCAGGATCTATCTCACTCTTATCTGTTGCATGTCAGAACCTTTTGTTCTACAAGATTTCTTTTCTTGCAGTATTGATCCTTATTGATCTTAACCAGTACAATAGTGAATAATTAAATATTTTCTCAAAGAAACAAGTCTTTCCCTCTTTTCAATATGACCTTCACCTGATGTTCAAATAGTTCCAGCATTACTGAGGAATCTTTTTGGTGCAAACTTGACCTCTGTTGTTCTACTTTGAAAATGCACTTGATTGCTAACAAGAGCTTTTAGAAATGTAACAGTGCTGATTTGTTAGATAATGAAATCCAAATTGTTCTAGAAAAAGGTGCAATTATACGGCATGTAATACACAAATAAATTGACTTAATGTTACATTATAATGAAAACTGTGCAAAATCCTCTACACAAGCACAATAAAATAATAAAAAGTAATAGAACAGGTAATAGATGTAAAATAAATGCTAAAAAAAGTAGTTCAAATCATTTTCATACCAGTCAAAAGATACTGAGGAGGGCGCATCCAATCACAATAAAACACCAGAATGAAACACTTCTAAATAGTAATATAAATTTTTGTGGACACTTCATGTCCCATGATGTGGAATTGACATATAGTTTGATTTTCTTTTTCCTAATGTAAGCCACAGTTTTACAGTCCTAGTGAAAACATTTTATTGCTGGGGATGTATTAGACATGGTTCATTTCCTTTCTCAGTATGGCTTTAATTTTCCACATCCATGGCTTGACACAGACCCAAACACCAGAAGATGGTTGTCTGCTATAAACTGTTTGGTTTTCTTTGATTGCTTTACAATTTAATCTATAGTTCATTCCATTAACCCTTTCCATTTTAATGCTGCCAAGTCTCCAGCTCCTTAATATAAAGATAAACTTCCGCAAACATTTATGTTTATTTTGGTTTCTCACGCCCAGAGAATTAGGTGCTGGGGGGGAAGGGAGAATGTTTCTTTCATAGTTAACTTTTTCAAGGCTCTGGGTAATTGCAAAATAATTGACATTTTGCAATGAGGGGTTTTTTTTTCCATTTTGCTTCATAATACATTCATCATTATTCATTCATTGGTTCGGGTCTATTCATACTGATCTGCTGAGCCAAGAAAGTGCCACTGTCATTCTAACTTTCTCCTCAAATCCCTGATCTTTCGGAGGGTGTGGGGTGGACGAAGGGGAGGGGGGAATCCTTTCCCAGGCTGCAGTGTTGTCACATCCGATATCCTGTTCCTTCCGGCAGAGAAAGTGTATCTGGGAGGGTCACCGGATCAGCCTGTGCCTCAGGGCGGCTCGCCTCCAGTACAAAAGACTTGACTCAACTCACGTTAGTCTTGGAGGTGGCCTATCGGCGGTGACGGACTGCCAGCTCAGGCTGTGGGCGAGCAGTGATGACTGCCTTGAAATGCTAAGTGCTTAATTAAGGACCTTTCATATCAGTTATTGAGGCCTCCATCTCCCATAGCCCTGGGCATTGTACTTTACCAAGGGCTCCCTGGAGCCAGAGCCAACTTTATTGCAGTGACAAGTGGAGAAAGAGAGAGAGAGAAACAAGTGGTTTCAATCCTCTCACAGCCTTCCCCAAATCTAAATACAATCCGACAGCTGACTAGTCATAGTTGGCCGACTCCTAAAAATATACTTTTCCATGTTCATGGAAATACAGCAAACTTGTATCTCACTCGTAGTGATGAACCATTGAATCCTCCTCTGAGAAGAACAATCTCACTGTCGTCAGCCTCTTAGCGTACTAACGGCAAAAGCCTTTCTCCTTCCCCTTGCTCACCAAGACAGCTGCACCCCATGGAGGTCATATTTTAAAAGATGGAAAGATGTTTTGTCTGATGCCTTTTGCCAGCTGTCTTCAATAGCGCTGATATTTTAAAAGTTCGTCTTAAACAGTGTATGATGGCAATCAGTTCTGCTTATAGCTTGTAACTGTTTTGCTCTTTTAGATGGACCATCTAAGTTAACTACCTGAAAGGACTTTTATTTATCTCTACTGCCAAACATGTTTAAAATTACTAAATAATGTGAGGTAAGTTTAAAGAAGCTACAGCTGCTTCTGGTAGCTGTTATCTTGGTTAATAGCAAAATGACTGATCACTGACAAGTGTAATGTAACTAATGTTAAAGTAAAGTACAGGAAGAATACAACCTACCTGAGCAGGTAAAAATACAAAGTCCTCATTAGTTTAAAAAAAAAGACTGCACTTGACCAGCACATGTGGTAGAATACAAAATATATATTTTTAAAATTAAAATAGAAGAACCATTAGCAATTAATTTTGACTGATTTGAAATGAGCAGATTCTGGGAAAAAGAGCATCTACAAAACAATGTGTTAGACATTACACTGCAGTGTTGACACATAACAGCTAAGAAAGTCAATTGTGAAAGTTCTCAGAAGGAAAAAGAAAAATTGTATGGTGATGGATGTCAACTAAACTTAATGTGGTAACTTTACAGATATGTGTCTGTATCATGGTAACCATTTCACAATACAGACACATATCAAATCATTATGTTGTACACCTAAGACTAACTAATACAATGTTGTATGTCAATTACCTCAATAATATTTTTTTTAATGTTTGGGGACTTAAAATGTTTAGAGACTACTTCCTCCTCTGTCTGTATAGAACCACATGAAAAGACATTTCTTGGTGTAAAAATGTTTCCAAATCAAATGTTAACCAGCACTACCGTGCTTCCCTGAAAATAAGACCTAACCGTAAAATAAGCCCTAGCATGATTTTTCAGGATGACATCTCCTGAACATAAGCCCTAATGCATCTTCTGGAGCAAAAATTAATATAAGATCTGGCCTTATTCTCAGGGAAACACGGTATCTCTTCCTAATACACTTCGGATTCATTTACTAATTTAATTTCTTATCCTTTCATTGAGAAATTTTTTGCAATTATATGTATAGATATTATTGTTATACACATAAGTAGATACATATTAATATCTAAAAAGTAACCATAGATCTGCATTATACTTTTTACAGGCAAAGTAAAGTAGGCTTGGGAACAACAGCTGATGACATAAGCCTGGGGAGACAGATGGAATTTCAATGTTGACACTCTCTATTGATTCTAAATGATCAGGTTAATAGAAGAATTGGGATGGAGGGTCATAACATTATCTCTTTTATTTGTTTCTAGGGTGAGTAGGAGAGGGCATTTTGATGATTTACCATTTATGAAACAGAAGTGGGTTTTAACTCTTAAGATGTCAGCAGTCAGCATTGCTCACACCCATCAGATTTCAATATTTCCACCCCGGGATACTAAGAATAAACTGTCCACTTTGCAAGTTACTTTTATCTAAAATTATACCTCAGCACTTAAATCTCCATCTCTGCTCCACGTTGAAGGGATTAGTCATAACATTTTTGCTTACAGAAACGACCTGTGCAAGTCAGGGCAATATCTTTATGCAAACCAAATAATTCACCCTACTCGCATCTTTCCAGACAGGAATGCCAGATAATTAAATGGTTGAAGCAATTGCCTTAAATATTAGACCACAGAAATATCTATAGTTGAACACCTACAGAAAAGAGCAAGCAGGAAATTTGTTCCAGGAAAGAAATATCACACACCATATCAGAATACTCGTCTTTGCAGAAATTTACTTTTGTAGTAAAATTTTATACTGATGCAGAATCTGTTTGTTAAATATGTCAGCCAACAGATGTTATCGCTCTGCTAGTAACCTTGTACCTGTAACTGAGGACTTATTCCGCCTACCTTCTAATTCAATACTGCCAAGCAGCATAGATTACATTGAAGGGCTGTTGGTAACATCAAAAAACTAAAATGTGAAAATCTCCAAAATACATACAATGAACTAACAAATATTACTTTTCTTCCTCTTTTACTTCAAATAGAAAAATATGTGTATACTAAATAATCTAAGTTCTCCTAAATTTGGTTCCATATATAAGAGAGATCAATAACTAGCTCAAGAAATTCAGCAATATTGGTAGTGTATCTCAATTACACGGGCCTTAAAGGAAATATTTTAGGATTTGAAAAATCCAGCTTTATTGTCCATCTTGCTGTTAGAATTCAGCAGATAACATTTCAACTTTCTACAACTCTGGTTAAGTTTAGGGACATAGATACATGGGGCTGAATAGTAAATAGTAGCTTGTTGAGCCATGACTTAGCTTTATCTCAAAGAACAAAAATATTGGTCCTAATGTTCCAATAAAATGACAGTGTGGCTGCATTTGAACCTGGCCTTGCAGATTTACCTTAGCCACTAGTTCGAAATATTTTTTATCAAATACCTAAGTGCCAGACAGAATCCAATTTTGAGGGGACAGGTTTACACTGATGCCACAGGAGGTAGATATAGACAAGATTTAATTAGAGAAACTAGTATTTGGTTTGGGTAGTATTTGGTAGTGAGGAAACAATAGAACTTTCCTAGAAAAAAGTAGATTTTAAATTGGTTTCAAGAATCCAGTCCCAGTTTTTAGCATTAACATCTGACATCTGCACCCTCAAATCATCAGTCTTAGGAATATTCAGCATTTTCCTAGCTGTAAAATAAAGCTCACACCACAGTTTGACATTAGAATGTAATTATAACAAAAAATTAATTGGAACAAATGTTATATGAGGAATTTTATTTTTATCTCAAAGTCAAAAGGGTACAAAGAAGTCAGAAATACTTATATGATTTTAAAACACTAAATTATTAAATCAAAAATCCAAATTAATAAAATAATTTGCAAAATCCAAATCAAACTGATTTTTTTTCTGTCTTCAGTTCACTTGTACCTCAATTTACAGAATGACAGATTGCTTTTTTATGTGAATATGCAAATACTAACTATATGGGTTTTTTAATATTTTATTTGCATATAAAATGTTTAAATTATTTGCATAAAATCTAATCTGACCCTCTAAAATAATCTGTATCTATCTAGTTGGAAGAAGATATATAAAATATTTTGAATCATTATTCATTTGCAATTAATGAGCTTTTGTAAACATTTACAGAGAAATCCAAAAATGTCAAATACTTTTAACTACTTATAAAACTTAATTTGACAGTTTTCTGATATGTTGCAATACACCGAAGAAGTAGGGACATTTTTTTTTTTTTGTTTTTTTTTTACAGTTTTGGGTTTTTGTTTTGTTTTGTTTTTTAGTTTTTTTCTGTTTTTTTTTTCTGTAAAGAAATGTTGAATCTATTAAAGGAAACATAGTAGAAAACGGAGTAATACTTTTCAATCGGTCAAATTCTGGTGAATAAACAGAATTCTGGGGTACCATTTAATTCTAGACGAAAGAGAGCAAGAGAGAAAAAGAGAAAAGTGGGAAAGAGAGATCACTAAAAAGATTACTGAAAATTCAAAGTCCCAGCGTCTGCACTCACTCAGCAGTGTGATACTGACAATTATTAACTACAAAACTGTGGTTGCAGCATAAGGGTAAATAAGCTATCACCATGGAGCCGAGTGGTAGGACGCGTTCCACTGGAATGTATTTTTCGGCAGCAGGCGCTACCTGATGACAGCTACAATCAAGAGTGGCTGCAGGCAGCTGCTTTGCTCCAGGCCACATTCAATTATGTCGGACTGCATTAGTCCCTGGCGAAGCTGTCACCTTCTAGCCTGTGAAGTGATAGCGTGAAGAGGTTCCTGAAGTCTCTCCAGTCCCTTGCTTCGGGTTTCAGGGGGGTGGAAAGGAAACAATGTGGGGAAAAAAGACCATTAGTACTCTGACTGCTTGCAGCATTCATTTTGCTCTCAGAGTAGCAAGAAAAAAATAGCTTAGGTGAGCTGGATTCAAGAAGTTGTCTGGTGTTGAATAATTGCAGGGTTATTTTTTTGTTTTGTTTTGTTTTTTTCCCCTTCCAACAAGTAGCTCTTTTTCAGGAGGTAGAGCCAGGAGAGTGTCCTATTTTCAGGATTGAGAGTCACGATGGCCCACTCTCCTCAGGAGATAGCATTGCATTGGAATATATTTTCGAATATATGATATCCCCAAGGATTCCCTAGCAGTCAAGATATTTTGCAGTCTGATCTGCAAGTGTGGAATATATGACTTCTTTTCTAAGCTTTCCAGAACTTTAGGTTGGATGAATTTTGAGATTTCTTTCCTAAGGGATCACTTGACTTTTGGAGCCAAAGAGAAATAAATTGAAGTTATTCCGGGAAGTTATTGGGGACATAATGTATTTTTGATGATCAACCAGCCCAGGAGAGTTTGTAACCTTTACCACACTACAGCCAATGACTGAAGGATGGTTAAGATGAGAAATTTTCGTTAAGTCGTCAGTATTTTCTCTTCTACACAGAGCATATAAATTCTCAAATGGAGTTGAGTTGGGGTTATAGCACCTCATGATATTTCATTAAAACATCTAATCAAGTACCACAACCTAGTGAAATTAGCAGGAAGATAGTTATTGAAGGCACTAAATAAATTCCAAGTCCCATGGTAGTAAGATGGGATCTCTATTCTCAAGATTTCATCAAGTTGGAGGAAAAACTTAATGTAAGACATTGAAGATGAATTCTAGGACATATAGGTCTCTTCTTTCTGACTCACTTTGTAATACTGGACAAGTCACTTAACCTCTCTAAGTGTTCCTGTTGGAAAGGTAGGTACAAGGATGTCTCCACATAGAGATTGTGAGAGAATAGATAGTACACGCTTTATATTATAGCACATCCAAATAAATGTAACCAAAGTACAGAAAGTCTAAATGTTCCAGAATATTTTGTTAATTTAAAATTATTTTGTTCATCTGAAAGGTTTTTCATTTTTCCACTTCATATTGGTAATTTTGGACCTTTTGTGGCCTCATCTGTATAGCAAATAATTATTTAGTTATTATTTCCTAAATGTCCAGTATCACCATGGTCATAGTGAACAAACTTCTTAATATTGATATTTATCAATTGGTATTCTTTAAAATGAGTATCTATGTTGCTCAGATCAAATTGGGCAGAGGAGCTACCTGAGCTTTGTGAAGCAGTAGCAATCTGGCTTGTGACTCAAAATAAGTAAATAAATAAACAAATGAAGTACCAAGAGCTCCTGGGCTAGGAGGCCATATTTCCCTGGCATGCCGTGAGCTCCTGTGCCAAACCCTCACCTCTCCAGAGACTGACTGGCTTAACGAGTCTTCTTCCTGCATCCAGTCTTCCTCACCAGGAAGGAATCACTAATATATCATCCTTCTGAAGGGAAAGAACTTAACTTCTGGCCCTAATTGTCCAGGTTTATGAGAAACTTCATGGAATACCTGGAAGTTATTTGGTGACTTTCAAAATCAAATTCCCAAATAAGAGAAAGAAGACTTTTTTTGTTTCTTTTTTCTTTTCTTTTCTTTTCTTTTCTTTTCTTTTCTTTTCTTTTCTTTTCTTTTCTTGTTTTTTTCAGTAGTTGGAGTAGTAGTAATGTATAGATCCTTGGAAGAGTTTCTCAAGTTGCACATATCCTGTATGTGCCTCTCTCAGCCTTTCTTACCTTAGTGTATGGCCCTGGAGCATTGTTGGTCGGGTAGTTATATACAGTGGTACAGTGATTTTTCAAATTGAAAAGAAAATATAGAGCCCAGCCCATCTGTGAAAGCACGGCTGATAACCTAAAACATTGAGAACACACATTCATGCTGACCCACTCTTTCAAATCCCAGGTGATTTCCCACAGACTCCTAGACATAAATATGCCTCACAATTAGGACACATACTCCTCTACTCTGTTCCCACAGTGGCGTTTTATGGCCTAACGTATCCTGCTTCTGATGAATCAGGCCCAGAGTTTATTGTTCTGTGGACGTCAATACCAAAAAATTGAGCACAGAACAGACTACACAGTTTCACAAAGGAGTAAACACACCCTGGGCTGGACACCATTATCATTCCTCCTGTCACCACAGTCCGGTTGGAATCCCAGAGGGAATCTCATACTGGAAACAGAATGCCTTTATTTACTTTCTGTCATTTATTTGTCTGTCTGTCTGTCTGCTTATTTTTGTTTCACGGCACAATTTCCCAGCTGCTGGAAAAATGCTTAGTGTGCCTGTTTCTCTCAGAAAAATAAAACTGATGTCATTTTTAATAGAATGGGATTTCACTGTGTCCCCAGAGTAACAAGTACCCAACAATGCGCTGTTCTCCTAACAGGAAAAGATCCCATAGTTGAAATAAAACCACATTGATTCTCTGAAATCTTTTTCTCTTAAAGAGTCAAACAGTAAAAATAAACTGGGAAAAAAATATTTCCACCTCTTGGAACAAATTCTTTTTCTTTAAACGCCAAGAATCCTAGTCACTTTCTTATACCCTGATGGTGATGATAAACAATGTAGCCTCACACAGAGACCATTTGCCCCACATTAGCTAACATTTATCTGTATGAACCGAGGTGTTCTGAGCAGAAATTAAAGGCAGTGCTGCATACGGATTGGAAGAGAGAGAAGCCATGTAGGAGAGGCCAGTGTACAAAGTTGTGCATTAAGGCAAAGACAAGGAAATAAACAGAGTGGACAGAGAGAAGCAGGAGAAACAGTCTATCTATATCAGAAAAGCCAGTGACCAAAAATGTTAAACTGGGGAAATTGTAAGAGGTAGTGAGAAGAGGGGAGGCATAATGAGAAGACCTACAAGTGATGAACAGAAAGCACTGGATCCCCTGTGAGCCAAAGCGCTTGGCTCTCTGGCCTGCTTTGTGCATTGTTTTTTCTTTTGTATACCTAACAGAATTGTCTACCCTTGACCAGAAATGCATCAAAAGACATTTTGGACATGAGAACAAAGTGAGAAATTATATAATTTACAAAATTTATTGCACTACGATAGTAATTTCTTAAATAGCATGGATGTGATTTCATGCTAGGAAAAACTGTATTAAAATTGTGATACTCAATATATACTGATAACAAAAGATGAATGCAAGTCACATTTGACTTCTGCAATAAGAGGTGCTCAAAGTGGTTACCATCAGCGTCCAGACACTTCTGATTACCGCGAACTACTGCTTGAGCCACGTTGACCAAAGTGTCCACTTGTATAAATTTTTTTTGGCATCCCCGGTATATATGCACATACTTACATGCACATACTACTAGCTATCTATTCAAATGTACTTACAAGATATCACATATAAACCATATTTCACGTAAATAAAAATCTTTGGACAAAGAAAGATTCTTGTTAATATTTTGCTTTGCTTTGGAGAGTTTTCAAAACAGTTATTACATTTAAAAGCATTAAATGAATATTAATGAAAGACCATAGTATTAAAATATCTATAAGAGACAAATTCATGAACATAAAGACTATGCAGCATTTTCATGATTAGCAACAACATGCTTTTAAATTAAAAATGTTGCTTTGAAAAGTGGTATTTCTACATGCAATGGCATCTCATATGCATAAATATGTGGTATTGAGTGCCCAAAGTTAAGGACAGTGGTCTTTCAGATCATGACAATTCTTGTTCCCTAGTTTTCTTCAGATGTATATGAAGGGAGGTATAGATTGAGTATTGATATGTATCTGTAGTGAAGTATTAAGCTCAGCAGAGCACATGAAGATCAAACCCCCTTTGTTTGCCCAGATGAGCAAAAGTCAAATGTTTTCATCATTGGATTTTGTGAAGACAGGCCCTTGATTAATCATGTGAAGGTTCCTATAGTCTTAGCAAGTGGCTGAACAAATAAGCCAGGCTGATCAGAGCATTGTGCTCTTCCCAGGGAATTTTAGACATGCTTAATACAAGCTCCTTGAATTACAAAGGCAATTATATACAGAGGGTGCCAAAAAATGTATACACATTTTAAGAAAGGAAAAAATTATTACCATTGTAATAATCAATATATACTGATAACAAAAGATGAATACGAGCCACATTTGACGTCTGCAATTTCAAGAGGTGTTCAAAGTGGTTACCATCGGTGTCCAGACACATCTGATCATGGCGAACTACTGCTTGAGCAACGCTGACCAAGGTATCCACTTGTATACATTTTTGGCACACCCTATATATATTTACCTTTGGAGAAGAGTAAATATTTATAATAGAATTTAAAAAAATAAACCAGGTATCGAAGTTTCTTATAATGTTTGCTTTGCCTTTTCTTTTGAGATAATTCACTAGGATATACATGGAAGGCTATTCATCTCAGTTGCAACTTGGCTAGAGCAATGCTACATTGTGCTGTCATGTCAAAATGGTTCACTTTGTGTGTATGCCAGGAAAATAAATTCCATTTTTTCATATTTCTCAGTGACCAATCCACAATTTCCTTTTCTCAATGTAATTTGTTCTCTTTAGATTCCAAATAAGAACTACAATCTCCTTTAGAAATACAATCCACATACAAGTCCATAGTTCCTTATCTCAAACATGGATCCAGATGGATTTTATAATTCAGAATTTTGTAAAATGTAAAAGGTTATATACTATATATTATGTAGAACCCTCAACAGGGCCTAGGGCTGGATCATCATTGAACACATTGACATTTCTGTAGTGAAATATATGAATATTCATAATAAGTAGGATGAATAAAGACTATAAATAGCCTCCTCAGTTCAGGTCAATTTTTGATGCCAAATTAATTTTTTAAAACTTAGGGTTCCCAGAGGTTTCTGGACTTCAGGGTTGAAGATGAGGAAATATGAATATGTATTTTTAAATTTTTTACTATTTTTAAGAGTTAGTTATTAAAAAAAGTGAAAAAAGAATTCTAATATTCTAGAAGCTGGTCTCAGAAAATACAATTAAATGTTTTTAAAAAAGCTATTTATGGAATTTATTGTTTTAAGACTTGCTACATCATATCTCTATTTACTACATTGTAAATAAATATTTTCTATATTTCTATAAAAATTATTTTAAGATTATATATACAATCAGAAGCTTAATATAAGCTGTTACATTTTTGTGATAGAATAAAATGTGAAGCCCAAAGAATATGCGCATGAACACTAAAAGGTACATTAAATATCAAATTTGAGAAACACTATTTTTATTATTTGGTTTCATCCAAAGTTTTCTTTTTTTAATTAAAATAACAAATTTTCTATACTTAACCTAGAATTTCCCAGAAATCTGGGCCTTGTGTCTTAGGCTAACTTTCAGTGTTTCAGTTGTTTCAGTCAGATTATATTTTACTTACAAAAGAAGAGCAAAAGGGGCTTTTTATTGCTTAAATTTAAGTTATATGATTAGACTCTCTATCCGTGATACCACATATACCCTGATAATTGGGTAAGTCCCAAATATTCCATTCTGGAATTTTTAGAATACTCATATGAATTGAAGAGAGAGAAGGGAAAAAGAAATGAAAAAAAGAGAAGGAAGAGAAGAAGGAAGGGAGGAAAGGGTAAAGGAAAGAAGAAAAAAGAAAGGAAGAAGAAAAAAAGCAGAAAAGACAGCCCAATTTCTCTCTGAGACAGTGGTGCTGTGGCACCTTAACCCTAACTCTTCAGGGGTCAAGATAAGAACAGGTATCTCTCGTGGACACACTGGTTTGGGAAAAACAGGAAAACTCAGAAATGGGCTCCAAAGAATTAGGGTTGGAAATGATTCCCAAGTACGTGATATAAAACAGGACCTAGAGCAGATATTTTATAAAACTAACCATACTAAGAAAGCAGGCCAGACACCAAGAACACAAAGCCAGGGAAATGTAGACTGAGAAACAAATGAGGTCAAAAAAGGTGCTCTTAGACCCAGCTGAAGAACCTAAAGCCAGGGTCTCAAATAAAAACCAGAGTCAAAATAGGCATGAACACAATCCATGTAGGTTGACCACTGGTACAGAAACAAGGTTTTTCCTTACAAAGCGAGCAATCTAGTAGCTCAGGCTCACAGAGAGGCCATGCCTGGGCAGCAGATTGCTTTGCCTTTATCCAGTTAAAAAGCCACATGCGGAGCCTGAGAGCTGGCAAGAACTCACACCAAGTACCCAGCACACACATACTTATGTCCTGCTGAGGTTTATAGCACACTCCCAGTATATCAGGAAAACAAAAAGTGAAGAAGACAACCTGAATTAAGGAACATAACAGTAGCTCCCCCCCCCATAAGTACTTATTAATACACATCCAGCATATAAACATAGCCAGTAGAGTGCCCTCTAGTAGGTTTCATAAAAATACTGCCAGTAGGTCTCTATCACCCCCTCGCCCCACCTCCACCTTCACATCCCTGTCTTGGGCCCCAGAACGACTATAGATAGGAAAAGAGTGAGTGAGGAAGAGAAAAATAAAGGAAATAAAAAAGAAGGAAGGAAGGAAGCTCCCTCAGAGACATCAGACATGCATACAAGCTCTGTCATCAAAAATTGCTCATATAAACCCTGTCAATTATTATGTTTGCTCTGATTCCTTAAGTCCCAGTGTCTTTAAAAAGCAAAATAATAATAGTAATAACTACAGTCCTATCTATTCTTGGTCACAGTTGATCAGTTCTTATGGTGTGTGAGTATGATGCGCTGTGGACTGAGGACATTTTTCATCGGATATTTTCATGTTTTGCCTTTGGCAAAAATTCCACCAGTAGTGATAAATAATTCCATACCCTTAAGTGGATATTATTATCATTTTCAAGTGTAAGCCATGGCTGGCTCCTAGCCTGTCAGCTCTCCTAGAGTCACCAATGCTGAATGCGTACCTGTTGACAATTCTGTGGGTAGAAACAGCTCACCACTCCCACATCCACACTTCTGCTCTTTCATCATAATGGTGTCCCTTGAAAATGCAACCAGAAAGGAAGGGGAAGAGGGATAAACTAAAGCAAAGGCACAAATAATGTGGATTTTGCCTTTGGGCTTGGAATATATACCTACTTCTCAGATAGTTTATTTCACAGCTAACTCACTTGGTATACCAGGGGATCGAACAAAAATACAAACCCACCACTATTTTAAAGGACTACTTCAATGTCTTGCACATAGCAGGCAGTAAAAATTGTTGAACAAAGAAAAAAGGAGGGGCAAGGTTTAATTTGTTTTGCTTCTTTTTAATCTATGGGCCTCTCCTCCATTTTACTGTCTTCCTAATAATCTTTTTGACACTCACATTTCCCCCATCCCATGGTGCCTACTACCTTTACAATGGCCCCTGCTTGACCCCAATGCAATATTCCACCCATCCTTAGATATTGATTTCAACTCTTACCTCTTTCCTTCTATCAAAATGTGTTCTTCCAGCCAATCAAAGCTCCTGTAACAATCAGTCCCAATTATTTAACTGGAAAACCAAATATTTTTAAATGCATTTCCTAATGATTGGTTTACCCCTTGTCTATATCCACATCCTAAACTCAGCTAAGGAATTGTGAAACCATGGAAATTCCCAATATAAACTGGATGGAGATGTTAGACAGGACAGTTATTTGGGAATGTTATTCAAATTGTATCGTGTAGTGTTTGCAGTACCCAGTTGTACAGAGCTGACCATGTTTAAAAGGCTCAAAAAAATTGAACACACACATTAATTTTGAAATAATAAAATCTCTACTAATTAAAAGTAAAACAGTTGTAGAAGATTAAAATGAGGGAAAGGAAGAGTGAAATATACCTAAGAAAAACTATTGTAAATTTATAATATGGTAAAACAATTCTGTTATTCTTAAGGGAATCACAGACCCGCAAACTAATAGGATTCCTTTTAACATGTTTTGTTACTGTTAATGAAGTATTTCACCTGAACATTGAAGAACAGCTCTCCAAAAATGTATTTTCAGTCTACTTTAAAAAACTAAACCAATCAAATCAAAGACTCAGAAGCAAATTATTGGTTTAATATTGACAACCTGGTCAATGGTTTGACGGGAAGCTGCATGGCTAAGAGAAAACACTAGAATTTGACTAAAGAAAACCATGTTTTATCCCCACCTCTGCCACTACTAACTAACTGTGCAACATTTCCAGCACAGTAGAAGCGTAAAAAAATAAATAAACAAATTCCATGTTTAACAAATAAGAAAATAAGGGGTGGGGAGGGTGAATGGCCCTAGGCTAGTCATTGTAATCACTGTGAATCTATAAAATGCAGAAGTTGAAAATGAGGTCTCTACAGTTTATCTGTAATGCTGAAATTCTGTATTCACCAAACTCACTCCAAGGGGGTCTATAGTTATGTTCTGAAATACAGATGGAGAAAAACAGTTGGCCACAGGGAATTAGAGATCAAAGAAGTATCTTTGCACCCTCCACTTTCCCTCCCTTCTTTAGGCTGGAGGAAAGGGATAAAAGGAATGTGGATAGCATGACAGCAATCCATGTAGGTGGCACTGCCCCAGGCATCAAATGCCATCACCACTCTTGTGTCCACTACAAACCTGAAGTCACAGAACAGCAAAGCAGAGGAGAAAATCTGTAATTCAGCACCAGTGAGCCAACTGCCCTAAACAGCCATTTCCAAAGCAGTTAGAGCCCACCCATATAAGCTTAATGGTTTGAATAGGGACAGCAGCCGTTACTTTACTGAATATTAGAATTCATAAAAACAGGATGAAAAAGTTGCAGAAAGATATGAGAGAAGTTTGCTTGCAGTATAAGTGAACATAAAAAGTTCCATCACATACCAAGACACCATTAAAAGCAACCATTTTAGGAACTAGATTTCATAACCTCAGAAGTGCTATGTAAATGTACATTTAGGTCTGGGGTATTTCACCACATTCAAACTACTCACAAAATCTTTTTTCTTCTTCCTAAATCAAACAAGAAAAAATCAATTCCACAATCTGAGTGTTAAAATAATTGTGAGGAGAGGATGACAGAGACATGAGTTTCAATTATGGTTCAGCTCACAACTCACTGTGTGACCTTGGGCAGGATTTAACTCCTCTTGTCCTCAGGTTCCATTTGTTTGAGGCATTTGGTCTAAATAATTTTTCAGAACACATTCCAGATCGAATGTTCTAATGACTCTGAGAGATAGCACATGATGGTTATATTCTTCAGAGCTATTTTTAAGTGACAACGAAATGTACCTAGCTATGGAACATAGACAATTAATTTTCTAAAACATTCCTCGACATATGTAAAAAAAAAAAATACTGGCAATCTACTAAAACCAAGGGAAAAGAAATATAATTTCATAACATTCTAATGTGTCAGAGTAGAAAGCAGGCCTTCAAGCTAGGAGAAGCCAGTTTCCTTCAGAAAATCTGTGTTAGATAAAGTCAGAAAAAAAGATTGTATAGAAATACTAAGAATGATAGCATATCATGAAAACCTAGCCAAATTACGAGTATATATTCCAAGGGATGAGTAATGAATATTTTGAATGAATAATAAGAACAAATACAAATTTGCTAACCTTTATTGAACACACATATTCTGCTGGGCATTGTGATAAGGATTTAGGATAGATTATTTTTGTTCAATCCCGTACCACACGGCATTTTACTAACTTTTTGAGAATTATACTGAAAATCAATGTATGTTTGTCATGCTATAAATTTAGGAAGTGTAGAAATTTAAGAAGAGAGGTTGATTTGGGTGCTTTCTGGACAGGCTTTTCCTCGCTTATGTGGACAAACAGATAGGCATGCTCCCTTGCTGCTCAAGACATGACATCTTCTCATAGCAACCAGTACCTCTGTCCTAACAGCATTGTTACTTGTAAGGGAAGTTTTGTAAGTGAATATCACTTATTAAGAGAAATAATAGTAATAAAATACAGCATCGAATCAAGAGTTATATTAAAGCTTATAACGCTTGGCAAATTTTGGCTCTCTTCTCATTTTCTTAATAAAGATTAATTCATTTATGACACATTTTTCCATTACCTTTTTAAAAAATTTCTTCTGATGAGCTAAAGTTAAGAGTATGCCTGTGCCTTGAGTAAATTCAATTTGACAACTAAAGAATTATTCTCATCTTTCAGCGGCTTATGCAATGACAAGAGTCACTGAAGAAAAGTCACAAGGGTGAAACATCTCTTCTTTAAGACTTCAGATTTCAGCAGTCCTAATACAAAGATGTGAAATCTTATCTATATTTAACAGAATTTTTGCTCTTTTAGCTGAAACTTAACTGCAGCACATTAACATTACAATAAGAAACTGAAGTTAATGGAAGTATTTTAAAGACCTAAATTAAAGATTCCTTCTATGTGACATCCTCACTGCTTCCCTGTAATCGCCTCAAAGTATTTCTGTCCAGGTAAGAGAAAAGGAGGACGGTGAGGTGTGTTTTTTTTCACCTCGAAAAGAAAAGAATGAAAAAGTTAAAATCTTGTTCTAGCTTGCTTCTTGTTTTACTAGTGCCCCCTCTAGTGGAACTTTCTCAGTAATGCAGGCCCCCCCAAAAAAGAGGTGGGGGATTTATGACACCAAGTACATGTTTTGTTTGCTGTTTTACATTTCCTTTTTAGAAACATTCTAAACAAAATGATGTGAAATAAACAAACATAATAGTGCATAATAGACATACAATAGTTTCACCAGCAATTGTAATTAAACAAGGGAGTGATAAAAATCTGTGCTATATTCGGAATGCAAAATGTTTTCAGATTCAATGTGGTAGACAGACATGAAAACATATTTTGCCAGAATTCCCTGTCATTCATTTTGTGACTTGACTTTTTTCCCTACATCAGCTTATTTGGCCATCAGCCTAAAACTTTGCCACTAGTCACTTCCTTCTCATTTACTTCACAACTTACCTTTCCCCTGTCTATTGTTTGCCATTATTCCTCTTTTATAACATCATTAGATGGCTATTACCCTTTGTCTCTAACTTTTGCAACTCTTTTCCTGCCTGTAAACTACACTGATGCCGAGAACCAAAACATATAAACTAATTTGTTTATAATTCCTGAGCAGTCTTTTTCTAATCATTTTCTTCCATCATTTTTTTTCTCCCACAGTAAATTTATGTTTGTATCAGTAGAGGGAAAAAAAAAAAGAGAGAAAAACTACCCCCATCCCAAGTGACCATTCTCAACAGGGCCTCATAGGATTCTTCCTGGAGAAGTCTTGAGCTTGGTAGATGCATCTTGTTCTACAGGGATCTCTGTCAACTTCTCTTTTTACGCATTTAATGTGCTTCCCCAGTGATAGCCTAAGGGTGCTTTCGCTAAACAATTAATGTAAGACTTCTCCTGGGAACCTAATGGGTATTTAGCAGTAAGTTCACTTCCAGTGAATTGTATAATGTGATATTTTGACAATGCATATAGAGAAGGTACAGAAACGTGAACTTTTTTCCAAAAATATAATAAACTACCTGCCCAAACTTCTCACCATTTTGCTATTGTTTGAGGACGAAGGAGAACCAAGCTGTAATTTAGGATATTGTTGTATGTGCCCACCTTTGCCATTTTGGCATAATACCACACTACTGTTCACTTTTGCTAATGCAATGTACAAGTCTCAATCTATTAGTGAAAGTAAAATTTGCTGTGACATTTTGACTCCGAAGCCGCAAGCAATGAAAGGTGTAGCACTGTAAAGGATATTTGTATTATGTTAATAAAAAATGATCCTACCATATGATAGTAATACTGAGCAGAAAACACTGATTAGTATTTTCCCAGCCAAAGTTAATTTTAAAGTGGTTGAACTCCAATGTTTTAGACTTAATCACCTCATCATCATAATAAATATTCTTTTGAAATGCTGCTTGAATTGTCTTTTGTTAAACAGAAAAGCTAAAACAGTAAGATGAATACGTAGTTTTTTGTCCTCTTTAAGATTTCTTAAAAATAAAGATCATTTATATTTGAAGAAGATTTTATCAGAATAGTACATTTTCCTATCTCAGAATATATACTTTATCAAAAGTAAAATTATAAGCAGAAATAAACAGATTAAAATAGTAACACATTGTAAATAAATAGTGGATTTTGATATAGTCCATAGCAAATTGAGAATTTATATATCATTTCAACTTTAAAACATAGTTTGAAAAGGATTTCCTTGTAATTTTTCATTCTGTTTGCCTGAAGTGCTCAGATAATATACATAATTATGACCACACATATGTGTATGTGTGTATTCATATATGTACACATACATTCATATAGATGGTTCAAATGTTTCTTTTTAATAAATTTGCCAATTTGCAGTTAATAGAAAGTCACTATTGCAAACTCTTATCATTTAAATCCACATAACATATACTTTCTCTTCAATTATACTTGCTATGCCAATGAAGTTTAAATTCATACTTTTATTTCATACCAATATTCTCTTTCTCTTGTCTGAAAAGTACTGGATGAAAAACCCGTGACATAATATAAAGCACATGCATAACAAATATCCCTGCCAAAGAAGGAAAAATTATTGCTGTATTATCATTGCTGTTGTTACTACTGTATTTTCACATCCGTCGTGACCTACGAATATGTCCGTTGCATCTTTAAGAAAATGAACTTCAACTTTGCAAATATCTTCTCCAAATCAGAATTCAAATGATTTTAGTGATTATCCTCAAAAACTGTCATTTCCCAATGACAATGAGACCAAGTGTGGGCAGTAACAATTACAAATCAATTACCATAAAAACATTTTATCATTTTTGCCCTCCTCTTCCATATCCTTAGGGCTCTCAACGGATATTTTCCTACGTACAGCAGGCTCCGTGTTCCTGCCTGTTAAGCTTATTAAGCGGATGTGCCTGTTTGAATTATCATTGAACTTGAGTAGCAAACTCATATGTTGTGAAAAGAACTGCATAAACAGCTGCATCAATCTATTAAGCATAGCAATTGCATTATGAGGTCAATAAAAGATTGTAGGCAAGATATCTAGAAAGTAATTACTTCTCTTTAATGAATATATAACCTAGTAATTTCTGAGTGCTGTAGGCATAACTGTGCTCTATGTTTTATAGTTTATAAATAAATAGTTATTACCTGACACAAAGAGTAAAAATACATTCTTTGAAGAAAAGTTAATTTGTTGTAAAGAGGCACATTTTGCTTAAACTACTTACATATAATGGATTATCTAGTAATTCCAATATGCTGTAATTGAGAATTACCTCTCTCAATGAGGAATATTCAATTGCATTTTGTACATCTGGAAGAAAACTGTATTTTCACCTCAGCTATTCTCCTCTACATTAAAAGCATGATTTAGAGCATAGATTTTATGTAAGGAATAATGGCGATGCAAAGGCAATCTTATGCTATGAATAATTTAAAATTATTTCTTTAATTTAAATATATTTGCATGCAAATTACGTGATATAATTATTCTCACATAGCAGTCTAGCTTGCCTTTTTTTTCTAGAAGCCCATTTCTCAAGCTGTGACCTCAACGTTTACTGTGAATTGCCAATGTAAGCATGCATATTTGCATGCGCTCTCTCCCTCTCACCAAAGCAGTACTCAGATTAGAATGTCTGTTATAATATCATTTAGTAGATGGATATTTTGAGAGATGGTTTCATCAAGATATTAATTTCCAATTTTATTAAGTAAAAACATAATCAACCCCTCTTGATACTTTGACAAAGGAACTAAACTTAGAGTCTAAAGGACATTTTGCAACTAAACATAACACTCCACTGCCTTCATCATCCTTGAAATGTTGGGTAGGAATCATTTTCTTTTTAGTAACAGGAACTGTTACAAAGCAACAGCAATTGTTAATGCTCTATTGTTAGTACCACCTGTTTATTTCCAAGCTCTAGTCTCTTTAAAAGACTCCAAATATCAAGTGAGAAATCACTCATGTTTAGCAGCTAAAATTAAATCCTTCAGAGAATTTTGAAACTGCAAAAACTCAGTTCTTTAAACTTATCATTTATCTCTTAACTTTTTTCATATTGTCTACATGCAATTGAAAAAAGTAAAATACCCCATCCATGTTTGAAGATGACACTAAGGAAAGAATTATGTATTTCACCTAATTCACAGAACCAGGCATTTCTTAGGCTACAAAATAGATTTAAAAAAAAAAAAATCAGCCAACAATATTAGCAGAAGCTCAATATCTGCTGCAAAGCTGACCACCCATCCTAAATCACCAATGTAAGTCACCAGATGCTAGGAGTTGCAGCACTCACCTCAGGTTGGGGGTCAGGGGACTGCAGATGGAAATAAGGAGTCTTTGGGTAGATACCCAGGAGAGGGATTGCTGGGTACAATTGTCACCCCAATAAATTTAATAAAATAAAATTTTTTAAAAAAAGAAAAGAAAGAAGGAGTCTTGCTCCAGCCTTCACCCTCCACCCATTGAAATCCCACAAGAGAATTAGCTTCTAATGTCACTTCTGCCTCTAGCCATGTAACCTCAGGAAACTTATACAACCTAAGCTTTAGCGTTTCTATGTGTAAAAGTTCCCCTTCAAAGAGTCACAGGCCCTTTCAATGTTAACTTTCTACTATTTAAACATATGGAGGAAAGCAACAATGACAGAGGAATGTAAGGGCATAAAATAAACATCTTATTTATTAAGTGCCTGACATGCTCCTGGTTCTGTTTTAAAGGCTTTACAGTATTTGCTCATTTATTTCTCACAAAAATTCTATGAGACAGGCACAGTTACCACTCCTTTGAACACTCAGAAAATTGAGGCACAAATTATTAAAAAGCACCACACTTGAAAGTGGCAGACGTAGGATATGAAATCACCCCTGTCAGGAGTGGATGCTTGCCTCTCGATCTTTACAGAAGTGATGGACAGTTGGTGGCATGGGAGAGTAAGGGATGTGAAATCAGGAAGGGAAACCTTAGCCTAGCAAGCAGTTGGTCCTACAACTAGCAAGAATAGGCTCTGAGGATTTATTGAAGGGCCATACAGAAAATTGTTCACTTGCCTTCATCTTGAGTTTCCCCATCTGATACCATTTATAGATATCATCCTTACTTAAAAATATTGAACAATAGCTACAAAAAATTGACAGGACTTATTTTTCAAAGTCGAGCACCTTTTTAGCCAGATAATCGACTACTCATGCTGGTACTTAAAAACCAGAGAAAAGAAAACGGAGAGGAGAGGAGAGGAGGGAGGGAGGGAGGAGGAGGAGGGAGGGAGGGAGGGAGGGAGGGGAGGAGAGGAGAGGAGAGGAGACTAGTTTAACTAGGATTGTGTAAGTATCCTTCCATTGAGTGGTTATTGTGAAAGAGGAATAATCTAGGAGTTGGAAGTAAAAATTTCTGCTCCTGGGTCTATTGCTAACTAGCTTTGAAAGCTCAGCTAAGTCTCAACAATGGTAGGTCAAAGTTTTCTCATCTGTAAAATGAAAGGTTGATTTCAGTTTCTAATCCATGTGTAATATTTCACAATTATTTTCTTAGCTTCATGATCATTCTAATAGTGTAAGACTATTAAGCCAGACCCATGTGCATGTTAACCATTAGTCTACCATTTTGCAAAGCTGGCTCATTGGGCTGCCTGAGATGTACCTTGTTAGATTTAATTTAATATTCATGTCTAAAATATTTATTAAGTACCTACTTTGTATACAAATAAGTAAGTTATGTCTTCTACAAGAGATCACATTCTAGTGTGATTTAACATGTTAATCACATACAAAAGTATCATTGCTATCCTAGAAATAAGAACAATACTTTGATGATTCCATCACTGACAACAAGGTTTATCAAATTTTAGTTTGCACACAAGAACCACAGGGAGAGCTTATTAAAAATGCAGATTCTGACCCAGGAGGTCTTAGAGCCTAAATATTCCAGGTGGTTCTGAAGCAAATGGTCGGTTTGAGAAACACTAACAGAGAACCCTATCTTCAGTGTATTTAATGGGACCAGTGCACAACCAAAGGTCATCCTCTCAATATTATTCCAAAATTAAGAAAATCCAGTTTACAACTACAACAACTCTATTTAACCGGTCCAAAAATTGATGATGTGTTAAAGCTGTTTCTAAATGACTTAGAAGAGATAGTTCAACCAAGCCTTCATTGGTAAAGGTAGCAAGCTAGAAGATGGCAGAAGATTAAGCATCAAAGCAGCCACTCCAGAGAAAAACAACACGAAAGCAAATGGAACTGAAGTATAAAGGATGTTAAATCAACAACTAAAAAGAACTTCTCTAAGTATGATCAAGTTGGAGACAGAGCAAGAAACTGATTTTCAATTACCTTCCCAAGTTCCAGAATTTGATGGACAGCACAATTTTCATGATAAAGTTTAAAGTTTGGGAGAAATTTCCATTCACCTTTAGTAATCATTATGTGAAATAGGACAGGGAATCTCTCTTCTAATTTAGTATTATATTATTAATTTTAATAAAATATTTTAATATTTTCTCTTTTTTTAATTAAAGTTTATTGGGGTGACAATTGTTAGTGAAGTTACATAGATTTCAGGTGTACAATTCTGTAATGCATCGTCTATATATCACATTGTGTATTCACCACCCAGAGTAAGTTTTCCTTCCATCACCATATATTTGACCCCGTTTACCCTCTTCTAACACCCCTCTCCCCCACTTACCCTCTGATAACCACTAAACTATTTTCCATGTCTATGAGTTTTTGTTTCTTTATTTGTTCGTCTTATTCTTTTGTTGTTTTCAGTTTTATATACCACATATCAGGGATATCATATGGTTCTCTACTTTTTCTGTCTGACTTATTTCGCTTAGCACTGTAATCTCAAGATCCATTCATGTTGTCACAAATGGTACTATTTCATCTTTTCTTATGGCCCAATAATATTCCATTGTGTATAAATACCACATCTTCTTTATCCATTCATCTATCAAAGGACCCTTTGGTTGTTTCCATGTCTTGGCCACCGTAAATAACGTTCCAATGAACATTGGAGCACATCTGTCTTTATGGATAAACGTTTGCAGAATTTTGTGGGTAGATAATCCAGAAAGGGATTGCTGGGTCATATGGTAATTCTATTCTTAATTTTTTTAGGAACCTCCACACTACCTTCTATAGCAGCTGCACCAAACTGCATTCCCACCAACAGTATATGAGGGTTCCTTTTTCTTCACAGCTCTCCAACACTTCTTACTATTTGTCTTGTTGATGATAGCCATTCTGACTGGGGTGAGGTGATATCTCATTGGGGTTTTTTGATTTGCATTTCTCTGATGATTAGTGATATTGAACATTTTTTCACAAGTCTATTGGCCATTTGTATGTCCTCTTTGGAGAAATGTCTATTCAGGTCCTCAGCCTATTTTTAAATTGGATTGTTTGTTTTTGTGTTGTTGAGTTGTATGAGTTCCTTATATATTCTGGGTATTAGCCCCTTATCGGAAGTATTGTTTGCAAAAATCTTCTCCCATTAGGTTGGTTGCCTCTTTATTTTGTTGATGGTTTCTTTTGCTGTGCAGAAGCATTTTAGTTTGATATAGTCCCATTCATTTATTTCAGCTTTTATTTGCCTTGGTTTGGAGTCAAATTCACAAAATTCTCTTTGAACCCACGGTCCATAAATTTAATACCTATGTTTTCTTCTACACAGTTTATTGTTTCAGGTCTTATGTTTAGGTCTTTGATCCATTTTGAATTAATTTTGGTACATGGTGACAGATAGCAGTCTAGTTTCATTCTTTTGTACGTGGCTTTCCAATTCTTCCAGCACTATTTATTGAAGAGGCTGTATTTTCTCCATTGTATGTTTTTGGCTTCTTTGTCAAAAATTACCTGTCCATATTTATGTGGGTTTATTTCTGGGTTCTCAATTCTATTACATTGGTCTGTGTGTCTATTTTTCTGCCAATACCATACTGTTTTGATTATTGTTTCTCTGTAGTACAAGCTGAAGTCATGGAGTGTGATATCACCAGCATAGTTCTTTTTTCTTAGGATTGTTTTGGCTATTCAGGGTCTTTTGTGGTTCTATACAAATCTGATGATTTATTGTTCTGCTTCTTTAAAAAAAAAAATGGGATTTTGATGGGGATTGCATTAAATCTGTATGTTGTTTTGGGAAATTGGTTATTTTTATTGCATTGATTCTTCCAATCCATGAACATGGAATGTCTTTCCATTTCTTTGTGTCTTCTTCAACGTCTTTTTAAAATGTCATTGTTTTCAGAATATAGGTCTTTCACATCCTTGGTTAAGTTTATTCCTAGGTATTTTATTCTTTTTCTGCAATTATAAAATGAATTGTGTCTGTTTCTTATTTCTTTTTCTGAGATTTCATTGTTAGTATATAGGAATGCAATGTACTTTTGTATGTTGATTTTGTAGCTAGCAACTTGACTGTATTTGTTTATTGTTTCTAATAGATTCTTGGTGGATTCTTTAGGGTTTTCTGCATATAGCATCATGTCATCTGCAAAGAGTGACAGTTTAACTTCTTCATTCCCAATTTGGATGCCTTTTATTTCTGATTGCTCTGGCTAGGACTTCCAATACTATGTTAAAAAGCAAAGGTGATAGGGGACAGCATTGTCATGTTCCTGAATGTAGAGCTTTAATATTTTCATAATATAATATTTTTCATGACAAATCTTCAGTCAAGCCAAAATATATCAGAGTTTAGGATCCTGAGAGTATTTAATGATATCTATTGACTATACTAAGGACTAAAGAAATATGATATACTACAGCTATATCTACAGATATAGTATTTTCTATATTGTCTCTCTTTCACAGCCACTACTAATTCATGTGGTTGAACAATAACTACTACTAATACTACTAGCATTCCCATAAATATTACTACAACCACTCTATTACCTAGTAGTATTCATGTTATTACTTCTCTACTCAAAAGCACTTTAAATAATTCCCTTTTTTGCTACTCATAACTCTCCCTGTGAGGTAGATAAGAAAGATACTATCATTTTTAATTTGCAAATGGAAAAAAGTCTCAGAGGTATTAAGAAACACACTATTGGTTAGTTTGTAAGTAACAGAAAATTACTAGGCAAAAAGGGAAAAATAAAATACATTCACAGAAAAAGAAAGATCTACAAATCATTGAAGTGTGAAAAATCTTGGTCATAAGTGCGACTGGTTCTCCATGGCTAAAGTTTAAGATGTGAGTTGAAGTTTTTCTAGGACCTGCCAAAGTTAGAAATAGCTCTTTTCCCTAGGCTTATGAAGCCTTCAAATCTTTTGGTGACATTAAAGCAAAAATTGAGGTCTTCAAATACCAAAGGCTGCTGGTCAAAGCATTCACAAGCCCTGTATTATATATCAAATGCATGCAATATCAAAGAATATCCAGGTGTTAGGATATTCAGCACTGCCTCCAGCCTTCTGCCCACATAGATAACTCCTCTAAAACCCAAACATTCCAAAACTCAGGAGCAGATTTTTCTTAGTGATTGGGCATGATGACCTAGGTGTGGCCCCAGCTTCTAGCCCAACCCCTAATAAATGGAAGTTCTAACAAATGGAAGAGGCAAACTAATCTTTTAAAAGTTTGGCATATTTTTCAAGAGTAAAAATTATGGGTTTGGGGTTGAATCCAATAACTTTTTTTTGCCTTATTTGGAATACAAAGGGAATACAAAGGGCTGATTTTCCCCTAATTTATCCATGAATTTACAATATTAAAAATAGAAATAAAGGAGGAATCCTGAACAAATTATGGTTAAGCAAAATATTTGAAAATATTATTCATGTTTCCTCCATGTGAATACACAACCTTGCTTTTAGGGAAGAGCAGGAGGCATATGGCATTCTCTGCTTAAGAACAATGGCCATAATTTACTAACCACAGAGAAGAAGATTATTATATAAAGGTACCAGTTTCTCAGGCTCCATCTGAGCATTTTCCCAAGGTTTTCATGACAAGGAATATTATAAAGTCCATACACGAGTAAAATATAGAGCAGCACCAGAGCAGAATCCTTATGATATACCATGAATGCAAGTTACCTGGGCATGTTTCTTATGATGAATCCTGAGTTTAATGGAAGTGAGCATATACTCAACCCACACAACCCTGTGCCTGAATGAAAAGAGAGTTACAAGTCTTCATTTCCTACTTATCCCTCATCACCTAAAGGTAGTAGCTACTTTCAGCAGTTGGAATTTCAATTTCTAGATGAAATGAATATTCCCTGTACTTTAAACATATAGAATCAAGACGGCTGTATATAGGAAGAAAAAATACAACATATATTTATTCCAACTTCTTCCATTTATAGATAAGAAAACTGAAGCCAGGAGAAGAGTATGTCAGTCAGTAGCACAGCTTCACTCCCTAAGTCTGTTTTGTAGAGGAATAAGATTGATATATGTGAAAATGTTTGAATACCTAATACAAAGGCTTTTTTTTTTTTTAATTTTCAACCACATGCTTGTAAATCACAAACTACACATAAGGTAGCAGTTAAGATTCAGCTTGGTCTAGAACATGTTATCTTATTGCATGTTTTACTTTAATATTACTCCAGCCCTGAGTAAAATCTCTTCTATTATTGCACTCAAAATCACCCCAGCTGAGCACATCTTATATGAGAGTAAGGTTCTCAGGCTCTGTGGGCAGACAATTTGGTTCCAAATCCTCATTCTATCACTTATTGACTAAGTGACCTTTGGGATAATAACTGCGAAATATTTGCTGGATACTTTTAATGATGTTTGTTCTAAGATTAGACAAATCATACAATGTTCTAAAGAATACTTTAAATGTATATATCACCTCTGTCCAACTCATCTGGGATATTTTGCATCTAGAACAGTTTACAGAGATGGTCTAATTTGTCATGCCCTCTAATGAGATACGGTAGTGTTATATTAACCAAATCACATTTTAATAAGATGAATTTCTATTCTATATATAAATCTATGTCATCAAATTATGATCAAAGGTATAACATGTAGAAAAAAGTCCTTTTAACTTGATTCAAACACAAATGTCATTTCCCCCAATACTAGCTTAATAAATGTTCTGTGCAATATTTTCCAAATATAATGAATCAAGTTTAAAGAAATAAAAGGATTTCTTCTAAGTTACACAAAGATCATGACAGAACCTAGACTAAGAGCCAGATCCCTTCTGTTTATCTTTTGCACAATTTCTGCAAGACTATACTATGGCCTTTTAAGTTATCACCTTAAAGTTACATATCCCTGGTGGTGGTCCTTTGGAAGGAGAGAATAAAGCAATGCCAGTTATCAGGCCACTTTTAAATACTGTCATATATACTTTAACCTTCAAGCATAATAAAGAAAGATTTCTCTGTCTTTATAATTGCTATAGGAGAGCCATTTGAAATACAAAAGTGTATTGCTTTTCACTGTTGGCTTTTGAGCTCATAACTTTATGAAAACTTCCTTTGTGGAAGAAGAATCCCTTTCTATACATCATTCACTTCTTAAGCCAGTCCAAGAAAGGGAGATCTAAACAACTTTTGACACAACTCAAGCTCTATATTTAAAAAAAAAAAAAAAAAAGGCATCCTTTTTAGCATCTAAAAGATGAATGTGGCCTCTGAGATATGTGTGATGTTTGTTTTTTAAGGCTGCCAATATCCATATTGAATAGTAAGTTCGATAAGATATACAGAGGGTGCCAAAAACATGTATACACATTTTAAGAAAGGAAAAAGCTGTATTAAAAGTGTAATACACAACAGATACCGATAACAAAAGATGAATACAAGTCATGTGTATATATATTTTTTGGAATCCCCAGCATATATATATATATATATATATATATATATATATATATATATATATACTGGTTCTTTGCTTCTTTTCTTTGTATGTAGAATTAGATCTGCAAAACTTTATAATACATGGTCATTGATTACTAAATTCCATTCTCCCATTTAAAATACACTTGACTGGTAGAATATGGATGATGTCTAGAGATATTAAAGCAAATGACAGGATTTCAGTAGTCTCCTGCCCACTGCCCTCACATGCCTTTCCTAATCTTGAGCACGCAGTGCATATGGTAGTGGTTATACTGTATTGGTATCTCACCCCACAAGAAAAGTTTCCTCAAAGATCAAATTTAAAGTTATACTTTATTAGTGGAGATAATCAACCAGGAATCAGACACCCTGCATTATGTGATAGGCAAGTCATTTAGTAGAATCAGCAACACAAGATCATTGAAGAAAATACAGAGACAGATTTGAATGTGTCAATCGGAAAGCATAAATCCAAGGGATAAAGCCAAATCAGAAATCACAGGAATATAATGAGGATCAATGAAATGGCTCTGAGAAGTATTCTCCTACAGGTTTGTGTTGTTGTAGCTGCCTTGTATTGACGTAGCCATGATATATAAGAGGTTTCTCCTCACGTGCATATTAGAGGCACAGAATTTAGCTTTGAACAAATGGATGGAGGAAGGACAATGTATGATAATGATATTTATACATATTATCCAGGAAATGTGGAAACAGGAAACAGAAGAAGGGGACAAGCCAAGCCTATGACTAGATGATGGCTGGCACTTATCTCATATAGGTGTCAAAGGCAGCCTTAACATTTCCCTCAGCTTAACTGAATTGTAGATAGACTTCTTCCTGCCTTCTGAACCCTTTTCTTAAAAGGCTTCTGAACTCTTTTCTTAAAACTTTTATTTTCAAAAATTTGTAATTATAAATTATTCCTCTCCCCTTGAGATGAAAATCTTTTAAAAAGTTTCTTGACAGCTTTGCAACCCAGAAATGTCTTTCTGAAAGACCTGGGAGCCACCCCTTTCAAACAATCATCTAGGAAGACAAGGCCTCTATTTTCCAGTTTATATGGGAGGACAGAAGGCTTACTTCAGTGGTTGCCATGCTCCAAGTTGTAAAATAACCTTCTGTTATAAAGATATGAGAAAGTTTTATTTAACTTGGGTAAAGCCAATGAGTAAATAGAGTTGTCCTACTATCTCCCCTCCCCACCCACCCCCCGACCATTCCAGCTTTTCAAAGCTCTCCAGGCCTTTGTTTCAGTGTAATGGAGCTCTGACTAACTTCTAGCTTCTTTACCTTATTGCAGTAGCCTTGAGTAAGTCTTACCTGACTGTTTAACTTTGTCCTGTGCAATTTTTGTTTTGCCATAGGACAACAGGGAAAACATATTTTTTTTAATCTTTATGGGAAGATGGAGTAGATATACATTTCCCACTAAGTACAGCTATTCCTTCTGCTGTATACAACAAAAATCCCTAGACACCATATATAAAACAAACCTAACAAAACCAGGAAAGGTGGGGAAAAGAACCAGCTTAGGACCTCAGATTTCGAGGAACAACGTGATGGCAACATCCCTGGATTATTTTTTTCTTTTGCCTCAGATCTTACACTTGGAGTAGAAGAAACCAACAACCAAGAAATGCCAACAGCCACAGACAAAATAAACTTTAATAAAAAATTATCTTTCTCTATCCAAAGGACAAAGAAAAGAGAAGCCTAGCAAGACAGAAAACTCTTAGATAATAATTGCTCCAGCCAAATACAACAGAAAAAAACTGTAGGTCCACCCCATCTATGTCAGTAAACACTAAGCTGGAAGCCTAGACTTCCACTTTTCCCAAGCAGCAATGAGAACCTTTAAACTTTCATGCACCCCTCACCTGCCTCCACCAGGGTAGCATTAGAGAAGACCAAGTAAGGAGCCGAGAAATGTCATCCTTGTTAAAGAGTCTCCTTACTATATCCCCACCTCTGCAGTGTTGGTGGAAATCACATAGGGAGCCCAAACTTCTACCCTCACCCAGCTTTAATGAGGTGCACTTTCCCTTCCTTACAAGGCTGATGTCACAGGAGGCCTAGAGGAAAGTTAGCACTCTAACCATCCCTAGTGGTAACATCTTTCACTCATAATGTCAGCAGTGGCTATGTGGGAGTGGTAATAAGGTACTTCTAACCCTTTCAGCCAGTGTTTTTCAGTTCAGGTCTGTTGGGGAGCCAGAATTCATACCACTTACTCAGCAGTCACAACAGAGTCCCTTCTTCCTCACATATCAATGGAACATGAATATCTACCTCCACCTGGCAGTAATGAATTGGAACCCTCCACACTTCCCCTGCCAGAGCAGTTCAGCAGAAAATAGCTAAAGTAGAAGGTTTAAATAAGATCAGAGTCTCATAACATAATATTCAAATTATACAGATTTCAATAGAAAACCACTTATCCTACCAAGAACCAGGAATATCTTAATTTGAAAAAAAAACGGAAAATCAACAGACACCATAGTAAGATGGCACAGACATTAGAATTGCCTGACAAGGAATTTAAAGCAGCCATCGTGGAAAAGCTTCACAAGCAATTATAAACATGGTTGAAACAAATAAAAAATACAAATTCTCAGGAAATAAACAGAGTCTCAGCAAAGAAATGAAGGCTATCAAAAGAATCAAATGGAAATTCTACAACTGAAAAAAAAAAAAACTTCAGTGGATGGCCTCAATAATAGTATGAAGGAGAAAAGGAAAGGAGTAAATTAACTGGAAGAAAAAAATAACATAAATTACCCAACCTGAACAACAGAGAAAAAATAAACTACAAAAAGAAGAACAGACACTGAGGAACCAGTAGGATTAAAATAGAATATTTAACAATTGTGTCCCTGGAGCCCTAAAGAGTGCAAAGAAAAGGTAAACTAAGAAAAGTACTCAAAGAACTAATGGCTAAAAAACTTCTAAATATAGCAAAAGAAATAAACCTATAGCTATAAGTACATGATAAATCTCAAAGAGGAGAAACTCAACAATATCTACACCAAGACACATCATAGTAAAACTTATGAAAACTACAAAGAAAAAGGTCTTGAGGATTTCCAGTCAAGATGGTAGTGTAGGTAAACATTGTGCTTGCATCCTCTCACAATGACATCAAAATTACAATTAAACTACAGAACAACCATCATTGAGAATCACCTGAAGTCCAGCTGAACAGAAGTTTTATAACTAAGGATACACAGTAGAAGCCATTTCGAGACTGGTAGGAGGGGCAGAGAGGTGGAATGGTCTGGTCCCACACCTGCATGGCAGTTAAAAATTGGGAGGGATATCTCAGCTGTGGAGGTTACCTCTGAGGAGTGAAGGACTCCAGCCCTATACCAGGCTCCCCAACTCAGAGTTCTAGTGCCAGGAAGACAAGTCCCCACAAATTCTGGCTGTAAAAACCAGCAGAGATTTTGGCTGAGTTCTAGGTGCTCCCTTTAAAGGGCTCACACATAGACTTACTCGCTGACAGACTCACTGGCTCTGAGCTCCAGAGATGGGGCAGCAGCTCAAATGGTGTGAGGGACATATGAAAAGGAATTGAATTGTCTGGCTTTGGAGTCATTGTTTGGAGGGGCAGCTTTCTCCCAGACAGAAGGGCTAGGAGAAGCCATCGTTCCCTTATAGAAGTCTTCCCCATTCCAGCATACAGACTTAGGCAGCCACCATATCTGAGTTTCCATCAACCTGGCTAACATAGTTCATCCTGCCCTGGTGATTCCCTGAGACCTCACCCCACTCAAATGTTGGACACCCAAGCTACTTCCAGTGACTTTTCCATACAAATGGCCTGCCTTAATTTATGCTGTAGCCTTTCCTAAAATCCCTCAAAGGTTCACAAAACACAAACAAGCAGCATCTGGCCTCAGCATGCTCCATACCTCTTACTAAGCAGACCTAAGCCCAGCATTGGTTCAAAGCTTGCCCTTTTCCATGCACCTCAAAGCCCAACACAGGTGGCTGCCATCTGTGGACTGCTTTGTGGTTCATTCCAGGTGGCTTCAGATAGGGCACAGGCTGTGGCTGAACCTGGTCTGTGGTAGGGCTCCTCCCACGAGGTCCCAAAGTGGGCATGCCTGATGGACAGCTTCAGACAACACCATAGCACCACCGAGATGTCTCCACAGACACACCCAAAGAGCAGACAAGGCAGGCCCCAGGGCACTGCTAAGTTGAATCCTGCTCCATGGAGTCAACCCTGCATAACAGTTTCTGCACTGTAGTCCAGGTCAGTTCTCACAATCAATCAGCCTGAGGGTCAGTCTCTCCCACTGACAGGCAAACAGCAACTAAGGTTCAGCTACAACAGGAGGCCACAAACAACTCACAACAGGGACACATGTGAAGCATCTGGCTCAGATGACCAGGCAGACTGTGCCACTGGGCTCCACAGGATACTTACTACATAAGGCTACTTGACTACTAAGACTGGGGGACACAGCAACTCTATCTAATACATAGAAACAAACACAGGGAGGCAGCCAAAATGGGGAGACAAAGAAACATGTCTCACATGAAAGACCAGAACTAAGCTCCAGAAAAAGAACTAAACAAAATGGAGACAATCAATTTACCAGATGCAAAGTTCAAACCACTGGTTCTAGGGGTGGCCTGTTAGCTTAGTTGGTTAGAGTGTGGTGCTGGTAGCACCAAGGTTGCCAGTTCGATCCCCGCATGGGCCACTGTGAGTTGTGCCCTCCTAAAAAAAAAAAAAAGCAAAACCCAAACCTGGTTCTAAGATGCTCAATAACACTGGTTCTAAGATGCTCAATGATCACAGGGAAAACTTCAACAAAGAGATAGGAAACATAAAAATGAAAATAGAAAATGAAAAAAGAACTAGTCAAAAATAAAGATGACAATAACAGAAATGAAGAATACATGAGAGGGAATCAACAGTAGAATAGATGAAACAGAGGATCAATTAGCAATTTAGAAGATAAGGCAGAAAAAACTCAATCAAAACAGAAAAAAGAAAAAAAATCTTAAAAAATGAGGGTATTTTAAGGAGCCTCTTAGACAACATCAAGTTTAACACCATTTGCATCATAAGGTTACTAGATGGAGAAGAGAGAGAGCAGGTATTGCAAACCAATTTGAAAAAATAATGACTGAAACTTCCCTAACCTGCAAAGGAAATAAACATATAAGTCCAGGAAGTGTATTGTCCCAAACAGATGAACCCAAATAGGACCACATGAAGATATATCATAATTAAAATGCCAAACTTTAAAGACAAATAGAGAATCCTAAAATCAGCAAGAGAAAAGCAGTTAGTTACCTACAAGGGAGCTCCCATAAGACTGTCAACTGATTTCATACCAGAAACTTTGCAGACCAGAAGAGATTGGCATGAAATATTCGAAGCTGTGAAAAGCAAAGACCTGCAACCAAGACTACTCTAGCCAGGAAAGCTATTATTTTGAATTAAAGGACAGAAAAGTAGATTCCCAGACAAGATAAAGCTAAAGGAGTTTATCCCAAACAAGTATTATCAGAAATCTTACAGGGACTTCTTTAAGAAAAAGAAAAAAAATCAAAATTCAAGTAATAAGATGGCAATAACAACCTATCTGTCAACAATTACTTTATTTTTTTTGAGAGGAAAAATAGCTTAATGAAAGATACTTATGAAGAAATATAGAAACAGACATATCAGATACATAGGGTTTTGTGGGAACATTGAATATTTATAAGCAATGTAGCCTAGAGGAGGATTTAAGAGGATCTTGACCTTGCATTAAAAAGAAGTCGGCCTTTGGCTGGAGAATAGACCATCCTGGATAAAGGTCTACTATAATCAGTGGTAGCAAAAACCATAAGAAGAAAAAAATCAGATCATATGTACAGAATGATGAGGAATGAACTGAAAATTGAAGAAGAACAGCATTTAAGAGATTAGAAGAGGAATAGGACTCTTTCAGGAAGTGTGGAATGTGTGGGCTCAAGTGAGTAAAAAGAGAAGAGAATTTCAAGCAAAGCTCTCCCATTGTTCAGGATTAAACATAAATTTCTCTAGATGTCTTTACTGACTCCCATATGTTCTTCTCTAACACAATTTTTTTTTATTTTATTAAATTTATTGAGGTGACAATCGTTAGTAAAATTACATAGATTTCAGGTGTACAATTCTGTATTACATCATCTATAAATCCCATTGTGTGTTAAATCATCAGATTTGTTTGGAACCACAAAAGACCCCGAATAGCCAAAGCAATCTTAAGAAAAAAGAACTATAATGGAGGTATCACACTTCCTGACTTTGGCTTGTACTACAGGGCCACAATAATCAAAACAGCATGGTATTGGCAGAAAAACAGACACATAGACCAATGGAATAGAATTGAGAACCCAGAAATACAATTTTTTTAACATTTTTATTAGTTTCAGGTGCACAAAACAATGTAATAGTTAGACATTTATCATTTAACAATTACTTTATTTAAAATAGATTTAAATATAAATAGATTAAATGCTCCAATCAAAAGACATAAGCTGTCTGAATGGATAAAAAAACAAGAACCAAACATATGCTGTCTAAAAGAGATCCACTTCAGATTAAAAGACACACACAGACTAAAAGTAAGGGATGTAAAAGATAGTTCATACAAATGGAAATGAAAAGAAAAAAAAAGTTGAGGTAGCAATTCTTATATCAGACAAAGGACACTTTAAAACAAAGGCTATAACAAGAGACAGAGAAAGACCCAGTAATTCCACTTCTATGTATTTAGCCAAAGAAACCTAAAACACTACTTCGAAGGGACATGTGCATCCATATGTTCACATGTTTATTGAAGCAGCATTATTTACAATAGCCAAGATATGGAGGCAACCTGGGTATTTATCAATGGATGAATGGATAAAGAGGTGATACATACATATATACAATGAAATATTACTCAGCCATAAAAAAGAATGAAATCTTGCCATCTGCAACAACATGGATTGATCTAGAGGATATTGCACTGAATAGAGTAAATCAGACAGAGAAAGGCAAATACCATAGGATTTTACTTATATGTGGAATCTAAATAACAAAATAAATGAACCAGACAAAACACAAACAAATTCATAGCTACAGAGAACATTTGATGGTTGCCAGCTGGAAGTGGGGTTGGAGTGAAGGGTGAAAAAGAGGAAGTGATTAAGAAGTATAAATTGATAATTACAAAATAATCATGGGGATATAAAGGAATATAGCTAATAATATTGTAATAAGTATATATGGTATCAGATGGGTACTAGATTTATTGGAGTGATACTTCATAAGTTATATACATGTCTAAGTTATATATATAATAACTATGTGTATAATATATACATGTATATAATATACATAGTATGTATGACATATACTGTGTATATAATGTACATAGTTGTTAGACATGTATATAACTTATGAAGCGATATACATAATATCACTGAAACTAATATTGTATGTTAACTGTAATTGAAAAACAAAAAAAATTTAAGAAAAAAATAAGTATAAAGGGAAAAATAATTTGAATGGCAGCAGATTTCTCGTAAGAAACCATAGAGGCCAGAAGAAAGTGAGACCACATGTCCAAGTGTTGAAAGAAAAGTATTATCAATCCAGAATTCTGTATTTAGTGAAAATATTCATTAGAAATAATGAGAAATCAAAATAGTCTCAACTAAAGGAAAACTAAGATAATTTATCTCTAGCATATCTATCCTAAAAGAATGGCTAAGCAAAATTTTCTACCCAAAAGAAAAATGATAAATTGAAGTATCTTGGAACATCAGAAATGTAGACCACCACACAATAAGTAAAAAATGTGGGTAAACACAATAGACTTTCCTCCTTTTGAGTTCTCTAAATTAGGTTTGAGGGTTGAAGATAAATTATAACACTGATGTGATGATTCTAAACATATGAAGAGAAAATTTTTAAATAATTATAAGTGAGAGAAGAAGAGGGGCTGTAAAGGGAGATAAAATTTCTATACTTCACTGAAACTGGTAAAATTATGACACCAATAGTCTATGAGAAGTTGTGTACATTTAATGTAATGTTGCACAATCACTAATGAAGTTATACAAAGATATATTCAAAAAGAGAATAGATGTATCAAAATGGAATTCTTAAAGCTGTTCATGTAGCCTACAGGGAGGCAAGGGAGAGAAAACAGGAAAAACAGAAAAGAAAGAGAAAAAACAAAAAACAAAATGTCAGACTTAAGCCCTAACATATCAATAACTGCATTAAATATAAGTGATTAAATATACCAATTCAAAGACAAGGTTTAGCAGAGTGGATTAAAAAACAAGTCCCAAATACATGTTGTCTACAAGAAATTCATTTCAATTTTAATGATCTAGGCAGTTTGAAAGCAAAAGGATCGAGAAAGATATTTCATGGAAATATTCAAGAAAAGAAAGTAGAAGTGTCTATATTGATATCAGGTTTTTAAAAAAGCTTGTAATACAAGAGAAATTACCAGATACTGAAGGATATTATAATACAAAAAGATAAGACAGTCAGTTCATCAAGAAGACACAATAATCCAAAAAATATGAGGTCTGACAAGTTCGTGAACTTGTTGCAATGATGTTGCTAACATTTTCCTACATCAGAGGGATTATTCATAAAGAATTTGTACAAACTGGACAAACAGCTAACCAAGTTTACTATTTGGCAGTGCTGAAAATGCTGCGTGAAAAAGTTAGGCGACCTGAACTTTTCACCAACAATTCATGGCTCTTGCATCATGACAATGCACCAGCTCGCACGGCACTGTCTGTGAGGGAGTTTTTAGCCAGTAAACAAATAACTGTATTGGAACACCCTCCCTACTCACCTGATCTGGACCCCCATGACTTCTTTCTTTACCAAAGGTAGAGGAAATATTGAAAGGAAGACATTTTGATGATACTCAGGACATCAAGGGTAATTAAGAAAACAATCCCATTTACAATTGCATTTAAAAAAAAAAATACAATGTAAAATACCTAGGAATAAATTTAACTAATGAGGTTAAAGACCTGGACTCAGAAAACTATAAGACATTGCAGAAAGAAATTAAAGAAGATACAAATAAATGAAAGCTATACCATGCTCATGAATAGGAAAAATTAACATTGTTAAAATGTCTGTACAACCCAAAGCAATCTATAGGTTAAATGCAATCCCTATCAAAATACCAATGGCAATTTTCGCAGAAGTAGAACAAATAATCCTGAAATTTACATGGAGCCGTAAAGGACCCCAAATAGCTATGGCAATCTTGAGAAAGAAGAAAACGTTGGAGGTATCACTCAACCTGACATCAAATCATACAATGAGAATATAGTAATCAAAACATCATAGTACTGGACAGCCAGATGGCTCAGTTGGTTAGAGTGCGAGCTCTCAACAAGGTTGCTGGTTCAATTCCCACATGGGATGGTGGGCTGCGCACTCTGAAACTAAAGATTGAAAACGACAACTGAACTTGGAGCTAAGCTGAGCCCTCCACAACTAGATTGAAAGAACAACAACTTGGAGCTGATGTGTCCTGGAAAAATACACTGTTCCCTAATATCCCCCTATAAAAAAAATAAAAAGTAAAAAAAACCTAGCATGGTACTGGCATAAAAACAGACACGTAGATCAATGAAGCAGAACAGAGAGCCCAGAAGCAAACTCACACCTATAGGGCCATTTAGTCAATGACAAAGGAGACAAAAATATACAATGGAGTAAATGGTGTTGGGAAAAGTGGACAGATACATGTAAAAAAATTAAAATGAACCACCTTCTTATGCCATGTAGAAGAATAAACTCAAAATGACTTAAGGACTTAAATGTAAGGCCAAGAAACATAAGACTCATAGAAGAAAACATAGGCTGTAAACGCTCTGACATTTCTCTTAGCAATATTTTTTTCTGATATATCTCTTCTGGCAAGGGAAACAAAAGAAAAATAAATTAATTAATAATAAATAAATAAATGGGACTACATCAAACTAAAAAGATTTTGAACAGCAAAGGAAACCATCAACAAAATGAAAAGACAGCCTACTGAATGAGAGAAGATATTTGCCAGTAATCTGATAAGGGGTTGATATAAAAAATTTATAAAGAACTTATACAACTAAACACACACAAAAAAATATTTACAAAATGGGCAAAGTACATGAATTGCATAGACATTTCTCCAAAGAGGACGTACAAAAGGCCAACAGACATATGAAAAGATGCTCAACATCACTAATCATCAGAGAAATGCAAATTAAACCACAATGAGATATCACCTCACACATGTCAGTATGGCTATCATCAATAAATCCACAAATGACAAGTGTTGATGAGGATGTGGAGAAAAGGGAACCCTTGTGCACTGTTGGTGGGATTGCAAATTGGCCCAGCCACTGTAGAAAACAGTTTGGAGGTTACTCAAACATTTAAAAAAAGAACTACCTAATGACCCAGCAATTCCACTTCTGGGTATTTATCCAAAGAAATCCAAAACACTAATTTGAAAAGATTTATGCACCCCAATGTTCACTGCAGCACTACTTACAATAGCCAAGATATAGAAGCAACCCAAGTACCCATCAATAGACAACTGGATAAAGAAGAGGTGGTACATATATACAATGGACTATTTCCGGGCCATAAAAAAGAATGAAATGTTACCGTATATTTGCATTACCATGCAACAACATGAATGGACCTAGAGGAGGTTATTATGCTAAGTGAAATAAGTCAGACATAGAAAGACAAATACCATATGATCTCACTTACATGTGGAATCTAAAAAACAAAATAACCAAACAAACAAAACAGAAACAGACTCATAGATACAGAGAAGAAACTGATGGTTGCCAGATGGCAGGGTGGTTGAGGGGCTGTGTAAAAAAGTGAAGGGATTAAGAAGTACAAATCAGTAGTTATAAAATAGTCACAGGGATGAAAAGTGTAACACAGGGAATATAGTCAATAATATGGTAATAACTGTATGGGGTCAGCTGGGTACTAGATAGTCAGGGGAATCACATCATAGATTATATAAATGTCTAACCACTATGCTGTACACCTGAAACTAATACAAAATAATGTTGAATGCCAACTATAATTGAAAAACAACTAAACAAAATTTTAAAAGTAAGAAAATAATAAAAGAGAGAAGTTAATCACATTTACTGCACACGGACTTTGTGAAAATTAAATGAGATAATACAAGTGAAGCACCACAAGATATGACACGCAGTAAACAACTGATAAATGATAACTACCACTGCTACTATTACCATTAGCAACACTCTGATTAAGTGCCAAACTAGTCACTACACATACGCACATATTTACAGTTCTTATTAAATAAAGGTGAAGCTACTGGCCATGTGAAAACAATTTCAAAAGACCAAATCTGGTTCCTAAAGGATTTCTTTCTAATGTATGTAAAACAGCAATAACAGTCGCCCAATATGACTTACTTTGCAAGACACTTCATTAGTAACTAAATGCCATACTTGCAAATGTTACATCATAGAGAGAATGACATTTCACCTACTTCATATATTTAATCTTGTATTAACTTATTTATTACAAACAATGATGTAAATCTCTATACTTATCAGATATTTGCTTAGTTCAAAAGACGATGACAACCTGAATAGCTTATTTCATTACTGCTTCATTAATTATCTTGGGAACTCAGAACTATACTCTCAGTCCAGCAACCATAGTCACTGCTAAGAGTGACTATGGCAACCATGTTTGTGCCCCGATCCTGACAACTTAACAGGAGACATTATGACAGGAGGTATCAGGAGGTACCTTTGCTACAGACACTCTTAAGAGACAGCTAGTGGTTGCTTGGTAACCCGCTCTATGGTATGCGGCTAGCACAAGATAAAGTGAGGAACTAACAAGGGCTGACAAGAGTTCATACTTCCTTGAGAGAGAGAGAGAAAGGGTATGATGCAGCCAAACATTTCCAATCATGAAAAGAGCTCAAAACCCATTATATCCTCAGAGATTACATTATCATTTCTGCCACCATCACTTGTAAAACACACCTGACATTTTGCAAGTGAAAGGAGTAACTTATAAAATTAATTCCTATCTAGTAATTTTATATGAGTTAATTATTCTTTACAAATACACTATGAGCATATGTATGATTGCAATAATCCACTTAGTGGCTCCTAATATTTATTGATTGACTCTGCAAGGACTATAACTTATTAAGTTTTATTTGTAAGAACAATGGGGTATCACCAAGAAGTAGTATTAAACAGGCTTAGATTAATGAGAGAGTCTAGGGGTGGCCAGTTAGCTCAGTTGGTTAGAAAGCAGTGCTCTTAACAATAAGGTTGCTGGTTCGATCCCCACATGGGCCACTGTGAGCTGCGCCCTCCACAACTAGATTGAAACTACTACTTGACTTGGAGCTGATGGGTCCTAGAAAAACACACTTAAAATAAATAAGAGTTAAAATAAATTTTTTTAAATGAGGGAGTCTAATTATGACTGAATCCATGGCAGAGTATTTTCCCTATTTAATTTTTCTAGTTGTACTATATTGCAATTTTAAGTAGTACCACTAAGAGTCAGCCCTGTGAAAACTTTTATTTTAATTTGTTTTTTTATTGGGGAATATTGGGGAACAGTGTGATTCTCCAGGGCCCATCAGCTCCAAGTTGTCGTCCTTCAATCTAGTTGTGGAGGGTGCAGCTCAGCTCCAAGTCCAGTCGCCATTTTCAATCTTAGTTGCAGGGGGCACAGTCCACCATCCCATGTGAGAATTGAACCAGCAACCTTGTTGTGTAGAGCTCACACTCTAACCAACTGAGCCATCCGGTGGCCCCAAAAACTATTTTTTAATAAATGGAAATTAACAATTCCCTTTAAGAGTATTAATTGTCATTGGTAATACAAAAGAGACCAAAATCAGTCTCCTACAATTCTTTATAATTTATAATACAATCCTGCTCAAGAAAAAAAAAGTTCTTTTTTCCTTTCCTGGAAGTATGCTTTTGCTTTATTCAATATTTCTCATTGCTAATTTTATCATGAATCTACAAAAGGTATACTACATAATATTTCTATTATTCCCACCTTTTTACAGGGCTTAGAAGATCCTTGATGGTCTCAGTAATCCTTGGAAGTAATTAAAAAAGATCAAGTTAGAGGATTTGGAAAAAAGAAGTAAATAAATGGATTATTTCTATGTATTTCAATTTGGAGTCAGACTACTTCAAAAAGGTAATCATGCCGCAAAGTTAATAGTGTTCACACTTGCCCTGTTCAGCTCTGTAACTCAAAGGGCCTGACTGAGGCACAGACTGGGCTTTCAGTGTCTACATTAACATCAGCTGATTGCCAACCCGGTTATGCCAATGGAAGACTATTTTGGATTCCTGGTACCAATTCCAATGCTGTGGGGTGGGTTTCCCCACCAACAAGCAATTCTCACACACCAGCAGGGTGTCCAAGAATATAACTCAATTCTGACCTTATCTACCTGGAGATGGCATCTCTACAAGACCACATCCCACCTCACTTCAGACTCCAGCTGTTACCTGTGCTTCTGACCCACTGGCTACATATTGGAGGTTCCAATGACCTCCTCTTACATAAGATAGCAATAACAATTCCAGGTTATTATCTATGCTTTTAACCAACTGGCTATAAATCAGAGGTTCCCACAACCTCCTCCTCCTGTTTTACTAATTTGTTAGAGCGGCTCATAGAACTCAGAGAAACATTTTACTTATTAAATTACCATTTTATTATAAAAGGATATAACTCAGAAACAGACAGATGGAAGCCATGCATAGGGTATGGGAAAAGGGTGCAGAGCTTCCATACCCTCTCTGGGAATGCCTCTCTCCAAGAACCTCCATCTGTTCACCAACCTGGAAGCTCTCCAAACCTTGTTCTTTGGGTTTTTACGGAGGTTTCATTGCTTAGGGTATGATTGATACAATCATTGGGCTTCACAGATCCAACCTCTAACCCCTTTCTGCACCCCAGAGAGAGGTGAAGGGAGGGACTAAAATTTGACTCTCTAATCAAATGGCTGGGTCTCCAGGCAACCAGCCTCCCTCATTAGTTGCTTTCCAAAAGTCACCTCATTAACAACAAAAACACCTTTCTGACTCTCATCACTTAAGAAATTCCAGGGGTTTTAGGAGCTCAATGCCAGAAATAGGGACAAAAACCAAATATATGTTTCTTATTAAAAATCACAGGATCACAAAGGTAATGGTGGAAAATGGATGAGCAGGAGGAAGGAAGAAGCCAGGGTATTTCTCTCAATGCTCATCCTTTACCTCAGAGTCTCCACAGTGGTTCCAGCTTGAACAGGATGACCACAGCCCCTGAGTTTAGGTAACATCACACGATTCTCCTTTGTCTTCAGCCTGGGAGTGGAAGTGGCATTTTGCTGTTGCTAATTTCTGGAATTCCTCATCATCCTTCTGTTAACTCTCAGCTCTGCCATCATGTGAGTAACCAACTTCCTGCACTAAATTCTCTGTTTTAAATTCTTAAGGTTTTTTTTTTGTTTGTTTTTTTAATTTTAATGGTAAGCCCTGATTGGAACACTGCATAATAGAGAAAAAATGGAAATCGTTTGAATTTTCAACAAGGAGTGGTAGTCACTCAGTAGAAAATTTTACAGTTATGATTATAAAGCCCTCTTTATAAAGACTTCTAAAGAACAAGGAAGTGATTGTGATATAATATATAATATGTAATGTTAAGTGGATAAATTTAGAATATAAATAAACATAACTTTAACCAAAAAATTAGAATGCTCATTTTACGGTGATGACGAGATTATGGGGGACTTTCTTTCTATATTTTAAATTTTTTCTGTAATGTAATATTGTTTCTGTCAGTAAATAAAATAATACAGGTAATAGGCACATCCCTTGGCTACTGCCATTCTGGAATTTCCACAAGGAGGGTGGTTCTAAAGCATAAGCATGATAGAGCTATGATCCCTGGGCTGTGACTAAAGGATCTCTAGCCAAACATTGTTTGTCCTATTGTCCTATAACTGGCGCCTGGTTATCCAACATTAAGGATATGTTTTAGAAGTTGTCATAAAAGAATAAAAAAGGCTCACTTAACTATACAATGTATTGTCTGGAATTGGTAATATAGGTGCCAACTAATATACGACATGGGATTAATTTATTTAAATAGCTCTAAGCACCTATTGGAACCTTTGGAAAGTAGCACTTGGAAGGAACAGAAGACAGGACATATAAGATTGAATTGAAATAATACATTCAGAATGCCAGTTTGGGTACCGAGTCCCACAGTTAGGGACTCTTAAGAGTCAATGGCACCAGGTGCTCAAAATGAAATGATGAAAGCCACGGTCCTAATGTCCTAATGACTTTGATTAAATTCAGTTTTAAATCCTAGCTCTAGAAATATATGTGTGTGTGCGTGTGTGTGTGCATGTGTGCGTGTGTGCGTGTGTGTGTGTGTGTATATATATATATACATATATATATATATATATATATATATATATATATATATATATATACTGGGGGTGCCCAAAAAGGTGTATACAAGTGGACACTTCGGTCAACGTTGCTCAAGCAGTAGTTCACCATAATCAGAAGTGTCTGGACACTGATGGTAACCACTCTGAGCACCTCTTGTAATTGCAGAAGTCAAATGTGACTTTTATTCATCTTCTATTGTCGGTATATATTGAGTATTACAATTTTAATAGATTTTTCCTTTCTTAAAATGTATATACATTTTTTTGTCACTCTCTCTCTCCCTCTGCTCTCTCTCTCTGTCTCTCTGTCTCTGTCTCTCTCTCTGTCTCTCTCTCTGTCTCTCTCTGTCTCTCTCTCTCTCTGTCTCTCTGTCTCTCTCTCTCTCTGTCTCTCTGTCTCTCTGTCTCTCTGTCTCTCTCTCTGTCTCTCTCTCTCTCTCTCTCTATATATATATATATATATATATATATATATATATATATATATATATATATATATCAGAGACCTAGCTTTTCCCCTGGATAATTAGCAAGCCCCAAGGCAGCAGAAGACAGTAGCTTGGACCCAACTAATGGTCACACAGTCCAGATCTCCAGCTAAAGGTAACATCTTGACCTAAGTTATGTTTCAGTTCCAGAGCCCTTAGGCACTGTGTTTCCCCAAAAATAATACCTAACTGGAAAATAAGCCCTAGCATGATTTTTCAGGATGACATCCCCTGAAAATAAGCCCTAATGCATCTTTTGGAGCAAAAATTAATATAAGACCCGGTCTTATTTTTGGGGAAACACGGTAGAAGGGCCTCCTGGCTACTTTCCCATGAGACTGGACAGAAGGAGTATGGAAAAGACCTGAGAACTGTCCTCAGATCAGAAGAAATGATTCATTACCCTTACCTCACTCTGACCAATCAGGTTCCAACACGACCCTGGACCCTAACCCATGGTGTCTTGTGATTTTGCCGTATATTTGTAAAATACACTCCATTGCGGTACCAGATCTTTGGGCATTAGGACACCTGTGTCTCCAGGCTTGGCTCCATTTTCTTAAATAAACCTTTACTTTCTTTGCTGCAAACTCCTATTTGTGTCTCTTTTGGCTTTGCTACATGCAGGCAAAACAAACCCCTTGAGTTCAGTAGCAGTGACAAAGAGAATCTGAGATTTGTGAGAGTTAGGGAGGGAGAATTTTTCTGAGCTGATCCATTTTATGTGTCTTCAGATCAGTTCTACTCCTGTTCACTTAAGGAAACCTTAACCTGCTTGTGGACTTGAGGGGAATCACTCTTCTGTGACACAAAATTGAGATTGGGATCATTTTTGATATAATGGTTGGAACATTAATACAGTAAAATATTTTTGGGTTCCTAAACATTTTTTTATTCAATGTCACTATTCCCACCAGCCCTCCCCAAAAAATCACTAAATTAATTGCACAAATATTAGTAAACAAAACATAAATTTGCAAAACAAAAACATTAAACATGTAAGAAGAGTAACATTATTTTGGAAGCTAGAAATCAAATGGATGTGTTTTAACTAGTTTATAAGACCACAAAAAGCTGAATCTTTAGTTTCCATTGGGGGGTGGGGGCGGGGAACTGAAAACAACCCAATTTACATGGTGGAATCCCTCAAAAGTTTGGGAATTGTCACCCATGGTAACCCAGGAAGTAGGAATAAAGATGCAGCTTAAAACAAGTTTGGATAAAAGTCTACACAAGTAGTTCCACTGCCAGATCTTCTCCTGAGCTCCTTCCAGGCAAGTAACTGCTCAGCAAAAGACTGGAGTTCTGTTTTCTGAGTTCCTGGACATGGAGGCACTAAACACAGTTGGAGTAGGATAATAAATAAAATTAATGTATTAAATGTTAAAACCACCATCTCTCTTCCTTCAGATGGCCCTCAGGACATAAGTAGCCAGATGTAAATCACCATACTTAAAATTGAGAGAAACTACTCAGAGGTGATATGGTTGGCCCAAGAGAAAAGACATAAACATATTGACATCAGAGACTTCTCACTGAAAATAGCCCAGGCACAGACTCTCTCACTTGCAGGCACTCACCTTGGGCTCCAGCAGAGGGACAGTAACTCAGGGGAAGCCAGAAGCACCCGGGAGGCAGACTGAGGCATGTGGCTATGAAGCAAGAGCTGGAGGACAGCTGTGTGGGATCCTTCTCCCATGCAGCTGGCAGGCAGGCACCTTCTTTCCTATGTTAAGCCCTCCCCCTCACAGCAAAATCTGAATCTGATTGGTCTGGTGAGCTCAGCGGCTCCACCCATCTCCCTCCCTGAGACCCCACTCCACCCAACTCACCCAACATCAGAGGCACTTTCTCTAAGAGGAGCCAGCTCCACCTGAATTGCACTCTTTCTTGAAAAACAATCAGAGTCCGCAGGACAGTGTGCTCTGAGACTTTTGCTGAGTAGCTCCAGGCTCAGCCCTGGCACCAAATCACAATCTACATTAACCTGATGACCACAATTCTTCCCACTGTAGTGATTCCCTGAGACCCTGCCTCACTCAACACATGTACCAACTACATGATTGTTTTGCTTCCCTGGATGTACAGTTGGCACAATGCCATAAAAATGTAGACAAAAAGTAGTTCTATACTGAAGTTCACAATATGCCAAAATATAGATTCTCTGCCCTTATATGCTCAAGAAATGCAGCTTTTGTCAGTGTCTGGGGAGTTTAGGATGAATGAGAAGCCATATTTGTAACACACATACATATATAATACTGTTGGTAGCTCTTTGCAGGTATCATCTAGACACTTCACAGAGAAATTCTCTCCCTGAAAAAATGAGATAGTGATTTATTAACAGCCCATGGAAATACATTTCCCCAAGAGAACAGAATATCTCAGTATCTGTCATGTGGTTCAAGGGACCTAATATATTATGTAACATAAGTGAAAAACAATGAAGTATAATTTTGATGCAGACATAGATTGAGTTTGCTGTCACAGTAAACAAGGGTTGATTAACATAGTAAAACAAAAGGAAAAATAGGAACATGCCAAACAAGATGAGAGTCAGGAAAAAGTCCTTATTGACAGCCATTATAGTTATGTAATTGGTACATAATAGTTTGGATGGAGATTATTAAATTAAGTTTCACCACAAAAAGTCATTTTGAATTCTTTATACTGTCTTGATAATTATAAATCTCAAATCAGTTTTAGAATTGTGCATGATATATAATAGCTAGTAAATAAATGTTTGTTGGATGAATGGATTCATTAAAAAGGAGACAATGTACAAAACACTGTGAAGTTTATATTTGAAGGTAAAGAGGTGTGTTGGCTACTAAGGGAAAGAAATTAAGAATTCAGTAATTTATTTTTAGTGGGAAATATGAGGATTTTAAAAGACAAAAGGAAAGATCCATTGGAAAGAGAAAGGTTGAACTATAAGCAAGGAAAAAACAATGTAGGTTCGGAGGGAGAGATGGACTCAAAACCAAGGACAGATTAACATTAAGAAGAAGGAGGAAAATCCTCTCATGTAACAGAAATGAAGAGAATACACTAATTGTAGATGTTAATGGATTTTGGTGTTTATGTAGAGAAGATGAAGTAATTCCCAACAGATAGTAACTATTTTCTCTATAAAACTAAAGGTAAATGAAGGGGGTCAAATATATGGTGACAGAAGGAGATTTCATTTTGAGTGCTGAACACACAATGCAATATATAGATGATGTACTATAGAATTGTAACCTATATAATTTTATGAACCAATGTAACCCCAATAAATTCAATTAAATTAAAAGACAAAAAACAAAACAAACAAACAAAAAAAAAAAAACAAGATGTAAGTGAAGGGAGGAGGGTGAAGACCAAGCATAAGTTTAAGGAGCCTAGAAGAGGCTTGAAATAGTCATGATGGTAAGAGGGAGAGTGAGTTGCGACAGTATTATTAGTCAGTGTTGACAATCCACTTGAGATTGATTATGACTTTAAGTGAAACCATTTTACCCCTGTTGTGGGGTTTTCTTCCACAGCTCTTAGTTTCTACATGTAAGCGTACAGAATTTTTTAAGAATCGGGCTGTGATTTTGCCAGAAGGAGAAAGAAAGAGAGAGGATCAAGTACTTACATGACATCAATTAGACAACTTTTGAGATGACAAACCATGTGAATATAAGATGAAAACTGAGGGAAGTGACAAAAGAAGAGGACTGATAAATAGAGAGAAAATAGAATGATCTGTAGATTATACGTCCTGATGAGATATAGGTCTGGAATAGTGTGAACAACTGAACAAGCTGACAGAAAGAAGAAAATATTATGATTAGACAGGTAAAATCATGATTTTGAAGAAGAATTTATACCTGTTAATAAGGTCCAAGTTGTGAGCTAGTGAAGAAGTGAAGGTTGTTGGAGATGAAGAACTCGAGGAACTGAGAGGCCATCATATTGGATTAGTCATCCATGGGACATTGAATCCCCAGGATGATAGCTGGATACTTTGTGAGAGTGATCTGCAATTGGATTATACAGTCTTCAATAAATGAAGTAGAGTGATTGCCATGAGAAGGGGGAGACTGCAGTTAAATATACCTCAAGAGTCAGGTATTGTACAAGATGGCGGAGAGGTAATGTCTGGAAGAGATAGTGGGGATCAATGGACACCAAGCACATCAGCTCCTAATACAAAGCCCCTGCTTGGAAGGAATACCGAGGATGAAGTATCTCAGAGGGGTATTCGGTTAAAACAAGGATAGGAAGAAAGCTTTGGGAGATGATATTGGGTATGTAAGCCAGTTGGCTGGTATGGAGCGATAGTTATAGAAGGCACAACAGTTGGATTTGAGGATTGAAGATAAGAAAGAAGGAATAAGGAAGATAAGAAAGAAGGAATAAGGAAGTTAAGGAAATAATAGTGTGGTAACATAAGAAGCTCAAGGGATGTTACACATTTGGTGTTGATTACTGAAAATAAAGATAAACGGTTTGGTAAATATTGTGTCAATTCTCTTTGGGAAGACTGGGGACTAACCCTAGTAGGAATCTTGATCATTTATTACTCCTTACAATTGCTGACTCTTTCTCACTTTTATTTAAACCCAACAATAGCAGGCTGAGTGACCATCAGTACTAACAATGCTTTACTGATTAGATGAGTATAGGATTTGCCATTTCTTGATATTACAAAAGACAAGTAATTTTTTATTAACTTTGGTTAATCACTAACTATGGCAATTTAGTCTTCTTATATAAATACGCAAATCAGCTGTACTGGAGTAAGTCAATCACCGCAGTCCCATCATAGTTTTTATAATTTGGGATGATTAATAGTACCTATTTCCTTTGTCTTGAAAATAAAGCACATGTGTAATCCTTTATTTAAAAGGCAAAGTTGAAAATATTAAAAGGATGTAGCAAATAAATTATTCATAACTTAGTTATCTAATTTCACTAATAAAGAAAGAAAAACAGTTCTGTGTTTGAAAAAAAAATGTGTGATTCAATGCAATATATAGTGATGTATTATAGAAAAGTACACCTGAAACCTATATTTTACTAACAATGTCACCCCAATAAGTTTAATAAAGAAAAAAATAATAATAATTTAAAACATGAAAAAATATGTATGATTGTCTTTGATGATTTAAAATTGAAACAGGTAAAAGTTAATACATTTTCATTAACTCCACCCATATCTTAGAAATAAGGGGCTGGGAGTGTGTTCTCGGGGTCTCTCAGCTGCACTTGAGAGTAGCTACTGGTCAGATGTATTGAACAGTTCCAGGGGCTGCTCTGCCTCAGTGAGCAAAGCTACCTTAAGAAACCAGCAGAGAGTAGCACACTTTCTACAAGCCTGGGAAAACAAAGGGTAGAGCATGAAACACACACGACAAACACTGAGAGAAGAAAAACTACAAAAAAGAGCAATCAGTCTCTGTGTGAAAGTACTATTTTTTTTTAAGGTGAACTTCCTCACCTAGTTGAAGATCCAATTTGCCAAATGACAACTTTTGAAAATTACCATGATCTGACATCCCAACAAAGGCCTTGATGTGTGCAGGCACTGGTGTGTGTTCTGATGCCTCTGTCTTTGTCTGTTGTTCTTCAAGTAACTGCCTGATAATCCGTACTCTTTATCTCCTCAAAGATCTCTGAAAGTCTAAAGACATGAAATCCTTGGAGGTGTCATTTGAGAGACATAAGATATGCAAGAGTGAATTTCTAACGTGGAGGAGCTTAGCATGGGCATCTTTTCCACCTGGGTGGAAAAAACAAAGAGCATCCCTCCTTTTGTGGTCCACTTGGCAGAGCTAGATCCTCGTCTGGATCTGACAGCAGGATCACAGCAAGTGAGAGTTCTGGCCACTGGAAGGGGCACTTCTTAATGAATGCTGCAGTGCCAGGCATTCTCTTAGATGCGGCATTGTAACAGGATGTGCTTGGGGAGTACTTACTCTCAGAACACAACCATGAAAAATATGGTGCATCTGTCTGTCTGTCAACTCTCTAGGTGATGCACTGAAAGGCAGCACGACCTGGAACTCTGTCTTAGGAACCTTTCTGACATCCAAAAACACAAGTGCTTCCATAGCCTGAAGTCATATTGCTTTCCACTGTGTTCGTAGCAGAACTCAGAACTAAACCTTCTTAGTGAGTATCTATCTGTACTTGCAAAAAAATCTCTAAAGAAAATTTCCTACACAGTGTCTTTAATTGTTATAGACTTCTCAGTTGTTCCCAAGGACATTGACAAGAACTCAAGAGATTAGAATCTCTCCTTAACTTTGTTCATATTTGAATGAAAGGGATGAGTTTTGGGAGGGCTGTCATTGTCAGAGTCATTTTAAAATGGAAGACAATTGGGCTATGTCTAAACAAAAAACATCTCCAGACAAAAAGAGGAAAGGGTGCCAATCATATAAGATAGGCTGAAAGACCCAGATGCATGCTGAAATTTGCCTCTTTTCTGCCACATATTTTTCAACCCAAATTTCAAACTATTTTCCCCCTACCTACAGGCTCAGTGTCTTCCAAAGGTCCAGAAACAGTATTGATATTAGACAATGGGAACCTAAACAGTCCTAATTTAAAGTCCTGAGTCTCCTATGTTACCATTGTTTTCACCTTGCCGTTGTGTCTCAGCTGTGACAACTTGTCCAGGTATGGTCACTTAGCAAGTGCTGGTCTCCTGCATGTGAATCCACACTATTATAGCCCATTGGCTATTAAAAGATGTGTATTCAGCCATGTCATCAGCTATCATGAGTATTAATAAAAAAAAAAATTCATAAAACTACCTAAGGTCTATAAAGTCCATGACAGAGCTAGACTCACATCAAAAGGAAAACTTGCAAACATATGTATTGATAAACTGGTAAGCTTTGTTTGACAAATTTCAGCATGGAATTTAATGGAACTGGGATTACAGCCAGGGAAGATAATGCGACAACAATGTTTTCAGTATAGGGGTTTCTAAAAAATGATGACCAAACTGCTTTTTCATTGTACCACAGGTAAATGATTCAAAAGAGAATTTAGACTGGATTTAACACTTATTTAAACTAATAAAAAGTGAACCAGCCTAGGTGCCATGAGTCACACAAGGTATTGTGCAGACGCACAGACTCCCTCAGATACCCCAGTTAAGATATTAGGCAAGTCATTTAATATCTCCTTTTCTCTCATTGTATCTATATCTGTAAAACAAAAGATTCATGCACATAATCTTCAGTTCTGAATTTATTGGAATCTGTCAATGGTCATACAGGAGCCCCCCACGTCCCTGCCCCATAACCTGACTATAGATTGGATATTGTCAGCTGATTCAGAGTTTGCATGTTGTATTTCATTGACTGATACACTGTCAAAAGGGCTAAAACAAAAAAAAATCTAAGTAAATCTGGTCATGTTACATAGCGTATTAAAGCTAGCTGCTGTACACAGGCAAATCTGCAAACAGGTAAGAAAGTTGCTTTTTCATTCATAAAGACCATTAGTTGGTGTGGAATGGGGATGAGAGTGGGGAGAAATAGGAAAGTTCAGAGATGCAGGCTCATGGGGTCTCTGCTGACTTCAGCGTGGCTTTTGTGGTAGCCCTGAGCCAACATTTGGAAGAAAGAAGTCAAATGGAGCATCAAATGGAGTTTCCATTGACCAGGCCTGGAAGAGTGTTTCCAAGGGGAAGAAACATCAAATTGGAAGTGAGCCACCCAATCTCTGCCACACAAAGACATATCCAAAAAGTCATTTCACAGCAGAATATGAATCTACAAATTATTTAAGCCCCACCTCAGTTCCATTTTTTTCCAGAAAAATTTGCTTGGTTACCACAGGCCTCAACAATTACATCCCCTTCTAAACTTTTTATCTTTACCATGTATTTTGGCACTTTATTATTTTGTTATTTGATAACAAATCATTTTGATATTTGATAAACTTCACTTTGATATTTCTTGATGAAAGTATGTCTCCTTCATTAATACCATAATACTCTGGAGAACAGAGATAGTCTTAAACTTTTTTGTATGTCTTACCTTCCACCCTCTCCATTACCATTTAGCACAATGCACTTAAATTAAAAATCATTAAATTTTTATTTAAATAAATTTAATTTAATAATCTTAATGATTTTTCCACCAAATTCTCATACATATAAGCTATATGATGGCAAGGGTGTAGGTGAGCATCCGTTTGTTTGTTTGTTTGTTTGTTTGTTTGTTTTTCGCAGTCCCATTGCCAAGAACAATTCTTGGCATGTCAAAGACACTTAAAATTATTTGCTGACTGAAAAAGTTCTATGATTATATTCTGCGGTCATGAGGCCATGCTACTTTCTTTTTTTTTAATTGAAATTTATTGGGGTGACAATGGTTAATAAAATTATATAGCTTTCAGGTGTACATTTCTGTAATAGAACATCTATATCTCACATTGTGTGCTCACCACCCAGAGTCAGTTCTCCTTCCATCACCATATATTTGATCCCCTTTAACCTCATCTACCATCGTCCTCCCCACTTAACCTCTGGTAATCATTAAACTATTGTCTGTGTCTATGAATTTTTTTTTTCTTTATTTGTTTGTCTTGTTCCTTGGTGCTTTCAGTTTTACATCCCACATATCAGTGAAGTCATATGGCTCTCAACTTTTTCTGTCTGACTTATTTCGCTCAGCATAATAATCTCAAGATCCATCCATGTTGTCACAAATGGCACTATTTTATCTTTTCTTAAGGCACAATAGTGTTCCACTATGTACATATACCACAACTTCTTTATCCATTCATTTATCACAGGACACTTTGGTTGTTTCCATGTCTTGGCCACCGTAAATAAAGCTGCAATGAACATCGGAGCACATACAAGTTCTGACAATTAAATTCAGGAACTCATCCTAGAAAAAGTGCTACATACCTCATTGCTGAATAGCACTATGGTCACCTTTGAAGTCCTCCCCTTGCGAACGTATGCACCGATGCCAGTGCCTAGTCCACCCTTCATAAGCAATTTTGGAACTCTTTTTCTGGAATGGCCATCAGAGCTGTTGTCATATTACTCTTGATGTCCTGAATGTCATCAAAATGTCTTCTTTCAATATTTCCTTTATCTTCAGGCAAAGAAAGAAGTCATTGTGGGCCAGATCAGGTGAGTAGGGAGGGTGTTCCAATACAGTTGTTTGTTTACTGGCTCAAAACTCCCTCACAGACAGTGCTGTATGAGCTGGTGCATTGTGGTGATGCAAAAGCCATGAAGTGATGGGGAAAAGTTCATGTCATTTTCCTCTAACTTTTTCATGTAGCTTTTTCAGCACTTCCAAATAGTAAACTTGGTTAACTGTTTGTCCAGTTGGTACAAGTTCATAATGAATAATCCCTCTGATATCAAAAAAGAATAGCAACATTGTTGCAACAAGTTCCCGAACTTAATTGCCAGAACTTGCAACTTTACAGATAAATGTTTTCAGATTTTTGGGGTATATACACAGGAGAGGGATTGCTGGTTCATATGGCATTTCCATTCTTAATTTTTTGAGGAACCTCCACACTGCCTTCCATGGTGGCTGCACCAGTCTGCATTCCCACTAATAGTCTATGAGGGTTCAGCCTTCCCAACACTTGTTACTGTTTGTCTTGTTGGTGATAGCCATTCTAACTGGGGTGAGGTGATATCTCATTGTGGTTTTTATTTGCCTTTCTCTGATGATTAGTGATGTTGAGCGTCTTTTCATATGTCTATTGCCATCTGTATGTCCTCTTTAGAGAAATGTCTATTCAGGTCCTCTGCCCATTTTTTAATTGGATCTTTGTTTTTTTGGTTGCTGAGTTGTATGAGTTCCTTATATATTTTGGATATTAGCCCCTTATAGGAGGCATTGTTTGCAAATATCTTCTCCCATTAGGTTGGTTGTCTCTTTATTTTGTTGTTGCTTTCTTTTGCTGTGCAGAAACTTTTTAGTTTGACATAGTCCCATTCATTTATTTTAGCTTTCACTTCCCTTGCCTTTGAGGTCAAATTCATAAAATTATCTTTGAACCCCAAAGTCCATAAGCAACAATAATCAAAACAGCATGGTATTGGCAGAAAAACAGACACGCAGACCAATGGAATCGAACTTTAAACCCAGAAATAAACCCACATAAATACAGACAGGTAGTTTTTGACAAAGGGGCCAAAAACATACAATGGTGAATAGAAAACCTCTTCAATAAATAGTGCTGGGAAAATTGGAAAGCCACATGCAAAAGAATGAAACTAGACTGCTATCTGCCACCATGCACCAAAATTATTATGTTGGTGCAAAAGTTATTGCAGTTTTTGCAATTATTTTTAACCTTTTAAACCGCAATTACTTTTGTGTCAACCTAATAACTCAAAATGGATCAAAGACCTAAACGAAAGACCTGAAACAATAAATTGCATAGAAGAAAACATGGGTACTAACCTTATAGGCCCCGCTACTTTCCTTCTGGTCAAATACTTATGACAAATTCTAGCAGTTTAATTATAAAAATAATAACAGTTAATACTTCCGTAGACCTTATTGTGTGCCAGACATATAGAAAACTCACTTAATACAATATTTTGATATAGTTACTAATGTAAGTTCCTTGTGTATGTATATCTATCTTCTGAGCCAATGCTGGTCTTAGGGACACTTTGTGCAAATTAGAAAAAGCACCACACGTTGCACCGTTCACTAATCTATATGATTAAAGAGCATCCAGAGCAGAGAATTGCTCATAAATGTTGGATGGATGGATGGATGGATGGATGGATGGATGGATGGATGGATGAAAAAACTATACTATTTGATTGGGTCTGAGTGATAATAATTACATTTACTTTACTTTTTTAAGTGTCTGATTGCTCTAATTTTTCTACAATGTTTCTATGTCACTCAGTGTATAAACTCACTTCAAAGAGAAAAAAGAAATCTATAAATAATAAGTGAGAACAAAATGCATCCATCTAGATGAGCATATTTTTAAATTAAGAAAGAAAATGAATATAATGCTCATACTTAAGGTTCTTTAATTTCCAAGATATATTCTTTCTTTGACACAATTTATAGACAGTTACAAATGTTCATTAGATATTAAACGTTTTTATACTTAATTTTTGCAGTTGAAGTTTGTAGAAGTTGAGATAAATATTTACAATTAACTTTTATTTTTAAATAATTATGGATTAACAGGAAGTTACATAAAAATAGTACAGAGAGTCCCATGTAACTTTTACCCAGTTTCTCCCAATGTAACATCTCATAATTATAGCACAATATTAAAACTAGAAACTGACATTGACACAATTACAGATTTTGTTCAGATCTTAGATGTTTCAGATTTCACCAGTTTTATGTGTGTAGGGCGCTATATGTAGGTCTATACAATTTTATTACAAATGTAACCACCATCAAGTCAAGATACAGCCAAGGAATATCTTAAGATTAAAATATTTCAGAAATGAAATTGTTAAATCGCTTGTCATTAGACAGTTGGTGGAATTATAATTGTTAATTGTCAAGAAATTTGGATAAACAAATAAGGAGTATTCTCACTGTTTTCTATTTTAAAATATATCAGATTTATAGGAAACATTCATTTTATATGCTCTTGGGGATTTCTCTTCTTAGAAAAGAATCTGACAGAGAAGATTTTACAAATAAATAATCATCTTATTTTTCTATCCTGTTCTTTATCATCTTATAAATAAAGGTTTGCAGTCTGAAACTTGAGAATGTTTATTCATGTCTCTCAATAACAGATGATGCAATGAAAGTACTCTGCCACCAGGTGGTGGTCCCTCTAATATGTGCTTTGAGATTCAAACTAAAACTATGAATGATTTTCCTCTTAACTCACTGGAATATAACTTTTAATGCTCTTTATATTTAGGTGTTTCAATCATCAGATTTAGTCTGGTATGCAAAAAACTCTATCATCAGTCCCAGTTTCCTTCTCAGGTTCACCTCCCACACCTATCTTGTACAAGAACATTTACTATATCAAAGCTGATCGGTTTCCTATTTCTCACGTGGTTTTCCCTCATTACAATTCTGTAATGAGGAAATCTTTAAAAAAAAAAAAAAACTAGAACCCAAGTATAGCATCTGGTACATATTAGAGGCTAAGTAAATGCTTCTTATAAGCCTTCGCTTGTTGATTCCTTTTATCTAAAGTGCTTTACCATCTCCTCTGTGTAGCTATAGAAATCCTTCACTGAAAGCTCAATTTCAATGTCACTTCTTCCACCATCATCCCAGTAGGAAGTGATCTCTCCGCTGCCATGCCCAGGTAGTGCTTTATTTGCACAAGCATAGCTCCTATACACTGTCTTAAGTTGTAGCTTTTAAACATTCATTCCCTCTCTTAATGTCCCATAGCCTTTACCACAGTATTTGGGTATTCAACAACTATTAATTGAATGAATGCATGACAATATCACATTCTCTTTAATTTTAAAAAGGAAGTCCCTATAAGTATGATCTTTGCATTAGTTATTAACTTTTCTTTATCATTTATCCTGAATTCTAATTTGAAATTGAATTCCCTACATTGAGTTTAAAAGTCATTGAAGTTCCAAACCTTCAAGCTTTGGGTAGGCTGTAACCAACACAGGTAACTCCTGTATAACATGGTTGTTAGGTTCCTAAAAAATGCCGTGTTATGCGAATCCATGTTATATGAAACAAAGAACTAGTACAAAAAGGGGGTTAGGTTCCAAAAATTAAAAAAAAACCATACTATTATATTTTTATAATTAAGAGAAACATCTTTATTAATTAAAGCAACTTTCACCAAAAGTGTAGCATATTAATATGTGTTAAATAATATTTTCTTCATCATCACTACTAAGCACCATTAACCAAAGGCGTTTTCTTTTTGACAAGATAGCTTCATCCTCTGAACTTAATACTCCATGAACAAAATGGATTTAAATTCTGATAAATTTTAAAATTCTGCAGTCAAATCTGATATCACATCCACTCTCAAATGAAAAATTTCAACTGAGATATCTTTTGCTCTTGAAAGCTCTTATTATGTTCTGTGTTGTTTGGGGATTTCTCTAATTTTCAAACCATGCTACAGTGAAACCGTGTTCTGGGACACCATGTGGTACGAGGGTTTTTCTCTAATTCTCAAACCATGCTACAGTGAAACCGTGTTCTGGGATACCATGTGGTACGAGGGTTTTCCCCAATTCTGGAACCATGTTAGAGTGAAACCATTTTATAGAAGTTCCATGTCATACGGAAGTTACCCGTATTCCGTAAGGTATCAGCACTGCCTTGAGATACTCAGCCCTACTGTTGGGGCAAATCTTTAGTCTCTTTTCAGGTTAAGTGAAAGGTGGATTCTCTTCTATCCCACTTACTACCTCAACAAGTTAGAGACTCTTCTTTTCCAATTCTAGCCCCCTTTGCCCCTGAGTCTCTCTACTTACCGTCTAAGCTTACTTTTAATATCTAACACTAGAACTGTTAAGAAAAATACTTGTCGTTTTTCCTTATAAAAAGGAAATATTACAAGCACTAGCTATGCTTCTCTTTTATTAGAATTAGTAGCTAGGTGACCTTGAATTCTGTGTCTAATAGATCTTCTTTCAGAAACACTCTAGTAATAACTTGAGTTCCCAACCTGTGCTAGTAGAGAGTTCCCAGAACTGTTTCCTGAAAGAGTTTATGCTCTTCCTAAAGAAGAGAACGTTTTAAAAGAACTATTTTAAAATGAAGTTTGGGATGGAAATTTAAGACAGTTTCATGACAGTAACATTGATCTCTTTTGGAAGTTCTAAAATTTATGTATTGGGTTTTTCTCAAAGCTAGGTCACCTTTCTCTGCAACCATTTAGTCTGTTTTAAAAAGTGATTTCCTAAAGACCAAAGACTACCTCTTTCTATTTCGAGTCCAACTTTACACTGTCAGAACTTAAAATTCTTCAGACTCTATGGCAGAGATGCTTTAGGTCAAAGTACAGCTTTATATAAATACCCAAATCTACCCTCACAAGGGTCTCAGTCTTCAGAAGCGTTAACGGTACCACCTATAACAGACTCCAAAAGTGTGCCATTCAACTGTTGTGATAATGAACCCCCATGTCCAAATCTCAGGCTTAGCTTTTATTATTTCTGTAAATCCTCATTTGGACAAATATTTATTCTACACCTACTATGTGCCATATATATTGTGAGGGTCTAAGAATGCAAAGTTAAATGAGACATGAATCCCTGCCCTTGATATGCTTACTGTATTTTGGTAATTTCTTTACTCTGCCAGATATTCTACCCCCACTTGTGTGGTTTTTTTCAGGTCCCTGACTCCTAGCCTAATATCATCTGAATAATTGATTTCCCAGACATCGTGAACTCTAGAATGTTCCAAAGCTCACTGTTGCTATGACCTATAACCAAACATGCTTCCATGCAGTCTTAATCCATTGAGATCTGACACCTAACCAATAGAAGGAGTGAAAATGCTTAGCAAATATTAGGTAATAATATCTGTGCTCACTCTAAGGCTTACAGATTTTCCAAAATAAAAAAGGCCAGGAGAAATCATAAGTCAGAGCTTCTCATGCACTTAAATGTGCCTAAGGATCACCGGCGGATGCTGTTGAAATGCAGATTCTGGATCAGTAGGTCTGAGGTGGGGTCTGAGACTCTGCATTTCTAACAAACAGCGAATAACTATGCTGCTGGTCCACAGACCACACGTTAGACAGCCAGGCTCTCAGCAGTTTTTCCCACTTCAACACGAAGGCAAAGCCATAAGAGATATACAGGATCCAGTCAACATGGTCCTATACTCAGAAAACATTATGCAACATTATTACATTAATTCAGTCAGCCAGTACAGCAATTAATTTTTTAAAAAGTCAACTGACACTTTGGTGAGGGTTCAATGGACAGAGTTCTCTCTTCCTAATCAGGACATAAAATTAAAGGAGGTTAAACCACAATGGCAGTTTGACACAGACAATGGTTTGGTGGTTGCCAGAGGGTAAGGGGGGTGGGGGGTGGGGGGTGGGAGATGAGGGTAAGGGGGATCGAATATATGGTGATGGAAGGAGAACTGACTCTGGGTGATGAACACACAATGGGATTTATAGATGATGTAATACAGAATTGTACACCTGAAATCTATGTAATTTTACTAACAATTGTCACCTCAATAAATTTAATTTAAAAAAAATTAAAAGTAGAATTACTATACGTTTCAGTACACTTCTGGATATACATACACACACAAAAGTTGAAAACAGAGACTCAAAGAGATATTTGTACTATACCTGTTCATAGAAGCATTATTCACAATAACCAAAAGATGGAAGCTTAGGATAGTGTCTATAGGCAGATAGATGGGCAAACAAAATGATACATGCTACAACACAGATGAACCTTGAGGACGTGATGCTAAGTGAAATAAGCCAGTCACAAAAGAACAAGTCCTGTGTGATTCCATTGATATGAGTAGTCCTAGAGCAGTCAAACTCATAGAGACAGAAAGCAGAACGGTTGTTGCCAAGGGCTGGGAAAAGGAGAGAATGAGGAGTGAGCACTACATAGGTACAGATTTTCAGTTTTCCTAGATGAAAAGAGTTTGGGAGATGAATGGTGGTAATGGTAGCAAAACAGTGTGAATGAACTGAATGCCACTGAACTATACACTGAAAAATGATTAAGGTGATAAATTTTACATCATGTGTATTTTACAATTGAAATTTTTTTTGGAAAATTGAAAGAGGTTAAAAATATATACAAGGGTGTGAACTATCCAATGGACTAACATGAGGGTACCTTTCGAGCCAGATTTGTCTTTCGAGGGTTCAAGTTCAAATCACCAGTGAAAGAAGCTATTTTCTGTCTTTATTCAATTCAGACAGAAAGTCAATTAATGGTATGACTTGTACCCAGCATTACGAACTCTAGAACCAATGTCTTTGTAGCATATGAAAGTTCTGTTCTAGAGACCACACACAGGGACTCGATACATCTGTTAGTATTGTAGTCAGAACTGCCCTGTATATCTGTAATTCTAGATTTTGTGTCCTGGCCAAATTTCTCTGGTCCTAAGTTTTCCTGAGGTTGACAGCCACAACTTTCATAGAAAGATAAAACTGTTCACTGGTGGAAAAGTGTCTTTTAACTCTGAGAAGTCCTTTTTAATTAAGCAAAATTTTTTTAAGTAAATCAAAACGCTCTTTGTGCAAAGATTAATCTGTAGGTTCAGTGTTTAAGCTATTTGTAAGTTAGACATATTTAAGATTCAGCCCTGTGATTGAATATGTAAACATGGATGTCTAATCAAATATGCAAAACATGTAATTAAATAATTGATTTCAGTTTTCTGGTTTCAAGTTGAAAGATACAAGATTGTTCAAGTATGTTTGTAAACATTCTTGAAAAGAATGTGGTTTACTATATAAATTTGTTAGATATATCAGAATTCAGTACTTGGATAATTTTACTTGCTAGGTTACATATTTGAAATATTTATAAATAAAAGTTGAACATATTGAATTTATAAATACAGTTTTTAATGTTTAAGGAAATTAAACTAATGTACTTGGAAAATGAACTGATTATTAAAGGTGCTTATTCTGTTCTATCTAAATTGATTGTACATTGATCAACAGCCCCCTTAAAAATGATTGCTAAAATTCATATGGATGAAAAGCAAAAAGCTTGAGAAAAATATGATTGAATTGAATACTTTAATAAACTTAGTATCAACTTAAAAGACTAAGGAAACTTCAACATCTTTTCTATGTATAAAACCTGCTTTAAAACCACTAAAAGCCTTACACTGGCTCTCCTAAATCATCCTAGGCAGACAGTCAGCCTGTTGGACAAGATCAGGGAAGCAGATTTCAAAAACTTGTTTGATGAAGTTATATAACCTTTAAATATTTCATCATTCCACTTGTGATTGTGCAGCCAGCACAAATGGAAAGTCTTAAGTCAAAATGAGGGCCTCAACAGGACTGCTGGAGAGCACCCTCGATCTAGAGGCCTAAGAAATTAGCTGTCAATGCCAGGCTGAGTAACCAAGTGTGTAGCACGAAGGAGTCAAAAGTCACAAATCAACAATGTAAATCGTAGTTGAGAAATGGACAACATACCAGTGTTAGAGCTTGCCGTGGAAAAGAAGCCAGTCAGCTGGACCAGAACCCTAAACGCACATAAGAAGCTCCTTGAGAGCAAAGAAAGCATTGTTCTTGTTCACTGCTGTCTCCAGAGAGCATCCAGGACCTAGTATGGTTCCAAGCAGAAAACAGGTGCTCACATATCTGTTGAATGAATGAAAGACAAGATAAGACTGAAAAGGATTCGGCAGGCAAAAATTAATGGAGAGAGGAAGTAAACAGAGTGTTGTGTGTACAAAGACTTCAATAGCCAAAGCAATTAACATTTTGCCCGTTGATCTGCCTTTCAATGTGGTCAGCACTGATTCAACAGGTAACTGAAAATAACGTGATGATTGGGAAGGTTTGTGGGCAGAAGCTGCTTCTCGTAGACAGATAATAACTCTAAACCAAAAGCAAATCACCACTAAAGATCTCCATAGATGTTAGCATGCCTAATTTCTGGACTAGTTGGGGATTACCATTCCCTGAGTGCAGCACTTCTAGGAGTGTGGTCTGTATACCGTAAGTTCTGTGGGATGGGTACTAACTGTAACTTGAGGAAAGACATCCATGCAAGATTGCTTTTTAAGTAATTAATTCCTTAGCCTAATGTACTCAACTTTAGTTAGCTAACTTTTTAAAACTCCCTGAATGAGCCCATATCCAAGGTGAAAAAAAAAAGATACAATGTAATATATGGATGATGTATTACAGTATTATACACTTGAAACCTATTTAATTTTACTAACTATTGTCACCCCCAATAAGTTTTAATAAAAAATAATACAATTTTAAAACAAGATACAAATAGAACTTACCCTCTGCCAAAAAAAAGGTGGTGTGGGGTGTTCTCATCTACTAAGTTTAAAAAATGCTAGGCAAAACAAAAATAAACACAACGCTTCTTTTCTTTGAATAACTTCTCAGAGTCAATAATATTTTTATGTTCATCGTGAATTTTAAAGAAAAGTATGCATTGTTTTGTAAACATGTTGAGCCTTGGTCCCAGAATACCTTGAGGAAATAATAGTTCACAGAACCTGCCTAGACCCTTGAAACCAAGCTCAACTCAGATCTGAAAATCAATTCGCAAACAATTCTTCACGAGATCTAATTGAAATTTGGGTTTGTGGGATACAAAATTTTTTTTTAATGTTTTAGTTCAAGTGATTCCATTGTTAGCTAAATTCCCCCTCTGAATACAGGCATGACAGATTGCTTTACAACTACAGAGAGGAATTTTAAATATAGTGCCATTTTTTTTAAGACCTTACAATAATAGACAAAGTATGTATGCTACTCTCACATTTTTCAAACAACTTCCCTTCATTTATTTAAGTCTCTCCAGTATACCTGTGAAATAGTCATGGCACTTATGTCATTAGTAGCAGAAGAATCAGGGTTGTGGCATTTTATGCACGTCACAACTCAGCTCTATTTCTTGATTTATAGGCCAGGCTGTGTTTTCTGTTTTTGAGTTGGGTTTGACCATTATCAGATGTGCAAATGTTTATTCCCTTCCCTTATCAAGTATAATATAAAAGTAACCATGATGACGTAACTAAAATACAGATTTGAAGAATTAAATTTATACTTAAATTTTTTTTCCACAGCCACAGTGAGTAAAATGGTGATCAATCTTGCAGCTTTAATTAGAATTTTCTTCAAATGAGTTGATACCTCACCCAAAATATGCAAAGTAATATTTCTCCCACTTGTGTTTTCTAAATCAATTTTTTCAACTTTCATCAATAAATTAAACCAATTCCCCTGATTGGTCTATCTTTAGAACACTGAGCCAGCTAGCTGGTTTAGCAAAAAAATACATCCTAACATAATTTAAATGATTTCTAAATAAATACTTTTTTTAAACTTTGGGTGAAATGTCAAAAAGGCTGCTCCTTACTCACACAGATAGTCAGGGTCAGAACCAAAAAGCATCCTAAATTCTTCATTTCCCACGTAAACAAATCTAAGCTAATCACCAAATATCTCTTTGTATAATGGATATTACAGGAAAACTTTCATTCCTAAAAATTCCAAAAATCAAGATGACAGTTCCAGCTTTGAGCACCTAAAGGATTCTAAAGTAATGACTGATGCTGATACAGATTTGCCAGCATCTTAGTTCCTTTCTATAGGCTGTAAATATGAAATTGTTAGTGCTTAAAGGATAAGAATCTTATTTTTATTCATTTCATATTTTCCAAGTGCTTGGTGAAGTGTCTGGCCCAAACTATGTGTTCAAGAATGGTTTCCTTCTTATTATTCTTATTAATTTCTCTGCCTGGCGGATATAAATAAGTTTCCATTAGTGTTTGGTCCAATCCCAGCATGAAGCTGAGACACTGGAAAAATCTGGCTCCATGATACATAAAATTCCTTTCCCCCAAATACTCAGAGCATCAGATTAGCTGACAACATATGGGCCAGAGATGAGAGCACCCATCAGGGTTTTTGGTGTTTTCGCTTTATAAAAACCTTGAGAAATTTTGTTTTGAAGCTGATATTTTCAAAAAAGTTCTTTGAATTTTTCAGAACATTTCAATCACTGCTTTTCAAGGGAAATTTTAGTAATTTTTTTCTAACTGAATGGAAATCTGTGCTATTCAAACAACAAAGATTTTTTTCTTTTGAAAGTTATTCATTTCCTGCTTCTAGGATTGCCAGGGGAGTTGAATTTTTTAAAAAAATTTAACCAAGCAGGCGATCAGAGTTATACTGTGTTAAAGACAACTTAAACTCTGAAGTTCAGAAGTTTTATGTTTCCTTCTAAACTTGGAGCCCATGGTTTTCAGATGGGTTCTTGTAATAAATTCACTAAATAAGTTTGCTAGACCTATAGCCAAGCTTAGTTTATTTTTTAATTTCTTTTTACTAGTTGTTCTTTTCTTTCTTTAGTCTCATGTGGGTAACATAAAAGGGTTTGAATGTGCATGTGTCTCTCAGCAGTAGGGCAAGCCCACATTTGGCACAAAGCTATACTCACCTTTTTTTTTTTTTTCAGAAATCGTTTTTTCACTGCATTTCTTCTTATATATTAAGATTATTTTTTCATAGTTGCATGCGTAATACCATTTTAAATAGAGGAACACTGCAGCTTTTTCCGCCACCATAATGGTGAGAATGAATGTCCTGACTGACGCTCTCAAGAGCATCGGCAATGCCAAAAAGAGAGGCAAATGCCAGGTGTTTAGTAGACGTAACTTCTCTGCCCAGCTGGAGGTGCTCCAAAGTCATCACCTGGTTTCTAACCGTGATGATGATGCATTGGAGAATTCGAAATCATTGATGATCCCAGAGCTGGGAAAATTGTTGTGAACCTCACGAGCAGGTTAAACAAGGGAGAAGTGATCAGCCCCAGATGTGAGAAGCAACTCAAAGACTTAGAAAAATGGCAGAACAACCTACTTCAGGCCAGTCAGTTTTGTTTCATTTGTTCTAACAACCTCAGCGTGCACTATGCACCATAAAGAGACAAGATGAAAACACACAGGAGGGAAAATCCTGGGATTCTTTTCCTAGGGGGTGTAATACATAAGTGCAAATAAAATGCCTCAATGGAAAAAAATAATAATAAAAATGAATAAATAACTACAAGAACACTGTAGGTCAGTGTCAAACAGCTTTGTCAAACAGCTGTGACTCAAATTTAAAACTGTTAAATTCCAAGGCCTAATTGCACTCTACTTTTCAGTGGTTCTCAAACTTAGATATGCTTACGATCTACTAACACAGTTTTGCTATATTTCAGAGTTACCTTTATTCACATATTTCAAAGAAGAGAAATGAAACAAATATGAACACTATTTTGTTTTATTTTTCCAATTTGTGAAGGTATTTTCGAAACTGTTAAAGGTATTGTTATTTGAGTTTCTGGAACTATGATTGGGAAGAATTAAAAATGAGGGTCTATTTTCAGTTTTAGTTTTAAAAAGAGAAAGAAAGTGCAGTCTCCACAGAAGTACCCACCATGGGGCAAGACCACCAACCCCAAAGGTCAACTGTCCTGAACAATAGATCAGGATCCCTTACAGGGGTGAGAAAATGACAAAGATTTCTCTGTAAAATAATCTATACAGGAAGAGAATGATAGATTAAAAACACTGAAGCGGGGCCGGCCCGGTGGCTCTGGCAGTTGGAGCTCCATGCTCCTAACTCTGAAGGCTGCCAGTTCGATTCCCACATGGGCCAGTGGGCTCTCAACCACAAGGTTGCCGGTTCGACTCCTCGAGTCCCACAAGGGATGGTGGGCTCCGCCCCCTGCAACTAAGATTGAACATAGCACCCTGAGCTGATCTGCTGCTGAGCTCCCAGATGGCTCAGTTGGTTGGAATGTGTCCTCTCAACCACAAGGTTGCCAGTTCGACTCCCACAAGGGATGGTGGGCTGTGCCCCCTGCAACTAGAAAAATGGCAGCTGGACCTGGAGCTGAGCTGCGCCCTCCACAACTAAGACTGAAAGGACAACAACTTGAAGCTGAAAGGCACCCTCCACAACTAAGACTGAAAGGACAACAACTTAACTTGGAAAAAAGGAAGTACACACTGTTCCCCAACAAAGTCCTGTTCCCCTCCCCCAACAAAATCTTAAATTAAAAAAAAAGACTGAAGCGTTATTTTAGAAATTAAAATTCACTTATAAGAAATTCCCGTAATTAACAGTGCATCCTGGCATTGCTAGACTATTAGAATGGCCCTGCAGGTCACACCTTGATCAAATACTAGGACATTCAGAAACCATTTTAATTTCAAGCCTGAAGTGCCAAAGTGCCACACACCGCATTAAGTTATGAGATATGAACAAGCTATGGCTTCTCGGGGAGCTTACAATCTAAAGGAGAGAATTTTGTGGAATTAACTAGATTATAATATGGTTAATTCTTGTCATGATGAGAAAATGCAGAAAACAACAAACAAACAAACAAAAACTCAGAGTATATAAAGATAGAACAACCAATTCAGGCTCAACTCTAGAGTGGTGTTACATGATTTTCAGGATAAGAAGAAAATATAAGGCAGGCTTATTTTTTGTTAATTTTACTGATTGTTTATTGTTAATCATTAGAGTTAATATTTATTGCTCATTTACTATGTGACAGATATTGCCCTAATTGTTTATCTCATTTAAACCTCCCATAACCCTATAATGTGGACACTATTTCCTCCACTTAAAAAGAAGCACAGAGAAAGGTTAAATAATTTGTCCAAGCTTAAATAACTAGTAAATATGGAACGAGGATTAGACTACAGACAGTGTAAACCCAGAGTCCCTGTCCTTAACCATTATTTAGTGTGGGCTCCTCTTGGACAAAAGAAAAGTAAAGCAAGTGTGACCCAATAACCCTGAAGAGTGGTGAATGCTGCTTTTGTCAAGACCATTCTCATCAAAGATCCGAAATCCAGGGGTCCATTTTTTTAATCCTCATGGATTTGACCCAACAGTGCAGATAACTTTCTTAGTCATTCACTCATGAAGCACTTTTTTCACATTATCTCTGGATAGCACTGGTCCCTTGATTTTCTTCCTACCTCGGCGTCCCTGTTCATGACATCCTTAAATGGTTCCTCTATGTTTCTCCAAGACATCAAAATATTGGTCCTTGGGCTTAATCCATCACCTTAGATGATGTCACTACATCTCAAGGTTTCAAATTTATATATGCTGACTTCTAAATCAATATCAAGTCAAGACTTTGCCTTCGAGCCCCACACTCAAATATAACCTGTTTACTTGACCACTACTTAGAAGTCTAACAGATAGCTCCAATTTAACACAACCAAAACCAAATTCCTGATCATGCTTCCTCCTTTCACATCAAAACAAACAAACAAACAAACAAAACACACCAAAAAACAATGACAAAAAAAAAAAACACAACACTCTTTTGCTGTCCTCCTGACATCACACTGAATAACATGTCCATCCTTTTCACGCTATTTAGGCTAAAAACCTAGAAGTCATTCTTGAGTCTTCTTTGACTCTTATATTCTATATCTTACTTGTTCAAAAACTTGCTGATGCTATCATTAAAATATATCCGGAAATCTACTTTTTCACATCTCTCCCATACCCACCAACCATCATTTCTAGTTTGGATTATCCTAATAGCCCATATTGTGTTCTCCACAAAGCTGCCAGACGGATCCTCCACACGAGTCTGATCACATGACTCCAAACATTACCCATCTGACTCAGAGTGAAAGTCAAAGTCCCTATAACAGCCTACAAGGCCCTACGTGATTATCAGGGTCCCTGACTTCATCTTTTCTCATTCGCCTCAAGAGCCTTCAGCTTCAGCTACTTGAACCTTCTTCAGATTCCAACATTTTTAAATTTTCTGCAAACCCTGGGAATAAGTTGCAGTCATTTTCTTTGTTTTTTTTTTACTCTTATGCTCAGTCGCCCTGTTTTTGAGGTCTCTTTTCTCTCCTTTACAGCATGGTTTTCACCTTATTTACAGGGAAATACCTTGAGCAGAATACAGGGGGAAAAGAATCTTGCCTCTTTCTGTTCCAAATTCATTTTTGTCCCTTCCTGTCTCAACAAAAACTTTCTGGAATCAATACCACCTTGCTCTGTGGGAAAAAAAAGGAACACCATCTGCTCCCTTAGCTCTGCTGGAAGCTGGAGGGTGCTAAGCCCCTGCGTAAGTAATGCATAAAATTTTAGCTTTCTTCCTCCTTTCTCTGTATACTGGGCTCAGAGATTACACTGTCTCCATGTGAATATGAATGGTTAGCATTTACCAACATGTATCTCTCTACTTTATCTTGTTTTAAAAAAAAAAAAAATAGAGTTATTGAAGGTCAGCAAAGGGTGGGTTTGAGACGTTTGGGTGGGTTAAGTGGGCATTTTGACAATGGCTTCTCCTTTGGCACGTTTAATTGTGATGTTTCATGGACATCCTTGAAGTTTAAGGTAACACTTTTAAAATAAAATTCTCTCTTAATGATGACTTGAGCCCTGCCACTCCATGGGAGAGTCAGCAGAAACTGTAGGATCTTAGTCCGAATTGACATCCTCTATTGTCATTTTGTTCCTGTTTATTTTTAAATTTTCTTTTTGCCTCACTGGAAAGGAAAGAGGATGCTCAGTCCTAAATGTTAAAAGTGTACTAGTTGCTTTGTTACAATAAAACTAAATGTGTGCACGAAGCATTTGATGCTTTTCTCTCAAAACAGGTTTGACTTGTATAACATAGTGTCAAACGTTGTCACCCTAAGTCCATAATTTTTGATATGCACTTTGAAGGATGATCCCAGGGCTATTTGGATTGAGTTCAGAGATTTGAATCAATGTATTAATGTCTCCGTAGCTAGGAAACATCCTGGGTACAATCGCCATCAGTTTCTGAAAATTTTCAAATCATTCGGACTCCAGATTACTCAAAACTAATATTGTACCCTTAATTTGTATTTCAAGTTGGCATTTTTAAAAATGGGTCTTTATTTACCTGGATATAATAATAGTGCTGGCCACCACCATCAGAGAGACCTGGTGCTCTAATGCACACAGGGCAATTGCTGCATGTCTTCGCTGGCACTGTAAAATGCAGCTGAGAAGACAGGTTTTCAGAGTAAGAAGTCTGTAGTGGTGGTAAGAACCTCAGGTAAGAAGTACTTCTGTCTCTAAGTACCAGCTATTTAGCATATAGTTCTCAAATGAGACCTGTCTATGTGAATCTGGGTGAGAAGATGGACTCTGCTGTCTGTAAAATGCCATCGTGCATAGAATAACATTTTGAGAAGCTACCGAATGCTTAAGCTTTTTAACACTGCAAAATATAGTAGCTAAAATTAAATGTCACTTACCTTTTTCAGAGTTGAATTAATGGATAGCCTGGTCAAATTCAAAGCTTTTTGATGTATAACACTTTATAAATGGCTCTATTCCATCAATAACCAAAGTGTAATGAAAACCTATCTAGTATGTAATTTCTGCATAGGTCTCTGGTTAGTAAATACATCACTGTATACTGGTCAGGAATCTAGCTCCAATAAAGGAACATAGAGATTTTTATAAATAAATATTAAAGCATAAATTGTAATGACAAAAAAAAACCATAAAACACAAAGCTCCTTAGGTTGCTTTGATGTAGGTGGGGTTATCTGATTACAATACTGCGAAGGATAGTTAGACACTCAGTCTACACCTATCAGCATTTAGCCCTACTTAACCCTCATCCATGACAGCTATAGAGTGTAGAAAATCTTTATTAATGCATACACACAAGCACGTGAAAGCACGTGCACACACGGCTGCCACTGCTAAGTTAGTGGCAGATTTTTCCACTGTCTCTAATCTGAACATCACCAAACAATGAAAGATAACATCTCTATTTAAAACAATGCAGATGGGTTAACACCCAAGTTCCTGACTGTCCATGAGACTCCCACCAAGCCACATGGACAGCTCCAGACCCCAAGCTGTCGCCTTTCTCAGGTATATAGACTCCCATTACCCTGTTCAGTAGGAGAAAAGTTTTAAAACAATTGGTATGACAAAATAGACTGACACCAAACAGTCACAGCTTGATTTCATGGCACACCACATGGAATTCTTCTAAAAATAAAGTAACTTTAGCATTTCCTTGTTATTTGGGGCTACAAAGCCATAAGCCTCCCACCTAGCCTGTGAATGTGCAGACTGGCTGGAAAACAAGAGGCAATTTGCATGTGAAGAATAAACAAACAGAAGTCTTACTGCATACCATGTCACAAAAACAGAGTTGATGTCTTTGTTTAGAAAGGGGACGCAGCGAAGTTTAGTAGTTGAGAAACACAGCACCTTTCCCTTTCTGTCTCCTAATACATATTTTAAATGAACCTGACTTGACCTCAATAGATCCTTCATCAGGACTCACTGATTCAAAGTGTTCCCCCACTCCAATATATCAGGCACACAGTATCAATTTCTTAAATAATGGTCCCACCATCGCCCCCGCACTCATCATTAAATCACTTTACATTCTATCACATGAAGTCTATATTCCACTGTCTGGTATTCAATGCCCATCGTAAACTTTTTCCTCTGTCAAATTTCCAATTATTCCTCCATTTGCACTTCACCTCCCCACCCACCACCCCCATCTTCCAACACATTCGTACACATTTACACATTCTAGTAAGGTCAGTATCTTTAGTATCTCCCAATTCAGATACACTCATCTCTGCCTCCTTCTTGTCACTGATATGCAGATCAGTCAGAAAGTATTTAGTCAGACTGTGTGCTTAAGTGACCATGCAAGGTTCAGTCGGGAAAGACTCTAAAATGTGAGGATTTAGCATTAGAGACATTAGAAACATAACTTAAGTCTCTAACATAAGCAGCAAGACATTTATTTACACACAGAGAAACACAGATACATATAGAAAAAACAGCTTATGTGGTCACCAAAATCTATTTTCTTTTTCTCCTGAGTGCACACTTGTCTTCAAGACCCAGCTTTCCTTCAGAAAAGTGAGGCCTTATTGTCTGTATTCTGACTGATGGAGTGGGACAGACATAATGTGTGTATCTTTCAGGCCTGACTCATAAAAGCTTACAATCATCTGCACTCTTTTACTTCCTCTGTCTTCCACCAGCTATAGAAGATCCAAAAGAAGATTCAAGAGAACTCTGGGGAGATGCAATCTAATGGAACTAGAGTACGGTCACATGTGAAATTTAAGATTTTCTAGTAGACACACAAAAAAAATTAAGGTAAAATTAACGTTAATAATGTATTTTATTTAACCTAATATATATAAAATATTGTCATTTTCCCATGTAATTGATTAAAAATTATTAATTCAATGCTTTAGATTATTTTCATCACACTGTTTTCAAAATCCATGTGTTTTTTCACACTTCCAGCACACCTCAGTTTATCAGTACATCACATTTCAAATGCTCAGGGGCCACATACAGACTAGTGACAATATTGTTAGAAAGACAGCATAGCTCTAGTGGATGGTGGAATTTCAAGATGGAAGGAGTTGGATTTCTGAATCATTTCATGAAAGGGCACCTCCAAAATACTCTCTACGAATTATTATATGAGCAACACCTAAACTTCTATTTTGTAAAGCTTCTATTTTGTGATTTTGAGGTTGCTTATTACAACAGTTAGCCTCCCTTACCTAATAAATTCCTATAATATAAATACATATGCATGATAGTACACTCTCAGATAATTTTACTATCAAATCAGTGGTACAGACTGAGAGCACTATGGGAGTCTAGAGGAAACGAGATCTTGGAAACCCTAGATGCAATAAGAAAGGAAAACGGAATTTGAAAGAATGACTAAAATAAACAAAAATGAACAAGGAAGGCATTCCAGAGATGAGTCAAGGGGAGAAAAAAGTCTGATGCATATAGAATTTAATTTCACAACAAATTAATCTATCAAAGTAAAGAGTTCCTTTAGGACAATAATGAAATTATGGTAGAAGACATAATTTGAGACCTTACTGGGGCCATCTTAACTGACAGTATAAGTGGATTTGAACTTTAAATTTCCTAAAATGCATCTCATAACATCACTTCGTTACTCAAGAAAAAAAATTTTTTTAATCTTATGCAGAATAGTATAGTAGAACTGTTTAAATGAGTTAAACTAGAGCGGCTTAAAACAAAGTCAGTTTGGAGACCATTGTAGAAGTTTGGGCTGAAGAAAATTGGGTCTGAAGGAATTTGAGAAACAAACGGGAAAGGAAGAAAGAAAAACATTTAGAAAGTACCTATCATTCATCAAGTTCCTTCACATTTAATCTTCCTTAAAATGATACAGGGGTATTATCGTTTTTACTAATGTAAAAGTAGGCTTAGAGAAATGAACTAACACATCTAAGTTTTCACGCTGATAGCCGCTAGACCTAGAATTTAAAACTAATTTCATGACTCTTTCTATTCTCAAAAAGAAAGCCACTGTGTACTAATAATTTGGCTTTAGAGTGTACTCATTTGGGGGCACTCAGAAGAGTAGTAGAATGGTCCGAAAGCATGACAAGAGAAGGAGCAGTTAGAAGTATAAAGAAAAGAGGAGAGCAAAGTATTACTGGGGTCAAGAGAGGAACAGAAACAAAGAACTATGACTTTAGCTAGTGGAGCTGTGAGGATCAGGAAGAGTTTTCTTTGAGTAGAGAGCAAATATGTGTAGAGAGCAAATTTGGGTAGAGAGCTTATGTGTAGAAGAAAGAAAACCAAGCAGAAGTCAGGACTGATGCTGTTAAGGAGAGGAGGGATAATCAAAAAGACCTCTCATGCCTTGTTCAGTTTTTATTGTTCTTTTTCTCCTGCAAACCCCAAAAGCCTTCATAGTTTATTCCAGACTCAATATCCGTCTATAGTGTAATGCAAAGAGTTGTGAAGGAATACATATCAGACATTTATGTAAGACCAGACTGTTGATAAATGGCCGGGTGATCTTGGACAAGTTTCCTAACTGTGATACTCTTTAGGGCTTATTACAAATATTCCACCCAGCCCTTTCTGGGCACACTCAGATTTTACTTTCCTGCTCCCATTGAAGTTAGGCATGGCCATGTGACTTACTTTAGCCAATGAAATGTGAGCAAATTGACAAAGAAGCTTTAAGAGCCTGTGTATGATTCACCACATTTCCTTCTTCTGCCAAAGAAATCCTAAAAATGTGTGTTAAGATAAAGTTTCAATTAACTTTGCTTCTTGAGTGCCAAGTTTGAAAAGATCCTCCTTGCTAATCTAGACTGAGCAACAAGTATGAGCAAGAAATAGATATTCACAATGATAAGCTACTGAGATCTGGGATTGTTTGTTTTGTAGCATATCCAATCCTATCCTGATTGATATAATAAACAGTCTCATATTCAACTTATAGTTCATCCATAAGATGAGATGGTTGGAAAAATGTGGTTTTTGTTTTATATTTTTAAAGTCAAATAAGACTTTTAAAATGAAATATTGCTCAATATGTATCACATATAATGTTAGAGGCACATTGATTTAAGCAGGGCAGGGTGCTCAAAATATAAGAACTTCTGGGTTTCCATTGGGCATCGTTTCAAAATCACTGGAGCAAGTAAGCTCTAAACTGCCTTTAAAATCTGACAACGTAATTTTTAATGAAAAGCAGTATGTTAGGCACTTGTTAGAGATTCAAAGATGAATATGACACAATATCTACCACCAAAAACATTAAAATCTAATAAAGAGCGTAAAACTAGTGTACAAATATATACAATGCAAGGCAGAATAAGTTTCATTAAATAGAATTTTCTGAATAAATTCTGATCCTAAAACAATTTTAAGCTTATATTGATTTGACAGGAGCACATCCAAACTAATGCATGATTGAATTTTGGTGATAGCTAAAGTGATCTCATAGATAAATGTATTACTACAAGAAAATATAAAGATGCAATGTGTTTTATAGCTTTATACCACAACAAATAACATGTTAGAGGAATTAAAACTTTTAAAATTTTTATCAAGAAAGAACAGCATATAGATTGAAATGATCAAACAAGATGCACAACTCAAACCAATAATTATTAAATAGACAACATGCGTCAAGGCACTGGTTGGTTGGAAATTATTTTCTGTGTATGCCTATCATGCATAGATAGAATGTCAGGTTTTCCAGAATATCAGGTTTTCTTGTGTCAAATAATCATACTGGGAACTTTGAGTAATTACTGAGTGTGGTAATATTCTTCAGGAAAAATTGCTGCATAAAAATACAAAACATTTAATAAATGTATTATTTGTTTTCCTATCTTTTCCTATCTTTTCTAAAAATATATTTGAGAAGAAAAATAACATATCACTAGCACCCCATTTTTCCTTCTGTTTTGGAAACACTGCCATATGTATGTGGGGTATATGAGTGTTCTAAAGAGGTAAAGATAAAAGATGTAAAGGGTGAGATTGCTACTTCATGTAAAGTCGCATTTGAGTTAGGCATTTAAAAGAAGGACTTTTAAGGAACAGATATACTTCTGAAAGAACAACACAGCATTAAGATACATAGACTGGCATGGGCAGTAATGTTGTTTGGCCAAACCTTAAGACACATGAAATAGAGTAATGAGATTTAAAAGCTATAAATATATCTTTGCTCTTTGCTTTAGAACATAGAAGGCTGTGACTGTCAAGATAAAGAGTTTGGACCTCATTCTTCAGACAGTGGAGGCGAAGAATTGCCATTTTTTACCATCCATGCACCACACAGCATTACTCACCAAAAATCTTCAACAGAGAGTACTGTTTTAAGTCTATCCCAGCCAGTAGGCCAGACAATACGCTTGAACTCTATCTTCCTGCCTTAGCAGAAATGCCTAACTATCCACCAAATATTTGGGCTCCCCCTGCCAGGGTGTGGAATTGTCACCGAGAGATGGTTATCCAGGCGGAGCCTGCACTTCCCACCCATCCTTATATCACATGTGGTCACACATCAGAGTTTCATCAGTGGAATGTGAGTAAAAACGAGATGTGTCACATCAGCCATGGTTGTTAAGAAACAGGTAAGCTCTTTCCACCATCCACTAGTGAAAAGCAAAGTGCTCGTAGACTCTAAGGAAAAGCAGAATCACAAGGTATAAGGATCTTGGGATCCCAAAGAATCATAAAGAGGAATCCCCCCACCACCACCACCACCACCAGGATTATCCACAAAGCTCAGCCACATGAGGGAAAAATACTATACTGGGACACTGAAATTTGGGGATATTTATCATAGAGATTAGTTTTACCCTAATTAATATGGAAATTGGTCCAGGATGCAGGAGGCTGCCATGCAAAAACCTAAAAATATTTTGCAGTGGCTTAATATTTGGGTGGTAGTTGGCAAAGAGATTAATATTAGATACTCATTGAGGAGATCCACGTTAGAGGTGGCAAACCTTTTGGCAAAATGGTCATCTGTGACAATGTGGGAAGCATACCAAATGCCTACTCAGCCTTTTGCTTTGTATTAATTACCTATGGTTGTCTAACAAATGACCCTCAAATTTAGGAACTTAAAACAACACATCGATTATCTCAGTTTCTATGGGCCTGGAATCTGAATGTGGTTTATCTGGGTCCTCTGGGTTAGGCTTTGTCACAAGGTTACAGCTAACGTGTCAGCCAAAGCTACAGTGATCTACAGGTCCAAGCAGGGCCTGGTCAGCTTCCAAACTCATCATAATCTATTCAAGCTTCTATTAGAAAATACCGCAGACTGGGGGCTTACAAAAAAAACAGATTTATTCCTTGTAGTTCTCGAGGCCGGAAGTCCAGGTTCATGCAGCCAGCATGGTCAAGTAAGGGTTCACCTCTGGGTCACAGACGGTGTCCTCGTATGGCGGGAAGGGCTAAGGAGCTCTGTCAGATCTCTTTTATAAGAGGACTAATGTCCTTTATGAGGGCTCCACCCTCATGACCTAATTACCTCCCAAGGGCCCCCCTACTAATACCATCACCTTTGGGGGTTAGGATTTTAACGTGAATTTGAGGGAGACACACATATTCAGAGCATAGCGAAGCTCACTCATTGTTTGTTGCCTTAGAGCTACTGGACCAATGGCCTCAGTTCCTCCATAGCTGTTGACAATGGGCCTCTTTCAGTTCCTTGCCAGGTGACCCGCTTCTCCAGTACAAGCACAAAAGAAGAGTCAGAGAAAAAAAATATGAGAAAAACAGAAGTCAAAATCATTTGTAACATAATCTTGGAAGCACTACCCCATTGTTTTTCCATAGTTTCTTCTCTAGTCGTTGGTTCTAACCCACATTTAAGAGGAGAGGGTTACACAGGAAAGGTTGGGAGCCATGTCAAAAGCTGCCTATCACAAGGTCTAAAGGAAGAGCCTGAAAAAGATTGTCAATAGTGCACTGCTACCAGCTGCAGTTACACAGACTTATCACAGAGTTACATAAAGAGATGAGCTCAGGCTTATGTAAGAGCAGAGATGGGGAGAAAAAAAAACATGAAGAAAGACCAGACAGAGTGCTGGGGACTCCATTTCTTCACTCCCAACCCTACGCTGTTGCTGTCACACATTTTACTTTTATGTGTGTTTAAACAGTTAGTTATGGTTTAAGGTGATTTAAGTAACAACAACAACAAAAATTGTGTTACCCATGTATTTGCCATTTCTGATATTCTTCATTCCTTTGTCTAGATCCCTATTTCCATTTGATATCATTCCCCTTCTGCCTAAAGAACTTACAACAACATTTCTTGTAGGAAGGCCGACTGGTAATTAACTGTTCAACTTTCATTATGTCTGATATAGTCAGACACTGATTAATGGCCAAGATTATGACAACATTCTCAAACATAGCTTTGTAAAAGCCCCTTCCTGCTTCTTGCCCTCTATAATTTTAACTGACAGTTTATGCATGACAAATAGAGCTTTTACAGATCAAACCATCATCCATCCTCATCATCACTACTACCATTTATTGAGCATTTATTACTTTTCCAAGACTCACACTGAGTACTGTAACATACAGTATCTGATTTAATTCTGATATCAAGAATGAGGAATTATTATCCTCACTTTACTATCACAAAGAAACTGAAACTCAGATAGATTGCCATTGCACAAGGTTATAAAATAGAGAAAAAAACTAGGTCTTTCTGAACTCAGGTCCCATGCTCTTAAGTCAATATCCTACATTACCCTACACTGCTTCCTTAAAGGAAATTTTCCTATTTTCCTAGTTTACCGGAAAGCTAACTGGGTGAGATTCTAGTTAACTGAGATATAGCGTATCACATTCATTTTTAAAACAGCCAAAATTAGGATTAATTTTATGATAGATCTTATTATTCAGCACATAAGTTCTGTTGAAAAGTTGGCAGCCATTGCTTCTGCTTGTACAATACCTTCAAGTAAGATGGAAATAGCACCATTATCAAAATTTGAAGAATGGATAGCTATTGCTTGAAAAAAAAAAAAAATCCTGGCAATGATAGTAGGATAGTCTCCTTCTCTCTCTCTGTTTTTTTTTAAATGTTCCCTCTCCTTTATTGTATAGCTACTTTTCAGAAAATCCTTCTCTAAAATTTTTAATGTCGTAAGAGCACAAAAATAGTTAAAGCAGAATCTGTTTATTTGTAATACTGGTATTGGTGGCTGTCCAGTGTTCATCTGCTTCTCGATTACTGGAACAGGTAAGAAAAGTTAAATCTTTTTACTTCTGCAACTTTAGAACCCTATTTGTGATTTAAACAATTAAAAACATCAAACAGCAAATTCAGCTAGTAAAGTTGCAATTGCTTTCTAAATCTACCATATTTTAAAAATTTAATTATCCCATACAAAACTTTATTAGTGACGTTATACATAATACATTTCTATGTACCTAAATAAATTAAACATTGTAAAGGCCTTAAAATAAGCACTGCATATAATGTCCTGTTTTTCCAAGGTTCTGAGAGGGAAGCTATTCAGATTCTCTCCATTATTTTTTTTATTAGTTTCAGGTGAACAAAACTATGCACTAACCAAACATTTCACCCCCCACAAAGTGACAACTCCCCTCCCCCAATCTACTGCCCCCCTGACATCCTACATATCTATTACAATTCCATTGACTCTATTCCCTATGCTGAACTGCAGAGTGAGATATTCTCTTTATTTTATTAAATTTATTGGAGTAACATTGGTTAATAACATTATATGTTTCAGGCATGCAATTCTATAATACATCATCTGTATATGGCATTGTGTGCTCAGCACCCAAAGTCTAGTCTCCTTCCGTCACCATGTATTTGACCCCTTTTACCCTCTTTACCTTCTCCCCACCCCGCTTCCTTTCTGGTAACGACCATACTGTAGTCTGTGTCTTTGTTTGTTCATTTGTAGTTTTATGTTTAATACCCCACATATGAGTGAAATTATATGGTTCTTGTTCTTTTCCATATGACTTATTTCACTTAGCAAGATACTCAAAATCTATCCATGTCACAAATGGTAATATTTCATCATTTTTTATGGCTGAGTAGTATTCCATTTTATATATATATATATATCCCTCATCTTATTTATCTAATCAATCATTTAAGGAAAACTAGGTTATTCTTTTAAGACATGCTAAAGCACCAAAACTCTTCATGACAGTATTGTGGACAGTATTTTAAAAAATACAAACATTAGCAATCCTAAGTTTGCTTTCACTTACATGTGGAATCTAAAAAAAAAAAAAAAACAAAGAAACAAACAAAACAAAACAAAAACAGACCCATAGAAACAGAGACCAAAGGGATGGTTACCAGAAGGGAAGGGGATGGGAGAATAGGTGAAAAAGGTGAAATGGAATAGAGATAAAAATATTGTGATAAGTTTGCAAGGTGACAGATGATTACTAGAATTAGTGGGGTGACCACATTGTAAGGTATAAAAATGTCAAATCACTATATTGTACACCTTAAACTAATATAAATAATATAATATTGTATACCAATTATAATTAAATAAAAAATAAAATAAAAGTGATCTCGAATAGAATAGACTCTGAATATGAAAAATCTTTAAGATTATCTTGAACAATTCATTTTATTTATATTTTTCTTTATATGTATGCCCTGGTGTGATAAAATATAAGATTTGTGTCTCAGTACATGTGTTTTCAATACATACAAAATAAACATTTAAGTAATAAGAAACCATTGTATTATATATCATTGGCATCCTTTTTTTTCTTCCATTTTGGTATATGAAATGATGGTAATGACCATACTGTAGTCTGTGTCTATGACTTTGTAATCTTATAATCAAAGGCATTGACATCTTATAATCAAAGGCATTTTAGATATGATGAAATGTGGTATGCCGCTGGACAAGACATTCTTTTGAATTGTTTTTCCAAAATGTTAGTAGAATTGGTGGTATCTGTGCACATTACAGCTTTCGAAGAACTTATGAAAAATGGCATGTTTTCTCAAGGTAAAGAACCAAGGTTAAAATATATGGTGATGGAAGGAGAACTTACTCTGGGTGGTGAACACACAGTGTGACATATAGATGATGTAATACAGAATTGTACACCTGAAACCTGTGTAACTTTACTAACCATTGTCACCCCAATAAACTTTAATTTAAACAAAATCAAGATTAGAATTGGACTGTGTTCAGTGGCTGTAAAATACAGCAAAGGAAATTATTGAATTAAGATCCTCAAACTTGGCCTCATTAGTATTATATTAACCAGTGATAAAAAGCTTTGCTTTCCACATAAAACGCTGCTGTGCCAAATTTACTGTTTTTATTTTATTCTTTTTTGGTGACTCTTAAAGCAGGGAGAAAAATGTAGACCAGGCTACTTAAATAATTGATAAAATTGACTCCTTTGCTCTACCAACAAGTATGAAATTTTCCAAAACAAGAGAAATAAAAAAGAATAGCAAAGGATAAAAAACAAAACAGCTCAATGCAATTCCCTAAATAAAATACCTAACACAGAGTGAGATTAAGATAGCTCTTTCTCTCCTCCCCACCAAAATAGTCATCCTCTAATTGCTGACTTGAACTCCCAATAACATACCTTAATATCTCTTGAGACACCAACTGTGCCAAGCAAACAGAAGTATGTCAAAGAGAATGAGGTGTTCCAGTGGTATACTTTGGGTGCCAGCAGTAATATTGTCTATAGAAAATCTTAAAACAATGATAAAAACAATTTAAAGTTGATCTGTTTTTTTGTTTTGTTTTGATTTGGGGTTTCTTTTATTGTTTGTTCGTTTATCACTATGTACCAGCAATTGTAAGCAATGTCAATAATACTCCTCCATGCCAGAATGGGCTACTCCCATACATCATTTTCCCTTGATTCCCAACTGGAACAGCAGGTGGAAAAAAAAAAAGAAAAAGGAAAGAAAGAAAAAGGAGGTTAATGTAAAGAAGTATGGGATAATAAAGGATGCTTGGAGGAGAAGCTTGTCAATCATTCCAGGTACCCTACAGAGGCATTAACTGATTCCCAGCATATAGAAATCCAAATATTCACAGAGGTAGGGCTTCTTACAGATGATTTCTTTAAAGGTTTCCCTACCCACACCCAATACAAGAATAAGAAAATTATACTATCAAGCATTAATGTAATTAATGGATCAAATTAAAATTGGCAATAACACACTTTCCTTCTTATTCTTTTCTGTCATACACCACAGCCTAAAGCGGAAGCTAATCTCACAGAACAGCTTTTCTGCAGCCTGGAGGACAGCTTGGCACCTGGATAATAAGGCAAAAGCATTAAATCCAAGGTTTTTGAAGCTATGCAAACTGAAGTATAACAAAATCATTGGTCAGGAATCAAGAAAAGGGGAGCAGCAGCAATCTTTATACATATAATTTGTGATCTGGTCCCTGGCATGATGTATACCGTAGGTAATCAGTGTTGACAAACTATGTTTTGTAGACTTTGTGGACTAGTTGAACAGGGATATGTGTGGGCTTTACTATTTGTTTGGTTTTTTTTATTTACCCCTCTGGAACCATGTGGGTAGACAGGTGTTAGGGTTAAAAAATTCATATGGTATATGATAGGATTTTGGTGAGGAAATGGAGCAGAAGGGATGGACATTTGAACAGCTTGTGAGGTTTTAGAAGTGAAAAGGAAAGGGGGAGACATATTTTGCCTACTGAAAAAAAAAAATCATTGAACTATACAGTTATGTATACTAACGAAGCAAAAAGGTCTAGCTCTAAAGTTAAGAAGAAATAAGAAGTGAAAGATCTTTTATAAGGACTAAGAGACTATGTAAAATGGGGATTTTTTTTTATTGAGAGATTTTTTTCTAGCTACTGAGTCCAAGGATAGATTAATTCCATTATTAATGAATAAATAAATGCAAGACATAGAGTAAAAGAAGGAAACAGACTCCTGTTGTAATCCTAGTTCTCATGAGCCTGTTTACAACTATTCATTTATTCAACCAGCATTTATTGTGTTCTTAAGATATGCAAAAAGATTCTACTAGTGACTGTGGATGATGCAAAGAGATTTTCTTAAATAAATGAATTCTCATTCAATTTATAAATAAAAAATGATATAATAAAATAGTTATCCTTTTTGCAATCCTACATGTACTTTTGGGTAGGTGCTTTACATGAGTTATTTATAATACTAATAATAATGACACAGTAAGGCAGATATTTTTAATTCCCACTTTATAGGAAATTGAAGCTCAGAGAGTTTCAAAGATCACTGAGCTGGTACATAACACAATCAAGATTTGAACCTAAGTCATCTGCACTTTGTTATATGAATAATAGCAAAAGCACATGTAGGAAGCAGCAGCATCACAATATAAAATAATTAAAAGCTCAAAGGAAAGAGAAAAGTGCATTTTCAACCCTCCTCTTCTCTCTGCTTTCTTTCATGTCTTTCTACATCACTGATATCCATTTTTATTTTTCCGTTTATTGACTATGTCAATTAACAAATGTTGAATGAGTACCTACCATAAATCTGGCGCTATTCTTGTGTCAGGGGGCAGAAGAAAATACAGCAAAGTCCTTGCCCTTATGGAGCTTACTTCTAATATGGGAGTCAAGCAGGCAATACACAAAGAAGTATAATGGCAGGAAGTGAAATGTGCCGTGAAGAAAAATAAAGCAGAGTAGGAACAAAACATTTAGAACAATCTTTTAGGGCAGGCCTCTCTGGGGAAGCGACACAGAGATGCTGCAGGGTAGTGAGTTATGCAAATAGAGGGAAATGCTAGTAGAAAGGCCCTGAGCAGAACATATTTGGAGAGTTCAAGGAAAAGCAAGGGGCCAGCCAATGTGCGTATGGCCACAGCAGAATGAGTGATGGAAAGAGTGGCTGAACATGAGGTCAAAGATGGGGGCAGGTTACATAGGAAACAGATAATGTAGATTCTTGTGGGTCATGGGATTTTTTTTTCATTTACCTCTATATTTAAAATAGAATATTTTTTAAATAATTTTTTACTTTTCAATTACAGTTGACATACCATATTACATTAGTTTCATGTGTACAACATAGTGATTAGACAGTTATATGACTTACAAAGTTATCACCCGATAAATCTAGTACACATTTGACACCATACAAAGTTATTACAATATTATTGACTATATTCCCTATGATATACTTTACATCCCCATGACCAGTTTGTAATGATCAATTTGTACCTCTTAACCCCTTCCACCCTTTCACCCATCTCCCCAACCCTCCTCCCATCTGGCAACCATCAAAATGTTCTCTGTATTTATAAGTTTGTTTCTGTTTTGTTTGTTCTCTTGTTTTGTGTTTTAGATTCTACATATAAGTAAAATCATATGGTATTTGTCTTTCTGAATTATAACTTTGGCATTGATAAGCTGTAGTTTTCTTTCGGTACAATTTTTGTCATGTTTTTATATCTTATTTCATTAAAAGAATTAGGACATTTTCCTTCTTTTACTATGCTCAGAAAAAAGTATAATTGATTTTGGAATAATCTTATCTTTACATATTTTGTAGAATTTTGTATCTTGCAACTCATTCTCATATGTAGACTGGAAACTTCAGAGATATGGTAGAAAAATATTACAAAGTTAGATTATGCTGCTACTTCAATAAGGTATTGTCAAAAGGGAGACTCTTCAGACTGATATATTTCTTGAAAAGAGAGAAGGTAACAGCAAGAATCTTTGTTACAAAAGATCTTTTTACACTATGCAAGAAATTCAAGACCACTAAGTGTCATGTTAATCACACATTTTTTAGAATTTGCAATTGTTTCAATGCTGTAGGGAAAGGATGACGTTTTCAATTCATGGCTCTGGAACATGGGTATCTCTATGGGGGGGAAAGTGCATCTTGATCTCTAATTCATATTATACACAAAACTTAATTTTAGAAGGCTCATAAAACTTAATGTGAAAGCAAAAATAAAACCTTGTTGAAGAAAATGTGAGAATGTAGTCATAACCTTAAGATGTCAAAGATTTCTTAAATGGAACACAAAAATAAATAACCATATAAGGAAAAAACAATAAATTGGAGACTTCATTAAAATTAAGAACATCTGTTCATCAAAACGAGAAAAATGAAGAGTGAAAAGTATACATATGTATAACCCAGAAAATATAAAGAACCCCTACACATTAAAAGGCAAAGGGAAATAATATGATCATAGAAGTGACATCCCATCATCTTTGTCATATTCTATTGGTTGCAAACAAGTCACAGTGTCCACCAACATTCAAGGGTATTACAGAAGGGCACTAATTCCGGGAGACAGAGAATGCTAGGGCCATTTTAGAGTCTTTCCATCACATATCCCACCCCCTTCTTACACAAAGGAAGAATTCTAGACACATTAATCTCAACTTGCTTTTTTTTTAATTAACTATATATTCTGTCACTCACTCCATAAAAGGATATCTTTCCCATTCCTTTTTACAGCTTCACAGTACTCTTTCATATGAATATGCCATATATTTTTAATCAATCTCCTCTTAATGGACATTTAGGTTATTTCCAAACTTTTGTATTATAAATAGTGTGGCAATGAATAACCACATACAGACGTAATTTCTTTCCTTTTGTTTTGTTACACCAGTGTATCTATGAGATAAATTTTTAGAGTAATTTCTTAGGTTTAATGCATATGTAATTTTGTTTTCCCTGCAGTAATATATGAAAGTGCCTGTTGCCTCACATTCTTGCCAACAAACATGTTTTCAAACTTTTGGATATCATAGCGCATCACAGTTTTAATTTACATGTATCTTATGAGCAACATTAAACATCTTTTCACATATTTAAGGGACATTTGCATTTTTATGAGTTTTTTGATTCACCCATTTTTCTGAGTTGTTGGCCTTCTTACTTTTTAGAAGCTATTTTTATATTGGAATAATTGCACTTTGTCTATGGTATAAGATGCAAATATTAATGCTTTTTTATTTTGTTTAGGTGTTCATTTGAATTTTTTTTTTTTTTTTTTTTTTGCTGTGTGAATGGGTTTTTTGTATGTATATATACAAATATATCATTCTTTTCCTTATTGCTTCTAGATTTCAAGTCACAGAAAAGTTTTCTCCACTCCAGTTAATGAATAAATTCACTTAAATATTTTTCCAGAGATTGTATGATTTTTTTTTAACCTTTAGATCTATGGTACTTTTGGAATTAATCTTGGTTTGCAACATGAGGAATAAAACCAATTCTAACCTTTTTCCATATGCGTATTCACTTGTTTCAACTGAACTTATCTGAGATACCACATTTATCATTAAATTTCCTTATGTACCTGGGTCAGGTTTTTTTATCTTTTTCCATTGGTTTCATCAGGCACTAATGTTGCAGTGCTTTAATTATCAAGATTTTTTCACTGTTTAATTTAGTACTCCTCCTCAAAGTACCTTTCTCTTTCATGATTTTTATGAGTTGCTCTTGCCTATTTATTCTCCCAAATAAAGTTTTTAGTTGATTAGTCTACCAAAATAAAAAAATAACAACATTAATGTCGTTTTTATTTGCTTCATATTTACAAATTAGTAAGAATGGGTGTCCTTAAGATGTTATGTCTTCTTATCTAGGAGGAAGGGACAACTTTCCCTTCCTTCAAGTTTACTTTTTAGGTCTTTTAGGAATATTTTATCGTTTTATGTAATAGCTTTTACCTATTTGTTGTTAAGTCTGTGCCTAGGTATTTTATTTTTGGCATTGTAAATGGAGTTTGTTTTCCACTATTTCTTCCAACTGGTTGTTATTTAAATATCTGCAGGCTATTGATTCCTAAATATTTTTTAAGTTCTATTTTATTACATTTACTTATTATTTGTAGTGCTTCCATCAGTTATTTTTTGCTTTTCCAGATAATCATATTTATATGCAAAAAAGAGAGTTTTATTTCTTCCTGTCACAGTTTTATGCTTCTGTTTGCTTTCTCTTATCTAAGTTTATTGACTAATACTGTATTAAATAGTAGATAGTGGGCATCCTTGCTTTTTTTCTGACTTCAGCAGAGAAGAAAAGCCTGTAGTGTTTTCTATTAAGAAAGATGTTAACTCTTTTGGTCTTAGGTATGTGTGTATATATAGATAAATATATAATCAGGTTAAGGAAGTTAACTACCAATTTATAATTAATTGTGTTTTTAACATTAATATAACTGTTGAATTTTGTCAAATGCTTCTTTGTCTTATCAAATTATGCTTTTTTCTTAGCTCTGCTAATAAATTGATTTATATTAATGGTATTCCCATTATTGCATTCCTGAAATAAACTCTGTTTGGTCATAATGCATTTTTAAGTGCTCTTGAAATCTCTTTGGTAATATCTGAATTATAAATTTGGCATTGATAAGCTGCAGTTTTCTTTTGGTACAATCTTTGTCATGTTTTCATATCAATTTATGCTTGTTTTATTAAAAGAATTAGGACATTTTCCTTCTTTTACTATGCTCAGAAAAAAAAAAGGATAATTAGTTTTGGAATAATCTTATCTTTACATGTTTTGTAGAATTTTGTATCTTGCAACTCATACTCATACCTAGACTGGAAACTTAAAAGACACGGTAGAAAAATATTATACAGTTAGATTGTACTGCTACTTCAATAAGGTATTGTCAAAAGTGAGACTTTTTGTTACAAAAGATCTTTTTACCCTAAGCAAGAAATTCAAGACTGCTAAGCATCATGTTAATCACACATTTTTCAGAATTTGCAAAAGCCCAACAACTCAGTTTCAAGCCAAATAAAGTGTAAGCAAAAATTAGGTGTGAGAGGCGAGAACTTGGGGAAAATTAAGTTATGATATGGGAAGAGCCAGAGAAGTGGGAAAGCACAATCTGACAGGTTTCTCCAACACCCTTCCTGTAATGTGCTCCAGCCTGAGAAAAGTAATAATTCTGAGTATAAATGCCATCCATAGAGAAAAAGCCTAGGGGCAGGTACTATAGCCTTGTTCTTTCCTGTTGGTCTAAGAAACAGGCAAAGACTAAAGCCAATGTTTAGGGGGATCTGGGAAATGGGCAGAGTTCTGAAGCGAATTTCTAAGGAACAGAAACTACAAAAGGGAAGCAAAGGTGAAAATTTTTGATGGTAGTCAATATTCAAGGACCATGACTAGACAAGAACACCAAAAGTGGTGGATAACTGACAGTGTGAAAAAGAAATTCAATAAAGTAGGAGTTGATTAGACTTTTACAGAATTTGCATTGCCAAGGGGGAAAAAAAAAAAGGCCAGGTCTGCTAAACAGAGACTTGTCATCGTGTGTTCCCTAAGTCTAGGCAATCAATTGGCTAATGTGTTGCCTCCCAACAAAACACACCTAAAGAGGGTGACAAGCTAAAACAGTGCAGCTTCTAAAAGAGAAATCCCTCTCTATCTACCTCAGCTGTAGTCATGCAAAACCATGTTGAGCTCACCAAGAAACCATCTCCCCTGCCAAGGCAAAGATGCCTCATTCTTCCTACCCTGAGAGTGTTACAGATACTTAAATTTGTAATTAATTCATTGTCAAATCATGCGGAGACGCCTCTCTGCACCCAACCCCAAGGAAAACATCTGGAACTGGAATTAGATGTAGTAGTTAGATGTTACAAGATGTGTCTCCCACTGGGGAGCAGTGAGTGCATTTTGAGTTGCAACTGGATGGTTCTTAAAATCATAAATGGGGAAAAAGTACACATGTACAACTGTATGTGTGTCCCAGCACAAGGGCTTAGGAAACCAATAAGTCAAATACAGTAGACTGTTATTTTATGTGCCCAGCAGCTCTTAATTCCTGGGAAGGTGGGAGGAATGTTTTTCTATTAAGTTTTGTTTAGATAGGACCAACCTCATCTCTTCCCAAGCCTCAGTTCTGAGTACTGGGGATACAGCAGCAAACAAAACAGACCAATCCCTGGCTTCTTGGAGCTCTCTTTCATTCTAGTCATTAGAGAAAGACAGTAAACATATATATATATATATATATATATATATATATATATATATATTTGTTTGTGTGTATACATATATATGTATACACACACACACACACATATATATATATATATATATATATATATATATATATATAATATGGCCAAGAATAATAAATGCTAAATAATAAAGAAAGAAAGAAATATAAGGAAGATAGAAGTGCATTTAATGACGCAATAAATGTTTTCCAAATAACATTTATTGGACTTTTATATACACTCCACTCAATAATTTTGAAATATAGAGAAACACAGACAGAAAATTACAATTGTCAATGAATAACTTTCAAAAATATATTTCCTTCCTCTTTATTAAAAAGATTGTTAAGGTTTCCCCCTGCATTTAATGCCTATCTAGTCAATACTGAAAATACTTGAAGTGATGTAATATATGTACCAAAATATGCCCTTTATTTCATTTATGAGATGTTGAAGAGATTTGCAAATATTCCAAAATTCGCTTTTCTTTGTGTGGAACTGTCAAAGCAGAATCAATGACTTTTAAGTATCTTAAATCCACCTCTGTAGATTATTTCTACTTTTTCAGAAATATACCATTCATGCGTAATCATTTGGTTTAAAACCATGTGCAGAGGAAACAATAGAAGGAAAGGTTTGCCATATAATCATTTTTAAAGAACATATTTTAAACCATATTCACAGAAATTCATGAAGCTTTAAGAAGAAAAAATGATTGTATGTCATCAGCTTAGCCATACCAAATAAGAAAACTCATGCATTAAACATCGCAAAAGAAGTAATACAGCTTTAGTTCAATCTATAATTTGTGAGCTATCACAGAGATTCTGGTTTGGCACCACTCAGAAGTGTTCACTGAATGTCACTGTAAAGGTTTGAGAGGACTCTCCAAGGACCAATTAAAGGAAAGGAGAACTAGGCAAGATTGTTCACCAGTAGGAAAAAGCAAGAATAATGGTGCAAGATGGACATGGTTTTTCAATTTTCTTGTTTTGTCTGTAAATAGGGAAACACAAGACAAAAATAAATAATAATAATGAACATCTTATCCAGCTATTTGTTTATGATCATTAAGAAGGGATTTTTGTGCACTCCATTCGGGGCCCTGACCCTTCTAATTCCCAGCAATCTCCACTCCCAAATACCAAACTAAGTCATCGACTACATCGTCACTGCTCCTTTACCGTCTGTGTGTGTGTGTGTGTGTGTGTGTGTGTGTGTAATACATTTATTGGGGGTGCCAAAAAAAATGTATACACATGACTTGTATTCATCTTTTGTTATCAGTATATTGAGTATTACAATTTTAATAGCTTTTATCTTTCTTAAAATGTGTATACATTTTTTTGGCACTCTGTATATGCTCAACTTGTTTTCATTTGATTAACAAGCAGTATATGACAATTAGTACAAATTAAAGATTCTTCTTTAAGTATATAAACAGAAAATTTTCTTTAAGAAATATTCCTTATCAACTTAAACTCATTACCAGCCATCAATTTTCACATTTTATTGTGTTATATTAATATATTATGCATGAATAATTGATACATCTATTTTAGCTTCTAAAACAGTTCAGGGTATATAATAGACACTCAAATGTTGATTTAATTGTTACATAAATGTTGATTTAATTGTTTAATTGTTAACTAATTGAATAATTGAACTGGTTAGACTATGTGTTTTTACTATGTCCTTTAGAGAAAAAAAAAAGTCTTTCCTCCTTTTCAGTATGCATTGTTTACCCAAACATAGTAGATATTTTCAGATATTTAAAGAGAAAGTTACTCACAGAGTTCACTACGTATAACACTTCCTTTCACTTATGAGTCTCTATAAGTCTGGAATATGAATGGAGAAGGCTACAAAAGGGAGGACAGAGTGGATGGATTCGCAGGTTTCTCACTTAGCCTGTGGACTTTATTTGTCTCAAATGTGAGAATCTTCTTCTATATGTTACCCAATGCCTGACAATAAATAATAAATCTTCACTAATTACATGTTATATTAGGAGGCAAAAATTTAGAGAAAATTTAAACCCCCTTGTAGTGACTCTAGCCTGAAGAGTTCCCTACTTCCCTTTTTCTTTTGTCTCTTTCACTTCTGGGTTGCTTTAGTTCTTTCCTGGTTTAACCTCTGAAATAAACCAGAGCAATTTCTCTTCTCAAACTACAGAAGGCTGAAAAGTCTTGGAAAGTAGAAGAGTCCAGTATAAGGGCCAATCAGAATCTCAGCAAGTAAGAATTACCACAGAGCCTTGGGTTGAGTGACGCCCTGGTCTGGAAGCCAGTGGAGTGGTGAAGAGCAGAAAGAGCCTTGGGTTGAGATTAACCAGTCATGTCCTTTTAAGCAATATGCTTTCCCTCTCTGAGACCCAACTTCTTCATTTGTAAAATTAAGGGATTGAATCATGTGTTTCATTCCAGCTCTGATTTTCTGTAATTCTAACAATTTCCTAGAGCATGTACTTTGCAATCATTACAAATACCACAGATACATTTCACACACACATGCCAAATATCAAAGTGAATAAGCATTTGCTGAAGACATTTTTTTTAATTTGCTATGATCAACTGATATGTAAAACACTGAGTTTCAGTCAGTGTCAAGTAAGTCATGAACACACTTTGTACAACTACGATAGAAATGGTGACAACACTATTTTTTGTTTTTTTACAGGTCCTTCAAATTCAGTAGACTATGAGTTCCTCCGGGGCAGGTACTATTTCTTAGTCATTTTTATATCCCCAGTGCATGATATCTAGCATGTAAAAAATTAAACATTTTAAATAATTAACTAAACAGTTTATCCAGACTAGAGAAAAGCATGCCGACTAATCTCACTTCCAACACATGACCACAAACCTCAAGAGGGCCCTTAGTGCTGCCTGGAAATCATACCGTATTTTCCGGGTTCAATCAGGCAACACTCATCAATGTCTATTTCAGACTTCATTTTCTACCCTCAATCTCCCAACAGCTTCTATCTCATACTTGCTTCCAAAGGGAACATTCACAAGCTTCCACATGCATCCCTATCAGCAGCTGTACCCACGTGACATGTCTTCCTGCTCATATTAAGGATGAACCGTTTATACTCCTGGGCAAGTGAGCCTCTCCACTCTCTCACACCATCACAAGAATGATCATTCCTTCAGTAATAATGCCTTCAGTAATTCCTCGCTCTCTGTTGAATCACGTTCTCCCTTTCCACTGGATCTTTTCCATTGCTATGCAAACATGTTATTATTTCTCTCATATTAAAAAGAAAACTCCCTCTTGACCTCACTGCTCTATTTCATTTTTTTGAATCCACTCCAATCAGACCTCTCACTTTTCTACCGAATCTCCTTTTGTCAAAGTCACCAGTGACCTCCACCTGCTAAATTATACTTGTCAGTTCTCAGTCCTCAGCACACTTGATCTGTCAGCAGCCAAGGGCTTTTCTTATTTATCTTCCAAGACACACACTCTTCTGGTTCTCCTACCTCACAGCATTCCTTCTCAACCTACTTTGGTGATCTCTCCTCATCTTCCTGAATTCTAAACAGTGGTGGACTCCAGGGCCCAGGCTTTGGACTTTTCTTTTTCTATCCCTGTATTTATCTGAGCCAGGCCTATGGGTGTGAAAATCATCAAAATGCTTATGATTCCCAAATTTATACCAAATGTGTACCTTGAAGGCCAAGTTATTTCCTAATATCCAAACTTGTACCTCTAATTGCCTCCTTAACGTCTCCACTTTGAAGTATGATAGACGTCTCAAACTCAGTACATCTCTATGTTAAAGTCACAAACTTCTCCCTCAATCTATTCTTTTCTCAAGCTTTTGCATCATGAAATTACATAACTCAACAATTCCAGTTGCTCAAGCCAAAAACTTCGGAGTCATTCTTGATTTCTCTCACATCCCTATCTGTAATCAAATCCTACCTGATCCATCTTTAAAATATATCCAGAATGCAACCACTTTTAACCACCTTCACCTTTACCATTCTGGCCCAAACCGCCATGATCTCTCACCTGAATTATTGCAATAGCTAATTTCTTTAGCCTGTGCTTGCCTTGAGAAAATCCTCGGCACATCAACCAGAATGATCCTATTGTGTCAAATGAGGTCTGAATTCTGCAATTTCTTTCCTATCTCATGCAAAGTGAAAGCACAAGGGGGGAAAAAGCCTCATCAGAATGACAGGCCCTTATAACTTTTCTGACCTGTATTCCCCCTTGCTATGTTCCCTGCAGCCTGAACAACCCCTGAGTTACTGCTTGAGCATTACAGATCCATTCCCAGTCAGGCCTTTGCACCTGCTGTTTCCTCTGCCTACAACATCCCTCTCCCAGGTGGCTTGCTCCCTTACTTGCTTCAGGTGTTTACTTCAATGTTGACTCAATGAGATCTTCCCTGTCCTCCTTATCCAAATTTCCAATCCCTTTTCACCAACCTCCAGCAGTCTCTAATCCCTTTTTCTCCTCTATTCTGTAACATAGAAATATCTTGATAAGTACATATTTAACAAGACAATTGAAAGAAAGGGAGTAACAGTAACACAAAGTCTGTGTGAGAGATAATTTTTAGACATGAAACTTATTTTTAAATGCCTCAAACAGATTCATAAAGCATTGCCTAAGAGAGTCCTCCAAAGTCTTTCTATAATTAAAAGATAAGAGTGATTTATAATTAGCGTATAGACCCATTTGGTACTGTTAACATACTTATAATAAAACAGTTTGGATAAAAAATGTTCCTTGAGAATGAGAAATATCAACAGACGAAAATTTTGCAGAAATAATGATTGTTCATTCATATTTGCTATGGATTAAAGCTAGAATTATTCTTTTCTCTAAGAAGACCTAGGAAAAAGAGGAAGCAGTTTAAATGTAATTTGAATTTGATCTTCCCCAACTGAAGAAAATTAGATAAAACACTAAAACATATAGCACCTGTCTAGCACAAGCACAGTGTGGGTAGTAAATGAAAGCTCCCTCCTTCTATTATATTATGTATTATTATTTTATAAAATATTTTTATAATTTACTGTCCAAACCATTTGTTATATCATATTCAAAGTATTTTCCTAAGCAATTTAAAATGTTTATTCCAATTATATAACTTTCTGCAAGAAAGGGATTTGGTTACAGGGTAGAACAAAACTTAAAACTTTCTTTACTTGTTTTACTACTTTGGGGGAAGATTTGTTACTTTGACATTGCCTTCATGAATTACCTTATTTAATTACTATTGCAGATGTTTAGCATCTTAAAGAGTGAAGGGTCTAAAAAATAAAAGTCATCAGCACAAGAATAGTTGAATTTAAATTTGGAACTGTACCTTAGCTATTAAGGAGTTACAGGGTGGTGACTTGGTTAGCAGCTGATTATCATATAATGTAAGTAAACGTTAAATGAAAAGAAATGCAGTCATTGTGGGGGATTTTTGGAGGGAAGAAGATGTTTGGCCACCTTCTTATGATTTTAGCCTGGAGGGAAGCTTCTGAGTATAAGCTGCTAGAATAACAGTAGAGAACAGAAGTTCAGCAAAGTCTGGAGAGATTTAGGAAAACAAAGAAACAGGGTTTTAGAAGAAGAAGGAAAAAAAGAACTAGGAAATTAGTTCATAATCCAGAGGGCCAAACTCTCCTGTTTTCAAATGAGCTCTTGAACTCTAGTAGAGCTGCTCAAAATGGGGGTTGCTGATTGAAATTTTGGGGAAGCAGAAAGTGACTTGCTACTTCTGTTTGTTCTAGTCATTTACCCTTCCTCCGGACAGCCTATTGCTTTCTTTCAAAGACACTGCTGTATCTATTGTTTAGTAGACCGTTTTTCATTTCCCCATCAAAGCACCCTCCCTCCTTCTTTTCAGAGTATTGTCCAGGGGTTCATACAGGAAGATGAAAGAAAGGATATAAGGTCGATGGTCACAGGCAGAAATTAGCTACAGTTATAAAAATAAATAGTAGATGTCCAGTGATTTTGACTTTCTACTCTTTGAAGGTCTCCCTGGAAAGATGGAAATGGAAGAACAATGTCCTTTTAGTTCCTACAGAGTTTTCCTCTCTAGTTAGTTGTGAACCTGAGTGACAGAGAAAAGATGATCCAAGGCCCCTGCTGCTCCTAGGAAAAGAAATCAGTATAAAAACACTTTTACATAACCTTGCACAAAACCCATCATTATGTGTGTGTAACTTCTAGCTCCACCCAAAACCGATCCCAATTAAAGTGACAACAGTACTAAAAATCATGCTGAGAACATTTCTCCATTCTCTGCAGTACTCCCTTTTCTGCATAGAAGGAATATAATTTCTCCCTTCTTTCTTTTGGTTATATTCCTGTGCATTTCCCCAGGTGAATGAAGAAAAAGCCTTGAACTATTTTACTGGCCTCCATTCCATGACAAAATGCCATATAATGGCTGTCACATCCCCTGTGTTTTTACATAAAGTTGTAAGCCTTTCTTAAGAATATAAAATATTGGATATGAAAGTTATATTTGCCATCAAGATGGATAAAAATTTATTTTTCAGACTTATTAATCTGTTGTTTGTATTTGTGATAAGCCAAGGAAGGAAGTAAAACTAAAACTCTAGAGAGTGATATTATCACATGACTGGTCTTGAGCCCTCAGATCCTAATCATAAGCTTGTGAAAACTTGGCTCAAAGGAATAAACATCTATATTAATAGTCCAGTCGACAGGGAACATAGTACGTGTGTGTGTGTGTGTGTGTGTGTGTGAGAGAGAGAGAGAGAGAGAGAGACTATGTATCTTGCTACTTTCTACTCATACACTTTGGAAGTCCTCCTTTATCACTATGCCAACTACCCAACACATTCCCAATGAAGCAATGGGCAGTCAGATAAATCACAGTTAACAGATCCTATCCTAAACCAAATCCCAGCTCCAACCCAATCGATATGTTCAATTTTGCTCTGCTTTAGATTTTATGTAATTGCTTTTAATTGGGCTGAGTAAATATGAATCCCACCTGCCTACTGCTATGATATTTATATGTCCTTTCTCTTTTTTATTACTTATCTCATTTAATCTTTACAGTACCTCTTGTAGACGGTATTATATGTCCTCTCTTGCTTCTATAATGGCTGAAAGGAGATTGTAGCCAAACAGAAACACAACACACTTCTCACTTTCACTCAACAACTCACCAGTACCACCAAACGTATCTTCTGGCAAGGATATGCTCACAATCTTCTTATTACATAGCATTTGTCAGGGGTGTTTCAAGAGTACCTATAATATACAGAGGGTGAGTTGTATACACATTTTAAGAAAGGAAAAAACTGTGTTAAAGTAACACTGATGGTAACCACTATGAGCACCTCTTGTAATGGCAGAAGTCAAACATGACTTGTATTCATCTTTTGTTATCAGTATATATTGAATATTACAATTTTAATACTGTTTTTTTTCCTTTCTTAAAATGTGTTTACATTTTTTGGCACCCTCTGTATTTTTTAATTATTATGCACCCTTTACCCTGAATTCTCTTTTCAGAGTTTGTAAAATATATCAACGTAACAGACAGAATATATTTGCAAAAAAAAGCATTTGTCATAGCAAGAACTTTCTCAAAATAATTGTAAAAATATAAATTGGATGTAAGTGTTATGTATTTCTGTAGACAACAGATGATATTAAATAGTCTTGGAGTTAAATTTCCCAAAAAGTTCTCTCCATAGAATTACCAAGGCATTAGAAAAGCAGTTCCTGTTAAAACAAACAAACAAAAAAACAACAGTATCCTTGCCTAAAAGCTTGCATAATCACTTCTATGATTCATATACTTTTATTGTAAATATTTTAACTGAGTTATTCATCTCAATTTGTTCCATATCAAGTCTAATTTCTGAGTCTGTGGTTCTCTGATTGCTAGTTTGTTACTTTAACAAAAGCTCAATTTACTGTTCAGTGACAAGAATATTATCCTTATTTAGGGAAGCCTTTAAATTGTAGCGCTGGTCTGAAAATGATCAGATACAAATAAAATTCACCAAACTTGACTCTAGACTCATGCTTATGGTTTGATATGATATGACCTGCACCTCTGCCCTAATGTAATTCTCTTATCCGGTTATCATCCAAGCTGTCCTGTGGGAAGTTCAGGCTTATGCTTTGAACGTGAGTATCATTTCCTTCTGTAGAGCAAAGAAAATATGAGCGTTTCCCAGAAAGAACAAAAGCTTTACATGAAGGACAAAATAATACCCATGTCCTAATATAAAAGTAGGAAAGTAAAATTATCTTTCAAAGAAGAGTTAGAGGTTCAAAATGTGAATAAATTATGACTCTGTAACTTTGATTTTTAATGCCACGTCTCAATGCCTAGGCTATGATCATGTTGTTGTAGACTGTTCCTCTTCACCAAGTCCAACAAAACTAACCTACTGCACTCTTTGCCCCACTTCATGATGTCACATTTTGTTACCACATCTTTCCATTTATTATAATTGGTTTTGTATTCCTAATTAACTTTTTTCTTATATGTGAATACTATTTTCCCAATGAGGTCATAAGTTCCTCAAGTACTGAAAATTACATTTTATGTACATTTTAATGCCTTCCTCACTATCTAATAAAGTCTTGGATATAAATGTAACAGCTGCTTACTAATTATTTAATTGTTTTTATTTGAATTTAAATAAATTTTTGAGAATTAACATGCTAAACTTACATCTAACGAAGAGTAAAAAAAAACTAGTCTCCAAACTAAAACAAAACTTTGATGACAAATAAATCAAGTCATGACCCTGATTGACTACTAAGAAAGTAATAATAATCATATATGTTTTGACAAAGAGTAATTATTGAGCAATAGCATGAGATAAAAGATATAGAAATAAAAATAACAAGTAAAATGCAAACTGTCAAAGAAGTAAAAACTGAAATAATTCTGATGATTTCAGGGTTAATTGATAACTAAAATCTCCATGTTATTTATGTCTGTATTAAAAACAAGCTGAAAAGAGTGACACAAATAAGACAAATTTTAGCTTAGATAAGAATGTTATGATAGACAATCCAAGATGGTAGAGTAGATAAACTGTGCCTGCTTCCTTCCGTGAACAAATTAAAATTACAACTAAATTATAGAACAATCAACCTGGAGAACCATCTGAAATCTGGCTGAACAGAAGTTTTATAACTAAGGATATGAAGTAGAAACCACATTAAGACTGGTAGGAGGGAGAGCCATGAGGAATAGGCTCACCCCAAACCTCTGAGTGGCGGTTGAGAACTGGGAGGGATATCTCAGCCATGTAGTTTCCCCCAAGAGAAGGAAGAAACCCCAGCCCCACACCAGCCTCCCCAGCCCAGAGTACTGGTGCTGGCAAGACGAGTCCCCACAACATTTGGCTGTGAAAAACAGTGGGGATTCCAACCATCTGGATGGGACCGAAGACTGTGGGAAACCCAGGCATCCTCTTAAAGGGTTCACACACAGACTTTCTCACTACCAGCACTTACCTTGGGTTCCAGCGGAGAGACAGTAACTTGGGAGGGGGGGTTGCTGGAGACATATGGGGGCAGGCTGAGTTGTGTTACTTCAGGTTGAGGGCTAGAGAACAGTTGATGTTTCCCTGTAAGAAGGTCCTCCTCCTATGCAGCTGGTAGGCAGAGGCCATCTTTCCTGTGTTGAGCCCGCCCCCACATGGCCAAATCTGAATCTGATTGGCTTGGTGGACTCCGCGGCTCCACCCTGCTGACTTACTGAGACCTAGAAGCACCCATCTGCCCCAACGCTGGAGGCACTTTCTCCAAGAGCAGCCAGCCCCATCCACATTGCACTCTTTCTTGGAAAACTATCAGAGTCTGACAAACACCAGGTGGGTGGCAACTGGCCTTGGTGTGCTCTAAGACTTTTGCTGAATAGCTTCAGTCTCAGTACTGGCACCAAATCAGAATTTACATTAACTTGGTGACTACACCTCTTCTCACTAGAGATTCCCTGAGACCTTGCCACACCCAACTTGTGTGCTGTACAAGGCTTTATCAATGGCTGAACCTCCTTGGGATGTCCTGGCATTTTGTGGAGCTACCCTAGGCTGGGTACTGGTGACAGAAGTCCTTGGTTCACAGCATGGCCTCTCCTTGGACTTCTTTCAGATAAAAAAAAAAAGCATCAAAATTATGAATAAGAACATGGTAATCACTACATATCTATCAACACTTTCAAAGTAAATGGGTTAAATATTCCACTCAAGAGATATAGGAGGGTTAAATGGATAAGAAAACAAGACCTTACATATGCTGCCTACAAGAGACTCATTGGTGATTAAAAGCTACACACAGACGGAAAGTAAAGGGATAGAAAAAGATATTTCATGAAAAGGGAAATGGAAAAAAAATAAAAGCTGGGGTAGCAATACTTGTACAAGACAAAATAGACTTTAAATCAAAAGCTATAGTAAAAGACAAAGATGGTCCCAGTAATCTCATTTCATGATATTTATCTAAAGAAACACAAAACGTTACTTCAAGGGGACATGTGCATCCACATGTTCGTTGCAGCATTGTTTATAATGGTCAAGATTTGGAAGCAGCCTGGGTGTCCATGTTTGGAAGAATGGATAAAGAGGAGATGATATATATATATATATATATATATATATATATATATATATATAATGGAATATTGCTCAACCAGGGAAGGGAATGGGTTCTTGCCTTCTGCAGTGGCATGGGTTGACCTGGAGGTGGGGATGGGATTCTGCTTAGTGGAGTGTCAGACAGAGAAAGGCAGAGAAAGGCAGATGCAATGTGATTTATTTCATATGTGGAATCTAAAGAAAAAAATAAACAAACAACAGTAACATACACGTAGATACAGAGAACATTTTGATGGTTGCCAGATGGGAGGGGCTTGGGGGTGAGTAAAAAAAGGGAAGGGATTAAAAAGTACAAATATGTTGTTACGTAGTAATCATGGGGATGTAGGCTATTGAATAAGGAATATAGTCAGTAATATTGTAATAACTATGTATGGTGCAGATGGGTGCTAGATTTTTTGGAGTGATAGATGGGAGTGGGGCGGGAAGGGGAAAAAATGGTGAAGGGATTAAGAAGTACAAACTGATAATTACAAAATAATCATGGGGATGTAAAGTAAAGCTTAGGGAATATAGTCAATGATATGGCAATAACTATGTATAGGACCAGGTGGGTACTAGACTAGTCAGGGGGATCGTTTCTTAAACTACACTATGCTGTAAACATGAAATTAATATAAAATAATATTGAATGTCAACTGCAATTGAAAATTTTAAAAAGAAGAGAAAGGGTGAAGGAGAATAAGAGATCCAAATTTCCAGGTATAAAACAAGCAAGTCATGAGGATGTAATGTACAGCATAGAGAATATGGTCAATAATATTTTGATAGCATGGTACGGTGTCAGATGGTTGCTGGACTTATCATGGTGATCACTTCTTTAAATATGTAAATGTTGAATAACTATAGTGTACCCCTGAAACTAATATAATATTGCATGTTAGTTATATTTTAATAAAAACCTTTACAAAATAAAATTAAATAAATTGAAGAGAAAAAATGTCATGACAAAATGTGGAATGAAAACTTTAGAAGTTGAAGATGTTCGGTTAGATACATAGAAGGTCGGAGCATGAAGGAATCTTGGAGATGCCTCGTATAACTGCCTAAAGTAAGAGATAAGGCATCAGAGACCAAGAGATTTGCTATTAGTGTGAAAATAAGTAACTACACCAGCAACAGAAAAAACATCTAACTCTCCTTTACCACAACATACAGACATTCATCCATCGATCATGAATACTAATGCACATTAGTTCAATTGTAAATGCTGTTATATTGAATACCCTAAAAAACTTTTCTTCTAAGGGATGCCTCAAATTGTCCATTCATCATCTTTTTTCACCACCTGCACAATATGTCAAGAGTATTAACTTAAGTTAACCTTCCCAGTTGGTACAGGAAACATTATTGTCTGTGTCATACAATATGTCATGAACAAAGGAAAAACCTGGATTGAAATGGACTCTTTGGACAAGTCCAAGGCTACTTTTCACAAATAGATAAAATTTGGGCAATCAAGTTGACTTCATATTCAAATATCTCATTGTATTCTTAAAAACTAAGTTCACTAAAATTAAGGCAAACTTTGATTATTTTAAATAAATACATTAGTTTGTATTCTGGCAAAAATAAAACAAGAACTAACTCAAATTAAGGTCTTCTTTCATTAATTTAGGATGTGTCCAAATCATGTAGTCAAAAAATAATTTTAGAAAATATGCCGTGAGTAAAAATCAGCAAAGTGCTTTCACAGCATAGGTAATCAATAAATATGTGTTTAATTAATAAAATCGTTTCTCTATATAGCACTGGGGCTTTGATCTATTTTTTGCCCAGGGACTTGCTGTCCAGTAAAGTCATAAAAACCTTGTACAAAAATAAGTAGGCACACCAAAAAGTAAATTATTAGGGCTAGATGTAAATGCATGATACAGGCAATACATGCTCCAGTAGTTCAGTGGAAAGCAAAATTCTTGGCGAGGGGAAGGGGGAAGGGATGGCTCATATAACTGGACTGGATGTTGCTGCCAAAACAGACACTCCTCAAAAGCAAATAAAAATGATTCTGCAATTAAATCTTTTGAAGAGTTGTTTCACCGTTTCCATATAGACAGCTTTTGAATGCAATATGTAGGACAGCATACCCAACTGAAGTGCAAAAATCCTTTTCAAAAAACACGTTTTCCTTATTACCTTAAGATCAAATAATAAATAATAATAATAAATGCAGCTTGAGAAGGAAAAGCCACACTCCCATTTATTCTTTTTTGTGTTTTACCTTAAAAGAAGCTTTGATATTTTTATACATCAGTCAGCATCCAGCTCATTTCCGTGCTAGTGTGTTAACCTTCTCCCTCTGGACACTTGGGATATTAATATTATCCTCTGTAACAATCAGCAAAAGAAATAAAGCATTTACGCAAATACTGCAAATTAGATTAAACTGCAGTTCTGATGTAACCCTGTGACATACAGTTTCTTGCGAATTAAAGCCAAATGTACAAGCATTTAATGACTAATCCTTTTAGGTATTTTAATGCCCACATGAAGATTTATTGAGGAGAAAGGGAAAGCATATGCGGTTTTCCGTTAGAGCCTGCCTGCGGGCGGAGGATTGAGCAGATTGGCTTTTTTTAATTAATATTTCAGTTCTTTGTGTTTTGGCGGGCAGGTTGCACGTGGCCCTGGTACTGAACGGACAGCTCCTTTCTCTTAAGATGTGCGCTAGGGGCTAGCAGTCCATGAGCCGGTGGCAGACCCTGGAGATAGAGGAAAGAAAGAAAGGGCCCGAGAGTCAGAGCAAGTTCTGACTCTACCCTCGTTCTTATACCCCACACAGTCACAGGCTTGCCTCTTCCAGAAATTAACCTACTGATCTATATTGGTAAAATTAGTCATACTAGAAGCTTTCTCATTTCAGCCACAAAAGGGGAGGAGAAAGCTTGTCAGACCCTCCTCCCTCCCCTGGGCTTACTACAAACAACTTTACTGTTGCTAAGAAGAGACCTTTGAAGATAATAAGAAAGGCAAGTTCGCTTGCATTTTAGGAACACTTCCTGCAGATGGGAGGATTCTAACTAATGAAATCTCTGGGATCACATTTGTACTTAATGTTACAAAACCTTGTTGAATAAAGTGCATGTGTGCATACGTGTGTGACTGTGTGTGTGTGTGTGTGTGTGTGTGTGTGTGTGTGTGGAGAGAGAAAGAGAGACATATAGAGCCTGATCAACCAACTTAAAAATATCAGGATCTTGAAAAGCTGCTTCTTTTTTATTTAATCCAATTACACATTGATTTCAAACAAAGTTTGAACTTTGTCTTAAAGTTCATCTCAATAGGAGAAAAAGATGTAAGAACCTGCAAGCTATTGGTAACCAGGCATTGCATGCATTTGAAAATATCATAGAAATGCGTTGGAAATTTTGAGGATTTTTTTGTCTGTGTATTCAACATCAGTGCTGGTATCCTCTGAATCTAGATCTCCTAAATAAAATGCATTAGGAATATATCAAAATATGTCACAAATTTATTAAACTAAGACCTAGAATACGCATTTTTATTTACATTTCTCCCCTTATGGTAAATATTACCTTTGTTCCTCATTTTCAGTTCTCCCCCTTCTTCTGGGCATATGGGAAGATTACACTCTCTCCCTGCCCTAGACATGTGGCTAGATCTGGCTGATGCGTTCCTGGAATAAAGGACTTATTTACTTGTGCAAGACTCTCCAGCCCCCTCCCTAACTTCCAAATGAAGGATAGTGACCCTGGGAAGTTGTCCAAATCCTCAATGGATTGTGTGCTTGATAAAAATAAACTTTTTTTGTGTGAAGACACAGAGATTTTGGAGTTGTTACCACGGTACAGCATGTCCTAATTTGACTAATAAACTCCTTTAAAAGAAAAAAAATAGTAAGCTGCTCATGGTCAGAATTGTCATGGGACATTATAAACCAATGCTGTTCAACAGAAAGAAAACCAAGGCCACATAAGTAATTTAAATTTTTCTCATATCCACATTAAAAAAAAACACAAACATGATTTTACATTTAATAATATATTTATCAATATATATAAAATGTTATAATCAATCAAAAATATGACATATTTTACATTTTTTTCATAGTAAGTATTTGAAAATCAGGTGTGTATTTCATACTTACAACACATCTCAGTTTGGGCTAGCTGCATTTCAAATTGCCAATGGCTTCCAGCTAAAGGCCACTGAACACACACCTATAGTTGAAGAAGTTGGGTTCATAACTTGCAGCAAAGAAGGACCCCCATCATGGGAAGCCATGGAACATTTCAATAGAGGAATGTTAGAAAGGACTTAGTACAGGATTTGTATTTTAGCTGGGTGATTTCAAGGTTGAGCCAAGAATCGGGGGTTCACACTGGACTGAGTGCTCTCAGAAATAGAGGAGAACTTTATGATTGGGTATCTCAGTGACCTTTTTTATACAGGAAAGATTAAAGTTACAGTTGTAATTGCTAAAGAGGCAGCAGTCACTCATATTAGCCAGAAGAGTTTTGGTGTTTTGGGGCTTGGACAATGTTTATGTTTGTCTATGTTCAGACAGGATTACAGTGTAGTCTTATTTTCATCTTGATCCATCATGGTCAGAGTGGCCCAATCTGTGAGATGGTCTGTGTTCAACAGAACACCAAAACCTGACTGTGTCAGGCCAGCCTGTAACAACACCATGGCATAGCTGATAGATATCAGGGGCCATTTTGGTTTTTTGGTTTTTGGTTTTTGCTTTGTTTTGTTTTTTTTTCCTCAAAGTGCTTGTATTAGTCTGCTAGGGCTGCCATAACAAAACATCACAGACTGGATGGCTTATGCAACAGAAATTTATTTTCTTACAGTTGTGGAAGCTGGAAGTCCAAGATCGAGGTGTCAGCAGATTTGGTTTCTCCAGGGGCCTCTCTCCTTGGCTTTTAGGTGGTCATCTTCTTGTCATGTCCACACGTGGCCTTTCCTCTGTGGATATACATTCCTGGTACTTCTTCCTCTTCTTATCAGGACACGCATCGTATTGGATTAGGGCCCCATCTTTATGACCTCACTTAACCTTAATTACCTCCTTAAAGGCCCCATTTCCAAACAGAGTTACATTGAAGGTTAGGCCTTCAACATATGAATTTTGGCAAAGCACAATTCAGTCCACAACGTGCTCAATACCCACATATTGCTAGTCATTACTGCATAAGACAGCACAGTTATAGACAACCTGAAATTGACTGTGGCTATTTGTCAGAGACTCACATTGATTGGAGACATTTCTTGGTATAATCAAAAATATTCTGCAAGTTTCACTGCAGGTAAAGGAGCTCTGGAATGTCTTTGGTCTCTTTTTTCTATATGTCCTTTCCCTATGATGCAATGCACTGATTTCATGGTAAAGAGTTCTGTAATTAGGTGCTAAGATGGCCCAGTTTTCTGCAGCAGGGTGCAGTTGCATAAGCAGTTAAATAAAGTAAGTGAAACATCTCCCTGCCCTTTATCATTTCCTCTTTTTTTAAGATTTCTATTAAAATATAGCTAACATACAATATTATATTAGTTTCAGGTGGACACGATAGTTATTCAACATTTATATACCTAAAGAAGTGATCACCATGATAAGTCCAGCAACCATCTGGCACCATACCACATTGTCACAACATTATTGACTATATTCCCTATGTTATACATTACATCCTTATGACTTATTTGTTTTATATACCTGGAAATTTGAACCTCTTATTCCCTTTCACCTGTTTTCCCTCTTTTTAAATTTTTCAATTGCAGTTGACATTCATTATTATTTTATATTAATTTCAGGTGCTTTAACTAAAGTGATTACTTAGGCATAGCCAAATACTAATCCCTACCTTTAGCATTTCTTAATGTCCAGTCAATGAATCACTTCGTAAGAATAGATTTGATGGTATTTTTTGTGTCATAAGAATTCTAACTCGGTCATTCCAAGCCATCCAACTGGCACTCTTCATGACATAGCTATCCTCTGTCTCCCATTAGATATACCATCTTGGGAGGAACAGGATGAACTTTCTATACTTATATCCTAATAGGCCAGTGGTATTATCTTACTGTGGAAGCATGAATATATTCCATGTTCTCTGGAAAAAAAACACAGATTTTGGAGTGATCTTTGCTTTGCTGATTTTGAAAAGGGAGAAAAAATTAGAGTGAATAATTTGAAATCCTAGACCTCATTAAAGTTTGGGTTATTTTGGCTACCATAATCTATACAATGATGGCAAGCAAGCACATAGTCAAGGCATACAATTTCTACATCTCAAGGATTTTGAATTCTACTGTCAACTATATCTGAGACACATTTGACTTTGTCAATGAAAAGTACATTTAAGTGATGCCTCTCTAAAATTCTGCATTACTATTCCTCCTCCACCACCAGAACCCAGATAATTAATGGAAGAGCTTCCTCCTCTAAGTCAAAATTGAATGTACCAGGGCAGAACACCTACATGTGCTTAGTTTTGTCACCATCTAAATTTCAGCATTCAGATTAGAACACACTCCTAAAAGACTAATGCTGTTTCAATGTATTTAACTAGCTAAAGAAACCTGTCCTCTTTAACTGCTGGCACATAAATATATGAAAAGTAGATAGTGTTCAATCATACAAAGAACCTTACACTGCATTATTTATCAGAATGTCTGCATTCATTACTGATATTTCTAATAGATAGTACATATTTAATACATCACAGTCTATATGTGTTTTCAATGTCTTATACTAGAAAGAAGTCTCAATGCCAAGTTTAGTCTCCAATTCCTCCAAAAAGGAGGGCTTGAGAGGTATCATTTTCACATCTGAAGCTTAAACCCATACTGACCCACTTCATGTAAATTCTTAAACTGGACATTCTGTGACATGACTTAGTCCCAGCAGGACGCCCCTAAGGGGAAGAGACTCCAAGAATCAATAGAGTGGGTTGTCTTCTTTTTTGTTGTACTTTCTTCAGTAAAGACTATCTGAAGACAGTGAGAGAAGGGGATGAGTGGTTGAGAGTGTTGGAGGCAATTGATGGAGAGACGATTACCAAAGGGCAGCAGTGGTGATAGGCTGTTTCTGGGACTGCAACCTCCATCTTTTACAGAGATCATTGACATTCAGAGAGATTCAGGAGGGTACCCAGAGTTTTCAAAGTTTTCATGATACCAGAACGAAGAAGAGGCCTGAGCAAAACGTGCCCCCTTCTGAATCTAGACTTCTAGAACGTGGTTCTCTGACTTGAAAATCAATAGAAATGTCTACAATGAAGACAGTTAAACCAAACTTTAGTGTTAGATAGGATAGGTTACAAAAGTGAAAGAATTATCTTCATCACCATTAAGGTTCATACAAATCCAATGAAGCTTGGCCTACTGGCAGGAAGGGAACTTACAAAAATAAATCATACCTAGTCATTTTAAAACACATTATCAATTACAAGTTGTTTCATATATATATGTATATACTTGCCCCCATGTAATCCAACCTGGCTGTGAGAGAGAGCAGTGCTTAAGTGACTTGTCTAAGTCACAAAGCCAATCGGTGGCAGAATATGTGTATTCTTCACTATCTTTCACTTTCTCAAAGGGAAATCGAAAAAGAGAAATTCATCCTAGCAGTTATGTAATGCTCATACGGTGCCTGTAACCAGAACTGACTTGGGAAGAAAAGGCAAAACCACAGGCTGCCAAAAATGGCAGGCCCAAAGTAGCAAAAACATATTTAATGGACTGTCCTGTTGGGTACTTTGAGTAATAAAACAGAACTGGTACAAATTTCTAGACAATATCCTTGGGCATTCCAGGCAGCATATATACATTGAAGGAAACAAAGGAATAAGGTAAATATGGATGGATCAGGAGTTTCAAAACAAAACTGCTCAAGGGTAAGTAAAAGACATACGTGAGGTCTAAACAGCATGCACAGAGCAAGGAGATTCAGCAAGATTACATAATGAACTCAGGAAAGTGTGAAGTCAAACACTAGCACAGCCAAGTTGAAGAATAAAAGGGCGATTGCACCAGAGATTAAGATAAATAAAATTATAAGGCATTGTTCCAGTACATGAGGAAAACAAGGTCAATGGAAAAATAAACGGGATCTCTCAGAGGCTTCTGGGGTAATTGACAGAAGAGGCAGTAAAACCTCTTTTAGTTTAAAAAATAAATAAATAAAAGTAATTGGAGGTACTAACAATTGTTACCCCAATAAACTTTAATTTAAAAAAAAAGAAGAAATAAAACAAAAGAACTCCCTGCCCCCAAAAAAGTAACTGGAGGGCTTGGTTGCCTGAAAGCTCCACAAGGCTACTAGAAGGGAGAAGAGGCAGGTGCTTGGGGCTGACAACCAGAGGGGTCCACAGGGGTTGGTTAGAAGGCAAGGGATGAGGTATGTACTACCCCCATCCACTGAGTAGATGCCCAGGATATTGAGGCAAGAGTAAAACAAACCTTTGTAGATTAAAAGGTAGGGACTAAATCAGAGCAGAATCCCGGAGGACCCTGGGACAAAAGTAGGCGGAGAGAAGGATGGAGAGAGACAAAGGGAAAGAGGGAGGGCGGGAGGGAGGGAGGTGAAGAGAAAAATTGAGAAGAAAGAGAGAGAAGCAATGAAATTCAAAATTGTAAAAGACCAAAATGTTAATTAAGCCAGGAGGAAATACTAATCAGTCTCACAAGAAATGGCACTGGGGTTGGGGAAGGAAGACTGAGCTGTCCATTTCCTGGATTCTGATTGAGAGGGTTTGGACAGAGTCAAAGCAAGCATCTGAGTTCTACCTTGTCGCTTGCACAGTGGTGTGACTTCATACCTATACTTCAGGTAAGGAAGGGTAGGCTCTCATACGGTCTCTGAACTCTCCCAGCAGGATTTACTTTGGTGCCATCTGTTCAAGGGCCGCGAAAATGGACCCTAGAGAAGCAAGAATGAGCTACTAACAACGCCTCTCTACAGGTGCCCCTTTAACAATCCCCTCCTTCCAAATAAAAACACTCAGCATTTACTATCCGCTTCCCTCGCTCCAGGCTGATGAATATACAATCTCTTACACCTCACAACAGCCGAAAGAGCTAACTGTTATAAGTAACTTGCTCATGTAGAATAAGGATTGACGTCCCCAGTCCCTGTGGTTTTAGATCCTGCGTTCCTGTTGCCGCACAGTTAGCAAACTCGGTCAGGAGAGGTTCCCGGAGGCCAGCGCAGAATCCACAAAGCGGCAGCTCTGGCCGCTGGGGAGCGGGTGCCGGAGACCGGCGGGCACGCTGGTCGCCCCTGAGGCCTGGCTCTAGGCGCGTGCTGCAGCCCCAGAGGATCCATGCAGGGCAGCTGGAGCCACTGACTCCCTGGGACAGAGTCAGAGAGCGACCTGCCAAGGGAAGGGACAGCCTCTGGAAGCCCCGCACACAGTCCGTCACCAGAATGGAAAAAAGGGGGGTTGGGGGGTGGGAGGTAAGATCAAGGAGGCTGGATTTGCTGGCGGCGGGAGTCTGAAAGATTTCGGCTGGAAAGCGTCAAGATGACAAGTCCCTTGCTGCAAAAGAAAACTTGAATGGGCCTCCAATGTGGGTATTTTCCGTTAGTCGTCTGAAAAGGAACGGAGATGTGGGATTAAAGGAGGAAATTTAAAACATGGAAAAGTTATATGCAACAGCAGAGGCCAGGAGATGTAGTAGGAAATTTTTTTTCTTTTAATTTGAAGCTAAAATCACTGACTGCAAAGCCCCGTGTGACCTTGGCGATTACCCAAACTTCTTTGTGTCTCACTTTCACAAGAGCTTCAGGGTTCTCGTTTACACTAATACCTACCTCGTACTAGTACTAATACGTACTCCACAGCACCGCATAATACATACCTCATAGGGTTGTTGTAAGGATAAAATGATATAATGCTTGTTAAGAGTTCGGAGCAGGGCCTGACACGAATAAGTGTTCCATACATGTTAGCTGGCGCTGTTACTTTGTTGTTTGGGCTCTATAAAAAGAGAGCAGTAGTTATACATGTCCTCCCTACTTGAGTTGTGTTGTCAGGAGCAAATGAGTCAATACTTGTAAAAGTGCTTAGTAAACCAATGTTCAATATACGACCGGACTGCAGACAAGCGAGCTTTGAAAAACCTCTAGTGCGTTACAAGGTCAAACAATCGAGGGAGGGGAGAGAGAGAGAGCACAGAGCACAGCCCTTTCAGGACACACACAGACACACTTCTTGGCTAAATGGGGCAAGTTTCCCATGGGACAGCAAGGCCTTAGCGGAAGACACTGCTTCCAGCCTCAGCAGGCGCAGTCAGCCAGGAGGCCTCCAGGTCGCCGCGCCCTCCCGGGTCACCCAGCTGCGGGGGGTGAGCGCCCTCCGACGCCACCGGGCTGGCGAGGCGGCTCTGCCGGCGCCCCCGCTGCAGGGAGAGGGTGAGCGAGTCCGCGCCCTGCCTGCGTCCAACTCAGCAGCTGTTGCAGACCAGCGAAGAGTCCGCCCTCCGAAGGAGGGCCTGAGCTCCAAGTTTCACTGTTATCAAAATCAAGACTTCCGACGAGAGAGTTCTTCCATTTAATTTTCGACTAGTACGTTCGCAAGGCTTTTTAATTGCTTGCAAATGCGTCTTCTCTGCACGATTATGGAATCTGTGTTGCCTGTCGGCAGCAAGGCTAAGACCCAATACACAAGGCTAAGACCGACCCGCATTAGGCTTTTGACAAACAGCCCAGAGGGCGGGGGTAGGGTCGTGCAGGGGGATGTTTCACATACGCGGGCGCGCGCGTTTTAAGCAAAGTGTCCCTTCTGTTACTGAAGGTGAAATGAGGGTGAGGGATGGATAACCGAGAGGAGAGGAGATAGAAGAGTTACCAAATCTTAACTGGGAAGGAGAGGGGAGGGACCTTTGGAAAGACACCTAAAGTCAGTATCAAACAGCTCAGGTTAATAGGAGTAAGAAAGGCAAGCAATTCATTGGGTGGGGTGGGGGGGTGATAGGGAGGGCAGAGTCTGACCTCCAGTGCCTGCTCATGAACCCCTATGCTTCCATGCATTTTCTCTTCAATATCCTGGTCCTTGTAATTGGGTCAAGTTTTAGATTCCTGGCTCCTGTCCAGAATTTTCTTGGTATTTGGCACGCTCTTCTCTCTCCACCTTGCCTAATGAGGAAAAATGAATGAATCGGGGACCGGGATACTGAGGGGAATCCAACATATTTGCCTTTCCACCACATGAAGAATGGCACCCACCCACCAGCAGTAGCAGTAACTGGGAGAGGTTAGGAGGAGCACAGCAGAGTAGATCCTTGGATAAGACTTTTCCAGGTCATTAGAATCCTGAATGACTGTGAAACTTGGGCCCCTTGAAAGAGGGCCCTGATAGCTCTGTGTGGTTGGCACTTGGAGACCCCAGCCTGCTTAGAAGCCTATCCAAGGTGGAGGCCTCAGAGGGCAGGGGATTCACAGAGAAGGAAGGGTGCCTGAGGACAGATAAAACCAGAACACCACTAAGATAGGACAGAACAGCCATTCGCTTTCTTTGAATTCTCTACAGGCACCTTTGCTCTTTATGTGCATCCAAAATAAGAAGTGGGAGGACAGAGGCATGGAAGCCTTAGGAGAGATACTGATGTTTAGATCTAGACCTCTTGTTTTGCTTTGTGGAAAGAACATCTGCCTGCTACATTAGATCTTTAGTGCTCCACTGTTCTCCTGTACAAGTGCCCTTCCAAAGCCAGGGTCTTTATAATCATGGAGATTGTCTCCTATTGCGCAAACTCATGTCTGGGTTAGGGAACTGCATGCCCCACTGGAGCAGAGCACACTACATTTCACTCTCAGACAATGTACACCCCTGCTGTCTTGAGGCATAGATTTAATGTATTCAATCTCATCTCTACCTTCCTCTAAAGATGAAGGAAGATAGGAAGGAAGGAAGGAAGGAAGGAAGGAAGGAAGGAAGGAAGGAAGGAAGGAAGGAAGGAAGGAAGGAGAGAAGAAGGAAGATACTCTGGTTGATTCATGTGTGCGAATATATCCAAGAAAATATTTTTGGTTGAAACTACCCAAATAAATACAATCCTTAACTACTCCACTTCACTTAAGATTAAACAGGCAATTTTGTGGGAAAGTCTATTCAGGCAACAGAAAAACAAACAAAATCCATTTGGAGAAACAAAGGAAATTCCAAGTAGGAATAAGGAGGAGGAAGAAAAATACATGTTTAATAAAACTAGGGATAGGCACTTGTTTGCTGGTAATTGTCCACCAACCTCAAACACGCAATGGGTGTCAGACCCTTTCAGTGGAGATGTTTGAGATTGGATAAGAACTGGGGTGACTTCTATGGTATCAGCCTAGGAGCTCAAGAAGTGACTTGAGCTTCCCACATCAGCATCTGAACTATAGGAAGCTGTAGGACACAGTTCAGAAACTCTCTTGTCTAGCTCTGGCTCCTAACCAAAACAATAATAATAGATACAAAGATATCTCTACCACAGTCCTAAAGTGACTGTGGTAGAACCATCCCTCCTGGACTATGGAGTGCGGAATCAGAAGGCAGAACAGAAGCACTGGGTGCGAAGGGAGACCCTCTCCAGGTTCTAGGGTGCGAGCTTGGCAGGGTTGCTCCCTTGCTTGTAAGAACTCTCTCAAGTGAGCGGGAGCCAGCTCCGCCTGCAGCTCAGGCTGGGATGCTCACTACCGGTTTCCCGAGGGAGGGAGCCCCAGGCGATTGTCACCAGTCTCCAACTCGCCTTGGCCAGTTAATTCAATTACGCCGCCCGTTGGAGAATATGGGGGCCAATCGCTCTCCCGAAAAGGGGCAAAGCAGAAAAAGAGGAATTAGCTTTGCTGAAAAGCCCAGCCTTTGGGTCAAGCAGGATGACACCTATTAATTGCTCAAGACTATTAATTGGATGGGAAGGGGAGACAGTGGGAGGGGACTGTCTATCAGAAACAAATCCGGCTTGCGCGCACATCACACTCACACAGAGACACCAAGCACAACGCACACCTGCCTCGATGAGTTTCTTTAGAAAAGGGGCGCTCTGAGCAACCCTAGAGCAGATGGAAGCGAGCGCTGACCAGTGTGTGCATATGGTGTGCATGATTTCCCCAACTTTTCTTTCAGGGACAAACAGCATGGTTTTTGTTGTTTTTGGTTTTGTTTTTAAAGTTGGGATGAGGTGAGAGGGAGCAGTTGGCCAAATGGAGTTTCCTTGCAGTTCAGACGCTGGCACGGGAAGCCGGGACACCCGTGTGAGAGAAGAGCTTTCCAAAAGGAGACATGGTGCCCTGACAAAGTAGATCCCTAAACTAAAAGAGAGGCAGTTTACCCTCCTCTCTTCATCTCCTGTAAATACAAATGCAAGTTTTTTGTTTTTTTCTCATTCGACATGATCTTTAGTTTCCTCTAATTCCACGGGGGTTCAGAAGCCCAGTAAATGTAGCCCTAGACGCCTTTATCTCGGTACCTAGAAGTCACTCGGGAAAACGGGGTGAGTCTAGGGAGTGGAATGGAGAGGTACGATCGCCAGTTCTTTGGTGATGTCCTGAAGTATTCAGACTGATGACACAACTAGAGGTCATTCCGTAGCGACACTCAGCTCCAGGCCAGAGCTCATTACCGAGAGTATCAGAAGTGCGGGGGGGGCTGCGTGTAGATCTTTTCCCCGGACAAGCACAAACACATGGGCCAAATGCGCTGGGACAGCAGGCGGAGCAGGCGGCCACCACGTCCTGAGCCTCCTAGTTGTTCCCGGGGGAGAGGATTTTGCGTTTGCTGCCTGGACCTAAGCCGGGGAAAGAAGGTCCCTTCACCTTCAATGAAGATGTATCTGACAGTAGGGGGGGATGGGGGAGGGGTTTGCACCTGTCTGAGAAAGGGCCTTCCTTTTCCATTTGAGTTGGACTAACTGGGAAACCAACATCATCCACAAAAAAAAAAAAAAAAAAAAAAAAAAAAAAACCCGCGTCTGGCAATTCCCTAGACGAATCTGCGGGCCCCACACATTCTTCTGGGGGGAGGTTTGTACTTCGCAGGGGGGTTGGGAGTTTCCTGGGGTAGGGTTGTGGGGCCAAACCCCAGCCCCCACGGACTGTTACTTATTTCGTCTGTGGGTAGAATGTAGAGGCCTCACTCAGTCCTGGCAAACAAAAGATGCCGCTGCAAGCATTTTGGGATTCAGCCCCTTAGTGGCAACCGCACTCATCTTACCCCTCCTATTTAAAGATCAAGTTGGGCATTCTTCCTTCTCGTCTTCATTGGGCTCTCAGTCGCCTGACTTCATTAGACCAAAACAAGGAATTTCAAGAAGTTGTGGGGTGGGGGGGAACGACGCTTGCGCACCTTGAAAAGGGGAGCAAGTGTTGGTTGCTGACCCCTATGCAGGGCTGAAGCATCACAGATCTCCATTTCAGACAGTGCATTTCAATTCTTGTCGTGTGCCTTTGTCCATTTATATAAAGCAAAGAGCTCTGAGTGACAGCCCCAGTTAGCCTGCATGAGCAGGTCCTAATAAACCCTCCCAAACCCCGACATAAAAAAAAAAAAAGCCACATGCCTGTTTGCCTGCGGCTTATTATTAAGACACCTTCTCAGCTTAAATACTTAAAAGCTAACCAAATGAAATGGCAATTAAGACCAAATTACCCCTTCTATCTCTGAGATGAGTATGTGGAGCCAGCCAATTCTTATGAGATAGACAGGGCTGGAGAGAGGACCTCGTAGAACCTCAGTATTGCGGGCATGTAGTCACCGCTACCCCCTCCAGGCGCTAGACCACTTGGTGCCCGAAGCCAAATTTTGAACGAAGTAAAGCTCAAACACTGCTTGAAAGTCGAGAAATCCACGGAAGAGCTAGAGATAGGTGTGAGCTCCCTCCTTCCTGCCTTCTCTTTGTAAAATACAACTTTTAAAAATTTAAGGTTTATTTGGGGGTACTGGTGTTCAAATACCTGGTGCCACTGCTAAATGGACTACACCCCCACGCCCCATCTAGCACTGTTTCCAAAAGGGGAGAAAGGAAACACAAAAGAGGGGGGAATGGGATGAGTTGGGGATTGAAAGACGTTGTACCTAAATGTAGAATCTTGTCACACATCTTTATTCTCTTGTATTTTTCTTAAATATATTGCCAGTTACACCATTTCTTTATGATGGAAACTTGGGACTGCCCATCATGGCTATTTATTGTAAAAGCTGCGGAAAGTCTATACTACCGCCGGATGTTGCCTTTCAAAAGAGGGAAAAGAACCCAAATTCAATGTAAATATGGAAAGAGCAGTATTGTTTCCACTTAGCTAAAGGCAGACACCCCAATCTGGGTGAAATTGATTTGGGTGCTTTTGGGAAAAAAGCAGCTTTCAGCATCCAGGGAGTGGAACCAATAGGAATGGACACTTCCTCTTGTAAAAGGTAGCTTTAATTAATATATCTTTCTATCTCTAATATACACATATCGGGGCTAGAGCTTTATCTTCACGATAAAATGTGTGCAAATACTCTCTGTAAAGATGAGTCCCCACCTCAGTCGGTATAGAAAAAGCATGATAAAGGTTGGAAAAAATGGATAAAAATGTTGAAAGAACCTCCAGTTCCTTATTAGGCGAAGATACAATATTTATTCCTTGTCTCCTGGGATAAATCTCTTCTGCCTATTGTCCTCCCAGTTCTCGGTGCTGATGCTTAATTTTCAAAACTTCTATATTACCAAGGGACCTACGACATCAGCCAAAGAAATACTCAGCAAGTACAAAATCTGTTCCAGGGAGCTGCTTTTGTGCAGAGGGAAAATTTTGTTCCTACAGGTTTTTAAGTGGGTAAGAGGCAAGGAGCTATCTGATCCGGGCAAAGCCATTACAATTTAGATCTCTATCTATAGAACATTTTTTCCCTTAAAAAAAATTGGAAAATACAAGAAGTTTGGATTTTTTTCCCGATTCTTTTTTTGGAGGGGGAAATTGCATCGTAAGCTTTCGGAGAAACCCAACATGTCAACTACCTTTCCCGGACTAGTCCACGATGCCGAGGTATTATTACTTTTTTTTTTTTTTTGAGCGCGCGTGTGTGTGGCGGCGGCGGCAGTGGCGGCGGCGGTGGCAGCTTCCCCTGTCTCTAATCTATATTGGACCGTTACGTTTAATTATAATCTGGCTTTCGGGAGAAGTTAAGGAAGGAAAGGGGAGAAAGTTCGTTATGACATCTGTCGCCAGGAAGGGCAACTCTCTGCCACGTTAAGAAACATTTGCCATAATGAGGGGGGAAACCATAATCCTAATAATAAAGAAAGGGAGGAGGTAGTGAGGAGAAAGAGATAGAGATGGAAAAAAAGATACTCAGAAAGGCAAAGTAAAGAGATGGATGTGGGGGGGTAGATGGACAAGGGGGGGACAACGCACCCCTTTTGGAGTGGGCTTATTCTAGAAAAGTGAAGCGGAAAAGGGGGTCGTGTTCCTTGCCCCAAATGGTTAAGGAAATGAGCAAGTGGAACGATTTACACAGGTTGGAATTTTTTAATACATAGACAGTCATTTTGAACATCTATGACGAAACATTTTGGCCTGGACACTGGCGGAATCTCGGGGTTGGGATCTGGCTGGAGCGGCTGTGTTGTGTACCGACTCTCTCGATCTGCTCCCCGCGGCCCCAGAGTCAGTCGTAAACCTGGCTCCCAGCTCCCTGCACAAGTTGGGCAGGGTGTGTGTGTGTGTGTGTGTGTGTGTGTGTCACCCGCACCTATATAGGGTGGGGGATTTTTTTCCCCCCGCTCTCAACTGTAAGGACGAGGCCGCCCACCCCGTCCTCCAGTTCGCAAAAGCTGTCTGTCAAAGGCGCTGAGCCCCGGCTGCGGCTCGGCCCAAGCCCTGGGCGCTCGCTCTCCTTGGAGAGCCAGACTCCTGGCTTAGGGAGAGCGGCGCTTTGGTTGCAAAATGACAAACCTCAAGTTTTTCTGCTCTCCCTTTTCCCCCTCTTCCTTCCAGATACGTCACGACGGATCAAACAGCTACCGTTTGATGCAGCTTGGCTGTCTGGAGTCCGTAGCCAATTCCACTGTCGCCTATTCCTCCTCCTCTCCTTTAACTTACTCCACCACCGGCACCGAGTTTGCGTCCCCCTACTTCTCCACTAACCACCAGTACACCCCGCTCCACCACCAGTCCTTCCATTACGAGTTTCAGCACAGCCACCCGGCCGTCACCCCCGACGCCTACTCTCTGAACTCGCTGCACCACTCGCAACAGTACTACCAGCAGATCCACCACGGGGAGCCCACCGACTTTATTAATCTGCACAATGCGCGGGCGCTCAAGTCGTCCTGCCTGGACGAGCAGAGGCGGGAGCTGGGCTGCCTGGATGCCTACCGCCGCCACGACCTGTCCCTCATGAGCCATGGCTCTCAGTATGGAATGCACCCAGATCAAAGACTCCTGCCAGGGCCCAGCCTGGGGCTGGCCGCCGCGGGAGCAGACGACTTGCAGGTAAATAAGCATGCAGTGAATTTGTCTGCTCCCTCCCCTCGTCGTCCGCCCCCTCCCTCTTGGTTAAAGCTCTGACTAAGCCGTCTCCCTCTCTCTCTCTCTCTCTCTCTCTCTCTCTCTCTCTCTCTCACACACACACACACCCCACCACCACCACCACCACTTATGGAAAGTTATAAAAACAATTAGAGGAGGTGTGTGCTATTCGGGTCTTCTCATTGGATCAAGGCATTTCACCTGGACGCTGGGGAGTCCGGCTACCTGAGCGCTTCCACTTTCGGCTGGCCTGCGCGGATGTCTTTTGTGAATCCGTAGTTGTGTCCCGGAGGGGATACAGTGGGGGAGATCAAGGAGGCTGGGGCTGAGCCTCCTGGACTCAGAGTAAGACCAGATAAGCTGATGACCAATCGCACCCTCAGTCTGGGCGCTTTGCTGGGTCAACCCATGTGTCCCAGGCGTTTGTCCCAGACTGAACTGTGGGGAGCTAACCATGAATTGGCAGGGTGGTTTGTTCTGGGGACATTGCTGAGACCCTGAGCTCTAGCAGAAGTTTCACCAAAGATACTAGATTGCTGTGGAGAGCAAAGAATCGCAAGTGAAAGGACCTGCACTTCTCCAGGTGTGTAGTTGAGCCTAATTCTCTCTGCCTGAGGTGCACCCAATCCCACCGCCCAGTTAATTTACAACTTTATTTTTCCTCTCCAAGCCATTAACTTTTAAGTAAGATGTAACTCCATAAGAAGGAAATAAAGAAATAAAGGAGAGGGGAGAGGGAGAGAAAAACAAATAGGAAGGGAGAAAGGAGAAAAGGAAGAGAGAGAGAGGAGGGATAAAGGGAAAATGGAAGGAAGAAAGGAAGGAATTCAGATACTGTGGAGGCCGTCACTCAATTAGACATCTCTCTCCTACTTTCTTTCTTAATTCATTTTTGTACATTCTTTGAAACAATTGAATTTATAATTATGCAAGCATATTATCACAGCCTCATTTCAAACAAATAAGCCCATAAATGTCCAAGAACCCAGAAGACAAGAATTTGTAGGTTCTTTTGCCTGAAAGTGCAGCTCTACCTGTGAGTATTACTTTTTCAGTCCGCACAAAGCTGGCCACCTTCTCCACCGCTCCACAACGAAAGGCGAGATATTTGAAGAGCACAAGTTGGAGAGGAAAGAGATCCCTTGTTACGCACAGAAAATCTTTCCCCCTCATTTACCTCCAAGCAAGGGATCATTTTAAAATTAAAACGAAAGCCCTTAGAGTCCCAACAAAGAGCCATAGACGCAAGATCGGCACACAAGAAAAAAAATTTGGCTTCATAAACCTTGACTTTCTACATTTATATTCACGAAATAATTTTATACGCTCAGGGCATTTTTACGTTTTTCACAAGGATCCACTTATGTCTCAAGGGGGGAAAAATCTGCCATTCAACGCTTAGCTCAACTAAAACCTATTTACTCCTTTTAATAGCCGCGTCTGCTGCTGATTTTTTTGTATCTGTACAAATTTTTTTTCTGTGCTAGGCACAAAGCCGGGCATTTTTCAAAAGAGGGGATTAGAACATTTGTAGCGCCAGACAAAGAGCGAATCCTGTGCAAAAGAACACCGTAGTTTATCCAATTTTCGACTTAGTGCCATTCAACTGGTCATTTATGCAATGTCATCCGACCAAACAACATGTTTTACTTATGAGGGGGAAAAGTTTGTTAAGTGAAGAGACCAAGATTCGTTTCTGCTAAGAAAATAAACATCTTAACGGTGCGCCAGAGAATGGGAGGGAAAGCGGTCGCTCCTTTGAAGAGCTTCCAGGCCTTTTACCTTCTATATTTCAGATATTTTGAAACCTTTATTCAGTCTATGTCTTTTTTATATTCTTAATCTCCTTTTTTTCTGTTTATTACTCATACTGAGGAAATATTCATACTGAGAGAGACACTCCAAGATGCTAGAAGAAATTGAGGAGTATGGTATATGATATATTAATGTATTGATGTCTGTGGACATATCTATATACGTATTTATAATTTTACATATGTGTATATATGAAGCAAGTTGTAAATCTGGCAAGTTATTTTCTTCCACTCCTCTTGGACTTAGTAGGCAGAATGAAAGAGAGAGAGAGAGAGAGAGAGAGAGAGAGAGAGAGAGAGAGAGAGACATAGTTACTTTTAAAACAAGAAATGGGAGGGGATGTGTGGGAGAAACCCGTCTCTCTCCTTTTATTTCTTCCTTTTTAAAACATTCATCAGCATATGCCTCATTTCAAATGCAACAAATGTAAATATACTTTTCCCTGCACAGAATTTTAAGTGAAAGTCCAATGGTTTGGAGGGCGGTCTAAGTCTGCCTAACAGATGCAAACAGTCTTGTGGCTTCAGTTCCATCTTTGAGTCCCCTAAAAAGATTTGCTATGGCTAACAAAGAAAACTGTCACACCTTTTCCCATCACCGCTTTAATTTATGCTCAGTCTCTAAGTTTTTTTTTTCATATTGATTTGATAATCACTTTAAGGCAGAACAGTTAAAATAAGAAAGAGCTCGTGAGTAGGCTGAAAAGGGGGCTCTTACAGGCCTGCTTCAATATGGTGAAAATGGGGAAGCAAAAAGGAGCCAGGGCTGTAAAGGTTGTTTTGTAAAGTGGGTTTTTATTATGCACCGACTCTCTCCGCATTTACTTAACTCTTCACGGGCTGTTGGGTAGGTTAACACCCTTCAAGTCCTCTTTCATGTCCAATACCTCGTTTGTTTGTAAAGGAAAATGAGCCTTTAACACATTTCGACTCAGAAAAAAAAGAAAGACAGAAAAAGACACAGAGAAATTTTTATTTTTCTTAATCAAAACTCAACAAACCATTTCCTCCATCCCACTTCAAATGATCTCTCAATCCATTAGGAGCCTGAAGATCTACAGTGAGTGAACCTGAAGATCTTCTGTAAGACCCATTTTGGGCAACATTATAAGATAGATGCTCCTATATCTGGGGTAAAGCAGAACTCTCATGAGATAACTTGAATCCTCCACTTGAAATGACTCCTCTGAGCTCCCAAGAAATCCACAGTGCCAGACTTGACACTTTTGGTGTAATTTGCTTCACGCATAAAGTGCTGTGGAAACTGTCTCTATATGTGCTATGTGCCTTGATGGGGACTCAAAGCGCTGCTCATTCTCTCATGCTAACATGAAAGACACTCAGGCTCTTTGAAGTGTAATATTGTAGGGCGCTGTAAAATGCATACCTTAAGATTTATACAACTTTCAGATTGTGGTTTTCTTCCAAATTTTTTTCTTAACCTCATGCATACTGCCAAATTTGCCCCAGCTCAATGGTTGCTTTTAAATGTCTACTATGGTGGGGTTCAGGGATGGGGTAGATTGAAAGACTTAACTCCTGTGGGCATACCTATTGGTAGCTATTTGAGTGATTTTGTTTCTTTTTCTTTTATTAAGGGTTCTGTGGAAGCGCAATGTGGTCTTGTTCTCAATGGCCAAGGGGGAGTGATAAGAAGAGGTAAGTAACAACACGTTAAAACTAAACATTCTTCTCTCATCTATTACTTCGTTTCAAAGACCTGGTGGCACTTTTAAACATCAGATCCCTTGTCTGATGATTAAGAAAACAATTAGTCGTGTCAATTGCTCTTGTCCACACAGGTGTACTCACATTAAGAAGCTTCCCTTCCTCCACCAAGGCTTGAACCTAGCATGGGCCCAAAAGACCTTGATAGAAGAGATTTGCTGTTTCTCACAGAATTGTGGCAGAATGAAAGTTCTGACACACACAAAAAAACAATCCTCTCACACCCCTTTCCCTCATCACCACATCCTCGAGCAGAATTTCTGGTCTCTTTTAGCCCTAAATGTGCCAGCCACAGCCTGGGTGTTTGAGGTGATGGTGTTAGCTTGAGGCTTTGAAGGATTCTGTGAAAGGCTAGATTCATTGAGGCTCCAGGGAAGGCTAATGAAACACCAATATTGTAGCTGCCCTTATTTTTCTAAGTGTCCAGAACATTTCTTTCTTTAAGGGAGGGTGGGAGGCGGAGGTGGTGTTAACTGTACTGGATAAAGCTTTCTTGTTCCCATCTGTTAAGGAAAACATCTGAATCCAGAGTTACCCATGGAATTGGAAGGTGGGGGGGGGGCGCGCAGACAAAAGTAGAGAGCTGTTGATTTTGGCTCAGACCTTGAAGGGGCTGCATCTCAGACTTTCCATTTTGACAAAAGGTTTTCAACTATGACATTTTAAGGGCCTCAAGGCAGTACAGATTTTGCTGGCTTCCCACTTAACCTACCCAAAGTCTATGAAGCTTATTTTCCTAGCAAGCTCAGTAACCCGAGGAGCACACAAGGCAAGGGAGACCAGCTGTTATCCCAACTTCATATGAATTAATAAGATGTGGCCTATTCACCAGGACTAATTCCAGCTCCAGGGCCTCAGTTGTTTTTAGTAACTGAACCACTAAAGACTAAGTCAATTCTGATGGCACCAAATAAATGTCCTTCAGTCCCTCTCCACCTTTCAAAGCTCATTTAAAGATTCCAGTGTGTTTCCAAAGAAAGAAATGCATTGATAGAAAGCAGTGGCTTCATTCATGTTTAAACGGGTAGATTGCACAACCCGAGGTCCAGTGTGAAACGCCATTTAAGTTGAGGGAGGAAGAAAAGAAAGAAATGCTTTCCTTTGGAACTTGACTATTGTCATAGTGGATACTTGAAACTTGCAAGAAATGTGAAATAGCTATTCAATTTTGTTGTTTCACTCCATGGAGATTTGAAGACTATGTTTTAAAAACTACTATTGCTGCTCCACAAAGATTTTTTTAAACGAGCAATGTCAGCCAGGCCAATACTCGGCCATATTGAAATGCCATGAAATAAGCCCAAGACTAATGAAAATCAAAATAAAATAGACATACTGTTGGGGAGGATAGGTGAAAAATGCACAGTGAAAGAGGGGCCAGGTGAGCTCTGCTGATCTGGGTCTGTTGGGTGGTCAGACTAAAGGTGAAGCCGAGCAGTCAGGGCGCACGAAGATATCGGTGGTGCTGAAGGACAGCGCCACTAATTAGCGCCCGGAGCCGGCTCCTCCCAGAGCCCGGCACGCGCTACTGCGTCTTTTGCGTTTAGTTCCGCACTTGATCACCTTCTCAATTGCTAGGAAATTGCATCAGATTGTACAATAGCTGACAGAGAATGGGAATTATTCGAGGCCGAGGGCGGGAGCTGAATGGGAAACGGCTGTGTAATAAGTTGAATTTTCGAAGAGAGCCTTAAGGGAAACCCCCACACCATTCTCCCTGCAAAAAGGCCAAAGCTCTTGGATAACTAGGAAATGAGAGGTGAGGTTCTATTCTATCAGAGCTATAGAAATAGTCTTCTTTAGGTGATATTTTATTATTCTTGGAGGATTCGGTGCCAATTCGTTTCACCTCGAAATCAGCGCCAAATCTGCTATTTTAACCCAAATACTGATCTGTTAGGAGAACAAGGTCGCTCCGAAGAGGAAAGGGGATAACGTGGGGTTTAGATCGGTACTGTATAACTAAACCCTAATACCCTCCCCCACGCTGCAATGGCATTCAGAATTTAACTGCCGAGTTCATTCCATTTCTGTTTCTTAGAGAAAGGCCAATTTACTTGGGATAGCCTGTTTACTCTGAACCGATCAATGTTCGTGACAATTTCCAAATGGATAGCAAGGATTTCAAGGAAGTCTTGCCTTAAAAGGCGTTGCCATGTCGTGCCTGAGCGCGCCCAGCCCCTCATCTCAGGATGCCCGGTTTTTAAAGAAACGCTAAGGAAGCCCCTTCTCTCTATTGTCATTGTAGTGCACAGGATTCCCAATATCGGTAACTCAAGTCACCTTTGTTGTTCAGTAATGTTGAGGATATTGACTCAAGCACTCCGCCATATCGCCACATTGCGTAATAGCTTAGATGGGAATGTCTGTTTCTCTTCCAATCCATGCTTTACAGGTGATTCTCCTCATGAAACATCATTTCTTGAAAAAGCACAACTTTTTACCATTTTCCTTTTGCTAAGCTCTCGGATGAACTTACATTTCTAATGATTTCCAGAATTTACTGATTTCACTTCCAAAGACTGCGGAAGAAAGACAGATCCCTACGTGCCCTCTGTGAGTTTCCCACAGACAGGCTGTCCTTGTTTGTCGTGGTGTGTGGATGGGTTGGGGGGAGTGTCAGTTCCTTACATTTGGCCACTTCGCTTTGTAAAGAACAAAATGTCGTTTCCCCGACTCACTTTGGTAAGTGGCAGTTACAGTATATTTGCCTATAATGAAGGCCCAACAGCCGAAGGAGGCGCAGAAGAGGGGGCAGCAGCGAGGTAATTACCACCTAGATAAAATATTTGCCACCGCCTCGGAGGTGCGGTTCCCCGCGCGCTCACTCTCGGTTAATGGTGTGCGCGATTTTGCCCGCAGCTCCGCCACTCCAACCATCAGAACCAATAATCTTTACTTTACCCAGTGCTCGGGTATCGATAGCTTCTCTCGCCTCCGGCGTCGGCTTTGATATGTTAATATTTCTGAGTAGCAAATTCTGCAGAGATCATATTAATGTTGTACATACAGAGTGGAGCTTTGCCTTCGTTGAATATTCAGATACTGGGTTTCAAAAGGCATCTCTTGAAGAAATGAGGCTTCTATTTACAGGAGTCGTCTGTGTTTTTAATCATTAAAAAAAGAAAGGAAAACCCACTCTTCTTTTCCCCATGAATCTTCTGAGACTGCCTTATGGCCCCCTCCCCTTTGTCAGGCGCTTGTCCCTTTCATTTCTCTCTCTGAGAATTTAATAGTAGGAAACAATGTTGATGACGACGACGACGAGGAGGAGGAGGAGGAGGAGGCTAATAACGAGTGGATCCAGATTGGAATCGCAGGGGTAGGGGTTCAATCGAGTAGAGGGGCTGTGGCCTTCAGAACAGGATGGAGGTGAAATGAGAAACCTAGCTTTTCCATATTTGGGTGGAAAGTGACATTTTGGCCCTGGTCTTTTTGTGTGTGTGAAATCGGGATGGCAAACTCAGAAAAAAAAAAAAGAAAAAGAAAAAAAAAAAGGAAGAAAGAAAAAAATGAAAAAAAAAAAAAAAAGTGAAGAGGGGAAGCGCCCTTGTTTCGCTTTGTGATCACTCTGCCTTGCAGCCCCAGGCTAATTTCAGAAGCTTAAATACCGCCATCGCCTCTGGGCCACGCGGAGAGGGAGCGGACCCGGCCATCCGCTGGCTGGAGCGCTTTCCGGATTGCCCGTGGCTACACAAAATACAAACTACTTTGAATCAAAACATTTTTGGGGAATTAATATGATCTGAACTCTGCACGTTTTAAGAGAGCTGGAGTTTGTCAGATCGCTTAGAGGTGACTGGCACACCAAGGCGGAGGCATTTACGCTGCGGTACAAACATTGTCAGATCTGATTTAATTCAAAAACAAAACAAAACAAAAAACGCTTCGGTGAAGTGGAGCTTAGCATCAATCGCCCAGTCTGCCAATAACAGGGTGGATGGACTCTCACGGCTGCCCACAGGCTGCTTAGGTAGAAGAAGCTTTCCTCAGCTTCTTCCGGTTTCTCGAGACCGGTGAGCTCTGTAATGCGAGTTAGAGAGAGGCTTTGGCTCTTTCCGCAGTTCCTGGAAGGAGTAAAACTGGAGAGGATTGGGAGGCCTTATACCTCTTCTTTTTTCAAAACCCTTGGAATCTCTCTTTACTCGAATAGCCCTAACTCATTTCTGTGGCTCATTCCTTATGAAAGTAGAGCCAGAAATGCACCTGAAGCCTCTCCTGCCTTGTTAGTCCATAAATACTGATGCTGCAGATTCGGAATTCAACTTCCTTTATACGAAGTATGAAATCCATATGCCAAAAGACCTAGACGCGTGGTTTGTTGGAAATCTTTTTTGGCGGGGTTGGGGAGCTGCTTTTCCATAACCTACAGCCTTCTCTCCGATTTCTTTATTGCTTTGAAAATCACCAAAAGAAGTCCAAGTGCTCTCTGCATTGGGAAATAGGGATTAATCCCGCCACACGCACTATTACACACCCACCGCCACATTAAACCAATAGGTCTCCCCTTCAAGACCTCCATTTCTTTTGTTCTGCCTGAATTCTGCACCAGGAGGAGGGCTTTCAGACTTGGTAATCCAGTTATACCTGGTATATCCCTCCACCAAACAGCGCAATTCGCTGCTCGTACATCATCTGAGGCCTATTTGATTACAATTAAGCCCCTATCCCTTTGTTATATGTTTACAATTAGCATGTGCTGCCACGGGGGAAGGGTTTACACGGGGGAATTGGGATTGAGAAGGGCAAGAGGCTAGAGGGAAACCCGCCGAGAATGATCCTACCCCACCCAGTTTAAACGCGTACCTCGTAGAAAGGCACCCGCAGAACAAACTGGGACAGGAAACTCCTGTAATCGCTTACATATTTTTAATGTGTCAGAAAAAAACGAGCGATCACTGGAGATGAAGAAGGGGAGGAAAAAAATCCCTGCCGTTTGTATTTCTTTCATTTGAATTGTAAACATCTGTTTGGCTGTAAGGCGAACAGAACATTTATTTTGCTCTCAAGATTTGGTCTAATTATGTCAACACCGAAGCGGCGGCGAGAGGGGCGGTGTTACGGTTGTGGAGAGGCTGCGCGCACCACCCGGCGCCGGGGAGCCCGCGGGGAAGTATTGATCGCACCTGGAGTGGGCAGGGGGCCTCTAGCCATAACCCGCTCTGTTCTTGGAGGGGGGAGGCACCCAGAGGGGACGCGTGGAGCTTAGAGGCAGCTTTAGGGGCGCCAGGGGAGCCTCGGTTCCTTGGAGAAGACCTTGGCTGTTTCCTCTGTCCTAATTGCCTGGAATGAGAAGAGGAAAAGCGCCGCCCAGGCTTCGGCGCTTAGCTTTCTATCAGGTAGCAGCACAAAAGGTGGTGGTGATGGTGGGTGTGTGGGTGTGGGGGGGGGACGGCGGGGGCGGCGGGGGAGGTGTCTTGTCGCGCTGCACAGCTCGCACCCCTTGACGTGGTAGTTGTTCAACACAATAGTGGGATTGGGTGGCCTTTACTCAGGTTGCTGAGTAGCATACATCCATTTCCTGTTGCACCTCCTCACAAGCTGGGAAAACAAGTAGAACAAGTGGGAGCACCCCCATTTTTCAGATGGGCAGACTGTGTTCCAGAGTTATGAGCTTAAGGTCGGTTGGATGGCTAGTTGGCCAGCTTCTTACTTGCAGCCCAGTACTCTTTCCACTCCCCGGAACGGTGCCTGCAGACAGAGGGCCAGACGTTTCTAACTACCTAAGACAAGAAGGGCAGTGCCCCAACCAACCCCATGCTTCTAGCGGCATGGGATCTAACAAGGTATGGCGGCTAGAGAATCTGCATCTGTGTGTTTTGTGCATGGTTTTGTCCCCCACACAGTAGTAAGTCTTAGGCTGAGTATTTCCTATAGCGATGGCAAAGTTATTCTCCTTTTTATGATAGCCACGTCCTAGACAAGGGACCGTGAACAAATAGTCTCTGATTTCTTATGCTGTTACTGTAGCTACCCATTTAACTTTGCAGCATCACTGGAAATAGGAAACCCTGTCTCCAAGTTTCAATTTTAAAAATAGGGACCCTCATAGAAGTATTGCTTCTGAGCACTACGAATGGAAAAGATGTCCTCTAGAGAAGTTTTGTACTCTAGAATACCCTGGCTATGGCCCCAGAGACACCCCTAACTGGAGCGCTGGATCTCGAATGAATATTACATGATTTCAATAAGAGCTGACAAGGAACACAGGCAAGGCACCATGAGGAATGTCAACTAGCAGCAGTGCGGATGAGTACTGTAAATGGCCGGGCATGTTTGACTCTTTCCTGACTTTCTTTCTTTGAAAGCTCATCATTGCCATCTGTAGTCTGGATCCCCTTAAAGACATCCCAACCCCTCCTAACTGTCATTCTAAATGCAAAACTCTGGTTCTGTTGACCTATTTCTCTTTTCTTCCTCCCTAAACAATAAACCACTGGGAAGAAAAATATCAGGTTCCACATGCTGCTGTAAACTCTACAAGTTGCCACATCTTTAGCCAGGACAAGAGAGTTCCCCAAGGCTGCACCAATGCCAGGTATCAAAGCAACAGAAATTCCCTTTAAAGATGCTGTGACATAAAAAATAAAAGACTCTAGAGTTGATAGCTAATCTGAATACAAAATAAATCCTCTAGGCAATTTGTGTGTGCATAAAGCATACTCTTACTATGCAGCCTGTGTAATTTACCTAATAAATGCTTATTTGCGCATAAGCCAGAAGCCCAACCTGGATGTGAGAGAGAAAGACCCAGGGCCTGGAGAGTTAGCATTTAGCTAGGTGGCAGACCCAGTGACTTCCCTGATTTAACTCATTTTACAAAAACTATAATATTCTGCATTTCCCTAAGTTAGGTTTTTAACCCACGGTAGATTAGTAAAGATAGAAAAGATCTAAAATTGTGTCCTTCTTTCCCTTAGCAACCAGGAAAACGACCTGATATGCAAACCTTCTCTTACTCATAATAAACTTGAGACCCATTGTGTGAGATTCCTTGTAACCTCAGTGTTGTCTGACTAGTGTGCAAGAGAAGGGGGTTTATGTAAGAATACAAATTTACTTATGATTCATAGTAACCGTGGGTGGAGGCCCATTTCCAGGAGAGGGCTGTGTGAATTTTGAATATAGACATTATTATTTCTAATATATTTTTGCTTCAAATGTCCTCACAATGACCTAAATTCTAAAGTTATTAAGTTCATGATTCTCACAATATGACACTACAACCCAAATTCATTGATAATCTAACTTACTTTCCTGTTCATCTCAACTTTTGAGAAGTCACTTAAGAGTTTATTTTTAACATGCATTTTGAATCTATAGGTACAAAGTGAGAGCATAAACAAAAGTATGGTATTTTTGATCCCAGAAATCTGGGAAAACTTCATTATTATTATATTATTATTATTATTATTAGAGTAGTACCCTCTTACCTGCAGTTTCACTTTGCATGGTTTCAGTTACCTGTGTTCAACCGCAGTCTGAAAATATTAAATGAAAAATTCCAGAAATAAACAATTCATAAGTTTTAAATTGCATGCCATCCTGAGTAGTGTGATGAAATCTTGTGCTGTCCCACTCAGTCCTGCCCTGGGCATAAATCCTCCCTTTGTCCAGCATATCCTATAAGCTGTAAAAGTTACCCACTCTTTAGACACTTAGTAGCCGTCTAGGTGATCAGATCGACTGTCACAGTATCACAGTGCTTGTGTTCAAGTAACCCTTACTTTATTTAATAATGGCCCCAAAATGCAAGAGCAGCGATGCTGACAATTCAGATATGCCAAAGAGAAGCAGTTAAGTGTGTGTATGTATAGGAAAAAACATAGTATATGTAGGGTTTGGTATTAGCTGCGGTTTGGGGCATCCACTGAGGGTCTTGAAAGACATCCCTTATGGAAAAAAGGGGACTATTGTATGATTGTTTGTTTTAAATTTTTCTGAGAATGCTGGGGGAGGAAGTACAGGCAAATTTGTGTTTCTAGCTCCTGAGGCAGGCATTTGCATGGTTTTCCATAGTGTTGGCCACAAAATTAATGCCTAGAAAAGGATTTCAATTTGACAATTGAGATTATGGTCTCTCAGATTGCAAACTAAGTCAGGTTTCCAGGCATTAGCACCAGCAATTTAGCCAAATGTACAAGACCCACCTTCTAGCCTGGAGAGGGCTGGCTGCTCTGCGGTTCTTAACATCCTCTCTCCTGTCTTTGACGGACATGCAGGGTGATCACCAGCCTCAGAATGTTTAGGGAGAAAGACGGTGGTCCCAGCACTTGCAGGGGAAAGTCAGATGACCATAGCCAGGAATTCCAGAAAGCACAGGGGTAGAAACACTTTAAGAGTAGGGCAAGGTTAGCTTGTTCTCTGCACTCAGGTCAAGAACCCCTTTGCTGGTGTAAACATCCTCCCTGGTACCTTAGCCACCATGCCCAGAATCTGAATACCAGAGACTCTACATTTCATCTGAGCTACTTAATAAAAGAGGGCAGGAGCTACCTGGGAAGTGGGCGGTGAGTCCTGGACCAGTGCTTCTCAAACTTTGATGCACACGTGAACCATCTGAAGGTCTTCTTAAAATGCAGATTCTGACTCAGAAGGTATGGGGTTGGGCCTGAGATTCTGCATTTCTCACAAGCTCCTAGGAGATGCCACTGCTGCCAGTTGAGCACTGCCCTTTGAGTAAAAAGATTTTGGACAACACTCTCCTGCCCATTTTACTTCCTCCACATAAAACTCTTTTCCCTCATAGAACTTGACCCTTTTCTGGAGATGTGTCTTAAGATCGCCCTTAACTGAAGAACTCAAATGTATGCTCAGCAAATCAAACTTTGAATTTGACCTTGCCACTAAATCTCAAAAGCTCCACCCTCACATTGCTCAGTGCTTGGGAGAGGGAGGCAGCCTTTGATCCTGGGGCTACACGGCCGCCATCTTAGCAGTGTGGATATTGGCTCAGGAATTTTGCAGTAAGAGAGGATTGGGCAGCAGGAAACTCTCCCTAACGGTAATCATTGTGGGTCCTCAAGTCTCCTTCAGCTGCCTGAGGTTAGGGAATGTACTCTGTTGTTCCTGGAGGAGAGCAAATTGGCTCAAGGAGCTTTCTGGACCTTGGAGACAGAAGGCTTCTGCTCCAGGAGCCCCGGCATGACAAAACTGCTTTGGTGACTTTGCTATTAGCAGTTATCTTTGCTCCCTAATAATAATGATGATAATAACCATCACCACAATAATATTATTGGCCACTAACATTTAATGTTACTGTTAACTATATTCTAAGTCTTGTGCTGGGTTTGACTGTGTGCTGATGCTAAGGGTTAACATATGGCAGAGGCATTTGACTTATCATCCAACCTCATGGGTTGGATGTTTCTGGCAGTGGGCAAATGATTTTTAGCGGTGCCTGGGAGACGAGTGAATCCAGTGCCTGTAGCTGGTAGATGGATGTGGGAAAGGAGGTGATAGTTCTCAAACATTTTTGAAAAGACCTTTCAAAATGTTTATGTATATAGTAAGTCATGGATAAAATAATCCATCCATTATATGTGTGTGGGTGTGTGCGTGCATGAGCATGCACATACACACCTACACACTCACAGACAACCATGGATAAATAATACCTACCCTTTGCAAGGTTAACTAGTGGAGTCTGGGAGTTTTAATTAATTGAAGTGTTTCTTGGTACGGCTGATGTCAAAGTCAATACTGGTGGGTCCACACGACGTAAGATCCTAATTTACACTAAAATTGAAATCATACCATCATAAACATTTCTTGTATGATCTTTGAAAGACAAAACCATGAATGTTATTTGAAAGGACATCATCAGAGCAGCTTTTTGAGATGACCCAAGTCATATATCTATATATGAAAAATTATGCCACGTATTCCCAAATCCTGAGTAGTGTCTTGATATTAACCCTTTCATACAGTTATCTTCTCTCACTGTCATTAACATATAATATACTTTTTCCTCCAAAGGTGGCACCTGTGTGGTCAACCCCACAGATTTGTTTTGTTCTGTCCCTGGCCGTTTGTCCCTTCTCAGTTCTACTTCCAAATACAAGGTGACCATTGCTGAGGTGAAGAGACGCCTCTCACCACCAGAATGCCTCAATGCTTCACTCTTGGGAGGCATTTTGCGAAGGTAAGCCCAAGTTGTTTCCTGGCACTGTGGGTCTTCTAACTGTCCTCATCATATTCCTCAACCCTCAGCCCTTACATCTTTTGTCCGATGTTGCATTCCCCATGTGGTCAAGTCTTCTCATCATTTTCCTCAGAATGTGAACTTTCAAAAACCTAGTTTTTATTTGTTTTTGGACAGAGCAAAATCCAAGAATGGGGGCCGCTGCCTAAGGGAGAAACTGGATAGGCTTGGCCTGAACTTGCCGGCAGGAAGACGGAAAGCAGCAAATGTGACCCTCCTCACTTCCTTAGTTGAAGGTATGGCTTTTCAGCTCTGCAAAGTAATGATGGAAGGTTAGCAATTCTTTGAAACCCAGGTTTGTTAGATTATGCTATTTCATTTTTGTCTGTACTATTAATCAAGACAGTTAACAGTTGCAAATGAATTTCCCAATTAATCTTGACAATGATTCAATTAGACTTAGTATAAGGCTTAGATAATTCATAACATATTTAATTTACTAATCTTGGCAGTAATAGGGAAGAAGACAACAATGGAAGATTTAGGTACTTCAACACATATACCCTAAATAACAGCAACAAAAAACTGCCTGTGCTATTGTCATTTTTTATTATTGTTTATTTTAGAATTCAGATAAATCTGATTTAGCTCATTGTAATTCAGTACAACATGATATGCAGGATAAATAATAATCCTTTATAAAGGTTTCATGGAGTCTAGGCATGATATCAAGCCTGAGAGCACATTATTTTAATCCGAGAAGACATCTATCAGAGAGCTGTGGTGTTCCGTCACATTATGGGTAGATAAGCTGAGTCACAGAAAGGTTAAGGTTAACCAGTGGGGTAGAGACAGGTATAAATACATTCCCGGAAGTTTTTTTTTTTTCCAATTTCCTTTTGTTTCTTCTGTAAGAACTAAACTTTACATATTCTCATTCAATCTTCTTTTAAGAAGAGGTATTTTTAAAGATTCATTTTTAACTTTGTAGGGGAGCTTTTGAATGTCAAAGGAGAGCTCTTCCATAACCCAGAATGCTATTGTTTGCCAAGACTCACCAGAACACACTTATGACACTTTCTTGCATTGGTTGCTTACTTGTCTATAAGGCACTGTAAGTGGTGAGAGATAAGTGAAACACAAAAATAAACATCATGCATTTTTCCATATTATCAATACATCCCATTTGCTGCACAACTTTGTGAGGTAATGTGTTCTTGATGTTTGTCTTGGCAAATTGCTTTGGTGATTTTGCTGTTTACGGTTATCTTTGCTCTGTCCCCTAAATTGTAATCATGATAACAACCACAACAATTACGTTTTTGGCCACTAACATTTAATATGTGCTACTGTTACTGTGTTCTATGGCAGTGCTGTGTTTGCTAGTGTGTGCTGATACTGAGAGCTGACATATAGTAGAGGGAGTTGACTTGTCATCGACCCATATGAGTTGGGGGTTACTGGGGGAAAGTGCAAAGGAGAAGAAATGACTAATGCATTGATTCTAAAAGGAGACAGATTTCTGCTCAATTTAAGGAAAAATATAAGTAAAATTATAGCTACTTAACAATAGAACAAAACACTCGTTCAGGATATAATGGAGTGGATAGTGGATTCAAGAATCATATAGGTGGTAGGATTTGATTGGTTCTTTTTTTTTTTTTTTTTTTTTTTTTTTTCAGTCTTTCTCCATTAATTATGAGATTAGCAGAGGGCTTGTCATATATGGCTTTTATTATGTTAAGGTATTTTCCTTCTATACCTATTTTATTAAGTGTTTTAATCATAAATGGATAAATGGATGGATGTTGTATCTTGTTGATTGGTTCTTAAACCCAACTCCACAGTAGAATCAAGGAGGTTTATTTAAAATGCCCGGGGGCATGGCCCAGGCATCTATATTCTTTTAAAACACCCCAGTGATTCTGATGTATAATGAGGTTTAAAGATTTTTTGTCTAAATGTTCCTTGAGATCCTTGCCACTACCTAGGATGGACTGGCTATGAATTCTCATGGAATTTGTAACAGATGTGAAAAGTAAAGACCCAAATGAAGACCTTTCTCTGTGATGTCTGTGAATGTACTGGCCAGTACAAACTGAAGAGCCATAAACGGGTATATTCACAATTCTTCTCATTGATTTTTTATAGTAGCCAAAAGCACTAGAGTATCCTGTGCAGGAATCATGGATGGAGGCTAACAGGGAGGATGCAAGTTAAATATGTGAAATCCTAGGATGATCTCATGGTCTTGCCATCTACTCTTTGAGCATACCTCTCCTATCACAAATGCCTCTTACTTTTACTGGATGCTTTTGAAGTCCCCCAAATATTCATGATGTAGAGAAATAAATCATTGTTGAATTTCAGGCACTTTGATGAAACTAAGGAAAAGAGATTTAGGGGCAAAGGGACCTTTTCCATCCCTGAACTATCCACTTATTACATTATGATGCTCAAACACACTGTCTTACACTTACATACACACACGTTCTAAGTTTCGTTTCTATGTGCTATGTTCTCTGATTTTTTTTTCCTATGCCATATTTTGGCATTCTTTTAAATGCTGATTGTAAACCCATTAAATTTATTTCAAGACTCTGCTGAGTCACAGGTCATGACCCACAGTTTAAAAAATTACAGGTTGGTTCTCGATTTTTTCTGACTGACTTATTCCGCTTACCATAATAATCTTAAGATCCATCTATGTTATCACAAATAGCAGTATTTCATCTTTTCTTATGTCAGAGTAGTATTCCATTGTGTATATGACTTCACTCATATGTGGTATATAAATCTGAAAGCAACAAAGGAACAAGACAAACAAAGAAACAAAAACTCATAGACACAGACAACAGTTTAATAGTTACCAGAGGGTAAGGGGGGAGGGAGGATGGTAGAGAGGTTAAAGGGAGTCAAATATATGGTGATGGAAGGAGAACTGACTCTGGGTGGTGAGCACACAATGTGTTATATAGATGATGTGTTACAGAATTGTACACTTGAAACCTATGTAATATTACTAACCATTGTCACCCCAATAAATTTAATTAAAAAAAATTACAAGTTGTCTTAGGACATGAGGAGAACTCAATATTTGAAGAACAGAGACATTCTATTTAAATGAAAATAGGCTTCATTTTAACTCTTGGTGACAAGACGGGTAGTTACATTGTTGAGGACTCTCCTATTTATTTATATTCCCACATTTCAGTTGGGTTCATGGTGACAACTGATGACTTCTTTCCAGCCAGAAAGATGCCATGTACTGCATTAGGCTCATTGTCCTTGGAATCCTGTAGATGATGCCAGATGTATGCAAAATAGTGGTGACACAACTCGGAGTTATCAGCCTCTTGTCAGATTGAAATAGTTGATGCTTCTCTTCAGCACTTCAGCAGCTTCCGTCACTTCCTCCCTATGTTTTATTTTAGAATACGCTTTGCAAAGTTGGTAGTTTTTAAAACAAATATGAGGAGTTAATTATGTAGTCATTCCCACCCTTCACTCCCACCTCACTTGAAAAGAATGTTGCTGGAGGGAAGTTTTGTTCACTTTGAGTGGGGTGCTTTCCTGGCATAGTTCTGCTAAATTTGCAAAAGCTCACCTAACATTCTCAGGTAACACTAGGAGTTCTGTAAACACAGTTTACATCCTTAAACACAATTGCCTTGCCCTGCAGTTTGTAGTGACAGGTAGTCACATTCTGTTTACATATGTTTTTAAAGAACAGTGTGGACAGCAAAAGGTGAAAATATGCATCAGCCATAGAAAGGGGACCATTTACAAATGTTGTGTATGATCTCAATTCACTCTTTTCAAGTTTAAACCCTTTGTCACTGTTGTTCCCTTCTTTAGTTTCAAAAAATGTAAGCTCCCAGACCATACTCTGCACGTCTTGCCTCATGTGAGCTAGTGGTATCACTTGCAAAATTTATTACCCTTGGCCTAATACCACCACCACCACCCCCAATATTATCACTTCTGAAATTTTGTCTGACTTTGGGTTCATTGCTTATCCTGACTGAGCTTCATTTCCTTAATTTACAAATAAGGATCATAATATCTGTACTATAACAGGAGCTGTTATAACTGTTAATTCCTAAGTGTTTAGTCGCTTCACACAATGGAAGCTTATTTCTCTCTCTGATGTTGGAGTTACTCGTCAGGGGCCTTCCTTCCTCTCACAGTCTCATTCAGGCACTCAGAGTCCTTCCACCTATAGCTATGCCCTCCTCTAAGTCCTAGGAGTCCTATTCATCAGCTCACATAAAGGAAAGATAGCACGATGAAATTACACAGCTTCTTACCCACTTGGCTAGGAAGTGATTCACATTACTTAAGAACTAATTCCAGAGATGGCTGTAGGGTATACTGGAAAATGTAGTCTCTAGTATGTAACAACTCTAGAGTATGTAAAGAAAAGACAAATCTTTGACTGTCGAGCACCCATTTCTGTCTTGCGTGTCTTTTGTTAGGAATAGATACATTCACATAAATATTTTGTACCATGTGGCACAGAGGCACTTAATACAGATTAGGTCCTGTCCTTTAGTACCTTCTTTCTTTCTAAACAATAGCATTATTTAATAGCAAAATTTACTCAGAATCATAAAACTTGAGCACTGGGGGAAAATGGAAGATTGAGTAATCTGAGGCACTACTAAGTCACAGCAGTTAAGAGTGTGCTTCGTGAATCAAATAAGCTTGTTTGAACTCACTTCTACCACTTGCTAGCTATGTGCTATAGGGAAATACATGTAACCTCTCTGAGCATCAGTGTCTTTATCTATAAAGTGGTGGTAATAATAGTACCCTCCTCCTAAGGTTGTTGTGAGAGTTAAATCAGAATGTCTGTAAAGCACTTAATATGGTTCCCAGCACAAACTTGGTGCTTGAGGAATTTTAGTTATCATTATTCTTAAATGGAAAAACTAAGGTGCAGTGAGATTGACTGTTTTGCACAGGATCATAAAATTGGGAGCAGAAAGGATGAGAACCCAGGTCTTCTGGTTTGCAACACCACCATGTATATTCTGCTTGAATTTGTATTTTTGGCATGGATTATAAAGAGTTACATTGCTGAACTACTCTGAATTTAACTCAAGTATAGCAGAGGGTTAGAAAGACGTTATCAATTTGTGAGCCAGTTTTTCACTGTGGGTTGGACCTCTCCGCTGCTAGGAATCCTGGGCAAGTTTCTTGAGCTTTCTCACATCCGCCAGTACAAGATTTTAAAATCCTAATGAACCCTTTGCTACTACTTAATCTGCCAAAGTTAGGATGACATTAAATTTCAGTTTGTCCCTCATTTCTGAATAATTACCAATAATATCTCCTGTATTTTCAACAGAGTATCAATGTAGTCAGTCAGTTATAAGATTGCCCTGTGAAACCTTTTCTTTCCAATCCAGCCACACCAACAAAATGGAGAAAGGAATGTTATCACTTGGTGCTATTTCCCCCTTTTCTTTAATACTGAGCCCATGCAATTGCATTTTCCAGGAAACGAGGGAAAAGAGCAACTGACTTGGCAATGAATTCTTTCCTATAGATCAGGTAAAGAGAGTGTAGGTGTATCAAGTTTGCTAGATACGTGATCAGTCCATGGCTTTTTACTTTAGATGGAGGGATTGTTCACTGCTTGAGGCTTGTAGGAGTGAAACACTAAAATTCTTTGCCAAGTATTACTGTGTTTCCCCAAAAATAAGACCTAGCTGGACAATCAGCTCTAATGCGTCTTTTGGAGCAAAAATTAGTATATGACCCCGTCTTATTTTAGTATAAGACTGGGTTCATATCATATCATATCATATCATATCATATCATATCATATCATATCATATCATATCATATCATACTGGGTCTTATGTTAATTTTTGGTCCAAAAGATGCATTAGAGCTGATTGTCCGGCTAGGTCTTATTTTCGGGGAAACACGGTAGTAATAACACATGCGCAGGGTATGCTCAGCAGTGGTTGCTCTCCTCATAGGATTGAAGACAAAGCTGATCGTCTCGTTGCCTTTACATGGGTACCACAATGGGTTTTTATGGATGTGTGCAGCTTAAGGCTAGCCTCCAGGGACTCATGGCATTTGTAGGTCTCAAAGGACTATCATCTCCAAATAACTCCTCCACTGGCCATTCCAGCCATCACTTTCCCACATTATTCCTCCTTTGGGATATAAAGGTTTTCAGCTTTCTTCTAAAACTGCCCATGATATAAAAAGGATAATACATTGCTCTTTGTCATAATAACTAATTTGTGATGGCTTTAGTCAGACAGTCACCTGGAAAAGCCCAATCATTCGGGGACCCTGGTGTTCCCTTTTGCACACAAACACTCTGGCAGTGAGTTTTGCATTTCAGAGCTGCCAGTGGAATTGAGTTCACTGAAGTAAATGTTAGTAGAGCCTTTTTTTTTTTTTCAGATGAATAGGTATTGTCTTATCTGTAAATTTCTTATTCTAAGTCATGGAATAGTTTCTATCTGAGAGGCTATATTTGATAATTGGTAATTAGGTAACAATTAGATATTGCTCTCTAATATCTAACAACTAGTATTTATCAGAATTTTCAGTAATTGGTCGCAGTGAAACAGAGGTTATATCATACAATATTATGGACAAATAGACACCATCTTAGAAAACAACATCTTAAATCATTTGCTTACTTCCTAATATTACTTCCCTGGTCTGCATCTGTTACTTCATTCACTTTTAGGAGGAAAAGGTGTTGACATGTCGAGGCAGAGGAAATAGGTTACTACACATATGCCTTTGTCTATGTACTTGGGGTACATAGACAAAGCCTCAAATTTCTACTATTAATGGAGGTTGTAAATTTTTAATCCCATCAGCAGTGGGCGTATGATAGTGCTTCCTTGTACTCTAGCCCGAACAGGGTGCTATCAATTTTTTGATGTTTGCTAATTTGATTGGTTAAAGAAAATAGGTTACTTTTATTATGAATAAGGTTGAATTATGTGTATTCTTAGGAAAATGTTATGAGCTTTTCTGTCTGTTCATCTAACTTGTCCTTGTGGGGTTAAGTTTTATATTTTTCTCATTGATTTGTAAGTATTCATTATATATCAGGAAAATTGGTTATACGTTCCTGATATGAGTTGCAAAGCACCCCACCCCTGGCTTTGGTTTGTTTCTTTGTGGTTATGAGGTTTTTTGTGTGTGTGTATTTGCTTATTTGTTCAGGTCTATGTCCTGCAGAACTTTTTGATATTAATATAATCATATTTCTCATGTATTTTATTCCATGGCTTTTAGTTTTTATTATAATACTTTAAAAGGCTTTTTTTAATTCCAAGATTATAATTTTCCCATCTTATAATTACTTTGTGGTTCTATTTTTTATATTTAAATCTTGGATCCAGCTGGACTCTTTTTTTGTTGTCAGATATATGGTATAGATCCAATTTTATTTGTTTTGCTTTTTTCCAGATGGTCACCCAGTTGTCCTAACACCTTTCATTGATAATCCATCTTTCCCCAACTAGTGTGAAAAGCCAAATTCACCTGGTATTAAATCTCCCTATATAGATATACTTTTTCAATGGACTGATGACTTTGTTTCCCTAATGATGCTCTCTCTACTTCTACCACCACATTTCCTTTTTTTGTTTGTTTTTTTGTTTCTAGAGTTTATACTATACTGTGTTTCCCTGAAAATAAGACCAGGTCTTATATTAATTTTTATTCCAAAAGACATGTTACGGCTTATGTTCAGGGGTTGTCATCTTGAAAAATCATGCTAGGGCTTATTTTCTGATTAGGTCTTATTTTCGGGGCAATATGATATCATATGGCAGAACTCATCATGCAAGAGCCCAGATAGAGGCCTTTATAGTTTAATATTAACTCTGTAATGACTGCCTTCCCTTTGTATACTCCACGGAATCTTTATATTTGGGGAAGATGTAGTTAATCTTTACATAATACTTTCCCTTCACTTTAGGGCAGTGGTTCTCAACCCAGGCTTCAGATTACTGCAGGGGCTTTCAAAAAATGCAGAGGCCTTGGCTCCAGAGATTAATTGATATGGGATGGAACCCAGATTTAACAAAAAAAAACCAAAAAAAAACACAAAACTCCCAGGTTATGGAAGCAGAAAAACACTACCTTCAACTGTAGTCTATTTTGTGAAGTGGCTCTACTTGATGTTTTATTCTTTCTAGCAATTCTCTTTTGCTCTAGTTTTTCACTATAGTCTTTGGGAAGAGTGGCTTACAAGATGATTGTTCTAATTAACCAATGAAATATTTGAAAACTTTTTCATTTAACAAATGTTTACTGAGTACTTATTATGAATTAGGTGCTGTGCTGAGTGCAGATTATGGAATGGCGAATAAAACTACCACTTTGAAAAACAATGTTGGTGTTTAAACAAAATTGTCACTGAGCTACAGAAACTACCACTTTATAAGGCACCGATCTATATCATAGATTGTATAACATATAGTGTCGTAGAGTACATTTCTTTCAGAATAGTTTGGGAAACTCTACCAGATGTATTAACTTTGTCCTGCAGCTCTAGGGTTTACTGTAGTTTGACATCTTTATTTAATGTACATAATATCTTATCCGGGTTTGAAAATATTCTCAAATTTGCTTTCTAATAGGTACTTCTTAGAATAATCCCAGAGATAGAATTGAATGTGCTATTTCCCCAGACATGTAAATGAGATTGAAATCATAGATATGTGACTGGAATTTAACACATATGTATTGTTGCTTTTATTTAATGGCTTTTGGTATTGCAACACTAAGTTAAACCTAAATTGTTTGTAAGGCAGTATTGTTACAGTAACAATTGGTAAGACTTATCTAATGAATAATATAAAATATCCTTTAGTACAAATTAGTTTTAGATATTAATATTTAGTTGTCTAAAGTACACTATCCCCTAAAATACAAGAATTTTAAAGGAAGGAAAAATACTTAATGACCATATAAAAGGTTGAACATCAGTTATACTTATTTCTATTTAAAAATACATTTGGATCTACTTATGATAAAATAGTGTGGGAACCTAGAATCTCAGTAAAAGGAGCAATCAACTTTTCTCAGGAAACATTTTTTCCGTTAACTTTCTATTTCTGGGATGCATAAGTAATTGCCATTTAAATTTTTTCTAATGTTTTCCCGTTTTGCTTTTGAGTGTGAAAAATGAATGGCCTGAAACCAGGGAGCAAATTCTCCTTTTATGTTCTTCCCATAGTCTGTAATTTTACTTGTGCTGACTTTTTAAGAGAGTTACTCAATATGAGTCATCAACTGCTGCTGTTCCTATTGAAAAATTGAATATCCTTTTGTGGTTTCCTACATTTTGGAAGTAGGGAGGTGGCACTACTTGGCATATAGGGCCTAAAGCCTCCTACTTAGAATACTCCTGACTAAGCACTAACACTACACCCCAAAACATCCATGTATCCCTGTGCTGAAGTAGTAATTCTTGAAACGACATGAAATACAGTGGGTGTACTTACCAAAGTTAGTGTATTGCTTCAGTTGTGTAGAAACAAGAGTGGGTGGGGGGACTGGTTTGTCAAGTGGCACAATGCACTGACATAAAGAAATAGTTCAAATCTATTCTGAAGGGAAAAAAGGAAAGAACTAGGGCATCCTGCTTCATTTGTACAGAAATGAGATGGAGGCAGCCATATTTGCTGTGGAAATAGAAGGGAAAATATTTCCAGTCCTTCACGGATCCCTCTTTTCACTACAGGTTATAGCCCCTGCTTGTTGTGCACATGGGCATTTTGTCCCACCAGAGACAGAGGCTGCTAGAACTTTATTTTCACACATCAGTCATATTCCCTACAGGTTTTTGTATATGCTTTGCTGATCCTAAAATTTCTATTTTTCTTAAACCTGTTGATTCTACAATATCTGCTGTACAGGATTTAACTACAGATGTGTCATCGTTATGGAATATCATGTGTGTTTTAATTCATGTATCCATTTATTCATTCATTCTTGTGTCCTCACACACAAAGCTTTTGTGGCATGATAATACGCATTTTAACGACATATCAAAGTGTCTTCACTTGCCACTTCTTTTGATGTAGCATTGCTATACATCCAGTAACAATGTTACATTGCAAGCAGGAGAAAGCAGTAAACAGAACTTAGGGAAGGAAGGATCTGGCTGTCAGTATAAATGTAAATAGCAGCTGTTCCATTCAAACTGTTTTTAAAAGGACCACAACCACACAGTGAGAGCTTTGCATGAAATGGACCAGATCCTTAAGAATCAGGTTTTAGCACAAAGTTTAAGAGACATGCTGCCATCTTCCTGTTGGTACTGTTTCATTTTTCCCACTATAGCACATATAGTAGAGGGGCAGGGAGAAATATATATATAATATTATAGATATAAAATATATATAATATACATTATATTTTATGCATATTATATATTATTAATATACATTATATATTATGTGTGTCTGTAATATATAATATATATAGTTTGTTAGATTGTTATTTAAAGCTCTATTTCTGTAATATTGCAGTATGCAGATATATCAATATATATAACGTGACATACTGTATGAAGATGACACAATCACTGGTGTTATTGTGTTACTTGTGTCATCAGAGGCTCACCGGATGTCCAAGAGAGAACTCAACCCACAGCAGAGGTGACTGGGTTCTTGTCTTCATGCATTAATATTAACTAGCTTATTTTGTATATTTATTTTGTGTATCTATAGACTTTTCCTCCTTCTCTATAGTAATATTAACCATTTTTATTTCTTCCTGGTATTAATTCATCCACTACTCTGTTATTCTATGAGTATAAGGCAGGATCAAATCCATTACTTCTTAGATGGTTACTTTGGCCAATCACCACACAAGCATCATATGATATGGTCATCAAGCCTGACTTTTTAAAAAAATTTTTAATGGCAAAATTTGATTGACCTTCTGGCTGTTGGATCACCTCTCCTTGATTACCACCTTCTCCTCCTTTGTACTTATGTAAACATTTTATCTCTAACACTCATTTGATACTTATAATATAATACTTTATATAAAATGTCAAAATAGTGTCAATAAACATGTATGGATTATATATAATGCTTATATAGGTACAATATAAATGATAAAGTACTACTAAGATGTTGCTGCTACTACTAGTATTGGTATGATTGTCACCTTCCTAGAAACAGGGAGGATCTTTGGTGCCTTTTTATTTCCCCCATTACTCCTGCCTAGCACTACACCTTGAACAAAGTAGGTGCTCAATATACATGTAGTGAAACCTTACTTTTAAAAATTTGTAATGGTCAAGTAAGAGTTGGCTTGATTGAGCTTTAAAAGCACTGTTTTGTTTTTTTTCCAGACAGAAACCCATCACCAAATCTGACTTTGCTGATAAACCATTTTTACCCCATTTCTCAAAAATTTACTTGGTTTTAAGATTTTGTAAAAGAACAACAGTTATTTATGATGTTCTTGTACTTTAAAAGCATCACATATTTTATAATGTATTTAAGAAGCGTTGTAAGTCGTGCTAACGGGTACTAAAGCGGACCAGAAAGCCTGATAATGTTAGTACTGCAGTTATGTAATACACTCTCTTTAGCAACATAATGATATGAAATTGATACAATTTATTTATCTCCCTTTCCAAAGTGTTCCTTTTTTATTTTTAATTATTTGGACCCTCTGCCGATATTATGATGGGTTCTTGGAAAAGATAGCTGAATATTTCAGATATGCTGAGAACAGGCTGTAGATTGAACAGCAACAAAATGACATACCCTTGAGGGTTTTACCCTGAGGACATTCACTTGTAGGATCTCATATGTCAAGTCTGGTCTAATGGCTAGAGCCTCAAGGGGAGTCAAAACTCCTAAACTGTGGTTCTGGTTTCTCCCCTCGATATTCCACAACTGCCTGTCTGGTAAGTAGCTTCTGTTCTCAGTTTTTCCTCGTCCTACCCAACCTTACCCCATCCCCCAAAAAAGTCCTTTCCCTTGGGTTGTTTAGAATGAATAGGAAAAATAATCCATCTGTCCACAGCCAGGAATGAGGCTTGAAAAAAATTTAAGGTGTTACTTTTATTGAGTTTGGACATTCCCGAGAAACTGACTTTTATTGTCTGCCAACAGGGGAGGCTTTACACTTGGCTCGGGATTTTGGCTACACTTGTGAAACAGAGTTTCCAGCCAAAGCTGTAGGAGAACATCTTGCCAGACAACATATGGAACAGAAAGAACAGACAGCAAGAAAAAAGATGATCTTAGCGACCAAGTAAGCAGAATGAAGAAGCTTCTATGTGCCTTTATCCTCAGTTGTTTCTATTTTCTTTGAAGGAGGGAAACAGAAAATACCACTAGATGCTATAAGAACCCTCCACACACCCCGTGGCTTGTAGCAAGATTTACAAACTACCCTTGGTTATTGATCGTGCTGTCATTGACAGTGATGGAAGTTCCTAGAAAACTTCTCCAGAATATGCAGGAATTCCTAGGAGAAAAACATGTTTAAGAGATGTCGATTCCACGCAAATATGCCTTTAAGCCACTCATTGTACCTTAAAAATGTGGATAAAGGTCTTAAAACACTATGAGGGTTTGCAGCATATGACAAAAGTTGAGGACATAGGTGCATGCATGAAAGGTAACAGGGAGACCTCTGGGACCAAGGATAGCCATCAGTGCCCCCATCTTCTCTTGTGTATAATTAAGCAAATTGTCCGACCCCCTGTGGCGATATTATGGAAACGAAAAGGTATAATGTATGAGAAAGCTTCTAAGACTTGGAAAATAATCCAATTAAAATGTGAATTAAAATAATGAGGGAAATGATGTAGGAAGGAGGACACTTGCATAAGATGATTTCAAATTCCCTCAAACTTAAAAGTTCTTTGATAATTAATAAAAGAACTACCCTTTTTTGTATGAAAAACCAACAGAACTATAAGCACTGCTGCAAGTCATGTTCACATTTTTACAGAAAAATATTTCAGGCAGTTAATTCTTGCTCTCTTCTCTTTATTAAAATAAATTATTGCTACCTATAGACCATTAATAATCTTATCTAATTTCAAAACTCTATGCTCAGATTTTAGAAGTTAGTCCTATGTAGCTAAATTATCATTTATAAATTAGTTTCTTATTTGGGAAAATCTTTTAGAGAGAAAACATAAGGTAGATAGTGTTAAAAACATTGCTTCTGATAAAATGATGTATAAAATGACTTTATAATATGTTGACCAAAATTTAAATTGGCTCAAAATGTATAAAACCAGAAGTAAATATTCCTTCTTCCATTCCTACCAACTTCTAAGGTAACATAGATGTCTTTTTACAAATTTAAGGTTTTATTATGGGACAGCGACTGCCTAACAGGCTTGCCCAAGACACATAACTCCTTTTTTGGGGATTTGTGCTGCTTGTGGCTGTCAGTGTTTGGGCTTAGGATATATTTATGCATTGCTCTTCTGAGAGTACTAGAAATTCTCTTATATTGCCCCAGAGAGAAGGAAAACAAAAAGTTGTAGCAAAAGTAGAAGAAAAAGGGGGATAGGAATAGCAGAAAGAGATTGAAGACCAAGAATGAAGGAGACAGAGAGAGAGAGACAGAAAGACAGAGAGAGAGAGACAGAGAGAGACAGAGACAGAGATACAGAGAGAGAGAGAGAGAGAGAGAGAGAGAGAGAGAGAGAGAGAGAGACCGTCCAAGAGTTAAAGAAAGAAAACTATAAGGCAGGTGTGGCATTTGGATTTAAAATTGGGGGATAAACTTCGTGTTGTGAAAGCTCCTGAACACTTGCTAGTGGAAAGACCTAAACCTGGACTTTTTGCATGGTTTATTTTCCGGGGGGGGGGTGTCTCCACTTCTATTTTGCTTTTAACTCTTTCCCTTTTTCAAACAATTTCTTGACCCAGAGTGTTCTTGTTCATCAGTCATATTTCAGTTCTTCCAGAAGGAACTGAATGTACGTGTATTTTGTTAATTTGAATCCTTAATATAATCTCAGGAGAATATAAAGTCTTGTTATAGATCAAGAGAAATATACAGTGCTCGAAGTTAGATGGTATCCCCCAGGTTTTCTCAAAGTATCATATCCTTCTAGCTGGCAGGATCATATGGATTTCCCAATATACGTCCCCATGTGATACCTCTGAATGAAAGTTATCCCAAAATACACATTATTCAGGAGAAAACACCTCCATATTTTCTACCTCAAAATCACTCGGTTATGGTTTCGTTGTGCATATTCTAAGACTTCACCCCTTAAATCAGAGAAATCCTTCTTCTTACCATCCTTCCCCCAGGAATGGTTCCATAACTGTTGGCCGCTCCCCCACACAGCAGTGCCACACTAATATTCAAAATACAAGCCCATTTTCTTGGCAGCTCCCATCACTCTGTGTAAGTGTTTTGGAGTGAGTACATTCAAACTGATGCTGAGGTTTTTTTTTCACAGAAGTAAATGTTCGAAGACCTTGAGGGAAATAAGAGAAGTACTTCCATATTTGTCAAAGTTATGCAGAGACATCTATTTTAGAGTAGTAGATTCAACCAAGGAGTCCTATTTTCCTTTCACCTGGGATCCAAGATATGTTATATTATCTTAGGTGCTATTTTGACCTTTGATTTCATAAAATATTGTGAGAACATGTAATTTTCTTTGATTCCTCTGTCCATAGCTAGACTTTTGCGGACCATTAAATGTCAAGCAAAAATTGAGTTCACTAATTCTATGACCTTATTTTATGTGAAAGTAAATAAGCCATAAACATCCAGAAATTAAGAGAGCCTTAATTTATTTATTTATTGGTCTTTTTGGTTATTTATACCCATCCCATCTTCTTATTAGACAATGTGAAACAAGAATTAAGAATCAGAGACTATGCAGTCATAGCCAACATATACAATACAAGTAATCATCAATATAAGTAGATAAAGTACGGGATGTATAAGAATAACATGCCTTTTCTGCATCTTATCAATGGATCCAACATGTGGTTTCTAATTTTTTTAATGGTAAAGCATTGGCTATTTTCAATTAAAATACTCAAAGTTGCAATTAAGTAGCCTCCATGGTATTCATCACATTCTCATAGCTCACCTATGTTCACAAGACTGGCAGTTGTTTCAAAAATATTTACAAAACTCAAAATTCTTTGTATGAGAGATCCAGTTGCTGATCTGCATTGACAGACTGGCTTACATATTTCTTTTTTACCTTTACAAATAACAGATTCAGTTGTATATCATTGTATTGCCAAGTATATAATTATATGAAGAGCCCATTGATTAAGTGCTGTTAGCCTCCTAATTCCTCTTTATTTCTAGTGCTTTTTTGATTAACCAAATACTTCGGTGTAATTAAATAGTTATTTATGAGAAGAGATAGAAACAGAGTTAGATAATTTTTGAAATCTAACATGTACCAGACAAAACATTTATGTGACTTATGGAAAACACATTTAAACCTTTTCATTAAATTTAGAACTAAATATGATTAACATTTGATTTGCATAAAGGTAAAGCAGAATAGTTAGCAAGTTTTAATTGAGTGTTACCATACCATTAATCATCAAAAGGAGAAACATAGAACTTTAAATTCAGACATCAGCTAAAAAGTTATGTCCTGAAGGACAATGACATAAGGGATAAAGTTAGAATTTATGATTCATCAAAGATCACCTTATGTTACATAATTCATAATGTGACATTTTGTTTCGAGAAATAAGAGTATTTCTTACTGTAGCTTCATAGATAAAATGTTAAATAAAAATGAAACTAAACATAAAAAAATAACTGTGTCATAATGAAATGATGATGATGATTTGCCTCAGGGATATCTACAAAATTGTCATCTGTTTTTAAGTCTAGAAATTGTCGTAAGTCAGTGAGTTAAGCAGCAGAATCACATATCAAAGGTTGAGAATTCTGAAACGTCTCCTGATACAGCTTTATGTATGGTGTAGTTAGCTGAATTGCTTAGTATAGTTAATTTTTTCCACACTTTGCATTTTCTTCATTTCTTCATGAACTTTAAGTTAATTGTAACTTGCTATATTGTTTTTACAGTAAGGAAGTTGATTTGCCAACTTATAAATTAGTTTATTCAATTATCCAAATAATTCCCATATCATAACAAGAACTGAAGCAATGTTTCAACGTTCATTTTAGTTTTTTAATGTGTTCTATTTTAATCTGATAGAAAATTAAGACTAGTTTTTAAACAACTCCAGCATTCCTTTGTAGTTAATGGATCATATTGATAGCCTACCAGATAGTAATCCATTTTGCTAGTCTAATAAATGATAGCATGAGTCTATATTTAAAATGTTAGTTAGAAATTTCCTAATAACAATATAATTAAGTATTAAATAACACAAAGCACAACAGATGATGATGTCCCACCAGATGTCATCATTTAATGCCATCACTTAGCTTAACTTACTATTATTCATCTATAAAAATAGGTTGTATAACTGAAAGTCAGCCAATTGAGTCTAACTTAGGACAGAAAAAGTGAGAAGTTCAAAATCACATATTGTCAGTGAAAGTACACACCTGCCATTGTTAAAAGCATGCATTTAGATGAGTCTCAGAGACTCAACCAAACATTAGCTAGAGAAATGGAGGATCCTGTTCGATTTAGAGCAGATCAGGACTTATCTCTGTTTGTTTCTTGGTTTTATCTCTCCCCGTGATCCTCTTTACTTTCACCTGTGTTCAAAATGAATAAGGCAAATTCTGTGAAATGAAGCAATAAACCTGAGACTCGTTGTTCATTAGAAAAAAATCACGAATGATCTTTGGAAGAAGTTGCTAAAGGTACCTAATAATAAACAAGGCTCCACTGATTGTTAACTCAGTGATAAATGATTTGTGCTTCAAGACATTTTGTCATTTTTCAGTAGTTATTTGTTAATGACACCAATGCTTTGGAGAAGAATCAGTGGCTGGGTCCATGGAGCGACATTCTCTTGGAATAGTCTGACCCTTCTGTACTTGTCTTTGGCTATAGTGATAATTATAGTTGAGCTACATGCTTATATTTTGTGACTGCCCATTGTAAATCCAGACAATAAAACCTAACCACTATCGTATTACTCCTTCAGTATGGAGTGATCTCACTTTAGAATATATATTCTTTTGAGCAATTTCTTGGGAGTCTTTCACTTCACTCTTCGGCTACTGCATTAATCTAGGGTTTTGTTGTTGTTGTTTTTAATCCAAAAACTGGTTTTTTTTAAATATGTTTTGTTTCTTTAGAATTATGTTCTTTGGACTATGTATCACAAGGGTTTCACTGCAATCCATCGTATGTAGTAATGTAGTGATTAAAACTGAAACCAATGATCAGAAATCATAATCATTTAAAGTAAGAAAAGCAGCAGGAAAATCCCTTTCGTGGAGTATAACAAAATCATTTTTGCGAGGCTAGTGGACTAGATTGTAAGTGATTATCCACATCAAATATTGAAATACAAATTTAGTCCACAAGAGTCTGAATTATAATACTGGGAAAAAAGATTTTCCAAAGTCTCCTTGCATCGTGGCTCCGAAATAAGCCTCTACGTTGATTTAAACTTGTTTACTGATATAATATCCCCCCAAAATCACATTTTAATTTAAAAGAACAATTATTAGTTGTGATCCTTTCATATAGATTTTTCCTTATTCTAAGGTTAATTTATGAATATTCATTCACCTTAAAATTAACATTGGTTTTATCAATGCCAGTGGACTGTTACTCCCTTGAAAAGTTTACGATTATCCCATTGTACTAGAGAGCAAAGCTGCCCCTGGGAGCTTCATCTGTATGAGGTAGATGGAACTTCATAGGTGGCTTTATAAAATTTTATCTAGTCCTCTTGTAAAAAAGAAAACAAACCATTGATAAAATATCATGGGGTTAAATTAAATCCCCGTTTCAAGAGTTCAGCTTCAACTTTGAATCTTGTATTTTAGGCAAATTTGTAAAGAATTCCAAGACCTCCTAAGCCAAGATAGATCACCGCTGGGATCGTCCAGACCCACTCCAATTCTAGACCTGGACATCCAGAGACACTTAACACATTTCAGGTAAGACTGGTTTTCCAATTTGCTCAGATGCTCTTTAAAACTGCCTTTATTTAACCCAACTAACCTAGACATTTTTGAATTCCTATCACAGATCCATTTAGAGATATTACTTATATATTTATCTGGTGACTGACTGAAATTTTTAAAATATCAAGCATCCAAGTAAAAATTGTAAAACTAATGCATGAAGCATTTTGGATAAGAAAATTTAACATATTAATGTGATTATAAGAAATTGTGACTTGGAAAGTGGACACTGTTATTTCAAATAGTAGCACTTTCGATCAGGAATCTGAAATCCTTTAAACAGTTCTTTTTCTTGAGTAGGTAAATTGTTGAATGAACAGATGATATGACAGAAATTAATGAGGTAGCATAGACGGATTTTCCAGGAGTATAATTTGTACACAACTAGAAACTGCAAATGGTTCTTAAGTTAGTCCACACAAACATATATTAAAAAGCTTGGAAGGTGTTATTAAAAACATATTTTAAATTTCATTTTCTGAGATGCTTTGGAAGAGAATAGAGTTTTTTCTGGTTAATTCATGTCCTGGATACAAAGTGAAAAAGAACATGATAACTATTCAGGAGATTTCCAATTTTAAAACTTTACAATTCTATGCCTATATGATATTTCTCATCAATATAAAAATATCCCCTCTTCATTATTATTATTTAGTTTAAATAACAATGCTAAGGAAATACTAATATACATTAAACTTTAAAATGTTTTTAATGCTTCTCAATTACCATGCTGTTGAGGAGGATATACCATTATAATAAAATAATTTGGAATTTTATCTGCAACATCAGCGACATTTAAATAGAATCTTTTATTTTCCATAATGTCACAAGTCTCCTCAAGATGTAATAGACACATCTCTGAAGGCTAAACTTAGGGTCTATCTTCTAAAAATGTACCAAACGTAGGATCTATTTCACAGGACTTTTCTCCTATGATTCAATTGGGTTAGTGAAGGTGAGTATACTAAAACAGGAAGAAAATGTAATGCCCAGAAGTTTAGAGCAAAAGACTTTGGAGTCAGTAGAACCATCTTCAAATCCAGACCCTTACACATTTGAGCTGGGTTGTTAGGAGTAACTTAGACACTTTTTCCAAGCCTCTTTTCCCTAGCTTCAAGTGGAATAAGAAGCCTTCTGTTATATGGTGGTGGTGAGCTAAACTGAGAAAATGAATTTAAAGTAAACATTCTGATAAATGATGTATTATTTACTCCACCACTGATCCAACTTTCAATGGTGTAGATTGCTCCACTATCATATCTGCACAAATATTTTCCACATTTTTATTTACGTACATACTAAGAATGTTTATAATTTTTTCAGAAGTTTAAGTCAGAACTTAATAATTTTCATGCAAAGTCAATTCTGGATTTAAGGAAATTTGTTAAATTACAAATTTACTGTAAGGAAGAACTTACTGTTCAAATACAGAGGATTAAGACTCTATGTCATGTCGACTACCTACTTTATTTTCAACTAGAGACACCGCAGCCTTCATCGGACAGTGAGCTGTCCCTTTTCAGGCTCAAAACAAAATACAGCATCATTGCATAAATTGAATATGAGCTACAGTGTGAAATAAATAGCCAAATCATTTGTTTGCTCAGCATAGGCACAATCTGATAATGTGCTGATACTTGAGTCATTTTGCCACCTTAATGCCACAGAACTCTTTAGAGAAAACTTTCACTTCTAAACTTGAACTGAATGTTTCCTATGTGGGTTTTATATGCTCTTATTTACCTCCCCATGCAGAATATGGTAAGACGCAATCTGGTATTACCCAGAGCTGAGAGAGAGAGAGAGAGAGAGAGAGAGAGAGAGAGAGAGAGAGAGAGATTTTGGGTGTAAAACTCTGAAAGATTTTTTTCAGAGTTTGAAAATCTGGCTGAAGATTTTCAGTCGCAAAAATTTTAAATACATAACCACACCTTAAAATATTTAACTCTAGATGGTATATCTACTGATAAAAGTATTATCTATAAAATTTTGGTGTGATTATTTATATGTTGAGTATTTTGCTATCAGAAAGTTATGATCCCCGTTTATTATGCTTTTTTTAATGTTTGCCAGATTTTTCATTTATTTTTCTTTAACTACATTCTAGATTATTTATTTAGATGAAATCTTTTTATTTCCTAATGGAAAGTAGTATGGTGATAAAAGACACTTATAGCATATTTCCTAAATTACACCTTTTTTGAATTGTGGTAAAAAACACACAACATGAAATTTACCATCTTAACCATTTCTAAGTGTGCAGTTTCAGTAGTGTTAAGTACATTCACATTATTTTTCAACCAGTCTTCAGGACTTTTCATTTTGCAAATCAGAAACTCTATGACCATTAAATAACAACTCCCATTTCACCCTCCCCCAAACCCCTGGCACCTACCATTTTACTTTCTGTCCCGATGAATTTGGCTACTTTTTAGATACCTCATATAAGTAGAATCATACAGTATTTGTCCTTTTGGGACTGGCTTATTTCATGTAGCTTAATGTCCTCAAGGTTCATCTGTGTTGTAGCACATGTTAAATGTCCTTCCTTCTAAGACTGAATAATATTCCATGGTATATATATGAGATATTTTGCTTATCCATTCATCCATCAGTAGATAAGCTTCCACCTCTTGTGATTGTGAATCATGCTGCTATGAACATGGGAGTGCAAATATCTCTTTGAGCTCTTGCTTGTAATTCTTTTGGTTCTATACCCAGAAGTAGAATTTCTATGTCATATAGTAATTCTATTTTTAATTTTTTGAGAAACTTCCATGCTGTTTTTCACAGTGGCTGCACCATTTTACATTCTCACCAGCAGTGCACAAGGATTTTATTTAATTCCTCCACATCCTTGCCATCACTCATTTTTTTTTTTAGTAGTAGCTATCCTAATGAGTATGAGGTAATATCTCATTATTGTTTTGATTTGCAGTTTCCTAATGATTAGTGATGGTAAGCATCTTTTCATATGCTTGTTGTCCATTTCTGTGTCATCTTTGGAGAAATAGCTATTCACATCCTTTGCCCATTTTTTAAATTTGCTGATTTGCTTTTTTGTTGTTGAGTTTTAGGAGTTCTTTATATATTCTGGATATTAACCTTCTATTAGACACATAATTTGTAAATATTTCCTCCCATTCTGTAGGTTGCCTTTTTATTCTGTTAATTGTGTCCTTTGATGCATGGATTTCTTTTTTAAATGTATCTGTTTTGGGAATTTATTTCTTGTTTGTTTGTTTGTTTGTTTGTTTGTTTGTTTTTATTGGGGACTACTGGGGAACAGTGTGTTTCTCCAGGGCTCATCAGCTCCAAGTCGTTGTCCTTCAATCTAGTTGTGGAGGGCACAGCTCAGCTCCAAGTCCACTCGCCATTTTTAATCTTTAGTTGCAGGGGGCACAGCCCACCATCCCATGTGGGAATTGAACCAATAACCTTGTTGTTGAAAATTTGTGCTCTAACCAATTGAGCCATCAGCTGCCCCAACGCATGGATGTTTCTGATGTAATTCAATTTGCCAATTTTTCTTTCATTGCCTATGCTTTTAGCATCATATTCAGGAAATCCTTGCCAAATCCAACGTCACAAAGCTTTTGGCCTACTATATTTTCTTGTAAGAGTGTTATAGTTTTAGATATTATATTTAGGTCTTTGACCCATTTTGAGTTAATTTTTGTATATAGTGTAAGGTATGTGTCCAACTTCCTTCTTTTGTCTGTCTTAAGCTACAGTAAGTCCTCACTTAACGTCATCAATAGGGTCTGCAACTTTAAGCAAAACAACATATAATGAAACCAAGTTTACCACGGGCTCATTAATATAAACAAGAGTTAAATTCCTGTGGCATCTCATCAATGTTATGATGAAATGATGTTATTCAAGAACTTACTGTACATCCTTTTAAGCAAAAGGTTTAAACATGGTGGACATTTCCCATTAAAACCCAAAAGGAAGTCAGTAGAACAAATTTAAATGTGTGTATTTTTGCTTTTATTGTGTATTTATTAAAAGTAGCCTCAGTAGACTATCTTCATAGGACTGTAAACACCAGCTTGTTGCCTGATCTTAAAAAAGACTCCACGCTTTACAAGTGTAGCCCTTAAAATGGCTTCACAGTAGAATCTTTCTTAGAGATTTTTTTAAAATCTTAAGAACTGAATGAAGTACCCTTTTAAAGATCTGATTCAGTAGGTCTAGGATTGCACTCAGGCATCTGTGTTATTTGAAGATCTGAAGTTCATTGTGATAATTAGGCAGTTTTAGGAATCTCAGTCCTAGGATATTCTTAGACTATCAGCGCTTTTTTTCTTTTTGGAAGAAAAACAATTCTAACTCATTTTTATAGTGACACTGAGAATTATGTAAAAATTCTGTCTTGGATACTAACATATTAAAAAGATTCTACAGCTATTATTCTGCTAATAATCTGGGTAACAATGTGTTAGCATAAAGTCTGTCTCTTTTATAGTTGCCTACTGACAGCGGTAGCTTTAATTTTGATAGAAACATAAGCTCAGGAGATAAATGAGTTAGAAAGGAAACATGTCACATCTGACTCCAAAAACAATCCATTGGCAGAGTCTGATTTTCTACTGGTTTTGTTGAGTGCTGGCTGGGAAAGAAGTAAGGAGAGAGCATGATTGGATAGGTATAGAAGATACTCAAATTAGTAACATCAACTTGTGCTATTTTTTTAATTAAATTTATTGGGGTGACAATGGTTAGTAAAATTACATAGGTTTCAAGTGCGCATTTCTATAATACATCATCTATATGTCACCTTGTGCTACTATTTTATTTAGTCAAAATCTCCTTTCCAGCGCAGAGCACTTGAATTACACCTTATAGGATGGCTGATTTGGTACCTTAAGAACTGTGGCTTACTTTCAGCAGATTGAATATATCCTGTAAGCTAGGGAATGACCTGGCCTTGGAAAGCACAGATAACTACCTCCATTTTCTTTTGTGGTAGTTGACGTATCTGGGTGCTCTGGAAACCTGCAAGCAGTGACCCTCCTCATGATTCCCAGCCTGGAAAGCTGCTTGTTTCCAACAAAATGACAGGAGGCAGGTTTATTCTTTATTTATAATTTAGTGAGTACCATAAAAAAAAAAAAAAAGTGTATTGCTGTAGAGAACACAGCAGACAGCACAACTCCCACTGGAAGGGGAAAGAGAATTAGTTGAAATCAGTGGGGGGTGGCTGGTTAGAGCGTGGTGCTAATAACACCATGATTGCTGGTTCGATCCCCTCATGGGCCACTGTGAGCTGCGCCCTCCTTAAAAAAATAAAGGAAAAAAAAATTTTTAAATCTGTGGAAGACCCCACAGACACAATTCCCAGGAATGGTGGTTGCAATTAGACCACAGGGGCATGGAGTTTCACGGACAGAACAGATTCAGCTTATATTGAAATCTCATTTTCTGAAATGTTGGGAATTCTCCTCTTTGACATCTCGGGAAATCTTAACTTTCCCCTTCTTTGTCTCTTATATTCTCATAACCTCATTGAAGCTGAAGTCAAGCAAAAGCTCTTTTGACAACATAAATAGGGGAGCAATTTAGATTAATGCACAGTTCAGAGAAAACAGACCATTAGGAAAAAATAAGGACATTTTCTTAGCACCCACTTTGGGAGCTGGAAATTTTATTGTTTCTCATATTTTACTGTGCGAATGGCAGGTGGTGCAATGAAGACTAAATGGTTGCCCCATTCTTTAGGAACTTCTAATGTAGAAGACAGTTACATGCAAAGATTTACATGAGACAGATTTTATAATAAAGAATGAAGCAGAGTACAGGTAATTACCGAAGCAACCAGGAAAGGCTTTCATCTTTCTACTCACAGTACTTAGCACATAGTAAGTGCTCAATAAATATATGTTAATAAACGTAGATTATGATGATATCTCTATTAGGTCTTGGATATATCCTCTACTGGTTCATTCCCAGAGCCGTGGGCTGGAGAAGTGAAATGATCAATTTGCTTAATTCTCCTATTTGAGTCAAAAAGTATGCTGACATCACAACTTCTTAACAAATAGATCCTCCTGCTACTCCCATAACGCTTTGGAAATAAGAAATGTATAGGCATTCCCAGATATCTGTGTGTGTGTGGTGGTGATTAAATTTTTTCATTGATTCTCACTGATGAAAGCCCCTTGCATTTCCCACTCTTCTTCTATATTTGGATCTTCTGTTCAACATCCCTGTCAAGTTGTCACCCATTCCAGGCTTGAAAACTTTCAATGGTAGACTGTTCTTTTCTTGACGAGGCATCCCTTCTATCTCTGACAGCTCTATTAGAAAGGCCTTTTTTCCAATGAGACAACATCTGTCTCCGTAACATCCCCCTCCTAGGGGGCCTTACAGAGTCAATTTGATCTTGTTTCCCTCCCAATTTCTAAAGACAGCTCTCATGTCTCTCAGAGTTTTCTCTTCCTGAGCTAGTCATCTCAGGACATCACCATTTTCTTTAGTGTTACACATATGTCATGTGTTCCAGTCAACTCAGCTAGCTATGTGCTTGGCAACATGCTGAAGAAAGGATGTTTGGCTCTTCTTAAACGTAAGCATGTTTAGCCTTCCTCAAGGAGCCTGAAGTATGTATAGTTGTTTTGTGGTTTTGTGTTTTTGTGTTTGTTTGTTTTTTGGTGGGGTTTTTTCGTTTGTTTGTTTGTTTATTTGTCTTTATTTTCTTGGGATGAGAAAGTGACAGGGAAGGTAATCAGCAGTGGATGATTTTCTTAATCTTGTGAAAGTATTTTTTTAGTGCCAGAAGAGAAATGAAGAAATTTCAATTCAATCTCTAATCCCAAAAGAAAACATCATGAAATAAATTACACAACTCACAACTAAGCTTAGCACTTAAGAAATAAAAATATTAAGACATCTTCAGGGAGTTCTGGCCAACTCCAGGGGACACCTAAGCCCTTTTTATTTAAGGATATTGGAGATAGTGGGCCTGAATTGTGAAGGAAAAAAAAATCCTATATATCCCAAACTTAAGCTCCTTTATGTAAGGTTGAAATTAAACTTTAAAGCTTAAACTCTATAAGTGAGTACCATTCCCAGGCTCAAAGAAAAAGAACATACTTGTCAGGTCTTATCCACCAGTTAAGTAAGCAAGAACAGTCTGTATTGACACAAAAGTTGAAAAGAGTGAAGAAAACTTTCACTAGCAACCATGTAGACTGAAAAAAAAACCAAAAAATAAAACAGGCAAGTTTTCACTTCTTTAGCAAACAAATGAAACCATGCATGATGCATTACTTGTATGAGTCTATATTAAATTACTTACATTCATTTAACATTAAGTAGGAAATTAAAGAATCAAATCAGTTGTCAATATTTACGTATTGTATTTCACAAGTTGCAATGGCACTAAACCAAATGCTGCAGGAGATACGGACATCAAAGCATTCATTGCAGTCATTTGACGACATTTTTATGAATTTTTAGGTTCAGCACATAGATTAGTAATTCAAATAACAGAAACCAGAGGCAACTGTTTCTAATAACAAGTTGCAAATGTGAGCTGCAGTAACTATGTGTGAATAATTAATTAGGGAACATGCAAATGTCTGGGAAGAAATTTGGTAAATTTTTATTTCAGTAATTTCTGGTTTTCTTGAGTTGTGGATTGTGGGAGATCTGTAGGGAGACAGCATGAGATCATGGGAAACACTCAGGATGGATGTCGGGGAGCCTAGCTCAGTCTTCTCTTGATTACCAGCTGGAAGTGTGGATTTAGAGCAGGCATTTCGGGGGTCCAGCCTCTGCATATTCGTCTATAGATTGATAAGAGTTAAACTGGATGCTTTCTAAGGCTCCTGCTAGAATAATGATATTTTACCCTGTTGTCCATTTACTGTGCCATTTGAAATCATTGTTTATGTTGTACTTCCATATGATCTCATTTCTTCTCTTTATGTTTTAGCAACTCGTTCGTTTTTAAAAGTCAACAGTTGAATACAACGTATCTTAAAAAGCACAAGAGTCCTAAGCTTCGAGTCTCCATTCCCCATACTAAGTAGAAAAATATGAATTGTCTCACAGGGAGAAATATAAGGAAATAGTTCATTTATCTCCAGAAGCTCTATTCCCGTATGTAAAAATCAGAGTGTAGAAGTAAAGAAAAAAATATCTTTACCTTCAAAACCTCTACTTGGATGTGATTGACTTGGGTCTCTCCTGTTGGGTGTATGACGATTGTATCCTTAGCTTCCTTTTCTAGTGAGCTGGACTGAAGTGAAATGGGATCACCAGGACCCATTTCTCGTTGGGACCTCAAAGTAAGTGGCTGAGAAGAGCAGGAGGAACGTATCCTTAGGTGATGGATAGGCAGCACCTCTCCCAACCTGGCAGCGATTTAGGGCAATCATAAACACATTTCTCCAAAGTTGAGTTTCACAGAGCAAACATCCCATGAGATGCACCACGAAAGTGTCTCGTAATCATCCCTGACTATTACACTCCTCTTGAAGTACGGCTAACACACATTAGTGTGTCAAAGGCTCCCAGAACCATTTGAATGGAACCATTTTTGAATGGAAGGAATTCTTAGTCCCATGTTTTCCAAACTTGATCCCAGAGACGTTTCTTTTTTCTCAGACTACTAATTAACATCCCATGGAACTAAAGAAATGCTGAGGAAATCCATCATCTGCCTTTTCCTAGGAAGGAGAGCAGACATGGTAGTTAGGTGTTATTTCTTGGCCCTAAGGGAACACATCCAACTCTCTGGCTGCAGCTAAGCTGTCTAAAAAATACTAATGTTTTGGACCCATCCCAAACCAATTAAATCAGAAACTCTGGGGTGGGACACACACATTGGTATTTTTTCAAATAAGCTTCCCGGATGATTCTTGTATGTTTCTAGGATTGAGAACCACCAGCTGCAGGAACATAGAACATTCATGAGTGCTGTCAAGGCCTTGCTAATGAGTACATTTCAATGATTTCTAGCCACCAGAGAACTATATGCCTTAATGATGCACCTTCATTAAACTCCATTTTAAAAGTACTTGGGACCGTGGGATAATATACGCTATGTAAAAAATAAGTGCAATCAGCCGGTTTCCCTTTTCCTGTCTTTCCTCAACCAGTCAGGCTGCAAAGGATAGATGCTGTCAAGTTCTGGGAGGATAAGCCCAAGCTGCTTTCCTCGGGTGGCCTATATTCAGGGGTTGTGCTGCTTCCGAGAGATGAAGGGTCTGGCCCTCATAGCTCTGAAAAGAAGTGGGGTGTAGCAAAGAAGCCCCACAATCCTTTGCTGCTGTTCTCCGGTGCCTGTTTCCCATCCTCCTGACCTCCCGGCTGTTCTCATGAGTGCAAGAAGGCACTTTTCCGGCCACCACCAAAAACTGTAGCGGGGAGTTCAGCCTGAGCCTCGGGCTACATTTGGACCTAGCCCTGCAGTTGTTGAATAATCCAGGAGGGAAGGAAAAAGAGGCTTGATTTCACTTTAAATCTTGCCGCGTGCATGCCTCCTGCAGGCCAAAAACCAGAACTGAAGTTGGTGTCAGTGGCATCTGTATGAAAGTTGGGAAATCAAAGATAACGCGATCTCAAACACCCACGGGAATGACGCAGCATAACAAAATAATAGGAATAATAGCCCAAACGATTTCAACCTTTACACACACCAAAAGAAATGGAAGAAGTTTGCCTGTCAAACATTTTCTATGTAGAAAGTTGAAATTTGACAAAATGATATTTGCTTTTACTCTAATTACTTAGGTGATGACAGCAGCAGGCGATTTTCTCTTGGTTTTCAGTCTTCTGGTTTGTAGCATAGTAGTATAAGTTACTTCCAGCTTTTTGTTTCTCAAAAGGAAGTTACAAAAATCCATCCATGGTTGGCAGACACAACTGAGTGACCCCGTCTTCACTGGAAAAAAATCTAATGAGGCTTTCATTTTGTTTTCAACACATATTAAATTAGTGTTTTCTTAGTAGGTGGAATGTGCTGGAACCCAGGCCCAGATCTTGCTAAGATAGGAAGAATTCAGGGGAAGATTCCATAGGAGTTTGCTTTAGGCTTTATTTTAGAAAATTGCTCTTGTGGTTTAATTTAAATTAGTTTAGACAAATCAATTAAAGTAATGATAAAGCATTTCTGAAGGACAACTACAGCAATATGGAAACAGCTTTGTAACATTTCTCTAGCATCCAACAAAGCTAATGAACTGTGAACCATATTTACTTAGATTCAGGAACGTACAATAGTTCTTGTTCCTCTGGTAGAGGTGCATTCAGAATCCTATAGTGACTTCCATTTCAAATAAACCTTGAAGCTTTGGAGATTTTAAAGGTAAACACAAAGTCTTGGCCCCAAGAAAAAATGTTCTTACCCATGGATCAGAAACTTGAAGAGAATTTTGGGAAATTTCTGTTGTATGGAAGTTTCTTGACAGCCCTCCTCATTAATGTCAAGTACAGTCATACAGTGTCCTATCTATAGTTTTTACTTTTCCCCCTGAATGTCATCTAAACTAAATCATAAAGTCTGTAGATTTCTGTGACTGCCTCTTTTCACTTCACATAATAATTCTGAGATTCATCCATGTTTTCGTGTTTATCAATAGGTAACTTCTTTTGATTGCTGATAAGTATCCCAATGAATGGATTCATCACAATTTGTTCATGTAATGGGTTATTGCAAATCTGAGATGGTAACATTAAAAAAAATAGAGGTGATCACTGAAGTGCTGCATGGGTTGAGTAAGGAACCCGGCGAGGTAACTGTATTATTTCCTTTGATAAAAGTGTTATTAGAGCAGTAACAATGCAGTTTACCGTAGGAGTTTAGCAATGTGTCCCCAAAGATACCATATGATAAGTTGGGGTGGGGGAGGGACGTGAGCTCGATGACAGCAGAGTCAGGTAGAGTCACAGCTGGTTGGAAAATGATACCCAAAGTGTAGACTTAAGGGCAGTTGTCAACCTTGAAGGACATCTCTAGTGAGTGCTGCAAGGCTCTCTCATTAATTCCACTCTGCTCAACATGTTAATTGACAATGTGGTTGAAGGCATCGTGGATTTGTAACTTAATGGCTGGCATTAAAATAGAGAGGAAAATTCCTGCACTGGATAGCAGAACCAACGTTCAGAAATACCTTCCTGTGGTAAAAAGCTTAGTTGGTGGGCCAAAATCAATGAGGTGAAATTTAGGGGAGATTAAGGAAGCCGTATCCACTTGCAGTATACTGAGAAAGGGATCCGAGTCACGAGTAATTCTTAGGGAAATGCCTTACCAAATCAGTTAAGTCTAAACTAAACAAGCAAGGGTCAAAATGTAGAGTTTGGATCATAGCTGGTCAGGCTTAAAAGGTATATTTACCTTCAACTATTTCTCTCTCTCTCTCTCTCTCTCTCTCTCTCTCTCTCTCTCAAAAAGTAGAGCTTTACCTCTGTGTCCAGCAAATTGTTACTACCTTCCTGAACTAGGCCCATTTGAAGAAATGGTTTATGCTGCAGAAAGATGCTCTAGAGAATGTTAATTGAGAGGTCCAGCAAAGTAGGAGTTTTTAAAACCATGAATAAAATTAAGGAGGTGATTGTTAAATACAAGTTACATTTTCTCTAACATCAGGTGCCATAAACTATAGCAGTCTGGTGAGTATTTTCTCAGCAGGTGACTGTATTGCTCACAGTCAGTTGTCAGAATCTTCTTGTCCCTCAGTGTGAAATTAGCAATAGGAAAATGAAATCAATGAGCTGGAATCGACAGAGAAAATTTAGGACTGATTCCTAGTAGCTGGGGGTGGGGAGAGTGAATTAACTAAAACAAGAGCACAAGAATAGTCTTTGACTAATGGTGGTGATTACATGACTCTATGTATTTGTCAAAATTCAGTTAACTACATAATAAAAAGGGTAAAGATTACCGTATGTAAATTCAAACTCAATACCTGATTTAAAAAAAAAAAATCTCATCACAAGGAATTTGTTTAGGGACTAATTCAATGTAATTTAAAAGTCCAGAGTTTCTCAAATCTGTCTCGTTCCTCAGCTTTGATTATTAAAGCATGTTTCTCTGTTCCATCTCACTACTTTCTCATCTTCTATGACTTTTCAAAGATTACCTAACAACTCCAGTACCTCAGAAACACATGCCTGTGTTTTCTTTATCCTGAAATAGGAGTTTCCTATACTTAAATAGTCTCAACTACATTAATTATGCTATTGCCAGTTTTAAAGATTAAATACTTTAAAAAGAAAGCAAAGTATCTTAATTACCATTTAATCTTTCATATGCTAACACAGCACTATCTCCCCCAGCCTTGCGCCTGTCTCTGCAATGTTCCTTTTCCTCATTCTTGAAATACAACTTTAAACTAAATCCTAGCCTGGGCATCAGAGATTCCCAAATGAAACCAAGGAAACTTTAGTCTTTTTTAAACTTTTCCATACCTGGAGTCCCCACCCGTTCTCCCCCGAGGCTGCTGCCTCCTGCAGGTGACTAATACCCAAAAGCTGGCAGCAGTCTTTGTCAAGTAGAGTGTAGGTCGATGTCAGTAGGGCCCCATCTCAGCCTTGTTTGGTTTGTGATTTGTTTCCACTTTGTTTTAACACTGTTTGTATTTTTTTAAAGATTAGAGTATAATTGTGATTACCTACTTATAGTCAGAACCCAAACCACAAATTTTTAAAGATACATATAGCATCTTATTTGCCACTTGCATTAAAATCTGATATCGTTCACTGTCATTTATGCTCTAAGGCCACCCACTCCTCATCCTCATATCCATGACTGAGATCTTACCCTCACCTGTCTGTTTTCTTCCCATTGTCTTCTCTGGGTTCTCGTTTTACATTTTTGGAGGGAATGTTGTTCCTTTCTCCTCAGAATTCTATTCAGTCCTCTTGTCACATTGACAAATGTTTATATCCTTTGGCAGGAGCGCATCTTTTTCAGTATCTTAATCGAGGGGTCAGGAAAATTAACTCCTTTTTTTCAGTATTGTTCAAGGAGCTTTGAAAGGTGAGTCGACTTTTGATTGGCTGACAAGAAGAGGTAGGGCAAAGGTACACAAATAGGAAGAGCCATCATAGGTTTGGGAATGGAGAGGAAATACCCCTGAGATAAGCTTTTCAAAACATAAAGCAATAGGACATAAGAGTACAAAGGGAGAGGACCGAGGCCTGGGAAATGCAAGTACATTAAAAATCTGATATAACATCTGCATCCTCTGCCAGTGTTCAGCAACATTTTTTTTAAATGTGGCATGAAGATGACACATCTAGCACAATGCTAGTTGTCTCTTTCATGTGTCTTGTTGAGAATAAACTTTTAGATGAATTTGAATTTAGAAGAACTTCTAGAGTTGGATTATACACATCACCCATCATGGTTACTATTTAACTCTGGTAATATTTGCTTGTGAAATGTTCTCTGATGTTAATCTGATGGAAATATATGCAAATGTCAAGCATGACTTAAATACGGTGTTTGAAACCTCTGTATTAAAGACATTCTTTGGGGGGAAAAAAAAGAAAAATAGTATTTATTTTCTAAAGACAAAAACAATCTTCATTATCAAAGATTTTAGAGATTTGACTATAGTGGATTGCCTTACAGATGGCCTTAGTTTATTTTCTGTCTAGGACTGAAAATCAGCCATACTTCTGTTTTTCTTTTCTTTTTCTATATATTCTACATTAGTCCTTTTCTCTTTTTTGTATGTCACTCTGAGTGATATAACACGTCTATTTTTCTGGAGTGGTTGGGGCTAACAGAATAGCATGATGTTCCTAGATTTTGAATCATCCTGTGATTTCATACTTTTTTCTGTGCTATTCTAATATAATATTAGAATATTTTAATTGTTTGGATTCATAAACCTCACTGAAAACTACTAGAACAGAGGCTATCCATCCTTTGCATTTAGTATTATCCTATGCATATTTTTTGATGTACAGATAATGTTAAACTAACAAAATTTACATAATATTTTTCATGTCAAGAGATATCACTTCAAGTAGTTACTTTTCATTTTTGTTGTTGTTAATTTTTATTTTATTTTATTGGGGAATATTGGGGAACAGTGTGTTTCTCCAGGGCCCATCAGCTCCAAGTCCTTGTCTTTCAATCTAGTTGTGGAGGGAGCAGCTCAGCTCCAAGTCCAGTTACCGTTTTCAATCCTTAGTTGTAGGGGGCACAGCCCACCATCCCATGCAGGAATTGAACCAACAACCTTGTTGTTGAGAGCTCGCGCTCTAACCAACTGAGCCATCTGGCCGCCCCAAGTAGTTACTCTTCTTATGTTGCATATACCACAATAAGTTTCAGACTTCTCTGTTGAGCTCAGAGGTCTTTCAGCTTCCATAATCTTCTGTCCACATCCTGGGTTTTAAGAAGAGCACACTAAGCATTTGTACGGGTGAATTAAAGCTTAGAGTTAGAAAGAATCTTGCAGATGTTCTAGTCAGACCATTGTCATCTCACAAGGCTAAATAACTTCCCCAAATCACAAAGTGCTTCTGGTCAGAGCCCTTGTGAAGGCTTGGTACACCTGGTTCTCACTGCAGGGCAAAGCTGACAATGCAAACTGCTAATGATCAGATACGTATTTTAGAAGCAAGAAAGGCCATCAGCCAAGAAGGGATACCAGCTTAAGAATCTCTCTTTACGGTGGCAACTCTTCTCAAGATGGAGAATTAAAGCATTTATATTGACCTCTCCACTTTGTACTTGACTTTTAAAATCTTGGTCTTAGACCAGAAAGTGAATAGGAATAATTAACATCTTCCAGGCCTACAAGTCTACCCAAAGAACACAGAGAAACTAAGCTAATGTGATTTCTCAAAGAAAAGGACTAAAACACATCCTCAGAAGAACATAAGCACAAAGGCAATACAGAATATCAGATTTCTCAGGAAAATGTTTTCACTTCTCTGAGAATTAGTTTCTTCATCTGTAAAATGGAAATAATAATACCTGCTTCTTAGTGCTGATACCAGGATTCTATGAGGTGATACAGAATAAAGCACTTAGAACAGGGCCTGGCATATGCTCAAGACTTAAATATTGGCTGTTCACTTTAATTATTAACATGGTGAAACTAAATTCTGCATACTCAGCAGTAGGTAAAGAGGGCAGTCACAACCGAGAGGGCTTGGTAATACAGAGGAAAATAAAATTCATCTAATGGTACAAGAAGCCATAAACAGGAATAAGGCATGAGAAAAGAGGCAGGTTGTACCCAGGGCCACCTGCACATCAGTGGATGGCTTCACTCAGCTCTTTTTGTGGGTGCGGCTATGATTGATTCTTCCACCACTCAGATCAATTCCATTTGTTGTCCAGACTCCCAGATCGATCCTAAAGCATATGGATTCTCCTCTAGTTATCTCATTGTGGAAATGGAGCTAAAATCAGTATTCCTGCTCAGAGGGCAAGGCACTGCCAAAATGATATCCATATGCTTTATTATGATGATGTCTGATATTACAAATTCTGGTGTACATAGTTGCCCAAGCACTGACCGTTCTTGTGTTCTAAATAATTGGAGACTGCAGTATTTTTTCCTTTTTTGTATGTTAATTGTGACCTAGACATAGGGAAAGCTTTGTGAAATGTCCAGATGAAAGATGCGAGCATCCTGTAGAGTATAATGAGCGACATGCAGAAAATGTTACCCTTACCATAAATATCCCATAGCCAACAATATGTATCATTTATTAAACAGTTATTATAGGTCTGGCATCATTATCCTGACCCTTTGCATGGATTAATAGAAACAACAATTTTTTGTGGTAGATCCTATTGTTATCCCCACTGAGGAATATCAGTAAGTTGCCTGAGACCCTAAATCTCTCATTTGCATTGTTCTTAAAATCTTATTACTTTTGTTCCTAAAGATTACATACCCTAAGATGGTTAACCAACTAGGTGAAATATTATGGAGGGTCATTCTATCTGATTTAAAAACTGCTAATGTCATAACAACTATTGCAACCTAGAACTTGTAAGCAGTTAATAGTTTTTGGGGTTTTCTTATGTACACTGTATATACCATGTTATACACTGTATATACCATATATATTGTAACATATGCATAAAATATGTCAAGCATGTGTTTCTTTATTTTTATAAGTATGAGTTGTAGGGAGACCCCTGGCAGACTGTCACTTCAGAAACAGTTGATCAAATGAATATCTGGGTGACATCTCTTCACAAGAAGAGTGAATCTGCAATTATGTATTTGCTCAACTAGAAATGACATTTATCAAGGTTGGAAGGGCTACCTATGCTGAGACTGCCCTGACACTCCCTACATTTGCTCATTAGTTATGATTACTAGTTAGTTAGTTAGCTGCTAAAACCCAAACATAGAGTGGTTTACATAAGACAGAATTTTACTTTTCTCTCATTTAGGAGACTGGAGTTGAGTGGGTTCCTTCCATCTTGTTCTGTCCCCACCACCAAGGTGATTATCCTTATCTGCCTAGCTGTGGAACTATTTTGAGAGGAAATAAAGGGCACTCAATTTCCTTTTAGGCAGGTGGTAATCACATATATGCAACACTTCCCTTCATGTTCTACTCTGAGAGGGTTAGTCCCATGTTCAAAGCTAGCTACGATGGAACCTTGGAAATGTAGTCTCCAGCTGGATGGCCCAGACAAAACTACATTACTATGAAGAAGAGAAGAACGAAGTCAGAGAAGCAGCCATCAGGCACACTCAGCCAATTTTGATTTAGTCTTGTATGATCTATGCCCATACAAGTGCGGATGCCATCCTCGAAAATGAGATGATTCCCATACATAGAAAGTTGTATGTTCTGACTTTCTTAATGAGATAGAGAATCAAAGTCAAGTCATGAGTTAAACATGCAGACTTGCAAGCCTACCAATGACAAGTCTTCTTCCAAATGTGTCCTAAATTTCTTACGGTCAAAAGCAATAGATTGACTTGTATTCTATCTTGCATAATGCTTGACACCACTTAGGCACATAAGAAATGCCTGTTGAATTGAATGATCTGGATAAAATGGGGGATTTATTATCCTATATCATGCTGTAAGCTGTTCATCTCTTTCTCATTTCCAGTTTGATCACTCATGGCTTTGGGACTCCAGCAATATGTGCAGCCCTAAGCACTTTCCAAACAGTCCTCAGTGAAATGCTGAACTACTTGGAAAAACACACTACCCACAAAAACGGTGGAGCGGCAGATTCTGGCCAAGGCCATGCCAACTCGGAGAAAGCCCCCCTGCGGAAAACTTCAGAGGCGGCCGTGAAAGAGGGCAAAACAGAAAAGACAGACTAGCTACATCAAACAGAATCTATTTCCAGAGAGTCTTGCTGCTGATATTTTTTCTAATATATATATCATTGAGGGTGATTAATCTTCAGTGGACCGAATCTCTACCCTCCCCTGACCCTCCATAAAAAACAAAAATGGAATTGAAAAATGAAACAAAAAAGGACAAAACCACACAAAAAAAGGGAAAAAAAAAAACAGCAGTGTAACCGTGTGATGACATTGTCACTTTTTTATTTTATGTTATGATAAACTCCTTTTGTGCACGTAATTTATTGTTCTGAATTACATACGTCACAGTTTTTAAGCACTTCTGGACTTTGGAGAGGCAGCACATGCTTTTTCACATCTAACTGACGCACTTTCTTATCCAACTATATAGTTAGGGATCAGAAAGCATGACCAACCTGGAATCCATCACCAGTGCTTACAGCTCCGGTCTTTCTTGACTTAATTCCCCAGTGACAAAAGAGTGCCTCTTTCCATTAACTAGACCAATCTGGCAATCAATCCGTCAATAAATGCTTTGGGAACTGAAAAGGGCAGTCATGAATCTTTGTCTTGAGAACTGACAGAAATTCTAAAATTTTGGTCACCCATCGCCCACGTAACTGCCAGTGCCTTGGTGGTATTTAAAAATTCCAGAAAACTCTGTTCCCTCTGTGTATGACTATTCTCACCCCACCCTAGGTCGCTTTTTATTTTTCCCTGATAGGTAAGAAGAGACTCAGCATAATACTGAAGAGATAAGAGATGAACTTTTCTATCCATTCTCCTCTCTCACACCAAACCTAACACTTCAAGGAAACAGACTGCACGTAATAGGGTCAGGGCAGGATGGGTACAGGTAAAGGTAGATTTGCCACTCCTGGGCTCCCAATGGAAAGTGGTAGTGTGGTACTGCCTGGAAAAGCACAGGACTAGGAACAGTCATCTTTGCAGGAAGCTCTGCCTCTCAGAGACAGGAGTGGAGCCCAGGGGATTAGTGGAGGCCCCTTGAAGTGCGGGTGGCCAATGACTGAAAGATAAAAATGAGACCCCTTATTTTTCTACCTTTATGCTTCTTCTACCTGCCTGATAGCTGTGCTCTAAACCTTTAGAAACACAGAAGCATTCAGGTCTGTGTTCAATAAAAAAAAAAAAAACCCAGAATGATCAGAGAAGACTTTTGCTTTTAAGATGCTTCCTTTTTTCATAGCTTGTTCTTATAGCTTTATTGTCCTTTAGTTAAGACACTGAAAACAAGAGGGCCAGGGGCTAATTGAATAACAGTTCAGTCCATGTAAACCTGAAAGTGTCAAGAAATCTGACTGGTACCGCATTGTTCCAACCTTCCTACTGTTAGCAATTTTCAAACTTCTAAGTAAATAAAGATACAGGTCATCATCTATTAAAAAATATTTTAATAATGTTTGGACTCCCAACACTGAGTTTAGCATGAAAATACTGTCTTCTTGTTAACATATTTTAATTATTTTAAAAAAGTTGCCACCACATTATAACCCCCATGGGGAATATTAGTATTATTTTTAATTGAGAAGAAATTGCTCAAGATTTTCCATGTAGAGATCACAAAAAACATTTTTCATGTAGAGAACACAAAAAACATTTTTGTCTAATAATTCTTAAAATTATTTGACCTTTATCTCCAGTCTTGTACAGAAAAGAGGAACCATAACCAGTGAAAACCTAAATTTTCTAGACTAAATCCAATTAACAGAAGACACTACTAAGGAATTCTATAATAAAGGGTTTTTATAGTTACACAGTAGAAGAGCTTAAAATAAAGAAATGAATTGTGATTTCATGTGTTTATCTAGATCCATTTTTAAACTTTTACCATTATTCAAGGCTTCACATTTTTTAGAAATAAAGTAGAATAAAGCCGAGATTCTGCTGCAGTTCTAAGTTTCATGACAAAATAAATTATTTCATTTTACATGAAATTTCCCATATTGTAAAATATACACATGAAAAATGATGAATATTTCAGTTTCATATGTAGTAGGAAAGCTATATACAGATAATGTGGGCCACTAATATTTCCTTAATGAAGTTTCCACATTAACTTTCTTTTATTCCTTTTATTATTAACAATACATATGTATTTAATATGGCATTTTAATATGCATATCTGCTAGGTACTTAATATAGTTATATACCATGTCAAATGTTCACCAATATTCAGATGAAAAATTAGACCTGGCTTATCGTACCGGCTTACTTCTCCACCCATAGTTGTGATTAGTTGGGTTCGGAACACCTCATTGGGTGTTATTATATATTAGCCTTGGAAACAAAAATATAACTATAATTACAGTGCACATTATTTACCAGGATTTTTGGGTGTCTTAGCCTTAAAGGGACAGCACCCATCATTTAACTTAACCAGCCATTAGGACATAAATGAATTGATGGACTGGTCATGTTTAGAGTCATTATTTATTATCATATTCTAATAGACATTGTTAACATGCCAACTTTTGCCTTGTATATAATAGGTACTCAACACTTTTTAAATAAATGAGTAAATGAATGTGTGTGTGTTCTTCGTCCAAAATGGGCCAAAGGACTTTTTACTTTTTATTTTTTATTTTTTTTAATATTCAGTCCTTCAATCTGGCTTGCTTCTTCCATGGTAATTTATGGATAATTCTTTTTATTTGAGTAACAAATATCTCCACTATATCACATTAGTTGCAAGTAGATATAGTTAATATAAAACAATAAATAAAATAAGATGGTATCAGAATTTCAACAACAGTAAAGTTATAATCATTAGTAGCATAGTTTATAGTAAAGGAAGGTAGTTCACAAAAATCTACCTGATTTTCAGTGTTATAATAAGTAGGTTACAATAAGTAAAGCAATGAAAAAGCTTTTCAGATTAACTATTACTTGCCCAGAAAAATTGTCCAAACCTCTCATACTTACCCAAAATTAATAATGACAATTAGTGTAAGATTTTTATGTTTAACCTTGTAGAAGATTAGGTCAAATTCCTAGAAATAGAAGTGTTTGTTTTAAGGCTGTTTCAATAACCAATTTAAATGCCACCTCCATAGCTATTTCATTAGAGTTACCATTTGACTTAAGCTTGATGGTTCTAGAAAAAAAATGAAAACTCTGAATTCACCTTTTTTTTCCCCCTTGGAAAGATCAGAATACTGGGAAGATGCCTCATCTATTCTCCTGCTTTTTTTTTTTTTCCCTGTGATGCTTTAATAACAGCAATTATTCTTTCTGGCTTTGCAGTTCCATTTTTTGAGGGTATATATATTCTCTTCAATGTCCGGAACATAACATGACCTTTTATCTCCTATGAGCATTCTGACCCTAGTGTGACAGTGATAAGAATTTGACCTTCTGTCACCTGGTGCTTTTAAGGTAAATGTGTCAATAAGTTATTCTTGTTAATAATGAATAAAACAGTGTAATTCCATTTCCCAGTATTTTCTTCCTTTTATGCCGCTTTGGAGGCATTTTAGACCAGTGCAATTTTTCAAATGTGCCGTGTCAGGATCCTCTACCCAATGAGCACGCCCTCTCCTTACAAAAGCCAAGACATCATATAAGAGGCAGTGTGGCCAGGTGACTAAGAACATAGACTCTAAAGCCAAATTACCTAGGTTCAAGTCACGGCTCTTTCACTTCCTACTGTGTGACCTTAGGCAAGTGGTTGAACCTCTCTGTGACTCCATTTTTCCTTCTGTGAAATGAAGATAATAATAGACATCTACTCACAGAATTACTGTCAGAATCAAAGAGTTAATGTACCTAAACTGCTAAGAGCAGAACAGGAGCGTGGTTTGTGCTAGTGCTAGCTATTGTCATTAATACTTGGACAAACTATTCTTTTTATCTAGATATCAGTTTCACCTCAGTTTGTTGAACCCTTCCTATATGCCAGGCTCTCTCCTCGAGACTGAAGATAGAGAATGGAATAGAACATTTTTCTTTCAAGTTTCTCACACTGTCCTATGAAGATCCCAGCCATTAGCATATGGTGAGTGACATGATGAAAACATGTACATGTTGCCTCAACACAAACCTAACCAGGGTCCAGGGAATTGGGAGAAGGGCATGAAGGGTAGAAGGTAGGGTGGCAAATCAAGGAAGGGGTTGTGATCAGAGAAAAAAAGGTAAAGGTCAGGGAAAAGGGGATTTTATGGTTCTGGATGAATTAAAAACATTTTGGGCAGGATACTATTTTGTAAACTAACAGATGTACCTTCTATTTCTGGTTATTTCTACCTTTTGGGGGTGGCTAACATTTTGTCTGCACTGCCTCAGGGCAGAAATGAAACCCAACGGAATACAGGCAACAAAACGGTTGAACTTCTGTACTAGTTTTCAGTTTCAAAATTCTAGGCCCTAAGAAGGACTTGAGGTTTAAAAACATATCTGTCAGGACGTTTTTCCTTCCTCCTCACAGATACACACACACACACACACACACACGCACACTGGAGACCAGAAAATAGTCCCTAGATTGGGGAAAGAAGGAGAAAATAACAGATTAATGATAGAAAGCTGAGCTATCATTGTATCTTTCTGAGAAGGGGCCATGTCCTGGGGGTGAGGTTGGGGACAGTGAGAACTATGTCCTCATCCCCAAGAAAAGCCCAGGGAGGACGAACACCCAGCATAGTGCAATAGCAGAAGGGCTGTCTATATGCTGTGTGTCTAGGCAGAAGGTCCCCAGACAGCCTCACGGGGCTTTTCCCAGGGAGTCTCTCTCAACATGGCATGGAGAGATCAGGATGATGTGGGTGCAGGAAGAAAAGAAAGAAGCAGCAATTCCTGCACCCCAGAGGGATACAGTTGCAAAAGGATATTTCAGGCACACCCAGGACCAACCCAGGTAGCTGAGAAGCATGCAGAATACTCACAGGTTAGACACAAGTACACACAGGAGAAACCTGAGACATGTGCCAAAGACCAGGTGGGAATTCAGGTGTATCAGTTAAGAGTCCAGTCAGGAGAACAGAAACCCTTCTAGGGATTTCAAAGAGAAATGATTTAATAAAGAAAACAGGTTAAACAGGTGTTAGAAGACTGAAAGAGCAAAAATGAGACACTGAATCATGCAAATATTAATAATTTGAAAAAGTAGCGACCACCCCTATAGAGGGGAGAGCAAAAGGAAAGAGGTGAGGTTACCTGCAGCTGGGAGCTTGGAGGAGGGCATCCCCCTCCCTACAGTTGTTGCTGGAACCTCTGAGACTGGTGCTGTGAGTGGGTAGAGCATGGATAATGCTGGGAATGCAAAAGAAGCTCCAGGCTGGAGCCATAGCCTTCCTCTTCTGCTGGAGGGGTGCTGACAGGAACTGGAAGTAAGTGGAGCATCGTTTCTCCCTCCTTCGTTTATCGAGTTCTCACCAGAGTCTTCCACTGTTGGAACCCAATTAGAAGCCTACTGGAAAAGGGTTATGAGAAAGATAGTTTTCAGACTTCTAGCCCCAGTATTATACAATACAGAAGAGTGGTCATCTCTGCAGAAGCCAGTGTCAGTAGGTGAAAATCAAGGCCACGGTTTCCAACACAAAACTTTGTTCTACATAAGCCCTCCCCACCCAACTCAGGGATATAAATGCAACTCAAGAGACCCTAAAGGGACTGAGATCAAATTTCTGCCACATTTAAATTGAAGGCTCAAAAATAGAAATTACATCACGTTTTAGCAAATACAGTGGTATTTGCCATATATTTAAATTGGCAGACAGACATACTTAACTACACTTAAAAACAATATTTTTGCTACTTCTAAGCTGCATCAAAGAGGATTCAAAAAGGCCAAGACACATAAAATCTGAAATAACAACGCATGAAAAGCAGGAAAGGATAAACATAAGTAAATGTGAACATAACCATATGTAAACAAATGGACATGACTATTCCAATAAATCTTTACAAAAATAGGCACTGGGCAGTATTGGTCCCGAGGGCTACAGTTTGCTAACCCCTGACCTAGATTAAATTTCTCAGTATTTCTTGCTGTTTGGAGCTATGTGACTAAGTTTTCTCCAGTGGGGAAATGGAAGTGATTTTGCCATTTCCAGACTTTACTAGTTAAAACCAGCCATGTTCTTGCCTCCATTTTCTGTTCTCTTCGACTAGATGCATGAGATGATGAGGCCTGAGGGCAAGGATTCTCAAGCTTGGCACTACTGACATTCTGGGCAAGTTAATTCCTTGTAGTGAGGGGCTCTTCTGTGTGTTGTAGATCTTTGGCTTCTACATGATAGATGCCAGTAGCATCTCTCTTAATTGTGACAACCAACATTACCTGCAGACATTGTTAAATGTCGCCTGGGGGACAAAAATCTCTCCTAGTTAAGAACCACTGTCTCAGAGATGCCAGAAACTCTAGATAAAAAGTACCTGGATCCCTAAATGACCACATGGAAGAGATGTGCACATTACTCTGACCTAAACTTCTTTTATGTTAAACTGCTGAAATTGTCGGGGTAAAGGAGGTTCTATTTGGTACTATTTGTTAGCCTCCTCTAATCCAATGCTGATGAATTACAATCCACATCTTCATTCCAAACTATCCTCCTGTACTCCAGAGACACATAATAAACTTCCTATGGGCATCTCCTTATGAAAAACAGCATATCTTCCAACTCAGCATATATCAAAAAATGAATTCCTAATCTATCTCCTTCCTCAACCAACTCTTCTTCCTGAGTTTTCTACTTCTGTTAGTGATGCCCTCATATAGTTGCCCAAGAAAGAAATCTGTGAATCATCTTAAATGTTTCCCTCTCTCTGCCCCTTCCTAGAGTAAATTACTAGGTTCTGACAAATTAATATCATAATATTATAATAAATTAATTTGTCAGGGCCTACTGATTGTCCCCCAGTTTAAGGCATCATCAACTCATGATTGCGTTATTGCCATAACTACCTAACTAATTTGCCTCCCTCCAGTCCTGCTCTTCTTTATTCCATTCTCCACACTGCAGAGAATCATTCTAAAAAGTAAATCTGATCTGCACAGCCCAAATAAAACTCTTTTTGGATTGCTGTTGCCCTTAAAATAAAGTAACTCTTCTCGAGGATTTACCGCTTCCTTGTGGCCTAGCTTTTGCTCTCTCCTCCAGCCTTCTCCAGCTTTGTATCCTTGCTTCCCCTATCACGTTCCCTTCTCCCCCCACCGTATACACACTCCATGGTCCAGTCACTTTAAGCCTCTTTGAATCCCTAAAACTCTCCAAGATCTAAGACTTTGCTAAATAGTCCTCTTATCTTGGAACATGATGTTCTACCTAACCTCCTGTACTAAGCCAACTTCTGCTCATCTGTCAGGCATCAGCTTCAAAGTGACTAATTCAGTGCAACTCTGTAAATTTTCTATGGCTGCGTAACATATTACCACAAACGTAGTGGCTTAATTCAACATCCATTTGTTAGTGCACATTTCTATAGGTTGCAAGTCTAGCCTGGCTCAACTGTTTAGCCTCTCATAAGGCTGAACTCAAGATAAAAACCAGGCTGGCCTCTTACCAAGAGCCTCTAGGGAAGAATCCGTTTTCAAGCTCATTTAGGTGTTTGGCAAAATTCATTTCCTTGTCGTTGTAGAACTAAGGTCCCTGTTTTCTTATTGGCTATCAACCAGGGGTCACTCAGAGCTCCCAGAGTCTGCTCTCAGGTGTTTATCTCCTGGTCTTCTCCATGTTCAAAGCCAGTGACGGTTCATCAAATCAACAAGTGTCTCTCTGACTTTCCCTTTCTCCAGAGTGTGGAGAAAACATTCTGCTTTTAAAGGGTTCATATGATTAGATTGTATCCACTGGATGATCTCACTTTTGATTCACTCAAAGTCAATAGATTAACAGCAGTAATTAAATCTGCAAAATTTCTTTATCACCTAAGGTAACATAATTATGAATGTGATATCACATTATATTCAAAGTCCCAGGGATTAGGGCCAGAAACCTTGGGAGTTCATCTTTAGAGTTCTACTGACCAGAGACCTTCTCTGATTCTCTAAACCAGGACACTTTTCTCTCTCCTTCATGCTACCCTACCATCATTTATCCTGGTCATGTCACTTAGTAAATATTTTTTTTAACCACTTGCTTAATTATCTTTCCTAATAGAAAGATGATTCCCGCAGACTGGTGCAGCCGTTATGGAAGACAGTGTGGAGGTTCCTCAAAAAATTATGAATAGAATTACCATATGACCCAGCAATCCCCCTCCTGGTTATCTACCCAAAAAATCTGAAAATATTTATACATAAAGACACGTGTGCTCCAATGTTCATTGCAGCTTTGTTTACGGTGGCCAAGACATGGAAACAAACAAAATGTCCTTCGGTAGATGAATGGATGAAGAAGTTGTGGTATATATACACAATGGAATGCTATTTGACGGTAAGAAAAGATGATATAGGAACATTTGTGACAACATGGATAGGTCTTGAGAGTATAATGCTAAGCAAAATTAGTCAGACAGAAAAAGCAGAGAACCATATGATTTCACTGATATGTGGTATATAAACCAAAAACAACAAAAGAACAAGACAAACAAATGAGAAACAAAACTCACAGACACAGACAATAATTTAGTGGTTACCAGAGGGTAAGGGGGCAGGGGGGTGGGAGATGAGGGTAAGGGGGATCAAATATATGGTGATGGAAGAACTGACTCTGGGTGGTGAACACACAATGGGACTTATAGATGATGTATTACAGAATTGTACACCTGAAATCTATGTAATTTTACTAACAATTGTCACCCCAATAAATTATAAAAAAAAAAAAGAAAGGTGATTCTCAGTTTCCATAATAGTAAAGTGAGGATAATTATGGCATTTGCATCATTACGTTGTTAGAAGGATTAAATGAAATTTTCCAGGTGAAACAATAACAGTGTCTGAGACATAGTATGGGCACAAATGATGTTAGCTGTTAATATTATTGCAAATAACAGAATTGTTAATATTAATATCGTGAGCTTTTTGAAGAGAGAATCCATGTATCTTGCCTATCATTGTATTCCCAGCAGCTAGCCCAGTGCCTACCTGGCATAGTCCTACCTGGCAGGAATGAATGATGGGCAAATGAATGAATGGAATTCAAGGACTAACCCAAGGTGTATAGAGAAAATATGTAATATTCTCTAGAAAAAATGGAGACAATCATAAATTACTGGAAGCCCTTGGAAGTGTTTTCAGATTCATAATGCCAGAGTGATAAGTGACAGGCACAAAATATCTCATGCATTAACACAGAAAGTCATTATCATGCTCAGTCTTCAATGCATAAATCCTGTAAGTATTTATACATTGTTGAAACTAAGATTTTAAATAAAAGAGTAATGGAAAATAAAACTGACAACTTACTGTCTCATCTACAGCAAAGCATTCTTTGTACAAATTATTATATCCTCCAATAGCATTGATATGGGTATAAATGTTTATTGCTTCTAATTATCTATTTGAAACCTATTTACTAGCGCAGTCAAGATTTTTTTTTTTTCCCTGACGGTAGTTGAGAGGGTATGGAAAAGCTGCATTTCTTTTCTGGCTTCATAAATGTTTTCTCTAATTAGTTAACTTTCATTTTATAGTCGGTAAGTTTCTGTTTTCTTAATGAATGACAGAATTCCACTGGAAATTATAGTAATTTATCCTAGAGGTTATAAAGCTATTATAATGACTTTGAGACAGAAGAGTGTTGTAATGGTTTTATTGAAAAGGTTTTGGAGAAGATTGCCTATGACTGCTTTAGAACATAGAGGAAAAAGCAGTGCTACAAGCAGAGCATACTGCTTATAAGTTTCCCCCTATTGCCTGGCTAAACTTACCCTGCATGAAAGCGTGTATTTAATTGTTAATATGAATATGTAAGTTCGAGAACATGCAACGGTAACTTTGGAAATTCCAGAGTTCTATGCAAATTGGTCAAGCTAAAATGCTAACCATCAGCAACAAATCATATTTAATCCACAAAGACTTTCTTGAACCCAGAAATTTTATTAATAAAATCTTCTCACAGTCTTTATAGAAATAAAGACCAATGAAATCCAACCATTCATTCATTAATCTACACTTATTTAGAATTTAGTGTATGCCAGTCACTATAATAGAAGATGCTGAATAAGTTCAGCATTAGAACTTTAAATCTTATTCAATCATTTGTTGTCATTGGTCTTGTTTCTTTAAGATTCATATTAATTTCAAGTTCTAGATCTGGGCGCTCATGCTCCTTTCCGGTGGCTATAAATAGCAATTCTCATTGCGTATTTTTTTTTTCTGAGTAAGTCCTTCATCATAAACTATATATATTTTATTTTATACATTTATTTATTTATGTCTCTAGATTCTTGAAAAATAAGATTTAACACAGCTTTCAGGAACTTATACAAATAATAAAATATTATAAATTAGCCGTAGATGAGAAATAAAAAGGCAAATTAATGGTAAAATTATAAATTAGACCAGAGGCTAATGAAAAACAGAGTTGTATTTGCCACATACAGGTGGGTAACAAGTTTAACTTTGGGCTTTCTAATAGCCATTGCAAAATGGAAAAGTTGATAATTTTATTCAATTCACTTAGTTTGTGTCTAAGACTAAGCCAAAACCATTGCTTATCACAAATACACTTATTTCTGACACTTAGATTAGGAAAAAAATTAAGTTTCTCAAAAGAATGTTTGGAAAAAGAACCATAAACAATATTTTTTCAGCAGATTAGAGTTTCTCAATCTCAGCACCTTTGACATAGTGGCTGGGTGATTCTTCGTTCTAGGGGGATGTCCTGTGCATTGTGACATAGTTAGCAGCAATTCCTGGACTCTCTCCACAAAATGATGGGAGCACCACTACTCTAGCTATGAAAACCAAAAATGTCTCCAGACATTGCTACATGTCCTCTGGAGACTGAAATCCCACACTGCCCTCCCACCCCCTCTAAGGCCTCTCCCTTACGAACCACTGTAGTAGATCCATTGAGGAGAAACACTGCTGCTTAAACAAAAGGCATATTACACTTATCACGATACTGTTTAGTATAAACAAGGCTCTTTTTGGTCAGATAGTCTAGCTACTCAGCCCTCCAGTGGCCTAACTTAATCCTGGGTTATGTTTAGTGTAACTATGTAACTGGTATCCATCAGTCAGGACTTTAAGAAGACTGTTCCTCTCAGCTGAATTTCTGGTAGATATTGGATTGCAGTGACTTCAAGATTGGCCTTCTAGGTAAATATTGTTCCATGTTGTGTTTTTTGAGCGCATTGATTGATTTTGAGCACCCACAACTTTTGGTGGTGCCTTCTCATACCATCTCTGAGCTTAACCATGTGGCTTTCCTTAGACAATGGTAACATAACAAACTTGCTATTTAATCATTCTTTCTTTTCTTTTTTTTTTAATTAACATTTATTAGGGTGACAATGGTTAGTAAAGTTACACAGTTTTCAAATGTACAGTTCTGTCATACATCATCTATATAGCATATTGTGTGTTCACCACCCAGAGTCAGTTCTCCTTCCTTTCCATCACTATATATTTGATCCCGTTTGCCTTTATCTACCATCCCCTCCCCTCCTTAATATTCCATATAGACCAGGTTCACAATTTTCTTGCAGAGTGGTGAAAAGAACAATATGTTAATATACTGTTAACATGTGTTAAGTAGAAACAAATCAGGGCTCAGTTAAGGAGAAGCTTCATTCAAGGGGATTACAAGAAGGGAACAGGGGCCTATTGCAATAGGGAGAACATTCCAAGTGTAAGACCTGCAGGGTCTCAAAGGTCAAGCAGAAAAGGGCTTTTCTTTAATATATGGAGAGGGGTAAACAAAGCTGGAAAGAATCTGGTGTGGGAGAGTGGGTGGAATGATAGGACAGTCAACCCAGGAATGTCTTTCCTTTTGGTAAGCTGATTCGGAGGGGCTGTTAAGGAGGGGTTGTACAGGCTCCGGATGAGAGTGAGTCAAAGTTTGGAGGGCCTGAGGGAGGAGGGTAGCTTCACTGCCCTTTGGTCAAGTCAGCTTGTTTGTTCACATTAGTCAGTGGGTACAAACAGTTCAACTAATCGTTTATGAGACAAGGAAGGGGAATTTGGAGAGTGTGTATCTGGCATTATCATAGGTCAGCAGGGGGCATCTGGGTCTTATCTAAGTGATATGAGGCAGGGCAGGTTCTTTGCAGAAGCCAGTTCCTGAACACAAAAGAGCAGGAGGATTTCTTAACTGTTGCTATTTTCCAAGGACACAGGGTTTAGGTAAAGTTTAATGTTGTCACATGAATGAGGTTATTAACAAAAGAGATGCACAAAGTAAGCAGGAAAACTCTGCGACTCACCTAAGGAATTCCAGGCCATGGTGAGTTCGTTTTTTTAGAACTATGAATATTCCTGTGATATCCAAAACTATAAACATTGATGGCTTCACTATAAAAATGCCAACACTATCATCTTTTAGAAAAAGAAGATAAAGCTACTCCCATTTAAATCCTTGCGGTAAAAGCACCTATATTTACCATGCAATATTGTTTATCCAAAAACAAAAACAAGATAAATTCCTTTATCCAAGGAATTTTAGGGAAAGTAAGTATAAAAAGTTGAATGTTGTTTCAGATTATCGATGGTTTTAAATGAAAAGAATCTTTCAAGTGTAATTTTTTTCTAAAAAAAAATCCTGTGTCTACCTAAGTAAACCTTTGGTCTTATCTCCTCTAGTATTTTGAAAACGTTTTTATCCATAAAACCCCCAAAATAGAATGTTTTTATATGTTTGACAAGTGTAGCATTTCTCATTTTTAAAAATCATATAATTATTGATTAAGTAACTAAGTGTATATTCTATAAAATATTTTAACATTAAATTTCAAATTACCTAGACTTCTAGAGTTCAAAATAATAAGTAATAATTAAAATATTATTTATATGATTGAAAATCCCTTAAAGACACTGACAAGAAGCCATCAAAAAGGATCCCCAATTTTGGCCAGAAATTCCCTATGACAATTTCTTAAGAGCTACCATTTTGACAGTTTTACAAATTAATTTTTGAGGAAAAATTTGTCTCTGGCTACATTTGGTCATACCTAGTTCTCACCTATTTACATATGCACATAAGTTTAACATAAACAGAAAAGGCAGCCTTGAAGTGTGCTAAAAGGTGTAACAAACTTCAAGCAGTCATAAAGAGGAGTATATAGAACCTTTACACCTCCCAGCCACTGTGAAAACATGTCTGTAGACAGGAACAAACTTACAGATCTAATGCATTGAGGCCAGCTATTCACAAAAGCTCACATGTGCAGACCCACTAAGGGTATATCTAGATATAGTGTTCCTAATAAAAGAAGTAGATGACCTTTCAGTCTTATTTTGGACATGTAATAATTTTGTGGCCCATGTGTTTTTTTTCTCAATTACAGTTGACGCTCAATATTATTTCATATTAGCTTTAGGTATACAGCATAATGGACATATACATATATATACTTATATATTATATATGTAACATATATTGTAAAATATATATGTAACATTAAATATTATATATATACATATATGTGTGTATATATATATATATATATATATATATATATATATAAAAACACGAAAGGATTCCCCCTGATAAGTCTAGTACCCACCTGACACTATTCATAGTTATTACAATATTATTGGTGCTATTCCCTATGCTGTTCTTTACATCCTGGTGACTATATTGTGACTACCAATCTGTACTTCTTAATCCTTTCAGGTTTTCACCACCAACCCCCCCAGCGACTCCCCTCCCATCTGGCCCATGTTTTAAGTTGACTGAAGTAAAGACAAACCTGTTGGGAGACAATTCTCCATGGGTCTCTTGTGTTTCTATGTCTTTTGCACCAACTACTTTGGTATAAATGATGTCTTCAAGGATGTTTATAATACAAACAGTTGTGGAAGGTAGAGATGATATCTACCTCTGGAGCAGGGGATGGTCATATTTTTGTTTACTGCCCTTTGTAAAAAATTCATGTTCCATAAGCTCAGGTTTGATTTCCTTTCTTATAACACAATCCACTGCACACCTAGGTATCATCTGCCCCTCTTCACAGTGCCCTGTGGGAACTGGGAACTGGTACAAATTCTTACACTCTAGCTACTGCTGTTATCAAGAGTAATAAAGTGTTTTGTCTCTGACCTAGGAATCTTGTGTCTTCTGCCAGCTTCAGTGAAACTGTGGGAGGCTAACTTGGTAACTTGCAAGTAAGGCAAAATCTCAGATCGTTCAAATTCTTGGGACAAAACAATTCCCTAAGGAATTAATTCTCTTCTAATTTATGCCTTCAAATGAACCTCCCTGTGTGGGGAAATTTCATCTGTTTTGTTCACTGATGTATCCCCATCACCCAAAACAATGCCTGACTTGAAGTACTCACTTAAATATTAATGAATAAATGAATGAAATTAAACGTATTCTTTGGACAAGACATGTTTAATACATTTTTCCCCCTGTCAGCCTCTCTCCAGCCCCACCACCTACCACATTCTCTCAGAGCTCCTGGCAAGATTCTGAATATTTTAACAACCTCAAAGGGCAAGTCATACCATCTAGACGTGGCACATACTGGAATGCTGTCCACCTACCACCTTCTCCTTTACCTCTCACACCTACAAATCGTTTGGGTCTTAGTGTATATAACACAGCCTTTGGTAGTATCCCTCACAACTACCCAAACTACCATCTAAATCAAGGTTAAATGCAATCAGATCACATCTTCTCCCATTCACTCCGTATTGTATTACTGTTTTTATTTTTTTCATAGCTCTAGCACTATCTGAAATTATCTTGTTCATTTGTTTAGTCATTTATTTTCTGTCTTCATGAGAGTGGGGTACCTAACCGAGTAGCTCATCAATAAATGTTAGTTAAATAAATAAACAAAGGTTAAATGGAAGAACAATATTATAATTCTTCATTACATTTCTCCTTTCATTTATGAGGTCTACTGGACTCTAAAAGTTCACAAGAGAGAAGGGACCTCATCTATCTTATTCCTACAGTGCCTGGGACAGCAGGAAAAGTTTTTGATGGAGATTGTTACATCAAATCACTCAGACACATGCACAGGTAAGTGGAACTATTTAGAGAATATGGAGGTGGAATGAACTATTGGTGTAATACAATCCTGTCTCTTAGGTCTAAAAATAATAATGAATATAATATTTGAGAGGATATAGACTTTAAATCTTATCCAAGACAGCAATTTTAAAATGCTGTGTATGTGACTTTGCTCAGTAAACTCTTCCTATCTCTTCTATTGTGGCCCATGCTTCTCCCCTACCCATTGTTTCCCCAAATTCCAGTTTTACCTTCATCAAGGCTAAGAAGCAGCTGAGTATCTCCAACACCAGTATACCTCAAGGAGTTGTGATCTGGGGGAACACTTAGATTTTATCACTTCCTTGACTTTCTATCTTCCTAATTGAAAATTGGCACAGACATAACCACAGTGGCAGGAGGGACACGGGCAGTGTGGATGTTTGTGGATGATAGAGATATGCACACTTGAGTGACAGGGTATGAAAATATTATCAAACAGGTATTGAGATCAAAGGATGAGGGCTGAGAGAACTTTCTGCATATCCTAACACGTTTATAGGTATGGCACGAACAAACAATGTTTGGAAAAATATTATCTGTAGCATTGAGACTCTGGAAAAAGGCTCTGGAAAAGAATCTTTGCCCAAAAAAATGGTTTAAACTTACTTTTTAAATGTTCCTTGAATAACTAATAAATAAACTACAATTATAGAGCACATATTTATCTGACTACTAAATATTTCAGTAGCTATGAGGCACAGATTTACCTTTCTAAATAAACTAGTAACCATAGGGGCAGATTTATATGCCCTTTCATCCATTTCACAAGGAAATACAATATGGATGAAACACTATTTAAATACAGAAGATAATTAATGAAGATACTAGAAAAGTACAGGATTATGTGGTGACGAATGCTTTTGAGCATTCATCACCAATCACTAATTACCAATTCTCTGAAGAAGAAAAATTTACCATGAGAAATAATTTCTATTATGATTTATAACAGCAATCAATGTAACCTCCATTTTCCCTCTATTTTATTTTTCACTAAAAACTCACCTTACTCTTTCTTCAAACATATCTGAACATAGTACTTCCTTTCAAAATATAAGCAGTAGCTCCCAAGGCCCTGGTAAGCAAGAGAGCGTATTCTACTGCCCTCTGCTGGAAGACGGAGAGAGTTATCACCCATCAACTAGATTGCTGGATCAAGCGGGAGAAATCTCTCCATGGTTCATTCAATGACTAGTTATTTATTACCTGCTAGTCAACGTACCATGTAATAAAGATGATAAATAGATATATGATTATGATGATGATGATAGATAGATAGATAAAGGGATGGATAGATAGATGGATAGATATAATAGTTAGAATATTATTCAGAGACAAGACTGCAATTAGATTAATTACGGAACTAAGTTAAATTTCTACAAACCTGCAAAATAAAACTTATATGCTCCCTTAAAAATCATAAACATTTTATGAGTAGGAAGCATGGAAAGAGATGATTCTAACCAATGTGCCGATAATTGATAAACCAAAGCTGCTCAGAAGAGGGAAAATATCTAGCTTAAAACAGGAAAACTGGTGTCAAATAAATAAACAAAGAATAAGTGGATGGGTAAAGACCTTATCACAACAATATAATTCTTTGTTATATTTCTCTACTCACCTACGAGCCCTACTGGACTATAAAGTTCATGAGAGCCCTTACTAACAACATTCAGTAAATAATTGTATCACTCTGTACCTTTGTTCATCCACCTTTAAAGTAAATGTTTTTACTTCAACATTATAAACCTACTGAGCATGACAAATAAACAGTGTGTGTGTGTGTTTTGTCTGAATTTTCTTAAAATATGGTTGTCATATTTAATCTCATAATTTTATTTGAACCATAGATTTAATTCAAAGTTTTCAAAAGGTTTACATGAAATATAATGGCTTAAAATTTTAATTGGTTCTAGTTTGGGAACATGTTGTAACCTCTCTTACCAGGTACTGTTGACATTCACTTTTATGTCTGAATGATGCATCTTGACTCACTGGGGTTGTGTTGGGGCTTGAACACCAGTTCAGCAATATTACTTCAATCATTGGGCAAGGAACTAGCATAGGCTTCAGATTCAAACTTGGGTTGGAATTTCTGCTCCAACAAAAACATGTAATAACTGTTACAGTAAAGACTTGCATAATATATACCGGTATAAGAGCCCCAAGAGGGAGGTACCATTCATAATCCTCATTTATCAGTAAGGAAACTAAGACACAGAAAGAGTTAAGTAACTTTCACATATGGAAGTCACAAAGTTAGAAAGTGCTGGAGTCAGAATTCAAGCCCAGGGCTCAAGGTTCTAGAATCCTTTCTCTGAAGTCGTAACATTATGCCACCTCTCTTCCCTGAATCATATTTTCCTCATTTATAAAATAATAGTAAAGAAACCCAGCTTGCTGGGTTTGAGGGAAGATTGGGGAAAATACATGTAAAGTATGAAGCATAGATCTGGGTCCCTAGTGGATACTGAATAAAATTGTTGCTGGTATTTGGTCCCTTCACAACTTGGTGCTTATAGACTATTTTACATTTATCCAGTTTTTAACAGTGATGAATCACTCAATAAGGCCACTACAGTCGTCCTGCCGAATGCAGCATTAGAAGAGAACCAAAGACCATCTTTCCCAGAGCCTTCATTTTAGAGGTAAGAATAATGATGCTGAGAGAATGTAAAAGGTTTGTCCCAAGAAACACCAAAATTGGACCAGGAACTCCTCATTGTCAGATCGGTTTGTGATTTCCATTACTTTGTGTTTTCTCCTGATACAGCTTGTTGTCTGAATAGCCCCACCTCCTGAAAGTTTTGTAATGAAGTCTAGGCTGCCTTTTCTGTCAGATCTTAAACCTAATCAAATCACATATGTCTGCCGAAAAAGCACAACAGAAAAATAATATAACTCTCCTTTTAGATTATTAGGACTTGTGGCTTCTGATAGATAAAGGTTTCCCCTTTCCTTTCTTGATTCAGACATCCTTTCATTCTCCTTTGTCAAAATAACAACCCTGAATTTCCAGTATGGTCACATTTATTCAAAAAGAAGTAACACACACACACACACACACACACACACACACACACACACACCGTACACCACCCCCTACAAAGTTTCATAGGACCACGTGAATCTGAATTTTCTGAAGTCTTTGTTAAAAGGAAAAGTCCTAGGTCTTACTCCCGATTTACTGAATCAATATTTTAGGAGTGTAGCCTGAGAATTTATATTAACTGTGCATTCCCCATTAAAGCACCTAAAAGTTTGAAAACTACCATCTGAGAACAGAGAACGAAGGTCAAACGTAGAGGGCAACACAGTACACCTCTGAAGCCTCATTCCCAGGACTGAGGAGTCTGGATTCCCTGACTTTCCCTGACTTTCTGCTCTGCTCCTACTACCCTGCCACGCCCTTATCGTAATCTCTCTCTCTCTCTCTCTCATTCTCTCTCTCTCTCTCTCTCTCTCTCTCTCTCTCTCCTTTTCCCTTCATGGTAAAAAAAATGGGATCTGTGTAGACTAGAAGATGCCTATGAGTTTCACACACAGTATTTATGGATGTGTATAAGTATGTGCTAAGCATTGTTGGTTTTAATCACATTTCTTAATTTATTGCAACATATGTAGATTCAAAATCATAATTCCTTTCTGAGATGGCAAAATCTCCATGGAAATCACTAGGCAGTTTGGGGTGAGTTAACCACACAGAATAAGATCATCTAAGGATTCTGTAGGGTGAGTGGGTTTCAAGGACTCCTCTCTGGCCAGTCTACTGAGAAAATGAATCATAGGGGGAAAAAAAGAAGCATAGGAAAGCACATCTATCTCCTCAAGTGGCTCAAGCACCACTAGAGAGTCCAGACTAAACAAACAATGTGGGTCAGGAGATGGAAAAGCTAACTGAGAGGGTGGTAGAGACCTATGAGAATGTGACCAGCTGGGAGAAATGGAGGGCCCACGGAGCACTGCAAAGGGAGAAAGAAATATCCTTTTCACATGTGCTGTGGCTTCCCCAGCTTTTCTTTTCCCTTCATCTATCCATGACCAGGTTGGTTGGATGCAGCCCTAAAATGTTTTCCCCTTCCCGTACCTAATTGAATGCTGTTCACAGCCAGAAAGTTTATGAGGTGGTTTTCTACTTCCAATACTCACACCTTAACTAATGTTGCAATCCCATGATTTACCACATCTGGACCAGCCCACCTTATTTGAACTTACTAGTTATTAGAAGAATCTACGTGTCCCAAATGCATAGAATAGGATGAGTCATTATTTAGAAGCAATATAAGACACAGAGACCACAATAGAGATATCTTAGAGTTGTTGTTCCTGATTCATACAGCGATATTAGACAATGCAAGTGTCCTCCCTGCAGTTTTAATGGTTTTAGAGAGATGTCTTTTGTTTCCGTGCAGCATGTCTTTAGCCCTGATTACACCATTAACGGTTCCATAATGTCTCCTCCTGTATACAGTGTTTACACTCCTTGGTTGCCTCGACCATTTGAAGTGGTTTTTCCAAAGGGCCGAAATGTTATTCTGCAGATCTTTCCTCATATGTCTATTGCTCCAACCTGTATAAGTAAATATCAAATGGGAAGCTGTCATTACCACACCTACTTGTGAGCCCCAAATTATATGGTTCATCTATACACCCTCTGGTGAAATAGGCTTTTACGATTCTAAGTTGGAAAATTTGAGGGGATTTCCGTTTGCTATCAGGTTAGTTTCCAAGGTACTAATTAGCAAATTTCAGTTGCATGTGATATCTCTATTTTCTAAAAAAATATATAACAAATTACTACTCCTGTAAATGTTTCTATCTAGGAGACTCACCATGTATCAATAACAAAGAATTATCAATATAGGTGTAATGTTGGTAGACGGTTGATAAGTGAAAGAATCTGGCCCCCATTCCCTCTTTATCAGTTTGCCACACTTCAAGCAAACCTGTCGTGTGGATGTACAAATTTATATAGCAATAAAGTGACATTTATACAGAATTCTTCACTTCTCAAAATAAATTATGAGTTTCCTTTTGTATAAAGTGACCTCTTAAGTATTTTTAAAATAGTCTTTGTTTCACAAACCCAAAAAAATAGCAATTTTACTAACCTGTTTACTGAAGGCTCATTTTATCAGAGAATTAACGACATGAAAGAAATAGGTGCTTCATATATATTTATTTTAAGCAGTATTTTTGTTACAAATATACCTTATATTTTTATTAGGTTGGTGCAAAAGTAATTGCGGTTTTTGCAATTATTTTTAACCTTTTAAACTGCAATTACTGTTGTACCAAACTAGTATTTGCTTCCTGCAGTCAAATAGACTAAACTTCTTCTGAAGCCCCCATACATTGAATAAATAAATGTGTATTGAGGACCTACTATGTTCCAGACACCCTTCTAGATACTGGGGATATAGATGCAAAAAACCAAAACAAAACAAAACACTAATGCCCCTGCCCTCATAGAGCTTGCATTCTAACTTGTGTTATGTTATGGAAGAGAAAGAGCTAGGAAATAAGATTTGGGTTCTAATTCTTATTTTCCAACTTATTCTCTACTAAACATTTCACTTCTCCTAGCTTCATATCTTTCCTTCCTATTAAATGATTGTTTTTTAACATACCTTCTACCTACCTCATTCAGGTTTGGGGAAATTTAATAACATAGCATGGATACAGAAAGCCATGCACACAAGAGAATATAAGAAGTACATACAGGATATACCGAGGGATAAACTGTGTTACTTACCCTCAAAAAAGTGTTACACTTCCCAAGGAGATGGCTGTGCCATGAAAGATGTAATGATGATTAATTACTAAACATGTGCTGTTGACTCTAACTGCAATTGGAGAAATCAGTGAGCACTCAACTAACTGGGGCATGATTCCAGGAGAAGGCGGAACTTGGACTGGTTCCTAGATAATATTAAAATTAGGCAGAAAGTAAGAAAAGTCCGGAGATGGACATTGGAATGATGAAACTGATGTACCGTGATGAAAATTGCTTGATAGGATTGAGACAAATAATCAGCCAAATCAAGGGAGTGGAAAACATTTTGGAGGTCTCTGAATCCAGAAGAGGGTGTGATGCAAGCGAAGGTCAGTAGAATCCTCAAATATGAAGGATAGATGCTGCCGTGGGAGGGTCTGTGCTGGATGCTGATTCTACTGTAACTTTCTCCTAAGAAAAGTCATGCCCTGACGTTGTCAGCCTCTCCCAGTGATTGGAATCCTTCCCTTTCCAGACCTAGTGAAATCTGAAGTATTGGAGGAAGGGGAGAAATATATGTACCCCCTGTATCCTGGAAGAAAACTGTCATCACTACACCTCTAGTCCTCCACCTGTACCTGTTGGGGAAGATCCAAATGACGAAGTGAAAGTTTTGACTCAACCTTCCTCTATCAAGGTAAAGAAGAATACCTGAGTCTTCGATCATATCCTCATTCCATAAGGCACGCCAAACTTGAAAGACTAGGGAAAATATGATTAATATAGGTTTGATTCCTTATTATAGTAAGTGCCTAGAGAAACTGTCTTGGTGAACCTCTCAAAGTAATGTGGACAGTTAGGAAAAGGTTTAACAGAAAATCCAAAGTATTGATGGCTTAAATGAGATAAAAGTTTATTTCTCTCTTATATAAAAGAAACCCAGAGGTAGGCATCCCAGGCTTGATGTAGCGACTCCAGTTGTCAATGGCCCAGGCTCTTTCTTTCCCTCAGCTCCATTATCCAAGCCCTGGCTGCCATCTTTAAGACTCAATTCACCGTCCCAGGTGACTGCCATCATACCCACAGGCAAGAGGCAAGAGAAGGCAAGAGGAATTGGGAACAGACATTAGCAAAGTCTAAATGCACCCTTGCCATCTGAGTCTGCTCTTTGAGCACCCTTCCTGAAGTCTCACACCACCCTGAACTTACAGTTCACTCGCCATATGACATATGACCATCAGAGGCTGGGAAAGACAGCCTTTCGGCAAGGTTTATTCCTAGTAAAACTGAACTCGCTAAGGCTATAAAGTAACCGCATTTCAAAGTCTGAATATAAATTCTTTACAAATGGGAACGGAATAAACTGAAAAACAGTGACAGTGATAGTTGAGGGAGGTAAAGAGCAAAATGTCTAAGTATTTTTCCCAGGATTAGACAAGAAGTCAAAACAAGGACCAGCGGCCAGACCTGAGCCTTTTCTTCTGCCTTATAGATTGCCAAAGTGTGTGTTAATATACATTTCACTCAGATTCTACAAATATTAATATTTTACCTCATTTGCATTATATACATCCACTTGGGAATAAATTGCAGGCATAATGCTGCTTTATCCTGAAATATTTCAATTTGTGTGTTCTAAATGCAAAGACATTCTCTTATATAGCCACAATAAAAATTTCAAAATCAGGAACTTAGTATTGGTAGAATACTATTTATAACCTACAACCTTATATAGATTTCACAATTTTACTATTAATGTCTTTTATAGCAAAAGAAAATATCAGATCATGCATTGCATTCAGTTGGCATATCTCTTTAATCTCCTTTAATATAAAACAGTTTCTCAGTCTTTCTTTCATGACATTAGCAGTTATTTTGTAGTATATCCCAAGTTGCACTTCTCCAGTGTTTCCTCCTCATAAGGGGAAAAGAGTGACTACAATGGAGACACCTGGCAGACACCATTTGAGCCAAGCAATCAACGTTAATATCACCAGCCATGCTAGATATCATTTTCCTTCTGACATAATAAAATGAGAAAACATAGTTTCTGTGCTATTCCCACCAAAAATTCATGAGTCTAATTTAAGTATTTTATTTCTTGCAATATGATAAAACCATTCGAGAAAAATTACTTCCATGCTTTCCTCATCTAATTGCATGATGAACCATGTGCATTTATATCACAAGTACTGAGGTCAACTATCTTATTTACTTCAAGATCTAGATAGTTTCCAAGGGAAGCATAAGTGCTACAAAGAGAATGCCAAGCATATTTTTTTCACTCATGATCACATCTGGATTTCTAGGCTTCCATAATTTCCTCCACCTTTTGTATCTAACTGATTATATTCTCACTATTTATTTGTATATAAATATGTAGCTCTAATATTTGGAAAATTGAAGGGAAAATTTAGTTCCCATCTCATGTTCCAGAATTTGAAAGAGAGAAAAATATTGCTCATTGTGTTATTTTTCAACTGATTCCTAAAGTTGGTTTAAGCTTCTTCATTCTGATCAACATACTAAAAAAGGATTTTAAAGTATTTGTTAAAATGAATTTTCTGTCTCTTTTCCCATGAATACCCAAGGTATAATATTGCTACTATTTGCATAGAGAATGAAAGCTGTGTTTTTCCCATTGTCTAAGCAAACAATGCCAAAATTCACATTTTGAGAGCCGTATGAAGTTTCATTTATCATTAAATCCAAGCTGCATGGTAATGAAAAAAAAACACATGTTTTCTTTATCAGTATTTGTTATTTATCTTCTGTCACCATATTTCATTCATTTTATTTGTTTTATTTTGTATCAGGAATTAATCTGGAATGTCTGATTTTAATGGCACTCTTTCAACTGTGTATCTCTTTGTGTTTTTCCTTCTCCTCCACTTTCTTAAGTTTTAGCTGTTCACTCACCTTCTTCCATAACCCTCTCTGATTAGAATCATGTTCTGACTAGTACTGGCTTTCCCTCTTAACTATTCCTCCTTTAGACTAGGTCAGGCATTTTCAAATATAAGTGGATTTTAGCTTTATATGCATTGCTTCCTTAATTAAATAATACATAGCCCCACAGGACAAAGGAATCCTATTTCACTTTCTTCTCATCTCCAAATCATACAGTGGCTAGTGCAGTACATGAGGTAACACATCCAACAAATATATTTAGAACTTTGCCTGGCTCAGAGAAACACCTAATAAGTGTTAGTCGTCATTGTCACTACCGAAGGCGCTGAAGACAAGTAATGGGCTTCTAACAAACGTTTGTACGTTAATGCATAAATCATTCACGTATTTGATTTTAATTGCTGAGCTCCACTCTCCCACGGTTAAGTTATGCTGATAAAGAAGTTGGGCACATTTGAAAACTACATTAAAGGAAGAGAAACAGTGAATTAGTAGTGTTTTCCTCAGTTACTATAAGTTATAAAAGTTCACAAACTACCGACATAGCAAAACTATAATCTGGATCAACCAAATTCAGTCTGTCATTATTATTCCATTTCTCTTCTCGGAGGAAAGAGCAAATATTTATCATTCATCACAAAACTCTTAAGAGAGACTGCAAATGTTAATGTGTGTGTATTAGGGTATGTGCTTATGTTCTTGGGTGCTTTTAACCAACAGGCCTGAGGAATTAAGGAAAAAGATGCTTACGTCATTTCCACAGTGAGAGGTAGCAGTGAATTGCAGAAGCAAACTTGGTGGAGGGAAAAAAAAAAAAAAAAAGAATTAGAAAATAGAAGAACTGGAGTTATGTCTTGACCCAGCTATGTATGACCTTAGGCAAGTGACTTCACTTTTCTGAGCCCTAATTTCCTCTGTAAAATCATGGACCAGGTATAATGGTTCCTTATGTTCCTCCCACTTCTAACACTGGCTTTCTAAAGTCCTCACACAGAACAGTTAGAAGTGATTGTTCAACCCAGTTCTGCTTCCTTATTGTTGACTGAATTTAGTTGAATTGAAATTTATATGGAATAATATATTTTTGAACTTTGTATTAAAAATATAAAATGTATCACCCTAAAACTACATTATAAATTTTTATCTCCCAAATCTTGCTTGAAAAACGAGATTACTAGAACTAAGGGTTCTCTCTTTTGTATACCCTAGACTTGTTTGAGATTATGATTTAAAATCACTTAGAAAATTACAGATTCTAAAATGTCCCATCCCTTTTTAAAAGATTTTTATTAAAATGTAGCTAATATACAATATTGTATTAGTTTCAAGTGTACATCATAATTATTCAACAGTGCCTACCTGGCATTATACATAGTTATTACCATACTATTGATTATATTTCTTATGCTAAAGAAGTGATCACCATGATAAGTCCAGCAACTGTCTGACACCACACCATGCTATCACAATATTATTGACTATATTTCTTATGCTGTATATTACATTCTCAAGACATTTGTTTTATACCTGGACTTTAGGATCTCTTATTCCACTTTATCTTACCCCCTTTTTAATTTTTCAATTACAGTTGATATTTGATATTATTTTATATTAATTTCAGGTGTATAGCATAGTGGTTAGACATCTATATAATTTACGAAGTGATCTCCCTGACTAGTCTAGTACCCATCTGGCACTATACATAGTTATTACCATATTATAGATTATATTCCCTATACTTTACATGCTCATGACTATTTTATAACTATCAATTTGTATTTCTTAATCACTTCACATTTTTCACCCTGCCCCCAACCCCCCTCCCATCTATCACCCTGCTAGATCTAGTACCCATCTGATACTAAACGTAGTTATTATAATATTATTGACTGTATTCCTTATGCTATACCCTCTAGGTCCCTCCATATTGTCGCAGATGGCAAGACTTCATTCATTTTTATGGCTGAATAATATTGCATTGTGTAGGAGGTCTGCTAATTAAGTTCATCAACTTGTTGCAATGATGTTGCTAACCTTTTTTGATATCAGAGGGATTATTCATTATGAATTTTTACTAACTGGACAAACAGTTAACCAAGTTTACTATTTGGAAGTGCTGAAAAGGCTACGTAAAAATGTTAGACAAAACGACCTGAATTTTTCGCCAATTCATGGCTCTTGCATCACGATAGTGCATCAGCTCATAGGGTACTATCTGTGAGGAACTTTTTAGCCAGTAAACAAATAACTGGATTGGAACACCCTCCCTACTCACCTGATCTGGCCACCAATAACTTCTTTCTTTACCTGAAGACAAAGGAAATATTGAAAGGAAGACATTTTGATAACATTCATGACATCAAGGGTATACGATGACAGCTCTGATGACCATTCTAGAAAGAGAGTTCCAATATTGCTTTGAAGGGTGGACTAGACACTGGCATTGGTGCATAGCTTCCCAAGGGGAGTACATCGAAGGTGACCATAGTGATATTCAGCAATGAGGTATGTAGCACTTTTTCTAGGATGAGTTCGCAAACTGAATTGTACCACTTCATCTTTATCCATTTATCTATTCAGGGACACCCAGGTTGCCGTCATATCTTGGCTATTATAAAATAATGCTTCAGTGAACATATGGATAAGCATGTCCCCTCAAAGTAGCATTTTAGGTTTCTTCAGATAAATACCCAGAAGTGGGAATACTAGGTCCTTCTCTGTCTCTTGTTATACTCTTTGTTTTAAAATCTATTTTGTCTGGTATAAGTATTGCTACCCCAGCACTTTTGTTTGTTTATTTGTTTTCATGAGATATCTTTTTCCATCCCTTTACTTTCAGTCTGTGTGTCTTTCGATCCAAAGTGAGTCTCTTTTAGACATGATATGTAAGGATTTTGTTTTCTTATCCATTCAGCCCCCCTATCTTTTTATTGGAGCATTTAATCCATTTACATTTAAAGTAATTGTTGATAGAAATGTAGTTATTGCCATATTATTATTCATGTAAATAAATATATATATTTACATATATATATATATATATATATATATATATATATATATATATATATAATCTTAAAGAAGTCCATCTAAGATTCCTTGTAATACTAGTTTGGTGGTGATGAACTCCTTTAGCTTTGTCTTGTTTGGAAAGCTTTTTATCTGTCCTTCAAATCTAAGTATTAAATTTGCTGGGTGTAATCTTCATTGCAGGTTCTTGCTTTTCATCACTGTGAGTATTTCCTGCCAGTCCCTTCTGGCATGCAAAGTTTCTGTTAAGAAATCAGCTGATGGTATTATGGGAGCTCCCTCGTAGGTAACTAACTGATTTTCTCTTGCTGCTTTTAAGATTCTCTCTTGTCTTTAAGCTTTGGTATTTTAAGTATGATGTGTCTTGGTGTTGAACTCTTTGGGTTCATCTTGTTTGGGACTCTTTGCTTCCTGGGCTTGTATGTCTATATGCCTCACCAGGTTAGGAAAGCTTTCTTTCATTATTTCTTCAAATTGGTTTTCAGTTCCTTGCTCTCCCTCTTCTCCTTCTGGTACCCCTAAAATGTGAATGTTGGTATGCTTGATATTGTCCCAGAAGCCCCTTCACCTTTCCTCTTTTTTTGGATTCTTTTTTCTTTTGCTGTTCTGATTGGGTGTTTTCTGCTACCTTATCTTCTAAATTGCTGGTTCAATCCTCTGCTTCATGTAGTCTACTGTTGATTCCTTGTACTGTATTCTTCATTTCCTTTATTGTATTCTTTATTTCTCACTGGTTCTTTTTTATGTTTCCTATCTCTTTGTTGAAGTTCTCCTTGAGATCATTGAGCATGCTTATAACCAGTGTTTGGAACTCTGCATCTGGTAGATTGCTTGTCTCCATTTTATTTAGTTCTTTTGCTGAAGCTTTGTTCTGTTCTTTCATTTGGAACATGTTTTTTTGTCTTCCCATTTTGGCTGCCTCCCTGTGTTTGTTTCTATGTATTAAGTAGGGCTGCTATGGCTCCTGGTCTTAGTAAGGTGGCCTTGCAGATGTGCTGTGGAGCTCAGTGGCACACTCTTCCTGGTCACCTGACCCATGCACTTCAGGAGTGTCCCTATTTGGGTTGTGTGTGCTCTCCTCTTGTAGTTGAGCCTTGGTTGTTTTTTGCACATCAGTGGGAGGGATTGATCCTCAGGCTCACTTCTATGTGAACTGGCTGTGACTATAGTGGAGAAGTTGTGGTGCAGGAGCTGACCCTACAGAGCAGGATCTGCCTCAGCAAGGCTCTGGTTCATGCCCAATCCACCCCTTGGGTGTGTCATACTTGAAGACAGCTGGTGATGCTCCCACTCATTTCGAAGCCAGCCACTGGGCACACCAACCCCAGGACCACCTGGGAGGGGACCCATTGCAGGACAAGTTCAGCTGCAGCCCATGTCCCACCTGGGGTCACCCAGCAGGAGTCACAAAGCAATCCACATGTGGCTGCTTCCTGCACCGTGTTTGGAAGTGTGTTGTGAGGCCAAGCTGTGAACCAAGGCCAGCTGCCACTAGTGCCAGGCTTAGAGCTGCTCAGCCAGTGGTATGGGTATGCTGAAGCCAGATGCTGCTTGTCTGTGTTCCACAAACCTTTGAGATCACCTAGGAAACTCCGTAGCATGAGGCAAGGTAGGCAGTTTGTATGAAAAAGCCACTGGAAGTGGCCTGAAAATTGGGTGGGGCATGGTCTCAGAATCACCAAGGCATGGTGAATAAATGGTGTTATCTCACTTGTTGGAGACACAGATATGGTGGTTGCCTGCATCTGCACTCCAGGAAGGGGGAGGGCTCAACAAAGGAACAATGGCTTCCATCAGCTCCTTTATCTGGGAGAAAGCTGCCCCTCCAGCCCTTATCCTAAAGCCAGAAAACTCAGTTCCTCCCCTGTTGTCCCTGTTGCCTCACCAGCTGCTGCCCCAGCACTGGAGATGAGAACCAGTGACCTGTTGGTAAGTAAGTCTGTGTGTGGGCCCTTATAAGGGAAGTACCTGGGACTCCAGCCGCCCTCATCTTGCTCAGCCACAATCTCCGCCGGTTTTTACAACCAGAAATTATGGGGATTTTTCTCTGTGGCACTGGAACCGTGGGCTGGGGAGCCTGGTGTGGCATTGAGACCCCTTGTTCCTTTGCTGGGGACATCCACAGCTGTAATATCCTTCCCAATTTTTAATGGTCACACGTGTCTCTGTCCCTCCTACCAGTCTTGAGATGGCTTCTTCTGTTTGTACTTAGTGTAGAGTTTCAGTTCAGCAAGATTTCAGGTGATTCTCAATGATGGTTGTTTTGTAGTTCAGTTGTAATTTTGATGCGGTCATGAGAGAAGGTAAGCACAGCATTGACCTACTTTGACATCTTGACCAGAACTCTAAAATGTCCCATCTTCATGGTTGGACCAGCAAATCCTAGATAAGGGTTTCTCAACCTCAGGATAGTTTGATTATTCTTTGTTGTGGAAGATGTCCTACACATTGTTTAATGTTTAGTAGCATTCCTAGTCTCTACCCTCTTAGATACCAGTATCACCCCCCCCCCCGCCATACCCCAAATTGTGACAATTAAAAAACGTCTCCAGAAATTCCCAAATGTCCTTTGGGGATGAAGATCACCCCCACGTTGAGGACCACTGCCTAGATAGAAAGTCAATAGCTCACCACATGCTATATCTGTTTTCTTTCCTTTTTGCCCATTTTCTCATTTTCTTTCCCCATTCATCTTTCCTTCCTCTATTTGATTTCTTTTTCATCCTATTATTCTTTGTTTCTTCTTTCTGTCTCTACCACATGTGACTTAGTTTCACTATCATCCAAACCGTAGGCCCCTGGAAGTCAGAGAACAGCTGACTGTGGGCCTTGATGAACGCCCATAGAATGGCTACAAGGCTAAGGGGCCAGCTTTGAAATTGCAGTCAGGCTCAAGTCCTATTTGTGTCATTTATGGGTCCTATGACAATTCGGGAAAGTTGCTTAATCTCCTTGGGCCTTGGTTTTTCTCATCTGAAAAAACTGGAGGAAGCTATACTTTAATCACAGTGAAAATATTTTAAGACTAAAAGAGCTCATAATAGAAATTAAAACAGAAACTCATAGACACAGACAATAGTTTAGTGGTTACCAGAGGGTAAGGGGGTGGGGGTGGGAGATGAGGGTAAAGGGGATCAAACATATGGTGATGGAAGGAGAACTGACTCTGGGTGGTGAACACACAATGGGATTTATAGATGATGTAATACAGAATTGTACACCTAAAATCTATGTAACATTACTAACAATTGTCACCCCAATAAACTTTAATTTAAAAAAAAGAAAAGAAATTAAAGCATTATTATTGTTAGTTGTCAAAACAAATAGAATCTAATCAGTCTAAAGAAAATAAATGTTGAATAAATGGCAACGTTAATGATGGTTATCCTTTGAGCCTTTCTGCCCAGTTAAAACCAAAAATTGCTAATTTAATCAAAGTGTCTATAATACGACCTTTTACATAGGAATAACTGCATTTTTCTCAAATGTAAGTCAGTGGTACTAGAATATGTTAATATAATAATCATTCCAAAAATAATGGCTCCCTTCTTTTACTTAAGAAAAAAGAGCTAGCTGGAAATAATAGTTTAACTCACCAAGTAATATTTGGAGAAAATTTTTGAAACACCCTGATTTCAAAAGGCTAGAGCTGGTATGCTGCTTCCCTTTAAATCTAATATGACTTGGAAGGCCTTAGATCTCTGGTCTCTCTTTGTAGCCAACATCATTTTTTCCTTTGGCATCACTTGGACAAAAGTTCATTTTGCAGCTGACATCATCACATAGCCTAAAATTATGTTCCTCATTTTTCAGTACTGTCCCCATCACTAGAACTGAAATAAAAAGTATTTGCAAAAATAACATCAAGGTCACTGATTTTTTTAAAAGAGTCATCCCCCCAAGATACAAGTTTAAGAATAAACCATGTCAGGCTTGCATTGCAGATTTGTAGAAATCAGAAAGTTTCTGCCAGGTAAAGCTGTAAGCCCTGGAACAGATCCTTTTTAGCATCGCCAAGTAACTGACCACTTGCTGTTTTATTCAGCTCTCTCCACAAGCTGTCATTCTACATGCAGGCATACTCAGTCACAGAATCCCAATCCTGGATTCTGAGACCCAGGGAAGTAAAAAGACCAGCCAAAGCCAGAGAGTACACTGGTGTCCAGGCCAAGACAGGCCTCCTCACCCGTTCACAACTGAATGCTTTTTACTTTCCTTAGGCCAAGGGCCAAAAGCTGCGAAGGTGATAAGAAATATGGCCCTAAAGATAGGCTTTCACTGGTGACATGGGATCAAGACCTGGGAACACTCGGAGTGAGACTATGGGACAAAGTCACCACTGGCAGAATATGGAATGGCTTCTCCTAATAATAATTGAACAGTCTGGGATTTAGAGCCTGAGAGGGAACAAATAAACCCTCCCCCACACACATATGCACTCTTATGCATTTCATCTGCTAATCACAATTCATGACTTTTATTTAAAAGGAAACATACTTCTAAGCAACAAAGTAAAATGTGTCAGACTAGGGTATCTGAACATAGACAGGATGTGATAACTTACTTAGAAACTAAAATACCACTTAACGTAGTTTCATAATCAAGATCACAAACTTATCCTTTATTTCATTTCCTCTACTAAGACAGTAAAATCCTTCCAAGTAATTTCCTTCTCTGATTTATCTTTGCATCTGCATAATGCATTACAAAACACTAGACCCTTAATAAATATTTATTGAAAGAATGAACCCCACAAAAGCATCAGATGGCTTCAGAAGCTGCAAATAGGACCTAACTCAAGTTCTCATTTCAATTCACTGGAAGCTTTTACATGATTTTTATGGTGAAAACACTACATTTTATGTATTGATCAAAATTCTGAAGGAAATTAGTGAAAGAAAGAGGTTTAAAAACTGACTACCCATGCTTAGTTGGGTCTTAAAGTTCTTTTTACTTGGTTTAGGTTGGATGGTGGAGTTAATAAAAAATATTTTACACTATAGCAGGAAAAGAACATATTTCATAATTTATGAATAATAGTGAAGTTCTTTTTTTTAAGATTTTATTGGGGGAGGGGAATAGGACTTTATTGGGGAACAGTGTGTACTTCCAGGCTTTTTTTCCAAGTCAACTTGTTGTCCTTTCAATCTTAGTTGTGGAGAGTGCCGTTCAGCTTCAAGTTGTTGTCCTTTCAGTCTTAGTTGTGGAGGGTGCAGCTCAGCTCCAGGTCCAGCTGCCATTTTTCTAGTTGCAGGGGGCACAGCCCACCATCCCTGGTGGGAGTCGAGCCAGCAACCTTGTGGTTGAGACGACGCACTCCAACCAACAACTGAGCCATCCGGGAGGCAGCTCAGCTCAAGGTGCCGTGTTCAACCTTAGTTGCAGGGGGCAGAGACCACCATCCCTTGCGGGACGCGAGGAGTTGAACTGGCAACCATGGGGTTGAGAGCCCACTGGCCCATGTGGGAATCAAACTGGCAGCCTTCGGAGTTAGGAGCATGGAGCTCTAACCACCTGAGCCACCGGGCCGGCCCCAATAGTGAAGGTTTTATAAATCATCTTTACATGCCTCTGAAATTAAGGAAAGATTTAGAAAGAATTGCTTTTCTGTTCGTTGTGTTTATTAAATAGCCTAAAGATTTGGTTATTGTTGTTTTAAAATTATTTATTTATTTACTGTACCTTTCTGTGAGTTACACTGACACAGTATTACTGTAGTATAAAGAGCAAAAAGATTTGTTTATACACAGAAATCCAGAAATTAAAGTAACTGTTCATTGTTTAGAGCACCAACACTGATAGCTTAAAGATTTTTGAAACTTGCTCAGAGGGAGTCCAACTTTAAGTGTAATCACTAGATACATCTTTTGGAAAGGATTTATTTATTTTAGGGTTCAAACAAATGCCCCTCAAAAATGACTACAAATGAAAGCCTAAAAGGCCCTTCATCCCTATCCTAAATAAATAAATGTCCTTTTTTTATTCTATAAAGCCACCCACAGATATCCTATTAAATATGGGGAGAGAAGTGATAATGACAGAAGCAAAACAATCAGAGACTGAAAGACCAATAAGGCTATTGAGTATAATTACTGTGTGATGTTATTTCTACTAATAGAAATCAGATAACATATGCAGTACATGGAAACATGGGCTCAGTAAACGAACAAGTCCCCAGTCAGATAATACTTATACGGATGCAGAAATAATAGGATCGTCCACATACATCTCTCAGTGGCAGTCATTTACAATTATTAATCTGCTAAACCACAATGCAATATCGAGCTAAGTCTGTGGAGTAGAATCACAGTATCTTGGGATGGTAAAGGACCTCCTGCCCAGGGTTACCCCACCCCTGACAGAAGCCGTTCAGGCTCTGCTTGCCGCCTGCAGAGACTGGCAATTCACCACAATCAAGGCCACCTTGTCCAGTACTTCAGATTTTTAGAAAAACTTGTTCTCACACTGAGTTAAATTGGCCTCCTAGTAGCATCTCTCTATTGATCTTTATGCTGTATCTTTAGAGGGAAAGATAATTATTTCACCAAAATATTTTGAGTCATTCTGCACCAGTCACTTTGCTATATGCTGGAAATATAGCAGTGAACAAGACAAATGCCAGTTTTTTTCTTCTGCTCCTTCTTTCCCAAGACCATCCACAAATACTGGAAGACAAGAGTTCACATCCCCAAGCTTTCTCTGTATCAGGATGATTATCCCAGTTTTCTCAACTCTTTCTCCCCTGACATGGCTTCCAGGACTCTCTGTATTCTGATTGCTTTCTTTTAGAGACTTTTTGGTTTAATAGGGAGTCTTCTCATTCTTCTTCCGCATCACCAATTTTTTTTTTTAATATTAGAAAAAAATGAGATTAAGAACAAGTCCTATGGCAGACTATTGAAGCACTTTCCTCAAATGTGTTCTTATTAATCAGTCATCTTCTTTGGGAGAGATTTAAATAGGTGCAAATCTGTGACGGTAACAATAGATTCAACATACTGAGTGGTTTTCTTATGCTGGAGGCAATGATAAGCATTTTATATGTATTATCTCATTATAATGACCGCCCCCATGCGATGGTTATTGCTATGTATGAGGTGTGATCAAAAGATATGGTGAATGTTTAAATAAAAAACATTATTACAATAAAAGACATATTGCCAGGGGCAGCCGGATAGCTCAGTTGGTTAGAGTGCGAGCTCTGAGTAACAGGGTTGTCGGTTTGATTCCCACATGGGCCAGTGAACTGCGCCCTCCACAACTAGATTGAAGGACAACAGCTGCCGCTGAGCTGCCGCTGAGCTGCCACTGATCTCCTGGGCGGCCGGGTGGCTCAGTTGGTTGGAGCGCGTGCTCTCAACAACAAGGTTGCCGGTTCGACTGCCACATGAGCTGATGGGCTGCGCCACGCCCTAGCTCCTTCCCAAACTAGATTAAAAAAAAAGTAAAGAAGGCAACTGGACTTGGAGCTGAGCTGCACCCTCTACAACTAAGATTGAAAGGACAACAACTTGACTTGGAGCTGATGGGTCCTGGGAAAAAACACACTGTTCCCCAATAAAGTCCTGGAAATACACACTGTTCCCTAATAAAGTCCTGTTCCTCTTTCCCTTTCTTAAAAAAAAAAAAAAAGACACATTGCCATTAATCCCCTTCAGAATATTCCCCCTCATTTCAAACACACTTACCCCATTGTTCTTGCCACTTTCTGAAGCAGTTCTGGAAGTCCTCTTTCATGAGTGTCTTTACTTCATCCTCCATCGTGACCACACTCCATGTCACACATCGCTTCTGGTATGGCAATTTCTGTCAAATAAAAAACATTACAGTGTGTCCTCATCCACCTTATTCGCTGGATCTAGTGCCGTGCAACTTCTGACTCTTCCCCAAAGTCAAAATGACCATGAAAGATAAACATTTTGAGTCTATTCAGGACATCAAGCCAGCACAACTAAAGCCATGGCAAAACTTTTTTTTATTTAAACATTCACTGTATTTTTTTTTTATCATACCTCATCGTACATGTTTCATTTCATGAGTATGTCTCATATGGAAATATGTTTCGAATGTTTCATATAAGGAAACTGAGGTTCGGGAAGGTTAAGTAAGTCTAATATCCAAGGGAGTAAGTGGCAGACATGGAATTCACTCACACATGTCCCACTCCAAATCTCATCTCCTTAGTCAAAAGGCAGACTGCCTTCAACTACCAAGGTGTCACTCAACTCAGACAGTAGAGCCAACGAGAAATTTTGAAATGTCTCCATGGGCTGCCGATACATTATATCCCCAGTCTAGTAAATCCATAACAAAAAGAAATGAGAACATGGAATGACCTGTTCTTTCTGAATCCATGCTTGTTCCTAGGGATCTCTTTCCCCTTCAGCGTGCATGGCCAACCACTTTGACAGGCGAAACGCTAGCATGATTTCTCACCTGTTGTTTCTAGTACCCATTTTTGAAGTATTTTCCAACCTCTGATATTACACATTGCTTCCCTTTTGCTTTACTTTATCAAAGGTTACTGACCATAATGTCAAGATCAAAGCTGCAAACTCTTTCACTACATTCAGATGTCATTCTTCTAGATTTAGATGCTTGACCTCTTTCAAAGTGCCTGTTAGGTACTATTAAAATGATATCCTCTGTAAAGTACAGCATCAGGAACATAGCCAATGATATTGCAATAACTATGTACAGTGTCCAATGAGTTCTAGACTTACTGGGGTTATCACTTTGTGAGTTATGTACATGTCTAATCACTATGTTGTTTTGGACACCTGAAATTAATATACTATTGTGTGTCAACGATTGAAAAATAAATTTCTAAAAATTAAAAAAAATGATATCCTCTTCCATCAAGCTGTATTCTTGTCCTTTCTTTGTTTGCTTTCTTCTAAGATGATACTCCTAAAAACTGTGTGTGTGTGTGTGTGTGTGTGTGTGTGTGTGTATGTGTGATGAGCATTTATCAAAAGATTGGGGTCAGTTTTCATAAACTGTCTCCCAGAGGGTCCCAGAGAGCTGAGAGTTTGCAGCAACATGTTCAGGAAGGAACAGTTTCATTTTAAATTTTTCATTAATTACTACTTGATGCTCTCATAAATCTCATAAAGTCCATTTCTAAGGGAAAAACTTGGATATCACCCAGTAAATTAGCCTCATTTTTATAGATGAAAAAGCTGAGGCCTAGAAAGGTCAAAGGACTTGCTGAAGATAACATGGCTGGTAAGTAAAAGAATCATCTTACGTTAAAGAAATAAAAAGGGTCATAAAATGAATGGCATGCTCTAATTTTATCAACAAAATGCGTAAATGTGAGTTTTAGGAAATAGTTCCAATGTAATGCTAATTTCTACCAAATGTCCCCTGTACTTAAGAGACTCTTCATCTCTGATGTACATTGTGTGTGTGTATTCATGCTTTAAAGGTTATATTTCTGCTCTACATCTTTCCACGTCTTTATTTGCAAATTTTTCCTCACAGAAATGTATTGGTCTATTGGTTGCATTTTGAAACCAGATTGTTTAGTGTTTTCACCCCTTGAGATTGCTCCTTCTTAAAGCAATAACATGGAAAATGTACACAGTGATGGAAATACCTGTCTTCCCGCATTAGTCACGCCAGGGAAGAGGTGCACCTTTCACATTTTGTATGTGAAATATCCATTGGTATTGGAAGCAACTGTTCTATGGCTGTTTGCATCATTTACTCCAAGCCCTCCGTATTCCATTCCTTAACCGCTTTATCTCCAGAAGACAGAAATTTGAAAACTGTGCTCTTGGCAACTTTATACTCCCACAATTAGAAAATCCTAGGACTTCAGAACATCTAAAATATGTAATAAAATTACTGCCACCCCGTCAAAACTCCGAGAGACTATAGGTGTTTCCACAGCCATAACAATTTTCATTCTCACAGGCCATTTCAACTAAATTTTACTTTATAGATTCGTAAACGTACCATTGATTGCATACTATTGTTAATGTAAGAAATGCTACTTCCTTTGCAATGTTTGCCTCAATCTGTATAACCATGAAGAGTCAATCTAGAGATAACATCACCCTCGTTTAATTTTTTTAAACACTCTCATGTAAGCATCAGTCCCTCGTATTATGTTTCCTCGTACTCAGATCACTGATACCCATGTGGTAGCAAAGCCCTATAGATCCAAGGGCAGGTACTTGAATTGTAATTTCACACGCTGAACAGTAAATTTTCCAAATGGATGTTAAAAATACATCATCAAGACTCCCCCAAAATATGATCATGAGTAAGCTTGAAGATTGAAACGTAGTAGAAAAAACTGAGTTAGATTGGTCACAATAAAAAGTGCAGCTGTTGTGACATATTAAATAATTCAGCAAACAATAATGCTTCTGATGAGTAAGAGGTGGGGGAAGTATCTGGGTATGTCAAAGAAAGTCAGTGCTCCCTTTTCACTCTTCCTTGGCCTGTTTGTAAATCCAAGACAAAAATCACTCTGTAAAAAATTATTTCCAAATATGTATTTTTTTTCTTAAGGAGGGCGCAGCTCACAGTGACCCATACCGGGATCAAACCCGCAGCCTTGGTGCTACCAGCACCGCGCTCTAATCACCTGAGCTAATCTGCCACCCTAAATACTTCTTAATTTCAGAAGAAAGGAAGGAAGGAAGACAAACGGCATGATTGTGCTGGGGGTAATTGCTGAGCACACAGTGCGAAGACCTACACTGGAATTCCCACCTCCACTTTCTAACCAGGAGTTTAGCAAGTCCATGGCTGATGGAAACCTTCACTTTCCTGGCACCCGGTTCCGCGTCTTGAGTCAATGTTGAGAAATTACATTGTTTTACCAAGTGACAGTATCAAATATATTCCTTCACAAATGTTATTTTACTGAATTGGCACAATCCTTCCCACTTCACAGTTAGACGCACTGAAGTTCAGGCTATTAAATAGCTTGCCCCCTCCCTCAGAATGAGAAGGATCAGGGCCCTGACTTGACACAATAATCCTAATTCAAAGTCTTGTCTTTTCCCAGTTTATTATTTTTGTATTTGGGGATCGTGAAAAAGAGAGACCCAGGCATGCAAAGTGTAAAATAAAAAGTGAGTGCATTAGGCAGCCCCAAAGGAAGACAGTTTATGAAGCCTTAAATCATTAGTTGCCAAGGTGAGGAATAGGGGAAGTCTGAGAAATTTAGATAATTCATAATTAGATTTTTAGAAAAAAGAAGAAATGAGACATGAAGGTGCTAATAGTTGACCTTGGTTGGATGAAATATTTTTCAGTAACATTAAAAAAAAAAAAAAAAAAAGTTATAAACCTACTCCAAAAATTGCCAGCAGAGGGCTCCATGCTCGGTGCATTCTCTTTCCATTAGTGGCTCCGTTTATTGGGAAATAATCGCTCTGTCTGAGGCTGAGAAAAGGAGGGTATCACTAACTCTCCTCTCTGCTGTTATAAACGGAAATAAATGTAAGTGAAAACGGGAAAATACGAATATAACTATCTGGGATGTCTCCAGTGCGCTTCTACCTAGCTGAGCGTATGTGTGCCCTGAAAAAGAAATACAGGCACAAGGCAAGACGAAATGAAAAACGAAACGATGGTGAAAATGCATATTTGACTCGCTTAACTTCCCTTCGAAACCAGAGTTTGTTTTGGCTATGCGTTTGCATTTATTGAGTCCTTGCTGGAATCTTTTCTTAATTTTTTTGGAGGGTAAAGCCAAATGCAATAGAAAGTTAAGGGCAAGAAAAAGCCGGTTTAGGAAAATTTTCTCAGTCGAGATTGAGCTTTTACTTGTACAGTTTTTCAGGCGTTTGAACTTTCTAAATGCTGAAACAATCGTTTCTAAACTTAGTAGATCTAATAGGAATTGAACTTTTAAAATGCTCTTAGCAATGACAGGTTTTTAAGAACCGAAAGAATTCGCTGAAAAAGGAATCGAGCGGCTTTGCACGATTTGCTTATACAAAACCCCGACAGAGGGCGCTGTTGCCCGTTCAATGACTGAGAAGGCTCGCTAAGAAATATTTCCTTTGCAATTTCTAGGATTTTTTGAATAATGCCCATGTTGAAAAATTGACTCGGGTTTTAATTATCGTTATGTATTTCCTTGGGTATCTCTTTATATATTTGTACATATTTTAAAATTTATGTTTGATTCTTAATAAAACCAGACTGGTTATTTTTCAGTTTTCCTACAGAATTTATATATATTTTAACAAAATATTTCAAAACGTTTCTAATTTTAAAAATACCTAACATTAGCATCAAATAAAATTACATATGCAAAGTTTGAAATTATACATATATAAAGGTATAAAGTAGTTAAACTAACAATGTAGTTTTAAAATCGTTTTCTATATAAAACTATCTCTCGGGGTTTTTTGTTTAAGCTTTAGTTTATTTATTTTAGACTAATCAATGATATACCAAAAAGAGATGGAAAATCTGTTAAAAGCATTTAGAAAAAACATTAAGATTTTTACAAATGCTTTTTATTTGGTTGGAATGATCTTTAGATAAAAAGATAATAGAGTTATTGATTTGAAAAGGGAGAACACAATTATTCCCATTAATAAATTTGTGTCTAGAGAATCTGAATTTCAAGTCTGTAGTATTTCTCTTGCAAAATATTGATTTGGACTGATTTTAGTTCTGGAAAGGGAGAAAAGGGAGGGTAAAAGCCGTTTCAAGTCCCACACACAATAAAATTAGAAAGAATGCCTTCCCATGTACAAACCAGCTCTAGGGGCAAAGAAAAAAATCTTTGCTCAGGCTCCCAATGGAAAATCTGTGTAGATTTTGTATAATTTAAGGTGTCAATATTTAAAGAGAAGGAAAGGAGGAAGGAAGGAAGTGGAGGGAGGGAGAGAGGGAAGGAGGGAGGGAGGGAAGGAAACAGGATGGAGAGAAGAAAGAAGGGAGGGATGAAGGGAAAGACAAAACGTAAAAATTAGAACTGGCAATGAAGACAGCCTTTATTTCTGAAGTTCCTTCTGAAGCACCTTCTTTGTGTTCCTTTCATTTCACCTATCGTGAAAACAATAAATAAATAAATTAGAAATCTGCCGAATTGTTCATTCTGCATTGGATGAAGTGTCTCCTTGGTTTTTGTAGAGTCGATGTCCACCGCCGTTGTCCGGTGCCCTCTCCTCAAAGAGTATCTGTCCCTGCTCGCACTCGGCAGCGCCAAGTAGTCCTCAGATTTATAGACAATCGCCGTTTGCAGATTCACTCTTATCAGGTTTAATAACTTCCACCCCAAATTGCCCTGGTCCCTCCTCATTCCCTCCCGTCATTTATTTTCTGCCCCAGGGGTAGAGATCTTCCACAGGACTTCCCTTCTGGCTGTGGGGATCCTTCCGCACCCTGAAAAGGAGTAGAAAAATACAGGGGGTGAAAAAAAAAAAAAAGGAACGAGGCGAATGTTCACTTCGTGATGAAATTCGGAAACCCTGTGCCTTAAAAGGCGCTCATTTTCGAGGTTTGGTTAACTTTGTTCTTGTTGTTGTTTATGCTGTCCTTTAAAAGAAAAAAAAAACTATACAAATCACCTTACTACGAAAAAATGCACTCAAAACAAACAAAACCCCACCAATCCCAAAATATTTTTCACTATGTCTTTGAAGAACATTCTGCTTAAACCTTCCAAAGGTTTAGGGGACCACTTCTTGGCTCTCCATGATTAAAACCACTTAAACGTTATAGACAACAGATGCAAATATAAAATGTCCTGTGTCTTTGCAAAGAAGGCTCCAAATCCACTCATTGTGTAATTGTGTGCGTGTGTATGTTGCTCCCAACATCTGAAAAAAAAAAAAAACTTCATAAAATGGAGACTGCAGCCAAGAAAAGAATGGCACATGGAATCTGTTGAAAATACATACAAACAACCCCTAAAACGACAAACGGTACAGAATGAGGTGTTCATACAGTATTTAAGGTACCAAATGTATTGGGCAAAATGACCAGAAAATATTAGAATGGTGACTGTGGTGAACTGGCTTATTTGTTCTACAGTGACAGAGGTACAGTTTAAAAAAAAAAAAAGTTGTGTAGTCATCAACACAGAGAGATCACCCTTAAAATCCCCAAATCCAGCTTCAAAATACCCTCCTGCGGAACAAACATGAATAGGAGTTTTTGTATTGAAAAATCTCAGTAATAGTCCTTTTAAAATCCAAATAGAAACGGGGGGCTGTTGGCCCCCTGGTTGCTCATTATGAATTTTAAAGACTTTAGTTAGTGGCTACAATGATTCATCCTTTTCAATATAGAGGTTTTTAAAATGTATATTTATATTAATCACACTGAACAACCATCTTTCCTTTAAATGCGTGTTTACAGTCTGTAGACTCTGCAGTGACCCAGGGGTGCTTATATAACTAAATGTGGGTGTCTGGGTGTAAATACGTGTTTATGATTTTTATAATATATATGTCTGTGGGTTGCATCTAACTCCTGTGTGTGTAATGTTTTTCTCTCTGCTGAGGCTTACTTCTCCAGCCTATTGTTTGAGACAACAGATATAAGTTGCGATGCGAGAGGAGCGTCGGATTTGGTGTGTATCCCCCATTTCCAATTATAGATGGATCATTACAGACAGCGGAGTCCTGAGAAGCCAGACATCTGCTCCTCACATGAATGCACTCACCTCCTAGAGACCAGGCTGCCATCATGCTCTGGAAGCTCGTGGAGAATGTCAAGTACGAAGATATCTATGAGGTGAGCCGACACCCCCAGATGCATCTTAGAGCTTTGCAGATAGAGAATTTGAACTTCTTGACACCCCAACTGATATATATTTTTAAGCTATTTACTCGTAGATTTCCGGTCGGTTTTCTCAGCTTTCTCTAACTTTCAGAAAAGCTGGCTTGGGGAGACTTCGCTATTCTGAAAAAGGACTTTAAAGTTGAAATCTGACTACTTTAACTTAGAAGATTTCTCTTTTTCTTTTATTTTCTTTCTCTCTTCCTCCCCACGCCCCCCCCCCTTCCCGTTAGACTCTGATGGGGAATGCAGAGCTACTGAATGTGAGCAGAGAAAACAGAGACTGCTATAAAGGCAGAGGCTCCCCTCGTTTTGAGTGTGGGACAGAATTAGGTTTTCAAGCCTCATCGTAACAGACTCGGGCTTTAAATTTTTTTGTTTTCAGTAAAATTTCTGAAATCGATAACAAACGGATCCAAGTAGAGGACGGTAAATTAGAAAGAAGGAGGTAGATAAGTGGATAGATGGATGTCGACAGAGCACAAGCCAAGGGAGCCGTAGCAGACAAGTTTTTTTTTTTTTTTTTTTTTTTTAATTTTCTCTTTTCTTGTGGTTTGCTTTTTTGAGGGTCAGTGCGCCCAAACCTACCCCCAGACACCCCAACGTTTGGGCATTTTAAACGAAAGGTTCGGTCAGTGTTCAGTGCGCACGGTTCTCTAGCGACGAGCTAGCCCAAGTCTCCCTCGGGCTGGAGAAGTTGCCCGCAGTCCCGGGCGCCCGCAGCTGGCGGAGCTGGGCCGCGCCCGCGAAGCCGTCTTGATCTCCGGCGCGGAGCGAAGCGGCGGCCAGGCTTCTCGCTGGCCAGGCGGGCGGCCGGGCGGGGCGAGGGGTATGCGGCTGGACAGCGAGGGCCGGCCGGCAGCGGCCCGCGGATCCTAGCCCTCGAGCGGGATGGTCTCGGAGACCCGGACTTGGGTTCAAAGGGAAGAGGGGAAAGCGAAGACTCCGAGGAGACGTCGAGGGAGGGAAGAAAGAAAAGCTTGGAGAAAGTGGAGAGGAAAGGCGAAGGGGATTTAGGGAAGGGGAAGGTTGAAGTTGGAGACGGGGGCAGTGGAGATTTGCAAAGAGGAAAAGTTGGAAAGGAGAGAGGAAGGGAAACCAAGTCCCGTGCGGCAAGCGCGGGCAGTGCTCGGTCGGACGAAGCTTTCGCAGTGGGACGCACAGAGGCTCCCCACCCAGTGGGGTAAACGCTACCCTGCCGCGCCGGAAAGACTCCGGAAAGCTCGGCCCCGAGCCGCACTGCAGATATTAGGAACCAGCCGCTCACAGTAGCGGCTGCGAGCTCCAACCGATGCTGCTAGCCCAGACCTACCGGACAGATGGGCTCGCCCGCTGCATCCCGCAGGCAGCGCCGCCCGCACCCAGTGCCCCCCAGCTCTGGCCAGCCCTGAATCCTAATTTTTTTTTTTTTTGCGGGGGGGGGGTGTTGTGTGTGTGTGTGAGAGAGAGAGAGAGAGAGAGAGAGAGAGAGAGAGAGAAAGAAATAGATTTGTCTTTCTGCAAATGACTGGGGTTTTCCTTTCCTCTTTGTGGTTGTGTATTGACTGTAACCGAGAGCCGCGACTCCGCCTTCTGGGGTTTGTTTCGATTCGGCCTCCTTTCTTTCTTTAACAAGCAGGATAATGGTAAAGTGGAAGGCGCTAGAACTACCTTAAAGAATGTGAGCGGCCGAAGTGGGCATGACACTGGAGGGGATCGGGCCACGGTGTAAATAACTCGGGGTATACACAGGGAGGGTTTCAGTGGGTTCTAAATAGTAACCAGGCTAGAACTCGTTCTTTGATTAAGAAAAGTAAACTGGCTGAATGAGAAAGGAGGGAGGGAGAGAAGGAAGAAGGGAGGGAGGAAGAGGAAGGGGTGGAGTGGAAGAGGGGGAGAGATAAAGTGGGAGGGAGAGAGGAGAGAGACAGAGAGACAGAGACAGAATATCGCAGGTATTCCTAGTTGCCTAAATTTTCTGCTCAGCAATATAGGAGAGCCCGCAGCCTGGTAGAAGAAGCCTATTTAAGTCGGGAGGAAGGTTGAACTTTAACAGAAATGGCAGTCAAGCCAGTTGAACGGGTTCCTGAAACATCCGAAAAGGTTTTCTGTTGCCCCTGGCTTTGCCTGGAAAGGATAAGTTTAGTGTACTTGAGGATTGATTGCATATATTTTAAATTGTGGTAAAAAAAATCACAGACTATGAGCATTAAAGAGGGGAAGGCTGCATAAGGGATGAAAAGCCCCCCATCTACCTATGTCTTTTAACAAATAATCATAATCTCCAATATTCAGTGAAGGTCTGCAAACGTCACTGTAAACAACCAGGCACACCGGTTTACTTCTCTCCCCTCCAAGAAGGAAGGCAACGCCTTTTTATTTTGTTTTTTAATCTGCACACAAAGCACCTAAGGTGATTAATTCTTCCCATTAGGAAAGCCCCTCTCCAGGAACAAGGACACCTACTTTCTGTACAAGCCCCCCAGCGATGCTCTCCCTCACTGCCTTGTCCAAGAGAGCAGAGGCTGCTTTACGCGTGTCCCCGGCTCAGTTAATTGAAGTTCTGCCTCTTTCCTGCTAAACTTTTTCCCCAGTCTGCCTTTGCCAGCCCCCTCGTCTGATTACATCTAGTAATTCTCCACTGAATGAACGTCATTTACAATAGTAGGGGAGCTCTGCGCTCGCTGCTGCTTCACGCTCCATTTGTCCTCCATTCTCCCTTTAAAGTACTCGTGTAATATTAATAGTCATGAATATCAATTATTATGAGGCGGTGTAGGCAAGCGGAGGGAGGAAGGGGCGCCGGAGCAGTCTGAGCCCAGCTTCGGGTGGAAGAGGACTGCATCTGGAGCCCCGAGGACCGGCAGAAGAAAAAAGGCCCAAAAGACAGCAAGAGACCGAGGAACAGCTCTGTCTGTGTGTGACAGGCAGCACCAATCTTGTTTGGGGGTGTGGGGAGGGGTATTTTTGTGCTGTTGTTTTTTGATGGCTTGTCCTGGAAACACCTCAAGCTCAGCTCCTGTGTCCAGCTCGTTTCTCTGCTGGACTCCTTGATCTTTTTTTTTTTTTTTTTTTTTTTGAAATCATTGTTTGATTTTGAGCAGTAACCAGGCTTTTTTTTCCAGATGTTAGTCCACACCTATTCATCCATGGTGAGTTTGGATTCACGTTGTACCAGAATTGCATGCTCCCTCCTCTCACTGTCTCTCTGTCTCTCGGTCTGTGTGCGTGTCTCACTCTCTCTGTCTCTGTCTTCCTTTGAGCGCCTTTGGCTTGGTAATTTAGCACCATAATTGGACGAGGCTGCAGCTGCTTCTCTCTGCATTGTGTGTTCTCTGTCTGAGCTCCAAGAGTCAGCTCGGGAGGGGGGAGACCGAACAGAAAAACTTTTTATTCGCCTTTGCAGTTTAGAAATTTAGGTGACTATTTCTCCAAAATACCATGGTGACTGTACCTGGCATTTCCACAGAGGAGAGGGAGAAACTTAAACACCCCTCTCACACATGCCTCCTTCTTCAACTTAGTTTACCATTCCAGATAGGACCAACAATAAGTTGTTTGGGCTTTTTTTTTTTTCTCTCCCTTCCAACCCCAGGTCCTTCATTTTCACACCCTGGAGTAGAACAGCATTAGGTATAGAAAAGCAACCTTAGAAATAACTCCTGTGAACCACAACTCAATTTTACAGGGGCTCAGGATATGATTTCCAATGAGATCCATTTCAATCAAACGCTATTTAAATTAATTCCTCTTGGGGAGGGAGTGGTGACTAGGAACTCAGATCAGGCAGACTCTTCAGAGCTCCTGGAATTACCAGGTTGTGTGGGGCGCTCCTGGGCAGCTGGCTGGGTTGCCAGTCAAGGCAGAAGTTGGTTTTCAACTGGAGGAGCAGAATAGCAAGTAGTGTGAACTTTTATTTGTTATGCTTTGGACCTCTGGAAGAGTTACACAAAAAAAATAGTTTAAAATACCCAGGAGAGCAAATATTATATGTAAGACTCCTTCCTATATTTTTAATTAAAGAATTTAGACTCTCCCTCCACACGCAGTTATTTTACCTTCACTCCTTTTGCTGGCTTTGCACTCCCAACTGAAGGCTCAGATGTTGGTTAAGTGGGTGATTCCCCCCCCCAAAGCCTTGCGTGTGGAATTGCTGAATCCCTGTGCCCTCTGAGTCAACTTGGCAGTATAAGTTTCGGATTCTTGCTTCCCCTGTCCCGGGAAGAACATACGGAAGCCAGGCTTCTCCATTTGTCGTTTGTATTTTCTCTCTCTCTCTCTCTCTCTCTCTCTCTCTCTCTCTCTCTCTCTCTCTCTCGTTCTCTCTCGCTCTCTCTCGCTCTCCTTCTCTCTGCTCCCAGGACCGGCACGATGGCGTCCCGAGCCATAGCTCGCGGCTCTCCCAGCTGGGCTCGGTGTCCCAAGGACCTTACTCAAGCGCCCCGCCGCTGTCCCACACTCCGTCGTCAGACTTCCAGCCGCCCTACTTCCCGCCCCCCTACCAGCCGCTCCCCTACCACCAGAGCCAGGACCCCTACTCCCACGTCAACGACCCCTATTCCCTGAACCCACTGCACCAGCCCCAGCAGCACCCTTGGGGCCAACGGCAGCGGCAAGAAGTGGGTTCCGAAGCCGGCTCTCTCCTGCCCCAGCCTCGGGCCGCCTTGCCCCAGCTCTCGGGCCTCGACCCCCGGAGGGACTACCATTCGGTCCGACGGCCCGACGTGCTGCTGCATTCGGCGCATCACGGCCTGGATGCGGGCATGGGTGACAGTCTCTCGCTGCACGGCCTTGGCCATCCCGGAATGGAAGACGTCCAGGTAACCACAAACAAACAAACAAACAAACGAAAAAGACAATACATAAATAAATAAAGAATGCTGGGGGGGAGTTCTGGGGGGTGGGGCAACTGTCTCCTTTGGGGGAGGTAGTTTCCATCTGTAGAACAGGACCAGCTGGACACGACATAGTACTATATAACTGTTTATGCGTGTACGTGTATGGCTCTAAGTGGCGGTTTCTGGAGGTGCAATTATAAACGGTAGAACCACTAGAAATGAAATCATGAAGGAGAAAAATGTAGTGTAGTTTGATAATTTAAGATCATCAGAATCAAGGCTAGATGTTTTTGTCTTGCTTTAGCTCCCCACTCCTTCCTATTCTCTAACGCTTTGTGTGAGCGAGCTGGGTACCCTCCCCAATGCACTCCCCTCATGCACGTCCCTTAGTGGGCCTGGCAGGATGACAGGGCAGGTGAACCCCAGATGCCTAAGGGCTGGGGCTGCAGCATGGAGGCACAGTGTCCTCTGTCAGTTCCAGAGGTTCCTGCTGGATTTGAAAAGACTTGGTTAAGCATGACAGTGCACATTGGAAGAAAAACATGCCGCTATGTTTGTCCAAACCAGGTATTACTTTGAATGTCCCATAAGCTGCAGAGCCCTTTTCCAAGATAACTGAGTTCCAGACTCATCACCTGAGAAATGGAATATTTGTGGGCAGAGACCTAGCAAGCCATAAGTCTATTTGGGAGTCCATGAGGACACATACCATTTTAGAGATTCTTTTCACCTTTCGGTCCATTAAATGGCTGTCGAGCAATATTCTCTACATCCCTCTTCAGTCCTCCCCCTCCATTAATACTCTCTTCTCCCAGTGCTACCATCCCAACTGAAGAGGCATCACGTGTTTATTTCTTAAAACAAAAGGCTCAAAACACTCCCCCTACCCACGCACTATCCCATCTGCAGCCTACACAATGGAGCCTGATTTGGTTGAGAATACTTGGTTAAACTAAACAATGAAACATCAAAGAAATGATTTCTAAAAACTGTCTGGGTGATTCTGAGCAGGTCTCCTTTTGCTCCTTAGTTTAAATAGTCTCCAGAAAAGATAAATATGGTTGAAAGGTATTTAATTGACACTTCAGTCTCATTGGCATAGTTGTATATATTATGCATCATTTTAGACATAACCTCTGAAGTGAAGGAAAATTAAGTGGGAAAGGGAAGGTGTACAATTCCTTCTTCTTTACCTTTTTGAAAAAAATGTATTTTGAACAGTTGAAATGCGGTAACAGCATCAAATGGTGCTTGTGCGTGGTCTCTGATGGTTTATTGTTTTAAAGGAAATGCAGTTATTATTTCCAAAAATGACGGCATCACCTGATCTGTGGCTGGATTTACCCATAGTAATAAGAACGATAGTTTTGTTAATTTAACTGAGCTTGACTGTCCCTGTCTGGAGATACTACTCATTTCAGAATATCATATGAAAAAGGAAATATTTAATAGTTGCTTTTTTTTTAATGCATTGAGGTAATGTGTCTGGGGGAAAAGTTTTTAAATTAACCTTTCTGAGTACTGTTCGAAGTGCTAGATAATGAAAGTGGATCAGCTCATCACCATTGCTGTGGGCAATGCTAACACTGGCTGTGTCACCCCCACCCTGCAGGCTCAGGTGACTGAACCCAGGAAATCTCCCCAAAGAGGGACCCCAACGCGCGCGTGTGTGTTTTAGATTTTGTTTTTGTTTTGTTTTTCAAAACTGCAGAATTGTGAGCAGTTTTGAGTGTTTGGCCAAATGCAAAGGGCAAGAGAAAAACAGGGCCAGGTCAGCGTGCATTTGGGAGAACACCCTTGTCATGCGTCGTTGTTGTGGTTGGGAACACAGATGGCAGAGGTGGAGAGAAGGTGTAGGCCCCTGGCCATCATGTATTCTCCACCCCACTCCACCTTTTCCCATTCCTTCCCCAGAAGCATCCCAGCTGGTAGTCTGGTGAGGTGGGGAGGCCCACAGGACTTTCTCTGGGTGACCCCCAGTGCAAAGGGTCGTGGGGGATACACCCCATACCTGTCCCAGACAAGGATGAGCTCAGTTCTCGCCAAGATGACAGGCATCCTGAGGCCGAGGTGTGCTTGATGTGACACAAGGCAGGTGACAAAGAAAGGGGAGGAGATGTACCTAGGACCAGAACCCCCCGGATTCCAGAGGTTCCACTTCCGACTTCATGATCTGTAGCACGGGGGCTAAAGTTACAGGAACGGGAGTTTCAACGTTTCCTGCAGTTAGGGAATGGGTCGGCTGCTCCAGGTCTTTAAAAGGGACCAGAAAATGCCTGGACCTGGACCTCAGTCACTTGTTGGAGCTCAAGGGCCTAGTGTGTGTTCCAGATCCTCTCTACCCCACCCCAGCCGTGGGCCAGACAGAGCCCAAGGGCGCTGCCAGACCAGTGGGCCTCACAACGAGGGGTAGTCACCTGGCCAAGGGTTGGGGGTAGCTATGTGACCCAGACACACACACACACACACACACACACACACACACACACACACACACGGCCACCGCCCCACCCGTGAGAGAAGAGGAGAGCTAATTAACCAAATGCTTCTAATATTTTTTAAATGAAACTATAAAACCCTGTCAATTTCTATTTCAATTTACTCACAGGAGCTATTAAACTAGCAAATCGCTGTTTGGGTTCTGGGTATGCTACATTTCACCCATTGTGTGTGTGTGGGGGGGGGCGCGGGGGAAGGGACAGTGTGTTAGAAACTCAAAAACAGCATGAGAAAAAAAGAGTGAGATGACACCTAGTTTGGAGTTGGTTTAGCTGCCATGAACACCTCTTTTTTTTCTTCCAATCTTTGCTCTCTAACCTCTCATCACCTCTACCACCCATGAGTATAAACATATAAGGATGCTAAGTCAAAACCCCCAGCGCGGCCGCGAGCGCGCGCGCGCGCGCGAACACACACACACACACACACACACACACACACACTCAAACACACCCCAGTGTCTTAAAGCAACCCCTGGTATCACTTTTAACTAAAGAAGTCTAGTAATTACGAGTCTGAGTTGTTTTTCTGCGCTTCCGCATGCAGTCCTAATTAAATCTTTACGATCCTCCCTGTGACGATTAAGCGCCAGCATGCTGCGTGAATATCCTGTACAAAAACCCAGCAGGCGGCCGTAATTAGATAGAAAATCAGACAAGAGCCTTCTCATTAACTACCACAACTACCCCACGTCGCTGATGAGGCATATATACATATTTACGTACAGACGTGAGGGTGAGGTGTGGGGGGCGCACTGGTCCTTGCGGGTGAGGTCGCGGGTCGGCCCGCCCACAGACACAAGCGAATATTTCTGTACTGTGTGGACAAGTTGCCACTGTAGACACGTGAGCACAGAAAGGCGTGAATCCTGTGTGTGTGCGCGTGTGCGTGGTGGGTCTCCTGAGGAGTTTCGAATAAGTTAGATGAAGTGTTTTTAAAAAGATTTTTGGTATTTCTGAAGATGTGCGTAGAATGTTGCAACATGGTAAATGGTTCTTACTGAGAATCGCAATTTTCTTCACCTTTCTGAGAACAAAAGAGTGACTATTCAAAACGAAAAGAAACAAATTAACATGCCCTCTCCGTGATTAGATCATTTCGTTTCTAATACGTTGCTTGTTTGGGGTACAGAGTCGCTTCCTTATGATGAACACACCCTGTCTGGGGATGCAGCCATGAGTGGGTGGGAGGTGCTGTGGAAACACCACCTCTCAAGCCCTTTGCTTTTTACTTCTTTGTAAAGTGAGTGACAAATTGGTCTAAACTTAGGTTTCTGTGGATCAAGGAAAACAGCTGTCTGTACGTTTTAGAAAGACCTAGCATTTATTTACATTGGCGGGTAGGGGAAGGAATCTACGGCTTTTGGAGGCCCTGGGATGCACAGCCGGGACTCTGTGCTCCTGCATCCTGACAGTTAGAAACTCATTCCCACAGCCATTTCCACTCAGAAGTGTTGCCAACACCCAGGGTGGAAACTCCTCAGAGATGAAACTGTGGCACAGGAGATGAATGGTCTTTGCCATTACCTAGTTCTGACTGGGAACTTCCGGGCCTGTGTGTGTCTGTGTGTCTGTAGTTACAGCCTTCCTAACAGGTGTGCTCCTTGCTGGGAAGCAGCAGCAGCAGGGTTGGGAGGGGGAGCAAATTGTGCAGGTTCCTCGCAGGGACTGTGGTACAGCAGGAAGTTCACAGCGCACTGGGATACGATACGTACGGACTGCAGTGGCTGTGCGGTCCTGGCTTTGCAAACATGTTCCTATGGGTTACGTTTGCATTCCATTCCAAATTGCACAGACTTTAATTAAAATCCCATGATGTAAACTATTATGTATTTGTACAATGACTCTGGGGTTAAGATGCACTGGGACAGAATAGAAAACTGAAATTGCTCTTACTAATATTGGTGAAAATCTTTCAGCTGTTGCCAAATTTTCACAATTCATAAAAGCAAATAATATAAAAGTTTATATGTCTATGTAATATCTGTGTTTAATATAATAACTAAACCAATCCTGCATCCCAGATGTCTTTCGGAGTTTCCTTTTTCCTCTTCTTCCATTGGAAGAATTTATAATTTGGGTAAATTTCATCTCTGTGTCGATTTGGAGGTAATAATGATAATAATAAAACCTCCCTTTGTGAATTAATATAAATGGAAATAACAGAAACTCCAGTTTGGAATGACATGATTTATGTGTGCGATTCTTTAATATCCAGTCAATTTGAATAGTGATGTTTTTATATTCACAGTCAGTTGAAGATGCCAATAACAGCGGCATGAATCTATTGGACCAGTCTGTCATAAAAAAAGGTATGGATTATTCCCCCTGAAAAAAGTAAACAAAGTTTTCCTGTGCATTCATGTCCTTATGATGAGTTTTCACTTTGGGGGAATTCATTATTTTATAAGACACAAATGTTTGTTCACAATTATAGGACAGCGGCTGTCTGGGTGAAAGTACACGTAGGGAAGAAGGAAAAGGGGGAAGGAAGAACTAGACAGAAACCCGGATGAGAGAGAGAGAGGGATAGAGACTATTGCCATTTTTCTCATGGTACATTTGGCAGCAATTCTAGGTGCAATCTTAAATAATTGAACTACCATCATGTACGGAATTAGCTGGGAAACACTGCTTTTAAAAATGTGCCATAATTATTTCATTGATAACTGGAGTTTGTTAACTAGACCCTATGTCATTGAGACAGTTCCTTCTTTCCCTGTTATTGTATTTGATTTTTTGGTGGTAATTTTGTTCCCAGGTCTGTGTGTTTTATGAGTTGTTTCTTATTTTTTTTAATTGTGCCAAATGTGTTACTAAATATGCGCATCCTGAGAAGCTGAGACAGCCTATGCACATTACTAAATCTTCCTACATATGCGTTCATGATTTAGTGTGACTGTGGAATCACCCCATACTGTTAAAGGGCATGTGATATTAACAAATGTTTGCAGTCTCTTGTACAGCTGTAAGCAAAATAATTAACTAATTAAACTAATTAAATGTAATTACAATAACTCATTTCGGGCGTATTGCAGCTGCTTAATTTTTCCCCCTCTTCTCTGACAGTCACTGAGAGAATGCTTGGCGATTAGTGTGGCTGTCGAAAGGCCCAAATGCCACTCACATGCTACAAATTTAGGAGCTTGAATGTGTAAACAGTACAATCTGTAATTATCACAAGAACTGGTGTTTGGAGATACAATTTTAACTACAGTAACCCTTTCTTATCGATGCTGGAGAAGACCTGTTCTTATATTTGGTGTCAACAATCCCTAGCTTCAGTCATTTATGATTCATTAGAACCACATAACATTCACAAAAACAATGAAAAGATGCTTTGGAAAGGAATCCAGATTCAAGTTGGTATAGTAGGAGGGTTGTGAAGTGAGGATTCCAAAACGGGTGAGGTATTCTCAATTTTCTTCTTTTACAAAGGCAGAAAAAGTGGCTTTGAGAGGTGGGATGGGGAAACTGTACTTGAAATGATGCCATTTGGCTTTGGGATATAATATCCTGAAGAAGAATAATAGTAAGGTTTGGGGCAAAACGATTTAAGTGTTGCTTCAAACGTCTGCCCCTCTCTTTAGGTTTGTGGTCTTTAATCCTTTTGGTTTTTAATGCTAACTTTTGGGTTTACTCGAGTGTCTTCAGTGCTTAAATTTTCAACTGTGCTGACAGCTGACTTGTACCATTTCCTTTTGTGTCTTCTATTTTGGTTGATTGCTGGTTGATGGGGGGTAGGGGGCAAGAGGCACTTCTCCATTGGCTTTTTGTTTGTTTGTTTGTTTTTTGTTTTAGTTCCTCTTCCCTTTTCATGGGAAGCTAGAGCTCCTTAGCTCAGGGTTTCATATCCTAGAAACAGTATTTGGGCTGGCAGTGGGGCATGCCCAACAGATGACCAATCAGAAATGTTATTAATGGCCAGGCCAATAAAAATATTTGAAACTTAGCTTGCCTAACAAAACAGAGCTGAAAATATTCTTAGATGTGGGATACTTTCATTTCAGGGCTTGTATAGGTTTGTCAGCAGAATGGGAATATTTATCTATAAGGATATCTTATTTCTTCTCCAGGAATAGGAGAATCTTGACTAAAGTTGCGGGTTTTGTTTTAGAAACAGAGTACTTTTTATGCCCCAAAAGCTTTTTTTTTTTTTTTTATGAGCAGCTTAAAACATCTAAGTGGTACCACAGTCACTTTGTTTTAGGGGGTGTGTTATGACTATGATGTGTTAGGTCAACTCCATTATTTAATATTTCAGGTATTTGTTTTATTACATGAAGGAAAGATCCCAATATCATAGTTTTATCTTTAGAGAGCCATAGGCAAAATAGGAATAAGTGGTTGATTTATTTTTCTAAATTACTGTGAACCACTTAAAATAAGGTTATGGATTCATTAGCTCCTTCCCTGTTCTCTGGTCTCCCATCTTTGTCCCTTATCCCACCTTTCTGAGGGATGTCTCCAAGAGATTAATTTCATAAAAGAAGTGAGAAAGTTTTCTGAACTAAATATTGTAAATCTCAACAACTGGCAGGGGACTCAGTTGCTTAATTTATTTTCTAATGGGCTTTTAAAGATATTTTTAAAATTTAAAATTCTACCTCGTTAATAAAAGTGCCCCAACTGGCCCAAGTTTGGGAGTCTCTGACTCTGTGTTTATGAAGCTAGAAGATTTAGGTATAAAGGATCTCTCTCTCTCTCTCATTATGAAAAGACCCCCTTCTAAAATTTAACCAGTCCAATTTTTCATCCGTGTTGATATCACCCCATAGATTATAGGCTAGCTCTCTTGTTATGTTTGCTATCTGGGCTTAGCTGACATATCTGAAGTAATTTAGTTAAGAGGAAATGAGTTGTTCCCAGTAGAGAGAGCAAACGAGTGGAGTGAAGGTAGCCAGCGTGATAAATGGCTCTTTCATTTGAAGATCTCCAGAGCTCGTTTACGGCTAATTTTCTGTATTGGCCCCCTTTGAGCTATTAATGCAATCGGCAGGGACCGTGGCCCCTCTCCTCTTAGCTGCCCCATTAGAGCTCCCATTAAGCTGCGGAGTCTCAACTCCATGGCAGGAGTGGGGGGAGTAATGAAAGGTGCTTTTTAAACCCTCCTAATCTAAACTGGCAGAGGGTGGTTAATACGATTTGAAGGGGGCTGGTCAATGAGCAATCAATAAAGTAATAATGAGAAGGATTCGGTACATTAACAGTCTAAAAATCCAACGAGACATTAAAAAATCATTCTTAACTCTCAGTTCCATTAAGATTGGGAATCTGGGTTGGGGGAGGGGGCAGGGTGGTGCCCAACTAATATAAACGATCACTGCCAACATCCTACAGCCAAACTTTAGAAAGGGTCACCTAGGCTTTAAGAAAAATTTTTTGGTGCAATCAGAGGCCAATATGCAATTGGTTTGACACTTTAGGCAGCAGGAAAAAAATGCTGGGATTTCTTGGAAAGACTAGCGTGGCTGGAGTCCAAGGTTCAAATGTTGTGACTGTGGGGCGTTTTTATTGGTCTTAGGGATATCCTATTTGGTTAGTTTCAGTTCAACCACCGTTCTCTCTCACTTTTTTTCCGTTAGTTCTGGCCCCTTCCCCACATAAACACTTTGATTGGTGTGGATTTTCTTTGGGGTGGAGGAGAATAAAGAATTTGCCAATTTCAATTACAATGGGTTCTGTTGGGAGTTTTCCTTCTGACTTAAGAAGCGAAAAGCTCCGAGAGTCTGTCGGAGCCTCTAAAACAGTATGAGTTTCCTCTCAAACAAAAAGGTTCGCCTTTCCAGAACTGACTTGGATCCCAATAAGTATTTATTCAACTAGGAATCCTGAGCTACATTCCCGCCACCCAGAGAGTAATCAGAGTTCATAGAATTTCAAAGCTGGAAAGGTTAGACACTCTTTTTCAACACCCCCACCACCCCTACCTCCAGTATGGAAATTCAGACAGACAAAAGATAAAGGACTTTTTCAAGGTCCCACACGTCAAGTAAGTGGTGGGACCAACTCAGTTTCCAGCCTCTTAGATTTTGACCCTAAAGGATGCCAACACTGGGTGTTTGTAGGTTTTTTTTTTTAATATTCCAGCTTTCTTTGTGGGAATCCTTTTATTTTTCTTTCCAGAATTTCAGTGCCCACATTCATGCACTTGTTATATATACATGTGGAATAAAATTTAGCCCTCAGATAGATTAGAAACAATGCAAGTATGAGGAAAAGGGTGCTCTACTGGTAAGAAGTAATTATTTCAAGCAATGATCAGCTTCATGGTGGCTTCCCAGTATTGTTTACATATTTAAGTCCGAGTACCTTTCAGAGGGATTTACCCTTGAACCTATTTCTTCCCTTCTCCCCCACCAGGAGCTCAGATTCACAGAGGGACTGTTTCCAGTCCAACACAAAGATCTCAAAGCTACAATTTCACACTTAACTTTAAAGAATACAGATTCAGAGCTAGCCTATTGACACTTGGGCTCTATATTGTTCACTAATGAATCATAGTTTCTGTAATCAGTTTTCTTTCCTCTTTCTGAAACAAAACTCCAGTCACTGTACTGAAATATTGATCGGGGAGTTTAAACCTTTTAGTCTTCTCTCTAAAATAATGCAAGGAAAAAGAGAGGTGGGAAGCAAGTATTGTGGGTGTTACATCCAGAAGTTGGCCATCCAACAGAGATCTGAAGGGAAAAAACCATCCAGTTTTAATATATGCACAGAAAATTGTAAACATGTAAAGAACTGAAAGCTTCACGCTGAGTTTTGCTATGCTCCATTTCCTTACCATTTCCTGCTGTCGCTTTAAACCTATCTTAGTCATCTCTGGCTTCCTTGAGCAGGAACAGTGTGCTCATAATTACTAACAAATCAACCGAGGCCCTGTTGCTCTCTGAGTTTATTGATAAACTGGAGGAAAGCAGAAGGGAAAAGACGGAAAAAATAAAATATGGGGTTAATCAGCTGAGCTAAGCAGGTGTGAGAATGGAGAAGGTAGCTGATATCAATACTGTGGACTTAAAGGAAAGTTGGGACAAGAAATGTGTAGGCTCTAGTCTAGGGGACCGATGCTAAGATCAGGATGGAAGAGAGCTTTATAACCTGAGGATGAGAGAGTAGAGGGTAGGAATATGATACTTAAATTTAGAAAAGGAAATACAATCTGAAGCATGCCTGTTCAAATAGTCTTCATCTATGGAGGAAAAAAACACACAACAACACCCCCCCCCCCATACACACACACACACAGCAGTGTGCTGACAGAAGCTGACTGGATTGGTGATATTTAGGTGATAATGTGTATGCAGAAAGGAAGGTACAGCCCGTGGGAGGGAGCAATATACATTCCCCAAAGGAAATAGCTCTTGTCAGGTAAATCAGGCAATTAACAATAGTGAAATTAGAGGGCAGGTTATAAAGTGTCTCTAAAGGCCTGGCTTTTTAAGAGATTTGGCCTCTGGGACTGAGAGAAGCAGGTAAAATTCCAGTCCTCAGGACATGCTCAGTTATCCAGCATGGGAAATGGGAACTGAACTTACTATTTGCAGCTTAGTGGGGTTTTTTTCTGTTAAAATATATTTCCTAAGTAGTATTTATATATATAAATGTTGTTGAGTATCAAAGATGAGATTTTTATACAATTTATTTCTACGGTTCCTGCCATGTTAAAATTACAAAGGGCCATTTATATTTTGGGGAAAAACTTTCCAAGGTCATCTAATGTCTATTCTATGATCATCAATTATTTGTTTATAGTGCTTGAATATGAATCTGAAATATGGAAATTAGGACTGCTGTGAGGAATAAGATAGTTTAAAACAGATGTGGATATTGTATAAGAATTAAATGATAGGTGTTCCCACTCCAATTACTGTCTATAAAGTGAATTTAACTTCATCTTTTACTCAAATTTAATTAATACCCACATTCTAACTTTTTATTGGTTCATTCTCAAATGGGAAGCAGCTTCACTGATGAGAATATGATGAGGAGAATGAGAAAGAAGCAGCCCCCTCTGTAACTCACCACCACCACGTCAGTGCAGAAGATCCACTCTGTTACCTAATATCATTCATCTCTGCCCTGGAATAAGGTCTTGGACTCTGTGGACAGAGCCTGAAGTCCTAAAATGTCTACTAAGCAGTAGCAAAAGGGAACGCTTCAGTCTCCCCTTCCACTCCCCTAGGAAAGCCCTTTTCTGCAAGGTGTTTGTAAAGGGCCGAATGCAATTCATAGTAAATAAAAGATATGGGACCTAACTGGCTTTTAGGAGTCTCTGAAGAATTGTGGAGTCTGCATGCTAGAATCTGTGGTACAGAGAATAAGCTGTTACAAAAATACTCAGTGTTGGTTACCCTGTCCTATACAAGGGAGATTATGCAACTTGTTTGACAATATAGGGTTCTATATTCCAGATGGTAGAAAGAGCATATCTTTCTGCTACCAGGATTACAGGGTGAGACAGAATCTTTATTAAAGTGGGGAAATGGAAGCCTCCTTTTTCATGCCAGATACACGTTTCAATAAATCCCCTCTACTGGTGATCAACAATTACTGTTTGAAGATTTGGGGGCTTCATTTTCCAATGGAAGATGCTAAGGTGTAGGGCAAGTCAGGAGAAGTTGCCTGCCCAGTGCCTTCTAGAGCCTGCAGGAAAAAAAAAAGGGGGGGGGGCATTAGCAGCGTAGACGTCCAAGGGAGCAAGACTGCCAAGGAACTGGGAGGTTGACTATTCACTGTTCCTCATTCCCATCTTTATGGTTCTACTGAGCCCTGCCTCTTCCTGAGGTGCAGATGACACTGAAACACAATTAAACAAAAATACAGGCTGGAGAGAATGAGTGCGCCTTGGTAGCAGTGGCAACCAGCTGTCAGCTCTTATTAACTTCTGCATAAAACATACCTTGAGTGCGGTTTGTTATCAATTACTTGCCAAAATGAAACAACTGGGGCAAGGCAAGACCGCAGCTCATATGAATTAGAGTGATTGGTTGATTGATCAGGGCACCTGTTGTAAATCATAACTGCTGCAAACAATCACCAGCCGGTGCTTTACGTTAATTTGTAAACAAAATTCATGTCACTGAGAAATTGCTTTAACGGGAAAGGAGCATTTGGGTTCATTTCTAAGTGAATCCCTTATGATGTAAGAAAGAATGGGATCCACGTTAGAGAAACGAGAAGCTCTTTTGGGTCCAACTCCCCAGCTTAATAGAATTACTTGGCTGTTTTTGAGTACAGCATCTGATGGGGCCGACACTCCTGATCCTCTCCAGTGAGGACCATGATTTGAGTCCAACAGGAGAGGAGGGTGGAGTTCCCATAAAGACCATTGATGTTACCATTTTATATCATCCATAGCCATAATCACTTACAGGCTTCAGCACCAAATGTGATTATTATCTTCAGGAAACACATGAGGAAGCTAAGATTCAGAGAGGTTCAATGAAATGTCTAAGGTTACACAGCCAGAATGTGATGGAATGGGATTTGCAGGGTTTCATATACAACACAATCCAAATCTTGGTTGCATGTTTATTGATTCGTTGTAGTGAGCAGGCCTGTGGCAAGCGACATTCATATGTCTACACACATGGGGTAAATTTCCAGAGAAGTGATGCCTTTTCCATTTGTTTGTACACAGTGCTCTGAACGCACCGCAGCCCCACTGGAACAAACACTTCCTCCTCCAGCTTTCCACTTGGCGCCTGTCCTGTGGCCTCGCCCCTGCGCACGCACCGACACATTCTATCAGCCGGTCACCAGGATCGAAACCCGGTCACCTTTATGGCATATTTTTTTCTCTCTCTAGTTCCGGTTCCTCCCAAATCTGTGACTTCTCTGATGATGAATAAAGATGGCTTCCTTGGAGGCATGTCCGTCAACACTGGCGAGGTGTTTTGCTCGGTCCCAGGCCGTTTGTCTCTGCTCAGTTCAACTTCAAAGTACAAAGTAACTGTGGGGGAAGTTCAGAGACGGCTTTCACCCCCTGAATGCCTCAACGCGTCTCTCCTCGGCGGCGTCCTCAGAAGGTAAACCGCTACCCCCACCCAAGCAGTATTTACGGGGTGGGGGAAGGGTTCTCGTGGAAACCTGTGAAGCTGACGCGGTTGCCTAGCAACCGGGCGGCTGGACCGCAGAGCAAGCGGGGAGCCGAGGCCGCCACGTGCTCAGGACCGCGTGCAAACACCGCCCCGTCGGACCCACGCGCAGCAGGCTGGCACCGCCTCTCGCACCCGTGCTGCGATCCTGGGAACCTTACCCTTTTCCAGTCCTGTGCCCAGCGTACTGCTCCCTCCTACCCCCAGCACACTTACAGGGTACTCAGTTGCTTGAGTGCGACCTGGAAGCTATCTATACACACTTGTCTAAAACAGAAGTTTCACCAAGTAACCCCCTTCGTACATGACGTGTACTCTGTGTACTATTTTGTTTGAAAATGCATTTGGTGGCTGAGTTGTTCACGACCCACTAATGCTTTGATCCTCACAGTTTGAAAAACTCTGTTCTAGACTGTGACCTCCTTTCTTCAAGTAACACCATCTCCAATAATAACGATACCACTTTAGAATTATTAATAGTTCCTTGGAGACATTCAGACGCTCCCCAGTATTGGAGGAAGATAATCCACAGACTCCTTGTGGAAAATGGGGTAGGGATGGCTTTTATCTTAAGATTTAAAGTCTCCCCCAAAGTCCCTGCCAATGCCTGAACCCTTTGGTAGTGTCCCTGATATGAAGGTGACATTGCATGAAATGAACTTTCCAAGTTAGCCTATTTGGGGGGTTGAAAATCCCCTTCTTTCCTAAAGTGGCTGTGTGAACAAGTACAGCAAGAGAGGTCAGAGTAACTGGGTTTTTTCTTGTATTTTTGCCCAGACCTTAGCACATACAGGGAGCATCTTGGGAGGGTGTGACCCAGGGACTTTTCTCACTTTGAATCCTCTTAGCTCTACTTTGGTTCAGTTTTCAAGTGAGTTCTGTGAACCCCAGCCTGTGGACGTTTCAGTCACCCCCAGGCATTGAGCGTGTGTGTATAAAACCTGCTATGAGATTAAGTGAGATAATCAATATAAAGTGCTTATCACATAACTAAACTCCCTAAAGTGTTAGTTTTACTGCTATTATGATTACCATCATCATTAGTTTCATGTTTCAGCCTTCCTTCCCCTTTAACCCAACTCCATATTACAAGGACTCTTGACCCCTTCCCTGCAAAGCCCACCTGTTTCAGCTAGTGCCTTCTCCTCTCTGAACCACGCAGTTCTTTCCTGTTTTCTGCAGGGTTGTGCTTGCCCAGTTTCTGCTCACCTAACAGGTTCCATGACAAGGAAAGAGCATGTGTGTGTGTGTGTGTGTGTGTGTGTGTGTGTGTGTGTGTGTAACTTCTACCTTCCCTAGACCCACAACCTACACCCTAATTATTCCCATCTGGTATGATTTCTTTTCTCACAAGATAAAAAAAGAAATGACTTTTTTTTTAATGCTCTGTATTGCAGAAATTAAGCAAACCTCAGCAAACTATCAGCAAATAACCAAAAGGAAGGGGGGGGCGGGAATGTGCTAACCTCAAGTTAAAACTTCTTCAAGCTCCACTGGGCTTTAGATTGCTAAGTCTAAACTTTGTTTCAGGAACACTCTGAGGTTAATCAGAATGTTAATTCTTGCAATTTCAGAGCCAAATCGAAAAATGGGGGGAGATCTTTGCGAGAAAGGCTAGAAAAAATCGGTTTGAATTTACCCGCGGGCAGGCGCAAAGCAGCAAATGTCACGTTACTCACCTCCCTGGTGGAAGGTAAGCAAGACGGTGTGGCCATTTCACGAAGTGGCTGAGCTTAACTATCGGCGGAAGGCTGACATTTTACACATTTCATGATTAACTGGAAATCATTGCAATTGTTGTGCCCTTATGAGTGGATGTCAAGCGACTGCCTGAGAGAAGTTCAAAGGTCTTTTTACTTAGAGGGAGCCAGCAATTGTAGAGAGGCCAGGGGACGTGTATGAGGGTCCCTATGCTGTGAAAAGTGCTCAGATACAGCCTCCAAGTCAGTGCAAGGGTCACCTCTGCCACCAGGTGTAGGACACAGGATCTTAAACACCCTCTGTATGAACTCTTGCAAGAGTAATTGTAAGCAGCAATCCATTCTGTATCCCTTCTCCTTCCCAGATTTTACCTCTGAATCAGTAGTAGAAAACACATTGTCTATTTATGAAACTATTATTATATTAAAAATCCCTAACGGTTATTTTAAAACTCACGTCCCGCCCAGGGCCCTATCTCCTGTTGATTACATGGGACTTATTGTTATTGAACTGTAGCTTGGTAAGGCCAAGGATGCCTAAGAGAAAATGGGTGGAGTGGGGGTGAGGAAACATGGAGGGGAGTCAGGTATAATCTTCAATGTAAGATTCATCAGTTGTGAATTAGAAGGACATAATTACAACATGCACATTATAATTTGCTCATCATTTGGGGATGATATTTATGATATGTAATAAAGAGGGTCTTCTACAGTCTAGAACAAGAGGATCTCAGTTGAATTTGTGGGATGGGCAAAGGATAAGAAATACAGCCAGATGGTCCTCATGGGGGAAGTTGTAGAATCTTCTCTAGAGTCTAACAGGTAGCTTTTTTCTTCTGTTTTTCATGGGTGTAATATTATGACAGTCCTGTGGGGAGTTGGTTTTTGGAGGAGGGGACCTTAGAATATTTAAGCAGCAACCATAAAGTCATCACGTTTAGAGGGATTGCACTTTTCCAGCTTTAATGCAAGTTACCTGGCCAAACTTACCCTCCAGGGGCAGCAGTCACCAAATAGCCAGACCACACTTATTACTGGTTGACTCTTAGCCTGGGGCTTTTACGTTTTGCCCTTCAGGGAATTGCTAATATCACAATCCTCATTTTGAAAAGCAGTCAAGGTAATCTCAGCCCAAGACAGGGATTTGGGTGGAGAAGGGAGGAAACTGGAAATCTCACTGAAATTCCAATATTTGGTTGGCAGTTTTCCAGTTTTATGAATCGTTGTAAGCATCGTGTCTGAGGTCTTTTGTTGTTACTATAATAATGCTGATTAAAAGTAAGACATGGTCCTTAAAAAATAATGTAGCTCTGAGATAATTCACCGTATTTCTTTTTCATATTCAGGATCTTCCCTCAAACCCCTAAGGCTGTGCTTTAAAGGGTAATAATGCTTTATTCAAGAGGGGCTTCCACATAAGCTGAGGACTTTCTCAGATGTCCAGCTCCTGTGTCATCTTTGTGCGGTAGCAAGTCCTTAGGTAGGATGATGACTGGAACCTCTGAAGAGGAGAAACCTGAAACCTAACTAGCTGGAAACTGACAAGGAGAATAAATATTTCCTTGCTGGGTAGAAATATTCATTCCATGCATATTTTACACACATTCTTTAATATATGTGGACATATACACATATTGATTCATTTATATTTGTAGATATTAGTTATTAATAAGAGAGTTTTCCTAATTAGAGGAAGATTACAAAAGATAACAGAAAAGACAGGAAAACTTTAACATTTAAAGCGAGTATAGCAGATGCTACTAAGAAGAGGGGAATCTGGCTTGAATATCCAGCCTACTGTCTAGATGCATTTGTAAAGTGTCTCCAGAATATGTCAGCCCAGTTTCCCCTTAAGACAAAGCATGGAGTGTGGGAAGACCTGAAGCTATCCAGGGAATGTCTAGGAGGATTTGACTGAAAGAATGATCCGGGAGAGGCTGGAAAGAGCTGCGGGAGCAAAGTTTGTTTTGTCCATTTTAATTACAGCCTGAAAATCATTTTTACTTAGGGCATCTGCCTCACCTTTGCTTTTGCCTCTGAACAGCTGGCCTCTTCTGTAAATGACAAGAGTTGACCAGGGTGTATCTCCTGCTCTGGGATGATTAGGGACTCGGTGCTGATTATTAACCTCTGCTGCTGTCTTTTCAGGAGAAGCTGTTCACTTAGCTCGGGATTTTGGATACATCTGCGAAACAGAGTTTCCTGCCAAAGCTGTTTCTGAGTATTTGAACCGGCAGCACACGGACCCCAGTGACCTGCATTCCCGAAAGAATATGCTGCTGGCCACCAAGTGAGTGTCCCAAACCCTGGGTTTCATCCCTGATTCCTACCCTGCTGACCCACCTGGCTTGGGAGGAAATGGTGGGGAGCAAAATGCAGACTTCTTCAGGGGCAGAAGTAGCATTTGCAACCTGCTCATTGCTGGCTAGAAAGCCCTCCCTGCTCTGCCAGCTGTCCCTCTTCTCCCCACCCTCCCCACCTACCCCCTAGAATAGATTATAGGTTGTGGGTTTGTCTCTGTCTCTTGTCTATTTCGAACTTTGGTGGCCCGGGGTGGGGTGGAAAATGGCTTTATGAATCTGAATCCAAGCTTTTTACAGTTCTCTTCCCAAACCTGGGGATGCCAGGCATATCTTTTCCAGGTGGCTGGCTCCTTGTTCCAGTTCTTCCCTGGATTCCTAAATGTCTATTTCTGCCAGACTTTCACCTCTCCCTGTCATAGCCACACAGCCACGTGTGCTGCTCCGGGTGTCTATATGTCACCCACGTGTGCCCATCTCCACCCGCAGCCCTAATTACTTTCTTTCCAACGTTGCTGTTTGGCATCTTCCACAGACGTAAAATTTACTACAACTCCAGAGGGGAAAATAGTAAATCTCTGGCTAAATTTAGGTCTAGAGCTCATTTGAACTTTTACAGTGGGTTTTCTATTTATTTGATTTACTCCTGTCTTTGGCTTCCGTGTCATATTGTTGGTGTTTTATGGCCGGCTCAGGCCTGCAGTGGGCGGCGCTGCGTGCGCCCGCACGTTTCTCTCGCAGGCGCGGCCCAAACAGCGGCGCTCATTTATTTAGTGCTCGAGGACGCGGTTTGTTCCGTTGACAGCGTAATTTAAAGAAATATATGGAAGGCTGAAAAATCATTTGCTCAAATTTGTCCAGATGTTTTTGAGACGTGATTGGAATTTGATTGCCCCTTTCCGCAGGGTCAAAAAATATTAATGTCCCAGAACTTTAATTGCTTACAGACCTTGGTTTGGGCTTTGAAGATTTAAAATGTTTGACTCTTTAAGCATTTGTTCTCTCCAGTTCAGAATTTCCTTTTTGGCACTTCGGTAATGAGTACAAACTTAAGGAAAGACTTTAACCATCTCTTCCAACAATCAAATCCTGGCACCTACCCTCTTTTTAGAAGGTTTTCTTAACAACTAACAATATAATAGATCTTTGTCAGTAAATTGCCCTCCTTCCCCTTGCCCTGGTGTCTGGTGGCAGGAGATCAGTTGGTGCTTTATAAAAGAATAAAGGTACTTTGGGGAAAAAAATAAAACCAAATTCTGTAAATTAGATAACAGGACTCCACAAAGGACTCTGGCATTTCCCGAAGGAATGCTTGTAACTTCCCCCCTTGAAGCCTTGTGATTTCTCTTAGGCCAGCACTTCTTAACTTGGTGTGAGTATCAGAATCATATGGGGAGCTTTACAGATATTTATTCCTGGACCTATCCTCAAGGAATTGGAATCAGTGAGGGTGGAGGCCAGGATATGTGTATTTGAACCCCACAGATGATTCTGAGGAACCTTTGGCTTAAGGACTGCCTATTGAAGTCATATAACTGTTACCTGTTTCTTCCTGGGTGTGAGGAGATATGTATGCATTTCGAATGGAGAAACCAGTAGAGAAGGTAGAGAGAGGATGCCTGTTTGTGTTCCCTACCCACCAGCCTTAAAAACAAAAACCTGTCAGCTGCTGCACGTGGGGGGAGGAGGTATTTACCATGTAGTTTAGCCATTACTCCTGGGAGTAATCCCCTGGGAAAGGATGCCTGAGGGTCACACACACTGGCCTCCAGATACCTGTCCTGTTTACCTGTTGGCCAGCCCAGATGTCTACAAATGTCAGGCCATCCCCAAATGACCTAGGACTGGAATTTCATAGTTTTCGTTTCTCACCACCCACCACAGACAGGGTAGAGGCAGGCTGCGTGGGTAAGTCTAGTCTGAAAGTCTGGGATGGCCTCTGACTGCCTGCAGAGCCAAGCCATTGGCCCTTCCGGGCTAAAATCCTCCTGTCCACCTCTATATTAAAAAATTCTCAAATAAGCTCAATCCATAGTTAGGCCCATAGGATTCCTAAGGCTGGGAGATTTCTCTAAATTGTAGGTGCCTTGAGGAAATAATAATAAAAAAAACCTTCAACAAATAAAAATCTACCCTCCCAAGTGTCTTAACCATCTACCTTTAGGTTTTATTTAAACAATGTAGGAATCCTTTTATATTGACAACAATCCTGTTGTACAAAGATTTTTCAGTGGCCTACACTTGAAAAGAAAAAAATAAGGGGTGGGGTGGGGTGGAGAAAAGCCTCCCTTCCGAAATACTGCAGGTAAACAGATTTTTGCCTTGAATGAAATCAGCATTCTCCTCTGTAATAAACAGTTGCTTGCCCTGGGCCATGCAAGGCTCCAGCAATCTGCTCCTGTGCCAGGGACAGGCTTGTGGCCGAGGGGCCTAAATCTTTCAGGGCTTTTTGAGCTTGATCACCAAGAGGTTGGAGAGGCAGGAGGGAGGAGGGGAAAAGGGCTTTTAAAAGAACTGCCAGGTAAGAGCTAAACATTACTGAATATTCAAAAATCAAACGTTAAAGCCTAGTGGATTTCCCAAAGCAGATTTTAAGCGGTCAGAAAGAAGGGGGAAAGACTGGAAGGGGGAAAAGGCCAGGCTTTGGGATGGAAGGGATGCATAACCTCCCCACCCCTGCTTTTCTTCCAGTCCCAGCTGCTCTAGAAGGGCGAGCGCTGAGAAAGGAAACAGAGCGGAATCGCTCACATTATACTCGCTCTTCGGCTCTACGGTGACTGGGTGCCTCTGGGCTTGTGTGAGCGTCTTCTTTCTAATGCCAATGCCAATGCCACTAAGGATGATTTTTTCATTCCTCTCACACCCTTTTGCAGGCAACTCTGTAAAGAATTTACGGATCTGCTGGCCCAGGACCGGACGCCGATCGGGAACAGCCGGCCCAGCCCCATCCTGGAGCCCGGAATCCAGAGCTGCCTCACGCACTTCAGCCTCATCACGCACGGCTTCGGCGCCCCGGCCATTTGCGCCGCGCTCACGGCCCTGCAGAACTATCTCACCGAAGCGCTCAAAGGCATGGACAAGATGTTCTTGAACAACACCACCACTAACAGGCACACGTCTGGGGAAGGCCCAGGTAGTAAAACTGGCGACAAGGAGGAGAAACACAGGAAATGAAAAATTAAAAAAAAAAAAAGAAAAATGTTTTAAATACAAAAGGAAAACAAAAAAATTAATTTTAGCTTTAAAATATTGGATTGGCTTTGGAAGAATTATATTAGGTAGAATACACATACAATCAAAATTAAAACAAAAAAGCTAAATAACTTAAAAACTGAGGCATACAACGGAGCAACAATATCGGTTCTCAGTGTCTATTTCAAGATACACTTGGAGACAACCGTCCGGATTTTCCACTTCGGTTCTTTCGAGCTTAGTAATACTGATAATAAAAGAAAACCATGTTTTCCCCCCTCATTTGGAAAATAAAACATAAGACTAAACATGAAAAAAACGCTAACTTATTTGAAGAAAATCGGAGAAACTGTTGCTGTCAGTGCTTTGACAGCTGGTTGACTGAGACGCACGAACTTCTTAATTTTTAATATTTTTTTAGGAAACTGCCTCGCAGTCCCCGCCCTTCCCCCTCAACTCATCTCTCTCCCAACCACCCTTTTCTACGTTGCCCTCCCTTCCTCAAGCTGTCACGGGAATCATCCGGGATGAACACGAGTGTGGTTAGCCCTTTTGCGTTGTGTTTCAATCCCCTCAGTCACCGCCCCCCCCCGCGCCCCGCCCAGTCCGGCCCTGCGTTTTAGACTCACCGGTGGCCAGCTCCCCAGCCGTTTGCGTACTTAGGGAGGGCGAGGGCGGGCGGGGCGGGAGGGCCGCGGAGGTGCAGGCGGTGGCTGCAACTTGCAGCTTTTGGCGTGGGCCGGCCGAGCAGAGGCTCCGGAGGCTGAGGAAAATCCGGACCAATACGTTGATTCAGACTCAATCATCAGTTCCTTTAAGAAATGTTACTAGTTCTCAGCCTTGCCAGCATCTGCATACAGAAAATCTTGCATTTGTTATAATTGTGTCATCTACCAATTTTAAGAACAATAGTAAAAAAAAAATATGAATACGTTGATTAGTATGTAATTCCTTCGGAGGGGTATGTACCATTTCATTCTCTTCTGTTTTCCAAAGCTTTGCCCGCATGGTTTATGAGCTTCTTCAAAGAGGACTGGGGCTTCCTACACAATCTATAAGGTACAGAGAAAAAAAAATCCGATCCCTTTTTAATCAAAGCCTGTGTGTCAGAATTCTGCAGGTGCACTTCTTTAAAGAAGCTCAAAGAGAATGATTTAGAAAGTGGCCAATAAGAGACTGAAGCAGCTTTGAGTCTAGTCGCTAACAAATAACACGGAATTCTGGGGGACGGTGGAGCTGCAAACTGAATTTTAGGGGAGAAGAGTAAGGGTTCTTGGAGCCCAGCATTATAACAACATTGCCCTGCCTTTAAAATGGATTTCTTGGGCCCTGGTGACAGCTGTTTTAGCGGGGAAAGAAGCAGCTTTGGGAGTGGTCGTGGGAAGGAGTGTGGTGCAAGCGCCCATGTTTCAGCAACAATTTGCTCGCTTACAAGATGCTTTATGAATGAGGCATTGTTTTCCCCTCCCAGACGTGCACTTGTTTGGGCATATAATGGTAAAATAATGCAAAGTGAAAGGAGATGTATTTCAGCTTTGAATTTTACTGTCTGGATACATTGGGACTATTCCCAGTGGATAAAGTTTTATGCGTTTAATATCTCTCACTTCTGGCAGCCCCGGCTCCTTCCTCGGGCTTCATCTGAGCATTATCAGGAAATAAGATCTGGAACCCATTGTCTCCACCCTCTCAAAAGCAGTGGGAAATCCCCTGGGGGGGGGGGGTGAGCTAGGTCTCTAAATTTAGTATCGATACCCAGCACCTCTTTATACAAAGTAGACGTTAGGACCTTTGCAACATCCCTTGGAGATAAAGATCCAGATGTCTTTGCAGGATTTACAGTTAGGACCCCTTGGGACTCTCAGTTCTGCCGCCTGGATGGGTCTTGGTCTTGGGGGAAGGTTGGAGGGCAGGGTTTAGGAACCTGCTGTGAGGTTTGCGCTGACATTTTTATAAGGGAAGGAGAGTGCTGGTTTAATCACTAGGAGGGCCAAAGCAACGGTTAAAGTCACACCCCAAGCCCATCTACCGCCAGTGCCTCTGGGGGCCTCTGGGTGTGTGGGGCTCAGCCCTAGACGAGTTGAAGGAGTACCAAGGCCGGGAATTAAACCTTATGAACAGTGTAGACACTTCACCTCTCCCCAGCTCAGAAGCCTGCGCCTTTGTCCAAGCGCGTGGCCGCTTGCATTAGATGTGTTCTGATTGCAAAAGACCGGGAGAAACCACACTGAAAACCGTCGTCTCCTTTCCTTGCAGGGCAACGCGCCCCACGCGTGTGACGTGCGAGAGACGCGATGGACGCGCCTTGCTCTTACTGTGCAGGGCCTGAGAGCGTGTGGGCCAATCGCGCCCAGTCGTGTTGAGGACATAGAATCAGCCGCTGGAGGGGCCGCGGGCCGCGTGGGCCCTTCCCGCTCTCGGTCTCATCTTAAGGGCTAAAGGGACCGAGAAAGCCCCATTCTCCAGTAGGTAATGGGGCGGTGCCCGGAGGGCTGCAGGCGGGGAGGGGTCTCAGCCCTGCCTAGGCCCTTTGCTACCAGCGGCCATTCCCGGGCCTGCTCCCGGAGGGCGAGTGGCCTAGAAATATCCGGGGAATTGGAAGCTTTCCCCGCCTTTACCAGGACGAAAACTCTCCATCCTCACGCTCCTAAAGATGGGTGATGGGATAGGAATTCTTACTTGGCTAAGCAGGTTACCTCTGTCGCCCTTCGCCCTCATTCGTGCGTCCCTCCCACACCCCAGCTAAGTAGAGCCCTGGCGCGCGTCTCCTCCCTCCCACCACCCTCCCCGCGTGGAGAGAGCCCGCTGCCCCCTCCCTCCCTCACTTCTCCTTTAATGTACGACCCCCGCCCTTTTGCTTTCGTTAGCCAGGCCCGCTACATTTACCTGATAATTGAGTTATTAAAAGATTTGGTTTCCTTGGACCCATAAATCAATAAACAGTCGGATTAACGCAAGAGTTTGCCTTTTAAGTCAAGGGAAACGTTTAAAGCAAGCCTTTTGGAGCTTTGTTTTCAAACCAAACAGGTGAGTTGCAGATCTCCCCCCCAACCCTACACTCTTTAGACAATTTATCATGCCGCTTGCCCCCTCCTAAATGCTGGGTCCCAAACCAAAATAGCTCAAGTAGAAAGGAGGAGTCGGGATGTGGCGGCCGCTGCCCTCACACTTTCCACTTTGCAAGTTCCTTTGGAGGTTCTAAAAGTCTCCTGGCCATTGTCTGTCCAACACTGCCTCTTCCTACAAGTTCTGTGGGTCTCAGGGGAGATAAAAACAAAGGCTATTCCGGGTGCGGATTCCATCTCAAAGTGATCTTTAACTTCTCCCTCCAACCCGGAAGGTAACCCTCCCCCCAATTATCTTGCGTTTTCTTTCCTTCTGTCTTGCTCCACATTCTTAGCTTTCTCCACCCCCGCATAAAGAACCGAAGAAGCTTTTCAAAGATCTGGCTGTTTTATTTTCTTTGGACAAGGAAACCACTTTCTCTCAAGCAATTATTTCATATCCTAAGAAAACTTTGGTCGAATGGAAAACCTGAAACCCCGAACTTACCTACACACCGTTCTTCCAGTACAAAGCCTTACTTAAAAGGGCAACTCGTTCCTACTTGAGTGTTTATAGAGAATTTGTCATCACATCTGATATTCTGTATGCGTAATACATTATATGGAAAGGAAATAACCTTAAACCAGCTGATGTTGCCTCAAGAGTCCAAACAGTGTTTCCCCTCCTATGCGGACGTATGTTAAATTATGGGGGAGGGGAGAGAAGAAATATCAAAATTCGTTTTGTTTTCTTTTAAAGGTGGAATGAACGCTATTCTTTAAATGCCAAAATCGACTTCTCTGTTGAGTTGGTCTCTAATTCACTAATACTGTTTTTGCCACACAATCGAAAAATACCAATCTATTGACTCTTCAGGAGAAGAGCTCTGGAGGGTAACCATGTTAAGTTTGTATATATTTATTTATGCTTAATTTAACGGGAATGTGTAAATATGGCGAGCAAGTAGTTTGGGATTATTTATCTGTGAATCTATACCTCTGTGAATGGGTGGTAAAAAAAAAAAAAAACCGGCTTGACCCTAGGTAGAATCCTATCTGAATTTTTCTGTTCTTTATAGACAAGCTGTTATGGTAATGGGTAGAAATTGGTTTATTGTCCAGTGTTGATCTGATTTACATAAATAAAAAGATTGTTGTGTTTTCATCTTCAGTTTCTTGAATATGGATATTGTTTATTTCTACAGGCAGGGAAAAAAAACAAACAAGTATAGCCAAGAAGTTTTTTTCTTTTTGACCCCCTCACCAAAACACAATGTTTTTGTTACATCATAAATACAATAAATTTTGCTTCTCAGAAAAACGGACACTTGTTTTCACAAGGAGGTGTATTTTAATTTTTTTAAAGATTCAAAATTGACACTCTTCTCACTTATTGCTAACCAGATTTGCAATAAAAGCTCATGTTAATGGTATCTCTTGGTTTATTTTGCCCTTTTGAAAAATGAGGCGTCAACTTCACTTCCCAGGTAACTGAAAGACTCCCTGTCCCAGTAACTAAAGGGCTCTGGGTCCAAGTCAAAGATGACGCTCCCCTCCCACTGCTAGTGGGATAGTGGTCTGAACCCTGTTCCTTGAAGGAGGTGGTTCAGGAGAGAGGCCCACAGGGGCAGGTATGGGCTGCTGCACCCCAAACCTTGGGGTCTGGAGGAGTTAACTGGCTCACTTCAGGATTGAACCCAACCCAACCCTGACCTCACCAGTAGTGCAAGGCCCTCTATAAACAAATGTGGAAAAGCTCCCTTGACCCAGAGGAGGAAAGAGGCATAGCTGTTTTAGGAGGCTGGTTCTTACCTCAGGCTCAGAGGCTGCTTAGAGAAGCCAGTGCTTTTCTCATTTGGGTTAATGGGCTGCAGCCCAGTCCTAATGGGCTGCAGTGATCAAACATCATCTCAATCTGTATTTCATCCCAAGGCTTGGGTGTCTTCCCTGAGGCTAAGAAAATAAAGTCATCCAAGATGTTACACAGTTTGGACGAGTCACTGTTTCTCTTTGGACCTCAAGGTCTTTATAAAATGTGGGCCTCCTAAGGTCCTTTCCAACATCAACACTGCCTAGTTTAATTATAAAAAGCAGAAACAGCAATGTGTATATATACTTGGGGATAACTGACAAAGTTAAATCTTGATAACTCCAGATTGAGAGTACTTAACATATAGTTGGTGCTCAATTAATTAATGTGCCTCCCATATCAATTTTGTTTTTCAGGTAATCTTTCCCAGTTGGACTTCCCTTATAGGGAAAGGCAGAAGGGACAATGGAATCTGCTCTATGTGAGATTTTCCACTTCATGCCTCCCTTGTTAATTAAAAAGGGGGGTATCATGGCCAGAACTATAAATGACTGAGTCACAGAAAAGGAAGTAGAGGGAAGGAAAGAAAACCAAGGGAAGTGTGGTTAAGAGGGTATACAATCCATTTATCTAGAAAGAAAATAGATATATGTCTGTTTCTGGTTCAACTGTATTACATTGAGTTTCCTTTTCATTTGCTTTTAGGAGAGGGAGGGATTGGTTACCACTGGGATTACACAAAGTGGGTGGTGAGTAATTTCCATATCCTATGGCAAATTTTCCAGCAGAAAGTTAGCTCTAGCTCTGGAGAAACAGATCTATTATCCTATAGGTAAATTATAGACACTCCCCTCCCTGTTTCCCACCACCATTTGATAAGGAGAGGATCTGAGACAATCGCCTTTACTAGGTAAAACCCAAAGTACTGCGGGGCCTGAATGTGGGAAAAGAACTGGAAGACCTGGAAGGAGAAACTGGAAAGGGAAGGAAAGGGGTAAGAGAGTCTTGGCTAACAAAATGGCCCTGGACTGCCTGTCACAGCTCCTTAGCCTCTTTGTTACTATCTTACTAGGCTGCGGGTGAGGAAAGAGCGGCAGCTGGAACGGCTGCTGTGGACCTGCTGACCACAGGCCCAGCGCGGGGTCCCTAGGTGACCTTGGAGGAGGTGTTGCTGACGCCCCTGCCTGCCTTCAGGCAGCCAGCGCGGGTGAGGCCGTTTACAGTGCCCCAGAAGCCTGCCTGCACGCCCGCCCGCCGGTATTAGCGGCTTAAGGGCCTGATTAAAAATAATGCTAGGAGGAAGACCCGATTATTTTTTTATGAGGCCACATTCTTTTTCTTCATTTGCAAATAACAGCCCCGTGGGGTCCCTCTCTCGGGATCCAGGCAGCCTGAGCTTACAGGCACCAGAGAAATGCTGGCCCGATGGGACCTGTCCCTTCTTGAGGGCGCTCTCCACTCTCGGACACAAACTGCCTTCCACGCTTGGACTTCGAGGGCGGTTGTCTGTCATGTTGAAGCCTCAGAAATTAAACGTGCAGCTCACAAGTCCATTACTTTTAGATTCCCATTAATCTATTTATAAGTGAGCCAGCGCTGGCTCTATAAATACAGTCCTATAAAATTGAACTCCTTCCCATAAATCTTCTAAGTTGTTTATTTACATGTATTCCCTCGCCCTCTAAAGAGCCTCGTTTAAACTTAGGGAAGACCCAGGCAGCCCCGACCCCCGACGCGCTGTGCTCAACCCTCCCCAGCTTCCCCACTGGAATCGTGGGCTCCTGGGGAAGGGAGGAATTGCTCGGAGGGTGGAAAACAGAGGACAAAAACTCATTTTTCCTTCTTGACTTTGTTTCTTTGTTTCGATCCCAAACTCACGCTCTCCATATTTCCCATCACAAAGCTCCACGTTGATTTATATTGTCATAAACAGCATTCTCTTGACGATAGCTTCTCTCATAGCTTGGGGTGAGCTTCTTTTTCACTTCTCTGGCAGCCACCACTTTTAAATCAGGCCTCATAAATAACCCCACCGCTTCCTTTGGATGAGGTCAAACGTCTCCCCGGGTCCACGTTCTCGGCTTGAGAACCTCCTTGCCCCTCCCCCAGGTCACAGGCTAGCTCCCTCCCACCGACTCTCCCCCGCGTTCCCAGAACGCAGCAGAGGAGTACGTGGAAACTGGGCGTGAGCGCGATGACAGTCACACCCGGGCACAGTGTGTGCGAGCGCACGGACCACGCGTGCGCCACCCCAGCGCACGCACACAGCGCCGCGGCCCAGGTCTAGGCACGTTTTCGGGATTGCAGGGCAGGTTGTTAACGAGCGCGCACGCGCGGGCGCCCACGCACGCGCACGCACGCCTTGCGGCTCCCTGGGGCGTAACTCCAGCCCCCGCGATAACCCAGGGCGCGGCCCACCCTCGCTGCAGGGTGTGTGCTGTGCGCTCTAGGGGTCAAGGCGCAGAGTTCGCAAACGACTGCCGCGTGGGCGAGCTGTTTATGCTCAGACTGAGGGAACAGGTTTGACACACGAGTTCAGCACGTTCTACGCTGGTCAGAAGCTAGCAAGGTCAGGCCTCGACTTTTTGCCCGCTTGTTGGAAATTTATTGGTTCCTGTCCGCCCTGGCTCTTTTCGCTCTTTCTCTTCTCTCCGCAGGGCTGCACCCTTCTGGAGCTGTACTCAGGCGATAGGCGTCTAAACCCAAGCAGGGGTCACACCTGCTGCCGGGAGAGGCCTCTGCATAAAAATGTTCTTAAATTTTTAAGCAGCATAATAGCCAGTGGAGTTAGGAAAGCGTGACTTGCCCCGGCCGCACGGAGGGCAGCTCTGGCAGTCATCTGTGACTCGACCACCAGTTAACGTCCTGGACGTGCCTGCTCGGGGAGATATTAGCAAACATTTCAAGGATGTGGCTGTCAGATGTCATTAGCTAACGCACTGAACTGGAGGAGGGCATGGCCAGGGCATATACGTGTAGAATATTTTGGGGAGGTCAGAGTCTGCCTTCTGCATAATAGCCAAATGTCCTGACCTGTACATTTATCAAATGGCTGGAGAAAAGAAGCTGGCACACGAGTAGTGGGATACAGAGACGTGGGAAGGGTAGCTTGACAGAGACCGGGCATGCAGATCTTTCTGGGGTGGAAACGACCCAAATCATACTCTGTAGACTGAAGTGGAGGATCAGGTCAACGCAGTGAGTTCTAGCGCTCACCGTGTGAACTATTGGGTCCTACACTAGAACCCAAGTCCATTTGTGCAATTAGAGATAGGCAACTACCTTGTGTCCCTGAAAATAAGACCTAGCAGGCAATCAGCTCTAATACGTCTTTTGGAGCAAAAATTAGTATAAAACCCCATCTTATTTTATTGTGAGACAGGGTCTTATATAAGACCAGATACAATATAATATTATATATAATAATATAATACCGGTTCTTACATAAGACCTGGTCTTATATTAATTTTTGCTCCAAAAGACGCATTAGAGCTGATTGTCTGGCTAGGTCTTATTTTCGGGGAAACAGGGTAGGAAACACCTGATTATGTGGAAGGGCAAAGTGAGTGCAACTGTAATCTGAATTTCCAAGGAAGTAGGATTTTAGATTATACACAGCAGTGGATTTTACTGCTAAACTCAACCATTCTAGGTTTGGAGAGGAGCAGGGAGGGTTTGGGATTGTACTAAATAGCTGGGAAAATCCCAGTCAGTCTAAAGTAAACAAGCATAAAACCAAACCAAACCTCAGTGCTTCATTAGCCATTCCCTCCATCCCCAAAAGTGCCAGTGCAATCTTGAACCAGGACGAATTTTATGTATGTGTTATCCTCCTAGATAAGTGATTCTACCAGGAAACTAGGTGAGAGATCTTTTTTGGTTGGGGGTTGTAGTTAGGTCTATTTACACACACACACACACACACACACACACACACACACACACACGATGGTAATATATCACAATATGGGAACTTCCCAATACCTGGACTAAACAAAAAGTAACCACAACAAAACAACATTTACCAATGTGAGTTTTCTTTGTCATGAGAGTCCCATTGTGTTAAGGAATGAAGAAAAAACTTTTTTCATTTCTTAGGTATTAGAACTCTTGCTATTAAGATAGAATTCTTTTGGCCAGAGATTCTTAAAGATAGGAAATGTCCCAGATTTGAGGCAGAAGCACAGTGTACTCTTTTTATAAGTTGTTTTCCATAATTCTCTTTCGCTGTTTATAGGAGGGAAGGGGGCTCAGGCATGAGCCCTATCAACAAAATGGGCCCATTGAATGATGCACTTTTATGTTCAATCTAAAGATTCTTTTCCTCTTCAAAGATAAGGGCCATTAAAGACAATAGGGCCAAATAATTCAAAGAAGGATCAGCTCATCTGGGTTCCTGTGACCTTTTCCCCCTTCCTTTAATTCTCAATAGTGAACATCTGTGTTTGGTGGCTAATGTCTGAAAGTAATAGAGACAATTAGAGCTTTCTAGTTTTTCTTGGGGGAGAGAGGTTTGTTTGGGTGCCAGTGTGGAGAGGTAAGAACTTCGTCTATGACGCTGCTTTGCAAGATGAAACTAGGGGAAGAACAGCCGCTAGGCCTTGCTGCTCTGCAGGCCCTGGGGAGTTGAGGGTGGTAATCATGTGCGCTGAAGCTATAGGTAATTCATATTATTCCTTTCTGTATTTGTCTGTGGGCAGTTTTTTTTTATTTTCTTTTTCTTTTTATTTTTGTTGTTGTTGTTGTTTTTTAACGATCTTATCATTTGCCACCTCTATACCAGGAAAAGAAGATAATGTCCATGTCACTCAAGCCTTGTTCTGAATTTACTTCCAGCTGTGATGCCTGTTAAATTGCTTTCCTGAGTACGTTCTTACTCTCCCACCACTTTTGCGAAGACTCTCCTTTCTCTTCCACCTAAGAACAAACTAAAATCAAATGAAACCAAAATAACATGCCAAAACACAGACACCCACCATACGTTAATTTATTGAAAAGTGTTTCAGTTTTCAGTGTGTAAAACTGTGAAACTCACCAGTCTTGAAGCCACTTGAAAGGGTCAAACTTCTGAAAGAATAAGATATTTCGGAGATAAGCAAGTAGATAAATTTATTTCCAAAACAAGTGTCAAGAGTGAAATAACATATTTCCTTAGTGTATGTTGTCCTTCTTGCACTCTGCTGTGGATATTTTATGATCCAAAGCTTGTTTCTTGTAGAGGACATGCACCTGATCTTAAATGAGCAAACCTGTTACAGATGCACGTGTAAAACTACGTAACAGTTTGGAGCTCTTGGGTGAAGTTAAAGTTGAAAAGTGACGAACTATATCTATATCTATGTCTCTGTCTCTCTCTCTTTTCCCTAGAATCTCAGTGGCAATGAAACTTTTTTCTAATGGAGGTCATTTGGAAAGCCATCCTATTTTTAATGTTCTCAAATTTGTAGAAGGAGGTGTGTCTAAGAACCAGAGCATGAGACCTTAAAATGAGGGCAGAGTTTTCCTGTTCGCTGGACACTGGATGACTTACCTGAATGTCATCATTCTAAAGTCTACACAAAAATACGAATTTGCAGTTGAATTGTTCTACCTTTAATCACATATGTGCATAGGCACGGGCAGAAGACTGTTTTCATTCATCATTTCTCCTTGATATTAAACATGTGTTGGGAATTTTGGAACTCTGACTGCTCTAGATCATATTTGTGACTTTGTTCTTACACATGCAGTTTAGAAACCTACAAGATGATAACTAGGTTATTCTTCCTCTCTCTCTCTTTTTTGCTGTTAATAAGTCTGTCCTTCTTCCTTTTCTCTTCCCCACTGTTTTCCCCCCTCCCCAGCATTCTGTCAAGCAATAGGCTGTAAAATAGTTATCCAGACCAGCAGCCAGGCAAGTGCCGATTGAGAGTAATTTCTGCCCCAAGCGTTTAGCCCAGGGCAAAGCAAGCGTGCTCTCTAACTGATCAACCTGGATATTTCATTATTCATTAATTTACTGTTTAACCAAATCCCACTCATTATCAGAGGCAACGCTTGGCAGAGCCCAGCGAACAGTAGCAGTTGGTGTCAGGCGTGGAGAATTGGCCCATTTGATCCTGGGCTGTTTTATTATTCAACACCACTGACTGAGAAAAAGGTCCATGAATAATAAAGAGCCAAAGCGTGTTTGAACTGAGAAGCATGACACAGCCTTACAAAACAGCAGTTAGAAAATTAAAGGCAAGGTGGCCCAGACTTTGCATTTTTTATCTTGGCTGTGGGCACAGACATTTATATCCCTATATTGTTTTCACTGATTTTTTTTTTTTAAGTCTTTAGACAGAGGCATTTGTTTCAGTCAGTCTCACCCTTTCAAAACAGACCATTGAAGAACTCAGGAGCAAACTTACACAGCAAGAAACAAACATGCCTCCAGATGGGAACTTGAAAATGTAATATCTAACCTTATAATCACTTAGGTCCTTTGTGGCCCTTCTCAGCTATGGGGAAGATTTGGGTGGTTTTAATTCTCCTTTGGACCTGCCATCATTCATACCCTGGGTTGGTTAATAATATAATTCATGATGCTGATCAAATGCATGTTAAATTCCTTTTCTGTCCAAATGGTTCCTTGACAAATTTTTGGTTCCTTAAGCACCTGGCTGAAAAGGGCAGATAGCAAAGGTTTTAGGGGTCCTATAGGTAATATCCAAAATCTCAATATGAACGAAGGGCCTATGAAAAATATAGGGATAGAGGGAGGAGTTTATGCTTCCCTAGAAGTAACTTTTTTGAGTTTACACAGGCAGTAGTGGGCATGAATTCTTTCAGGCTCTGTTAGGTCTGTAAGTGTATAGTTGAATTAAATACACTTGTTGGATCCATTGATGGTGGGCCTGGAGGTATAACTGTCTTTAGGACTGACCTGTCCTGTCATTCTATTCATGTATCCTTTTTATTCCTTGATTTATAGTATCATGAGACCTAAAACAGTAATGATAACTACATTTTGTATGTTGTCTTCTACTACCTAGTATCCCTTTCATTTTATCCATGTATAGCCTTACTTACACAAAGAACTAGAACACATGAGCTAGGGCTCTTTCATTTAGATAAGCAGTATCTGTGTAAGAAAAAGTTTCTAGAGACCAATAAGGTCCATATGGGCTGCCTGTGCTCATAAACATATACATATACGAGTACATACACACATGAGGTCTGGCACTTAAGTTCGTGAACTTGCCACCATGCACTTACATTGGCAGCCCTGTACAAACAGCTTGGTAAGGTTTCATAACCTTGGTATATCAGTGTCTAACAGCTATGTTCGTGTCGACATGTGGCGGTGTCTTCCTGAGTGGCGTTCATTATTGTTGTGGTGTGGTTTTCGCGAGAATGTCTGAGCTTGAGTTAGAACAATGAACAAACATTAGATTTCTTGTTAAACTTGGCAAGAGTGGAAGTGAAATCAGGGACATGTTAGTACAAGTTTATGGGGATAATGCCATGAAGAAAAGGGCAGTGTACAAATATATTAAATGTTTTTCTGAGGGGAGAGAACGCGTCACTGATGAAGAGAGGTCAGGGCAGCCAGTAACGAGCAGAACTGACAAAAACATTGCAAAAATTCTTGAATTGTGTGTCAAAATCATCAACTGATTGTGAGAAGCAAAGCAGACCAAGTAAACATCGATAGAGAAACAGGAAAATCTTATCTGAAAATCTTGGTATGAGAAAGGTGTGTGTCAAAATGGTCCTGAAGGAGCTCACCGAGGAACAAAAGCAAAGGAGAGTCAAAGTTTGCCAAGACCTTTTGGAGAGGCAAGATGATGTTTTGGGCCATGTTATCACTGGTGATGAAACATGGGTGTACCAATACGACCCTGAAACAAAGTGTCAAAGTGCACAATGGAAGTCAGCCAGTTCTCCACAACCAAAAAGTTTTGTCAGTCTAAATCAAGATTCAAAACGATGTTGATAACCTTTTTTGGTATCAGAGAGATTATTCATTATGAGTTTGTACCAACTGGACAAACAGGTAACCAAGTTTACTATTTGGAAGTGCTGAAAGGCTACGTGAAAAAGTTAGATGACCTGAACTTTTCACCAACCATTTATAGCTCTTGCATAACGATAATGTACCATCTCACACGGCACTGTCTATGAAGGTGTTTTTAGCCAGTAAAAAAGTAACTGTCTGGAACACCCTCCCTACTCACCTGATCTGGCCCCCAATGACTTCTTTCTTTACCTAAAGATAAAGGAAATATTGAAAGGAAGGCATTTTGATCACATTCAGGACATCAAGGATCACATTCAGGACATTCAGTATTAACGAAGACAGCTCTGATGGCCATTCCAGAAAAAGAGTTCCAAAATTGCTTTGAAGGGTGAACTAGGTGCTGGTGTCAGTGCATAGCTTCCTAAGGGGAGTACTTCAAAGGTGACCGTAGTAATATTCAGCAATGAGGTATGTAGCACTTTTTCTAGGATGAGTTCGCGAACTTGATTGTCAGACTTCATTACATATATGTGTTATGTATATATGTACGCAAGTATGTATATATATACACACATATGTATACAAACGTATGTATATATGTATATGTATACACATATGTAAATGTGTGTATATATCCAAAGGTGGTGGTGATGAGATCAAACTTCAAATGATTTTTAATGTTGGAATCTGTAAACAAAGGTTGAAAGCACTAGGAGGAGGCTAGGCTTTTTCTTACCTCAGGATATTCTCTTGCCTGCCTTGGATGCATTTGGAAACTATTGTTATTAGGCTGGAATTTAAAATAGGACAGAATGTTAGCATGGAAAAGATTCTTTTAACATCATCAATCTGACCACTTCGTTTTAGAGATGCTTAGAAAATGGCTCGCCCAACCTTATGCATGTAGCTCCTGATAGAAATGCAATTACAACTTTAGTTCTAATCCTCTTCTTCTTCTACATAAGAGCTTAGGCCTTTGGTTTTTATTCCAGATACTGGAGTTGAATTTTTTTCTGCATATCTTTCAGTAGTTTTGAAGAAAAGGCCTTAAAAAAAAATCTGATCCCATTACATTGACTACTTTTTGGTATCACAATTTTTGGCATTAGTTATAAGAATAGGGTGAAAACTGTTCCGGCAACTTAGTTGAGATTGGACAGTCAGGATAATAAGGTAAAGACCTCCATTAGTTTCCTTCCTTATATGGTGTACCAGGTTGTTTACTTATTATAAATAAAAGTAAGTATAAGTTAACATAACTAAGTGTGATCATGATTGAAACTTATGGCAGATAAAGATAGTATGTTGACTTCTTAGATCATGACAGTCCTCATTAAATCATGAGCCACGTGCCCTTGGGTATGACTACATGTGAAGAGATCCCAAAGTGAAGAAAACTGAACAAAATAAGGAAGTTTATCGAGAATCACAAGGTCCTTGTTCTCCCTTTTCTTCCAGCCTTGCTCCAGATCGAGAGATTGAGACTTACTCTCTAATGATGTGTGATTTCGGAATGTTAAGATTCTCTGAGGCCCCTTTAAATCCTTGGGATTTAGAACTTCAAAGTGTCTGGAAGAGCAGTAAGTGGGAGGAACTGGTCTTCATAGTCCCTGGAGAAGGGCACTGTTGGAAATTGGGCCGATGGATCATAGGGATAAACAGGCTCAGTGTAAACATCACCTCATCTGGGAAAAAGTCCTTTCCTAACTCCTTTACCTCCTGTTCTAATAACTCTTTTAAAGTTCTCTTCCCATGATTCTCAACCCTGGCTAGAGAGAGTTTAAACACATACTGATGTCCAAGCCCCATCCTCTGATTTATTTGATTGCAGACATGGGTATTGATTCTGGTGATTCTAACGTACAACTAGGGTAAAAAATCAATGCTTTATGTTCTCAGAGCACTTTCTTCATGACATGGCACTTACCCATTGTCCTATTATAAAAGTCTCTCTCTGGGAACCTCATCTTATAAGCTTTAAGTTTAAAGACCATGTTTTAATCAACTTACACAAAATGTGTCTTATAGTAGTTGCTCATTCAGTCAACAGATTCTTACTGAGCAGTTACTGAGGATACATGAGTAGAATCTGGAGATACATCAGGAACAAGACAGACCTGTTCTTTCTTTACCTTGTGAAATTTATAATCTTATCCTTGTAGGCAAGTATGTTGATTCTGGATTTGTGAATCTGTATAGGGTTACCTGATAGCTGGCCAAGAGGCATCTCAGTACCACTAATTGTTGAGCGCTTCGTATGTTCTAGACATTATGCTAGGTTTGGCTGCGTTAGGAAAGATGAACCAGGCTGCAAGGGCTCCTGGTGTGGGCACTCTGTTTATCTGCCCTTTGGATTGGCTCAGTCTGTGTTTCCTAAACCCTGTACATTTGTCAGAATTTCATTTAGATCTCATTTAACTCACACATGAAGCTCAGATTTTTTAAATTTTAAAGGTTTCTGCAAATTGCTAAAATACTCTCCAGTTTCAACCCCTAATGCTACAGTCTAGATGAAAAACAGAATGAATAGGTAGGTATTTACAGATTGCTTCAGCTTCCTTTATTCTAGTTTCAACCCAAGCTAGGACATGTAATATCGTTTACAGGTAATAATGAACTTGGAATTTTTATCTGGCTATTTTAATATGGTGTGTGTCATCAACATTTCCTTTTAAATAAAAGTATCCATTATTTGGATAAAATAATTCCAAACTGTGCATTTCACTTTATGAAGTACTTTCATTAAGTAACATCATTTAATTTGATCCTTGCAACAAGTTTGAGATGTAAGATGGGTACTAAAGCACCTCTCTTGATTTTACAGGTGAGGAAACCTAGGCTCCAGTTGAGACCCAAGCTCACCTTGCAGGAAAGTGGCAGAGCAGGTAAGTGTATGTTCATTCTACCATTCCCTACTGCCATTCTTAACATTATGAATGCACGTATGTACCCATATGTACCACAGAAATACTAAGTTTTGTTACAGTACTTGAAATGCAAAAACAAGAAATCTATTATAGCATATTCATATATAAAAACACGATATATATTTTAACAGCTTATTAATTTACATCAACTAGACACAGATGTGCATACATTTGTGAGAAGTTTGAACTATACAATCTTTAGAAAGGGTACAACTTTACCTCTTTCAAGTATGTAGAAGTGGACTTATACAATAATTAAAAATTCTTTTTAGAAGTCCTTAGAGTGCTAACTTTGATTAATACATGAGATTGCTTTGTAATTATATTCTCAATTATTTTTATGTAAATGGGTACTCCTAAATGCTTGAGGATACTAAAAACAATGTATTCTCTTAAACAGTTTATGTACTCTCCCTGTAATCTTTATTTACATTAGTAAATTCTTCAGCAAGTCTTTTCTCCATTGATAGGGCAAAGGCAAACTTCCCAGCCAGACCTCTGTTAGAGCAGAAATTCTGATTTAAGAGAGTCTGAATTAATGAGGTTTTACTTTATTTAAAACTTAATAGCTTTTGCGCCATATATCTGCTTTTACATACACATATAACCTTACTAATATATGTTTTTATACATTTAAAAATATTTTTCAAAGCTACCAACTTGATTTATCAATGAACCTGAGACGTTTCAAATTACTGAATAGCTTCTTAGCCTTAGTCCATCTGTAGCAGTGGAGGAAAAATTCTGTTTTCTTAAGTCCTTTTATGAGGGTGCCAAAAGGTATAAAAATATGAAGCCATTTAATAGCCAGGCTCTTTGAAAGTACCAAGCACACACAGTGTGCATGTTAAGTTTAATCACACTGATGGATTTACATGTAATGTCTCAATCCCAGACTCGCTCATTAGTGCAGTCCATCTTGAAGTTCTCCCCGGTGAGTGAAGGGTGAAGGTGACTTTGACAGCGATGAGAGGACGGCTGGATGTTGCCAACACCCAGAAAAAGACAGTGGGAAAAAGCTCTACCATATGAGGCTATAATCCTAGCTGTGGTCAATGTGTTGAAAGCTTTATATTTCCTGACCACAGGATCTTTCTATAAAATGAGTAGGGAGGAGGGATATTCCCTGGATTAGCCAGCTGGCTATTTCTATATGCTTATTAAAATTTCTGGAAGAAAGGGTGGTGCCTCTAAACCCTTTTAAAACACATCCGTTTGAGAAATCATAAGCTTTCCTTTTACCGGAATTATTTAGAACAAGAGGGCTGGATAAAATATTTTCAAACTTAAATTTTGACAGTTGCAGCAAAGAAATGGGAATATAGAGAATGGTGGTAAACACAGCAGTAGTAGCAGAAGCAAGGAGAGAATCCAGATGTCACCTCGTAGGAAATCTTTTTCTCCTCTAAGGACCCGCAGGTCAGGCTTTTTAATTTTGGACAAAACACAGTTTCATTCCATCCCATGCAGGGTGCAGGGACAGCCTCGTCTTTTGGAGGCTGCATTTGGAACCTGCTGCCTCTTTGTATTCAGTACCCACATGCTATTCCCCTAGCTGGCTGAGAGAATCCCTGAACAATAGTGGCATTAAAGAAAGCAAAGCACAGGCGATGCATTTGGCTCTTTGTTTAGGGAAGAAAAACAAGCAACTTAACACTTAAAATTCATCAAAAGACACTGGCTCATCAGGTGTACAGTAGAAGCAGCATTAAAGTTGGGTTCCTTATAGAAGAATTCTTCAGTGCGTACTTAGTCAGACTGCCAGACCTGGCTATTCTGTCTTACAGTGATCTTCATCATCATCATCTTCTTCTTTTTGAGGGAGATTTAATAAGTGAAGCCAAGACAAGCTCTTTCTCCCTCAGTTCCTCTCTCACTCTCCTTCTCCCTCATATATATGTATATACGTATATATAATATGTATATTAATACATTACATACACGTATATACATATACATATATAATCTATATATAAAGATAGACAGGTATAGACACATAAAATGCTCTTTTTCATTTTCTTCTTCCTTTTCTCTGAAGTAACCAAATCTTTAAATAGATCACTGAGCTAACCAAATTTTCATTTTCAGAGGTAGGGCTCCTAGGATACACATAGAGGAAATCTAATATACTTTTAGTATCTTGAAATTTTGACATTCCAGTTGAGACACTATATCTTTTTGTCCGATTGGTGTCTTCAGAATCGGTGCATAAGCATGCATATTAGTTTGAGCCTTCAGCAAACTCAAAGGAAAACATTTTGTTAAGAAGTATAATGAGAACAATAGTTTATATTTGTTTAGCTTTTTATAGTTTATAATGTGCCTTTACATATTTTGTTTCATTTAATTCCTGACATCAAGTTTTCTGAAATAATGGATGGTGTAGAGTTGGTTGAATAATGGGAGGTTGGGGCAAGTTAATAGGCTCGTTCAGTGACAAGCAATGAAGAGATTTTGAGCTGATTCTCTGAAAGTCTTCTAATTGGCAGTGGACAACTTGCCACATAAGAGTTCTGTAAAAGAAAAGAGAAAATACCTACTTACCAATTTGCAACTATTTAGGTGAATAATGAAAGAATGAATTAGATGATTTTTAAGTGTGTGTGTGTGTGTTTCCAGTCATCTAGTACCTAAGGAGGGGTTTTATGTCCAGGTCAAGGGTAGTGGTACAAGAGAAAGAGAGGGCGCTGATTTTTGAGAAGTATCACTGTTTTCTGGCATCTAACCATCAGGACTTTGGAGCACAGGAATACAAGAGTAGATTAAATGATTGTCCAAAGAAGGAAGGAATGAAGGAATACAAGTATAAGGATAGAAAGGAAAGCACAACAGAAAGACAGAAAGAAGAAATAAAGGAAAGAATGATTAAGCAATGAACAAATGAGTGAAATGGCAAGTAAGACCATTGTTCTTTGTCACTGAAAGCCTGATATGTATTACCTTAAAATAGTATGTTTAGATTAGAGTGAGCAAGACATTTAATAAGACTCTGAAACATAAAAAGTATTCCTTCCCTCTAACCAGTACTTCTACTTGATTTTTGATGCCAGAAATTTCTTGGACATCAGGCAAAAACTTTTCATTCTTAATTATAAATTAAAAATTCTAAAGCACAAATATGCAAGTAAAACAGTGCATAATATAAATGGCTTTCAGCCAAAGTATAACAAAAGATTTCAGCTGTTTTCCTGTTTAGTTAATAGAGGAAGCATTTATACTAAAACATTCTTTTTGCCTTGGACAGTGGGATGGCATTGCTACTGAATCCCCATGTCTTCACCAGTTCCATGTGCCCCTGACGGCATGCCCTGAGAGGAAGTCCCTATGTTGTCACTGGGCACTTTGACATCTTACAGAACATGCATAAGCTGAACTTGATCACAAGGAAACATCATATAAACCCAACTTAGGGATGTTTCACAAAACAAGCAGTCTGTTTGTATGCTTCAAAAATATCAGAGTTGTGAAACATAAAGAATGGCCAAGGAACTGTTTTAGATTAAAGAAGACTAGAGAGAAAGGCAACCAAATGAAATTTATGATGGTGTATTAGAGCAAAGAAAACGTTCCTATAAGGGTTTATTGGTGAAATTGGTGAAATTTAAATATGGTCAATATATTAGAAAATAGTATTGCATTGATGTTAAGTTTTGTGATTTGGTCATCGTAATATGTGTGATAAAGGGGTGTGGTGTGTGCAACTTATTCTCAAGTAGTTCAGGAGAGAGAGAGGGAGAGAGGGAGGAAGGAAGTGAACTAATGTGATATAGTCGAGAATCTGTGTGTGTGTATATATATATATATACACACACACACACATACATACATATATACATATATATATACATATTCACAGAAGTTCATATTCACAGAAGTTGTTTTATTCTTGCAATACTTGTGTAAGTTTGATAATATTTCCACGTAAAAAGTTTTTAAAAAGTGGAGAAAGCATTTTCTTTTCAGAGAGGATTTCCTTCTGCTGAAGGGAGGAAAATTGAATTATACATTTGGCTGTGTTTCTACAATGGATAATGTAGCAGTTTTCACTGGTGGGTAAGAGTAATAGGCTTAGGTAATGTCATGTTTCTTTACATGAAATGCAAAATGCTAGTCATTTTTGAAGGTTCAGTTTGGTCAGACAGCATAGTTCACACAACTGTAATATATGAGATAATATTATGTCCTCAGCATAAAGGTAAAATGCAAGATGTAGCCACACAGAGCTAGGCCTAGGTCACACATCATTTTGTTTAATATGCTTACCTGGACATTAAAGTCTTGTTTGAAAACCTAATTTGGGACATCTTGGTAGAGTTTCCTTTCTTTAAAAATAGTCACATGGAATTGTTGAAGATATTTATGAAGATTCTTTATAAAGAAAAAATAATTAACAATTAAACACTTATAATAGAATGAAATAGATGTGTTTACTAAATTGTTAAATTAAGCACAACTATAGAAAAAACAAATTCTGAGCGATAGTTGGAAATAATGATATTGTAGCTCTGTGTTCTCTCTCGAATTCTCACCACATCCCTGGGAAGCAGCAGACGTGGCTAGGAAAATGTCTCTGCCCAGGTTCAGGTCCAGACACTTGTTTTTTCTATTATCACCTGGTGTCCCATTGATCCATGTCCCAGGTGAATGCATTCCATCTTACTGTGGCCCACATAGGACTGGTCACTTAATTTGTGTCAGGGCTGATATACGAATTATGGAGAATTCTTATTCTATCTGCCACAACAAAGTTGTGCATTTGAAGTCCAAACTCCTTATGTACTGGTTTTCATGGCTTGAGCTATTAGCTTCCTATCTCCTATTACATGGATTCATGTTCATGCTAGAAATACGATTAGCCTCCCATTTGGTACTTGTTTATTATTCTATAGCTGCTTAGAAGTAAATATCTTTCCTTTGCAGTAGCAGGGGAGAGGATTTGAAGATTCTCTTGGATTCTAGGGGTGGGAAATAGAACAAAGTTCAGGCTGAGCACTACTTAAAAAACTGTCCCCCCACTACTCAGTAGTCATTTACTTTATTGTTACTTCCTGTGTTTTGCTATCAGCGACCCCCCATGACATCAGTAGTCCTCGGTTAGAAGCTGATCACTGACTGCTTTGACAGGCTTTTGTTGTTTAACTGTTTCATGCCCACTTAAATATGTCATACATGTGCCTCCCGGTGATTAAAGTAGCTTTTTCCATGACATAGGTCCTAGATTCAAATAACAATTTTTAAAGGAGTGAATGTTTTTCATACCATCAGGTTTAGCATTGGGCTATAGGGGAAAAAGTTGCAAATGCACAGAATCTGTGGGACTCCCCTGAAATTCTTAACTGTCGGATTTCCACCATAACACAGACACAACTGCATAGCATAATGACAGTGGGAATTTTGGGACTGGGAAGGGGGACTGGGGATTTTCTGCCTGTGTATAAACATCCTGATCCTGCCTTGTTCCCAGAGAACTAAAGGTTGTGCAACTATCTAAGCCTCTACCCAAAAGTGATTTCTGCCATACATATCTGAGTTAGCTCGGTCCTAGCATCAGTCAGAACAAGCCACTAGCAGGAACTGTCACAAATGTGGGGGCAGCAACACAGTAAGAGAGAGTCTCCCTTCAGCAGTAGCAGTTCCTTGGGGTCTCTATAAACATAGCCTCCTATCACGTTGGCTTACAGATTGCCACAGTGTTTACAGATTGTCCTGAAAATGAGATGTCATGTGAGGGGATCCCGGGGTGCAGCTCTTGCAATGAATTCAATATGAAAAATTAAAGTGATGTGGGATCTTAGTACAAGTTGAAAACCTATGCAGAATTGTAGATGAAATGAAGTTAGTACTGTAAATTATGTTATCGTGGATGGGGAACATTTATATCAATCATTAGGGCTGGAGGATGAATTTATATAGAGGTAATTGATGAGTCACATTAAAAAAAAGCTAATGTAGATAATAGGTGAGTAGAGAATAATACCCCTGGTGTTTGGGCCTGAAGCTGTTCTCTGGGTCACAGTAGCTAACAGTCAGGAAATTATTTTTAACTGTGTGTGTTAGAAAATGCTGAGTACCTTTTTCTCTAGACATCCCTGAACATCCTAAGTCATTACAGGTGCTAAAGCCATGTAGGGATTTTAAAGTACTACTTACAGATTCCAGGAGAGAAGGCCTGTGTGGTCTGTTTTATTGCAAGCACAGTAAAAATTAGTGGGCCCTATTTATTCATTACTGATCTGGTGGCAGAGGTGTATCTTAATTCTTCATGTGCTTTAAGTGCTGCTACTATTATTTGTTGGGACGTTTTCCCTTTTTTTCCTGTTAAATCTTTATTCTAGGAGTTGTGTTTATTTGGCACTAAGTTAAAAGGAGAGGATGTTGTTAAAAGAAGGGACCACTTTATTGTTTCTATTAACACAGCATCACAGTACCTACTACTACTAAAATCCAATTGATTCAGTCTCTGAAGTCTGTCATCAAAGGTAATTGGAAACTATTAGAAGTCACAGATATAATTTTTTAATCTAAAAATATATGTCATGATAAAATGGTTGAAATTTTATACCACATATTTCCTTTCTCTAGGTTTTGGTAATATAATAGCGATATTATATTTTAATTTTATTAGTTTTCTATGGTATTCATAGAATACTTTGGAATTTCTGTCCCAGAGGTACAAATGCATTAAACAAAAAACAAAGAAAAACTTCTATTGATAAAGAATCCTGTCTATGCTGACATGTACAAACAAGAGCATTTCAAAATCGGAGCAGACGATGGCAATGTCTGAAGTATCAGAAAGATGTAAGTGGCCAATAAGGATGTATCTGGATTGGACTACAGAGTACAAACAGAAATTTAAGGAAATCCAAAGAAATATTAAATAGTACATTCACTTCCTGAAGAGTGATAATTTAATTGCTGAGATTTCCCCTTTTCCTCGAAGAACTCAAATGGCTAATAAGGTTAAGTTCATTTGAATTACGTTAAACTTCATATTATATAGGCATAATTGAGTGAATACTCCCTGTTATGGACTGAATGTGTGTGTCCCTGAAAATTCATATGTTGAAACTCTACCCTCCATATGATATTATTAGGAGGTGGGGTCTCTGGGAGGTAATTAGGATTAGATGAGGTTATGTGGGCAGAACCCTTATGAATGAGGTTAGTACCCTTATAAGAGGGTTTTTGTCCCTCTCTGCTCTCTGCCGTGTGAGGATACAAGGAGAATTCACCAGTCTGCAACCCGGAAGAGAGGCTCACCGGAACTCAGTTATGCTGGCACCCTGACCTTGGACTTCCAGCCTCCAGAATGGTGAGAAATACATTTCTGGTGTTATATAATAAGCTCCACAGTCCATGATGTTTTTATTATAGCATGCTGAGGTAAGATACCCCCTGAAATAACCCCTTTACTTTTAAACCTGGAGTCCAAATTGATGTTTCCTTCTAGTTTGGGCAAATTTAGACCTAGCACATTGTATCTCACCAGCCCCTTCTTAACTTTCCTGCTCATTTAAGGAGCTCAGAGAGACCACTTCTGTATTGGCCTATTTGATCTCAACCTGAGTTTCGCGTGTCCTAGGAATACTGCAATTTAAAGCTGGTACTATTCTTTTTTTAAGAAAATGGTTTTATTCCTAATTTTTAGTTCCCATACAGTTTACAAATACATTTTTGCTCTGATAATATGGCTTTGCAACTAGCAAAGCAGTTGAACTAACACCCATAACCACGGGTGGGTAGACAAGTAACATCCACTAATGTTTCTCTACATAAACTGTTCTTTTAATATCACTTTTTAAAAGAAGCAATTGAAAATAGACTACAGAATGTATGTAGGCAAAAAGGCAATTAAGTGAATCTCTTGAAACACTAAATGTATAATAAACAGTGCGTATTGTCAACATTTACATGATTCACATCAAAATGACGACATCTTACAATGTATTTCTTTTAAAGGATAGATTTATCAATAAAATGTTACATATCTTTTAATACACTGGTACAATACTTCATCTACTGCAGAAAAGCTGGTATTATTTATAAGGATGCTATTTTTAAGGGTATTCGAGAGTCAGGTGAATACTGTGGTTTGTTGGTTTCCCTCTCGCGTCACAGACCTTCTGGAGGCAGGGAGCTATGGCCACTCAGTGTGGGAAACTGTGGATAGAGAACCATTTTAAGACTATTCAGGTAAAAGGCTATTTTTGATTTAAGTTTGGGTGCATCCGAGATTGATTTGGTTGCCATCCATTTTCTTTGCAAAGGATTTTAATGGTAGTGCAAAACACTGTAAATTGTTTTTCTGAAGAAAGAAGTTTCTCTTTGATTTAGCCATCTACATTTTGGTTTTATTCCTGGTTCACCCGAAATGGGCTCCCCAAATTGGGCTCCTCTGAAGCTTGATGTAGGAACTGCTGAACTCATGGCTACTCCAAAGACTTTCATGGCCCTCTGTTTGCCTCTTCTTGTCTGTTCTGGTATTCAAACATTGAATGTTCAAACATTCTTGAATATAAGACTTTATTTTTTGCTGTTGCTCACCAAAGAAATCTTGTATAGGAATTCAGTTTATGAAACGATGAAAACTAGATACTGTTGTGGTCCAATATGTAGTTTCACTTCCTTAATATGATAATTTTGGAGAGTGTATAGACTAAGCCTTATGATTATGATGTGAACATTTCCTTATCAAGAAGATGCGACCACTACCTTTTTGGCAGTGATGACCTCTCCACGGGAACATTCCTCTCACAAAGGGTCTCCTTCCTTCCCTGTCCAGCAGAGAAGAGGAAACACAAGAAGAGGTGCGTGGTGGAGTGCCCCAGTTCCTACAGCATGGATGTGAAATGCCCAGGATGCTATAAAATCACCACTGCCTGTACCTGTGAACAAAGGACAGTTTTCTGTGCAAGCTGCTCCACCATCCTCTGCCAGCCTACAGGAGAAAAACAAGGCTTACAGAAGGACACCGCTTCCCAGGGAAGCAGCACTAAAAGCTCCTGAATCAAGATGCATAGGAAACCATCCCAATAAAAACATTTTGGATAAAAAAAAATGGAAAAAAAAAATGGGACCACAACATTTACATTTTAGTGACATTACAGTTGTTTTGGTGGATATCTGAAAGAACATTGATATGTGAATACCAGGTATAATTAGCTCTTGGGGAAAACAAATCACTGTGTTAAATCTCTAAGCCATGAAAATAATGAAATAGCATATTAGTGATTATTTGTGTCAGTGTAGAAGAAACTAGATCAGAAGTCAAGATACTTGGGCACCAGGGCTGGCTCTGTGACCTTGTACAGCTCTTCTAACCAGTTTGGGCCTTAGTTTGTTCACCTGTAAAATGAGAGAGCTAGGGTAGACCAGTTGGACTTTATCACCCTTCCAGCTCGGTTATTCCATGCCTTCCAAAGGCATTTTAAAAAATAATCATCTGACCTTTTTTTATTTTATTTTTATAATTATTCTGTTGGGTATGTACCCAGATGACAGCTGGGGGCTCTGTTCAGTCAACTTATTAATGAAAGTATTACTGAGTTTGTTCAGAAGATCTCAGATACGCTAATTGGCAGCTGCTCTGTTCTTCTCAGGGAGCGATTCCAAATGAAATATTTGGAATTGGGTTTGAAACTTCTTTCTTATTCCTGCCTGAGGGATTTATGTAAAAGAATAAAAATTTACCCTAAGTCAGAAGATTCTCTGGTCTGATCCACCTCTTCTAGGACTTTATGAGCAGGAGGGAAGGTTATGGCAGTTTTTCATTTTCTAGGAGAATGTCAGAGCTTGGAACAATAATGGAGTCTGGAATTGCTCTTCATAAAAGTGTATGAAATTATCAGCAGAATGGAAGGGAAATGCAGCAGGTGAGATCAGAGATATAAAAATAATTTTCCTATTACAAAGTAGTTTTCTTTCTTTAACTGACTTGCAAGGCTAATCCACCCTGATAACCATGCTGGGTATTTATCTGGTAATATATTTCTGTGCAAATAACTTCATCCTGTATTATTATTATTATGATAAATTCTCTTCTATCAGGAGCTTTCCCAAGTGGTGTAACACCCTAAGCAAAGTTGCTTCTGCCGATGACACAGGTGATTGTGCACACAATTTAGAACTTCAGATCTCGTGAGAGGCATTCCATGAAACTTAACATCCAAAAGGCTAATAAAAATCATGAACTTTAGATTGGGGGAGGGGTTTATCACTTTGTGAGGGGTGTTAATGTCTAACTATTACATTGTTTTGTACACCTGAAACTAATAATAATAATAAAAAAATCATGAACTTTAAAAGTCTTGACTAAGTTTGCAAGGGAAATGGGGATAAGGCAACTCAAGTATCCCAGGACAAGCCAACCACAATGCCTGCGAGGAACTGGCATCCATGTAACCTTAAGAATGTAAATTGAATAATAATTATTTTGTAGAATTTAAAGCCACAGAAGATGCCTGGGGTCAATATTCAATGCAGGAAAAAAAGAGATACCATGCTTAAAATTCTGTTAAGGAAACTTGAAGACTGTTAGATTCCCAAGGCTTTCTCTATGTAGAAAAAACATTCAGCTGAGCGCATGCATGGCACATTATACATGCAGAGATTCTAGGGGTTTATGGTTGGTGGTAGAGGGAGTAATTATGGACTGCTGTTCAGAGAAAAGGGAAGACAGAATTGCATTTTAATGTCACAAATATTTCAAAGACAAGCTGAGACATTTTTAGAAAGGGAAGAAGCTGAGCAGGAAGATACAGAGCTGTCTCCAAAGAGATTTGCTCAGAGCAGAGAGCCCTCCAGATCATTCTCTGGAGAGTGGCCTTAGACTTAGAAAGAATCATTGAAGACCTGGAGCTTAAATTTCATTTCCCTGCTCAGTATCTGTCTGGCAATGACATTTCTCTATTCTGTGTTTGCTTTCTTGCTTTTTAAGGAAAGATATCAGCCTTGGCTATTTATTCCTTTTCAAAAAGTTTCTTTGGTTTATAAAATTAAAAATTAATTCTTTAATTCAAAAGTCATTAAGTTAGGTCTATTCCAGTCAATTTTTATGTAATTCAATTCAATTCAGAAACATGTCTGCATTTCTAAATGTATGTGTCAATATTATGCATACAAGAATTGTTCTTCTTGTTACTAAGCTAGCTAGATGCTACATATCACATTTCTGGCATCCTTGTAGAGAAAAAACTTGACGTCTCCACTGATGAGAACTGTGATATAAATTAGAAGTTTGGTAATCACCCTGACTTAAACATAAAGAAAGGTGAACACTCTTGTGTAAGAAAGAGAACAACTTGGGAGTCAAACAGGCTGTCTGGCTCTATCACTTACTAATTGTTTGGTCTTGGGGAAAGTTGCTTAAAACTTGAGTTTCAGCTTTCTCATCTGAAAAATGGGTTTATAATATTTACTTTATGAGAATATTCTGAATGGTTAAATGAGTAGGCAGTGTAGACCATTTAACACAATGCCTGTCAAATTACAGAATTCAAATCCATGCTAGTTTAGCGAAGCACCCCTACTCCTATCCGTCACTCCCCACCAATGAAAACTGCACTCACATTAAAATAAGTGTCTACTAGGAGTTACCTCCCTCAGCAATTGTTGAATCAATTAGTGTCTTAGCAATGCAACTTTGGGGGCTCTCAACTGTGGCATTTCCATCTTGGTGGAGAGCTCCTAAAATCTCCCACCTTTTTGTTTCTTTTAATAATTTTTTTTTATTTTTGAAATACAGTTGCCATACAATATTATATTAGTTTCAGGTGTGTAACATAGTGATTAGACATTTATAAAACTTCATTAAACTTAGCATAGATCTCCTGATAAATCTAGTACCCATCTGACACCATACAATTACAATATTATTGACTATATTCCTTATGCTAAACTTTACATCCCCATGACTATTCTGCAACTACCAATTTGTACTTCTTAATCCCTTCCCCCTTTTCCCTCATCCCCCCAATACCCCTCCCATCTGGCAACCGTCAGAACGTTCTCTGTACCTATGAGTTGGTTTATCTTGTAGTTCATTTATTTTTTTCTTTAGATTCCGCACACTAGTGAAATCGCCAAAAGTGATTGGTATGGTATTTGTCTTTCACTCTGTGCCTTATTTCACTTAGCATAATACCCTTTAGGTCCATCCATGTTGTTGCAAATGGCAAGATTTCATTCTTTTTATGGCTGAGTAATACTCCACTCTATATATGTACCACTTTGCCTTTATCCGTTTATCTATTGATGGACACTTAGGTTGCTTCTGTATCTTGGCTATTGTAGATTATGCTGCAATGAATAATATATGGACACATACGTCTTTTCAAATTAGTGTTCTGGGTTTCTTCGAATAAACACTCATAAATGTAATTTCTTTCTTTGTCTCTTATTATAGCCTTTGTTTTAAAGTTTTGTCTGATATAAATAGTCTCTTTTGTCTGGTGTAAGTTTTGCTACCCCAGCTTTGTTTGCTTGTTTGTTTCCATTTTCATGAAATATCTTTTTCCATCCCTTTACTTTCAGTCTGTGTATCTTGATCTGAAGTAAGTCTCTTGTCGGCAGTATATGTAAGGGTCTTGTTTTGCTATCCATTCAAGTCACCATATGTCATTTGATTGGAGCATTTAATCCATTTACATTTAAAGTATTTGTTGATAGTTATGTAGTTATTACCATTTTATTCATATTTTAAATCTTTTTCTTCTTCTTAAAGAAGTCCCTTTAACATTTTTTGTAATACTGGTTTGGTGGTGATGAACTCCTTTGTTTGGGAAGCTCTTTATTTGTTATTCAAATGATAGCCTTGCTGGGTAGAGTAGTATTGGTTTTGTAGGTTCTTGCTTTTTATCACTTTGAATATTTCGTGCCAATCCCTTCTGGCCTGAAAAGTTTCTGTTGAAAATTCAGCTGACAGTCTTACAAGAGCTCCCTTGTAGGTAACTCAATGCTTTTCACTTGCTAGTTTTAAGATTCTCTCTTTGTGTTTAAGTTTTGGCATTTTAATTATGTGTCTTTGTTTGGGCCTCTTTGGGTTCATCTTGTTTGGGACTCTGCACTTTCTGGGCTTGTATGTCTGTTTCCCTCACCCGTTTAGTGAAGTTTTCTGTCATTATTTCTTTGAATAGGTTTTCAATTCCTTGCTCTCTCTTTTCTTTCTGTTGCCCCTATGATGTGAATTTTGGTACGCTTGATGTTGTCCCAGAGGCCCCTTAAACTATTCTCATTGTTTTGGATTCTCTCTCTCCTTTTTTTCCTGTTCCAATTGGGTGTTTTTCACTACCTTGTCTTCCAAGCTGCTGCTTTGTTTGATCTTCTGCTTTATCTAATCTATTCTTGATTCCCTCTAATGTATTCTTTATTGCAATTTATTGTATTCTTCATTTCTGACTCATTCTTTTTTATGTTTTCTATCTCTATGTTTCCTGTCTCTTTGTTGAAGTTCTCACTGAGATCATTGAGCATCCTTATAACCAGTGTTTTGAACTCTGCATCTGGTAGATTGCTTGTCTCCATTTTGTTTAGTTCTTTTTCTGGAGGTTTGTTCTGTTCTTTCACTTGGGACATGTTTGTCTCCACATTTTGGCTGCCTCCTTGTGTTTCTTTCTGTGTATTAGGTAGAGCTGCTATGTCTTCTGATCTTGGTAGAGAGGCCTCATGTATTAGGTATCCTGTAGGGCCCAGTGGTGTAGTCTCCCTGGTCACCTAAGTCAGCTGCTCCAGGTGTATCCCTTCTGTGGGTTGTGTGTGCCCTCCTATTGCAGTTGAACCCTGTTTGCTGTTTGCATGCCAGTTGAAGGGATTGACCGTCAGGCTGACTGGTTGTGAGGATTGGCTGTGACTACAGTGGAGGAGCTGTGGTGCAGGGACTGACGGTACAATGCAGGATTCACTTTAATGGGTCTGGTGCCTGCCCAGTCTGCCTTTTGGGTGTGTTATTTGTGGAGGTGGTACTTTGGTGTGGTCTGAAGTTGGCCACTAGGTGTGTTGATTTTGGGGCCTCTTAGGATGGGTTCTGTTGCAGGCCAAGGTCAGCTTCTGCTTGTGCCCTGTCCCAGGCCACTTGGTATGAGCAACAAAATGATCTGCAGATGGTTGCTACTTGTGCTGGGCTTGGAGGTGCCTGGGAGAGGCGAAGCTGCAAAGAGGCTGGCTGCTGCTAGTGCCAGGCTTAGGGCTGCTTAGCAAGAGGTACAGGGCATGCCAAGGTCAGATTCTATTTGTTTGAGGTTTGTAAACCTTTGAGAGATTTTTAGGAAAGTCCGCAGCATGAGCCAAGAAAGGATGTTTGTATTGGAAAGCCACTGGAAGTGGCTTGGGGGTACCCATAAGTTGGAGGGGTGAGGTCTCAGGGACTCACCAGGGTGGGACAAACTGTGCAAACCATGTTGATGAAGATTCAGATATGGCACCTGCCTGCACATCCAGGCTGGGTGCGTGGAGGGCTCAGTAAAGGAGCAGTGTCTTCTGCCAGTACTTTTGTCTGCATGAAAGCTGTCCCTCCAGCTGTCACCAGAAGCCAGACAACTTAAATCCTCCCTGTATGTCTCTGTCACCTTTAGAGCTTCTGCCCCAGTGCTGGAGCTCAGAGTGAGTGAGCCTGTCAATGAGTAAGTCCATGCATGGGCCCTTTAAGAGGAGCGCCTGGGCCTTTGGCAGCCCTTTAGCAGCCGTCCAGTGGTCCTTGGTCTCACTCAGTCACAGTCTCTACTGTTCTTCACAGCCGAAAGTTGTGGGGACGTCTGTCCCCAGCACTGGAACCCTGGGCTGGGCATCCTGGTGTGGGGTTGGGATCCCTTGCTCCTCAGGGGGTACCTACCTTCACAGCCAAGATATCCTGTCCAATTTTTAACCACCACACATGGGTGTGGGAGCAGCCAGTTTTGTGACTCCGCCCTTCCTACTATTCTCAATGTAGCTTCTTCTGTTTGTCCTTGATTATAGGAATTCTGTTCAGCAATTCTCGAGGCAGTTCTCAAAGGTGGTTGTTCTGTAGTTTAGTTGTAATTTTGATGTGGTCCTAGGAGGAGGCAAGCACAGCATTTTACTACTCCTCCATCTTGACTGGAACTCCCAGGTCTCACCTTTTTGTTTCTTATTCGCACCTTTTCTTCCTCAGGACCACAGATCTCTGTTCTGAGGAGTGTAAATTAATTCAGTTCCTGTTTATTGTGGCTTATAAATAACCATGGACTACTCTTTTTAAGTGGCTTCCAATTACTGGTTGAGAGGGATAACAAAACACTGCTAAGCCATATTTTTTTTTTTACTTTTTCTGTAGTTAAACTTCAATATTACTGTTCCACTGTGTTTTCTAACTCTTCTAATTAAAATTTTTATTAGTCCTTTATACACTTTTGATATTAATTTTTATAAATATGTAAAACTATATGCAAGTTCTAGTATCTATAAAATTTTATTGGTACCAAGTTTTGTATGTATCTTGATTTTTCCCATTAAACATAGGCCCCTGGCATTTGATTTGGTAATAAGTAGGAGGGATAATACCTCACTGAGGCTGGGGGTCTTCCAAACTAATGTCACTTATGATGAGACATTTTTACTTTGATCAACAGGTTGCCTCTAAAATAGCTGACTGGAGACCTTCAGTATAAATCTGGTTGATACAATTCAATTATGAAACGTAACAGTTTAAGTATGGCACCAACACTGTGCTTGAAATGTGTGATTTTTGCTGTATGTGGCTTTTTGCTATATATTTTAAAGGGGTAGTGACACTTCATGGGCCTGGCTACCTTAGGACTTTATCCATTTGATAACAGGCCAACCCTCTGGGGCAGCCTAAGGCCATGACCTGCTCCTAGGGTGTGTTTGTTGAATTCCGTAATCTCTTGTTGGCCTTTTTTACTTAGTCTAGCCATTCCCCCATACCCTTAAAGAAAATGAGAAAAGGGCTTGATATGGCTTGTTTATCCTGGAATGTGAACCCAAGGGAAAGGAGCTAGGGACAGGGAAGTGCCAAACCAGGGAAAAGCAAAAGCTAATCCAAAGGTGCACTAAGGACCCACTCACAACTGTGTGCAATGTTGGGGAAAGAAAGCAATGTACATCCTCCAGCTCCTAACCCCATTGGTCCTTCGTTGCCTGTGGAGTGTTTATTGCAGTGTACTTCCAGGTGCACACATGTGGTCCCCCTTATAGGGAGGGGGCGTGGAAAGAGAATGGAGTGTTGTGTAGCTGGAAGTCACTCTTCCTGGCCACGTAGGGAATATCTGGAGGAGGTAAGATGTCTCTGAAAGGCATATGAAGTATCTAATCCAGAAGTACTCTTTCCCTTCCAGCCCCTTGAAAGACTTAGTTTCCCTGGGGACCTGGCAGGTTTAGTGAGAAACCAGTAAGTCTTGACTTCACTCCACAATTACGGTCCACAGGCTTCAACTGCTCGAAGGTACTGTCTTAGCTGGGTTCTTCCTAGAGCAGAGCCTGCTACAAAAGTTTGGATGGAAGTAGTTTATTTGGGCATTTTCATCTCAGGGAGCTGGAGTTCAGGAGGGGGCTGATCTAGGGAATGGTGAGAGCAAATTTAAGGACGAAATAGGATGTATTATTATTTGGTCACTTCTGGGACAACTGGGGCTTGATCCTGCTGGGACTTTTGAGGAGCTTTATGAAATGTTTTCTCTTTCATTATCCCCCAGACTTAGGGAAGTTAAGTACATCTCCTTAGGTCACAGGGCTGACAGAGGCAGAAGATGGATTTTAATTCAGATCTGTGTGACTTCCAAGGCCTTCCACTTAACTGCCGGGCTATAATGCTTGCCCATGTTGCATATTTTCCTTAAGACAATCTCATGCCTATTCAAAATCTACCAATCTATAAGTTAGAAGGTAGGTAAGAGGAAATTATTACACATTCTTAGTTATCAGGCATAGATTTGATCTCTAATGGAATCTTTTGCAAAGAGTGTCATATCATTATGTCTATTCTGTGCTATCCATCATTAGAATGTTAGTAGAATTTAGGATGATAACAAGTAGATTTTCCTTCCGGGGATAATTCCCAGACTAGAACATCAAATGTATCAGTTAAGGTCTTTTGAAGGAAAGCATTACTTGTCACATGCATTGTCATTGTTTTCATAGAAAACAATTAGGGAATCTAATACCTAGGGAGATATATGTCACTATAATGACTTACGAGTATATAAGATATTATACACTTTGGACAGTTTTTCTGTAATGAGAATGAATACAGCTGTCAAAATAATATTTTGATTAATCATAACATTGCTGATATTTTTGAGATTGTCTGAGTGTGCCTGTGGCTTCACTGTTTATGTTGCAGGCAAGCTTAATCATATGTGAATGTCGTTTTCTGATGTTAGTGGGGAAGTTGTTTATCTGTCTGTACAACTGCTTAGGACCCGCCTAACCAAAATTACTAAGGAACAATGTTTGTCTTTCATGTCTTATGCTTCTTTTTGGTACCGGTTTTCCCTTTCTCCACACTCTCAGATGCCAAGTACATCTACCGGGGGTGCCAAAAAAATGTATACACATGGATTGCATTCATTTTTTGTTATCAGTGTATATTGAGTATTACAATTTTAATACAGTTTTTTTCCTTTCTTAAAATGTGTCTACATTTTTTGGCACCCTCTGTATTCAATCAGAAAGGCCCTGTTATCCCTCATATGTATAGTTCAGCATAACTTAAATCAATGTACTGGTATTTATTACCCTTTGCCCCTCCGTGTCTCACTCCTATACTCCCACCACCAGGAATTATCTGTAATAGAGTAAACCCAGCATGTTGGCTCTGCTCTTTGCTCTGCTCATGCTTCCTGCCTTTTCTTTGCTTGGCTGTCTTCTCATCTTTGGAGACTCAGCTCAGTGATAAGCACTTTAAGAAGTCCCCCTGATACTCCTGTCCTTTCCAAGTCAGGAGACTCTGTTTGTAGGTCCTATCAAATGTTCTGAATAGACCTCTATTTTTATACTTGTCACATTGTTTCATAGCTGTTGTTTCCATTACACAGTGATCTTGATGGCAACAAATATGTTTTATTCACATTTGTCAACTCAGCACCCAGTAAATAGTAGTCATTTCATATATACTTGCTAAATTGAATTGGAACTAAATTTAATGTTTTGGGGACAGGAGTTCTTTAGCTCCTAAAATGATATAATAAAAGACTATATCAAATATATGGTAATGGAAAGAGAACTGACTCTGGGTGGTGAGCACACAATGTGAGATATAGATGATGTATTACAGAATTGTACACCTGAAACCTATCTAATTTTACGAACCATTGTCACCCCAATAAATATTAACAAAAAAGAGACTATAAGATCTTACAATCAGGGTTTATAACTTGGTGAAAAGTTAAGTTTGATCTACACAGTTTCATTTGATTAAAATAAATTTGCATAATAGTGGGGGGGTAGAGAATGAGGTTAGCATGGAGTAGCAAATGTGTTTCTGAATTTTAACTGACACAAGAAACCAATTTTCAAACCAAAAGCATGTCCTTTGGTTTTAGTGATGGTATGTGCCAATTCTGAGTCATTGCATAGCTAACTAGAAGCTTTAGAATATTTTCAAAATGTGCGTGCTCTGTAGATAGCGGCATGTCCAGAAAGTTATAACCTTGAACTTCTGTACTCGCTGCTGCCGTTCCTGGTCCTTGTAATTCCTTCATATATGGGACGATTGCCATATATATGCAATCGTTTATACTTGAATGCTCGAATCTAGTACTTAGGCAACCCACATAATTCTAAATTTTAAAGACTGCATAAATACATGCTCATGGATATTAAGGGAATTTTCAATTCCCATTTCATACATAATCATGTCATGCATTCTAAAAGCCCAGTGTTGGGGGAAAAATCACAAATCAAAGTCATTTATATCTAATACCATTAGTGAGAAAACTTTAATATTAAAATGGTAAACATCAATTATTGCTATCACTATGACAGCTTGGTAGAATAAATTTTTAAAAAATTAGAATTTAGATAAAATACATAGTTTGTTGCATTTTAATTATTTGGAACTCTGTTCGGATAAATATAGGATATACATATGGTTCACTGCTTACGTGTACTGCCATTGTTTCAGAAATATTTTTCTCATTTTGTTTTCCACTGTTATCCATACCAGTCTACATTCAGTACTTACTCAGTGAATTCATTGCAAATTTTTTTCTTTCTACAGGTCTAGGATTTATACTGGTTTAATCTTACTTTTTTTTTTTTTAACTCAGCCGTTGTTTATCCAATTTATCCTGCATTTTTCCCAGGTATATAATACTTTGTCACAGTTTTAATGTCTTAGGTATATTCAGTGGTTTTAGGTAGGTACCCAAATGTGAGTTTATATGTGTGTGTGTGTGTGTGTGTGTGTGTGTGTGTGTGTGTGTGTGTTATGTATGGGGGAAGTTTCAAAGAAAAGGGATGGTTCTTTTCACTTACTATGTATCAGTCAGTGTTCAAGCAGGGAAGTAGAATCAGTAGGATGGTTGTGTGTGTGTGTGTGTGTGTGTGTGTAAAACAAAGAATTGTTACATGATTGTGAGGGTTGGCTTAAACAAATTCAAAATCTATAAGGCAAGATCATTGGCAGGGTGGAATTCCATGGGTACAGGCCAAAGCTGTTGTCCATGGGTAGAATATTTCCCTTTCTTTCCCTCTCTCTCTCCCTCTTTGAATTTTCACTCTTCGTGTACGGCCTCCCAATCTATTAACTCAGGCTCTTGTAGATTATCCAGGATACTTTCCTTTACTTAAACTCACCTGACTAAGGATACCAAGTCCATCTGCAAAACCCCTTCACAGCAACATGTAGGTTAGTGTTTGATTGAATAATTGGGGACTGTAGCTTAGCAAAAGTTGAGACATCGAAAAAACAGTTACAGCACGTTTATACTCTGGGGGGGAAGGAGTGAAGATAAAGTATGCATTGATGAAGCAAACGAGCAAAAGGATAATTCAAACTAACAACTACTGTTGCAATTCAAAGGATTTGAAAGGTTATTGCTTACTGATCTTAATTTGGGATGGCTTCAGGCTAGGTCTTGAGCAAGATAAAATATAGTAGTTGAAAAAGAGGTATGGGGAATGTTCCAGATTGAGAAAGTATAGGCAGATAGGGAAAGGACAGGGGTAAGGGACAGGAATGAGATTGGGCTGATTGACAGTGTCTGTATGAGCGACGTGGGTAATGGAAATTAATGAAATGGGCAGGCATATAGGCATGGAAGGCATTTATTTAGGAGTGGTAGGCCTGTGTTGACCTAAAGAGCTGTACCCAGCTTAAAGTCATTCAGATCAACACAGACAAAAAAAAAAAAAAAAAGAAAAGAAAAAGAAAAAACACGTCATTTGAGTCAAACAGAATATCCTGGAGGCATCACTGTAGAATGAAAGTTTGTGCCCCCTCCCCCCACCAAATTTGTAGGTTGAAACCTTATCCCCAATGTGATGATATTTGGAGATGGGGCCTTTTGGAGGTGATGAGGTTATGGGGGTGGTGCCCTGGTGAATGGCATTAATACCCTTATAAAAGAGATCCTAGCGCACTCCCTCGTGCCCTTCTGCCTTGTAAGGTTACAAGGAGAAGGAGGCATCTATGAATCAAACACTAAATCTGCCAGTGACTTGATCTTGGACTTCACAGCCTCTAGAACTGTGAGAAATAAATTTCTGTTGTTTATAAGTGACCCAGTCCATGGGTGTGATATTGTGATTTATAAGAAATACATATTTGATCATTCAGATGACCAAAATATATTTCTTATATATATGTGGTCTTCAACAGTGCTAGGCTCAAAACCCTTGGAATTGCCTGTGATAAGAGCTATAAAGGTAACTTTTGTTTTGTTCATAAGCTGTCTCTTAGAAAGCCCTTAGCTAACCTAAGGATAGGGGGTGGCTGCCATGTCATAGCAGAGCTGGAACTTGTAGTCCCATCTCCTGACCTCCAGGGAGAGGAGAGAGGCTGGAGGTTGAATCAGCTGCCAATGGCCAGTACTTAATCAGTCATGCCTACCTAATGAAGCCCCACAAAAACCACAAAGGGCTGGGACAGGAGAGCGTCCGGATTGGTAAACCCATGGAGATATGGGGAAAGTGGTACATCTGAAGAGGGCATGGAAGCTCTGCGCTCTTCCCCCATACCACTCTGAGTTATATCCTTTTATAATAACAGATAATCTAGTCAGTAAAATGTTTCTCTGTTCTGCAAGCCTCTCTAGCAAATTACTTTAACCCAAGGAGGAGGTGGTGGGAACCTCCAGTCTGCAGCCATTTGGGCAGAAGCATAGGTAACAAGTGGGGCTTGTGACTGGTATTTGAAGTGGGTGGTGGGGTTGCAGCTTGTAAGACTGATCCCGTAGCCTGTGGAATCTGGTGCTGTGTACAGGTAGAGAGTATCAGAATTGAGCTGAGTTGAGTTGAATTCTTGGATACCCTGTCTCAGAATTGCTTAGTGGTGAGGGGGAACACCTACCGACCCACCTGAACTTGGTCTCAGAACCTGTTTAATGGTATCCCATCCTAGCAGACTGGGCTGCTTAAGACAGGCACCTACCAGAGGCATCTTCGCAGAGAATGTGACTTAGTAGCTGGGCCACCTTGTGTAAAGTATTTCTCTATTCCACTGTTTTCTCATTTGTAAACTAGGAATAACAATAGTACTCTCCTGATAGGGTAAAAAAACAAAACAAAACAGTACATAAAAGTATTTAAAAAAGGACATTTGGCACATGCGAATTATTCAGGGTGTGTTGGTTGTTATTGGTCTTAATATAAATGTTTATAACCAACTAGTTTAGTAAACTAGGTTGAGTTGATAATGGTATGAATAGAAAATGTTATTTCCTTTCTACCATTGTTTTCCAATACGTTCTGAAAAAATCTTCCTCTTTATATACTTTACCTGTATCTTGGGTAGATCCCATTCCATTCCCAGTCATTCATGTGTATTAATGCATCTCATTTTCAGCTACTGAAAATGTCAGTTCAATCTAAAATATCAGTCTCTCATCCATTTCAAACTTTTCCCTGCCTCACGATTCAGGGCTGATCCATGAGTCTGAAGACCAGAAATTGAATTTCCTTGAACTGTTGTCCCACCCTTCTGATTCACTCATCAAACTGCTTCTGACTTCTACAGAGCAGAGAGGAGGGATGATGAGGAAGGGGCAAATGCCTTTTAATTCACCTGGTGCTATTTATAGATTTTCTTGGCTGCTGTCTACCCCTTGTCACTTCAAGAGTCTAATGTTGTCACTGTCATATTGGGGGCCTGTGGGTTCTTTTGAAGAGTCCCACCATTTTAAGACGAACCTCTTGCCCTCAACCTATATACCTTTGCAGCTGCCAGGTAGCCAGCCTAGTTGGGCAGAGTCGTTTCAAGATGTTTCAGGTCTTTCACTTTCAGCAGCATTAAAGACTCTGAACAGATCAGGATATCTTGTTAGCTCCACCCTCCAAATACATTTAGAACCTAACCCTTCTCACCACCTCTACTGCTGTCACTTTGGTCCAAGGCACTGCCACCTTTTACCTGAATTACTGCAATGGCTATCTCTGGCTGCCTGCATCTACCCTTGCCCCTCTAGGATTTATTTTCGGTACAGCAGTCAGAGTAACCCTTTTAAAGTATAAGTCAGATAATGTTCCCTCTCTGCTCTAAACCCTGCAGTGGCTCTCCACCTCAGTAAAAGATAAAATTCTTCCTATGGTTTGCAAAGCTTTCCATGATTGGCCCCCCACCCCTTGCTCCTCTGACTTCCTCTCCTGCCCCTGTTAGCTTTCTGTCCTCTGATCCAGGCCCAGCAGCCTCCTTTTTGTTCTTCAGTCACGATGGGCAAGTAGCTTCCTTAGGACCTTTGCACCCACTATTTTCTCCTCCTGGGATGGTCTCCCCCCAGTTACCCATGTTGCTGACTCTTTCCTTCTTCAGGCTTTTCCCAAGGGTGATCTTCCCCACAAAGACGGCCCTGATCATCCTTGTAAAATGACAAACGCAGAGCCCTGCCACTGCTGTTAGTCTCAATGCTGCTCTCATTTTCTTCTTCCCAAAACATTTCCCCAACATTCTTGTCCCATTGAATACATTATGTAAAATTTCTATTTACCATGTTTATTTTTATTGTCGGTCTTCTTGTGAATGGAAGCTCTGTAAGGGCAGTGGTCTTTGTTTTGTTCCCTGACGTAGCCAGAGTGCCTGGAATAGGGCTTCACACATAAGAGATGAGATATAGTTACAGTATGGATACCAATACAGATATAGAGACACACATGAATGAGTGATTCATGGTCAGTGAGGTCAACCATCTCCAGCTTACAGCCGCTGCAGAAGTTTCCAAATCCTAGAGAACAGGAAAAGTCCCATTTTATAGCGTGATACTTAGAGTTTCTGTAGTGCTTTCATAAACACTGTCTTCTCTGGTCCTTATAACAACCCTGGGAAGAAAAACAGGCAGTTTTCCTTTCTCTTCACTCCCCATCCCTTCCTCGCTCTTTGTTGTTTCCCTCTCTTCCCTTTCCTTTCTTCCATATATATACATAGAGGTATATGTAGATAGATAGATAGATAGATAGATAGATAGATAGATAGATAGATAGATAGATTAAATGAATTTCTTTTTGAGTGCTTAGTCCATGCCAAGTTCACAGGGGTTTTTAGTTGAGGACGGTGGGGTTTTAGTTCATGGAATACTGAGATGGGGATACGTAGGAGGTGCACGTAAGCCAATATCACGGCATCAGGGATGTCTTCCTGGAGGAAGTAATGTCTAATTTGAGGCCTGAATCATAAGTATTAGCCAGATGAGTGAGGGGAGCAGCGGGAAGGGTACAAAGAGCATTTCGGGCAATGGGGATAGTAGATGCAAAAACAAAATGTACATACAGCATAGTGCTTTCTGGGAACTACAAGTAGTTCACTATGGCAAGAAGAAAAGTGAAAGCAGCTAAGGAATTATGAGAGGAATGCAGAAAAATGAAGCACAATACAGACTCTGAAAATAAAGAAATGGAGGCTCAAAGAGTTTGCATTACTTTCCTGTGGTCACATAACTGGAACAGCTAGACCCAGGTCCTTCTGTGCCTCTTCCCTGCTTCCTCGAGCTCACACTATGCCATACCTCAGAGCCACCTGCCTCCTCGTTACCAATACTAATGAGAGAGAAAGGCAAGCAAAGAATAGGATTCTTTCCATCCCCTCATCTAGAGACCCCATGGGGCAAGAGCATTTTCCCAAGTAATACCCTTCTGAGAGAATGTTCCACAGACAGAGGTCATTCAGAGGGGAATATTTTGGCTCTGTGAATATAATCCACATGGTTTTTTTATTTTTATTTTTATTTTTGTCTCCCATAGCATTTTATATTATTTCACATTTTTGATCATTGAAATCTTTTGTTTCTTCATACATTTGTGAGCTTTGCTTTTTATATTTCTACCATACTGAAAACTGGCCTACCTGGGGAGAGAAGTCTTGTTCCTGGCTGGGTCCTCACCAGTAGCCTTTGGGGCAGGCAATTTTGCAGGAGTTGTTCTGGAGCCTGACACACTATGGCTCATGGTGGTCTGGCTGCATTTCCATTTTAGTTTCTGCAGCATGATATCATCGGTTTCATTCAAAAGCTTGTCCACTGTATCGTATTTTACATGCTGGTTATAAACTTCTTTAGAGGTTTAAAATATATGGTAGCAGCTTAAAATGAAATAATGACATGTTCCAAATTTGTACTCTCATCCAAATGGCCTTTACCTACTAAAGAAAGAAATGTTCTAGTTACAAAACAGTATTTTTTCAGCTGATCCAAGAAGCCAGTTCCTCGTAATACAGATGTGCTTTCAGCTATAGAGTTTGCATAGTACTGAAAAGTTGGCTTTAGCAGTTCTGGAGAGCTGTCATATTTACTAAAGGCTTTTTAATCATAGAATATCCTATGATTTGCCTTGTGCTATTATAATCATAAATGACATGTGGTGGCAGTACCAGGGAAACTGGGACCAGATCAGGAAAAATGGAGTTTTAAGCAATTTATTTAGATTAGAGTAATTTAAAAAATCACCGCAGCTCTGCCAGTCATAATCACAAATATAGTAAAATATTTAAAAATATTATTCTTATATTAAAATGTATAGGGAGAAATTCTAGAATGAAATATACTAAAACATAACGGACAATTAAAAAAAGCTTTCCTATGTTTTTCAAAGTTTCTACCGTGAACATGAATCACTTCTATAACACAGAAAAGTAAAATGAGCATTTGATTTTAAGAGCAGAGAACAGATACCTATGCTGTTGAACTGAAGGCATTTTCTTGGATGAGAGAGACCCAGCTAGGCTGTGAATGTTGATAATAGTTATGAGTCCCCTGCCCCATTCACAGTATCACTTACGGGCACATGAGCTAAGTTGGGACAATTATTTACCCCTTGAATACAAGCAGTATAGTAATGGGCAGACATTTTAGTGCCAACTTTTTGTAGGAAGGACTCCTGTTCATTGTCAGGACCACTCTGGAAGACTAGAAGACAAATTAGGAAAATCTGAGCAGAATTCTCCTGTTTCAGAAATTAGAGATGGGAATGGAAGGAGTCCAAAATTATGTTTAGTGAATGAATATTGATGGTGAAAACTTACAAAATTATTAATAGGCTTATTTTTTAGAGCAATTGTGCATTTAGAGAAAAACTGAATGGAAAGTCCTGAGTTCCTATATACCGCCTCACCCCTCTACACACTACAGTATCTCCTGTTAACATCTTGCACTAATGTGTACGTTTCAAGGTCTGTAGTTTACAGGGCTCACTACGCATGTTGCACGGGCTATGGATTTTGACACATGTGTAATGACATGGATCCACCCTTCTATTGCCATACAGAATAATTCCACTGCCCCAAAAAACCCCTTTAAAAATCTTTAAAGCCTATGGCGTCTGTATTGACTTCCCATTCTGGTGCTCCCCCTCTCTTTTTTTCTTTTTGCTAAAGATTCTCATCCTAATTAGATTTTGAGTCCATGGAGAACTCCATAGATACTCCAGTTATGACCCGTTAGGAGAAGTAAAGCACTGAAGCAATTATTTCACGCTAAAGGAAAGTTCTAGGGTTTGAAACATGGTTGGATCCAGGGGCCATTCATGGGAAAGTAGCCTCCCCAAAGGGACTATTCATAGGAATATGGCGTCCCAAACTTCCTGGCGTCGACCATATAGTTTTTCTTGTGTGTTACTCTCGCTTCCACCTGTCCTCCTTCTGTCCATATTGAAATTAAACTCAAGTCCCTTTGATTCCCTGAAGCCTTCTCAGAAGCTCCAGACCTTATCTGTTCCGCTCTTTCTGCCAGTCTGTAGCCCTCAATGTAGTATTTAATTGTATGCTATTGCTATTTGCTGATATTTAAAGTTATTTGATCTTGTCTCCATAATTGGAATGTACGTTTCCAGAGGATAGTGATCAGAGGGGTTGGGGCCATTTATGTTTATATATCTTTGGTAATTCCAGCGTGTAGTACAGTCTTTAAAAGCATTCTTAATGCACTAATCATTGTAGGATCTCAGACCAGATGGTAAGTAGAGACATGCTCTGCACCTTTCAGAACGACTATTTGCATCTTCACATTCACTCACAAGTTATCAACTCTTTTATTCACCAGATCTTTTAGACTGAGGGGTTTAAAATTTATAGAATGACCTTTTTTTTGTTTGTTTTGTCTTTTTTTTTTTTTTTAGATCTTAGCATAATTATTCATTAAATATTGGCTAAACTGAATTTATTTGAATTCAGAAGTGATGTGAGAAAACAGTAATTTTATATTTGGAAAGAAACAGCAGGGAAATAGTTATATGAAATGTAGAAGAAAAAGTAGGTTGACCAAAATTATGCCTGAACCCTTTTAACTTTTATAAGCGTATGGTAAGTATAAATAATGAAAAATTCTCCAGAGTCTTAAATATGTTCATAGTACAAATAAGAGAAAATAAGTACGTTTACTCATAAATGTCTTAGAGATCTGTAAGCAGAGACAAATGCCATTCTCATTGAGCCTCAGAACTTCTGTAAAATAGGGTTAATAACTTTCTTAAAAGATTATTCCAGATAATTTTTTGTGACCCATCTTGGCTCTAAAATCTTAGATTTGTTTTTTTTTTTGATATTTGTATATTCTCTGCATTGATTAGACAAAGTTCATTTGTGTGTGTGTGTGTGTGTGTGTGTGTGTGTGTGTGTGTTCCTGTTAAGAGCTTCTTATCATAAAGTGAGATTGTACAACCTAAGTATAACCCTCCAAGGAATCTGTGGAAGTATTGGCAGATTTAGCAGCAGGAATACATTCTTGGAGGTTCATCTTGGAGTTCAGATGAAGACATTGGAAACCCTGGGACAACTCTCAGAGAGATTGTATTATTCAAGGAATCTGGATAGACTATAAAGTGTTGCAAAGCAGCACATCTCTGTGTGGAGAGACTGTTCTTGTTGGTATAATGAGGCATGTTCAGCTGTGGGAGTGTTTTTTGAGATCTCTGAGTGAGAGGGACATTGGAGAGGGCCAGAGTAGAACCATGAACCAGGAAGCATTGGTGTGCAATGGTTCTTAATTATGTACCTGCTTGCATTGTTATTAGAAACTTTATCTGTCTAAATCTTATCTTCCAAGTAGAATATAACCTTTTGATTTTGGCATCGTTGTTGTGGTATCTTCCCCAGTACTCAGCACAGAGCACATACGAGGTGCCCGGCAGTTACTTGTGGAGCGGTGATGTGAACAACTTCTGGGAATCGACCACGGGGGCCATCACTCTGGACCTGCAGCAGTTAGAATAAGAGGGAAGTGGGAAGACAGTGAGGAAAAGAGCTGAGCTATCCATAGTGGTAGGCTCTGTGAACAGGCACTGTAGCTGTGAACGGAAGAATTCCGCCTGAGAAGAATCAGTGTCTCTGTCCCACACATGTAGCTGATGTGGCCAGCAGCTGCCTCCTACCGCAGGAACAAATCAGAGAGTTAGAAGACACAGCTCTCAGGGCTGGGGTCATTTGCTTTGCTCTTCTTTCTGGAGTTGAAATTTCATTAATAATGGTGTGAGAAACTCAAGTGAAAAACCCGGATCATTTTTTTTTTTAAAAAAGAACTATTCTCAAGTTTTTAGCAAAGGAAACCCAACTTGCAAGACACTGTTTTAATGCCAGTGATCAGATTAGACATTGTGTATTAGAAAGGGATTTGGTGGTTTTGATACTGGTCTCTAGGACAGCGTACCTGGAGTGACCAGGAATTGAACGGCACTGAGTCCTCATCGGTCTGTTATTTCTGAATGCCTTGTAGTTGCCACTCACCGCCAAGTGGTAGGCCTCTTTGAAGCTGTGTAGCTATTCAGAATATTCAGAAATAATTTTTCTTTTAAGTAAAGGGATAGTGAAAATAATCATGTTCTTGTCAAACTAAATAGTGTGTTCTTTCAAAGAAACTGCAATTAGAGATGGTGGAATCATCCATTTACACATTTATTACTAATGAAATTAGAAATATTGAAACAAGTACCCAAGGGACTTTTCAACCCTCTGGAATTCTAGCCTATTAGGTTTGAAATAATAATACTGCCTGGAACATAGTAGGTGTTTGATAAATATTTGTTAAATGATGAATGACTGTTTTCTTCAACTGCATCTTTAACAGCTTCATAATTCTCCCTCAGTGTTTACAAAGTGGAAAGCCCTGATTTCTACAATGAGGATACAGAGTTTGAGTATATAGAGAGGGCTTACTACTGCCAGGAACTTTGCTAAGCACTTTATGTATTATTTAGTTCATACTACATCACAATGAGGTAGGTATTTTAACCATATTTTACAAAAGGGAGACTGAAGCTCTGCATGATCAGATAGCTGAGTCCCTGAATGGCGGAATTAGGGTAGGGTGTGTGTGCTGCACGGAGCTGTTTCAATTCATACTGTAGTCTCTCGTTTTTCCTTATTGCAACCAGATGAATTAGGATGATAAACAATAAGAATTGCTCCTTCATTTCTCTTCCTGGAAGATCATCTTTCCCCATTATTCTCCAGTTCCTAAAAATGAATGGCAAAAGTTGCATGTATAGTTATTATATTAATAGATTTGGAGAAAGACTGTGGAACTATTTTTGAGAAGCAATAGCTCTTTTCTCAGAATGTTCTCTCAAATATTTGAAAAAGAGTCATGAGAAAGCACGACTCCATCGTTTAGTAAATTAAGTCATGCCTGTTTTTCATTGGAAATAAAATGCTTCCACTTTCCACATTATCTTATCAATATTTAAATCACCTTGTTGAGAGTTAAGAATATAGACTCTGGAGTCACATTGCCTGAGTTTGAATCCCAGTTCCTCCACCTAACTGGCTAGTTGACCTTCAGAAAATTACTTAACCTCTATTTCTCAGTGTCCTTATTTGTAAGATGGGGATAACTATAGAACCACATGGGGCTATTATGAGGATTAAATACATTTTATAAAGTGCTTAAATAGTATTCAGTACGTAGTAAGTTCAATGTAGTATTTATTAAGTAATTACATACAATTTTTTCTGTTTCTAGAAGTGAGACCTTGTTAAAACACTCTTTTAACACAAGCAAATCTCAAAATTTCATTTGTGTTCTGTTCTTGGAATGAATGTAGAATCGTACTTCAAATGAAGCCCTTATATACTTTTAACATAAAAGAATTAATATATGTGATTACCTGTGTGTCTTATTGTTTTATTTGCCTGAGGAAAATTGGAATGGAGAGAGTTGATTCTTTTGAATTTATTTATTGCTTGACAGTCTCCACTTGCCGACCAACATCACAGTGACCAGCACGAAGCTTTAATCTTACTTAGTATGGATTAGGAGGTAAGCATTTGGCAAGATCAAAAGCTCTGGACAGCAAATGAGTCACAAAAGGTAAAATACTCTGAAGTTTGAACTAGTTACAAAATGGTTACATTTGACATAAGTGACATGATAATTGCCACTGAAAATATGTTTTAAAAAATTGAACTTCCAAATGCTCGACAGTTACCTTTTCTAGATGATTGAATTCCAACTCAAGGAAAAAGTATTTATGAAAGGACCTAGTTGATACCAGGACAGGAAATCAAGGAATTTATTGTATCCAACTCTCATTTCCTACTCACAAATTAATACAGCATTTATTAGAAATCTCTTCTTGGTGCAGATTTTAACTGATTATATGTACTTTGAAACTATGCAGAAGATAGTAGGATGGAGGCAAGGGATATGGAAATTGTGCCAGATTACCTGTGTCACCACTTTGAAATATAAGGTCTGAGGTCTTGGGACTTTGGATTCTATGGTCATAAACTCGTGACATTTAAAATAATTCTGACCTTTCTCAGTGTTCTACTGAGGGCTAGAGACCCTCCAAGAGTACATATATTCATGTTTAGGATGCCAGGTAGTTTCTCTGCCAACCTGTTCAGGGAAACATCCAGGCATTCAGACAAAATGGTGATGTCAATGTATTTAGCATTCAAGGGAGGAGAGAGGGGCTAATACTTAGATGCTTCTAGCCTAGCTTTCCTGCTGGCCAGGGGTGACTATCACCATCAAATATAGACATTGGAGCATCAATCTGTGCCTTCTGTGTGGCCCATTTGGTGTTCCACTGAACATCTAATTCCTTCAGCAATGCATTTTTGCCATAAAGCTACTTTATCTGCCAGAAATCCAAGTATTTTACCAAGTCATACTGAGGGTCAGTTAAATTATTAACTGAATCAGAGGAAATTATGTAAAAAACAAATTAAATGTCTTCCTTATGCAATATATTGATTTCTTATTTAAAATTTGAGAAGTAGGGATTTGATTCCATATTCCTCTGCCAAATCACTGTATATGCTTAGAAAAATCAGTTAAACTCTCTGGGATTCAGAATTTTTATTTCAGAAAAACAGAGTATATATAATACTATTTTTTAGCCATCGGCATATGTTAGAATGATATATGAAGTCTAGCCTAAAAATGTTCTTCAAGGAGTTTGGATAGAGGAAGGGTTTGAACTTTAAAAGAAACAAATTTCATCTAGTTTATTTTAAAATGTATATATAGAATATTGGAGTTGATATTAATGTTAGGAGATCTTGTAGTCCATGACTCTTTCATTTGGAAATGCAGGAATTGTGTTCCAGTGGTGACTCATGCTTGCCTTGGAGCTGTAGCACAAGGGACACTAGAACCCAGGGCTCCTGACTGAGCCACACACGGCCTTCATTCTGCCTCACAAAGGGTACTGCTTAAAATATTTGGTTTGGCCTTTAAAAACGTTGGTATGAAATCTGGAAGCAAACCAGTTGCTTTATGATTTTTATCCTTGTTTGCATGAATCATTAGCTCTAATTTTGCACAGGTCATGGTGTTACAGAAGGGGGCTATTGGAGGACAGCAAGATTCACGGGCTTTAGATCTTGTGCTGCAATAAAGCAAGGCAAGAAGAGGAGGGGTTTCTGGGGGTACATGATGACAAAGGTAATACATCACAACACCAACTTCTCCCAGCCCCAGCAGGAAAATGAGAGATGACCAAAGTCTCTGAAAGCAAGTGTAAAAAGGAGAGCGCTGTGAAGCTTTCTCTAGAGAACAGCTCACCAGCTCCCACTTGACTTGCAGTGTTGAGTGCTGAGTGGCTAGGAAAGGAATAAACTATACTATATTATTATTGGTAAAACAACAACAAGGGCAGTTGTCATGTGAGCAGGACAGTAAAGCAATTTGCATGTTTGGTAACTGAAGTTGAAAAACTCTTTTAAAAAAAGTAATTAAATTTTATGCTCTTGTGTGTGTGTATGTGTGTGTTCTCTACTTTGCACTCCTACATAGAACCTTGTATTATTTGGTTAACATAGCATGACCACCATATATTGTAAGTTTTCTATCTCCAGCACCAGCTTTGTGTTCAGTGGAAACAGAGGCCTCTAACTTCATCTGTGTCAGCACATAGCAGGTAGCGGATAAATAGTTGTGAAAATAGTGAATGACTGACTGAACGAGTGAATGAATGGTACTTCCCTTCTCCCAGCCCCTAGTTTATTAATGGCAAAGAGTAAGATTAAAGTAGAAAATGACGATTTATAAAATGAAGAATTATCTGCTTCAATTAATTTATCCAACAGTCAGTTTTTTGAGCCTCTGATAGACCACTCAGGCAATTTTTATGTTACTTTAGCATGTTTTGGATATTGCCCTTCCGTTAACTTCCTTCTCTCCAATTCATAAGTGCTTATAGCACTACAGAGCAGATTGAAGCTGCTCCATAACTTTAATAGGAGATTCATGTCTTCTAAATCTAGGATGTTGAATCATGACCCCAAATGAAAGTTCTCCAAAGCAGGTTTTGTTGATCTTAGGAACCACCGTGATTGCACACTATGAGGGAACATCATTGGGTGACAGTAGAAAGGATCAAAATCATGGGAAAAGATGAAGCTTCCCAGCTTGCTGAAACCAATCATCACGAGCCTCTGGTAAACTAGGAGGGTGAAGTCAGTAGTGGGGCGAGGGAGAACTTTGATCAGTGAAACTCAGTCTGTGATCCTATAGAAATAAAATTAAGTGTTCCAAACTTAATTTCTGTGAGAGAGTCTTACCCTCCATAATGGGTAATCATTCAAAGAATGAAGTTCTTAGAAGCTAACAAACTAGGGCAGTATTTGCCACCCCCCCGCCTCAAGGAGTAGGCCAATAAACTAAAATCAATGGTTTGGAGCTTTCTTCCATTCTGAAACATGACTGTATCTTCACAGTAATTTGAATAGAAATTAAACACTAAGAGAGTAGGAGAAAAGATAAGCTAAATCAGATCAACTCTGTATTATTTTCATCATTACACAGACTCTTCCATATCATGCTGTGATGCAGTTTGCAAGTTTCCAATTGTATTTTATTTTGACTACCCCCACTCTTTGGGTTACATAAATACCAAATGCATGATCTGAAAATATATTTTCGAGTGTCTCTCCTATATGCATTCTCTCTCTCTCTCTCTCTCTCTCTCTCTCTCTCTCTCTCTCTCTGCAATTAATGAAGCAAAAGACAATCCTACTGATCTGAACAAGATAATTTGGCAAGTTCTGTTTTCCTAGCACAGCCGATTTTGTCGTTCTCATCCATTTTTATAATTGCTAATTCTCAGCTATCAAGTTAGCACAGGTAGAAGGAAAGCTAGTTTGAATCTGACTTGATGCTAGAGATCACAGGAAGATTATGTAACAGGACTGAGAAGCTTTGCAAAGTGTTTAAATAGCAGAGCGCTTCTGGTAGAGTGCATGAACATAAAAGTGAAACCACAAACCCAAAACATTTTGCAATTACTGACAAAACTGTGCCTTGTCAGATAATGCTGGGGAATAGCTCTAGCAGAGGAGAGAGTGGCTAAAACGGCAATAAAGAGCATACATCCTGATTCTGTAACAACTGATTGCTTGTGTCCAATTTCTTGCTGTAATGGTTTCCCTTGAAATTTTGTAGGATAGGTAGATGAGACAAAGGAGAAAAAAAAAATGCTATTCTCTGTGTGAATGAAGTGATAGAGATCATGGGTTATTTTTGGAAGCAAACTCTAAAAATCTTAGTTGAGAGCTTAAATGTGGACTGAGGGACTGTGTCCTCTTTCTCCCTGCTGGGTTCATTTAGGATAAATCCCAGGCTGTCCTGCATTTTAGTTGGAGACTCTCACAGTGGGGGTGATTGGACTTTCTCTGCCCTAGGCACAACATATGCTACTTCCCATCCCTTTAATAGGCATTAGTTCTGCAGACAGCGCTGGTCAAATGTACATTATTCACAATCACTTTAATGCAAATATGCAAGGTTGAGGGAGAAAATATGTCACAAAGAGGCAGTCATCCATTTCTTCTCTGGTTTCCTTTTTCACAGACTCTCTTGTATATGTTTGATTTTAAAATAAATACAGTATGAAAATAAAGGAACATATAGCATCCACTGTGAGAACTATAAAAGAGCTCCCTAAAAATTCCCCAGAAATGCCTTTTGTTAAATGCTAGTAACTAGAACCCTATAAATTGTTTTGTTTTTATTGTTCCTTGTTTTTGTGACTTTTTGTTTTTTTTAATTAAGTGGAATCCCTGCATGTACTCTGACACGGTTGCATTTATAAGAAATAGAAGAGGAATCCAAGCAAAGGGTAGAACTATATTTAATCTGTTAAATGAAAATAAAACACACAATTAGCTTTGTGCTGCAAAAATTAGCTTCTGCCTCGTTTTCAACCTCTATTTAAAGAACTTTGATTTCTCCATAATAAGGCATCTGATCTGTAGCAGAACGTTTCTAAGACAGATTTGCAAATGCAGATTACACAGACATGCATTTAAATCTGAGCAGAGATTATGTGGTATTTGTCTGTCTAAACCATGAAGATATAACTTACTTTGCCAGTAGTGAAGCTGAGTCTTACAAGATCATCTGCCAAATGTGAGAAAGTCTCCTGGATTTCTGATACTCTGTTTCTGAGAAGTTAAACATTTCTGCTTTGTTTTGGAGTGCATCCGGTGAATTTATTTACATATGACTATTTGTCACACAAGACAACTTGACATGCTAAGCCTTGCTTTACATTAAGCACATGAAGTTCTTATGTGTGCAGAATGAAAAACTAAAATGTAACCATCTGCACATATTTTGAGGTACATAAAATTGTGCCAAGGACCCTGAGAAGCCCATATGTATGAACAGCAATACAGAACTAAAAAAAAATATGCAGAGTAATGGAACATTTGGAAGACATTGTACTTCTTAAAATAATACAATTAAAATGTTAAGCAAATCCTGTGTTAGTCTAAGGTACAAGTGTAGCAAACATTTGCCATATGAAGGGAACAATATGCTTTTATTGTGACTCCATTCTGTTAATTTAATGATCTATGTCAATGTGCTTACATATCATATAAGGCACTTTCCCGTCTTTTCAACAGCAGTCACTTTAATCTACCTTTATGTTTACTTGCTTATTGTTATGGTTATGATTAACGTAGGAAGTAGGGAAAATAAAAGCCAAATGAGTGTCAGGTCACTCATTATTCTTTACTATGTCAATTTAATGTAGTCTTAAGATAATTACATTAAGAGCATAACTTTTTTTTTCATTCTCCCCAAATTATTTTTTAACTGAAATAGCCAATTATCCAATAGATGGGGGAAGGTCTCTTCAGCTATTGGTTCCTGGTGATTTACATGGACACCTATTAATGCTAATGAAAGGTATGTGCATAAATCTCTCCACTCCAAAAGGATAATGGCCTCCTATTAGTCTCCTATAAAAGGGGCATAAGCGAGGTCTGCCTTTATAAATGACCTAGGTAGTGAATTACTTAAGGGAGATTTACATCACATCTAATTAAACAGTTTTAATAGTTTTGGTAGCATTTTGTTTACATTGTTATAAACTTTAAAAATGCCAAATATATCTTTGACTCTATATAAGCTGTCAAAATTAATTCAGGACACTGTCATTATTAATTAAATACCTACATTTTCATAGGCAAATATATTGCCATCCTGAAAATATACCTCTCATTGTTCCTAGGAAAAATGACACAGGAAACTTTTGTTGTATTTCATTTTAAGTTTTTAAAAAACATTGCTACATTCCCGGTCAGGATCAAAATAACCCAAAAAGGTTATTTCGGATTGTGTCGTATCCACTTTCAGTTAAATTTAAAAAGAATGAAAAAGAACTAGATTTTGAAATAAGAATGAAATGACTTCATTTAAGTAAATAAATCAGCCAGCATTAGAAAGAATATTTTGCCAGATGAGATGAGGAAGAGGGAAAAGGGGTGCGTGAAGTATCATCCTGAACACTCACCTAATAGTCCTTAAGAAATTCCTGTGCCCTAGAGGAGGTCACAGTGTTATACAGTAGTTAGCCAGGCACCTGCACAATGCTAAAACTAACACTTGTCAAGCTGGAGTAAATGAAGTTTGTTGCAGCATCAGCTTCCTGTGTCTACACTAGTTTCTGCTTTCTTTGCCATCCTTTCGCTTCTTTAGGCATTAATCTCACTCTCATCACAAACAATTCTTTGGAAAATGGCATTTCAAATCATTTAAGTCTTATTGGAAGTTTGTTAATGTGTATGCTATCTCTAGCGACATGTGCATTTTCACCTCATCTCTAGTAGTTTTCTTTTAGAATGTTTTGCCTCCTGTTAAAGGACCCAGATGTAGAGGCAGATTCCATGAAATCATATTGATATGCTACTGCCTGAACTGACTTTGGCTTACGGCGTCATCTGAACTTGGCTGAAGAGAGTGCAGAACAAGGGAAAAGGAGAGGGTTTTGGGAAGCCTGGAAACATGCTCAGTGGCTTGCAATTTGGGCATTTGCAAGTCTATGGTTATGTAGATATGGTTGTCTTAGCCTGAATTTAAACGGCCCCAATTGCTTCTAATTCAATTCATATAAGCCCTTGAAGTCCATATTAAGGGCTAGTGCTTGGCTGCTTGATCTGGGGCCTAAATAAACTATTTGAGGTCAGATCAAGAGGTTCTACTTACTATACATCATCTTTTACTTTCTCAAAGGGGGCTGGCTATTCAGGTCATGTATTTCTTCTTGAATGAGTTTTGGTACTGTGTATCTTTCATGGAAGTTTTCCTTTCATCTGAGTTACTTGTGTTGGTATACAGTTGTTCATGATAATCATTTATTATTCTTTTAATGTCTGTAGAAAATGTAATGATGCCAGCACTTTTATTTATGATATTAGTAATTGTCATTTCTCCCTGATTGATCTGGCTAGAGATTTATAAATTTATGAATTTTTTTCAAAGAAACAGATTTGAGTACAAATTTTCGTATAGTTGTCCTCTTTTTCCCCCCCTCTCCTATTGTCTTTACTATTTTCTTCCTTAAATTATTTTGGATTTAACTTTTTCTTTATCAAATTTCTTAATATCATTAATTTGAGGTTCTTCTTTTGCTTTTTTAATATATATATTTTTAATTTTCCAATTACAGTTGACATACAATATTATATTGGTTTAAGGTGTACAACACAGTGATTAGATATTTATAGAACTTACAAAGTGATCATCCCGATAAATCCAGTACCCATCTGACATCATACATCATTAATACAATACTTCAGACCATATCTCCCGTGCTTTACTCTACATCCCCATGTTTATTTTGTAACTACCAATTTGTACCTCTCAATCATCTCCCCACCTTCATGCATTCCCCCCAAACCCCCCACCTATCTTGCAACCATCAAAATGTTCTCTGTATCCATGAGCTAGTTTCTGTTTTGTTTGTTCATTTATCCTGTTCTCTAAATTCCACATAAAAGTAAAATCATGTGACGTTTATCTTTCTCTATCTGACGTATCCACTCAGCACAATGCCCTCTAGGTCCATCCATGTTGTTGCAGATGGCAAGATTTCATTCTTTTTTTATGGTGGAATAATACTCCATTGTTTATATTACCACCTCATTTTTATCCATTCATCCATTTAGGGACACACAGGTTGCCTCATCTTGGCCATTGTAAATAATGCTGCAGTAAATATATGGATACACATGTCCCTGCAAAGTAGTGTTTTGGGTTTCTTCACATAAATATCCAGAGGTGGGATTACTGGGTCCTTCTTTGTCTCTTGTTATAGCCTTTGTTTTAAAGTCTGTTTTGTCTGGAATAGTACTACTACTACAGCTTTTTTGTTTGTTTCCATTTTTATGAAATATCTTTTTCCATGCCTTTACTTTCAGTCTGTGTGTGTCTTTCAACCTGAAGTGAGTCTCTTATAGGCAGCATATGTACAGGTCTTGTTTTCTTATCAATTCAGCGACCCTGTGTCTTTTGATTGGAGCATTTAATCCATTTACATTTAAAGTAATTGTTGATAGATATGTAATTATTGCCATTTTATTATTCATATTTTTTATCTTGTTTTTCTTCTTTTTAAAGGAATCCTTTTAACATTTCTTGTAATACTGGTCGGTGGTGATGAACTCTAGCTTTTTCTTGTTTGGGAAGCTCTTTATCTGTCCTTCAAGTCTAAACGATCACTTTGCAGGGTAGAGTAGTCTTGGTTGTAGGTCCTTGCTTTCTATCACTTTGAATATTTCATGCCAGTCCCTTTGGTCTGCCAAGTTTCTGTTGAGAAATCTGCCGACGGTCTTATGGAAACTCCCTTCTAAGTAACTAACTGCTTTTCTCTTGCTGCTTTTAAGATTCTCTCTTGTTTTAAACTTTGGCATTTTAATTATGATGTGTCTTGGTGTGGGCCAGTTTAGGTTCATCTTGTTTGGGACTCTGCACATTCTAGGCTTGTATATCTATTTCCTTCATCAGGTTAGGAAAGTTTTCTGTCATTATTTCTTCAAATAGGTTTATTTTATTTTTTCAAATAGCTTTTTAATTATTTCTGTCTCTCGTCTCCTTCTGGTATCCTTATGTGAATATTGGTATTCTTGATGTTGTCCCAGAGGCCGCTTAAACTGTCCTCATATTTTTGGATTCTTTTTTCTTTTTGCTGTTCTGATTCGGTGTCTTCTGCTACTTTGTATTCCAAATCACTGATTTGATTCTCTATTTTACCTAATCTACTGTTGATTCTTTATTTCAGTTATTGTAGTCTTCAATCCTGTTTTTTTTTTTTTTAATCCTTATCTCCATTTTTATGTTTCCTATCTCTTTGTTGAAGCTTTCACTGAGATCAATGAGTATTTTTTATAACAAGTGTTTTCATCTAGTTGATTGCTTGTCTCCATTTTGTTAGTTCTTTTTCTGGAGCTTTGTTCTGTTCTTCCATTTGGGACATGTTTCTTTGTATCTTCATTCTGGCTGCCTCCATGTGTTTGTTTTTATGTATTAGAGCTTCTCTGTCTCCTGGTCTTAGTAGAGAGGACTTATCTGTAGTAGGTATCCTGTGGGGCCCAGTGGCATAATCTTCCTGGTAACCTTGGTTGGGTGCTCCAGGTGTGTCCCTTTTGTGGGTTTTGTGTGTGCCCTCCTGTAGTTTGCACATGACTGGAAGGGATGGACACTTGGGCTAATTGGTTGTGAGGACCAGCAGTGATTACTAGCAGTGGAGGATCTATTGTGTACGGTTTGACTCTATGAAGCAGAATGCACTTTAGCATGATTCTGGTGCCTGCCCAGTCTGCCCTTTGAGTCTTTTGTGGAGGTGGTTGGATGGTGCTCTGGTGTCTTCTGAAGCTGGCCACAAGTTCTGTTGGTTCTGGGGCCTCTTGGGAGGGGTTCTTTTGCAGGCCAAGGTTAGCTGCTGCCTGTGCCCTGCCCAGGGCCACTTGGTATGAGCAACAAAATGGTCTGCAGATGGTTGCTACTTGTGCTGAGCTTGGAGGTGCATGGGATAGGCTAAGCTGTGAACTGAGGCTGGCTGCTGCTAGTGCTGGGCCTGGGGCTGCTTAGCAAGAGGTATGGGGCACACCACGACCAGATGATGCTTTTTTGGGGTTTGTGAACCTTTGAGGGGTTTTAGGAAAGTCACATCATGAGCCCTGACAAGTTGTTTGTATGAAAAAGCTACTGGGTGGGCCTGCAACTTGGGTGGGGTGGAATGTCAGGGAATTACCGGGTTGGGACAAATGGTGTTAGCCATGTTGGTGGAGACTCAGATATGGCAGCCACATGCATGTGCAGGGTGAGTTGGGGAGGGCTCCACAATGGCCTCTGTCAGCACTTCTGTTGTGGAGAAAGCTGCCCCACCAGCCCTCACCTGGAAGGCAGACAATTCCGTTCCTGTCGCCTTTAGAGCTGCTACCCCAGTATTGGAGCTCAGAGTGAGTGAGTCTGTCAGTAAGTCAGTCCATGCCCAGGCCCTTTAAGAGAAATGCCTGGGATTACAGTAGCCCCCTCTCTCAGTCAGCCACAGTCTTAGCTGGTTTTCACAGCCAGAAGTTATGGAGACTTCTCTTCCTGACACTGGAACCCTGGGCTGGGGAGCCTGGTGTGGGGCAGAGACACCTCTCTCCTCAGGGGGGACTTCTGCAGCTGAGATATTCTTCTCGATTTTTAACTGCCACACGTGAGCGTGGAACTAGCCTTTCCTACCCATGTTTCCGCCCTTCCTACCAGTCTCGAAATGGCTGCTTCTGTATGTCCTTAATTATAGGACTTCTGTTCAGCTAGACTTCAGGTGATTCTCATTGATCGTTGTTCTGTAGTATAGTTATAATTTTGATGTGGTGTAATGGAGGCAAGCACAGTGTTTACCTACTCTGCCATCTTAATTGAAACCTGGCCCTTTCTAATATTAGCATTTTAAAGCTATTGATTTCGTTCTAAGCTCTGCTTTAGCTGCATACTACAAAATTTTAGATGATGTGTGTTCATTTGCTTCAAAACATTTTCTAATTCTCTTTGCAACTTCTTCTTGAATATAATTTCTTTATGCATATAATGTATCTTTTTTTCTCTGACTGCTTCTACATTTTCTGTTTGTCACTGATATTCAGCAGATTGATCATGAAGAGCCCTGGTGTGATTTCTTTTATGTTTATTCTGCTTAGTGTTTGTTGAAGTTCTTGGATCTGTAGATTTATAGTTTTAGAAAATTTGGAAAATTTTCTTCCATTATTATTTTTAGTCACTCCTCTGTCTTCTTCTTCTTGTACTTTAATTATATGTATCTTAGACCATTTATTATCCTACAGCTCAATGAACCTCTGTTCATGTTTTTCTACTTTTTTCTTTCTTTCTTTCTTTCTTTCTTTCTTTCTTTCTTTCTTTCTTTCTTTCTTTCTTTCTTTCTTTCTTTCTTTCTATACTCCTTGTTTTTGGACAGTTTTGAGTTTTGTGTTTTCAAGTTCACTGATTTATATTTCTGCAGTATTTAATCAGCTGATACTCTCTTCCAGTGTATTTATCCTTTCAGATATTATATTTTTTTATCTCTTGTAGTACCATTTGAGTCTTTCTTAACAACTTGCATTACTCTTTTCATCATATTCATAGCTTTGTCTGCCTTTTGGGCCATATGAAATATTTTCAACATATTGCATATATATGTTCAAACTGTTATAACATCTTTTTCTGATGATTTTTTAATATATGTAATGTCTTTGTTTCTTTTAATTGATTATTATTTGAGTTATGGTTTATATTTCCCTCTGCTGAGCCTCAACAGTAGCTGTCCCCTGTAGTGATGTGGTAGTGCCTAGCTTTCTCTCCTAGACAGGTCTGTCAACTCCAGGTGGTGTCATAATAATTTTTACCCAGAGCCTGTCTTCTCAATCCCTCACCTTTTCCCAAGTAGTGTGTTGTTTCCTCTGTTTAAAAAGTTACCAAAATAAATCTCAAAGTTAGATTTTAGGTTTTATTAGGGTGGGTCCAGAGGAGCTTTTATAGTACTATAAGGCTAATTTAACCCTACTACTTAAATGACATTGCTCTGAGGACTGTAATTAAAGACCCATGACTAAGGGAGTCTTTGTATGAACTCTTCCTAGTCTTATGTGGACTCGAAGCCTTGTACAGAATACTATTTTCTGGTGATTCCATTGCTGGCCTCTCAAGCATACACAGATCAGTACTCAGCTAAAGACTCAAGTAGACCTCTGTGGATTTCCAGATTTGGACTCTGGCCACTAGAACTGTAAGAATTAATTTTTGTTATTATAAACCACCAAATTTGTGGTAATTTATTACATCAGCTATAGGAAACTATATAAATTTAAAAAATTTAGCTCTTGCATTTAGGACTATCATCTATTTTGAGTTCAATTTTGTATATTGTGTGAGAAAGGAGTCTGACTTTATTCTTTTGCTTGTGGGTTTCCAGGGTCCCAACACCACTTATTCAAAAGGCAGTTCTTTCCCCATTGAATTGTTTTGGCAACCTTGTGGAAAATTCATTGTAAATATAAGGGTATACTTCTGAACTCACAATTCTATCCTATTAATCTATGTTTATCCTTAGGCCAGTACCACATTTATTTGATTACTATAGCTTTGTAGTGCATTTTGAAATCAGAAAGTGTGAGTTTTCCAACTTTGTTCTTCTTTTTCAAGATTGTTGTGGTTATTCTGGGTACCTTACATTTCCATATGAATTTTATGGTCAGATTGTCAAATATGCAAAAAGGCACCTGGGATATTTTTTCTTTTTCTGTTTTTCTTTTTTTTAAATTAAAGTTTATTGGAGTGACAATTGTTAGTAAAGATACATAGGTTTCAAGTGTACAATTCTGTAATACGTCATCTATATATTACATTGTGTATTCATCCAAGGTCAGTTCTCCTTCCGTCACCATATATTTGGTCCCTTTTACCATCATCTACTTGGGATTTTGATGCAGATTGTGTTGAATCTATTGATCAATTTGGGGAGTGTTGTCATTTTAATGTTAAATCTTTCAATCTATGAACATGGAACAACCTACATCTTTAAAAAAATTTTTTTAATGAAGTTTTGTAATTTTCAGAGTACAAGTCTTATACTCTTTTTCTTACATCTATTCCTAAATAAGATTTTTGTGATGCTCTTTAAATAGAATTGTTTTTTTAATTTAATTTTCAGATTGCTCATTACTAGTATATAGGAATACAATTGATTTTTGTGTTTATCTTGTGTGTTACAATCTTTTGGAACTATTTATTAGTTCTAATATATTTTTCTGGATTCCTTAGGGTTTTGTATATATATGATCATGTTATTTGCACATAGTGATAGTTTCACTTCTTCCTTTCTAATCTGTATTCCTTCTAGTTTTTTTTTTTTTTTTTTTTCCCTACCTTATTGCCCTGACTAGAATTTCTAATACAATGTTGACTAGAAGTGGTAAGAATAGACATCACTGTCTTGCTCCTAATCTCAAAGGAAAAGCATTCACCCTTTCACCATTAAGTATGGTTATAGATATGGATTTTTCATAGATGTCCTTTCATGTCATTATTTATTTTTAATTAACAGATTATTTTATTTGTAGAAAAGAATGAGTGAAAGTACAGAGAGTTCCCATGTATTCTGTCCCCACATAGTTTCCTCTATGAAATGTTATGTTATGATAAGACATTTGTTGTAATTAATGAACTAATATTGATATATTATTATTAATTAAAATCCATAGTTTACATTAGGGTTCACTCTTTGTATTGTATTCTACCATGGGTTTTAACAAATGCATAATGTCACATATACACCAATATAGTATCACAAAGAATAATTTTACTTCTCTAAAAGTCTCCAGTGTTTCAACTGTTCATCCCTCCCTCTCTTGAACCCCTGGTGACTACTTATCTTTTAACTGTCTTTGAGTTTTCCCTTTTTCAGAATGTCATGTAGTTAGAATCATATAGTATGTGTTTTTTCAGACTGGCTTCTTTCACTTAGTAATAAGCATTATCGCTTTTTTTGCTTCTTGGTTTTAGCAATTGTGAATAAAGCTGCCATAAGTATCCACGTGTAGGTTTTTGCGTGGACATGTTTTCAGCAAGTTTGGGTAAATATCAAGGTGTGTGACTGCTGGATGAAATGGTAAAAGTATGTTTAGTTTTTTTAGAAATCACAAAAGTCTTCCAAAGTGGCTGAATTATTTTGCATTTCCACCAGTAATACATGAGAGTTCCTGTTGCTACACATCCTTACCAGCATTTGGTCTTGTCAGTGTTTTAGATTTTAGCCATTTCTAATGGGTGTGTAATGGTATCTCATCATTGTTTTAATTTGTAATTCCCTGATGACATATACTGTGTAACATCTTTTTATATGCTCATTTGCCATCTCCGTATCTTCTGTGGGGAAGTTTCTGCTCTAGTATTTTGCCCACTTTTCATTAGTTTGGTGGTTTTCTTATTATTGAGTTTTAAGAGTTCTTTGTATATTTTGGATGCAACTCATTTTTCACATATGTGTTTCTCATACATTTTCTCCTAGTCTGTGTCTTGTCTTTCTGTATCATTTACTTTTTACTTAACTTTTCGGTTTCTCAGTTTTCTCATAGGTAAAAGAGGTATAGTAATAGCATCCCATAGGGTTTTTTTGAGGTTCATCTCAGTTAGAATTTAATACTTTAAACAAAAACCACTTTGGGTATTTTAAATAGTAAGATCTTTAATGCAGGTTAGTTATGTGTCTATAATATTGTTGGAAGGCTGGAGAGCAAAAACTAGGATGGTCCACTAATAAAGCCTTTTAGAATAAGATTTCTTACTGAGTTGGTCTGTCAGGAGAGCTGCTGCCTCTGCCATACTTAGAAAGGTAGAGCTTCAAGAGCCTGTCACTGGAATGATGAGTCAATACCTGGCTGAAGTCTAGGGTTCAGAAGCCTGTTATTGCCACTGTCACTGTCACTACCACTGTGTACCTGGAACTTCCTGAGCATTCGGAAACTGGGCTCAGACACTAGTGCCCCATCTTTTTATCAGTATCTATAAAGCTGTGGCCATTCTCTTCACAGGCTTGCTTGTCAGAAGAAAACATGCTCAAAGCCACAGGAATATCATCTCAGTTTTACTTCTGCTTTCTAAATTTTAGGATAGTGCTTCTAACGGTGGAACCTAATTTGCAAATCTTATGTGCTTTGTTAGTTGGAAAGAAAATCTGGGAATATAATTTGTAACGTTTCCAGTGTTTGTCATCAAGTCAGGTACAACAGAACACGGTGGGAAGAAATTCTGAGTACCCGTAGACCATGCCCAGCTCAAGAATGAAACGAGAGAGCACCCGGGCTGAGAGCCAGCAGTCGTGGTAGTGCTCACCAACAGCGAGGGCCAGCGCAGCTGCCAGTACACTCATGGGTGGCCCCTGCTCTTGCTGCGTGCCATGTTCCCCACCACTAAGTGTGTGTCTGCAACCCTCTCCTCCAGTACGCTGGCATCTGCGTTTTGCCTAAATATTTATTTTATTTTAATTAACCTGTTCACTATCAACCTTTTCACTGAAACTGAATTTCCACAGGATTTCTTAGTTTGGAGACTGAGAAACAGACATTGTTAGCTACCTTCTAAAGCAGATTTGTTTTTTTAATGTAACATTTTATTCCATCAGTCACAGAGTAGTATGCAATAGTGCTGGAAGGAAGGAAGGAAGGAAGGAAGGAAGGAAGGAAGGAAGGAAAAAATCATTGTGCAAAATCTCATTTATGCCATATGAAATTTGATTATTCTTGGTTATATGTGATGTAAGTAACAGAGCTATTAGGTTCTTTTAGAAATGGTAGATAGTTTTGATAAACCGAGGGCTGCTACAATGGTGTCCAAGTCTTGGAATGGAACTTTCAAAAGGGAAAAGATACAAGCACTGAAATGGAACTTTTAAGAGGGAAAAGATACTGAGGATTTTCTTTATAGCTTGTCTGGTGTTTCATTGGGCTTTTGAAGAGAGACAATGTTTTCATGCTGTTTTTAACAAGAAGAGCTTTTTGAGGCATAAAAGGGACTAGAGTGTTTTTTCTTATACATATACCATTTCATTTTATTTGTTGAAGAGGAAAGATAAAACACAACAGACACAATTAAACAATGATTATAGTCAGATATATAGCCATCTCTTTTCATCTCTGTCATTTTGAACAAGTCTTTCACTTCTAAGGCTTCTGAGTTTCTTAAATCTAAGATATGGGGTAATATGAAGTCTTTGTTAAGATTAGCTATGATACTTTGGTAGTTTCTTTCATTCATTATCGAAATATATTGCGTACCCATTGTGTATCTTAGTTGCAATAGACAGCACAAGGAATTGAGGAGATCACGTAATTTGTTTCAGCTGGAATAATGACTGACTATTTAGTTGGGTTTGGGTTGAGTTGAGGGAGGAGAAGGTACGGTTAATATTGAGGCTGGACAGCGAGGCAGAGGCCATATTCTCAAGAGCCTTGTATGGCAGTTTCAGTTTTATCCTGAAACTCCATTTATTCGGAGACTTTTCAGTGGATAGTTTAATAATTTCCAAACTTTTGAATACTGCTTCCAAGAATATCTATAATCAAAATGAAACCAAGGCCCTACTGTGATGTGAAACCTAACAAGGTGACCACATTGCAGTTTTTGCTGTGTAATGATGAAAGCAGGATAAATGAAAATGGGAGAAGGCCTTCCTCCCCTCACCTAAATCAGGTTATATTCACCACTCATTTCAACTGAACGCTGGCTCTGGAGATACTCAGAGATGGACACCAAGGAGCTGTTGCTTAAACTAGCAGGTTTTTATATTTTCTTTTCTATTCCGCTATACAACCAATGCATCAGCTTACTTAACCGAGCAGAGCAACCAAACAACACAATTAGGAATAGTAAGCCTAGGGCAACAACAGCTCCTCATGCTTCACGGAAATACCTCAGTGCTAGAATCTGAAGTGGAATCCTGAGTAAGCACCATTCTCTGGATGCTCATTTAGTTAGGAATATTAGTGCAAAGACAAGCAATCGGGACAGACTGCTAACCTTCACCTTCACCTCAAAGTGTAGTGGTACTTGAATGGAACCTCATGTGCCCAGTTTTGCTTGGCTGTTGTTTTCAGTGGTCGATTTATTTTTGATGTCTGAAAAGTGGGGATGACTGTATAAATCTACAGACACGCACATCAACACACGGTTTCTCAAGCTTCCATTGTTCTCTTGTGTTGCAAGACAGGAAAGGAAGAAAAAAGCACTTTGGGAAATGCTACAGTACTACTTTATAGGAAGCTCAAGGACTATCTAGAAGGAAACCTGAGAACTTAGGGTCCAAGTCTTTCTTGGTGTTTGAGTCATGTTTTCCAGTCAGTTATGAGAAACCTGAATAAGGCAGTCATTTTGAAGATGGCCTTGACTTTTACCAAGAAGAAGCCAGTTACATTCAACACTACCTGACGCACAGTCAGTCATTGTGTTGATAGGGCCTGCTTTCCTAGAGAAAGCTTATTTTTTTTCTCTCTTGCTGCTCATGGTCTTGACACGTGATGATTGTTCTACTGCAGGAAGTCTGATTTGCGAAGAATCATGGACTGTAGCAGGCTTCCTTCCTCAGGAACAGGATGGATGAAGATGAGAAGGCTCACCAGCTGCCATGTTAGTTATGCTGCGTGCATATTGCCCTTTCCAGGACCTGTCGGTAAAGGCATCTGCGTGCCATGGAGAAGGCACTGAGCAGGTCCACGGCTCTTGGCTCCAAGAAATGTTTATAAAATGGATGACATCATATACTGGAAATTTTCACCTATCCTAAAGGGAAGTATGGGATCATTAATTCCTCAGTCATTCTAAAGTGATTAGTAATTAAAACAGCATTGTAAGCTGGTTTCTAAGGACATTCTTTTATAAAAATACTGATTTTTGCCTGTGGAATGGTCCCTACCACACATGTAGAATTTTTGTCAGGGCGCTGTAGGGAAGCCAGATATATTCAAAGATTAAATTTATCCCCAAGCAGAAGCTCTTTTTAGGAAAAACATGCAACATAGTGAAGTGATTACAAACATGGATTTTGGAGCCAAGCAGTTTGGGTTCGAAGCTCAGTCTGCCACTTACTAGCCATGTGAACCTTGGCAGGTCTTTTAATCTTCCTGTGTCTCAGTTTTCTCATCTGTTAATTAGAGACAATAGCAGAATCATCATTTTAGGGTTCTCTTAAGGATTAATTTAAATGATAGTATTGATAAAATGCTTGTAACTGTACCTGTACATATAAATTGCCATATGTTGTTTAATAAATAAATATAGTTAGTTGATACTTCTGCTTATCTTATTTCTCCCCATAGGAATATATATTTGCTTTTTTCTTTCTTTCTTTGAATGGAGCCTACATCCCACCTATCTTTCAAGTCTTTAGTTAAATAGATCCTGTGTTAAAGGGGATATAAGAATTTTCTTCACCTCACTAAGTTTTACACGTTGTCAGCTTCTCTGCCAATAGGGTAAGTCCCAGAGAGAGTCCTTAAACTTTCTGGAGAGGAAATAAAACAAAAAAAAAACAAAACTAAATTAAACAAAACAAAACAATCTATATCTGTGTCTGTGTCTATCTATATAGATGTTCCATTTTGGAAAACAAATGCCATTGGAAACAAGGCCTTTACTTGTTATGTTTAGAATCCTTTCCTTGTTTTCTCATGGGCTAGCTAGATATTTTAAAGCTAATCATGATAATCAGTTTCCTGGATTATTAACACACATTCTTATTGTTTGTTGCCTTCTTCGTAATTATAAATTTTCAGGTCTATGCATAAAATGTCTCATATATAAAATCAGATGGCCCTTTTCATGTATTAAAAAGATGTATGTCACTTGCTGCTCTCTTAAGAAGACTGTGCTTCTGCTAGAATTGACCTATTCTCTGCATGGCCAGTACTAAAATATTTAATCAGCAGGGCTTCCTGAGATCATATGGATGAGGATTGGAAATGCAAGGAGAGAACTGGGAGAGAAAAATGGAGGAAAACATGCATTAATATGGTTACAGTAACTTCTAGTTCTGCAAACATGTAAATATTTAACAGCATATCAATAGCACATAGTTAGCCTTCCCAGAGCAAATAAATCCCATTACTTTTTCTGATCTACTCAATCTCCTTGCCTTCAGGCTGGGTTGTAACTCATCATACCAAACAGATGAGTGTCTGTTCAGTTTTTGTTGTGGCCGTTCTTAACTTATGTTTAGTTTTCAATGACGCAATGGTTTGGGGCCATCTTCTCTGAGATGCCTATAAATGAAATCACAAAGTTGTGTGTGACAAGTTGCAAGTGGGTTTTTATTTGCTTGTTGATTGGTTTGTTCAAGACATTTTTCTTTATTGTATTATTGGCCTGAAATTGTGAGGTTTCAGCCAGATGATTCTTCCCAGAAACATGCTTCTATGTAACTTAAAAATGAATTCTTTTAAATCATGAAACTTGAAATCCTGATGAGACTATTGTTTTTTTGTTTTTTGTTTTTAATAGTCAAAGACACATGGCTGGAGGAAGAATCCATAAAGTCTGTTTTATTTTTTCAACTCAAATGAAAAGGACTGAATTCTCAAGCATGAAATTGCCATCTGTGCTTTCCTTCCCCGCCCCCACATTTTAAATAATTTTTTAGCAGACCAGGTGAAACCAGAAATTTTTTTTCAGAAAGAATGCTGATGTACAACAGAATGTATGTATTCACGAAGCTACAGGGAGCGACAACTTGTCACTATAAAAATATGAATGAGATAAATTTCCCTCTACTCCTTTGCTCCTCTGGACTCCAGCCTGTACTAATAATAAGTGCTCCTGGTTTTGTAAGCATTTGGTATATGCCAGGCACAGTGATGAGTTCTTTATATTCACCATTTCTCTTTCAGTCCTTTTAAGAACCTCTTTAAGTGGTTATCATAGTGTAATTTTTCCCACTTCATAGTTGAGGACACTGGACTTGGAGAGGTTAAGTAACTCTCCAGATACGAAGCAGCTGTGGTCAGTGTTGGGTGTGTATCTCGTGTTATTAGACTACTCTTTGGCTCAAGAATATATGCTGACCTTCCTTACTCACACTTCTTTGTTTATGAGGTTTCTCTGCCTAGATTGTTCTTCCTTTACCTCTGCCCATTGGAAATCAACACATCCTTCAAAGCCCAACTGAAAGCAATCTCTTCTCTGTGAACTTCTATTGACCTTGTCAGAATTAAATATTCCCTCTCCAGGGCTCTCCCTATAAACTTACATATCTATATCTTACAATATCTATAAAACTAGATATTTTAAAGTTATATATATATATATATATATATATATATATATATATATATATACACACACACACATATATATATATAAGTTTAAATGTATTCATGTCATTATGATATTCACAAGTCAAATCTTGTAGAATAATTATTAGTGTACATGTATGCCCTCTCCACTAGGACATGAGGTAACTAATAAAAAGACTGACTATTCTTTACTACGAACTCCTTGAGGGAAGATATCATGTCTTAATCATTTATATTATTCTTTATTTTTATTTATAATTCATCCTGTTTTAGAGAGGATTCAGTGAGGATCCAAGAATATAGAGAACATAATTAGATCATAAGAAAGGGGTTTAACCACAAAAGGGGGTTTAACAATGCTTACCATATGATTTACATGTAAGTTTATTTTGAAAATAAGCTTACTAGCTGTTCACATATTCTTTTTTTTTTTTTTTTAATTCTTAATGTCAAGTGCAGGGTCAGGGACATAGAAGGGTAAATGCTTATTGAATTGAATATCTGCATGCCAGATGTGGGGAGATAGTAAAGGAAAGCATGAGATTTTAAGTCAGACTACTTTTTAAAAGACAGCATTATTGAGATATAATGGACATACAGTAAATGGTACATAGGTAAGGTGTGCAGTTCGTTAAATTTTGACACATAGAGCACTCATGAAACCATTGCCAAAACAAAAGATGTAGTCAGCCCTTTGTATTTGCATGTTCTGCATTTGTAGATTCAACCAACCTCAGAGCATAAATATTAAAAAAAATGTTAGCATTGTTGCTTACATGTATGCCTATGATGGTTGCATCTGTATTGAACGTGTACAGACTTTTTTCTTGCCATATTCCGTTAACAATACAGTACAACACTGTTACATAAAATTTACATTGTATTAGGTCTTATAAATAATCTAGAAATAATTTAAAGTATAAGGGAGGATACATGTAGGTTATATGCAAATAACATGCCATTTTATATAAGGGATTTGAGCATCCTCAGATTTTGGTATCTACAGGGGATCCTGGCACCAATCCCCTGTGGAGACTTATGACTGTAATGAAAATAACTGTGACTCCCACGAGTTACCTTCTGTTCCTTTGTCATCTCTTGCCCCCGCCTACTCAGGCAACTGTATTTCTTTCATTACAGGTTACTTTGTGTTTCTTAGAATCTTCCATGGAATTATTAATTTTTAATCTGGCTTTTTTTCACTCGGTATAATCATTTTGAAAGTCATCCATATTTCACTGTGTACCAATATTGTTCATTGTTTTTAATTACTGAGTCATATTCCATTGTTTGGATATGCCACAGTTTGTTTATCCATTCACCTGTCGATGGGTATTTGGCTGTTTCAGGTTTTGACTATTACAAATAAAGCTATGAGCTTTTATATAAAAGTGTTTGTATGGACATATGCTTTCATTTTTCTTGGATAAATTCTTAAGGGTAAAATGGCTGGATTTATATATATTTTTTGAGAAAATGCAAAACTGTTTTCAAAAGTCCTTGGGACATTTTATATTTCCATCAGTAGTGTATGAGAGTTCCAGTTTCTCCACTTTTTTGCCAAATTTGATAGGATTAACTTAAAAAAATTTAGCTACTCTAATAGATGTGTAGCAGTACCTCATTGTGGTGTATTTCCCTAATGAATAAATGATATTGAACATCTTTTTCTGTGCTTGCTTTCCATTGTATATCTTCTTTGGTGGAATGTCTGTTCATCATTTTTATCTCCAATTTTCATACGATTATTGGATTTTTTTTCCTATTACTGAGTTTTGAGAGTTCTTTATATTCACCATTTCTCTTTCAGTCCTTTTAAGAACCTCTTTAAGTGGTTATCATAGTGTAATTTTTCCCACTTCATAGTTGAGGACACTGGGCTTGGAGAGGTTAAGTAACTCTCCAGATACGAAGCAGCTGTGGTCAGTGTTGGGTGTGTATCTCGTGTTATTAGACTACTCTTTGGCTCAAGAATATATGCTGACCTTCCTTACTCACACTTCTTTGTTTATGAGGTTTCTCTGCCTAGATTGTTCTTCCTTTACCTCTGCCCACTGAAAATCAACACATCCTTCAGAGCCCAACTGAAAGCAACCTCTTCTCTGTGAACTTTTATTGACCTTGTCAGAATTAAATATTCCCTCTCCAGGGCTCTCCCTATAAAACTTACATATGTATATCTTACAATATCTATAAAACTAGATATTTTAAAGTTTTATATATATATGTATGTATATATATATAAGTTTAAATGTATTCATGTTATTATGATATTCACAAGTCAAATCTTGTAGAATAATTATTAGTGTACATGTATGCCCTCTCCACTAGGATATAAGGTAACTAATAAAAAGACTGACTATTCTTTACTGTGAACTCCTTGAGGGAAGATATCATGTCTTAATCATTCATATTATTATTTATTTTTATTTATAATTCATCCTGTTTTAGAGAGGATTCAATGAGGATCCAAGAATATAGACAACATAATTAGATAGCATAAGAAAGGGGTTTAACCACAAAAGGGGGTTTAACAATGCTTACCATATGATCTACATATAAGTTTATTTTGAAAATAAGCTTACTAGCAGTTCACATATTCTTTTTTTTTTTTTTTTTTTTTTTTTTAATTCTTAATGTCAAGTGCAGGGTCAGGGACATAGAAGGGTAAATGCTTATTGAATTGAATATCTGCAAGCCAGATGTGGGGAGATAGTAAAGGAAAGCATGAGATTTTAAGTCAGACTACTTTTTAAAAGACAGCATTATTGAGATATAATGGGCATACGGTAAATGGTACATAGGTAAGGTGTGCAGTTCGTTAAATTTTGACACATAGAGCACTCATGAAACCATTGCCAAAACAAAAGATGTACTCAGCCCTTTATATTTGCGTGTTCTGTATTTGTAGATTCAACCAACCTCAGAGCATAAATATTAAAAAAAATGTTAGCGTTGTTGCTGACATGTACGCCTATGATGGCTGCATCTGTACTGAACGTGCACAGACTTTTATCTTGTCATATTCCCTAAACAATATAGTACAACACTGTTACATAAAATTTACATTGTATTAGGTATTGTAAATAATCTAGAAATAATTTAAAGTATAAGGGAGGATACATGTAGGTTATATGCAAATAACATACCATTTTATATAAGGGACTTGAGCATCCTCAGATTTTGGTATCTACAGGGGATCCTGGCACCAATCCCCTGTGGAGACTTATGACTAATGAAAATAACTGTGACTCCCACGAGTTACCTTCCGTTCCTTTGTCATCTCTTGCCCCCGCCTACCCAGGCAACTGTATTTCTTTCATTACAGGTTACTTTGTGTTTCTTAGAATCTTCCGTGGAATTATTAATTTTTAATCTGGCTTTTTTTCACTCAGTAAAATCATTTTGAAAGTCATCCGTATTTCACTGTGTACCAATATTGTTCATTGTTTTTAATTACTGAGTCATATTCCATTGTTTGGATATGCCACAGTTTGTTTATCCATTCACCTATCGATGGGTATTTGGCTGTTTCAGGTTTTGACTATTACAAATAAAGCTATGAGCTTTTATATATAAGTGTTTGTATGTACATATGCTTTCATTTTTCTTGGATAAATTCTTAAGGGTAAAATGGCTGGATTTAGATGTTTAACTTTTTAAGAAAATGCAAAACTGTTTTCAAAAGTCCTTGGGACATTTTATATTTCCATCAGTAATGTATGAGAGTTCCAGTTTCTCTACTTTTTTGCCAAATTTGATAGGATTAACTTTTAAAATTTTAGCTACTCTAATAGATGTGTAGCAGTACCTCATTGTGGTGTATTTCCCTAATGAATAAATGATATTGAACATCTTTTTCTGTGCTTGCTTTCCATTGTATATCTTCTTTGGTGGAATGTCTGTTCATCATCTTTTATCTCTAATTTTCATATGATTATTGGATTTTTTTTCCTATTACTGAGTTTTGAGAGTTCTTTATACAAGTCTATATACAAGTCCTGGATACAAGTCCTTTAACATATAGGTGATTTGGAAACATTTATCACAGTATATACAGCTTTTCTTGCCATTCCCTTAATAGTATGTTTCAAAGACACTGTTGAAGAAGATTATAATTTTGATATAATTCAGTTTATCAATTTGTTCTTTCATGGATTTTGCTTTGGGTGTTGTTGCTAAGAAATGTTTTCCTATTTCTTGTAGAACTTTTATAATTTTATTTTGCATTTACGTCTATGATCCATTTTGAGGTAATTTTTTGTATATAGTATGATGTATGAACTATATATTGAAGTTTTGTTTTTTTATTTTGTATATGGATGTCCAATTGTTCCACTGTCATTTTTTTAACTATAATACAAATACTGTTTATTTCATGTGCTGTTTACACAGTTAGTCACCATGCTTCTAGACAGACATGAAACAGTATCTCTTCAAATGAAAAGCGAAACAACCACTATAAAATAAAAATATACAAACAACTTATTTGTGTCAATTAATTGTATTTATCACTCTATAAAATGCATAAGTGATTTGGCTCTACTTTTCACTTTCCCTCCTTTACTGTGCCATTAGGTAAGAAAAGTTATTTCAATTTCCTTTACACACCACATAGTAATTGTTTTTATTTTATTTAATTAATTAATTTATTTTATTAGTTTCAGATGCACAAAACAAAGTAATACTTAGACGTTTATCATTTATATCCCTCACACTGTGTCACTCCCCCTCCTCCCATCCACTATCCCTCTGACATTGCACACAGCCATTTTATTTCCACTGTCTCTATTCCTAATGCTGTACTCCGCTTCTTTTAAGTATATATATATATATATATATATATATATATATAAACTTGTAGTTGACATTCATTATTGTTCAGCTTCATCCACCATATAGAAAACCATATAGAAAAAAAACCATATAGAAAAAAACAATAAAACAAAAAATCACATTCTTTAAAATATGGTTTTCACTGATTTCTGCTCTTTATTATTATTATTATATCCTTTATTCTACTAACCTTGGGTTTAATTGTTCTTTTCTGTTTCTCAAGTTGGAAACTGAGGTCATTGATTGGAGAGCTTTTTTTTTCCTAATATAGTCATTAGTGCTATAAATTTCTCTGTAAGGACTACTTCAGTGGTATCTCATAAGTTTTGACGTCTTTTAAAATCAATTCAGTTCAAAATTTCCCTTCTGATTTCTTCTTTAATCTATGTATTATTTCGAAATACATTAATTAGTTTCCAATTATTTGGGGGTATTTTTAAAGATATCTCTGTTAATAATTTATAGTTTAATCTTTTTTATTTAAAGAATGAATTTTGTATGATCTGAGTGCCTTCAAATTTATTGATACTTACTTTATGGCCTAGAATATGGTCCATCTTGGTAAATAATCTGTGTGCACTTCAAAAGAATTTGTATTCAGCAGTTGTAGGGTGGAGCAGTTTAGGTCAAGTTGATTGATGATATTTAAATTTTCTGTATTTTTACTCAGTTCTATCTAATTGTTCTGCCAATTATTGAGATGGGGTTTGAAATCTCTGAGTATAATTAGACATTTGCCTATTCATCCTTTCAGTTTTTCCTTCATGTATTTTGAACTATATTATTAGATTTAAGGTGTTACATCTTTTTGATGAATTAATCCCTTTATCTTTATGAAATGATCTTTATTGCCAGTAATATTCTCTGCTCTGAAATTTTGTTTGTCAGCCATAGCCATTCTATCTTTTGATTAGTATTAGTACATTATATTTTTCACCATTCTTTTACTTTTACCCTTTTTGTCTATTTATATCTCAGGTGTGTTTTTTATAGTTAGGTTTTGACTTTTTTTGTCTTTATATGTTTGAAAATATGCTTTTTAGTGGGGTATTGGACCATTTATATTTAATGTGATTATTGATATAGTTGCATTTAAGTGTATCAGCTTGCTATTTTATAATTGTCTCATCAGTTCATGTAACTCTTTTCCCATTTTTCTGTAATTTTGGTTTATTTCAATTTTTTAAGATTCTATTTTATTTTCTTTGTTGGTATATTAACTATATTTTCTTATTTTGCTATTTTGGTGGTTGCTTTAGTGTTTATAATATATACCTTTAATATATTGCAGATTACCTTCAATTGATATTATATTACTTTAGATTAGTTTAAGAACTTAAAAATAGCATATTTACATCGCTCTCCTCCAATTTTGTGTTATTTTTGTGATTTATTTTACTTCTACATATATTATAAACCTAACACTAGATTATTATTTATATTTAAACAGTCAATTCTCTTTTAAGCATTAAAATAACAAGAAAAAAACCCCACGTGTTTAGTAATGTATTTACCATTTCTGATATTCTTCATTCCTTTGTGAAGATCTGTATTTCCATTTTAAAAGTTCCATTCCTTTTACAGATGTTTTCAGGTTTGTTGGGTATATACCCAAGATGGGGATTACTGGGTTATATGGGTCATATTCTATTCTTAATTTTTTAAGGAACCTCCACACTGCCTTCCATAGTGGCTGTACCAATCTGCATTCCCATCTGCAGTGTGTGAGGGTTCCTTTTTCTCCACAGCCTCTCCAACACTTGTTACTATTTGTCTTGTTGATGATAGCCATTCTAACCGGTGTGAGGTGAAGGAGAACTGACTCTGGGTGGTGAACACACAATGTGATATACTTGTATAGTTGATGTATTACAGAATTGTACACTTGAAACCTGTGTAATTTTACTAATCATGTCACCTCAATAAATTTTAATTTTAAAAAAAAGACTTCCTTTTACAATTTTTGTAATGTGAGTTTGCTGGTGTGAATTCATTCAGCTTTAATATTTCTGAAAAAGTCTTGATTTCACCTTCATTTTTGAAAGATATTTTTAGTGGGAATAGAATTCTAGTTCACCAGTTTTTCACTCCCATTCTACTTGCACAGTTTCCTGTGAGAAATCTGCTGTCATAGTATTTTTGTTTCTCTGTGCCTATAGTGTCTTTTTTTCCTTGCTGGTTTTGAGATATTTTGTTCTCATCCCTTGTTTAAAGTGTGTGAGTACAATGTACCTCTGTGTAGTTTTCTTTTAAGCTTCTTGTGTTTTGAGTTCATTGAACTTCTTGAATTTGTAGTTTTATAATTTTCCTCAAATATGGATAATTTTAGGTCAGTATTTCTTCATTTTTTTTTTCTTTACTGTGTTCCACAACTCAGGGATGCCTGTTGCATGCATATCAGGCTGCTGACGTCTTCCAGTTCACCTTTTTTTTTTTTATTCCTTCCTTGTCTCCCTCTTTCCCTCCCTCCCTCCCTCTTTCCTTTGCTCTTTCCTTTCCTTCCTTCCCTCCTTCCGTGATTTGTTTTGGATAGTTCCCTTTGTTATATCTTTGACTTCACAAATCTTTGCTTCTGCAATGTCTAATTTGTCATTAGTACTAATTAGTTTATTATTGTTCTCACATATTATAGTTTTAATCTCTGAGAATTCAAGATATTTACATATTTCTACAAATATGCTTGAGCTTTTTTTCTGGGGTTCAGTTACTTGAAAAATATATTGCTTCTTTCAGATCTTGGTTTAAAGATTTAATGGGTATGAGTGGAGGAGTGCTCACTATAGGTTAGTTATTATCTACTGTTAAGGCAAGACCCTACTGTGTGTTCTACCTAATGCCCTTTGAATCTTGAGGTTTGCTAGGAACTACACCTGGCTCTTTGTGCGTCTTCGGCACTGTTACCTCTTATTATTTCCTGTGGTTCTTTCCCGGTAGTTTTCTCACGTGTGTACTTATCAGTACTCAGTTGAATACTAAAGGGGCTTCTCTGCAGACTTTTAAGGTTCTCTCTCTGTGAAACTCTCTACTCTTTAGGACTCTGTCTTGTGAATTCTAGCTGCTTTGGTCTCCCCAGACTCTCAGCTCTGGGTTCCACCTTCCTGTCCTGGAGCCTAGAAACTGTCTTGATGCAGTAAACTATAGAGTTCACAGGGCTCACTTGTTTCCTGCTTCTCAGGGATCACTGTTCATTGCTTGGTGTCCCGTGTTTTGAAAACCTTTGCTTCTTATATTTGGAAACCTTATTTGATGTATTTTGATTGATGCAGGCAGGACAATGAATCTTTTCTCTCCATAGAGGATATGTATGGAAGTCAATTGTTTTGATATCCTGGCTTAGTTACTTAGTTGCTGTGAGACCTTATGTATGTTGCCTTAGCTCTTTGAACTTAAATTTTTAAATCAGTACAAGTAAGAAAATATCAGAGCTCTCTCAACAGAATTAAATGAGATAATATTTAAGTTGTGTCCAGCATGGTATTGGGTATATAGTATATATTTAATGTATATTTCCTTCCTCTCCCTTCTCACTCCCTTTTGCTCATAATAGTGTATAACATATTTATTGAATTGTATTAAATGAGTTCTGTGACTTCAAAGTCATCCTATTCTTAAAATATGAAGATTAGAGAATAACCACATTGCTGAAAACTGCATATATATATATATATATATATATATATATATATATATATATATATGTATATGTATTCAGGGGCATATGCATCATCTGGTTCTATTGATAAGATTCATCTAACTTTTCTGGGGAATTGTTAAATCTTATTCTGTTAATGTGAAGAGGAGATAAACATAAGTGGGGCTCATTGAATAGTGGGGTTTTTGATCCCTAACTTCTGCCTTCCTATTCTCCTGTGCTAAACGACAGTTTGCAAGTGTTTCAATCTTATTTCATTACACATGGCTTGAACATCATATAGCAGAATCGAGGTTATGCAGAAATCTCAGGTTCTGTTACTCTATAAACTTTCACTTAATTCGCACACTACATTTACCTTTGAGGAGAGACATGTAGACAGAATGGTAGTATTTTAGCATGATACACGCATCTACCATGTGGGGCTTGATCTAAATACATAGATATTTATTTAAATTTTAAATGTCACAAGATTTCATTCTTATTGGCTAACAAGGGAACTCTTGCCCTTCTTTTAAGTCTCTATACACTTAGGCCTTATTTTTTCATGTACAAACCTGCTTTCTCCTACTTCCCTGTGTAAGGCCTCCAAATAGATCAGAATTTTCTTAGTTCCTCGAATCTGTCCCACTCCTTTCCTTCTCAGTGTCTTCTCATGTTTGTTTTCAATTGCACCCCACTAATTTATTTCTCCCCCTTTTCCTCAGACGGATCACCTTTACTTCCTTCATAAAACCTTCCATGACTCCAGCCCTGACTGATACCCATATTTTCGAGTCTTCAAAGAATGTATAGTTAGAGAATTATGTCCAAAGTTATATTGTGTCGAGATCATCTAGCCTAAGCCCTTATTTTTAAGTAAGAGAAATTGTGGCTCAGGAAGTGTGTAACTGGTTCAACCTCACTCAGAAACTATATTAGAGACTGAACTAGAAGTCAGGTTTCTTATGTCTTGGGCCATTGTACTTCAGCTCTTTTGCTGCGTTAATTTCAAGTTTTTTTTTTAAAGTGTGTCAGAAATCTACAAAAAAACCAAAAAGTTGATATTTTGACTATTTAATAATAACAATTTGAGCTGCTTTGTATATAAATGACATGGTTTTTATGTATAGAAATTTACTATTGTTATTTATTCTTGAAAAACACAAAAATATAGAAAAATGTACATCTGCTTTCCTAAACTTCCTTTCTGGAAGTTTACATCTGGAGTCAGTGGATGGAAATATTCATTGGGATGTATCCGACAATTGCAGCAAAAGGGTTGAAAACCACACAAAGTTTTATTAATTTGTTCATTTAACATATATAGACTTGTGCACCTTCTTTGACCCAATCTTTTAATACACTCAAAACCCCTAAGAGGTAGATAAAATTATCGTGCCCATTTTACAGATGGGGACCAATCTAAGGCATCAGAGGTTAAATGGCACAATTGGATTCAAACCCCCATAGTTTGGCTGTAGGGCCTAAGTGTTTAGTCATTATGGGACACTGCCTCTCTTTCTTGCTGGTTTAGCTCCCTGGCTAGTTTTTACATACTTGAAGGATGAGACCATATCCCATACTTTTGGATTTCTCTCTGTCCTCCAGAAGGGAGTAAACACATGATGTACCTCAGTATTTGTTGATTGACTGGTTCTCTGACCTAGCTGATAGCTCATTAAGACCGTTCCCAAATGTGAATCAACAATGACACAGTCATGTTTTTAAAGAAATCGTTTGACCCCAGCCCCGAGTTAGTTCTATACATGGAAATTAGTGTGAGGTAATCATGCAGGTAATGAAGACAAAACCCCAGCTTTTATTTGAATGATCTCAATTTATTTTATAGATTATTTACTCATCTGCAAGGATTCCTGTTTTACTTTATCAGTATAGCACTGCACCTCAAACTACTTGACCTATACCAGTCAGTTTTTTCTGCAAAGTCAGGCAAATACGTAGAGAATTTGGCTGGCAGAGCCATAGTCAGTTGTTTCAGCCACCTGACTGAACTTGATTAATTCTTACCACACAGTCCACGGTTTTCAACTGACTTCCACAAACTCTGGTCTGTGTAGACTTTGCCTAGCTATCTCCATGCTAGGTAGTGTGTGTGTGTGTGTGTGTGTGTGTGTGTGTGTGTGAAATTGTATTTACAATATAAATATATATGTGAATAAAAGTGTGTCATATCCATATATCCATGCTAAAATGACAAGTGAATTTGGAATCATTGGGGATGCATTTGAATCTTGAGGAAGATTTTCTGGATAATTACAGTCTTAGTGTCTGGGATTGAACAAAGTAAGCAGGTCCCCAAAAGTAAAAAAATAATCCTTCTTGCAGTCTCCCAAATCCTTATTGCAGTAAGTATAATATGTCATATCAAGATAGTGATTTATGATATGAGGCACCACATAAAAGAACATTATTATTATCCTTTTTATTTGACTTAAGAGCAAGATAAGATTGATTTGCTTTTAGGCTTCAGTGAATGGTGGCGAGCTTAGGTTTATATGAGCAAGGATAGGACTTACTGAAATGATAATCAGTGGTATGAATTCCAGTTTTACTTGAAATTGGTATATACATATATTGGTGAGAAGTTCTATTTAACTCATGGATTGCTATCTTTTTCTGTCTAGAGGAGAGATAAAGTTCTTGAATTGAAGTGGAAACAAAGGCCCATATTTAGCCAATCAATGGTATTGTGACTAGGAACAGAGTTGATTTGATCTAATAGACTGGAGAAGCAGCCTAATTATTGTCTTGAGTCTTTACCTGAATTTATTTTAAAAGCTACATAATGTCAGCAGTAACAAAATAGTCATGGGGATGTAAAGTACAACGTAGGGAATATAGTCAGTAATATTATAATAACTATGTATGGTTCCAGGTGTGTACTAAACTGATCGTGGGGATCACCTTATAAATTATATAAATGTCTAACCACTATGCTGTACATCTGAAACTAATATAAAATAATATTAAATGAAAATTGTAATTGAAAAAAGAAAAAAGAAAACAGCTGCATAATGGTTTATGATTTTTGTTCTAGGGAAAAAGGAAGAGGATCCTTTATTATCCCTATTTAATTTATTTTAGATTAATTATTTAGATATCATGTTTACTATTAGCACCATTTAGAACTATACCGTGTTTCCCTGAAAATAAGACCTAGCCAGACAATCAGCTCTAATGCGTCTTTTTGAGCAAAAATTAATATAAGACCTGGTATTATATTTTATTATATTATATTATATTATATTATATTATATTATATTATATTGACCCGATATTATATTATACCCAGTATATTATATTATTATGTTATGTTATGTTATGTTATGTTATGTTATGTTATATTATAAGACCCAGTCTTATTTTACTATAGTAAAATATAGTAAAATAAGACTGGGTCTTATATTAATTTTTGCTCCAAAAATTAGAGCTGATTGTCCGGCTAGATCTTATTTTCCGCACAGTAAGTTCTCATTTTTAGTTCAGTTTTCACCTATTATAAGTAAAGATGGAACAGTGTTTTATCTCTGGATAGAACTGAAAAAATGTGACCGTTAATGTCTTTTTTGCATAATAACTGCTTGTTATGATAATTTAGCTGAAGTCACTGGAACAGATATAATGTCTACTTTAGCTGTGTCTACAGAATGGCAGCATGCAGACCATTGGCTAAAAAATGATTTTTCTTATAAACTTGATTTTTCTTATAAATTATAAAATATACTATTAAGGGAGGCAACTAGTTGAGTTTTATGACATTCATCCGATCAGTTGGATCTGGGATTGGGGAATACAGATGTACCCCTGAGTTTCAGTACATGTCAGCACTTGTGCGTGCTTGTGTTCTCTCTCTCTCTCTCTCTCTCTCTCTCTCTCTCATTGAATATTTCTGTTTATGTTACTTGGGAAAAGATTGCCACCATAATATGAAGCATCATTACTGAATCTTAATGATGCCCAATTAGGTAGGAGCCATGAAAGGTAAAGGAGAATACTGACAGAAGAAAATCATCAAGTTTGGCAGGCAGTATAGGAAGAGACCCTAATCAGTGCATTGGATCTATTTAATCATAATCAGCGATGGTAATTGACTTGGATTCAGCCTACTAAGTACTTGGCACAGACCTGGAAAATATAATGCCGAGCAAAGACAGACTGTAGGTTGCTTCATGGGCCCTAGACGTGGTATCACATTTCTTCTGTGACAAAATTACAGAAAAAATTGATGTCTGTTCTCTTGTCTTATCTGGAGACACTTCTCTCATTGAGGAAATGAATACATGTGGACAGCCAGAGTATCCATTTATGGTCTTTCCTGTGCCATCTAGACTGGTTGAGGAGGTGATGTGTAGTGGCTTAGTGACTCATGTTGACTGTACTCCATCACTAGATTCAAACTGATCAGTGGAGACCAACGTGCTCTGACAGCCAAAGTGCAAATATTGGCTGTACTGTGGCTGGGTTAATTCAGCTTTATCATGTCTAAGCAGTCTGAGTGCTCAGGTTTGGACAAAGAAATGAGTTACCAAATACCCTTTGGGTTCTGAGGTTGTGATGGTCAGTGACATACTGAGATACCTTCCTGGTGTCCTACCTAGTGACTCTGAGCTGTGATCATGGCATGATGGGCAGACACTTTTGAATCTTACGTTAAGTGTCCTTTGGCCTGCTTTAGGTGAGTAGCTGCTTTGATTCTGAAACCGTGTGTTGCTGCTGCTTCTGCTGTTGCTGCTGCAGATATAGAGGCAATTGCTCCTATCGCGCCTTTGACCACCAGGCCAAACATGATTCATTTTTTTTCAGTCCACCAGGGGCGGCAATGTTTCAGAAACACTACAGCTATGCATACTTGCATCTTAACATAAGGCCTTATCTACTCTATTGCTAAGGCGGCTTGGGCCAGATCCGCGGTGTTTGAGCTCCTTCCACGCCTTGACAGAAGTTTGCTCATTGATAGAACCTTGCCCTCCCTGTGTCTTCTGTTTGAGCTTTTGAGCTAGGCACAGGGTCTTTGTGAGATTCCTTGACTGATGGATAACTCTGTCATATTGGGAGAGCGGAGACTAGGCCTGGGCATTGTCCCAACCCTCCTACCTGCTTTGTGGGCCTCAGAACCTTGAGTGCATCCTCATCAAGTTTACTTTCACAGGAGTAAGAATCTATCAGCTACTTCAGTTAATCTACTAACCTAAATCTGGGAGTTTTCTGGTCTGGAAGAGCAGTATGTGAAAAGAGTGTCTTTGATCCCTCAACCACTTTGTCTGCCTGCCTTGCTGACTTTTATTTAGTTCTAAATATTTCTTGGTTACCCACTATACAGGCATACATGTGTAGGTATACTTTTGACAATATTATTTCAAACTAGGAGAAAATCTTAGTTTCCATCTGTATCAAACATTCAGTATTATTGAGAACAAGAAAGCATAGAAAACGTCACTGAGATGGTGACATTTGAGCAAAGGCCTGAGAAAAGGAACGGAATAAAGAGACTCCCTGGCAGACGGAACACAAATGAAGAGGTTCTGATTCCAGGAGTGTGCCGAGCACATTGAAGGTACACACGGCACGGTGTGTACGGAGGGAGAGACTGCTAAGAGATGAGCTCCGAGGAGTAATGTGGGGAGGGTATAGGTCGGAGAGGTTTGATTGTTGTTTTTGTGCATTTAGTTGATGTATTTGAGTATATTAACCCTGCTGATATAAGGTGGCAATTCTTGTGAAGGATTGGCTGCCCCGGGGAGATTTGTATATACGAATTTTAATATCTCTAACAGGATTCCATATAGCATTATCTCTATACAAGGCTATGCTGGCATGATTAGAAGGGGGCAGATAGCAAGTGGAGAGCAAGCCCCTGTGAGGGGAAAAATGAGGCCAAGGTAGCACTCCTCATCATGACGGCTTAGTACCTAGTGTTCTACCGTGTCTTCAAACGGCTGGGATTTAGCCATTGAACAAGAACTGCTTGTGAATTTGCCAGTATAAAAATACTTGGGAAGGTTTTGCTTTAAACATTCTTTTTCTAAATTTCTTCTTGCATTTTTGAGACATCCAATACTATATTTCAACTTGAAACAATTAAAATGCCATATAATTTTGGTTAATAATCTCAAAATAGATTGAGAACAGTTTTAGGAGTAAGGGAATATATTTTGGGTGATAACATATAGATAACTCGATGGTTGGATGCATGGATGAATAGATAGATAGATAGATAGACAGACAGACAGACAGACAGACAGACAGACAGAGTCCTGCTTGCCTTATCTTAGTCTAAATGATACCACAACTCCTGGATGAAATATGTATTAATTGACTTATTATATACTTGTCCTGTGAAAGTGTTACATTCAACTAACAGGTAGTAGTTTGACATTCTAAAGAAATCAAGAGACAGCTCTCTCTCTGCATTGCTCATTCCCCAAAGTGAATTTTCTTTCCTGTGTTCCCATTATCATCTTGATATGATTCATGATGGTCTCTTATATTGCTTCAAGAGATTGTGGACAATTTAATGGGCTCTTATTTTTAAAAACTCCTTTTCACCTCTGGCCAGGATTTTTCATTGGGATTATTATCTCTGGGGTCCGTAGAGCGGCTTCAATGGTTCTCTTTACCCCTTGATATCATATGCATGTATCTATGTGTATGGCCACATGTAAGTTTTTCTGAGGAGAGAATTCTATCCCTCCTCAAATTCTCAAAGGGATCTATGATCTGAAAAAAATGTTAGTATCATTTATTAAATAGAAAACATTTTATTGGGGTGTTAGGCAGCAATAAGATACAATATGAGGTCTCCATACAGGAAAAGACATGGTTCGGCATTGAGTGTGTTCATATCAATTAACAGGCTTGAGACTTTCTCTACCAACCACATTGCTAAGGAAATAATCCAAATAAAGAGCTTTTCAAAGGAATAAAGAAGATGAGGTTTCCAGGGACGGATGAAGTTACTTATGTGCCCAGTTCTTGGGCAAAGATGGATGGAAGGAGGAAGAGTTTTGAACTGCCGTTGTCATTTATTGCTCTCCCAAGTTGGAAGCATGTACTGACTTGGAGGTGACTGTGTAAGTATTCAAACGTTTTCTTTAGGAACCCAACCTTCAGTGGATGACAGAAGCAGAGCACCCTGAGGAAACTTGACAGTCGTGGTTTCTGTTGTGAAGAGTTATGGAGTGAGAGCAGCTGTTTAGAAAGGAAAAGAGGAGTCTTCTTCATGTTAGAAACTTTTTTTTTTTTTTAAATTTTCATGTACCATTTTTGGTAAGATCCTGGTGGACATGAAAAAGAAATGTGTTTCTGGAGACTAAACACGCAGTCTGAGACTACCGTTGTATGAATCTCTAAGGAGATTGAAAACCGTACAAGAGGAGAAAATGTCACTGCTGGCAGGACAAGAGACAGCGAATATTACACTGCCACCTTCTAGTTTAGAGGAATAGAAACTAGGAGGGGCTTTGGACTGGAAGTACTGTAGAATACAGATTAATATGAATTCCCTTCGTTGGCTGAAGGAATTACAGCAATGTGCAGCACCTTTTACACGTAGCTGCTAGGGGGGAAGAAACAGTCGTAGCCGGTCTAAACCATAAGCTATAATGAAAACATTTTATGACCAGTCTGCAAAGCTGATGTGAAAGCAATAATGAAGGTGATCAGCAATGGTGACAAAGAAAGAATTTACTTTTAGAAAAACTCACTGGGTGGGTAAATACTGAGACTATAGATTCTTGAAGGATCAAAGAACTGAAAGGAAAAAGAAGCTAAGAATAAAAGCAGGAAGTATATAGAAAATCTTAGTTGAATGTTTTCAATTCAATCCAACAAATATGTTTAGATACCAAGGTGGATATAAGAATGAATAAGCAATATCTGTGTCTTTAAGGCGCTTCCAATATAGGTACACAGTTAATGGCTAATATTGCAGTAGTAGAGGTTATATTGTGCTGTTCGGGAATCGTACGTACAGGGTACTTTGCTAAGGCCTACAGGAGATGCAGAAATGAATCCTTATTACCCCAGTGAGGAGTGTGAACGTATGCATACAGCTGACTTCCACACAAGCAAGAATAGATTAACTGCCACCAGGGACAACGCTCTCTCTGTTCAAAGAAGGGGGGTGCCTAGCTGACCAAGGGAAATAGGCAGAGTCTTAAGAGAGGAGGTGGCATTTACAGTGGGCTTTGCAGGATGTGTACAACTTTGTCGCGCTACCAGATATGTTCAAAAGGAACCGATGCATGAATATTACGGGAACTATTTTAGTTTGGTCACAAAGCATTTGTATCTATGAATAATCTTTGAATGAAAAATAATCAGTGGCATCTCCTTTTCTGGCCTTTTACATAAAACTGTGGATAATTACCCTTTTAGAGGTGTGGGGAGGATTGAGATAATCCTTGAATGTTTTCTGACTCTGTATAATCCAGTGATTCTCTAAGTCTGCACCCAAGAAAAGGAAACACAACTTATTTAAAATAAAAGGTATGACCATACCCAAATGACTTAAAGTCTTATAAATGCCACTGTTAGTGATACTGGTAATTATAACCACATTTTACTAAATTCTCCCACTAACCTTATGAGTTCTAGAGTATAATTCTCACTCTTCAGGTGAAGAAATGCTCAGAGAAGTTAAGGCATTCTTCGAATTTCAGACAGCTATTAAGTGGCAGAACTGAAATTCCAAACCCTGTCTTACTAACTCCAAAGATTGTTTTCTTAACCACTACTCGTTAGCATCTTATTACCTATTTACTGGAAGCATAGAGTCAAAGTGGTTGTATCAGAGTTCCTGTTCACCAATAACAAAATCCACTCTAGCTAACGGAAGTAGAGAAGTATTTGTTAAAGGTGAGAGGCCAGCTCACTGAATCTCCAGGAGGGCCAGAGGTCAGTGGTGAAGCCTCTGTATCCCAAAAGGTCACCCGGTCCCACTGCTGCATCGATTTAGTAGAGACCCCACCCCTGCCGCCTTTGCACACAGCTTTGCACGGGTGCTGCAGACAGTCGTGCGGGGTCCAGAGCTGTGTCCTGGGCCACTGCTGCTCCGGAATGCTACATCTCTCTATGCTTCTGTTGGCAGATTAAATTCCACGGGGAAGCTCCTCCTTCATTTCACTTTCTTGAAATTGTGTGTGGGTGTGTCTCATTGGCAGACTCCAAGTCACATGTCATGATCAATGACAAAGTAATCTGGGAAACAATTGCTTAGCTTCTGACTTGGGGAGGAGAGACTCATACATGAAGAAATTCCCCATATAGGAAGTATTTTCAGACGGTTCTAGAGAGCTAGAAATCAGCGGCCAGTGAAAATTCATTTTGTGTGAGATTCTAACAGTTATCTAAATGTTCTCTATCTGTCTGGAGTTCTCATCAGCCATTTACTCTCTTGTATTCAGAAGGTGACCTTACCAGCATGTCAGTTTTAACACCATGCCAGCAGTGACCCAGGCAGTAAAAAAATATATCACCAAATTAATTTAGTGGAAACACTAAAACATTCATGGTCTTAAAATTTTAACAGAAGCCTGTGTTTTCTCCATTAAAAAAAATTAATCGGGTAGGATGTCTTTAATCAAAAGACAAGTCAACTGGGTCACACAAAAGACCAAATAATGGCATTGTAACTTTACAAATTCTCTGACTTTTGGCTGCTTTTTATAAGCCTGAAAAAAATATCAAAAGCAGTAAAAACTTATATTATTTCTGTCAGTAGTCCTTTTCATAAAATGTTGTGAAAACAATCTCTTTAAGAAGGAAGCAACATACTGAGCAGCAAGCCTCAGTCACAGGAAGTTCATTTTTTCTTTGGCTTACAGCCCAATGCCATCAGAACTAATTAAAAACAGAGCCACGCTGGTATGGGGCTCAGTGTTTGGGTTTTACAATAACAGAGTCGCAAAGCAGGGGGATGTCTAATGAGAATAGTTTCTGAGTTTGTTTTGTAGCATTGGGCAACTATGTCAATTACTGGAACTGCAGCTCAGGGCCAGCACCCATGCTGGGATGTGAGAGAGTCTTATTGCCGTACAGATTGAGCTTCCACTTTGATACATGTGATATGCATGTCACTTGTATACTGGTGCCGCTCCTTGGCTGCAGACTGTATCAGAGGAGACTGATGCCACCTTGCTCCTCTTGTCTGAGGCCGGATCAAATGTTACCAGGCCCAGATTTCATCTGCATCATTAGCTATGCTCCAGTTAAAAAATGAAGCATGTCTTCTGGTTGGGAAATTATTGGAAATGAAGGCTCTGACTTACACAGCCATATGTATGTGCGGCTGGAGAGTTAATGTGGAATGGAAGAGGGGGCAGAGACAGACATGCACACCACTATAAAGAGAGAGAGAAGAACAAAGCAGTGTGGCCAATTACTAGATAATTCAGGGCTAAAATATCCCCCTTGCTTTACTTTATGTATATTAGTAATAAAAGCAAGATTTTTCTTGGTTATTCTTTTTTTTCTTCTTTGCTTAAAGAATAAAAAAAATCTCCCCCCACCCCCACAAAATAACTTTTTATTTTCTCTCTGTGTACATGTGTATATGGTGATCATGGTACACGGTCTTCTGGGTCATTTAAGGAATTGACTTGCAAGGAAGAGGTAGAGTGATGGGAAAAGATGGTAGTTTTAGATGAGCAATTATCAGGAGAGTACTTGCGACTATGTGCATGGTCTCTTCAGGTTTACAAGGTGTGATAAAAAAATATGGTGAATGTTGAAATTTAAAAAAAGTTATAGTAAAAGACACAGTGCTATTAATCCCTCTCAAAATACTCCCCCTCGCTTCTAACACACTTATCCCATTGTTCTTGTCACTTTTCGAAGCAATCCTGGAAGTCCTCTTTCATGAATGTTTTTAGTTGCTCTGTCGTGGCTGCCTGGATGTCCTTAATCGATCCAAAATATTTACCTTTCATGGTCATTTTTACTTTAGGGAAGAGCCAGAAGTCTCACGGTGCCAGATCTGGTGAGAATAAGGAGAATGAGGACACACCGTAATGTTTTTATTTGACAAAAATTGCCATTCCAGAAGCCATGTCTGACACGGAGCATTGTCATGATGAGGGATGAAACCGTTTTCCCATTTCATGTTCATGCATTGTTTGTGATCCATGGTTTATGGCACACATGAAAACACGCCATCTCTCAACCATAGCTCACACCTGATTGACTGAGCTGAACAAGTTGTAACTTGTCACACACTGTTACTAAGGTTCGATGCGCTGCTTCCTTTATTGAAGATCCCTGCCTTTCCATTGGATGGCACTCAGCAGCAGCATTCACCATAGTTTTTTATCACACCTCGTGCAAGTTAATTTTGTGTTCAAGATGATTTTTCTTCTTCTTCATACAAAATATTGTATGATTGAAGAACATTCCATTGCCAAATGTAAGTACCACTGAACGTATTAAAATAGAACTGCAGTAAGAGCGCAACAAATTTAAGATCCGTTTTTTTGTGTGTGATTTAGTACACTTAAGACAATTATGTTTATTTGCATTCTGTTTCGTTTATATTCCCGTTTCGTATTCTAAGAATATATGCAGAGAAAATATAGTTCTTGTAGATGAATTCAACTAAATATGGAGATTTATTAATTAACTTATGTAATCGAGCAATTGTTAATACTAGCTCATGCAACATACACCAACTTATAAATGATCTTCCTTTATGCTTTTTAAAGTTGTGAGAAGACGAGCATATGACAGATGAACATGTTATGGGAACAAGATTCTAAGAAGGTTAACATACAGATTCTAGTCCAGCGATGTTTATATGAATTAATCTGAAACATTTAATGATTTACATATTGTTTCTTAATGTCGGTGGTGATTAGACATAAAGAATGAGATATTTTAAAAATACATGCAATTAATATTACTTTGCAAAATGCATCATATTTTTACATTTTTTCTTTTCTCACTTTGTTCACTCTCTGGGCTCTTCAAGCAGTGTCAGTATTGGTAACTCCGCCTGATACCATGTATAGTATGCTCTTTGTCACAGAAACATATTTCTGCCTTGAGAGTTATACATACTGAAACCTATTAGGCTGGGATTTCCTTAATGCCTCTCTTAGTAGCGTCTTCTCCCACCCCACAAAGAGTGTTTCATCCAATGATCCATGAAGTTTTTGAAGAGTAGATTGAGCTAGCTGCTCTGTACCTATGTTCTCAAGCATCCTGGCTTCCAGAGGGCTCAAAATGCAAAACTCTGGACAGAAGACCATCAGCAGTCTGTTTGGAGAATGACAATAACATTAGCATGCTGGGAATGACGTGCTAGAATACTTAGTGACGCTAGGGCCAAAAGGAGATTGATGCATAATAAAAACAGGCCTTAGAACTCTGGTGCCTGTTAATCTTGGACTCGAGAAAGGGATGGGGAACGCAGGAGGGAATGAGGAAAAAAGATGGAGACTGAGGAAGGTTTGGTGAATAGAGACTTCCTCAGGTTAAACTCAGGTCCTGGGACTGTACCTGAGTAAGATGGGTCAGGCTTCTCCCAAAGTCTACCTTCTCCAAACAGAAAAGGACTAATACATGAAATCTACCTTCAGTGCAAGACTGGCAGGGAGTAGTATTGCAGAACAAATCCTGCAGAGTTGGAACATTGGCTGAAAGTCACTGGTGGTAAAGTGAAGTGAGAACATCAGCAACATAAATGAAAGGCTTTTGATTTTTTTGTTCTTTTGCTACAAAAAAAGATTAGAAACATGAATGTGCTTGGGGGTGTGTGGGGGGCTGTTTGGGTGATTTTACAGTTTTTACTTTAGTTCCTGTTTACACTCAACTTCATGGATAAATGGAATATATTTATGTAAGTGATTTTGTAGAGCAACCACAGTCTCTTGTGTAATTCTTTTAATGTAAACATTGATTTTATGATGTATGGCCTTTAGTATTATGACTGGGAAGGGTAAAGGAAGAGAAAGTACATTTAATCTGGTATATGTTATGTGCCAGATACTTTATGGTGTATCTAATTTATTTCTCAATACCACTCCCAAAACAGGGAGTGGTAGTTATATTTTACCAGTAAGGAAACTGAGGCTCAGATGGAGTTAAAATCAAGGCCATATCATTTGTAAAAGATGGAACTGAGATTCGAATACAGTCTTCCAGACTCCAGAGGCTGTTTTCTCTCCATTTCACTACCCATCTTTTATATTTCTGTTTTGTTTCTTAGAGGATTTGAAAGTCATTACAATCCAGTGGCAGCTCAGAAGGAAGTATGTTTCAGGTACCTTCTACTTAAACAGGAAATTTATCTCCCTCGTAAAGAGAAAGACAACATCCTTGGCTGTGGCCCACATGATGGTGATCTGTGAGGTGCTTTTGCAGATACGCAGCAGATTCACAACCATCAGTGTGGGAATCATCATGTAGGAGATTCATGTTAAACACACATTGAAGACATGCTTCTGAAATTAACTAGGAAGCAAAGAATACTTCTGAAATTAACTAGGAAGATCAGCGTTGGGTTTGATTGTTTACCCCTTCCACATTGCTCAAGGATTGGGTTGGATTAGAGAGAATCTACTTAAAGTGTCACTTTATGGCAAGCTCAAACTTTATGAAAAAGTACTTCTGTGGCCTCTTATCATCCAGTTCTTGTGACAGGTAGGTCTCCTGATGGGAAGAACCTTTTTTTATAATTAATTTTTTTTTAACACTCCTGGCCACTGAAACAGTCCCAGAAATTTTGACGTGTAATTATGTTGGTATCAAAAAGTTGAACAAATGTTAAGTGGACTTTTTGTATTGATGCCATCCAAATTCATCTCCTGCCAGTTCTGTGGCACCAAGGGTTCATTTCCTGTTCAAGTACCATGCTGTGGCAATGGCATCAGGGGCTGGTGTGCTGCTTTCTGAATGTGGTGTAATTTCAGAGATGGAGGTGGGCTTCTGGCAGAAGCAGGGTTAGTATACTCTTCTAATAACACCGCTCAGTGGGGCAGCATTGTTGCTGCTGGTGCAAAATTAAGTAGGACTTGTGCTTTTAATGTCGTCCTATTCCTGCTGACTTTCTTAATTTTTTTCATGTATGAAGCATTTTTGAAGCTCTCATTAGATGCAAGTCATAATGGGGATGTTATAGGAAAAGAAAACAAAGTGCTACATACACTCAAGGAGCTTTAGTCTACTAGGGAAGTTAAGGCAGATGGAAACAAGTCAGTTATAAAGGGGCTTCAACAAAATTCTGTGGGGTCCATGAGGATATGATATTTTAGCAACTTTACTATTCTCTAAATCAGTCATTCACTTTGGCTCTGAGCTATTGAAGAACACAAATACTAATAGACAAATTTGGGTTTTCCAAGAGAAAATAAAAGCTAATTCTCTTTTTCTATAGATTCTTTTGGAATTTATTTTTTTGTGTGACTTGCCCATAAAATCTGCCCATGAATAATTACTGCTCATCACAAGTGTAGTGGGGAAGAACAGTTGAACAGGCTAGCAAGATGATGTAAGATGCTGCTACTTCATTAAAAAACATAGTTATTACTGCAGCTATGACTTCTTCCAAAATAGAAGTAGAGAATATTGGTATATCGAAGAAATTCTTCTGTGTAATGTGAATTTGGATTTTTTTGGTTCATCTCTTCTAGTATGGCCTTTTCAAATTCATTCACTGAAAATAGATCCAGAAGAGCCTAACATTATGAAAGTTTAGTTAACTGTGTAAACAATCGGAACTAACTTTTTGTGACCTCTCAATACAGACATTGAGGAAGGAATCCACTAAATAAGGCTCACGGACCTTGTGTATGAGTTTGACTTAGTGACATCTAACCATGTGTTAATTACCACCACAAAGTACTCCTTAATTGAAACTTAAGATAAAAATTGTTTTTAAAACGTTGAGTATTTCAAAGACCAGCAAGCCAAAAGAAGTAGAATAGAAAAGGTCATGCTAGTGGTAGCAGACTTGCCTATATTATGTCTTTACTCATGAGAAACTTACATATGAATGGGCAGAATAAAGGCAAGAAAATATTAATTGACTAGATTGTTTGGGTTTAAGTCAGATTTCATAGTATATGTTTTCCTGGGTATTTAGGCTGAGTAAGAATATTGCCAGAAGTGGGAATGTAAAATGGTGGATTGCTTTAGAAAACAATCTTGGCAGTTCTGCAAACTGTTAAACGTATCCTGTGATCCAGCAATTCCACTTCTAGGTATCTCCTCAAGAGAAATGAAAACGTTTGTCCACATAAAAGCTTCTAAACAAGTGTTCATGGCAGTGTTATTCATAATAGCCTCAAAGTGGAAGCAACACAAATGCCCATTGGCTGATGAATGGATAAACAAAATGTGGTATATCTGTATAGTAGACTACTATTTGCCAATACAAAGAAATGTAGCATGTATATATGTGCTACAACAATGAAGAACCTTGAAAATCCCATACTAAGTGAAAGAAGCCAGTCACAGTGCATCACAATTGTATGATTCCATTTACTTGAAATGTCTAGAATAGGCAAATGTATAGAGTAAGAAATTAATGGTGCCCTAGATCTGGGAGTGGGATTGAGGGAACTGGAGGGTGATGGCTAAGGGGTCCAGGGTTTTTCTTGGGGTAATGAAAATGTTCTAAGGTTGATCGTGGTGATGAGTGCATGACTCTGAGGATACATGAAAAGCCATTGAATTGTACCCTTTAAATGAATGAAATGTATGGGGTGTGGATTATGTCTCAATAAAACTGTTTAAAAAAATACTGCCTGCATACACAGTCCCAGAATATAAAACCAAACCACTTTATATTATCAGTGTTAAAATTCTCACTTGCATTATGCTAACTGACCTTTGGTCTCTTTTAATAAAGATTTAGTAAGACTTGTATTCCGTTTTATAGGGTGGATATGAGAGCTGGGGGAGCTATCTGACTATAGCATGTAATACATCAGCAATGCTTTTGGTTGCTACGTAAAAGAGCCCCCTTTTAACCATGAAAAATCTGACTGAAGTCAACCACAAGAGAACCACATTCATTTCAGAAGGGATTTTGTAAAAGCAAAAGTAATTGGCAATAATATATATAGGACTTGTAAATATTATATATACTTCACAAAGTTAGGTCTGAAACTTCTGGGCTCTTGTCATATGATACTGTATGTATACTCTGTTCTTACAGCATGAGACCTCTCACATTCATAAAGAACACATTAAAAATTGTTTTTAACTACTTAGGACTGGACATAGAATATGAGATGTGGTTTTCACATGCTCTGTGCCTCCTCACACAGCAAACCATAGAACCTGGACCGTGGTCTGCTCACATCATACTGAAATACTGCTTGGCAAATATGAACAGACTAATATATATTTTTCTCTTTCCTACTCATTAACTATATAGTAAGGTGTCAGCAATATAAAAAGGCTTTGATTCTCTTCATATTTAAAGAAAAGAACCGACCAATATTAATGTCTATAAAAACAAAACTTCTTAAAGTATCAACAGTAAAAAATTGGAGATACCATCTTTACCGTGCATGTGTTCAGTAACTTGACATGTAATTATTAAAGCTACATTTTCTTTTAAGGAATACATGTATAGGTTTATCAAGTGGTAAATGGGTAACAACTAGCTTTTCTGAAACAACAACAGCAACAAAAACAACAACAACAAAAACCTCTGACGTGTAGTGGTAGCTGATTTTTGTGGTGTAAATAGTCCCACCATGGCTGCTCTCAAGCGACCTGTGGGACTTCTCTAACATGGAGATGAGCAAAGTTACCCCAGATGGCTCCTGGGAGCTTGGATAAGCTGGCTACAGCACATGACTGGCTAACACACGTGTCCATATACACAGACACATGTACTTGTGCATGGACAGAAATGCACTATCATTTGCAATTTGTAGAACTCTGATGGGAAATGAGATGTTCAGCAACATGTTTTTCTTGATAAACATAAGGTTATTTAGAATTTTAACCAAACTGGAGGCTTCTTTTTCTAAAATAAATAATCAAATCCCTTGCTTATGATATGGAATATACTTCATGAAATATAAACTTTTCTTGATCATTCAAAATCAATTGCCAGAGTAGGTTCTTGTTTCAACTCAATTATTAAGTAGGTGTGTGTGTGTGTGTGTGTGTGTGTGTGTGTGTGTGTGTGTGTGTGTGTTAAGGGGGCAGGAGACAGAGGGGCCACCTTCATTGAGCAACACCTCAGTTATCTCTCTAGGCTTTGGTTTACTTCACTGTGCATGCACAAATTAAATCAGATAAATTCCAAGATCCTTACATTTCAAAATCTGTGAATGCAGTCGTTATGAATTGATATATGCCAAACTTCTGGTCTCAGTGCTACATGATTTAGCATGGTTATATCTGTTCCTTGAGATTATTCTCTAAAGCTGTATTTGATATTACCCTTATTTTTCCTCTTAATTTCTAGATTTCCTTTCCCTACCTTTAGTTTGCTGCTTTCAATCTCCTATGCATTTGAGAGAAGCAAGCTTCTAAGAAAACAACAAAGGAACAAGACAAACAAATGAAGAAACAAAAACTCATAGACACAGACAATAGTTTAGAGGTTACCAGAGGATAAGGGGGGAGGGGGGTGGTAGATGAGGGTAAAAGGGATCAAATATATGGTGATGGAAGGAGAACTAACTCTGTGTGTGTTAACACTGGTTACTTCAGGGAGGAAGGATTAAGGATGAGATGGAGAAAGATTATGACTATTTTCTTTATTCACTTTTGTGATTTTTGATCTGTCACAATTAGCATATATTGCTTTTGTAATTAAAAATTGTAATGAAGTTTTAAAAAGGATGGATTGAAGTTTGGAAAATAGACTAAAGCTTTACTAAAATCACTTTTTAAAAAAAGCTACTGCGTTTTTTTGGTAGGAGCCAGTCTGTTTTTCAAACTGCAGTTTTATTTGCCCACCTTATCAACAAACAATTGGAAATTGAAATTAACAATTCTCTTAAAATAGCATAAAAATACTTAGGGGTAATAAAATGGGGAAAGGACAATCTTTTCCTCACACCATACATAAAAACTAACTGGAAATGAGACAGACAAAATTAAGATTTAAAACTTAAAAATACCTAGAAGAAAATGTAAGAGAAAAACTTGACCTGGGTTAGACAAGATTTCTTAGCTGGAACACAAAAAAATGAAACATAAAAGAAAAATTGATAAGTCAGACTTCGTCAGAATTTTAAAATTCTACTCTCCATAAGATACTGCTAAGAAAATTAAGAGAGAAACCACAGAGTAGGAGAAAATATTTGCAAAACAAATTTCTGATAAACGACTTATATGTCAAATATATAAAGAACTCTTACAACTCAATAATAGGATGATAAACTACTTGATAAAAAATTGACAGGTAATCCACTAGAAAAGATATATGAATGGTCAGTGAACACACAAAAATACCCTCAACATGATTAGTTATCAGGGAGTTGAAAAATAAAACCCACTAAATTGAGATACCTCCACACACCCACTAGAATGGCTAGAAGTAAAAAGACTGAGAGTCCCAAGTGCTGACATGGATGTAGAGCAATTGGAAATCTCAGACATTGCTGCTGGGAATGCAAAGTGATATGGCCACTTGGGAAGACAGCTTGTCAGTTTCTTATAGACATAAACGTAGACTTGCCATAAGAAACAGCAATCTCACTCTTAGTTTAGGTAATTTGGCAAGAGAAATGAAAACATACACATGCGTTTAGAAAAAGATACCATGTTTCCCCAAAAATAAGACTTAGCCAGTCAACTCTAATGCGTCCTTTGGAGCAAAAATTAATATAAGACACGGTCTTTTTTACTACACTGTAAGACCCAGTCTTATATAACATAATATAAGACCGGGTCTAATATAACACAACACAACACAACATAACACAATATAATACTGGATCTTATATTAATTTTTGCTCCAAAAGATGCATTAGAGCTGATTATCTGGCTAGGTCTTATTTTCGGGGAAACACGGTGTATATCTTTATGGTGGTAGTAGTTATAGGACTGTACACATGTCAAAAGTCACTGAACTGTGAACCTAAAAATAGTGGATTTCACTGTATGTAATTATAGTCATTAAACCCAACTTAAAAATATGCTTGGGGTGGGAGGGGTGATGTTTTCCTGCTTCACTTTCCTCATCTGTAATGTGGGTTTGTTAATAAGACATATGTAGGGTTACTTTGAGGGTGAATTGAGATAATACATGTAGAGGGCTTAGAATAGTGTCTGGCATATGGAGAAAGTACTGAACATGTTTGATATTTTAATTATCATTGTTTATGGCTTTTCTTTTACTTACTATGTTTCCCTATAAGATTTCATTGGGAACAAAAGAGTTTGTGGCCAACAAAAATAAAATATGTCTGTAACTATTTCTAAAAACTGTGGTCTTCCCAGACGAGGCAGGTTTACGTGTGTTGCAGTTGTGTGGTGATGGGTGAGCGCATGTGGGAGTCTGTGCTTACCTGAGTCCTGCAGGTACTGGACCCCCTTCTCCGGGCACTGCCTGGTCTAAGATTGTTCTGCATTAGCTGGTGATTACTGGAGGACTCGGGCTTGTTTGAGCAAACCATCTGCTTGGATTTAGAAGGAGAGTTTCTCAGTGGGCTGTGTTTCATTTTGAGATAAAATTTTAAAATCAGCATCCTTCTGATTCAGAAGTACATTTAGGCATCAATCTCAGTTCTCTTACTTTTTACTCCAGCATAGGTCTCATTCTACCCTCTACCTTTCCCTTGTATACTATTTTCACTTTCCTTCCTCCTTTCTAGAAGGGCTAACTGATTTCTTTGTGTTTCAGCATTAATAAAGCAAATCATCAATTTATGTATTTATTTGTAGGCAGTTTTCTATTCATTTTAAACTTTTTATTTTGAAATAATTTTATAGAGAAAAGACGCAACAGTAGTACAGAGAGTTCCTTTATACCCTTCATCCAACATTAATATTATAATCACATAACCATAGGACTGTTAGGAAAACCAGGTAATTAATATTGATACAATAAATTATCATTAACTTATCTATAGACCTTGTTTACATTTCCTTACTTTCCCACCAATGTCCTCTTTTCTGGTCCAGGATTCTGTCCAAGATCCCTACATTGCATTTAGTTGTCATGTCTCCTTAGTCTCCTTCAATCTGTGACAGTTTCTCAGTCTTCCATTGTCTCTAAAGACCTTGACACTTCTGAAGAGCAGCTATTTTGTAGAATGTCTTTCTGTTTGAGTTTTTCTGATGAGTTACTCATGCCTAGACTAAGGTTAAATATTTTTGGCGAAGAATACCACACAAATCGTATATGTAGTGCCCTTCACTGCTCATCTTAGGAGTGGTACAAGATGTTGGTATGTCTTATTCGTGGTGATGTTGACTTTGATCACTTAGTTAAGGGAATGTCTACCAGGTTTATCCACTCATTTCCTTTTGTAATTAACAAATATCTTGGGGTGGCCGGTTAGATCAGTTGGTTAGTGTGGTGCTTATAACACCAATGTTGCCAGTTTTATCCCCACATGGGCCACTGTGAGCTGTGCCCTCCTTAAAAAACAACAACAACAACAACAAAAAACACCAAAAAAAACAAAAAACAAAACAGATATCTTTGGGGAGATATTTTGAGAATATGCAAATATCTTACCCTCATTATATACTTTTTTTCTATATTATTCTAAATTCTATAAAGAGAATTGTCAGTTTACCTTGATCCTTAGCCAAATGGCTCAGAAAAAAAAAATTGCATTTAAGAACCTCAAAACGTAGGTGCCCAAGAATTGGGTATATGGGTATATTTTAGCACTGAGTCCTTCTGTATATGCATGATTCAAGGCTGAATGGGGAGACGGAGTGGACTGAAATATGCATTGCAGGTGTCTGAGGCAACTGACTGATTCAGTCACATTCATGGCATATTTCTGGGACTTATGTCATATAGCTCCTGCTGCTACTCTTTGGGACTCTGATTCACCCCACCTCCAAGCCATTCCACACAGGAGTTGTGAGAATTTCAGCTCAGTGTCCCGAGGGTGTTTATTTCCTAGTTTCCCAAAGGGAAGGCACAGTGTGTCTACCCTGGCCTCCCTCTCCAATCAAAGATTCAGCTACCTCCACAGATGCCCATGTAAATCATCTTTAGTGGAACAATGAGAATCTGGGGAAAACCCCTCCTAGGGAAATGAGTGCCATTTCATTAAAAGAGAAAAAAAAAACAATCCTTCAAATCTGGTTCATCTCACAGTCTAAATGCAAGTTCTTAATTAAAAGCCAACCGAGATTTCTGAAGTTGGAGAAAAACTGGAGCAACAACTTTTAAAATTATCCTGTGGGCTTTTTTGCCTTCTTAGGCTCTTAAAGGGAAAAAGGCTAATAACCATTCAGTGGCAAATTGCTGTTCCTTCAGAACAAGGAAGTGAATAAGAATGAAAAGTGGCGTCCCAGGGGAAAAGGGAGTCATCCTGTAATTAGACTGGGCTTCATGTAGAGAGGCAACAAAAAATTACTGGCATGGATCAATGAGGAATTATCCTATTAAACCTCCATGGTTTATTCTCATTTCTAGTTTGTGAAAAAAATAAGTAAAAGACCATGCCTTACACTTTTGTGTTTTCCCCAGAACCTGAAACAGTGCTGAGTATGAAGTAAGAACTCGGGATTCTTGTTTATCGATTTGAGGTCTCCATCGTTCAAAGCCTCTGGTGTTTTGGTAGACTCTGGTTTTTGTGTGAGCAGATCAATGCTGAATGATGGCAGTGATAATAGATTCTTTACGTCCAATGTTTCGCTACCTTGTACGGTTGGCATTTTTCTTTCTTTGAGAAAAAAAAATTAATTTTATGAAATTTATTGGGGTGACATTGGTTAATAAAATTATATAGATTTCAAGTGTACAGTTCTATAATATATCATCTGCATATTGCATTGTGTGTTTGCCACCCCAAGTCAAGTCTCCTTGGCATTTTAAGCCAAATCATTCTGTGTGGTGGGGGCTGTCATGTGCAATATAGGATGTTTGGTAACATCCCTGGCTTCTATGCACTAGATGCCAGGAGCACCCCCCAGTTATGACCATCGAAAATATCTCCAGACATTGCCAAATGTATCCTGGGTGTGTGTGTAAATCACTCTCATTTGAGAATCATGGCTACATATCTTTTTTTTTTTTTTTAATTTATTTTTTAAATTTATTGGGGTGACAATTGTTAGTAAAATTACATAGATTTCAGGTGTACAATTCTGTATTACATCATCTATAATTGCCATTTTGACTACGTGGATAAGAACATGATGATAGGAGGTTTGGTATACCTTGGCATGGATTTTTTTATTTTTATTTTTGGATAGATTCTGTGCACAAGTCAGATTGACTTAGTGGTGTAGAGACCACCTTGGAGAATCAAGAAACTTTGTCCATTTTGCATGAAAATGCTGCACTGATCACAGAGACGAGCAGGAATCTAAACAGTGGAGTTTTGGTGTTGCCTCTTTCTGAGTACCAGCAGAGGTCTGGGGCAGTTCTGCATCGGAGTATCTTTCCTTAATTTACATATTGCCTCCATTTTAGCAATGCAGAAGGGAAATGAATAAAAACAATTATCCTCAAAGACATTCAGTCTGGTCTTGACTTGTTAAGAACGATAAAAGTCAGCAGTTAGAAACATTTAATACAGCTGAACAAACCATAGAGTCTCAAACAGCTTCATCTGGTGCATTTCCTCTCAGTGGCAAATAAAAAGGAAGACTATAATTAGGGCATGATTCTGCTCAAGCTATCCAATAAACGCTTTTAAAAATGATTGCCCTTATAGATGGCAATGTAAAGAACAAAGGAATCTTGCGTGGTTTATTATTTGCTTATTAGCATGACTATATGATAATCTCTACTTTTTGCATTTTAAACCAAAGGGAAACACTAAATGCTCACATGATTTCTTAAGTATATTGTTGACACCACATTTCCAATACACTGGCTTCTTTATTTTGAAAGCCAGGTCTCAGATTTTCAGTTAATCAATAAGTGTTTACTAAACCCCATGCTATGTCCCAGGTCCAGAGAATTGCACACAATTTGTTGGAAAGATCTGAGTCTCCTTTATCTTCCAGAAATTGAAAGTAGAGTAAAAAGGAGAGAAATCGGTGACCCTCTGTCTTCGGTGCGAACATGAGTTGCCTGGGAATCTTGTTAAAATCAGTTTCTGACTCAGTAGGTCTGTAGTAGGGCATGAGATTCTGCACTTCTAAGACGTTTCCAGGTGACGCTGGTATCGCTGATCCAGTCATCACACGTGTGTAGCAAGAATCTGAATGACAAGTCAAGAATACATGCTATAGAATCGCTGAGCTCTGATTACTAAGTTTAAAGTATGTCTCCTCTAAGCTCAGAGAGTTCTAGTCTCCTCATCTCTGGTGTAGCAACAGCCGAGGATGTTCATGTATCCCGGGCTTATGCACATGCCAGCACGGTATGCGGTTATTTCTCATCCATGTAAACATGTTTGCATTTTTTATATATGGAGGCAGGGATGGGCCTCCACTCTTGTGCACCTCTCACACATATCTGAGCTGCTCAGAAAGCCATTTGAAATCTGGCATGGGCTGGTGGCCTCAACCTCCACTGGCACATGGGTGGTTCCTGTATTTTCTATTCAGGTTTTATAACTGCCCAGAGACTCTTGAAATTGGGGTCTTTGGCCCAACCCTGTACTAGTCACATAGTCTCTGGGGATGTTCCTTGTCATTCTCTATGAACCAGATGTCACTTAGGGGAGAAACAGGTATAGGTAGAGTCCTGCTCTCCTATTTCATATAAATGTGTGAAGGTCTTCACTCTCAAGGTTTGCTCATGGCTGATGATAACACTGTGCTCAGTCAGTAGCTAAGCTTCTAGGCCGGTGCTATCTAATAAATCTTTTTGTGATGATGGAATGGTCTGTATCTATGCTGTCCAATTGGTAGCCATTAGCCACATGTGGGTATTGAGAACTTGAAATATAGTTTGTGCGACTAAGGAACTAAATTTTGAATTTTAATTATGCTTAAATAAAATTTAAAGTTAAATACTACATGTGGCTGGTGGCTACCATATTGTACAGCACAGCTAGATGAACTTCTCAAAGATACACATACCCATAGGAAAACAGTAGGAAATGCTTGAATTCAACCAAACCTGGACTACTTTTGACCTGGCTTTCTAATTTATCAAGGTCATGAATTGACCTGGAGAAATAGCTTAATTTCTCTGTTTATTTTTGTACCTTTCATAGAAATATGTGAGAGACCGGGTATTTATTTTACGTTTTAAAAAAGTCTTTTAGTTTGCTTCATAAGAGATAGGTAGCCATTATAGAAAATCTGGCAAATGTTGTTATACAAAATGAATTAAAAAAAAAATCACTCATAATCCATCTAAAAATAATAACATCAAATACACATTGAACATTTTGGTGACTAGTTTTATAGTTCTTTGTGTGTGTATCGCACATAATGATCTATGAATGTATAGATCTATAAATCTATAAATACATAAATATTACAAACAAGAAGTTTAATTTAGATCCATTATTTTGGGAGGGGTCATATTGCTGGAGACGGTCACATGCCACTGGAAAGGGGAAGATGGGGTAATTTACTTCCGTCTTTTTCGGAAACAGTAAAGCTTTGCTTTGCATGTTAACTATGGCCAACCTATGAAACTCTTTTGTAGGCATCAAAGAAATGGAGTCTGTGAGTGACTGATCAAAGCTCCTGGGCTCACAGACGGACCCTCATCTAGGAGCCCTGGATGAGCACTTAGCCATCTGAGTTGCTGTCAGTATCACAGCCAAAGAACAGATGGAAATGCGGGAGAAAGTAGACCCAGCAAACTCCAGGATGAAGTTTGTCTTCATCGTGTAGCGTGAAGTACTAAACAAGATGTTCCCTAGTTAGTGGAGTTGTTTTCCCAAATGCTCTCCCGTTACTGCCTAAGCAGCCCCTGCCTTCGTTGGGGCCCGCAGAAGGGAAGAGAAACGTTCTCTGGAGGATCATGATGGGGGTGTTTCTAGGGACAGCTGAGTGGAAGGGGAAAGTTCCTTTGCAAACTGAGCTTGGAAATCTGGAATTTAAGCTTTTCTATCTGATGAAATGCAAGTCATTTTAAGGAATCTAGATGACTTTCTGCGGGATATGGAAATGAGGTGGAGGAGAGAGGCTGCAGAGGTCAAAGTATAACGAGATTCACCCAGAAAGCTTTTGCAACAGAAGCTCCCTAAATGTAGCTCTGTTTTCACTTTAGATTATGTGCAGTGTTAAACTGCACTTGAGATCATGTGCAATGTTAAATGTTTAATCAATCTGAAAGCACTATCATAATAACAGCTAGCAGTAGTGCTTTTGTTCTTTTCTGGCCGCTTCTCCGGCTCACACTGAATGAAAAGTTCAAAGTTTATGAACTCCAGCAAGACAAACTTAGGCCTTTCTTTTGCATCCCACAAAAGCTTTTTATTGTCCTCCTTGCCACCTAAACCAGAAGTACAAAATAGGTGAAAGAAACCGATGATCCCATTTATGAATTACCCATGGAGTCTTCCTTCTTGAATTTTCTGCCCTCTTCTTGGCCAATTCCCTGCTTATTTAAACTTATGATTCCTGTGGTATTTTCAGTCTAGAGTGCTGGCATTGGTGTTTGGTCATACCTTGTGGAATGGTGCAGTGGTTCAGAGCATAGACTCTGAGTCATAGTGCCAGATTCAAACACTGGCTCTACCATGACTTGGGGAAATTTCTAAGCAGCTATGTGTCTCTGTTTCCCCTTATGTAACATGGCAATAACAGTAATAATATTACCTGTTATTATGATCTTTTGTGGACTGAAGATACTTATTCCAACCTCATAAAGTTGTTGTGAGGCTGAAATTAGACAATCTTTGTAAAGCGCTTATCACAGTGACTAGCACAGTAAGTGTTCCAAAGTATTTTGGCAAAAGTGCTTAGAAATGTCAGGTATACATTGTGTAATTTTAGCATTTCCGTTGTGGCTTCTCAAGAGAAATATTTACCCATTAAGGGGAGGGGATTTTTCCTTTAGTTTGTTGTCTGTAATTTTGGCCTGGCATGATGGAGTCACTCTGGAAGCTAAGATCTAAACTGTACAGTCCTACTCGTCTTTGAGCTAGACCAGAAAAGCAACTATATTAATTTTAGCACACATATCTGAAGATTTATGAGGAAAGATGAAGGGCCCTGAGTTGAGAGTCAAATAGACTTGGTTCAAATCCCAGCTTTATCATTTACCAGCTGTGTGACCTTGGGCAAGTTACTTAATATCTCTTATCTTCAGGTGCTTTATTTGTTCACTGAGGATACTAGTTACATCTCATAAAGTTGTTGTGAGGTTGAAATTAGAGAATCCTTGCAAAGGGCTCATTACAGTGATAGCCACATTAACTATTTTAAAGTACCTGTTAGTAATAGTTGCATAGTTTTGTCATTGTTCCCCAAGAGAAATTATGTAGCCAAGCACAGAAAAAACTTCTTCTCTGAAGAATGTTTATTTACAGGTCCGACAATTAAGTTCGCGAACTTGTTGCAATAATGTTGCTAACCTTTTTTTTTTTGATATCAGTTGGTACTTGTACCAACTGGACAAATAGTTAACCAAGTTTACTATTTGGAAGCGCTAAAAAGGTTGCATGAAAAAGTTAGACAAAAACGACCTGAACTTTTCACCAACAATTCATGGCTCTTGCATAACGACAGTGCACCAACTCACACGACACTGTCTGTGAGGGAGTTTTTAGCCAGTAAACAAATAACTGAATTGGAACACCCTCCCTACTCACCTGATCTGGCCTCAATGACTTCTTTCTTTACCTGAAGACAAAGGAAATATTGAAAGGAAGACATTTTGATAACATTCAGGACTTCAAGGGTAAAACGATGACAGCTCTGATGGCCATTCCAGAAAAAGAGCTCCAAACTTGGGTGGACTAGGTGCTGGCATCGGTGCATAGCTTCCCAAGGGGAGTATTTCGAAGGTGACCATAGTGATTTTCAGCAATGAGGTATGTAGCACTTTTCCTAGGATGAGTTCGCAAACTTAATTGTCCAACCACATCTGGCTTGAATGACACCTACCAAAATGAGATTCTAGACTGGTACCCCCTGCTGCAGCGTTCAATCCTGGGCATACAATGAGTGTTTGATTTTTTTGAAAAAGGACATATATGGATGACATGATTCTTCATATAGAAAACCCTAAAGACCCCATCTACCAAAAAACTATTAGAAACAATAAACAAATACAGTAAAGATACAGGAAACAAAATCAATGTAAAAAAATCCATTGTATTCCTATATACTAACAACGAAATTTCAGAAAAAGAAATGAAAAAAGAAAAGAACTCCTTTTGCAGTTGCAACAAAAAGAATAAAATACCTACGAATAAACTTAACAAAGGATGTGAAAGCCCTATCCACTGAAAACTACAAGACATTGTTCAAGAAATTGAAGAAGACACAAAGAAATGGAAAGACATTCTGTGTTCATGGATTGGAAGAATCAACGTAGTTAAAATGGCCAATTTCCCAAAACAACATACAGAGTTAATGTAATTCCCATCAAAATCCCAATGGCATTTTTTAAAGAAACAGAACAAAAAACCCTCAGCTTTATGTTGAATCACAAAAGACCCTGAATAGCCAAAGCAGTCCTGAGAAAAAAAACAAGGCCAGAAGTGTCACACTCCCTGGCTTCAAATTACACTACAAAGCAACAATGATAAAAAAAAACCCAGCATGGTATTGGCAGAAAACAGACACACAGACCAATGGGACAGAACCCAGAAATAAACCCATATACTCATAAATGGTGACATAAGGAGAATTGACTTTGGTTGGTGAACACAGAATGTAATATGTATATGACATATTATTGAATTGTACACTTGAAATCTATATAGTTGTATTAACCAATGTCACTCCAATAAATTTAATAAAAATGTACATATACATATAAATATATAAATGTGTATGTAAATGTATAATTATATGACTACATATATATGCATATGTGTATACACACATACACACACATATATGTGCCTCACTTAAGTAGCACTTAGTGTGTGTCAGACACTGTTCTAAGTACTTAAAAATATTAATTCATTTAAGTTTTATATTAACTTCCATGAAATAATACTATTATTGTCATCCCCATTTTACAGATAAGGAAGCTGGGGCAGAGAAAGGTGAAGTAGCATTTCAGTATCTCAGAGCTAGTACATGGTAAAGCTGGGGTTTGCACTCCGGAAGTGTGGCTCAAGGATCTGCACTCTGATCTACCACACGGGCTACCTCTCAGTGCTCTAGCCCTGACTCAGAGTATCTCACTTGGAAAAGGCAGGTGAGGACACATAAATTGCTCTTTACATTCTTCCTTTTCCTCCGTCTCGGGAAATCAAATGACGAAATGCAATAAAAATCTTTCTGTTTCAGGTCCTTTCCCTTTCTTCTCCTTTCTCCCCCATTCTCTTGCCACCTCCTCCACTCCCTCTTTCAGTCCATTCCATTATGTAAGTCCCATTATGGGCTGCTACTGTCACACTCTGGACAAGATATAATTCAACATGACACATGGTGAGCAGAGATGTGTAGAAATACCTGAAACTATTAGCGCCAAACAGCTCTCCGTTACAGGTTTTTACTGCCGCATAAATATTCTTCTAGCTGGCTGGAGTCCTGCGGTATAAAGACCCCATTAGAGAATACATCCATGGTGGCAGTATGACCCTCTGGGTCTTGTCCAAGAGCCCAAGAAAATGCAGGGGTCTGGTGGCATCAAGTCTCTTTGTGTTTAAACAGCGTTTTCCCGTTCCCAGAGTACAGTGGCATTATTAACAAGGTCCATTTGGCTTATTTCTTCCTTAGAAGAAATCTCAAGACCGCTGCGGACAGAGTAAGGATCACTCAGGCCACTTGTGTTCATTGAGTGTTTGCTATGTGCCCAGGCCTGTGGCAGGTACCATGGTAGAAACAGGTAAGCTCTGAAATACCACACCCCATTGTTACTGAATACGCAGACCCTCTCACATGAGGTCTCTAAAGTGCAGTCTGGACTTGAATGAGATAAGGGAGCTCTTTTATCCTAAGACAGCATATTTACCTTCCACGAAGATTCCTGAAAGAAAAATTCGTTATTAGTTATTTTCACTAGAACAAGTTTTGCTTTCTAGAACAATAAACCACATCTCTAAAATGCAGACATTAGGACAAAAAAAAGTCTTGACGGTCTGTTCTTGTACAATATTGTCTGAGGAGGCCGAGCTTATTCCTGAACACTCCAGGTGGCTGACATCACCATCGTCCTGATTACCTAGGAATTAATATTTTCTCAGAAGGGATGACTTAGGAGGCAGGATGGGGGTCCAGAGTGTTTGGGCCCAGCAAGACTGCATCATCAGCTGGTCCACAGATTGGCCGGATTCATTCATCCTTGCTCTGTCTCTGCCCCAGGCTATGCCAGTCCAGAAACGGGAACAGAGTGGCAGCACACAAGCTGGGCACTGTATGTAGACAAATGAGGCATCCACCCAGCCCTGCGTAAATATGAGAAGGGCATGCCTCAGTCCTCTCCGATCCACAGATCAGAAAATTAAGGCCAGTATCTCTTTGACCTATACAACATCCCCGTGAGATGAGGGGGAAAGGAGGCAGTCAGCCTTATCACCATTTCACAGGCCAGGGAATAGAGACCTGGGGGAGGTGCATGAAATGAAGCCTCTCTCCGCTGATTTCCACATGCTTTCCATATGACTGGGCTTCCCCACATTTGGCTATTCACCAGTATCACCTAGGAGCAGGGGTTAAATACATAAATTGCAAGGCTCATCTGTCCCTCAGAGACGCCAATGAAGTATGTCTGGGTACCAGGAATCCATATTTTTAACAAGCCTCCCACGTGATTTTAAAGATTAGTACCTTGTTCAACTACTGTCCTTCTGTCTCCATAATTGTTGTGTTAGGAAAGAAAAGTTCCTATTTGACAAACTGATCAAAACTACAGTCAGCCAGGGATTATTACCCTGTTGCATGGGATTCAGTTGGGTGTTAAGCAGAGGACCTCTCTTGAACAGCTTTTGAGAGGAAATGGTCAAACCAGTCTCAAGCAGAGGACAGAGGCCATGCCAGTGTGTGATCAGAGGAATGGAATACGAGGCCTGCATCCACCAAACATGTATTTTGGTCATAGAAACTCCACACTATTTTGCTTGTCACTTAGGCAATCTGGGCTATGTTCCATGAGGTTCTGAAGTCTCTGGGGGTACTTCAATGTGAGAGGAAAGCCAAATTCATCCCCAGGAGATGTCCTTTAGCTATGGAATGTCTTGGTCTCGTGGGATTTGGGCTGTGCTGTTTTCAGAGCATTCTGTGGAATCGATGCACAGGTAACAGACTTGGTGTGAAGTCTTGTCCCCATTCTGATGTTGGATCATTTGGGGAAGGGTTTGCTAAATTTTATTGCAGCAGGTGGGCCAGTCACTAGGTTAAAGGATGAGAATTCTCAGAAATGAATCTGAATAAACTCCTTTTTTGATAACCTCCATTTTGTTCAATAAATCACCAACTAAATATTACCTACAATAAGGAATCTGAATAAGTTGGATAACAAAAAAATCACACATAATTACTACTTACATCTTTTTTTCTCAAACTCACAAGAACCTGGCCATATTAGTAGAAATTAAAATAAACTCGTTTAAATTGTTTCCCTTTCCTTGCCCTTTCTACCTTCCTGAGGAGTCATCCCATTAAAAACAAAAACACATTTCTTTAAAAGGGAAAGGGGATGGGGTGGGATTTTATCATTCCCTTAGAAATATGGAAAAAAATCAGTTATCCTTAGTAGTCTGTGCAGACGACTCCAAGATCCAGATGGACATACTGACATATTTGATCATCTGAGAAGCAGCCTGTACAACCAGAATTTCCAGGTGTATGTAAAACTGCAACAATATGCTTAAGGGAAGATCCAAGCACTTGATTAATTCACTTCTGCTGTATATATAGACATGGCTAGGAGTTTGCAAAATGATTGAAACTAAATACCCAAGGGAGAGAGTATGAGTTCATTGCCTATAGATAGATGTCTTATGGAAAGTCCTACGTGCGTATGACTTGCTGTTTCCAGTCAGCACTTAGAGAGGAGTCCCAGAAGCTGGACGCTCCCTTAAGTGGCTAGCTGCATGGTTAGGTAGGGGTGACTGAAATGGGCCCCGTCTTTGCCCTACCTCACGAAATGAATTAAGAAAGAGCATACAGAATAACACTGGGGTGAATTCAGCTCTGACTGTAATTTTTTTTCTTTACTCCTGTTGGCAAAGTTCACATAATTTTCCTCCTAGCTTGCTTCATGGTTCTTTAAATATGAATTTTTGCCAGTTTCATGGTTTTCAGGAAGACTTTTCTAATTAATTTCATGTGTAATTTTCATTGGTTGGCAGTGGTTGGGTTAAAAATTTAGCTTCTAAATCATGTTAGCCTCTACCCCAAATTCCTCTTATGGTAAATCCCCGGAAACTGTTGCTTTAAATGAGTGCTGCCTTTCTTCCTGACTTTTTACTATCAGCAGATCCTGGATGTTGACTATAAATAGCCAGTAAATAAATACATTTGAAGGAAGTTTGGAGGTTGGAACTAAATTTTGTTTAATAATGTTATGGCATTGGACTTAGTAGCATAAAGAATTTGAAAATGCATTATATTAATAGGATTGTATAATGGTAATCAAAATGGTAATCAGAAGACATGATACCAAACATTTGTGGAGACTAACTGACCCTTTTGAAGTACTTCTCATTAGATCTGCAGAGATTTTGAAAATAAAATTTATTTACATAATATAAATATACATTTACTATTCCTCTTCCAGCATCAAAGCCAACACAATTTCTTATAAAGTTAGACTTCTCAAGTTCTCATGATTCCTTTCTATAAAAATATATTTACAAAAATACATTTCTTTAAAAGGGAAAGGAGATGGGGTGGGATTTTATCATTCACTTAGAAATATAGAAAAAATTCAATTATACTTAGTAGTCTGTGCAGACAACTCCAAGATCCAGATAAACATATTGATATATTTGTTTTCCCCTCCTTTTATCTCTAAATGTACTTTATCTTCTGGTCACCTGTTTTTCAGACTCTTACAATAGACTTCTGCTTTCATAGAGATTCTTTCTCCCCAAGATCATAAATGTTTTCCCTTCTTAGATCTTTCTTTTTAACAATATCACACACATACTTTCTTCGTGACTAGCTTTACTTCTTTTTAACAATATCACATAAATACTTTCTTTGTAACTAGTTTTACTCTACCCTCTGCGTTCTCTCTCCTAGTTTTGGTGAGCTGATTCCAACTGGATATATAGAGAAAAAGGCTAGATGTTCCCATGACTCTTCCTCCCCGTGCAATTATTTTAATGGAGGCTATGTCCTCTCCTACAAGAATGTTGGTTTTGTATGTAGTCTGGCGTAAAAGTATGTTATGGAAGACAAACCTAATGATACCTTTGCTGTGTTCTAGTTATTCTGTTTTCTTTCTCTCTTTTCTCTTCTTTCTTTTTTCTTTCTTTCTTTCTTTCTTTCTTTCTTTCTTTCTTTCTTTCTTTCTTTCTTTCTTCCTCTCTCTCTCTCTCTCTCTCTTTCTCTCTTCCTTCTTTGCTTCCTTCCTTCCTTCCTTCCTCCCTCCCTCCCTCCCTCCCTCCCTCCCTCCCTCCCTCCCTCCCTTCCTTCCTTCCTTCCTTCCTTCCTTCCTTCTTTCTCTCTCTCTTTCTTTTTTCTTTTTTTTTGTAGCTTTTCAGAGGTTTTAATGTTCTGTCCTCAGCCTTCTTCTCTGTAAACTTCCTTCCTTGTTGTGCTCACATTTTAAAGGCTAAAATCAATATCTCCAGTCTTTCTCTTTTCATGAGGTTGATTCAACAATTTCTTACTGAGTACCAACTCTGGGTCAGACACTGTAATGGTGCTGTGGATATACCAATGAATTAAACAAATGCAATTCTATCTCTCATGGGACTTGCACTTTTAGATGAGAGAGATAGTAAAGACATGTGAGGTAGGTGATGATAAGTGCTATGAAGAATGTAAGGTGGGGTAAGGTCTACAGGAAGTGAAAGGAATACAGTATTTTTAAGGTAGTAAAGGAAGCCCTGTCTGGTGACACTGGAGCAGAGTCCTGAAGACAATGAGGGATGGAGCTGGCCTTGAGGCTGTGGGTGCCATGGCATTCTAGGCAGAATGGCGAGTAGGTGGAAAAACCCTGAAGAGGGCGTGGACTGGGAGGGCCTATGGAAGAGCAAAGAGGCTAGTATGGCAGGAGAGAATTGAGTAAGGAGAAGGAGGACAGGAGGAGAGGCCAGAGAGTAATCAAGGGACAAATTTTGTAGGGCCTGTGGACAATGAGAAGGACTTTGGATTTTATAGTGAATGAGATTGGAATGTTTCAAGCAAATGAGTGATATAATAATATCACTTATTTAAAAAAGTATCACTGATGTGTTATGAATAATAGACTAATTGAGAATAAGGTAGAAGTGGGGAGAGCTATTAGGATATCACAATAATTCATGTGAGAGATAATGGTGACTTGGACTGGAGTGGTAGCTACAAGGCAACAAGAAGTGGTTAGATTCAAGATATACTTTGAAGGTAAAGCCAACAGGATTTGCTGAAGGAGAGTTGTCAGCAAATGATACAAATGCTTAATAACTAGGAGAAATAAGGTTGATAACATTGGCTACAGGGGAAGTTCAGATTTTTATAAGTTAAGTTTGAAATACCCATGAGATGTCCAAGTAGCAATAACAAGTGGAAAGTTAGCTGTATGAATCTTCAGTACAGTACAGATCAAACATGGATATGTAAATTTGGGTATACTCAATGCATAATTGATCCTTAAAGCCATGAAAATGAATGATCATCTAGGTATAGCTAAAGAAGAGGTCAGAGGAATGAGTATTTGAGCCCTCAAACATTTAGTCTAGAGGTTAGTAGGATGAAGATAAACTAGCAAAGGAGACTGAGAAAGAAAGATTGATTAAGAAGAAATAGAATCAAGAGAAACTGTCCCAGAAGCCAAGAGAAGATTTAGTGAGTAATCAAGTACGACAAATGATGTTGACAAATCAAATAAGATACACACTGAGAAGTCACCATTGGATTTGGCCACATGGCAGTCCTTTGTGTCATTGACAAAGGCTGTTTCAATACAGCAGTAAGAAAAATCTTGGCAGGGTGGGCTAAGAGAAGGTGGAAGGAGAGGATGTATAGACAAACTAAAGGTTCCCCCCTCCCTGTAAAGAGGTGTTTAACAAAGATGGTTGTGAAGCACAGGGAAATTATTTTAAGTCAGGAGATATTACAGAATGTTTGTCTGTTGAGGGGGATGATATAACAAAGAGGGAAAAACCAATAATGCCTGAGCAATGTAAGTCAGAAGGAATCAGATATAGTGCACTATAAAAAGGGTGGTGTTAGAGAAAACCACGGAATGAATACAATGATTATAATCCTTTATAACAGGAGGGAAGGCAGATTAAATGGGTACTGATATAGACTTGGTGGGTCCATAGACTTGGTGGTGAGAATATGTAAAAGTTTCCACCTGAATGTTCCAAAGACACCTAACACATAAGATGATACACAGAAGGATTTCTTGTCAAGATGGTGGAATAGGTAAACACTGTGCTGGCCTCCCCGAATGACCACATCAAAATTACAACTAAACTAAAGAACAACCATCACTGAGGATCACCTGAAGTACAGTTGAATTGAAGCCCTCCAACTAAGGACACACAGAAGCCACCTCAAGACTGGTAGGAGAGGCAGAGACACAGAATGGGTTGGTCCCACAACTGTGTGTGACCATTAAAAATTGGGAAGTATGTCTTGGCTGTGGAGGTCCCCCCCCCAGAGGAATGAGGGGTCCCTGCCCCACATCAGGCTCCCCAGCCCAGGTTTCCAGGGCTGGGGAGAGAAGTCCCCATAACTTCTGGCCGTGAAAACCAGCGGAGATTGTGACTGAGTGAGACAGAGGGCTGCTGGAGTCCCAGGAGATCCTCTTAAAGGGCTTGGGCATGGATTTACTCAGTAATGGACTCACTAACTCTGAGCTCCATTGCTGGGTCAGCAGCTCTAAAGGCACCAAGGACATACAGGGAGGAACTGAGTTGTCGGACTTCAGAGTGAGGGCTGGAGGGGCAGCTTTCTCCTGGACTGAGGAGCTGCTGGAAGCCATTGGTTCTTTGTTGAGCCCTCTCAGCTCCTCCCATGCAGATGCAGGAGGCTGCCATATCTGGGTCTTCATCACCTATCATTAGGGCTCATCTACCCTGCCCTGGTGATTCCCAGAGACCCTACCCCACACAACTTTTGGGTCCACCTAAGCTGCTTCCAGTGGCTTTTCCATACAAACAGCCCGTCTTGGCTCATGCTTTCTTAAAATCTCTCAGAGGTTTACAAAATACAAACAAGCAGCATCTGGCTTCAGCATGTCCTGTAATTCTTGCTGAGCAGCTCCAAGTCAGCACTAGCAGCAGCCAGCCTCAGTTCACAGCTTGGCCTCTCAAGATAGCTCCAAGCGCAGTGCGGGTGACAGACAGCTGCAAATTGCTCTATTGCTCATGCCAGGTGGCCCCTGGGTAGGTCACAGGCTGCGACTGAACTTGGCCTGTAGTGGGGCCCTTCCCAGGAAGCCCTGGGGTTAGCATGCCCACTGGCCAGCGTCGGACTGAGCTGGAGCATCACCTGGCCACCTCCAAAGATGACATACCCAAAGGACAGATTGGGCAGGCACCAGAGCCCTGCTAAAATGAATCCTGCTCTGTGGGTCAGCCCCTGCACAACAGCTTTTCCACTGTAGTCATGGCCAGTCCTCACAACTAATCAGCCTGAGGGTCAATCCTCCCATTAACGTGCAAACAGCAACCAAGGCTCAATTACAACAGGAGGGAACACACAATCCACACAAGGGACACACTTGGAGCACCCACCTCAGTTGACCAGAGAGACTGCACCACTGAATCCCACGGCACACCTACTTCATAAGGCCACCCTACTAAGATCAGGAGGCATAGCAGCCCTACCTAATACATAGAAACAAGCACAGGGAGGCAGCCAAAATGGGGAGACAAAGAAATATGTCCCAAATGAAAGAACAGAACAAAGCTCCAATAAAAGAAGTGAAAAAAGGCAGACAAGCAATCTACCAGAAGAAAAGTTCAAAATGCCAGTTATAAGGATGCTCAGTGATCTCAGTGAGAACATGAACAAAGAGATAGGAAACATAGCAATGGAGACAGAAAACATAGAAAAGAACCCGTCAGAAATAAAGAATACCATAACTGAAATGAAGAGTTCATTAGAGGGAATCAACAGATTAGATGAACTAGAAGATCGAATCAGCAATTTAGGAAATAAGGTAGGAGAAAACACCCAATCAGAACAGCAAAAAGAAAAAAAGAATCCAAAAAAAATGAGATAGTTTAAGGGGCCTCTTGGACAATGTCCAGCATAACAACATTCATATTTGAGGGGTACCAGAAGGTGAAGAGAGAGAATAAGGAATTGAAAACATTTGAAGAAATAATGACTGAAAACTTCCCTAATCTGGCAAAGGAAATAGACATACAAGCTCAGAAAGCACAGTTTGACATGCCACCAGTTCTAAAAATCTAAGTCCTTTTATCTATTAATGACAATACCTGACTGTCTTTTACCTTAACAACACTCTGCAGTTCTGGCAAACAACTACTCACATGTAATTTCTTGAGGAGGGATTTGTACTTATACTATGTATTATTCACAAGTACTGTTGAGCCAAGTTATGTTTAACTGTACTAAACTCGCGTATGTAATTCTTTTTCTAGTGTGCGCTCAGTTCTTTTTAATAAATGGTATCTTCCTTAAAAGTGGCTTGCTTTAAATAGCTGCTGTAGGATTTGCAGCAGAATGTGACCTGGGTGAACATTTGCTATTATTTTCCTGATTGAATAGGCCAGGTATTACCTTCTGTCTAAAAGGCATGTTTGATCTATATTTTTGACATACATGCATAAGGTAGTGTTTCTTATTGTTTTCTTACTCTTCCAGTCCTGAACCACCCAACTCTCAGATTCAATTGACACCAATTTTCAACACCATTCTTCTTGTCTGCAGGCCTTATGCCATATCCATTTGTGTGCAGTGTGTCACTTTTGATCCATAATCTTATTTCTTGATCTCAGATTAAATCACTCTTTTGTTCAGGGTGCCATACACTGTCTTGTAGGCTTCTTGAGCTCTATGCTCTTTTTATTACACATCCACCTTTACATGGTGTTTATCCCTATATTTTTGAGAATTTGTGCAGTCTTGGGGCACTCCTTCTCCTTAGATTCTTGTCCTTCTACTTAAAAGCAAAACAAACAAATCTTTCTTTTCATTTTTTTCCCCTTCTAGGACTTTGGTTCCATATATATTGAATGCGTTTTTCTCTGTCTGTTTTTATTTTGTTTATTAATTTCTGTAGATGCTGGGTTTTTTTCTCCCATGAACTGACCTGCCTCTTTAGAAGGATTTGTTCTTTCTATGTCGTCTGCAAAAACTACTTTTACCTGATGTTTGCTCACTGCTCCTCTGGTCCATCTCCAGCATCTCTATTTTTCCATCACAACATCAGATCCCTGTATTCTTGAAATCTTCTTTTGCTGAGTTTTAACCCCAGGGGACTATTACACAGCTTTCACTTTGGGTCCTCCATACTGGCCCAGCTTTGCCAGCCTCTTCTTTTGCCCATGACCCCGTCTTGCACAGGTGGCATCATAATAAGTGTGTTCTCATTGACCAAATTGCTATGGGCTTCTTGGTCTGTTTATAACCCTGTCCAGACTGCACAGTGCTTGCAGAAAGGCAGCTGCTCTAGTGCACAGGCTCCCAGACCAGGTGCCACCGAGGCCTAGAGGCCCATGAGCTGTCTGCAGAGCCACTGCTGGGCAGGCAGGACGGGGGGCCGGCCCAGGACCACGGCCTCTGGCACCAGTGTGGATTCCTCTTACATACTGGGATTCTGTACAAGGTTTACATTTGAAACAAAAATGGTTTTACTGCTAATAATATAATTTTGAAAATGTTGATACAGTGAAGGAACATTGACCCTGGAGACAGAAGGATCTGTGCTTACCGGCTGGGCAATCTTGAGTACTGTCATCTGTAAAGTAAGAATGCTATATTCTGTCCAACTTACTCAGGAGGACTACAGGAGATTGTGTGAGAATGCAGGAATAACTGAGAAAGAATTGAAGGTATGAAGTACATCTTTATATACCAACATGTATGCACCTCAGAAACAATGTTTAATGGGAAAAAAAAACAAGTTGCAGAATGGTAGGTACAATGTGATAACATTTGTATGAATTTAAAACAAATACAGAACAATACTGAGTGTTGCTAGAGAATTAGAACTGGGCATGAGGACAAAATGGACTCGAGATTGAGATGAGATGCTTTTTTCAAAAAATGAAGGAATTAAGTCAAATATTAACAATAATTATACTTGTTATGTTATTTTAAGCTTTTGGGGGCATTTTTTAAAGATACTTCTCTCTTCCCAAATCTGTAAAGTACCATTTAAATGTGTTCATGCCATTTTATTAAATGATTTCCATCTCTCTCTCCGCCCCCACTCTCTCTCCCTCTCCTTCTCCCTCTTTCTGTTATCCTCTCTTTGTCTAGTCCCTAAAACTGCCTGTTCCTAAATGGAAAGCTCAATGGGGGAAGAGCAGATAAGTAACTGATGTTTGCTTTTCATTGGCACATTCATACATGGGAACATATTTAAACCGGTTCATACCCTTTCTTCTTCTCATTGTTTTATTCCTGAAAAAAAATGAAGAGCAGTTAGAATTCCGGGTAGTTTCATCATTTCCTTTTTCCAACGGTCTCATCCCTTTTCTCCGTGCAGAAACAATCTCTAAAGTAAATTAATCTTTCTCTGCCAATTTGGAACACACATCAAACTTTTCCTTCCCAGAATTGCATGCCGGCATGTCAACCCTTTGAATCAATCCCAGTCGAATTACTAACCAGGCATCCACTACATAACCTTGCATCCACTAGGGTCCTGAGCATTGATCTCCCTCAGAGGTCCCTGCATGCTGCTTCCCTTCATGAAACGGCAAGTAGCCGAGACTGTATTTTCTTTCTTTCTTCTTCGACTCCTAAGCAGTAAGGGAGACAAGTTAAGAAGAATATCTTCTATTTCTTGTGGTCTCTACAGCTTCCCAGTATTTTTGTTTCTCATGTTTCTCTTCTTAGATGCTGCTCTGACTCGTCATTTTAATACTCTTCTGCATGTATTCATTTACAGCATAGAGTTGGCGTTACTTCGGAAACGGGGAGGAGTTTGGGGCTGGAGCCTGGAGATATGCACTGTAGCACATCTTGGAAATGGCACACTTTGACTCTAGCCCTATTCCTGGCCTTTTGCTTGCCAGTAGGTTGTGCAATGTCTTGAGCTCAGCACTTTTGCTTCCTTGCCTGCTAGCAATGCCCCTTTGTGACTTCTCACAGAAGAAACGTCTTGGGCTGCCCATCAGTGGTAACGGGGCAGGCACGGACAATAACCCCGTTTTATAGGTTAGGCAGTGGACATGAAGACCTTCCTTCCAGCCTGTGATATAGCTGTGATTAAGGTTTGGGTTTCTAAATGCCTAACTTCACCCTCTTTCTACTGCAGTTTTAGTCCTAACTGAGCAATCTTTCCAATCTTATTGGATCCTGCTTCAGTCAGCCCTAAAAAAAATGCCTGGACATTTTCTCCAGCTATACTCGCTTACTTGGTGATCTATTCAGTTCCATTTTAAATACTATCTATATGCTAATGACTCCTAAATAGATATCTCTTGATCTGGTATCTCTTCTGAACTCCAGTTTCATTTATCTTACTTGACAGCCATCAGTATTTTTAATAGGCATGTCAAATTTAGCTTGTCTAAAATCTTAATTCCCCTCCATCCCAAACTGACCTCTTCCCAAGGTTTCTTAGTGTGACAATATCACTCACCCAGTTGGCTTTTGCTAAAAAAACTTGGAATCAATATTGACTCTTCTGTTTCTTGTATACCAGTTATTCAAGCTATCAGTTGATCTTGTTGGCCCTACTTTCAAAATATATTCCAAATCTGACCACCTCTTACTACTGCCGTTCTGTATTACAAGCCAGTGATCTCTCATCTGGTTACAGAAGACTCCTAACTGACTCCCCTGATCCCACTCTGATTTGTTAAAATCTGTTTTCCACCCAGGTACCAGAAGGGTCCTTTCAAAACAAGTCAGATCAAGCCACTCCTTTGCTCAAAGTTTTCTAATGGTTTCTCAGCATATTTTTATGTATTTCAAACTCCCTACTATACATCTGGTCACCTACAGGGCGGGCGGCCAAGTCTCTAATTGCATCTCCTGCTTTCTCTCCCTCCCTCCCTCCCTCTGCTCAGTCCACAGTGACCTGCTTTTCCTTAGGTGGACGAGCACACTGGGCTTCAGCGTTGGTTATTGCTGAATCCTGGGCTTGGAATTATCTCAAGATATTTGCATCGCCTGCTCTCGCTCTTCCTTCCGGTCTCTGCTTAGGTATCACCTCCTCAGAGATACCTGACCACGTGGACTAGTACCTGCAGCTCATCCCTCAGTATCCTCTTGCCTTGTTTATTTCGCTTCATGGTAGTTATCATTTCCTGACTTTAGACACATCTTTGTACATCGAATTGTGTTTTTCTGTTTCCTCTACTTGCGTGTAAGCTCTGTGAGAGAGAGACCTTATCACTCTCGTTCACTGTTGTGTCCCCTCTTCTAGAAGCTAGAACACTTTCTAAACCTGAATAACAGATTAAGCCAGAATCAATGAATACTTGCTGATTCAATGGCTAGTGGAGCATACTTTAGGCTGAGCCATTTAGAAGTGCTCAGTTCAAAAGATATCCTCCGACTAGGATTTCAGGAGAAATAATTTGAGTATGTATTATATACATCATACGATCCAAACCCTTTTTGGGACGGTCCAATTTCAAATAGTCTGACTTATCTTAGTTGTTTATATTTGTTTCTATAAAGTACACTTATCCCTCTCGGATTACATATTGATTGTGTGCATTCTAAAGTCCAAGCTCTATACCTCTCTGTTCATTATCTCGTCTGATCCTCACCAGAACCCAAGGATACTATTAAGCTTCAGTAGCTTGCCCAAGGCCACGTGGCTGGCCAGTGATGCAGCCAAAATGTGAATCCCAGAAGCGTGACAAGATGCCACACTCTCAGCTACCACAGCCCTGCCTCATAGTCCCGTACTACTCTGGGTGTCCCCGTTTTTGATTTAGAAGATGTGACTATCCTGCCACAGCGTCACTGCAGCAATGCCGTCAGAGGATTGATAGAGCATGGCATGTTTGTTGAAGTATGTGGTGGTATGACATATTTTTCAGATTCAACAACTCATTAGTTCTGCAACTTGAGAACAACCTGCGCCATGCGCTGCCCAACAAATATTATTTCTACTTGTGATCATTGGACAATAAAGAAACCATGTTCTGGCCATCTCTCCAACCTTCGCCCTGCCCTCCTCCCCCTAAGAACTGACTGTTTCCTATGTTCTGCAGGCTGCTCAGTCAACCTGGTCACTGTGGTATCCTGAGTGCCAAGGACACTGGAAGTGGGACTCAGGTTTGCACAGTTAGATTGATAAGCAGATGCTAAGCCGATGTGACACAGCTGCTACTGCTGAGCCGGGAAAAGCAGGTCAAGGTTATTAGGAGAAAGTGTGGAGTGTGGCAATTGCCCATAGCTGGGGGGCAAAGATATCCCCATGTACTGTTTTCTTTCCTGGTCTCTCTCTCTTCAAGTCCCTTCTCGTCCTTTCTTTTTATTTCTCTATGTCTTCTCTCTCTTAGGGGGTTGTGGTAAAAGTGTCACATATTGAAATCACTGGACCTCTCTAAATAAAGGACATCTATGAATCAACCACTTTGTTTTTCTAACATTATATGCATTATTTGGTCTACCAAGCAGTGCCACACTTTAAATATCAGATTCAAAGATTAACAGTGACCCTTTGCTATTTATTATTTGATTCTGTTTGTTTTAAAGGCATGTTTTCACATCTGAAATATACTTCAGATCTTGTACTAATGCAGCAGGTACTCCTGACACATTAGCATACATTCAGTGTAACCAGGGAGTTTGGTTTCTTCTATCCATTTTTCATTGAGCTGAGTTTATTGGTGGCTAACTTTGATTTGTTATCCAGAAGAACTTGTGTCCCCTAAGGTCTTTTTTAAAAAAAATCTATTTCTGTATACTTTTGAACTGAATATGATTTAATGAGGTAAAAATGACCATATAAAATAAATCAACCCTAAAACCAAAGGCATTTAAAAATTATCATCTTCAGATCAAGAGTACATCAGTATCTACTGGTAAATCTTGAAGCTGTGCCAAGATCTCTAGCTGGTAGGTTTGCCATGCCCCTGTTTGCAGTGGTGTGGGGCCTCTCCGAAACCCATTTCTCCTCTGGGATCCCCCACCCCCAACCTCACACCTTCCTCCTGACCAGGCCCTGTCCTCTGCCTGGAAATCTTCAGGCTCACCCAAACTTTGGAGATCTCTGCGTTTTTGCCTCTGTCGTCCCTTCAGGATGTGTCATGTGGAACATGGGCCTGAAGTCTTGCTTTATATTTGAACTCTGGCACTTACCAGCTGGGTGGGTTGGGAATATCATGCATCTCTCTGAGCCTTGGTTTCCTCATTTGTCTGAGCAGGGAAGCAGCAATGAGACAAAATCCACGAAATGCCTAGTGTAATATACCTGCAATAAACCAGAGCTATTTTTATAATAGTATTATTGTCTCACTGAACCAGGTTTGGTGCTCCTGGTAACAAACTATTCAAAGTCAAGAATGGTAGGTGGGGAATAAATGAAATTGACTTTTCACCGAGTTTGGCTTGTAAAAGATATGAAATTTAAACAAAGAGACAGAACAAAAATCATACTCAGGCGAAGGTACCAGGTCATGGAGAAGAAACCTCAGATCTTCAAAAGGTAAAAAGCAATCCCAAGAGTGAACAGTATGTTTTTAGGTGACCTCTGTAAAATAGGAATAAAATAATGCTTAGTCCATTGGGTTGTGGTGAGAATAAAATGACTTGATCCATATAAATAAAGCATTTAGAACACAGAGGAAAAAGACGGTCACGTATTGACATTAATAGATAAAAGAACTTAGATTTTTAGACCTGGTGGCATGCCAGCGATTATTGAGGTATGTCTCCTTGGGTTGAAATACTACAACTCTGATTGTGGTATTTCTTAAACTTTGGAGGATGTCTAAATTGTCAATATCCTGAGATTATCTATCTATCTATCTATCTATCTATCTATCTATCTATCTATCTATCAATCATCATCTGTCTTACCTCTTGGTACAGTGTCTGGCACAGACGTCACATTTAATGAATGTCTATTGCATGAATGGATGAACAAGTAGAAAAGCCACCTGTTTTGTCTACATCTGGGTGTTATTTGGTTGAGAACATACCACTTTGTGCAAATTGTAATTTTTTTTTTTATTTTCCTCTTCACTTTTCCCACCCACTCCAACCTCCCAAGTATTGAGACTCTAAACCAGACACAAAATTCTGCAACCTCTCTACCTCTTCTCACTCCAGACAGCATTCCCTGGAAATAGTCTGGGGTCACAAACTCCTGAGCCCATAGGGGCCAGGCAGAGAGCATGAATGAGTAGAATGGGCTGGGTGACAGTAGTGTATGACCCCCCTGACCCCCACCTCCCAAAAATACAAGCTCAGCAGTAGCCTCCTGTTTTTTCACTTGTGTCCACCCAGCACCTAGAACCGTGCCTCAGTCATGGATCCTGCTTCCAGATAGTCCTTGATGGATGAATATTGGTTGAATGAATGAATAACTGTTCAGTAAAGGCTGACTGTTGCAAGATAGCAATGAGGCCCCAGTGTTGTCCACTCCTCAGATTTGTCAAGACAGAGCAAAGGATCTACTTTTATGTGAAATCTCTTGGTTTCAAATGTTGGCAACAAACTAAAAATGTTAAAACACTGTGTAGGTCAATCAAAAACACATCGAAGGTGAAAATTCAGCTCCTAAGCCCCGAGTAGTTTTTAGTCCCCTGCTTTCAGTAATAGTTTATGCAGTGTTTTCCATTTGCCCCATAGGATCACTTTCGTTATTGCATTCCTTTTTCATATGTGCTGGGTAGTATAGGTAGTAGTCTCTCCATTTTATAGATAAGGTCACTGAGGCTCAGAGAACTTAACTGACTTATTTAAGGCTGCAATACTGGTATGTAATGGAACTAGAACCAGAATCCAAGTTTTCTGATCTCAAATCCTGCACACATTTCGGGACACCATTATGATCACACTGCCACATGTCCTCTGGGAAGATAAGTCACACACCAAACACTTTTGTTACTTCATAAATTTGGGTTTCTATTCTTAGGACTGTCTAGCACTTTCTTACTGATACATCTCTCTATCTTCCAACCAATCTGGTCCAAGCAACGCAAGGGGTGGCACTGCAATTGCAATTCAAATAAACTTGCTTCCACTTTGGTGTTACTAATTCATAGGTAAGCCCATTTCTCTTTTGTGATGCTCCTGTAGGTACAGGTATTAATTTGAATCATTCAGAATTTACAGCTCCATTCATTTGGACGTAGATTTGATCATTGTAAAAGAAAATCCCCAATACCATTTTTTAAAAAAAATTTATTGGGGTGACAATTGTTAGTAAAATTACATAGATTTCAGGTGTACAATTCTGTATTACATCATCTATAAATCCCATTGTGTGTTCATCACCCAGAGTCAGTTCTCCTTCCATCACCATATATTTGATCCCCCTTACCCTCTTCTCCCACCCCCCACCCCCCTTACCCTCTGGTAGCCACTAAACTATTGTCTGTGTCTATGAGTTTCTGTTTCTCATTTGTTTGTCTTGTTCTTTTGTTGTTTTTAGTTTATATAACACATATCAGTGAAATCACATGGTTCTCTGCTTTTTCTGTCTGACTTATTTCGCTCAGCATTACACTCTCAAGATCCATCCATGTTGTCACAAATGTTCCTATATCATCCCAATGTTTTAAACAAGATAAAAGTTGTTTTTATTTTCCATTTTTTCATGTAAATCTGAACATAAATAGTCCAGAGATGCTATGGTGGCCCCGTCTCTACTGTGGTTGTTACCCTTGCCTGCTTTGCTAAGGTCTCTCACCAGTATGTTCATATTAACATTAGAGAGGAAAAAAAAGAGGTGAAGGGACCACACCCCCTTCTTCTTATGGCATAAAGTGGAGGTTGTACACATTGCTTCTGTTCACGGCTTACTGACCACAACTGAATATCATTGTCACCCAGCTGTAAGGGAGTGAGGAATATAGTTTGTTATCTGGATGGCACTGGGTCCAGCTGAAAATTATTTCATTACTATATAAGAAGACAACCAATACTGGGGAACAACTTGTCATCTGTGCCATAATAGCTAAGCATTAATGTACTATTTAGCGTTTAAGCCGTGTTTTCTAACTGATGGGGTATTCCTTGATTCAGATATTTGGTCCTATTTTGCTTTTCATCTGCAGTAGTTACTATAGATAGTAGCTGTTTGGTGGATTAATATTTTAATACATAAAACTAAGGTGCTGAATGGACAAGTCTCAAGACTCTTCTCTGAGTCACTTGCAAGTTATCAGGTAACCTTTGAAAGTTGAAATTTGCATGGAGTTAGGACAGTTAGATATACCACGATTTGTAGGTGGTAACTGTGGACAGTGGTCCTTGAACAGGAATTTATCAAATTCCTCTTTGGGGATAACTCCCATTCCCCTAAATCTTCAGTATCTGGTTGAGCTAATCACTTCACATGTCCACTCACTTTCTGTTACCTGGGCAGTCTCACTGGTGAGAACACTGAAAATATCCCAGCAAAATTTATATAGTTTGTTGTGGCTGCTGTAACAAAAGACCACAAAGTTAGTGGCTTAAAGCATCAGAAGTTTCTTCTCTCACAGTTTTGGAAGCCAGAAGTCTGCAATTAGTTTCACTGGGCCGAAATCAAGGTGTGAGTAAGACCACAGTCTGTCTGGAGGACATCCACCTTGCCTCTTCCCGCTTCCCATCCCTTGGCTGCCGGCATTCCTTGTCTCATGGTCACGTGACTCCAGTCTCTGCTTCTGGTGTCTCGTATCACCTTCCTCTCTTTTGTCTGTGTCAAATTTTCCTCTATGTCCTTCTTGTGAAGGCACTTGAGGTTGCATTTAGGCCCACCTGGATAATCCAGGATAATTTCCCTATCTCAAAATCCTTAATCACATCTGCAAAGTCCTTTTTCTTTTTCCCTGATAAGGTGATATTCACATTCCACAGATTAGAATGTGGATATCTTTGGGGGGAGCCATTATTCTGCCTACAACAGTAATATTATTTAATTGTAGCCTCACATAAATTTCATTTTATTTTTCAGGAAACTGCAGTTCAGAGAGGCTGAGTAACCTGCTCTAGGTCGCCCAGCCTGCTCCACCTCTTGTTTCTCACTCCTCCTTCCCTGGGCCAGTAGCAAAGTAGAGTGATTAAAAGTTCAGTGAACCTAGAACAGCAAGACAGAATGCCTCCCTCCCCTTCCTGTTCTCATCACCAAGTCAATTCAGGTAGTATGCCTTTCCCTCCCTTATAAAACCTTCGGGGGGTGGGGTGGGGGGTGCGTTGTGACTTCCTTTCCCCTTTCAGGCACCTATTTCCTTTTTATCCTCACTTCACCTGTGTGTGAAGTTAGGCATACAGGAGAGGGGCTGCATATCCATGCAACTCTAACTTGTCAGAATCCACCCATGGGATCATTGGTGTATCAAGTTCCCTTTATATGAGTGGGTCCAGATTGCTTCTGGACTTTGGCATTACAAAGTTGGGTTACAAATGTCATGAGAACAGACTCTCTGGCAAGATATCCAATGTTACAGCTTCCAGTCTCAACCAGATATAGCAGGAGACTAGCTTTTCCCAGGGTATTTTAGTGCTTCAGGGTCTGGTCCCAACTGGAATCAAGTGGTAAAACAACTTCCAAGTAAACATGCAGAATGTTAGTGAAAAAGCTTAGTTCATTATTAAGTGCACCAATAGGTGAAATTGGGGCAATAAGCTGATGAGAATGAGTGGAAGGAGAATGGCATATTTCCCCCCCAAATTACCCCTGAGTGAAGGTACATGTTGGAAAAGCATAGATGGATCTATTGAATATCTGATATGCCATTTCCCAAACAGTCATGTGCAGAGGTAGGGCCAGCTCAACTATATTGTTGCTGTACTAATGTGGTGGCTTAGCCATTTGGAGTTAATTGTTAATCAAGCCAGACATTATCTGTAATACTATGCTGAGAGGTAGAAAGACCAAAAAGAAAAAAAAAAAAGGAAAACTCCAATATCTTATTACCCTTGTCATCAAAAAGCTCTAAAAATTCTTGTATAATAGCCATAGGAATGGCAGAGACAGGGCTATTTTAAGAACCAAAAAATGCCTTCTGTTTTTGGTTTCTATTAGGTTGGTACAAAAGTAATCGTGGCTTACAAGGTAAGAAAATAATTGCAAAAACTGCAATTACTTTTGCACCAACCTAATATTTTCAAATAATTTTATCTATGAACTAACATCAGCTGGAAAGGATCAGCACACACTGGAAATTGCAAAGGCTGGCTTCCAGCAGCACCCTCTCTGTGACACTCATTTTGCTATTAAGGGAAGCCACTTAACAAACCAATTGTCAACAGGGGGAGATGAAAACACAATAGTTAATCAGGTTTTACAAGGTCACACATCTAATTCGAATTGTAAAAGGACCCCATTAGTGCCTTCTTTCCCTTGTTCTTGAATGTAGTCTTTTGCCAAATTGAGGGCTCACCACTTTGGATCCCCCTACAAGATAGCAGTCAGTTAATAAAGGCTTGAAGTACTCTTTTCCTTACGGAGGGCCCCCTTTGGAGCCTATTAACACCCCTTTTTTATGGGAGCAAAGCAAGTAGCCACCTCCTGACATGTGTTGGCACTTTCTAAAAGGTCATTAATGCTCCATATTTCAGAGTATAACAAACCCAGGAAGGCTCACAAGGAGCCCAGCAGGGGTAAAATAAAAACAGTGAGTAATTTACAGAGCTTCTTGTCTCACCTAGGTGGTGCATGCTGATGCTGAGAGAGAGAGAGAGACAGAGAGAGAGAGAGAGAGAGAATTAGGACATCCCCCCCCCCCCCCCCGCAATGAATTTGCAGAGATTTGCAGGGTCGTAGGATTTACAGGTAACATCTAGAAAGTGAGATTTTAGGAGACAGATTTGATCAAATATTTGTGCTATAGAAAAACAGCATCAAGTGGTTCAGATTCCTTGCTCTTTAGAATGGATTTTCTGTGTGGATAGGTCATTTTTGCCTTCTGAAGCTCTGCTGTGATTCTTTGATGATATACAGCATTCAAATTGGAAATTGATGGGCAAAACTGGAGCATTCAAATTGGAAATTGATGGGCAAATCTGGAGCTTCATTTTATTTTCAATTTTGGAACACTTTCTTTCTTTATTTTTATTTTTTATTTTTTATTTTTTTAAAAATAAACTCATCATATATTTTCCAGGGGAGCTACTTGCATTTTAGCATGCTGCTAAAACTTGCATTGGGCACTAGACTGATGGGGTTTCATTTCTTAAATTACATGGGAAGGTCTGAGAATGAATATGAAACATTAAAAAAAATAAACTTCAAAGTGTTATCACAAATAAAATGTATAACTAAAGTTCACTTACATAAGTGTTGGCAGAGCTGACAAGCCTGTGATCTTTCTGTGTTTTTAAGATAGGCAGTAGATATCACACCGACTAATACATGGAAGCCCATTCTTGTTTACACTGTGATTTCCCCAAAGGATACAAGGATCCTCACCGCTGGCTGTTACCCCTGGGGAGGTGTTCCCGCTTCTCCTGTATTTTTGAGTTTATTTTTGTGCACCACTCCAGCATTGGATAGTGAGGATTGTACTGAGAAGTCTCCTCTTACCATTCCTACGTTCTGACAATGATAGGGATATTCATGGCCCATCTTCTATACTTTTTCTGATCCTGCTGCAGAACCAGAGAGGTAGGCAAAAAGCACCTAGCATTACAGATGAAAGAAGGATCCTGCCAGACAGTTATTTCTTCAGATAAGTAGACTCACTAGGGAGTGACAGGGATTTTTGATCCGTTCTTGAATTCACTTTTCAAGCTGACACCATGTATCTGAACAATCATACTGATGGCCTATTACAGGACATTCTATTTGGGATTCTAGGGAAACAACAGTGAATAAAGCAGACAACCCCCTGTTCTCATCATGCTGCATTTGTGCGTATGTGTGCGTGGTATGTGCGTGCGTGTGTAAAAGACACAGAAATGATGAATACGATATACAAGTAAATTAGACACTATGTTATTTAAAGTTTTAAGTATTACGAAAACAGTATAGAAGGGAACAGATGTCACTGAGAAATTGACATTTGAGCGAAGACTTGAGGGATGTGCTTTTCCTACTGAACTGGTGATTGGTGGATATAATAATTATTTCTAGGAAAGAATTTACATTAGGGAAATTAAACCAACTTCACTTATAGTTCAAGATAAATATGTCAAATGCCTTAAGAAATGTATAAGCAAAGTAGTAGGTGGGTAGAGGAGGAAGGGAAGGGAAAATTGGTGAGAGGAGAGAGCTCATCTCTCATTAGAATGAACAGAAATTGGTTTCATGAAACTTGAGGGACAGCTTTGATTTTTGAGATTCCCTGTAGATATCAATTTCCTAGACAGATCTATGAAGAAGCGTTGCCTCAAGATTGCTAGTAATCTGGTAGAATTTAAAAATATTACTGGTGATTGTGCTTTTGCTGGCTACAATTAAGCATAGTACATAAGAGAACAGATAAAAGAGGGCAGGAATCCTGCTGCCATTTTGTCAGGCCTCTAGGAAAGAAAACATAACTAGTATTTGGAATCTCTGTGTTCCCTCATCCTGCTGACCATAGTGCCCGAAGGTGCATACCACCCAGAGGATATTCTAGTTAATACTTTCTTTATTACTGGTGAGGACTTTGCCCCAATTCTCTGTGTGTTCTCTTATTCAGGTAAGGAGGGTTGGCTTTCAGAGCTAATTCCTTTTATCTCTCTTGCCTCTAGATCAGGGGTGTCCAAACTTTTTTCAACGTTTTTCACCAAGGGTCATATGCGGTAAAATACACAAACAGCCGGGCCACTCACTCGAGGTGAAGTACGTATTTCCTCACCTGGTTTATTTAAGTCAACTAAATATATTTTTGGAATTTGCTGCAGGCCAATTAACAATGGATTGCAGACCGCAGTTGGCCCACGGGCCGCAGTTTGGACACCCCTGCTCTAGATTCTCAGTCACGGGAGCACCTGGCCCCTTGGCCCCTTGTCCTAGGTCCACTCCTGATCTTGGGTCTCCGTATCTTATACTGTGAAAAAGGTATGGAAAAGGGTGAAAATGATAACTTGTCCTGATCCAGATCTATTTATCTTATCTCCATATAGAAGTGGTCCTGGGGAGTCTATTTAGTCCTTGATCTTTTCAGAGCTCTTCCTGCTTGGTAATGAATGACTGGGAGAAGCCCCAAGATTGAAATACAGCTTGAACATGGATGTAGCCCTCATGTAGATTTATGTTATTCATTTAAAGGACTACATGATATTTCATTGAATGGAGATACCATAGTATAGTTACTAAATATTTAGTAGAAGACACTGAGTTTGTTTCTAGTTTCCACCCCCCCACCCCTCGGTTATAGGTATATAGTTTCTAGATGGACTTTTACTACTTCCAAGATTATAAAAATATTTATGTTTTATTACAATATTATACTTTGATTTTTCTTTTTCCATTTTTATTCACTTGCGTTTCACTGTAGTACTTTTACAGTTTATTTTTTTTAACTTTAATTGTTACTCTGTAAGTTTTTGAATCATAGTCAGTAATTTCATGGTTTGTTATAAAAATATTCATCCATTTTTATATGAACCATTTGGAATTTATTTTGGAATATGAAGTGAGGTAGGACTACAACTTTGTATTTCACTAAATATAAATGCTAATCATTTTTCAAAATACTACTTATAATCCCTAGTTTTTGAATTTGAAATGCCCATTTTTGTAATGCACTAAATTAGTACATATGCTTGGATATACATCTAAATTTCTGTTTATTCTGATATCTTTATTCTATTCCTATACCACCAGCACACTGTTTTATACAGTGGCTAAATAGCTTTTATTAATTTAACATCTGACAGGACAAATACTTTTTTTCATTACTTTTTTTCCCCCCAGAATTTCCTTGGCTGTTATGACATGTTTTTCTTTCCAGATGAAATTTTGAATTAGTTTGCCAAGGCTCAAAAATAATTCTCTTTTGGATTTTTAACGCGGATCCCATTGGCTACACCAGTTAATTTAAGGAGAAATGATACTTTTATATTACTGCTTCTAATCATCCAAGAAACAAAATATGGCTTTCTGGTCATTCGAGTTTTTTTTTTGTTTTTGTTTTTTTTTAGTGTTTTCAGCAATATTTTTTCTCTTTTAAAATTTTTTCTTAAATTTATTGTGGTGACATTGGTTAGTAAAATTATGTAGGTTTCAAGTGTACAATTCTAGAATACATCATCTGTATATTGCATTGTGTGTTCACCACCCCAAAGTCAAGTCTCCTCCCAAATAAACCATTTATTTGACCCCCTTTACCCTCTCCTACCTCCCCACTTTCCCTCTGATAACCACCATATTGTTGTCTGTGTCTATAAGTTCTGTTTGTTTATCTTATTTGTTCATTTGTTGCTTTCAGTTTTATATCCCACATAAGAGTGAAATTATAGTGCTCTTGACTTTTTCCATTTTACTTATTTTGCTTAGCATAATATTCTCAAGTTTTTTTTTTGTTTGTTTTGTTTTGTTTTTAAGCAGATGGAACTGGGTTTTTTGTTGTTGTTTGTTTTTGGTTTTTTTTTTTTTTAATTGGGGAAGGGGAACAGGACTTTTTTTTTGGGGGGGGGGGTAACAACAGTGTGTACTTCCAGGACTTTTTTTTCCAAGTCAAGTTGTTGTCCTTTCAATCTTGATTGTGGAGGGTGCCATTCAGCTTCAAGTTGTTGTCCTTTCAGTCTTAGTTGTGAAGGGCACAGCTCAGTTCCAGGTCCAGTTGCTGTTGCTAGTTGCAGGGGGCGCAGCCCACCGTCCCTTGAGGGAGTCGAGGAATCGAACTGGCAACCTTGTGGTTGAGAGCCGGCGCTCCAACCAACTGAGCCATCCAGGAACTCAGCGGCAACTCAGCTTAAGGTGCCGTGTTCAATCTGAGTTGCAGGGGGCGCTGCCCTACCATCCCTTGCAGGACCGAGGAATTGAACTGGCAGCCTTGTGGTTGAGAGCCCACTGGACCATGTGAGAATAGAACCAGCAGCCTTCGGAGTTAGGAACAGGGAGCTCCAACTGCCTGAGGCGCCGGGCCGGCCCAATATTCTCAAGATTAATCCATGTTGTTGCAAAGGCAATATTTCATCATTTTATGGCTGTGTAGTATTCCATTCTATATATATATATATATATATATATATACATATGTATTACATATATATATATGTATTACAGCTTCCTTATCCAATCAACTATCAGAGGATACTTTGGTTGTTTCCATATCTTGGCCACCGTGAATGATGCAACAATGAACATAGGGGCACATATATCTTTATGGATAAATGTTCTCAGATTTTGGGGATAGATACTCAGAAGACGGATTACTGGGTCATATGATAACTCTAGTATTAATTTTTTTGAGAAACCTCTATACTGTTTTCCATAGTGTCTGTATCAATTTATATTCCCACCTGCAGTGTATAAGGGTTCCTTTTTTTCTGCAACCTCTTCAACACTTGTTATTACTTGTCCTGTTGATAATAGCCATTCTCACAGGTGTGAGGTAGTATCTCATTGTGATTTTGATTTGCATTTCCCTAATAGCTAGTGAATTTGAGAATCTTTTCATATATTTGTTGGCTGTTGGTTTGCTTCTTGAGAGAAGTGGCTGTTCAGGTCCACTGGTCATTTTTAAAAAAGATTTTTATTAAAAATATAACTAACATATGATATTATATTAGTTTCAGGGGTATATCATAGTTATTCAACATTTATATTCCTAAGAAATGATCACCATGATAAGTTCAGCAACCAGCTGACACCATACTATGCTATCACAATATTATTGACTATATTCCCCATACTGTATATTATATCCCATAACTTATTTGTTTTATTCTTGGAAATTTGAAACTTTTATTCCCCTTCACCTTTCCCCCCTTTAAAAATTTTCAATTACAATTGACATTCAATATTATTTTATTCTATGTTCAGGTGTGCAGCATAGTGGTTAGACATTTATATAATTTAAGAAGTGATCCTCCTGACTAGTCTAGTACCCACTTAGCACTATCATAGTTACTACCATATTACTGACTTTATTCCCTATGCTTTATTTTACATTCCCATGACCATTTTGGAACTACCAATTTGTACTTCTTAATCCTTTCACCTTTTCCACCCTGCCCCCCCAATCCCCAGCCATCTGTCACCCCAACAAATCTAGTACCTATCTGACACCATACATAGTTATTACAACATTATTGACAATATTCCTTATGCTATACCCTACATCCCATAATTATTAATACTTTGTAACAACCAGTTTGTACTTCTTAATCCCTTCCTCTTTTTTCACCCACACTCTCTAACTCCCCTCTCATCTGGCAACCATCAAAATGTTCTCTGTATCTATGAGTTTGTTTCTGTTTTGTTTGTTAATTTTGTTCTTAGATTCCACATATAAGCGAAACCACATTGCATATGTCTTTCTGTATCTTACATACTCCACTCAGCACAGTCCCTCCAGGCCTATCCATGCCTCCGCAGATGGCAAGAACCTATTCCCTTCTATTGTATCTGTATGTACCACCTCTTCTTTATTCATTTATCCATTGATGGACACCCAGGCTGCCTCCACATCTTGGCCATTGTAAACAATGCTGCAATGAACATATGGATGCCCATTTCCCCTCAAAGTAGCATTTTGGTTTTTTTCGGGTAGAATACCAAGAAGCAGGATTACTGGGTCTTTCATTGTCTTTTCTTGCAGCTTTTGTTTTAAAGTCTATTTTGTCTGGTATAAGTATTGTTAACCCAGCTTTTTTTTTTTCTTTTCATATCAAAACTCATGATTTATCTTTTTTCCATCCCTTTACTATCAGTCTGTGTGTGTCTTTCAATCTGAAGGGAGTCTCTTGTAAGCAGCATATGTAAGGGTTTTGTTTTCATACCCATTCAGCCACTTTGTGTCTTTTGATTGGATCATTTAATCCATTTATATTAAAAATAATTGTTGATAAATATATAGCTTTTGTCATTTTATTATTCATAATTTTGATTTTTTTTTCATTTTAAAGAAATCCCTCTGATATTCCTTCTAATACTGGTTTGGTGGTGATGAACTCCTTTAGCTTTTTCTTGATTGCTATTGGCACATCAGTAGGTGGGACTGACCCTTAGGATGATTGGCTGTGGGATTTGGCCACATCCGTAGCTTACAGACTGCTGTGCTGGGGACTTACCTCACTGAGTGGGATTCGTCCCAGTGGGCTCTGGTACCTGTTGAGATCACCCTGTGGGTGTGCCACTTATGAAGCTAATTGGGTGGTGCTCTGCTGTAGTTTGAAGCCAACCTCCAAGTATGTTGGTTCTGGGGCCTCTTGGGAGGGGCCTTGTTGCAGGCCCAGGTCACCCACTGCCTTTGATTGTTTGGGTATTACCTGGTAGTTGCTACAAAGCAATCCACAGTTGTTCACTGCCTGTGCTAAACCTGGAGGTATGTAGGAGAGGCGACACTATGAACCGAGAACATCTGCTACTAGAACTGGGCCTTGAGTAGCTCTGCAAAGAGCCAGGACACCCCGAGGTCTGCTGCCACCTGCCAGCTCCCTTAAGGTTCAGCTGCTGATAGAGGCTCATGCTGTATGCAAGTTGAGGGTGAGGCAGGGTCTCAGGGAGTCACTAGAGGGGGAAGAGTTAAGGTCACCAGGTTAATGTAAATTCTGATTTGGTGCTATTGCTGAGCCTGGAGCTACTCAGCAAAAGTCTCAGAGCACACTGAGGCCAGTCACTGCCCAGCAGGAGCCTGCCAGACTCTGATAGTATTCCAAGAAAGAGTGCAATGTGGGCAGGCTGGCTGTTCATGGAGAAAGTGCCTCCAGCATTCAGGGAGTTGGGTGCTTCAGGGTCCCAGTGAGTCAGCAGAATGGGGCAGTGGAGCTCACCAGACCAATCAGGTTCAGATTTGGCCTGTGGGGGCGGGCTCAACACAGGAAAGATGGCGCCCATCTGCCTGCTGCATGGGAGAAAGACCACACACAGGGAAAATGCCAACTGTTCTCCAGTCCTCCCCCCGCAGCCACACATCTCAGTCTGCCACTGCCCCCATGTCTCCAATATCTCCCGAGTCATCATCCCTCCACCAGAGCCCAAGGTGACTACCTGCGAGTGAGTGAGTCTGTGCGCGGGCCCTTTAAGAGGACATCTGGGTTTCTTGCGGCCTCCCCATCTCACTCGGATGGTTGGAATCCCCATAGTTTTTCACAGCTAGATGTTGTGGGGGCTCGTCTTCACGGAACCAGTACTCTGGGTGGGAATCCTGGTGTGGGAGGCTGGGGTCCCTGGCTCCTCCAGGGGGAACCCCCCCGTGGCCGTGATATCCCTCCTGATTCTCAACTGCCACTTGGAGGTTTGGGGCCCATTCTGTGTCTCTGCCCCTCCTACCAGTCTCAATGTGGCTTCTTCTTTTAGTCATAGTCTGTTCAGCTAGACTTCAGATGGTCTCCAGGTTGATTGTTCTATACTTTAGTTGTAATTCTAATGTGTTCACAGAAGGAAGGGGCGCAGTGTTTATCTACTCTGCTCATTTTGTAATTGATTGTATTTGTTGTTGAGTTGTATGAGTTCTTTATATATTTTGGATATTAACCCCTTATCAGAGGTGTTGTTTGCAAATATCTTCTCCCTTTCAGTTATCTCTTTGTTTTGTTGATGGTTTCTTTTGCTGTGCAGAACTTTTTAGTTTGATATAGTCCCATTCATTTATTTTTGCTTTTACTTCCTTTGCCTTTGAGGTCAAATTCATAAAATTTTCTCTAAGACCAAGCTAGATGTTGGTCTTAGAGAAAAATTGATAAAATTTTCTTTAAGACCAAGGTCTGTAAGTTTAGTACCTATGTTTTCTTCTAGGTAATTTATTGCTTCAGGTCTTATATTTAGGTCTTTGATCCATTTTGAGTTAATTTTGGTGTGTGGTGGCAGATAGCAGTCTAGTTTCATTGTTTGGCATGCAGCTTTCCAATTTTCCCAGCACCATTTATTGAAGAGGCTGTCTTTTCTTCATTGTATGTTTTCGGCTCCTTTGTTGAAAATTATTTGTCCATATGCTACATATGTGGGTTTAGTTCTGGGTTCTCAATTCTGTTCCATTGTCTGGGTGTCTGTTTTTCTGCCAATATCATTTACAACAATATTTTGTTTTCTTCATACATAGTATACAGGTTAGGATGTATCACTTGTTAGCAACAGAAACTGGGTGTGGCTAATTTAAGCAGAAAACTAATTTATTCAGAGGGAATTGATAGCTCAGAAAATTGCTAACATATACAGAATTAAGTTTGGAAAAAAGGCAAAAATCAGAGCACTCCTTGCATGAAGCACTAGATAATCTTATCTGGGAACTGAAGTAGCAGAGATGAACATCGACCATTTTCTTATGTTCTTGTCTCATGCTGCTTATGATCAAATTCCTGTTTTGTGAGTGTGGTTTCTAACTGGCTTGGCTTTAATCATGTTTCCTGCCCCTGACATAAAAGGAGACTTACATAATATTCATGGAACAGGGTGTCAAACCTGAATCTAAAGGGAAAATAGGCCCTGGGAGGCTGGTGTCTTTGCCCTCAACTAGGCTTTGTTTATTCTGTCCAACCCATGGAGCTGAGAACCATCCTGAGTAAAGACCAGGGTCAGGATCCGTGACTGCAGTCTAAAGATATACAGACATCTCAGAAAGTACTGGAAGGCTATAACGGAAGGCAAAACACAACATACCAAGCTAGACTGAGCAGTAGGGTGTGGAGGAGACTGAAATGAGAGAAGCCAATCTGGGTATAGTGTATGACTATTTCTGCATGTGCCTCGTCCCATTCCCTCTGACAGCATGATTGTCCCCTATCCCCCCTTTATTTAAATGATACATGTATAAAAATGAAAGTAATTATCAGCCTGGGTTTTACCAATGGTGGTTGAGGAACTGGCGATGTCTGTGAAAATTAAGAAAAACTGGGTGTGTTAATGTGGCCTGATTTCGTGCCCAGGGGTAGGCCTCTGGAGGTTTTTGGATTATTTTTGCAAACAAATGCTGTGTTTCCCTGAAAATAAGACCTAGCCGGACCATCATCTCTAATGCATCTTTTGTAGCAAAACTTAATATAAGGTCCAGTTTCATTTTACTGTAAGACCGAGTCTAATATAATATAACATGATAGAATAGAATAGAACAGAATAGAATTAACATAATTTATAATATAATATAATATAATATAATATAATATAATATAATATAATATAATATAATATAATCAGGTCTCATATAATATAAGACTGGGTCTTGTATAATATAATTTAACATAAGACCGGGTCTTATATTAATTTTTGCTCCAAAGGACGCAGTAGAGCTCATTGTCCGGCTAGGTCTTATTTTCAGGGAAACACAGTATGACTGATTTATTTTCAGACCTCAGATTTATGGTTGGGCCCTATTTTTTTCTTTTCGGAGGATAGACTCCACCCCGTTCCTTGTTACCATTAACAAGGAGTGTTGCTGCTTGTTGAATCCTCCAGGTGTTATCTGCTGAGATGGAGCATGCAGCCAGCTGGCCTGGCAGTCACTGCCATAGAGTTTCCTTACTGAACCTTGGTAAGTGGCACAGACAGGAAAGTGAAGTGACATTAAGTGGACTGGTGAGCTGGGTTCTCCATAATAAACCACCAGGAAATAATTCTTGGCCATGCCAATTAAAGAAAATAGGAAAACAAGATGATGATGTTAAAGAGACCTTCAGTAAGGGGAAAAAACTCAGAATTTTTACTAAAAAAGTACACACACAGAGGAAGGACTGAGTAGTAGAAAATTCTTTTCCTTTCAATCTAATCATAACTAAATAGACATAATGGGAAATATTTGTAAGGAACATTTTTAAAGGTGGAATTTCTAAGTCCACAGAGATGTATCTGAAAGGCTGTGTGCCTCCAGCACCTTATAGAAACTGAGAAAATGCAGCCCCTGCTACAATCATCTCTAGAGTCCAAGCAGCGTGAAATGGTGGAGAGAGAGTCGACTCAGGCCCAGGGGACCTGGCTGACTTTGACTCTTTTTGAAATGTCACCTGTCTGACTCCTTGTTTGACCACACAATGCTCACCACAATGTGCCCGTTTTATCCTGAGCGTTTCCTAAGGCCCTCAGAAGGGAAGACTTATTTATTTATTTATTTATTTTTTGGTCAGGATGGAAATGTGAATTAACTCATAAAAGGAAAGAGGAAGTACCTGGGCCTGCTGCCCCAAGTTCTGTTCCTGGGTAGAAGCAGTAAGAGACCTTATAAACAACTTGCTCTTTCAGAATGGATTTTGAGGAAAAAGTGTGGTTCATAAAACACTTGCAGTGAAGGAAAACAGTTAACATATGTGAGAAGCTTCTAAATGCTGGGGAACTTTGCGTTATTTCATGTGGTATGGCTACAATCATTCCCATTTTATAGAGGAGGACACTGAAGCTCAGAAACCTTAAGTGAGTGCCCTACTCACACATGCAATTGTGGCGTCAGGACTGAGCGGAGTTACTTCTTATCGTGACACATGTGCTATTTCCACATCAGGCCACTCTTCCTCCTGACCTCCCTGCATCCCTGGAACCCCACTGTGCTCACATTTGTAGGTGCTGTTCTTGAGCGTGTGTTGGCAAATAGCCCTTCATTTGTAGTTCAGGAAGTTAGTACAGCATCTCTGGACTGTCCACTGGTCATGAGATAGTATTAGCCATTCTCCTCTTTCATCCACCTGACCTCTCACTGATCCCCGCAGCCCTCACCAGCCTCTGTCAACTATTGCTTAAAGATACATTGACTGGTGTGATAGCATTTGTATTCTGCTGAGTAATTATAACTAATTCTGCGGAGCTTTGTTTGTTGAGTTAAAAACTAATTGTAAAATTCCAGAGTTGGAATAAGATTCTTCCTTCTTAAATAAATAGACTGGTATGGCAGAAATATCAGGTTCACGCAGTATGCCCCTGCTGTCGCCCTTGCAGCCAGGGCGAGGGAAGGAGAGGTTTCACCCGTCATTACCCCTGGCAGAGCACAGCACATTCTGGATGTGGCGAAGGGTTGGCTGAGTGTTGTTCCAGAAGCTGTTGAGACCACAAAAATGCAACTGCAATTCTGGCGGCAGGATCCAGGAGATGGATCTGTAAAGGCACAGGCCAGAGGGCTCAGCCTGTAACATCAAGTCACCTTCAAGAGAGGATCAAAGGTTTTCTGCTTTATGTGGTCATTTGGGAGTCTCAGGAGTGACTAGTCTTTCACTGGCTCAGGTGCCTGTTCACAAGTAACTGTCATTCTTTCAAAAAGTAACACTAAAAAAAAGGCTCATTTATGCCAAATCATAATTTATGCCTAAATTCAAACTACTACACTAAAAGTTGCTTCTTCTTGCGTTTTACTGAAGCTCTAAAGGTGGCAACTAATTTGGGGGGAAATCTGATGATCAAGGGGAAAAATATCTCTGTATTGGGTTACGGTTGCTTAGAACGCCTGTTCTATACAACGAGATTTTTCTAGAGACACCTACTCTGTCTATGTGTACATTGTCAAAGTTCAAGTCCATTAGGAGAGCATTTATAATATTATGCATATGTAAACACTGTTCACTATACATTAAAGAAATGTCACAGCCCCGTCCCTTTGCCCCTTGATCAGTCAGGGTCCTAGGGTTAGGTCAAAGGAATTCCTTTTACTGATACTCTTTTGAATACTCCAGTCATGTCACACTTTAATCTGTTTCATATTTAGAGTATAACTTTTTTGGACAGCCTTTCTTTTCCTGGAGTGTCTAATTACTACAAGAAGAAATATAGCCTTCTGCACCATATTATAACCTTGTAGCTTCTTGCTCATTCGATCTATTGAATGGGATTAGTCCCTTTCTCTTGCTTGTAAGGAGCCCACTGAGAGTCTTTCCTAATTTGGAGCAATTGCTTTATGGGTTGTCTACACTGATGTCAATCTCTGATTCACTTTTATTGGACTTTTGAGTTATTCTCAGAGATTGTTATAGCTCAAGGCTTTTTCTGTCTTGAATTTCACACTTAAACTTTGTTGGAGTGTGTCCTCAAGTTACTTCCTCACGAAGACTATGCAGGAGGTAAGCTTTTTATGTATAAAATATGTCTTTATTTTCCTATCACAATTGATTGATGGTTTAAAGACATGGAGAATAATAGGTTCAAAATAACTTGTCTTAAAACTCTGAGGGGGCCAGTTCTCTACTGTCTCTTTCTGTATGTATTCTAGGCCATGGCTTCCTCCTGATTTTCTGCAAAAATGCTTCCATATACTGTCCTTCTTCAAGAAATGTGTGGAGATCTCTCTCTCTCTCTCTCTCTCTCTCTCTCTCTCTCTCTCTCTCTCTCTCTTTCTCTCTCTCCACTGTTAGGGATCTATTCCCTTTTATAGATAACTTTTATCTTTCATCATCAATTTAACTATTTAACTGCAACCCTGAAGGGAGAGGAGACAAGCTTCTACATTCTACTTGTTCTCAACTCACTCTCTTGAAAAAACAAAACCAACAAAACAAAGTCTTGACCTTCACCTGGAAAAGTGCGAATCCTTTGGGGTCAGGGTGAAAGAGGCAGCTAACCTTATCATGTGCATCCCCACAACTAAATTATTCTGATCAGCTTGAGAGAACAGTGAATCAAAGCTGGCCGAGGATGTATAAACAAGTCTTCAGAGTATCTGTTTAAAAGAACTAGGAAATGGGGCAGCTGGATGGCTCAGTTGGTTAGAGCACGAGCTCTTAACAACAAGGTTGCCGGTTCAACTCCTACAAGGGATGGTGGGCTATACCCCCTGCAACTAAACATTGAAAACGGTGACTGGACTTGGAGCTGAGCTGCACCCTCCACAACTAGATTGAAGGACAATGACTTGATTTGGAGTTGATGGGCACTGGAGAAACACACTGTTCCCCAATATTCCCAAATTAAAAAAACAAAAAACAAAAACAACTAGGAAATGAATAACAGTTTTTGTTTGTTTGTTTGTTTGGTTTTGGAACTGAAAGGCTGACAGTGGTAGTAAGTAGGATTTAATCCTAGCTCAGGGAGAATTACTTTAGTGCTGGAAATCCTTTTTACAAGTTGTTATTGATTTTTTTCATCAGCAGTGTCACATGTATACAAGGTCAGTCAATTAAGTTCACGAATTTATCCTAGAAAAAGTGCTACATACCTCATTGCTGAATATCATGACGGTCACCTTCGAAGTACTCCTCTTGGGAAGCGATGCACTGATGCCAGCACCTAGTCCACCCTTTAAAGCAATTTTGGAACTCTTTTCCTGGAATAGCCATCAGAGCTGTTGTATTACCCTTGATGTCCTGAATGTCATCAAAATGTCTTCCTTTCATCGTTTCCTTTATCTTTGGGTAAAGAAAGAAGTCATTGGGGGCCAGATCAGGTGAGTAGGGAAGGTGATCCAATACAGTTATTTGTTTACTGACTAAAAACTCCCTCACAGACAGTGCCGTGTGAGTTGGTGCATTGTCGTGATGCAAGAGCCATGAATTGTTGGCGAAAAGTTCAGGTCGTCTTTTTCACATGGCATTTTCGGCACTTCCAAATAGTAAACTTGGTTAACTGTTTGTCCATTTGGTACAAATTCATAATGAATAATCCCTCTTATGTAAAAAAACAAAAAAGGTTAGCAACATCATTGCCACAAGTTCGTGAACTTAATTGTCAAACCTCATATCTATATATCTAGAGCTATCTATCTGTAGATAGATATATGAGCCATATATTCACACACATGTATATACACATATAGTTGTATATACACATATATTACATATACACATATAAATATATACATAGATATATGTTTGAGCCTCCACTGGGTTCATTTCAGACATACTTTTTTCCCCCCTAAACCTCATAATAGAATGTCTGGGTATTTGGTTAATGTTAAGTCTTGGAGATTGCCACTCATGGAATAATTTAGGGCATGTGCCCATGTGAACTTTGATGCAACCAGTCTTTCTGAATCTTTTAACTCTTGGGAAAATGTTCAAACTTCTTTTCAGATAAAACTGTGGCCGTTCTGCCCCTTAGTTGTTTCTGTTCCCCCAGACTTCATGGTGTTTTAAAAAACAAATAACACCTTCTAAAGTTGATTTTAGCATGTAGAGCTTCAGACTGACCACACTATCATTTGAGATGAGAGTCCCTTTAATTACAAACCATCTACCCATCATCTGCTTTCACCCTACAAGTGTTTTAGGGGATTTGGGCTCTGAGAAGATATAGGTGAACCTGGCTATTGATATAGGTGGACCAAAGCCACTAAGGGAAGAGACCGTTTTCACAGAATATCTCACCCCTCACTAAATCTTCACATATCTCATTGTCTTACATTCCGCTAGTTGGATTAAGAAATGTTAATTATTCATATTTAAATTGGTTTAAATGTTCAAGTATTTTTTTCTTCCACCTACCTTAGAAGTGTTAAGGAATTAAATAAAGTGTGGGGATAGATAGTGGGAAAGATCAATGAGAAAGCAGGATCTGGGGTGTGTGGGGACAGGTCCGAGGTGCATGAGACTAAAGGAGAGGGTGCCTAGGTCAACATGACTTGCTCCCACGGTCATGTCCCAGTAGGCAAGCATCTTGACATCTGAGAGCAGCAGAATGATTCTGCCCCTATAACTGGTTTCTGGCAGTCTCCTCCTCTCTTGTGATGACAGAACAACGTACTCAGTTTTCCCAAAGTTTACCACTCTGGATTTGAGGATTATCACCAATTCCCAAAGTATCTTGGCCTCTGACGCCAGTTCAGTCTAACCCCGTCCATGCTGACAATTCTCTCCTCAGTTTCCTCACAGCTGGAAGCCGTATTTGATCAAGTGATGACTCACTGGACTGTGCACTCCAATTTCCCTGTAAGAAAGATAATGAGAAAAGGAAATACCTACAGGGGAAGGAGGATAGAGGTGGTTTTTGGACTTCTTCCTGAAAATGAGGCAATATTTATCTTATACCATAGGCCTCGGTTTGATGCTAGCTGGGGGAGGCAGACTATTTCCTTGTTTATGAAACCTTGCTTTTTTTTTTTTCCTATTAGAATTAAGGAAGAGGACATTTTTGAATTCCATGTGTTTAGATAGCTGCAAATTGAGTACGTCCCTGAGTCAGGCTAGCTAATTTGGCCTCCTGAAGCAATGAAAATGTGGAGCCAGACCCATGAAATAATACACCATAAATAGCTATGAAAGATTGAGTTATATGTCTCTTACAAGTCATTTTCAGTTAGTTTTCTCTAATCAGTGGGGTGGTATTATTTTTCGTACATTAATAATTCATGCATCATTCTAGAGAATGAAAAGATTCACATTTTGGATTGGTTGAAAGAAGTAATTTGGAGCTTATGCATATGCAGAGAAAATTTGGGTAGAGTACAAGTGAAGAAGGATTAATGTGTACTGAACATGTTTTATATGCAGGTATTGTTTAGGTGCTTTATAGATTTTCTCATTTTGTTCTTCATGGCAATAGCAACAACAATAATACCTTTTTGCGAAAAATATTGTTAAGATATTTTATAGTTAAGCAAATTGACTTTCAGTGAGCTGAAGTAGATTGCCCAAGGTCACTAAGCTTGTAAATGGTTGAGTTGCATTGAAATCCAGACTTTGTGAAATCAAATCTGGGCTCTTTCTATCACCCTATGGTGTCTCTGAAAATGATCCTGAAAAGTCTGGCTGGTCAAAAATATCTCTGTCACTGATCTGCCACAGGGCCTGAAATCGCCCTCACTGAAGTCACTGAAAGTCATCATTTCTAGAAGGCACTTGTTAAAATGTACTTCTGCAACCCAGAGTAAGTACAGTGTGGGACACATATTAATCAGGCCCGCCCCCTGCCCTCACCCCTTATCATAGTTCAATGATAGACTTAATATTAGAGCAGAAAGGGACTTTGGGAGAATTGAGCTCACCCTCTTCTTTTTATAAAAGATGAAACTGAGATGCAGAGAGTCTAAGGAAAACTCCTCAAAATTATATAACTTATATGGTTAGTTTTATCAGAAATCAGGGCCATAGGGGATGACACAGATGAAATTTGATTTAGGAGATGAGGAAGGGGCAGACATGTTCAATGTTTGGGGTGCTTCTTAGTGGAAAACGATGGGAAATAAATAGCACACTGCAGAACCACATATGTCCATGGGTCCACTGCCCTGGGGACCTGAAGTGGAGGGAGCCCTAAAAATAAGGAGGTAAGCATTGCAATTTGCCAAGGACCAGTCCTGTTAGAAGGCGTGGATCATTAGAAATGTTTGGGGAGGGATTTACCACTGTTGCTCTTTCTTGAGAACGCCTCCAATCACTCCTGTCTGTATTTCACTCAGAGTTGATGAAAGACTCGAAGTCAAACAAACAATGCTCTTTGAGAACAGTTTATGCACAATTTGTGGGTCAAAGCTCCAAAGTGGCTGGCACCTGAAAGCGGAGTATCAAAAAGCAAGAGCGTAAATTGCGACCCCCACCAAATATTTGGCACGTCAGGATGACCTAGTGGACACCCACACAGACAGCTTCCATTTTACCTCTCTGACTCTGATCAATGGTGCTCCAAAGGAAATGGCAGCTCCTGCAAATGCGATGGCCTTCTGGCTGGAGGGGTCTGGTTTTAGTGCTCATTTAATATGAGGAAAGCCTTTTACCTCAAGCTTTAAAAAAAAAAAAGAAAGCAATTCTGGTTCCTGAAAGAGAGAAATGTTACACTGCTCGCCTCAGCCTAGGAAATAGCACCACTGGCAAACTTGGCAGCTGTTCTGAGGAGCGTTGTGTGGCTAGCTCTTCAGGCTACAAGTGTAATGGTAACTGCGTAATGATGTCTGAGAAAAATCAAAGACCAAAGGAACAATTACAGTTTGGTAGAAACAAATATACAACCAAGCCCAACTTTGGGGTAATTTTTGAAAGGATGCCCTTGGGTCTTGGGGAGACATAATGGTTATAGATTCTGTAGGAAAATCCTAATCATGAGAGGGCATTCAAAGCATCCGATTCCCTGTGGTTAAGCCTGTGTGTGTAATTGTGATTAGCTAGTCAAGGGAGGGCACTTGGAGATGAGGAAGCCAGCCACGATGTGCCCATGTGTGGAAGGAGCTGAGGCGTGGGTGCTTGGTTGGACAGAGCGTATACTAAAGAAAGACCTCATTTCTAGGCCCAGTGTAGAAACACCCAGTGTTGTCTCTGCTACTCATTGGCTGCTTGTTCTTGGAAAATCACTTAGCCTACTTGGACCTCAGTTTCGACTAGGTGATTTCAAAGGTCCTTCTAGCTATAACATTACATAATCCAGTTGAAAGAGCACGTGCTAGGTCTTTGGAGTCTTTATGTATGTTTTTTCATTCTTCATATGGTTGAGTGCCTGCTAGAAGGTCAGACAGTTTGATTGGTACTGGGACTCTTGCAAAGAATAACAAGCTCTGGTTTCTGCCCTTAAGAGATTGATAATTCAGTGGTGTTAATATCTTGAAATACATGTGCCATTCAATACTAAAGGAATATTGATTCACTGTGCTATGCTTAATGAGAGATAACAGGGAAAATGAGGTACTACATGGCCCCTTGCATTCAGGAGTCTGAAGTAATACACGTGAAACAATTAAGAGACGATGCTGGTATAAACTTTTGGATGCTGACTAAATGCAACTGGGATTCACAGTGTGGCCTGGGAAGTCGGAGTAAGCATACTGGGAAAGAACAGACTTGGTGGGACCTTGGAGAAGTACTAGGATTTCAACAGGCAGAGAGGAGAAGCAAGGAAATGCCAGCTGGGGAAAATAGTATAATAATTAATAGAAAAAATATTCATAGTTTTTCTCAGATGCACTGAGAGCTTCAGCTGTCCTCAGCCAAATGTTAACCCAGATGGTATATCCAAATTTCGTAATTAACAGTTCACCCAGTCACCACAGGTGCTTAAGTATAAGTCTCATGTTATTTATTTGTGGGGACAATGCAGGAGGAAAAAATCCTAGGGGTGGGGAAGGAGGGTGTGTGGGGCGATACCCTGCAGCAATTTTCCAAGATGGGTAAGTTTGATTAGTTTCTGTTTGGTAGTGTTTCTGAAGCTGCATGTAGGTTTCATCTCTGTGTGCAGACAAGGTATCTGTTTTTTTAGGAAGCCACAGATGGAGTACACAAGGCCAGCACATGCATATATATACAAGGGTACAATGCCTGGCCCAATGCTCTCCCTTATTTCCCTTGGCTTTTGAGACTGGGGCAAGAGAAGGTGAGAACCAATCAGCAGAAATTAATCAGCATTTCTGTTGAAAACAAGTCGGGGTAGATCTTGTATTGCTGATGGCCATCGGAAGGGAAGTAAATAGAAGAAGCACCCTTAGCGTGGTTCCCAGACACAGGGCTGGAGCCACACTGCATTACCCGTGAGAGTGGGTTCCAGCCTCACAACTTGCCGCTCCCTGTACCAGCCCTTTCTTCAGAGGCACACAGATGGTTTCTGCCTTAAAGGCCCTGAACAGACTTGCAAAATGAACACTGTTTATCTTTTTCGGCTGCTTCTTTTCCTTTCTGGCCTTTTCCCAACTCCTGGAAGGGACCGATTAACTTGGGCTCTTCATTCCATCCTTAGAGTTCTGCGTTTAAACACTCCCAGGCTTATGAAGTCAGAGGGTGACGTTGGGTCCTAGTCTCCCATGTTTCAGGTGATATTTCCTCCAGATACATGGCTCTTGTCCAACTTGAAGGTGTCTTATAGTTACAGTGATGATGCTCCTGCTTTGCTGAGCAAAGAGGACTGTGTTCCTGATGTTTTGCTACCTTGTATATTCCTCCCATCTGCCAGCCCCGGCCACACAGCTGTCCGCACCAATGGTGGGCGGCCAAGCCAGCTCACCTGGTAATGGGAAGCTTGGATTGCTTCTCAGAGGAAACAAGGAGTCTTCTTATTTCCTTCATTATTTCTATTAGGTTGGTGCAAAAGGAATTGTGGGTTTTGCAGTTATTTTTAACCTTTTAAACCGCAATTACTTTTGCCTCAACCTAATACAAGCTTTCCTGATTTAAAATAATTTGTCCAAGACACCCAGCAAATGGGGCCTACACATGGACCAGAATATTGGTCTCCTGATGCTCTTCAAATCCACGTATGTCTACTTGTCCAGAGTTTTGCTCCTGTATGAGAGGCAATATAATACATTATTAATTAAAAGGGTGGACTCTAGCTTACTTCAAAGATGGCTTCCCCCCTCACATATACTTGCCCAGACCTGAGGCGTGGTCCCAGGCATGTTTAGAGTTGTGTGTGTGTGTGTGTGTGTGTGTGTGTGTGTGTAAAGTTCACAGTGTGTAAAAGAGCTGGGGTCAAAACAGAATGGGAAAGCAGTGGACTGTTGACCTTCACTTATTTTTGCGCTAGTCTGCAAATGTTAGGGTTCTTTAGGAATCTTTGGTTTAAAGATCATTCTGGCTGCTGTGAGGAATGCACTGGAGGGAATATAGCCTGGGGTAGGCAGAAAGATGTAGCTGTAACCAGGTGAAAACAACCAGTGTCTGAGCCAAGACAGTGGTTTTGGGAAAGGACACAAAGAGGACGGATTTGAGACCTATGGTCGAGGTGGTAAAATCCACAGGACTTGTGGCCAGTTAGGATCAGGTGAGAGAGAAGAAAGAGTGGAGGATGGTTTCCATGTGGGTGGACAGTTGTGCCAGGCACCAAGGATGGAGCTCAGCAGCCAGTGTAGTAAGTGTGAGTGGGGAGAGTAATGAGTTTAGTTTGGCTCATGCCGAGTTTCAGGGGTTGTTGGACAATTAAATAGAAATGCCCGCTCTAGTTGGATATAATAACCACAATGACTACTGCATACATAGTACTTACAAGCTGCTGGATCATTTTCTGTTGAAATCTCCATCTCTAAACTGGGGTGTCTCAATCTCAGCACTATTGGCATTTTGAGTCAGAGAACTCATCGTGGGGGCTGTCTTGTGCCTTGTAGGATGTTTTGTAGCATCGCTGGGTTCTACTCACTGAATGCCAGTAGCACCTGTCAGTTGTTAAAACAAGAACTGTCTCCAGACATGGCCAAATGTCCTGTGAGGGGTGGGAGTAAAATTACCCCTCAGCGAGAACCACTGCCAATGATACATAATTCTCAAAACAATGCTGTCATGTGCAAACTACTGTTGTAATTCTTATAGAGGAGGAAACAGAGACACAGAAGTTAAGTGCCTTGCCCAAGGTCACACAGTGATCAAGTACCAGAACCAGGAGTGTTATGGCTTTAAAAGCCCCCCTCTAACCGGTGCTCCATACTGCCACTCAGGCGTGAAACTGGAGCTGGAGAAAGAGGTTTGAAAACTACAGGCGAGAGTTGAACTTACAAGGCATCCGGGAAGTCTATTCAGAAAAGAAAAGGTCGTCCCATTATGGAACCTGGGGAACATTATTTAAATAGAAGGGCAGGGCCTTCAAAGGAGGCTGAGTAGACATGGCTCGAGAGGTAAAAGAAAACCTGAGTGATATGGGCAGAAACCTTAGAAGGAGGAGGGAGACAGGAGACGGCACATTCCAAAGGAAGGTGTAGGCTGTGAAGCAGCTCTTGGATTTAGCAACAAGGATGTCTTTGGGGATGTTTCTTGGCCTACATTTCAGTGTGGGGATAGACGTGGAAGCCGGCTAGTGAAGTCTGAAGAATGGGCATTGGAGGTCGGGACTAAACTTTTCATTTTGAAGACACTTGGCTTGAAACAGGTTCACCGGCCTTCTTAATGCTGTGCTTCTGTCAACGGTGGGAGAGGATGGGTGGCTTAGGCAGACTGTCAGCTGCCCTGCCCTAAACGGAAGAGCTCGTCTGCAAAGAGAGACAAGCAGGTTGCCAGTGTTATCCTTGAATTTGATAAGTAGATCCTTTAACAGAGTCATTTCCTCCCTCTTCGGAAATGTTGTTTCTAATGAACGATGTGCAGGTAGAGAAAGGGGGCTTGTCTCCCCTTAATCCTGTTGATTCCTGAGTGCTTTCATCTTGCCCAGTTTCTGTCATGTCAGGGATTGGAGGGTGGTTTGTTCTGGGCATGGAGGGGTCTTTGCTGCCCCACCCACCCATTTTTACTCAGCAGGAATCAAAGTCTCCAGGAGTAAATGCCCAGGGCCAAAGTCCTTCCTGACTGTACTTCCCAAACTTGGCTGGTCACTTGGATCACCTGGGGGAACTTTCAAAAACAGATTCTTGGCCCTCACCTGTGGGGAGTCTGACATAGCAGGTCTGAGCCCTAAGAGTCCGGTTTATAAAAAAAAGCAGTTTAGATGACTGTGAGGAAATGCTAGGATAAAGCTTTCCGCTATAACAACAGTCTGCATGCTTTCTCCCATAAAGGGCCAGATAGTAAATATTTTAGGCTTTGCAGCCATACTATCATAGACGTGAAAACCATCATAGACATGAAGTAAATGAATGAGTGAGGCTTCGTTCTGATAATTTGTATTTCATGTAATTTTCATGTCACAAAATTTTTTTTTGGCCTCTATGCGGCCCCCCCAGCCCCCCCCAGCCATTTAGAACTGTAAAAACCATTTTTAGCTTGCAGGCCATACAAAAATAGCTAATGGATCCTATTTGGCCCATGGGCCATAGCCTGCAAACTCATGAGATACAATACTTGGGTATTTAACTGGAAGCGTTGACCAAATGCTGACTAACATAGTTTAGAATATGGGCTTGGAATCCTTCACCATTTCTCAGATGTGTCATCTTGGGCAAGCTAGTTAACCTCCCAGGCCTCAGGTGCCTTCCTTGTAAATGGAATAGTTATTACTCAATTTCCCGGGTTTTGTGAAGATTAAATGAGATATTATATATAGATTCCTAGCACAGTGCGATGCCTGGTAATTAATTGTAAATGCTCAGTACGTGTCAACGTTTCTATTATTATAATGTACTGTGCTTGGCACTGCGGAGATCAAACAAACAGATGAAGCCAGTTCCTCTACCTTAAAAGAACGCACACACTAACCAGCAGGACGAGACTTGCATACAAATAATTCTTTCATGACAGAATATACGTTCCTTTGGTGCTGACGTTACACATGCGGTGTGTCTGTAGGCATTGAGGAGAGTGCTGGGGCTTGGTGCTGGGGAGGCAGGTCTGTAATCTCGCTTTGCATTCCCGTGCTTCTCTGCTCTTCCTTTAGAAGCATATTCATGCCAGTCTCATATTATGGGGGTCATTGGTTGTAAGAGAGCCTCGTATAGACACAGAGCAGGGTCTGTATCTCTGTGTCTGTAGGGTCTGTATCTCTGGACACTTGTTTAATTGTCTTGAATGTTTAATTCATTGTGAGCTACCAAGGATGTGAACTCACAGCCTGTCCTTAGGATATCATTGGTTCATAGTTTTGGACTTCCCCGAGTCATTGAAAAAATGGGAGGAGGGAAAAACACTTTTGAATGAATTAGCCAGATGATTTTTGCCCTATTTGGTGGAGTTTCTTTGAAAATAACACAAAAAAAAAAAGCAAAAAAAAAAAGCTCTATATCTTCACTGCAAAATTCAAAAAATGTTTTGGAAAACACAAAGAAAAAAGATAAAAATAACTTTTATTCTCAATATTTAGCTATAGTCATCATTAATGTTTTGCACTCCCAATTTTGGGGGAATTATGCATTGATATATATCACGATAGGTAGTCCTATATCATGTGTTTTTTGAAAAGACTGGCATTACATTACATAAATTATTTTTTAAATCTTTCTTCAGCTTAATAATACTGCATGTACAATTCACCATACATTAAGCATTATTCATCAGTATCCCTATAAAATTATTCACTATATAGTTGTCATATGCCTACGAAATGAAAATGACAGCGTATGAAAGGGCATTTGGGTAGTCACAGAGGCATGCCACTCGGAGTCCCGCCTGAGAGCTGCTGTGAGGAGTGCAGTCAGCTGACAGCCTCCAGTTGCGTCGTGTTGAGGATCTGGCCCTGTTCATGCTGAGGCCACACTGTGATTGCACTGAACATGAAGAGGGTTGTGGAGCCAGGCTGTTTCTGCCCGATGTAGAACCTCTCTGATCGGCTCTCCCTGCTCTGTGTGCCCCATTGGCCTGGATGGAAATTCCTCAGAGTGGCACTGTACTCTCAGGCTCCTCCGACCCTAACCTTCTTCCTTTTTCTCCTTTCGTAGGTGTCAAACCCACCTCACAGTCTCTCCCTGCCCACTCCTATTCTCTCCTCTATCTTGTGTTTTATAAACGTTCTCCCCAATACGTCGCTTGTACCTCTCATTTCATTTTGGCAGCTTTTTCCTGGATGACCCCAATCAATGCAAGTATTTAAGTGTAAGTCTCTCTCCTTCCTGTCTCTTAGCCACACAATACCCTTCCTCAAAGCCAACCCCTACTATTACTTTGGTATGTGTTCTTCCAGAGTACTTTATTCTTACAAAAGCATTTCATTTATTTCTCTTTCCTTTCCTCCTCCTCTTACTCTGTATTTTTCTTTTCTTCTTCCTTCTCTTTCTTAACAAGACTGGTAGCATACAGTGCATATTATTCTGCATGTTGGTTTTTCACTTAGCATATCTTGGAGGCAGGTCTTACCTTATGAGTATATGGAGTTGCATTATCTTTTTTCTTTTTGCCTGAATAGTATTCAATGTTGAATGTATTATAATTAGCTTAACCTTTTGTCCACTACTATTCACTTATTTCCAACATTTTCTATTCAAAGCCGTGCTGCCATTAACATCTCTGTGTAAATTTTTTTATACCAATGTGAGAGTGTATCATTAGGAACAAATCCCAAATGTTGCATAGCTGGGTCAATGGGTATGCGTATTATGATTGTGAGATATTATTGTGAGAAAATAACTATGATTGTGAGAAATATTGTCAAATTTCCCTCCTTGGTGGATGCACTGATTTCTTCTCCCAGGCATATATGGCAGCTATTATATCGCTTATAACCGCAACATAAAAAATTTAATTATTAAGTAGTATCATCAAGCACTTCTCTACTAGTTTGACTTTAAGTTTCTTATCTTTGTATATTTTCATGATTGCTTTTCCTGGACATTTTTTTTTGTGTGTGTGCATGTGGAGATTTTGTATATAGTCAAGGAAGTTACTATTACTATTTTTCTAAGTTAGAAAATTTGGATGGCCATTGTATATCAGTTAACAGGGAGTGATAACCATTCATGTTGATAGGGGTCACTTGTAGCTATTATGGACTATTACAGAATAAATTAGAAAGCACCAGAAGTAGAAGTTTCTATCTTTAGAAGAAATGATTTATATAATAGGAACAACACAGAATGGGAGTCAGAAGGCCTGTTCTCTTCCTTCTCTGTCTCTTCTTCTATGGTGCCTCAATTTCCTCTGCCCGCTTAACCTCATGGGTTCTTGTGAAGACAAAGTATGAAAGCAAATGGAATATGTTACTAATACGATTATTTATTATTAATAAGGGTAAATGTCACTTTGGAGTGTCAAATATCAGTAATATGTATTCATTCATTCAACATATATTTGAGAATCAGCACACTGACTTTTCTGGTGAAATTCCTCCAGTACAGACACGATTTTGGTGAAGATGGTTGGTTCTGGGGTAAGGTACCCCACTTTTCTATGCTTTCGTTTCCTCATCTGTAAAATGGTGCTACTAATAGTAATTGCTTCATAGAGTTGTTGTGAAGATTAAATTAATTCACAGTGTGAAGCTCTTACAAGACTGTCTGGCACCTAATTAGGTGCTGAATAAATATGGCCGTCATTATGATTATACTACAGTTGCCTCTGACTTAACTTCTCTGTTCTTTGAGTTTACAGTCATAAAAAGGATGATTTATTAAAAACGAATTCAAAATTTAAAAACTGAGACATAGCCCTAGAAAAAAATACAATCTAAAAATTAAACAAATGATTAAAAAGAAATGGCTGCATAATGAACCCAAATTAAGAGTAAAAAAAAAGACACACAAAGAAACCGTAACTAGAAATACCATTTCAAAGCAAGTCATACCAGTGAAAATGTTTTGCCCAGTTTGTATATGACTAGATTATTGCATGTGCTGCTCATGACTGTCTCATCTCCTTCGGGCAAGTCGTAGGCAAAATTTTGAACCATGTAAAATATGTCTTGGGATTCATCCCTCCCCCCCTCTTTTTTTTTTTTTTTGCATCACCTGCCCCACTTCTTTATCCAGATCTATTATAGGGGTGCTCGTCTTGCTTTCCCAGCTGCTCATAGCTGTGAACTCCTCCCCAAACCACATTGCTTTACCCCGAGTAATGCAATTTGTTCTAATATTTTCTCTCCCTTCTTTTTCTGTTGGAGGAAAGTAACAGATACATTAGTTCACATTAGACTTTACCTTTTTATCTATTTTTATGAAAAGTGGATGATTAGGCTAGATCTAATTCCTATCATACAGGTGGAACACACAAAATCCAAAGTCTTAGAAGTGCAATACGTCTGTATGGCAACCCTCTCTCCATCCATAGTCCTGTCAGCTTTGCCTACTTAATATAATTTGAATTCATCCCATTTTATACAGCTCCATTGCCATAACCTTAAAGTGCTGTCAACTCGTACCTCAATAACTGCCTCAGCCTTCTAAAATAAAAAGATCTGGCCATGTCTACCCTTCTTAAAATCCTCGGATAGCTCCATTTACTGTGGCATAAAAGCATCTTCATGTTCATGCATCCCTTCAACCCTGTAGCTTTACCCATTCTCATTTCTCACTCTCAATCTTCACTTAAGACCTCTGGAAATTGCTCGTTTACCTCCATACTCCTTTGTTTTGTAAATGTTTACCTGAGAAATGTTGGCTTTTATTTCTTCTGTCTGTCTGATGACTAATCTATAACTTCTTCTTTTTGACTTGGTTGCTACAAGGCTTGGAACCAAATTTGTGGTCCTCATCTTGCAAATACATATGCATTTAATAGTATGCATTTCATTTCATTCCTAGGTCCCCTGATTTTCCCTACTCTTTTCCCTTTACTCCCTCCCACCTGACTCTTTAAAAAAAAACAAACCACAAAACTTATTTTGCATTTCTGTTACCCTTTGATACTGCATGTATCTTTGGCAGTTTCCTTAAATCCTTTGTGGAGCAAGGTGGGTAGTAACCAACCAACTGAAAATAAATAAGTAAATACCTGCACCTACTTATCCTTCCAAATCTAGCCTAAATATCCCCTCCTTTGTCTTCTTGGACTGTGCCTTCCTTCCTTCTGGTTTAGCTCTCTGGCCTCTATGACTGTCTGTCACTTTGAGTTACTATTATAATTCTGATCTATCTGTATTGTAAATGTTTGTCTGTTTCTCCGCCAAACTGAACTTCTCCACATGGGTGTGTTATCCTTTATCACTGTATTTCCATCTTCTAGGGCAGGGTTTGCACATGTTAAGCACGTGATAAAGTGTTCACTGAATACATGGATAAAATAATTGTACAAACCAAAGAATACAGAACTTCTGAGCAGGCCAAATCTACTACTAGGAACCTACTAGAGAATATGGTTACCTTCCTGAATATTAATACACTACTTCCTCCATCAGTCTGCTTGAAATTATGGGAGGACAGTTTTTCTGTGCTCACTCCCAGAGCTGATATTTTCAAGGTAACTATCTCCAGATTGATCACTGTGTGTTTGGTGAAAAGAGTGCCAAGAGCAGCAAAAGATGTTTGTTTAATTTGTTGGTGTTTAAAGTCTCCTCTGAACAGAGAAATCACTTAGTCGTCCCCAGGAGGAAGATGACGGCCCCTTTGAACAAGCACTGTAGAGTGGAGATGGAGAATGTGGAAAAAGGAAATGGGCAGGCTCAGGGGATGTGTTCTTACTGAAAAGAAAACCTAGTATCTCCCCACCTCCCCTACTACTAAGTTCCTAGTTGTTAGATGTTAGTAATTAAAAGGCGGAGAGTCTCTGTGTTGGTCTTACTGAAGCTCGCAGGATAGGTGCATAAACACTCGGCCATGCTTCTCTGTCCGTTGGCAGCATAGTGAGGTGGCCATTTGGTGATCATTTTCCAGGGATTTGTTAATTGAGCTCTTGCCATGAGCTCCAGCAAGCCTTACGTGCGTCTGTTGGGTTTCTTCTCTGCAATAGGCCATGTGCAATATTTCCTGATGACAAGAAAGAGGAGTCAAAAAAGCACCAGAGACAGATACTTGAAGAAATAGCAATCATCAAAATAATAAATTGCCTTTTTCATTGTTGTTGCTCAGTTCATCTGTTTGGATCAAGGAAAAAATAATGGTATGATTATGTCTCTTAATTTGAAAATCTGAATGAAAAGAGCTGCCCAGCACGTAGTGTACATTTGGGGTTACCTGTGGTACATTCCCAGGCCTCCCTTAAGCGCTTTGGAAACTGACATGCCTGGTATAAGTTAGGCATGTCATCTTTCTTACGTCCAGCCATAGATTTATCACCAAGTGTTGAGGGTTGATGTCAGATTCGATTTTTAGGTCTTTTAGGTTAGTCATCCTGGATGAATTTAATATTCACTTTGCTATCCCTCTGAGGTCCCCTGACAAGAAAATTTATGTCTGTGCCAGAGGCCTTTCCCCCCACTTTTTCTTCCAATGTATGCTTTCCTCATTCATGTAAAGGACACATTTTAGACCTTGTGTTCTCTCTAGGTTCATTTCTAGAATATATTCTCTACGGCCTACAAAAAAGGGTCTCCGTTTTAATGCATTTTCTCTTTGGTTATTTAGGGCCTACCTATTGCTAGTTACCATTAGACTGACTACAACATCTTGTCACTGGTCATTCTGAGACTACAAGAGTTCCTCAGGGTAGAATGGGCTTACCCATTCTACCTCTAACCATGACAACAAAAGCTAGAGATGTGAGGGGCACTTCTTGACTGTGATGAGTGGAAGGGTCCCAGCTAACTGTTTTGTGGAGTGCTGGCCCCTGGAGATGCTTGAGAGATAAAGGGCTGTCCATAAAAGTTCAGTACATCTCCCTTCTGTTGCTCCACAAAAGGGTTCTGAGACTCAGTTTCAGTGTGTGGTGGGGTTTCCCTCCACACCAACAAGCAATTCTCAGACCAGTAGGGTTTATGAGAATTCGACTCCTTTCTGATACTGTCTATCCAGAGATAGAATCAGATTCCAGAAGTAAAGGGCTCAGTTCGTCACTTCAGACGCCAGTCTCAAGGCCACGTGCTTCTGACTGACTTGCTGTAAATCAGAGGTTACCATGACCCCTTCCCTGGGTTCACTTAATTTACTAGAATGGCTCATAGAACTCAGGAGAACATGTTTATTCACAAGATTATTGATTTATTACAAAGGACATTAAAGGATATGAATCAACAGCTAGATGGTGAGATACACAGGGCAAGGTCTGAAACGAAAGAGCTTCTGTCCTTGTGGAACTTGGGGCTGGCAACTGGCACATAGATTCATTCTGGTTCCCCAACCTGGAAGCTCTCTGCAAAAAGTGCCAATGAGCTGTCCTTTGGGGTATTTATGGAGGCCTCAATCCATAGATATGATTGACAAGTCATTGGCTATTCAGATTGATTCAACCTCAAGCCCCTTCCCCTCCCAGGAAATCAGGGGGTGGGACTAAAAATTCCAATCGTCTAACCACATGGTTGTCTCCTATTGGAAACCAGCCCCCACCCTTGGGTGGGGTCCAAAAGTCATCTAATTAGCACAACAAGAGATAACATTGTTGCTCTCATCACTTAGGAAATTCTAAGGGGTTTGGGAGCTTTGAGCCCAAAGACTGTAGATGAAGACCAAATATATCTGAGAAAAATATTTTGGTCATCTGAATGTACAAATACCAGGGATGCCAAAACGTATACACATGACTTGTATTCATCTTTAGTTATCAATATATGTTGAGTATGACAATTTTAATACAGTATTTTTCTTTTTTACAATGTGTATGCATTTTTTGGCACCGTGTGTGTGTGTGTGTGTGTGTGTGTGTGTGTGTGTATCTTATAAACACAATATCGCACTCCATCTACATATTAACATATTAAAGGACTAAAAAGGCCCTCATTACTAGATTAACTGTTTAATTCACTATTTCTCAGGAGTATTTGATAATGAAAGTCTTTTTAAGGTAATGTGCTTAACATCAGCACTGCTCTAACATGCTGGGCTCACAGCATGCGCGTCCTTTTTAGGCCATGCTGACTTTTCCTGGTAAATGCAAACATCAGGTGTACACAGCCATGATTCTCTAAACACACAGAACAAACACCCTGCTTTGGTTAATTCCTATAGCAAGTGCTTATTTTTGTAAGCGGGCATTTTCCCGCCAAATCGCGTCGCAACGTGGGGCTTTTTTGACATTTTCTCGCCAAAATTAGACTTTCCGTAAAATATTCATATCTTTCGATCTATTTGATATTTTTCTATGAAACTTTCAGTATTTTAGTTTAAAAAGAGGTCTCTATTTATTTACTTTGCAAAATTTTTGCCGGTTCCAACTAGAGGCGATATGACGAGTTTACTCGTTTCCCACAAAAAATGTGTTAAGTGTGAGATATGACACATGAATATGTCACTAATAAGGCAATTATCATTCTGTAGGGTGCAGTATTGTTTCTAGTTCATCGGAAGGAGGTGGTCATTGTGTGGCAGGAATTGCTCCAGGAGGAGGAGAGGAGGCCTGACATGGTAAGAGAAGCTCTGGACTGAATCACAAGACCAAAGTCAGGCAGATGCCTTGCCACTAAATACGCTTTTTAATGGTGGTCGATTTATCCAGGGTTCAGTTGTGTCATCTGCAAAGAGGGCTTCTGGAGTAGACAGAATTCTAAAGATGGCCCCTCCCAGATTCCTGTCCTCTGCTTATTCAGTCAAACAGGGATCTAGGTACTAATGGGGAGGGATTTTGCAGATGGAATGCAAGTCCCAGGTTAGTTAACCTTAAAATACAGAGGTTATCCATGTGGGCCTAATGTAATCATGTGAATCCTTTCAACACAGAGAGCTTTCTTAGCCAGTGAGAGAGTAAGTCAGGGACAGTTTCTGCTGGCTTGGAGGAAGAAAGCCAACAGTTATGTTGTGATCTCTATGGGGGTGAGTGCCTTCTAAAAGCTGAGAGTGATCCTGACCAATGGGCAGCAAAAAATAAAGACCTCAGTCCTACACTTGGAAGGAAATGAATTTTGCCAATGACCAGTGGGCTTGGAAGAGGCCTGCAAACCTCAGATGAGGGTATGCAGGTGGCTGGTGGCTTGATTTCGGAGGACTCAGCCAATTCGTATCTGGACTCCTGACCCAAGTAAATTGTGAGATAATGAATCTGTGTTGTTCTAAGATGCTACGTTTGTGCTAATTTGTTAAGGCAGCAATAGAAAACCAAAACAGCTTATTGCTCAGCCTACCTTGTGAATGTGAAAATTAACGGGCCGTGATGTGTGTGACAGCACTTGGTAAAGTGTGAAGACGGGTACATGTGTCCAAGTCCAAAACAGATCCCGTGATTCCCCACCCCAAACCTGCTTCTTCCTGAATCTTCCCTGTTTTGGCAAATGATACTATCATCCAGATAAGATAAGCTTGAAATCTAGGAGTCATTTTATTTATTTATTTATTTATTTATTTATTTATTTATTTATTTATTTATTTATTTATTTAATTTCCCTTGCCTTCCAACATCCAATCTACCAGCAAGAAGAGGTCCTCCAAAATATTTGTTGAGTGAATGATCATTACCCCCTGAGTTAAGTTACCTAGAAAATTGCTTGCATGAATCCCTTCTTTGGGCTGTCTGTCATTGTAGTAGTTGAGAATTTTTCCCATGAGTACTTGTGCCCTTTCCCATCCCCATCTCAGTGGAAGAAGTCTGCTTCCCTGACTCATTCATGTTAATCTAGGCCACAGATGCCTTTGACTAATGGGAGTTGATGGAAGTGACAGTGTGCTAATTTCAGATGTCTTAGGAGGCATTGGTCTTATGAGGCACCCTTTGGGAGCTTCCAAACGTCTGCATAATAGAACATACTCTAGTCTAGGTATTTGCTACATTTCCAACTTGGACCTCAGAATGAAACACAGAGCAGAGTTGCCCCAGCCACCATGCATTCTACAGGCTGAAGCAGAGATAGCTCAACCAACTGCATATGAGTGAGTTGCTTAATAATATGAAGTATTAAATAAATAATGGTTTAAGCCACCGAGTTTTGGGTTGGTTTGTTATGCAGCATTAGAAAAGCAACAGTTGACTAATATACTTTTCTAAGGCTGTTAACACTCCTACAATCTAGGAAACAATGTGTCTCAGTTTGGTGATTTAATGAGGTTATTTAAAAACTGATTTTTGTGAGTTAAATACACTCAGCACTCACTTATTTTGAGACTGAGGAGATGTAAAACTGGAAGGAAAATTAGAAATCATTCAGTTTGCAACTCTCGTTTTGCAGATAAGGAAACTGATGTCCAAGTGTGCCCAAGCCCCTATAATTAATTCATTCTAGATAGAGGACTAAAGTCCAGAGCTCCTGAAGCAATGCCTCAAAGGCCCTAGTGGGAGAATTTGACGATAAGGAGACCAAATTGTGTGTGGAAATCAGCTGTTCATTTTGTAACTTTCTTTGAAATATGCAAAGAGAGAGAAGCCCAATAAAAGACAACAATGGCTCTGGGAAAAGCAGGGCATATTTTTTAATGTTCCTTGGGAGGAAACTGCGCTGCGTTTTTATTAGCTACTGTCATTCAGAGGTGTGATTTCAGCTAACTTTGATATGCTGATTGACACAGCCTTATGTCTTGATGTCTGCTGACCCATAGGACCTAAATTTTGATCCCACTGATAGAATAGGTGACATTCAATAGGAAATTTTCCTCACGTTAAACTTGGTTAAAACAGTGAATTCCAAATCACTTTCACTACTGCCTGTTTTAGAAACACAACTGCAGTTTCCTTTGAAGAAAATCACATTAGGCACTTTTTAGGGGCAATTCAACTTTGATGAGAATTGCTATGTTTTGCTGGATTTTTTTTTAATTTGGGAGAGACCTCTATCCTCAGAAATTCCTTTAGATTATAAATTTAGTTCCACTTCAAAAATCTTATACTATTATGTTAAGACAGTATGAGGTTGTAAGTTCCAAAGGCTTGTGTAGTACTAATTCAGCCCCCCTACCCTTGGTGTTTTTTCCCTGATGAGTATCTTGGCCAAATATCCCATTTGATTGCCTTAGAAATTTAGTAGGTTTTGTAATTGTTGTAATTCAAATCCAGGTATACTACGTATAGTGAGATGATTAAATACATAAAATTTCTTTTTTAAAGAAAGCAAATTTATTACAGCATACAGGTTCTTTTGGAAGATGGTGAATTTTGGATAAAGAGCCAGCTCAGCATATGGTGCAAAGTAAGCAACCACTCAAAACATTCATGACTATCTGGTAACTTAAAAAGAAAGACATTGGGAGCTAGGTGAGTAACCATTAATAAACTCATGTTTCTGTAGTTCTCTCAATGAATAATTCAGGCTCTAGCACATGAAATCTATTATTTAGAGCCCAAATTCACAATGTTGGAGTGGATATCAGACTAATCTATGGAGCTTTTAAAAAAAATGCACGTGCTGTTTCTCGCTGCTGAGACTTGGACTCCTCAGGACTAGAATGAAACTGTGCTGTTCTTGTTTTTTTTTTTTTTTTTTTTTTTAAAGCTCTAGAGGTGATTCTGATATCTGGCCACTGAGTTCAGAATTGTCTAAAGGTTTTATTTTCATTATTTGAGATTCAGTGAGTTAAGTTCATTCTGCCTTATTTATTTTGTTCCATAAACAACAGAACAATTTAGAAAGCTCAGTTCTGTCACCATTAACAGTAAATTATGCTGACCAGTTATGTTACACTTATACAAATATGGTCCAAGTTTAATTTCAAGAATTTAAAGCCTGTTAAAAGTCAAAAAATTATATTCTATAATTTGAAAAAGAAAGTTTCTCTATTCTGGGATTTTTCTTAGATTTTTAAACTTTAATACTGTATTTCTTTTTAATATCAGATATCTATGTTTTAAAATTGTCTAATATTTAATAGTTGATCAATAAAAACCCGAATAAGTGAATGAATAAAGCAAAATAAAATGAGGTTTAATTTTCTAAGGATAATTCTAGTACTCTAGATCTCACATTAAAATAACTGTATATGAATTGTTTTGGATTTAAGAAAATATTTAAAATTATGTTTTCTGTTTTTTTACAGAAAAAATTTAATAATTGGTTTATTTCCTTAAAAATTGCATAAGTCATGTTTGCCTGCAAAGTTTCTGTTGGGAAATCAGCTGACAGTCTTATGGGGGCTCCTTTATAGGTAACTAACTGCTTTTCTCTTGTTGCTTTTAAGATTTTCTCTTTGTATTTAACCTTTGACGTTTTAATTATGATATGTCTTGGTGTTGACCTCTTTGGGTTTATCTTGTTTGGGAATCTCTGTGCTTCCTGGCTTGTATGTCCATTTCCTTCACCAGGTTAGGGAAGTTTTCCGTCTTCTCCATCTGGTACCCCTATTATGCAAATGTTGGTATGCTTGATATTGTCCCAGAGGCTCCTTAAACTCTCCTCAAATTTTTGCATTTTTTTTTTCTTTTTGCTGTTCTGGTTGGGTATTTTTTGCTACCTTATCTTCTACATCACTAGTTGGATCCTCTGCTTCATCTAATCTACTATTGATTCCCTGTAATATATTATTTGTTTCCATTATTGTATCCTTTATTTCTGACTGTTGTTTTTTTTATAGTTTCCATCTCCATTTTTATGAGATCATTGAGCATTCTTATAACCAGTGTTTGGAACTCTGCATCTGATAGATTGCTTATCTCTGTTTCGCTTAATTCTTTTTCTGGAGCTCTGTTCTGTTCTTTCATTTGTGACATGTTTCCTTGTCTCCTCATTTTGGCTGCCTCTTGGTGTTTGTTTCTATGGATTAGGTAGGACTGCTATGTCTTCCGGTCTTAGTAGAGTGGCCTTATGTAGTAGGTGTGCTGTGGGGTTCAGTGGCACAGTCTTTCTGGTCACCTGAGCCACGTGCTCCAGGTGCATCCCTTGTGTGGGCTGTGTGTGCCCTCCTGGAAGGGATTAAGAAGAACAAATTGGGTGTTATACAGTAGTCATACGGATGCAGATTATAGCATAAGGGATACAGTCAACAATATTGTAATAACTAGCTATGGTGCCAGATAGGTACTAGATCTATCAGGGTGATAGATGGGAATGGGGTTGGGAGCAGGGTGAAAAAGGTGACGTCATTAAGAAATATAAATTGATAGTTAATACAGTATGGGGAATATAATTGACAATGTTGTAAAGATCATGTAAGGTGCCAGATGGGCACTGGACTTACTGGGGGATCACATCATAGACTGTATAGATGCCTGACCAGAAGAGCTGAAGTAGAATAATACTGAATGTCAACTATAACTAAATATATAGGTATATATAGTCATGGGATGTGGAGTACAACATAGGGAATATAGTCGATGGCATTGTAACAGCTACATAAGATGTCAAAGGGGTAGTAGCTTGGGGGTGGGTTATCACTTTATGAGGGGTTTAAATGTCTAGCTATTACATTGCTTTGTACACCTGAAACTAAACAAACAAACAAACAAAAAACCATACACCATGAAAAAAAAACATTGTGTAATTCAGCAAACACCAAAAAAAAAAAAAAAAAAGCAGAAGAAAAAAAGAAATCTTCAGTAATCCTATAGATTGGCAAGGGATATTGTTAACATTTTGGTATATATTTTTCCAGCTTATTTTTTCTATACCTATCTACCTAAATTATAAACTGGGATTTCTCGGGCAGTACTTTTTTTGGAACTGGCCTTATAAAAGTAAAATTTTTATTAGTTTTAAAATTATAAAGTATGACACATGAATGATTTAAAAACAATATAATTTTTAAATTAGGAAAATAAAAGACTTCTTATCTTCCCCCATGTTTGATTCTACTTCCCATAGGGAAACACCTGTTTGGTGTGGTTTTTGCTTGCTTTTGCCTGCATGTGTATATTTTAAAAAATAAGTTACTGCTTTTATTTCTTACGTATTATAAATATTTCCATATTAATTTAAAGAATAATCTATAACTGATTTTTATTAGTTACCCAGTTTTATGTTTCATATAATAACTATTTATTAAATCTATTATTGGAGATCTTTATTGATACATTTTTTTGGGTATGCTCTGTTACCTTGTTATGATGAATTCCTATTAGTAGAATTTTATGTTCAAGCCTCTATATATGTGTGGCCAAAATTTGTTTCTAGAAATAGTATACTAAATTTCATGCTCACCTAGAACTGTACCTACAACTGTACCTATTACCTTTTGCACTATATGGGATATTGTTATTTTAAAAAAATCATGGTTTATACTAGCTGACTTTGATTTTATTTATATATATTTATTTAGCAAGGTTGAACATTTTTCATATGCTTACTAGACTTTTGCATTTCTTTTGAGAACTACTAGGTCATGAGGTTGTCTTTTAAAATTTATTTTATTGATTTAAAAACATTCTTTAAATGTTAAAAAAATATTAACTGTTTTTCTAAAGGATATGTTGCAAACAGTTTCTTCTCAGTTTGCCTTTTCATTGTGTATGACTTATTAATTTATATGTAGTCAAATCTATTAATCTTTTAGTTATAGAGGCATTGTGCTTAGAAAGAACTTCTCCACTTGGAGATCAGATAAATATTCATCCATTTTTTAAAAACTAACTTTTTATTTTAGAATAGTTTAACAGAAAATTTACAAAGATAGTACAGAGATTTCCCATATACTCTAATCTCAGTTTAACTTCTTACCTAAGTATGGTACATTTGTTAGAACTAATGAACACATATTTATACATTATTATTAACTAAAGGCTATACTTTACTCATATTTACTTAATTTTCACCTACTGTCCTTTTTCTCATCTAGGATCCTATCTAGAATACACATTACATTTGGTCATCATGTCTCCTTAGGCTCCCTCTGGGTGTGTCAGTTTTTCATGCTCTCTGTTTTTGATAACCTTGACAGTTTTGCAGAGTACTAGTCAGATATTTTGTAGAATGTTCCTTAATTTGAGTCTGTCTGATTTTTTTTGTCATGATGAGACTGAGGTTCAGGTTTCTGGGTGAAAGAACACAGGTAAAGTTATGTTTTGTCATCTATCACGGCTATATACTATCAAGGGGATATCACTTTTTATGTTGACCTTGATCACCTGCTAAGGTAGTATTCATCAGATTTCTCCACTCTAAAATTACTCCCCATCCCCCATTTCCTTTACATAATCTTTGGAAGGAAGTTACTATGTGCAGCTCATACTTAAGTCGTTGGGAGATATCTACATAAATTGTTTGGAATTCTTCTCTAAAGGAGATTAGTTATTTCTTCCCATATATTTACTTATTCAAAGATTTATTCATAGCTGTATATGGAGTAATTGATTATTATGCCTTGGTTTATAATCCAATACAGTGTTATTCATTTTGTTGCTCAAATTGTTCTAGTTTCGGCCGTTAGGAGCCCTTTGACATTCCCCACTCATTTTGTTTGTTGAACACTTCCTTATATTCTGACACTGTAAAATGTTCCAGGATTATCTTGTGTATTTTCTTCCCCAACCCTAGAATTTCTTTAAGGAGCCCAGCTTCCTTTTGCTTCCTCTCAAACCAAAATTTGAGAGCTGGTGTGCTCATTGCTATTTTGGACTAGTTGTTTCTAGACCATCTCAGCTGACAGAGCAAGAAAATATATGGTGTGTACTAACCCATGTATATACACATGTCTATAATTTTTTAAAAATTATAGTTAATTTTTATGATTATTTTAAGTATATCCATCCATTTGATTAAGCTAAGCATGCGGTCATACTGATGTCCCAACTCTAATTCAGTACCACATGGTTCACTCCAGTCTTAGCTGTTTTTCTGTACATTCACACTCTTACAATGAGAAAACTGGCTCCCACCGTCCACTATCCATTTACTTATTTGTTCAATCTCAGTGTGCATGTATAGTGGTTTCAGAGTTTTTAACCCATAGCCTGTAGGAAACAATTTCAAACTAGCATGCAGTGCTTACACATAGTTCCATTTGTCTTTAGCTTTATGTTTCCAGTCATTTCCAAAGTTACTGAGGTCAGTACTTCTTCTTCCCCACCTCAACACTGATGTTATATCATACATCTGTAATACAGCTGTAATATGTAGATTCATTTGTTACACCTACATTTTATTCTGGGATTCCCCGCCCTCCTAGTTGACATTTAATTTGCATACAGTAAAGTGATATATGGATTTTGACAAATGCACAGTGTCATGTATCCATGGCAACAGTACCATATGGAATAATTTCAGTCTTAAAATTTTCCTGTGCTTTACCTTTTCAACCCCCCCTTACGTATCTCCAAACCCCTGACAACCACATATCTGTTTGCCATATCTATTGCTTTACCTTTTCTAGAATGTCATGTAAGTGGAATTATACATTATATAGTGTTCTAGGACTGGCTTCTTTCATTTAGCAATATGCATTTAAGATACATTGATGTATGGATTTATTAACTGTGCCTTTTGAGTCATTCATTTTATCTAATTTTTTTAATGATTTCAGTTTTTACATTTAATTCTTTAGTCAATTTGAAATTTATTTTGTTGTATGGTTTAGAATAAAGCTCTATTTAATTCTCCTCTAAATAGTTAACTGATTTTTTAAATATCATTTACTTGAAAAAATACAATTGATTTGAAATGCTTTTCTATGTGTGTGTGTGTGTGTGTGTGTGTGTGTTAGCAGTCTATGAGGCTCAATTTTTCTGCTATTTAATTCTTATGTCACTAGCACAGTATTAGAAATATTATATAATACTCTTGTTCTATAAATTAGTATTTAGTAGAAGTCACTCATATGTGGGATATAAAACTGAAGGCAACAAAGGAACAAGACAAACAAAGGAACAAAAACTCATAGACACAAACAACAGTAGTTAATGGTTACCAGAGGGTAAGGGGGGCAGTGGGATTGTAGAAGGGAGTCAAATATATGGAAGGAGAACTGACTCTGGGTGGTGAACACATAATGCAATATATAGATGTATTATAGAATTGTACACTTGGAACCTATATAGTTGTGTTGACCATTGTCACCCCAATAAATTTCAATTAAAAGAAATTCTTGATAATTTTCCCCAGGTTTTTCTTTTGAATACACTTTAAATTTATTTTCTTTATTATAAAAACCACATTGTAATTTCAAATTGAATTAAATTCATAGGCTAAATTAGGAAAGAATTAATATCTTTCCAATATTTTCTCTTTTACTGAAGTATGATGCATCTTTCCATTCATTTAACTCTTATGGCCCACTTTTCTTAATTTGGGGCTTGTACAAATATATTACTAAGTTTGCTTCTAGGGGTTTTATATTTTTTAGTATTGTGAATTTCCAATTACGTTTTTGAAAATGTAACTTCGCTTAATAGTTAAAGAAATTAATATTTGCATTCTAATACTTTATACCCTCATATATAATCATGAATATTTTTTCATAGGCAATCATATCATATTCAAATAATGAAATGCTGATTTCTCCTGTCTGAATTTTATACCTCTTACTTCTTTTTCTTTACTGTATTGGCTAGAATTTTCAGATGAGGTGAGCTAATAGACTTTGCCTTTCTTCCCAACTTTAATGAGAATGCCTCTAGTGTTTTACTGAAATAGTGTATTTTAAAGGCGCTGCAGATTCTTGCTATTTAAATGATTCTGAGTACAATAATGTGTATTTTGCAAATGGGGTATATATTAATTTACCTTTTGTAAAACAGATCATACCTTTGCGTATTAATTTTATGTTAGGAGTAGTACACTGATACCTTGTTTCTCTTACCCATTATATTAATATATAACTAAAAAATCCTCTTATTGCCAGCATCAGGAGCAATGGGATTAAATCTATTTAATGTACAGAAATGAATGCAGAACTAAGAGAAAAAAAGGAAAACAGATAGTAATGAGAGATTTTAGAATGTAGCTTTTTATTTCTTTGTATTTCCCCTCCTTACTCCCCCCCCCTTTTTGCTTAGCATCAGTGACCTGTTTTCTGGGCAGGCCTGATATAAACACTGATCGGGCATACTAGTTGGTGTAATAGTTAACTAGTAGGTTAACTATTTTTTTTATTCATTATTGCCCATACTGTAACAATGCTAAATATTGATGATCATCACAGATTGTGAAATAGTTATTTATTTATTGAAAAATAAAATTTTCATTCTTGAGTACCATGCAACATTTTATTCCAAGTTGTTGGAACATAAATTCAATTTCAGAATTTCTCTTCTATCCACCGGAGGGAAATGACAATATAAAAAAAAAAAGATAAAACTTATTCCTATCCATCAGTAACGATCTACTGAATGTCCAGTATTACCCAGATCATGAACTGCTACAGGAGATATAAGAGTTACATAAACTGGTGGGTAGCAATTTCCAGTCCAGGATTTTGGACAGTGAAAAGCTAGACCTCTAGTATTTAGAGAAACTTAAATAAAAAGACATTGCCTTTTTCTTTACTCTCTTCTGAACTCAACATTGCCTTTTGTCAGGGAAACGTCTCCCTTTCCCAGTGTGGAGTCCTGGCAGTTAAGGTTACCTTGCCTTTGCAGTTTACATCAGTGATAGCTCGGAAGACCGCCCAGGTTCAACGAGTGACAAATCATTACTGACTGTACAATGTAATTAAAAAGCACAGGCATTGATTTGCGATGAGCTAAACCTGAGACCAAAAAGTGAGAGACCCAGAATAGCTGGCAAAACTTCTCATTGGATGTGTCTGAAATGGAAGATGTTTGCCCCTGCAGGCATGGCGCAAGGCCCATTGTGCATTTCCATTAGAGATTTGCACTGAATCCGAGCATGCCATTGATGTTGGCCTATTTATGAAAGGCTGTTGAAAGAGGTTTCAGAGCTAATTGAAAAGAGATGTTTCTGAACTACAGTCACTTCAAACAACATGGCTCCAAACTCTGTTTCAATAGTTTGGAAACAAGTACGGCTCCATCATTTGCGCATGAAATTAAACAAATTATTTGAAATGAAAGCTCTGTTGGCATTTAGTAAGAATTGGTTCTTTTTAAAAATTTATTAATTGGACAGTTGTCTGAGTTTATTATAGCAGCCTCTACCCACATCTATCTGTGCTTTTATTATCTTGTCTGTCACTGTTTTCAGGGATATCAACTGCAGCTGCCTAATTCTACCTTGTCTGGAGACAGGGTATACAGTTTTAATACAATTTCCACTGTACACTGTTTAGTTACAAATTTTTGTCTTCTAGGAAAATGGAATTTCTCAAAACCTACTTCACAAAAAAAATAAATAAATAAAAATTAGTAATAACAATGAAACAACACTCTAAACATGCTTCCACAAGATTTTTCTCAAGGTAGAATGTAATAGAAAAAACTTGAGGGTGAGCCGAACCTCAGCCACACTGAAAATTGAGTGAATTTATGTGAACAGAATGCAAACATAATTATTAAAAAATGTTCTCCCCCAGGCAGTTTTCAATCAAGATCTGAAAGCATTAGCAAACATTGATTTCTCCCATAACACTTGTACTTATTATTGGACCTGATTTTTGTCTGTTCTTAAAGCAGAGTTTGAGATCTGATAACTGAAGCTGGTGTGGCCAAGTTTATAAGTTAGCCATTGCCCATGGGTGGAAAATCAGGGGTTGAGGTATAGCTGTTTCTCAAAGCAGAGGGAGAATCAGGCTCATTGTTATCTCAGTTATCGTAATTACTCTATCCTTACTGTTTTAACAACTTTTATTTTTTTTTGAGTTGGGAAGACTAGTGCCAAGCAGTTTACCTGGTTACGCATATAGTTGGTACCAGAAGTAAGACACGTTTGTTACTGGTACCTTATTCTAGTGTGGTTTCAAGCAAACAGTTAGATGTTAAAAGTTTTAACAACTGAGGGGAATACAGAGTCCCAGTTTCCATGACTGATTGATAAAGGTGTTTGAATCTTGCTTAATTGCCGTAACATTGATTAGATTTCATCACAACTAAGGTAAGTTGATTGTTTGAATGACTGAAGTAACTGGATTAAAATGGTAGGTACAGTCACTTTGGCTATGTTTCTGAGTGAATTATTTTAGTTTAGGAGAAATGTTACCTGTTGCCTAGTGACAGGTTGGTCTGACAATAGAAAATTTCTTCCAATTAATCCTCATACTGGCCTGAGCCCTTAGTGGCCATTTTGTTATCATGTACCCATATTTGCTTTTTGAGGGTCACAGTGACTGGGAGATCCTAGCACATTCAGAAGAGGTGGGACAGATGATAGGAATGTAGGAGAAGGAATGAGGCAGGCCTGAAAATCACTTGTCTTGGAAGATTCCAAGTTGTCTTGTGCTGTAGATAATCTAAAAAGATTTCATGATTCTGCCTCTTCCCATGTGGACAGAGAAGAAGATTTAGGCAGAAGTTCTGTTTTAAGTTGTAAATACAATTTGAGAATAGTAGTTCAATTAAGTAAATATCGAACCGTTAGTATGAGTGGACTTAAATTTTTAGAGCATTTTAGGTTCACACAAAATTGAGTGGAAGGTATATTGATTTCCTCTGTACTCCCTGAGCCCACACATGCGTAGCTTTATCCATTATCAACATTCCCCATCAGAGTAGCGTATTTATTATAATTGATGAGCATGCATTGACTCTATAGTTTACACGAGGGTTCACTCTTGGTACTGTGCATTCTATGAATATAGACACATATATTCATCATTATGGTACCATACAGAGTATTTTCACTACCCTGCAAGTCCTCTGTGTTCTGCCTAGTCATTCCTCCCTCCACCACACCCCCTGGTAACCACAGACGTTTTACTGTCTCCATAGTTTTGCCATTTACACAATGTTGTATAGTTGGAATCATACAGTATGTAGCTTTTCAGACTGTATTCTTTCACTTAGCAATATGCATTTAAGTTTCTTCCATGTCTTCTCGTGGCTTGGTAGTTTATTTCTTTCTAGAACTGAATAATATTCCAGTTGGGATGTTTATTTATCCAGTCACCTAGTGAAGGAAATCTTAGTTGCTCCCAAGTTTTGGCAGTGATAAATAAAATTGCTATAAACATTTGTGTGTAGCTTTTGATATGGACAAAAATTTTCAAATACTTTTGGTAAATACCAGGGGTATGATTGCTGGATTGTATAGTAAAAGTATGTTTAGATTTGTCAAACTGTCTTCTAAAGTGGCTGTACCATTTTACATTCCCACCAACAATAAATGAAAATTCCTCTTTTTCCACGTCCTTGTCAGCATTTAGTGTTGTCAGTATTCTGGATTTTGGCCATTCTAAAAGGTATGCAGTGATATCTCATTGCTGTTTGAATTTGCATTTTCTTAATGACATATGATGTAGGACATGTATTCATATACTTTTTTACCATCTTTGTATCTTCTTTGGTAAAGTGATTGTTAAGGTCTTTAGCTCATTTTATCATTTTATTTACTTTTCAAAAAATTATCTATTTTTCAGTTGAATGTCATGACAGTTGACATTCAATATTATTTTATGTTACTTTCTGGTGTACAGCACAGTGGTAAGACATTTATACAATTTATGCAGTGATCCCCTGATTAGTCTAGCACTCACCTGGCACTATACATAGTTGTTGCAACATTACTGACTGTATTCTCTGTTGTATTTTACATCCCCATGACTATTTTGTAACTACCACTTTGTATTTCTTAGTCCCTTCACCTTTTTCACCCAGCTCCCCAAATTCCTTCCCTTTTGTCAGCCCTCACAGATAAGCTTTGCTTTTTCTATCTATGAGTCTGTTTCTGTTGTTTGTCCATTTATTTTGTTCTTTATATTCCACATATAAGTGATATCATATGTTATTTGTATTTCTCAGTCTGACTTATTACACTTAGCATAATACCCTCTAGGTCCATCCATGTTGTTGCAAATGGTAAGATTTCATTCTTTTTTAATGGCCGAGAATGTATATATATATTACCTCTTGTTTATTTAGTCATCTACTGTCAGGTACTTGGTTTGCTACCATATCTTGGCTATTGTAAATAGTGATGCATTGAACATAGGGGTGCATATATCTTTTTGAATAACGGTTTTGGAGTTCTTTGGCTAAATACCCAGAAGTGGAATTGCTGGGTCATGAGGTAGTTCCATTTTTAATTTTTTGAGGAACCCCCAAACCATTTTCCATAGTGGCTGCACCAATTTACAATCCCATCAACTGTACATGAGGGTTCCCTTTTCTCCACATCCTCACCAACACTTGTTGTTTGTTGATTCGTTGATGATTGCCATTCTGACAAGTGTATGGTGGTATCTCATTGTGGTTTTAATTTGCATTTCTCTGATGATTAGTGATGCTGAGCATCTTTTCATGTGTCTATTGGCCATTTGTACGTCCTCTTTGGAGAAATGTCTATTCAGGTCCTCTGCCCATTTTTTAGTTGGATTGTTTGTTTGTCTGTATGTTTGGTGTTGAGTTGTATAGTTAATTACAAATTTTGGATATTAAGCCCTTATCAGATGTATCATTGGTGAATATATTCTCCAGTTTAGTAGGCTGTCTTTTCATTTTATTAATGGTTTCCTTTGCTGTGTGAAAACATTTTAGTTTGATGTAGTCCCATTTGTTTAATTTTTCTTGTTTCCTTTGCTGAAGGAAATAGATCAGAAAAAATATTACTAAGATCAATATCAGAACGTTTACTGCCTGTGTTTTCTCCTATGAGTTTTATGGTTTTAGGTCTTACATTTAAGTCTTTAATCTATTTTGAGCTTATTCTTGTACATGATGTAACAAGATGGTCCAGTTTCATTTTTTTGCATGTGTCTGTCCAGTTTTCCCAACACCGTTTATTGAATAGACTGTCTTTATCCCACTGTATGTTTCTGACTCCTTTGTCATAGGTTAAATGACCATAAAGGAATGGGTTTATTTCTGGGCTCTCTATTCTGTTCCATTGATCTATGTGTCTGTTTTTATGCCAGTACCTTGCTGTTTGGATTACTATAGCCTTGTAGTATAGTTTGACATCAGGTAGAGTGATACCTTTAATTTGGTTCTTGTTTCTCAAGATTGATATGGCTATTTGGGGGTCTTTTGTGGTTCCATATAAATTTCAAGATTATTTGTTCTAGTTCTGTGAAAAATGCCATTGGTGTTTTGATAGCGATTACTCTGGGTAGTATGGACATTTTAACAATGTTAATTCTTCCTATCCATGAGCATGATATATGCTTCTACGTATTTGTATCTTCTTTAATTTCTTTCTTCAGCATCTTATAGTTTTCCGAATACAGGTCTTTTACCGTCTTGGGTAAATTAATTTCTAGGCTTTTTTTTTTTTTTTTTTGATGTAATTGTAAATGGGATTGTTTTCTTAATTTCTCTTTCAGACGGTTTGTTATTAGTGCATAAAAATCCAACTGACTTCTAAATATTAATTTTGTATCCTGCTACTTTACTGAATTCATTGATCAGTTCTAATAGTTTTTTGGTGGAATCTTGGTTTTTCTCTATATAATATCATGTCATCTGCAAATAATGAGAGTTTTACTTCTTCCTTTTCAATTTGGATGCCGTGTATTTCTTTTTCTTGTCTGATCACTGTGGCTGGGACTTCCAATACTGTGTTGAATAAAAATGGTGAAAGTGGCATCTTTGTCTTGTTCCTAATCTTAAGAACAATTTTATCTTTTCCACGTTGAGTATGATATTAGTTGTGGGTTTGTCATATATGGCCTTTGTTATGTTCAGGTGTGTTCCCTGTATTCCCACTTTGCTGAGAGTTTTTATCATAAATGGATGCTGGATTTTGTCAAATGCTTTTTCTGCATTTATCAATATGATCATATGATTTTTATCTTTCATTTTGTTTATATGGTGTATCACATTAATTGATTTGCAGTTATTGAACCAACCTTGCATCCCAGGAATAAATTCCACTTGATCATGGTGTATGACCTTTTTAATGTATTGTTGAATTTGTTTTGCTAACATTTTATTAAGGACTTTTGCATCTATGTTCATAAGAAATATTAGCCTGTAATTTTCCTTTTTTTTTTTTTTGGTAATGTCTTTGTCTGCTTTTGTAATCAGGGTAATGGTGACCTCGTAAAATGAGCTTGAGAGCTTCCTTCCCTCCTCTTGAAGTATTTGGAATAGTTTGAGAAGGCTAGGTGTTAATTTTTTTTTTTTTTTTTTTTTTTTAATGTTTGGTAAAATTCAGCTGTGAAGCCATCTGGTCCAGGACTTTGTTTGGAGTTTTTTGATTATTGATTCAGTTTCGTTAGTTATAATCAGTCAGTTCATATTTTCTGTGTCTTCTTGATTCAGTCTCAGAAGATGTATGTTTCTAGGAATTTATCCATTGCTTTCAGGTTGTCTAATTTATTGTCATATAATTGCTTGTAATATTTTCTCATAATCCTTTGTGTTTCTGTGGTGTTCATCGTCACTTCTCTTTCATTTCTGATTTTATTTATTTGGGTCATCTCTCTTTTTTTCTTGATCTGTCTAGTTAAAGGTTTATCAAATTTGTTTATCTTTTTAAAGATCCAGCTCTTGGTTTCACTGATCTTTTATATTGTGTTTTTAGACTCTATTTTGTTTATTTCCACTCTGATCTGTATTATTTCCTTCCTTCTACTCATTTTGGGCTTTGCTTTCTTTTACTGGTTCCTTTAAGTGTAAGCATAGATTCTTTATATGAGATTTTTCTTGATTCTTGATGTAGGCCCGTATTGCTATGAACATCCTTCTAAGGACTGCTTTTGCTCTGTCCCATAGATTTTGGGTCATTGTGTGCACATTTTCATTTGTCTCAAAGTATGTTTTGATTTCTTCCTTGATCTCATTGTTGACCCATTTATTATTAAGTAGCATGTTATTTAGCCTCCATGTGTTTGTGTGTTTTTTAGTTTTTCTCTTATAATTGATTTCTAGTTTCATACCATTTTGGTCAGAGAAGACACTTGATATGATTTCATTCTTCTTAAATTTATTGAGATTTGTTGTGTGGCCTAACATGTGGTCTATTTGGAAAATGTTCCATGTGCACTTGAAAAGAATGTATGAGGTGTGATCAAACAATATAGTGAATGTTTAAATGAAAAAAAAAATGTTTTTATACTAAAAGACACATTGCCATTACTCCCCCTCAGAATGTTCCGCCTTGCTTTGAATACACTTATCCTATCATTCTTGCCACTGTCATGGCTGCCTCAATGTATGAATTGATTCAAAATGTTTACCTTTCATGGCCATTTTGACTTTGGGGAAGAGCCAGAAGTTGCACGGTACCAGATCCAGTGAATAAGTTGGATGAGGACACACCGTAATGTTTTTATTTGACAGAAATTGCCGTACCAGAAGCAATGTGTGACACGGAGCATTGTCATGGTGGAGGATGATGTATGGCACACTTTAAAACACACCTTCTCTCAACCGTAGCTCACATCCAACTGATTGCACTAAACATGTTGAAACTGTCACGCACTGTTACTAAGGTCTGACACGCTACTTCCCATATTGAAGATCCTGACCTTCCTGTTGGATGGCACTTGGCACCAGCATTCACCGTATATGTTGATTACATCTTATATATTCTGCTGCTTTGGGGCTAAATGCTGTAAAAATATCAATTAAATCCATCTGGTTGAGTGTATCATTTAAGGCCAATGTTTCCTTGTTGATTTTCTGCCTGGAAGATCTGTCTATTGGTGTCAATGAGGTGTTAAAGTCCCCTGCTATGATTGTATTACTGTTGATCTGTCCCTTTATGTTGGTCAATATTTGCTTTACACATTTCAGTGCTCCTATATTGGGTGCATGAATATTTACAATGGTTATATCCTCTTGTTGAATTTATTCCTTTATGATTATGTAATGTTCCTCTTTGTCTCTTATTATAGCTTTTTTGTTTTAAAGTCTCTTTTGTCTGGCATAAGTATTGATATTCCAGCTTTTTTTCATTACATTTGTTTTAAATAGCTTTTCCCATCCTTTTATTTGCAGTATGTGTGTCTTTTGATCAGAAGTGGGTCTCTTGTAGACAGCATGTGTATGGGTCTTGTTTTCTTATCCTTACAGCCACCCTATGTCTTTTGATTGGAACATTTGACCTATTTACATTTAAAGTGATTATTGATAGATAGTTATTGCCATTTTATTAATCATCTTTATGTTCTTTTTTTATTTTCCCCTTCTTCCTCTTAAAGAAGTCACTTTAACATTTCTTATAATACTGGTGGTGAACAACTCTTTTAGCTTTTTCTGGAAAGCTCTGTATCTCTCCTTTGTATTTGAATGATAGCCTTGCTGGGTAGAGTAGTTTTGGCTGTAGGTCTTTGCTTTTCATCACTTTGAGTATTCTGTGCCCATCCCTTCTTACCTGGACAGGTTCTATTGAGAAATCAGCTGACTATCTTATTGGAGTTCCCTTGTGAGTAGCTGGTTATCTTTCTCTTGTTGCTTTTAGGATTCTTTCTTTGTCTTTAACCATTGCCATTTTAATTATAATGTGTCTTGGTGTGAGGCTGTTTCAGTTAATTTTGTTTGGGAATCTCTGTGTTTCCTGGTTGGTATGTCTGTTTCTTTCTCCAGGTTAGGAAAGTTTTCAGTCATTATTTTTTCAAATAGGTTTTCAATCCCTTGTTTTCTCTGTTCTCCTTTTAGTACCCCTATGAGGCAAATGTTATTATGCCTGATATTGTCCCAGAAGTCTCTTAAACTATCTTCATTTTTAAAAATTTTATTTATTCTTTTGCTGTTCCAATTGGGTGTTTTCTTCTATTTTGTCTTCCAAATCTATGATTCAATCTTCTCCTTCATTTAGTCTGCTGGTGATTCCTTATAGTGCATTCTTCATTTCAGTTATTGTATTCTTCACTTCTGATTGGTTGTTTTTTCATGGTTTCTATGTCCCTAAATTCTCACTAAATTCCTTGAGCATCCTTATGACCACTGTTTTGAACTCTGACTCTGGTAGGTTGCTTGCCTTCATTTCATTTAGTATTTTTTCTGGAATGTTTTTCTGTTCTTTCATTTGGGATGTATTTCTTTGTTTCCTTGTTTTGGCTGCCGTTATGTGTTGGTTTTCATGTATTGAGTAGATCTGTTATGTCCCCCAGTCTTGGCCAGGTACCCTTATGTAGTAGATGCACTTTGGGCCCTGGCACAGTCTCCCTGCTCACTTGAACCAGGTGCTCCAGGAGTGTCCCTTGGGTGGGTTGCATTTGTTTTCCTGTTATAGATGAGACATGATTGTTATTGGCATGTCAATGAGTGGTATTATCCCTGAGGGTGATTGGCTGTGGGGTTTGGCCATGTCCATAGCTTATGGGCTGCTGTGTTAGGGGCTTACCCTATGGAGCAGGATGCACCACAGCAGTCTCTGGCCCCTGCTGAGACTGTGCTTTGGGTGTGCTGCTTGTAGGGCTAATTTGGTGGTGCTCTGCTGTGGATTGGAAGCTAACCTCCAGGTATGTTCATTCTGGGGACTCTTGGGAGGGGCTTCATTGTAGGCCCAGGTCACTCATTGCCTGTGACAGGCTGGGGACTACCTGGTAGGAACTACAAAGTGATCTGTGGTTGGTCGCTGCCTATGCTGGACCTGGTGGCATGTGGAAGAGGCCATGCTGTGAAATGAATATGACTCCCACTAGTACCAGGCTTGGGGTAGCTGTGTAACATGCCCAGGGCTGCCCAAGGTCTGTTGCTACCTGCCTGCTCCAATAAGCCTCAGTTGCTGATAGAGCCTTGTGCAGTATGCAAGTTGGGTGAGGCGGGAGTCACAGAGAGTCATCAGGATGGGATGAGTTGTGTTTACCAGGTTAAAGTAGATTCTGGTTTGATGCCAGTGCTGAGTCCGGTGCCACTCAGCAAAAGTCTCAGAGAACACCGAGGCCAGTGGCTGCCTGCCTGGGGCCTCTGGACCCCCGGGAGTTGTTCAAGAAAGAGTGCAACATGTGCAGGACTGGTTTCTGGCTGAGAAAGTCCTTCTGGCATTGTATGAGTTGGGTAGACTGTGGTCCCAGGGAGTCATCAGGGTAGAGTGAGTGCAGATTTAGATTTGGCCATGTGGTGGAGGGTTCAACTCAGGAAAGATGGTGCCCATTATCTGGCTGCATGGGACAAGGACCCCACACAGAGAAAATTGTGACTGTCCCTCCAGTTCTTGAAGCCACACAACTCGGTCTCTCCCTATTTGTCTCTGATGCCTTTTGAGCTTCAGTTCCTCTGCCAGAGCCCAGCGTGAGTGCTACATGTGAGTGAGTCTGTATGTGGGCCCTTTAAGAAAGTCTCTGCGTTTTCCACTGTCTTCTTTCTCACCGAGATGGTCGGAATCCCCACTGTTTTTCACAGCCACATGTTGTGGGGGCTCCTCTTTTCGGCACCAGTACTCTGGGCTGGGGGGCCCAGTGTGGAGATGGGGCCCCTTGTTCCTCCAGGGGGACCTTCGTGTCCAATTCTCAACTGCCACACAGAGGTGTGGGGCCGGCTCACTCTGCATCTCCACCTCTCCTACTAATTTCAACGTGGCTTTCCTTTATATCTTAGTTATACAACTTCTGTTCAGCTAGACTTTGGCTGGTTCTTCAGGTTGATTGTTCTATAATTTGGTTGTAATTCCAGTGTGGTCAGGGAAGGAGGCAAGCACAGCCTCTATCTACTCTGCCATCTTGGAGCCTTACTTCATTTTAAAATCAGTTTTCTTATTATTGAACTTTAACAATTCTTTGTATATTTTAGATAACAATCTTTTATCAGATGTGCCTTTTGAAAATATTTTCTACCAGTCTCTGACTTGTTTTTCATTCTCTTGACAGTATGTTCTACAGAGAAGGAAGTTTTAAATTTAAGGAAGTGTACCTTATCAATTCTTTATTTGATGGGTCATCATTTTTGTGTTGTATCTACAAAGTCATCACCCATGATCTTCTGGATTTTTTTATGCTATCCTCTAGGGGTTTGATCGGTCTGCACTTTATATTTAGGTCTGTGATCCATTTTGCATTAAGTTTTGTGAAGGGTATAAGGTCTGTGTTTAAATTCATTTTTTGCAAATGGATTTCTCATTGTTCTAGCATCATTTATTGAAAAGACTATCTTTGCTCCATCGTAGTGTCTGTGCTCCTTTGTAAAAAAGATCAGTTGAACTACATTTACATGGGTCTATTTCTGACTCTGTGTTCTGTTCCATTGATCTATCTTTCTATTCTCTCAGCAATACCGCACTCTCTTGATGACTGTAGCTGTATCATAGGTCCTGTCAGTCCCACAACTTTGTTCTTTTTCATTATAGTGTAGGTTATTCTGGGTCTTATGTCTCTCCATATATATTTAGAATCATTTTGTCAATATCTTCAAAATAAATTTGGATTTTTATTGGGATTGCATTAAATCTATACATTAAGTCAGGAGGAATGGACATCTCGCTCGACAATATTGAGTCTTCTATCAATGAACATGGAATCTTTCTACATTTATTTAGCTCTTGTTTGATATCTTCATCAGAGTTTTGTAATTTTCCTTATATAGATTTTGTACATATTTTGTTAAGTTTTTACCTAAGTGTTTCATTTTTTGAAGTTGTTAATGTAAATAATGGTATTGGATTTTTAATTTCAAATTCTACTTGTCCATTGTTGGCATATAGGAAAGCATTTGATTTTTGTATATTTTCCTTGTATCCTGCAACCTTACTATAATTGCTTATTAGCTTCAGGAGTTCTTTTTTTTTTTTTTTCCAATTCTTTTGGGTTTTCTACATAGACTTTCATGGCGTCTGCCAACAAAGACAGTTTTAGTTCTTGTTTCCTAATCTGTATGCCTTTTATTTCTTTTCCCAGTCTTATTGCATTAGTTAAGTCTTCTAGTATGATGTTGTAATGGAGTGATGATAGGGGCATCTTTGCCTTGTACTTGATCTTAGTGGGAACGTTTTGAGTTTGTCACCATTAAGTATGATGATAGCTGTAGACTTCTTGTAGATAGTCTTTATCAAGTTTGAGGAAGTTGCCCTTTATTCTTAATTACTGAGCATTTGTGGCATGAATGGGTGTTAGATTTGGTCAGGTGCTTTTTTCTTCACCTATTGATATGATCATGCAATTTTTTTCTTTTTTAGGCTGTTGATGTGATGGGTTATATTTCTTAATTTTTAAGCATTGATCTAACTTTGCATATTTGGAATACTTGGTTGTGGTGTGTAGTTGATTGGGTTCAATTTGTTAATATTTTGTTGAGGAATTTTGCGTTGATGTTCATGAGAAGTATCATTCTGTAGCTTTTTTTTTGTAATGTCTTTGTTTAGTTTTGGTATTAGGGTAATGCCGGACTCAGAATGAGTTAGGAAGTATCCCCTCTGCTTCTATATTATAAAAGAGATTGTAGAAAATTAGTATGATGTCTTTCTTAAATGTTTGATAGAATTCACCAGTAGACTCATCTCAGCTGGATGTTTTCTGTTTTGGAAGGTTATTAATTTCTTTAGTAGATAGAGTCTAGCCTATTCAGATTGTCTTATTTTTCTTTTGTGAGTTTTGGCAGATTGTGTTTTTAAAGGAGTTGGTTCCATTTCATTTAGGTTATTAAATTGATGGGCATAGAGTTATTTATAATATTCCTTGACTAGCCTTTTAGTGTCCATGAATCTATAGTAATATCCCCTCTTTAATTTCTGATATTTGTGTCTTCTCTTTTTTTTCTTAGTTAGCTTGGTTAGGTGCTTATTGATGTCATTGATCTTTTGAAATAATTGGCTTTTGGTTTTGCTGACTTTTAAAACTGATTTCTTGTTTTCTATTTCATTGCCTTCTGCTCCAATTTTTAATACTTTTCTGCTAACCTTGGATTCAGTTTGCTCTTTTTTTTTTTTTCTAGTTTCCTAAGATGGAAGCTTAGATATTTGATTTTAGATCTTTCTTCTTTTTCAATGTATGCATTCAGTGCTATAAATTTCCCTGTAAACACTGCTTTCAGGGCATCCCCCAAATTTTGTTGTTGTTTTTTTAAATTTTCATTTAGTTCAAAATATTTGTAAAATGTTCTTGAGATTTCTTTGTTGATCTATGTGTTATTTAATCCCCAAATATTTTGGAATTTTCCAGCTATCTTTGTGTTACTGATTTCTAGTTTAATTCCATTGTGGTCTGCAAATGGACACTGTACTATTTTTTATTCTTTTAAATTTGTTAAGTTGTGTTTTATGACCCAGAATGTAGTGGTCTATCTTGATGAATGTTCCATGTGAGCTTGAAAAGAATTTATATTCTCCTGTTGGTAGATAAAATAGTCTAGAGCTGTCCATTATATCTAGTTGATTGGTGGTATTGTTGAGTTGAATTATGTCCTTATTGATTTTCTGCTTGCTGGATCTGCCCATTTCTGAGAGAGGGGTGTTGAAGTCTCCAACTATAATGGATTCATCTGTTTCTCCTTGCTGGTCTATCAACTTTTGCCTCACACATTTTGACACTCTATTGTTAGAAACATACATGTTAAGGATTGGTAAGTCTTCATGGAGAATTGACCTCTTTATCATTATATAATGCCCCCTCTTTATCCCTGTTAACTTTCCTGGTTCTGACATCTGTTCTGTTTGGAATTAATATAGCTACTCCTGTTTTCTTTTGATTAGTGTTGGCATGGTATATCTTTCTCCACTCCTTTACTTTTAATCTATATGTAGCTTTATATTTAAAGTGGATCTCTTGTGGACAATATATAGGTAGGCTGTGTTTTTGATCCACTTTGATAATCCATCTTTTTATTGGTGCACTTAGACCACTCACATTCAAAGTGATTATTGTTATAGTTGGATTAATATCTACCATGTTTGTTACTATTATTTATTTGTTGCCCTTGTTCTTTGTTCCTATTTGTGTCTTCCACTCTTTTTCTGCCTTTTGTGGTTTTAATTGAATATTTTCTATGATTCCATTTCTCTCCTCTCTTAGTATATCAGCTCTACTTTTTAAAGTATTTTTTAGTGGTTGCCCTAGAGTTTGCAGTATACATTTACAACTAATTCAAATCCACTTTAAAATAACACTCTCCTGTTTCACAGGTAGTATTAATACTTTATAATAACAAAATAATCTTAATTCCCCCCCTCTTCTCTCTTGTGTCATTGCTTCTCATTTTGCTTATACATGAAAATACATAAGCGCACACACACATAAGTGTATATAACTGAATACTTTTTTGCTATGATTTTGAGCAAACTGTTATCTGTTAGATAAATTAAGAATAAGAAAATTTAGTTTTTTTATTTTATCTTCATTTATTCTTTCTCTACTGCTCTTCCTTTCTTTATACAGATTCAAGTTTTTCACCTGTGTCGTCTTCCTTCTCTCTTAAGAAGTTCTTTTAACATTTCTTTTAAGGTCTACCGGCAACAAATTTCCGGAATTTTTGTTTGTCTGAGAAAGTATTTCTCTTTCACTTTTGAAGGATAATTTTTCAGGGTATGGAATTCTAGGTTGATGTTTTTTTCCTCTCAGGACTAAATATCTCACTTCACTCTCTCCTTGCTGGCCATTTTCTGAGAAGTCAGATGTAATTCTTATCTTTGTTCCACTGTAGATAAGGTGTCTCCCCACTCCTTGGCTTCTTTCAGGAATCTTTCTTTATCTTTGATTTTCTGTGATTTGAAATGATATTCTTAGACACAGGGTTTTTTTGTTTTCTTTTTTGTTTTTCTGGAGAGGGACATTATCCTGATTAGTGTTCTCTGAGCTTCCTGGATCTGTCTGTGCCTTGATGTCACACATTAATTTGAGGGAAATTCTCAGACATTATTGTTTCAATTATTTCTTCTGTTCCTTTCTTTCTTTCTTCTAATATTCCCATTACGTGTAGGTTATGCCTTTTGTAGTTTTTCCAGTTCTTAGATGTTCTGTTCTGCTTTTCTCAGTCTTCTTTTTTCTTTGCTTTTCAGTTTTTGAGGTTTCTATTGTGATATCCTCAAACTCATAGATTATTTACTCAGCTGTGTCCAGTTTACTGATAAGTCCATCAAAGGCATTCTTCATTTCTTTTGCAGTGTTTTGGGTCTCTAGATTTTCTTTTTGTTCTTAGAATTTTCATCTCTCTGCTTACATTTGGCCATCGGTTTTTGTATGTTGTCTACTTTGTCCATTAGAGCCCTCAGCATCTTTTTCATAGTTGTTCTAAATTTCTGTTTTAATATTTCCAACATCCCTGCTATATGTGAGTGTAGTTCTGATGCTTGCTCTATCTCTTCAAACTGTCTCTTTTGCCTTTAGTATGACTTGTAATTTTTTTTTGTTTTTAAGATCTGGGTATAATATACTTAGTAAAATAAACTGCTGCTGATGTGGTAATGAGGTGTGAGGAGAAGAAAAATGTTCTATCTTTTTCAAAAGGTTTCAATCTTTTAGTGAATCTTTGCCTCTGGACTGTGAACTTTACATGTGATTCTCAGTCTTTTTTCCATCGTAGGTGAAATAGGAGGGCTAGAGTGGGCTGGAACTGGATATTTTTCTGTCTCCCATTTGAAAGGCCAAATGTACTGGAGCTGGGTATTTCCTTTCCCCCAGGTCAGTTAGGCTCTTTTAAAATCCTTGCAGGTTAGGCTCTGGTTAAATAGTTTCTCCTGGGGCCAGATCTTGTTAAGAAGGACAGAATGTTCTGGCATATTTCAAAATGGTTTCTTTTCTCCTCTCCCAGAGTAGATGTTTTCTTGGCTATTTACTGTGAAAACCTGGTAGAGCCTCAGGAGGTAAAGCTCACAAAAGTGTGCCCCCTGCACTCCCTAATGTCTTGGTCCCCTGGAGTTTTTAACTCTCAGAGTTGTCCACACTGAGCCTCCAGCAATTTATCAATTACACTCAGATTTTCCTGTCCCTGCACTGGTTCCAGCAGAGCATTCTGTTCTCGTGCATTGTGGTTCTTGGTACACACATGTCAGTCCTTCCAATTTTGGGGACAGTGTGTTTCCCTGTAACCTTGCTCTCTTATATATCTAAGAAGAGTTGTTGATATTTTCTGTTTTTCAGCCTTTTGCTTGTTGCTATGATGGAGTAAGGACTTCTAAACTTCTTGCATGGTGGACCAGAAATCACAGATTATATTTTCTGTGAATGATTTTTATAAGAGTAGCAAAAAACTTTTCAGAAGGAAATGATAAATCTATTTTTTCATGGAATTCACTTTTTATTTGTTATTCTTCAAAATATTGTATTTATTTTTTAATTGAATAGTATACTCATGTGACCCAAGGAGAAAAAATATAATTATGTACGCATGGAGAATTTTTGCTCATATAACTATTCTTGTCCCCAGTGCTTCCTATAATCACATACGTTAGGTTCTTCTATATACTTCTAGTATTTAAAAGCAAATACAAATATATAATCTTATGAATCCTTTTTCACAAAGGTAGTGTACAATGTATATTTTGTCTATAGCTTGCTTTTTTCCCTCTTAACAATATACCCTAGAGGTCTGGAGATCTTTCCATATCAATACAGAGAACTTTCCTTTTCTTTTATATAGCTTCATAGTATTCCATTCAGTTGTGTGGTGTACTATACTTTATTTAATCGGTTCACTATTAGTGGACACTTGAATTATTTCCAACTCTGCAAATAAATAATCTTCTGCAAATGTCATTTTGTATGTAAGCAAGTGTATCTGTAGTACATATGACTAAAACTTAGGTTGTTGTAATAAAGGGTAATTATATTTGTACTTTGATACATATTACCAAATTTTCCTTCACAGCAGTTGTATTAATATAGTAAACTTTATGGATAAACTGTAGTGGTTTTTTGTTTGTTTGTTTATAATTATTGACTACATTATATGAAATGAGATGGCATGTTGGAAAGCACAAAGGATTTTAAATCAAGGAACTTGTGCTAGGTTACTGTGCCATTCTGGGCCTCACTTCCCTTACCCATAATGAGAAAGAATAGGATATAATACTTACAAGTTTTCCTTTGCTTTTTAAAATAATAACATTTTATATTTTCCATCATTACCAGCACTGTGTATGTACCGCATGTTTAACATTAGCCTAAATTTGTGATCTTTTCTGATATCCACAAGCGAAACAAAACCTCTTCATAGCTGTTTTACCCAGAACGAGTTTTCTAAGAATAACTACTTTTAGTCAAATAAATGAGATAAAGTGAACTTTTAGGTGCTCCCTAGAGTGGAATTCAGCTACCAGGTGGTTTGGCCTGCTTACAAGCATCACATTTCAGTGCAGCTGTGGTGTGAGCTGCAAGTTGCATGGGTAGCATCTGGACTCAGCTTCATCAGGTGAATAACTGTGACAGTGAAGTGATCTGTGTCAGGTGCTCCGAGCACACTGTTTCCATGGGCAGACATTGTCAGCCAGCCATGAAGAGCCCTTCTGTCTCATATGCATATACTATGGTGGGCTCTCCAGTAAGGATGCTAAAAGGCATCAGGTGACAATTGCAGTAGGAAGGGTGATCCTATTGGGAGTAGGCTGAATCTTGCTGTTTGTTCTTGTTTGAGTCTGGTTGGATAGACACTAAGATTTTAGAGAGAAGGCCGCAAAATGGCCAGTATTGATTGATATTCAGAATCTTCTATTCTGCCATCTTATTATGAAACCACAACCACCCAACATATGCCCAGGAAGTTGGTATTTGTATTAGAATACATTTACATAGGCTATTCCATTATATAAATATCTCTTTTTATTCTGGCTGTGGAAGTTTCAGCAAGAGAGAAAAAGGAAAACCTTTCGTGGCTCATAAGGAAAGGGGAAAAAGGATGAAAGAATATAACTATTTGTTGAGTGCCTACCCTCTGCCAAACTGAGCTGGCTGCTTTACATGTAAGCAAAGATGGAAGCTAGGTTTCTGTTTTCCCATGGAAACGAGCAAAGATTTTTTTACTTTCACAGTACTGGGTAGCCTTTCTGACCCAGAAAATGAGGACCAAAATCAAACACGGCATTAGGTATATACATTATTATACGACAGGGAGAGAACATTTATTGAGGATCTGATCACATTTTAGATGTTGTACAGAACACTGCGGATGCAACAAAATTAATTGTCTCCGTGCAGATAAGTCTGCCTAGAACACTGAAGTTATCAAATCTCTATCTCTTCAAAGCCCCACATCTATATTGCTCCTTATCAGAAAAAAAAAAAGAATCACCTCACAGATAATAGTTCCCTAGGAGTAAATTTCTTGTCTTATTTTCCCTTTTCATCTCACAGATAAAAATTGCAATATGAAAAGATAATTCTTCCCAACTGTCAGAAGCCATTAGAATTTCTACAGCCTGATACTTTTTAAGGTAAACATGCCGTATGCATTTACTGAAATAAACTCATCGGATTTACATTTTGATTGTCGAACACTGTACAAATTGCACATAATTGCCTTCTCTACGGCTACACTCTTGCTATTTGAAACTTTTGAAAATCTTCCTCATCTGGAATTCGGTAAGAGATTAATCTTCCCATCAAATAAGGGGGCAGGAAATTGTCTTTTGCAGTTGTATCCTGTGAGGACACTACTAATTAGAAGCCATTTCCTGCTCTCTGACCACTTTCTAGCAACACTCCCCGGAGGTCCAAGAGATGCCATGTGACAGCATTTGAGGTGAAGCCCTTGGTGGTCAGTAAGACTTGTCTATGTGCTGTGTTTGGAGATAGTAGGAATCCAAATTATTTCCAGATCTGTGCTGTCTTGTAGAGCAGGTTTCTCAACCTTGGCATTATTGATATTTTGGGCCACAAAATTCTTTGCTTTGGGGCTATGTGGGAAGTTTAGCAGTAGCCCTGGCCTCTGGCCACTGAAGGCCAGTAGTAACTTTGCAAGGTTCACAAACAAATGTGTCTCCAGACATTACCAAAGGTCTCTAGGGGGCAAAATCACCCCTAGTTGAGAATCACTGCTTCAGAGTAATTGAAATCACATTAAGTATCCAAATGATGGTAAGCTCTCTGGCAATGTTAAGATACAATCATGTGGATAAATTCCTTCTCTGTCTCTACACAAATACCAGAAAGAAAAAAAACACACACACACAAAAAAAACCACCCAGAAAACAAAAAAACAAATTGATTTACACATTAGCTTCTTTACCAAAATTATCTCTGAGTTAAGTTGAATCAGAAGAGGTACTTGACTTCTCTGATTCACTTTTCCCGTATGTGGAGAAATGGTAGTTTCCAGCTTTCATTCGGAAGTTTTCAGAGTTCTTGTTTTCTGTCCAACACATGCGGCTGCTGATAGGTGTAATTTCTAGGGATGGTAGTGGGATTTATATTTGGGACTGGTAAGCATCAGAATTAATATATTCTTTAGCTTCCATCACCATGTTTGAATGAGACCAAAGAAAATATAATTATTTATATCTCTTAACATGTGTTTGCTATTTTCAATGGCAGTTTGTATTGTAGTTGGGTGATAAGAGACAGTTAGTTGGCCCCAGTACTCTATCTATCTGTAAGTTACTATAACCATGTGGGCCACTATACATACACTTGGCACTGTAATATTAACACTAATGGTGCTTATTTACCTATATATCTGCTTCCCATTTGTATATGTCAGCTTCCATCTGGCAGGAACCATGTCTGTTTTATCTATGTGTCTTCATTATCTAGTATAGTCACTGGAACCTTCCAGGCTAACAACACTAGACTATAAATTCCATGAGAGAGGAATTATATTTAGTTGTGTTCACCACTGTTTCTCTCCAGGTCCTAGCACAGTGCATGGCATGTAATGGGCATTCAATATATGTTTTTGGAACAAATGCATGATTGGCAGCCACACTGGGAAACTAGTTGAATCCTGGGTGTGTAGGTCAAAGGAATTTTGACTTCATAGTTCAAATGAATCCAAACTAACTCAGTTTAACTCGTTTCAGCTAGGGTTTTGATAAAAAGTATTTTGCTTCTTTGTACATTTACTTTATAGGTAACCCAAAAAAGCGATGTGAGTAGCCCAGTTAAATGCTTATAAAAGCATCTGACATTTTCTCACAAATAAGTGTGAATTGGTGTGAACATAGCTTTCTCCTAATGAACAGAGTTCCTTCTATCTAATTCATCTTTAAAGAATGAACCTGTATCTTTATTTTCTTAGAGTCTCTTTTACCCTATATTTTGTGTTTAAAGGCAGTTTAGCATAGTGCTTAAGAATGCAGATGCTATTGTCAGGTTGCCGAGTTCATATCCTAGATACACTATTTATTAAGTGTGTGACCTTTCAAAAATTGCTTAACCTTGCTGTACTTTAATTTTCTTATCTAATAGGTACATGAATTTAAAAATACTACCCACCTCATAAAGATAATTGGAAGATTAAATGAGTAAAAATGAATAAATGTGCTTAAAACTCCTAAAAGATATACTGTGTTAAATAGTACTTTTTTCAGATCTGATATATAGATATACATATGTACATATACATACTTATCTAGTATATCTGGGTCTGAAAAGTACTAACACAGATACATATATGTATCTGTGTATACACACAGACACACAATATACATGGAATATATATATATATATATATATATATATATATATATATATATATATATATATATATATATATTCCAGGTAGAGGAATTAGATGAATTTCTATGTTTTCCCAACTTTAAACATATTGAATAATTGATCAAAAGCAAAACCTCACTCCATAGAAAGTCTTAGAGAAAGAATATCCAAATTGTCAGCTTTTAAAAGGATGAAAGCCTCCTGCCACTGCAGAGACATAGTTGGCCTTGTGGCTTTAGCAAAAATGAGATGCTAATGAAGAATGCGAAGGGAACAGCTTTAGGGGAAACAAAGGTATAATGTAGCAGAAATTGCAGACTCAGGGCCTTCCATTTTGTAAATATTTGGATTGGTGGAAATTGGTTAATTGAGGCAATTGATTTTCACCTGAAAATGGTAGCAATATCTAATTCATTAAAGGCTGAAATAACATCCTTTGAGCCAAATGGGGTCATTTCATTCTTAACCTCTTAGTGATATATTAACAGTAGGAAAGCATTTGGGTGCATATCTTAAAAAGTGCCACATTAACAGGAATACACGCTGAAAAAAAAAAGTAAAGAAGCCAAATCTGCACCAGCATTTGCACCGAGGGGGCAGAAAACCCCACATGGCCTCCAGCCCCTGTCTTCCTCTTCAGCAGTATTTTAAGGTCTTTGTTTAATATCGCCAAGCCTACTTGAGTGATAAATGTAACTGTATAAAAATTACTTATTACAAGCTGTCATGTTGCCTCACTCACATCGGCTGAGCTGGAGGCATTGTACATAAAACTCGAATCTCTACCTTGACAGCCTCAGCCGCACTGGCTTTAAAGTAAAATGCTTTCAGTCATGAATACAAAACATAATTTACCTTTTCATAATGCTTCAGTTTGAAACAGGTTGGAAAGCTCATGTTACCATCAGACCTTTTACTTGAACAGAGTGGAGAACCAGCGAATTCCAAGCTGTCACCTGAAACCCACGGCTGCTTCCCTGCCGATGTCCCTTTGAAGCAAACTTAAGCTGTTAAATCTTGGGGCCTCTAATTTTTAAAGTCGTATTTATGTGTAATTCCTTTTTGCAACTCTGCAGTGATAACATGTTGTCAAGGTGGATTAGCTCATTTTCTAAATTGGTATTTGTATCGGAATTCCTCATTGAATGGATTTTTCTCCTCTTGTAGCTCTCAGACCCCTTCTAGCAACCGTTAGTTCAAGAGGTCAGAAAGCATGCACTGATACACATACAGCCTTTAAAAATGAAGCCCTCACCCATTTGCAAACACAGTCCAATCTACCATGAGCTCTCTCAAAACAATAATACCTTTCAAACCTATGACTTAGGCCAGCGAGTGAGAACCCATGGGCCTGGACTGGTGCGTTAGTTTCCAATCTCCGCCTCATCGAGGCGTTGACTACAACCTGCAGATGTCAGCCAAATGGAAATCGAAAGTGAAGGTCCAAGGAGCCTCACCGCTGCACAGCTGATTCACTGTGACTGTTTTTATGGTTGGTCGTGATGCATTCAGTATGTGAGGCTCCGTGTGCGGGGGCGTCCGCCCACCAGCCTCGCTGCCACGTTGGCGGCCGTGACCCCCACCAGAAGGCAAGGGGAATGGTGCCGCACTTGCCTCCCGTTAGCCCAATTCCTTTTGACAATGTTCACATTCAGTTAGGGCTCAAAGTGCTTGTACTTGTCAGTTGAGATAAATGATGAAGAAAATAGTTCCCCTGTGGAAAGTGAAACAGAATGGCCAAAGGAAAGACTTTTTCTTTTCTATTCCTCCCTGCTCCACTCTTAAGCGCCCATCCTTATCAAACAACGCCTGCATTTTGGACTTCGCTTTTTGCCAGGTAATGACTGCTGGAGAAAAGACAACTGACTGTAGGGGCTTTCAATATCATGGGCTGTTCTCTTTTTGAAACTTCAGGGCAAGTGAAACTGATTCTGAAGGAAAATTAGTAGGGCTGGGAAAGGATTGCTGCTTAGACATGTCCCCCCAAAAACGATGGCTCTGGATTTCCTAGTCTCCCTTTGCTAAGAAATTTAAAGCACTATCCAAACACCACTTTTCATCTTTATAAAAGCCTCATCAGTAAATGTGGTAGTCTTTTTTGCCAGCAGTTTGAACATTTTCCAGCATGTACTTCCAGGACTCTCTTGTCCATCTCTTTCCTCAGGCACATTAGCCTCTCCCCGCTGCACCCCCCACCCCACACAAAGTACTTGTCTTAGGCAAACGTGTTCCATTCCTGAGATCATAGCCTCCCAGTGCCATCATTACAAATAGTCTGCCACCTCTACGTCCTTTAGTGCTTCCTCCTATGATTGAGGGAAACAGATTTTCTTTCTCATACCAAGTAATGTAAGGCAAGACACAAAAGTAAATCCCAAGTCAAAATGGTAAAGTCTCTTTCCTGTAGGGTTTGCCTCTTGTGCCTTAGCTATGGACACCTGTAACAAAATGTCATGTCATATCATGTCACACCATGTCATGCCCCCATTTCAACAAAGTGTTATTTATTGATAAACATTTTGCTATTGGACTTTTTTTGCCTGATATTATCTCTTCTCTGTATGTTAATATAGTTTCACTTGGGCGTATGTTCTTCTGAATGTATAGGGCCTTTAGATAATGCCCATTTGATCTAAGAAGCATAGAAGCTATTGTTCCATCTAGATAATCTGTTTTTTATGGGGTTTTGAATGGGTCCTAATTAGATATAAACTTATGCTAAATAATGTTTGATGGTTTTCAGATATTGCTTTATTTTTTAAAGTGTCTAAAGGCTGAGTGGATTCTTACTGGGTTCTGGAATAAAGCTGTAGTATGAGATATTTGTATTAGATCAGTGGTTATCAGATCTGCATTTCTTATGTCCCTGAAGCCACTGAAAGCACATTTATTCATTTGCACATTTATGAGTGTTCTGTTAATTTCTTCTAAATTTGAAATAGCATTGCAGTAATGTTATAGAGTATTATTTTAGAGCTCACTTCTGATTGTCCCTGTTCATACACATGCCCCTGAACCAGGTAAACTGATTATTTCAAGTACAAATTAAAATCTTTCCATGTATTTAAATTACTATCATATGCATAGATATGTCAGAGCGTATAGCTCTACCGGATGCAGAGAGGGTCAGCTGGAACGGAGGGGGCGTCTGTAATTAAATAAGAATCAATTCAAAATCCACTGTGGGTTTATCGTCTCTTACTAGATGCCAAGGAGGATAAAGGATGGTAGATAGTGGTAAGGTAAGTATATGTTATTTGCCATCAAATTGAAGAGTATGTTAATAAGTACTATAGAAGGTCAGAGAAGTGAGAGATTAATGGCTCCATAAAAAGATAAGATGTGAGTAAAATTTGGAAAAGCAGAGAAGAAGGGAGAAGGGTGTGTGTGCGTGGCAGATGCAGTATTTGCTGCTGAAACTGAATGTGGGATGTTTGGAAGACCCCAAGATCGGTTGATTGGAGCAGGAAACTTGGGCTGGGAAACGTGGGAGGTACAGTTGTTCAAATGGGTTTTGAAGAAATATGAGTGTACAGGAAGTGCTGAGGAGGCCAGATTTACCTTGGAGGCCATAGTCAAACAAAGAGCCAGTCCACCTGGTGGAAGTGTGTGTTTGTGTAAGGGCAGGGGGTTAATATGTGTTGGGTGCTAATATGTGCTAAGCATAGTCCTAAGTGTTTACGTATATTTTCTTGTTAAACCTTATAATGATGCAGGTGAAGTGGGTATGTTTATTTGAAGTCAATATAATTACTCCAGTTTTCCTGGATGCGGAGGCTGAGAGAAAACATATTTCCTCTCTAAGGCTGTTCAGCAACTAAGCTATAGAACCAGAAGCTGAATCTTGGACTACTAGGCACCAGTCTCCAGGGTCTTTGGGGAGACCCTATGAAGAGATTTGTGACTCATCACTGAAATATCATGGCTCACTAGTTTGTACAGCCTTCCAGTTAGACTGTATTGGACAGAGATTTAATTTAACACATAACCTATTAAGGGCCACTTAGCATCTGCTTGCCAGTTTTAATGTAGCTATGGTTGATTAAAGTGACATACCAAACAACGGAGCATAGTTCTTTTTAATAGTTCCAAATAGTGTTTCATTTAGACTATTACCTCTTAACTTGAAATGCCTTTGAAAAATTTCCTTCAACGCTTCATTATTACTGTCTAGTCATCATGAAATGTTCAGGACTGACAGGCTGATACCGAAGTATTGTTGTACAGCTAACTTCTTTTAAATCGTGATTGGACACTGTGGCAGCTTGGAGAATGTGCCTAGCAGACCTGTTAGAAGGAGGTAAATGACCAAGGACCGCAGATGCTGAGCTTTGAAATCCAGAGCCATGTTTGCCCTGAGGCCACAATTCCCATGGGCTACGCCTGCCAAAGACTGCGAGCTGCAGGGATCCCAAGGTTCCTGGGAGCCACCAGACTTCTTTGTCAGCCGGCTTTGCCGGAAGGACTTGCCCAGGCTTCTGTCCCACCTTTCTGAGACTGCAGGGCACTCTAGGTCACTTCCGCCCAAGAATCCCTTGTTCTCTCTTTCCCTCATGGTCTGAAGCCTCCCCTAACCTTTTCTAACTCCTTCCCTATTTCCTTTCACACAAGCATTCCCCCTAATAAAATTCTTGCACATTTCAACTTGTTTTGGAGTGTGCTTCTCCAAGGACCAAACTAATGGAGACATACTAATATCATTATTGATTTTCTCAGACATCTAAAATTTGGGAAATAAGATAAAATAAATGTAAGATCTATATAAGAAATTGATAAATGGAGTCACAATGAAGTTTACACAAGAATATTTTAAAGGGCAAGTTTTAGATTTTTCTTGGTTTGCATGTGGATCTCTTATTTTTGAAAAAAACAACTATATGAACAACTATAAGAATATTTTGATGAAAGGAAAATGTCTGTGATCTCATAACCATAAAATTTATTTTCATTTTTGCATGTAACTTCTTAGCCCTTGACTCCATATATTTGTATTTTATGTAATTGTCTAATATGTACATACAATTTTATTGTCTGCTTTTTTATTTACTACACATTTTCCATGTGTCCACACAGTTTGAATGCCTGTTTAATGACTGCATGATATCACAATAGTTCCAAATTGCAAATATTATTCTTGTATGGTGAACCTTTACCTTGTTCCGACTTTTTTCTTCTATTATAAATATTCTTCTATGATCTTTCTTAAATCATTTGGTTATGTTGAAATATTTCCTAAGTATAAATTCCCAAGATAGGGTTGGGACTAAAGGACATGATAATCTTTGTGTCACTTGCTATATTTGGCTAGTTTGCTTTTTCAGAAGGGTTGCACTGTGCCACCTATAGAAAATGAGAATTCTAAATTGAACCTTACCTCACCAGTACTGAGTGTTGGGCATTGTATGTTTTTCTTATCTGTTAAATAAATTTTTAAAATGCTGTAAGCCTTCTAAAATTTGTACTTATTTAATTATTAACAAAGGTAAACATTTTAAATTCATATATATTCCAAAGTAAAAAGAAAAAATGGCATTTAATTGAAACAAAACCATTTACAGTAGATTTGAATATTGGTGTACTGGTTCAGTTGTTATCCAAGCAGGAATAGTATTGTTTTTTTTTCTCCCTTTCATTATAGGAATACTTGCTCTGTGCTTTTAAAGGAGTGTTTCCTCCCTTGAGTGTCAAACAGCTATTCCCTTTTAGTTCCAGAACCCCAAGACAAAACAATAGCCACAGTTTACACTGCAGGTGGAACACATGAACATTGTAGATAACTTTATTTAGCATCATTTATTTATCATCTTTTTACCCCAGGAAAGCAATCACAGAAATTAGAAACCTACTTAGAGGTTATATAATGACATCTCATCATCCCTCATGCATATTCACGTTTCCAGGACCCAATAAGAACATGCACACAGACCAGCCCCCTGCAGAGGGAAGGCAGGCAAGACTGAAATTTCATGTGGGCACCAGAGCCTCATTTTACTCGGGCACATGGTGCCTTCTTCCAGAGAGCTGTCAGTTCATTTGTTTGGGACCTGGGATGTCATTTCCACCTGTTTTGTTTGGAGTGGGAAAGCACTGAAAGAGAATTAAGGAAGGGACAGTTTGGGGCTAACCTTTTTGAAAATTCTACAAGGGATCTTCCTGGGATTTTTTTTTTTTTTTTCCAAATGAAATAGTTCCATTGCTGGTACTGCTTCTAAAATACATTTACCAAAACTACGCATGTATTAAACAACTGCAATATGAGATATGTCTTCCCCAAATCATACAATCATCAAAATAATTATATAATCACTGAAATAAGTTTCCCTGTGACAGAAGTTACTGCCCCTTTCTCTATTCTCCAAAAGCATTTTGCATATAGTTTTATTATTTCATGCTACCTGTTGTATTTATGGTTTGGTTTTTACATGCCAAACTCTCCTTATTAGAATGAAAACTCTTGGTAACAATGGCTTAGTTATTATTTTATACCATGAAACATCTAATAAACTACCATTCCAAGGATGCATCCCATATGGCAGGAGAAGTATTTTACATGCTTTCTATCATTTAATCCTCGTAACAACTCAGTGAAATAGGTACTGTTATCATCTCCATTTTACTGATGAGGAAACTGAGACTCGTGCAGATTAAGCAACTTGCTGAGGGATGCAGTCATTTAGCGGCAGAGCTGGAATGCAAGTCAGATCTGTTTAACTCCAAAGCTAAATTCTTTATTACAAAAGCCTGGATCACTAGAATACCATATTTATGGTATTGCCTTTTTTTTTTTTTTTTTTTTAAACGAGTGAATGACCAATCCTGTGGGAAAATTTTGGCTCATGTGTTTGGACTTTTTAGAAAGTCCAAAATTTCAGAGTTTATAGGGGAATAAAGTATTCTGCTTTATCACCCTACAGAAATTGAACTTATTTATGTATATTGCCAATTCCAATGCCCAAATTTCAATGCAAATTTCAAAGTCATACAGTAGAAAGAACATGACTTGAGAATCAGTGTGACCTGTGCTTTAATGCTCATCCCATTCTTTTACAGCTGTGTCATCTTTGATAAATTACATAACGCAGTAGAGCCTCAGTTTCTTCATCTGAAAAATAAGCATATAATACTAAACTTGGGGCTGTTATAATGGTGAAATAAGATAATTAATATAAAATCTATGAGTGGGACAGTGTCTGTATTTTTCATTGCTGTGTGTCCTGTGGTATAGCTGGTATCTTACATTGTATGGGGGACATCGTTGGTCTTAATAAATGTTGAATAAATGAAAGAATGAAGTTATGTAGCATGTGGCATACAAAAGATGTTCAATTTATGTTAGTGTTTGTCTAGTCAGATGTCCTTATTTTTGCTTTCACCATTCTTTAGCCATGTCTCCTTGAATTATTTTCTTGATTTTGGGGGCAGTATGTCTCCTTCAAAAATTCTGCAATGATTTTAGTGTTCTCATAAAGTGTATCTTTGACTTTCATCTTGTCTCACCTGATTTACAATCCTTAGCAGGACTCAATTACTGATTAAATGTGAGAATTGAAGCTGAGAAATCAGGACGGGTTCCTGAGCCCCAGTCCTGGGTGTCTGAGTGGATGGGGTATCGGTGCTGGCAGTCACAGAAGGAATAACCATCATAGACAGGATGTGGGGTTGTACAACAATTGAAGTAGGCTAGGGATGGTGTGGACAGTGCCAGAAGGTGCCTGAAATATAAAGTGGAGGGTGGAGTTTACATTTTGAAGAACCAATAGGGTTTGATAATGAATGAAGTTAGGGTTGGGAAAGCAAGGAAGAGAGAAGACTGTGGTTTCTAGATAAGAACTATAGAAGGAGAGGTGTGTCAACGGAAACAAAAATGGAAGATACTGATTTTGAGAAATTGTTGATGAAATCCTCTCTTACATATATTAGATGACAAGAATAATTACAGAAAGAGCCATTATTGTACAGGGTAGAAATACAATTATTCATCTAGGGGCTGCTGAGATGTTTCCTTCTCAGTAAATATCCCTAGAATACCTGGCTTTTTGTTTTCATGTTGTTTTTATAATTTTACTGCAACTATTCAATATGCTAAATTATTGTTTCTATTGTCAGCTTTTCTCAATGAACCTGTTTTTTAAATTATTTATTGAGTGGATTATTATGTGCTAGGCACTGTGCTAAATGTTTCATGCATTAACTCATTCAATCATCTGGAAAACTCTATGTGATATGCACAGTCATCTATTGCTTCGCAGACAGTTTCCAGTAAGACTTTTCTCGCTTTTCTATAAGCCTCAGTGTCTTCACAGTCTGAAATTCTACAGTGTGTTCAAAGCAATTTAAGCGTTAACACTTTACTCAAAGCTCACTCTGTGCCTGCTTCCAAAGCCACGTCCATATTCTAGATTTCTGTTACAACAGCACCATACGTTTCCTGCCCCCGCCCCCCCAAATCTGTATTTGTTATTTCTTGATGTATGACAAATTACCCCATGACTTAGTGGTTGTAAAATGACACACATTTGGCTTCCACTTTCTGAGAATTAGGAATCGAGGAGTGGCCTCCCTGGGTTCTGGCTCAGGATCTTTTCTGCAATCAAGGTGTCAGCCAAGATGCAGTCCTCTCAAGGCTCAACTGAGGAACACCAACTTTCAGGCTCCCTCACATCGCTGTTGGTAGGGCCCAGAGGATTCACTTGCAAGTGCACTCAGTTGTGAACAGGCCACATTTCTTTGCTGCCTGTGGGCAGAAGACATCAGTTCCTTTCTATACTGGCTTCTCCATGACGCTGCTTGCTTTCCCCGGAATGAGGGACATGATAGAGAAGGAATAGGATAGAGAACCTACAAGACAGAGATTCTCACCTAATCTCAGAGGTGACATCCGATTGCTTCTGATGTATTCCATTTCTTTAAAGTGAGTAACTAAGTCCAGCCCACCTTTAAGAGGATGGGGATTCCACAGAGGCATGAATACCAATGAGGCAGGAACCATTGGGGGCCATCTTAGAGGCCTCCTACTGCAGGGAGAAACTGAAGCACAGAGAAGGAAGAAATTTGTGCCTAATTACACACTAGGTACATCTGACTCCAGAGTCTCATCTCTTGGCAACTGCATCATACTGTTGCCATAAATATGTTGTGCTCTAGGAATCCAGATAACCTACTTGCTAGAGAAATAATAGGCCCCCTTGAAGACTTCTTTTACGGCGTTAAGCATATCAGGTTGCGGCAGAGAAGTTCAGAAAGTTATTTTCTTATTATTGTTTGTTTTATGTCAGTTACTGCAGAGCCATTTGGAAAGATTTTGTTGTTGTTCTTGTTTGTTTGAGCTCACATCTGAGTCGGATTTCAAATGTTAGATTTCTAGATAACTGTGACATGGCTGTAGTTTCACAACAAAGAACAAAAAACGTGGAACCAACATTCCTACTCACTCACTTTAGTATTCTGACCACAGTGAGAAGAGGGATATGGCTCCCTGAAAACACTTCAGAAGAGGCACAGCCAAGAGCCACGGCAGATGTCAGTATGCGATCTCACACACACTTGAAAACCAGAGTTGGAAAAGTATGTATGCGAGGGGTGGGGGAAGATGCACATTAATATATCATAATGCCTGCTAGTTAAGTACATATATAGTGATAGCAAATAGCATGTTTGTCAAAATCAAATGTGTTTAATTCCTTTAGAAACTTGGTTTAATATTCAGCAGTCTGATTACATTCAGGTGGAAGCTTTTGTCCGTTTCCATGATGAGAAGCTCATCTAGTACAATTTAATTAGCAGGACTTGGACAGTGTTAATGAACAAATGCCACATCACTATGTCCCCAGAATACTACTGTACAAGGCAAGCGATGCTTTTTTCATGGAAAGGTAGAGGTGCGTCTGTCATTTCTCAGACCTGTAACAGACCTTTGCATAGATAGAGCGGTTACGGAGCCTCAGATAATTTTAGAATTTAAGTTTCCAGGACAGCATTACTCATTTCTTTTGCAGGTGTTTCTCCTGCTCCATGGGACATTGATACCACGAGAGGCTCAGTAGGAAAAGGAAAGTTCTGTGGAATAAGTTTGTGAATAAATAAGTCTGGGATGCAGAATAATCGATTTGCATTGGACATAGTCATAAGCCGACAAAAATGAAACTTTGTGCTACTGTGCTTGGCACTGCACATCGCCTCTCAAATGAGGTGCTGTTTCCTAGGGAAGTAGGCATGAGATGGAAAGCCTTTCCCTAGGCTCTGCCCTAGGAAGCTAGACTTGCCTTGTCCCCTCTTCCCTTACTGTCCTTTCAGTGGGCTTCCCACCAAGCAAACCATCCCCTCATCCTGAAGAAAGGCAATTTCATCCCCTTCTCCGTTTCTCCCCTCTGACACGGGCAATCAGAGCTTAGTAGGCCGTGTTCTACCGTCTTTGTCCTGATGGTAGACTTGAAATGATCAAAATCACATACAGCTTTCTCATCAGTTTTAGGGAGAGATGCTCATAGACGAGAGAGAGAGAGAGAGAGAGAGAGAGAGAGAGATGAATGAGTAAGAAGATACTGTAAGATGTGACAGATGCTATGCAGACATGTCTAAAATGATAAGGGAGTGCACAAAAAGTAATGACTCCCCACGAAAGAATGTGCTGGATATTCTCTCTGTCCCTCTCAGACCTACACATCACCCCCCGCCCCTCGCTCTGTGCACTTGTAAGCTGCAGCTGACTTCGGTGCCCTTCGCAGCAGGCCTGTCTTGCTCTCTTTTTGGCTTGGGTTTGGTCAATGGAAGGCACCAGCAGGGACAACGTGAGGGAGGTCAGGTGTTTATTCCCCTGGCTCTTGCCCCGCTGGGACACCATTTGCTATTGGCTGCATTTCTTACCAGCTTCTGACTTTTCATTCTTTCCTACATCTAAGCTCTCATTGAATTCCAGTAATGGCTTCCCAGAGAGGGTTTCCCAAGGTTGCTAGCCTTCATGGACTTCACATTCTTTGCTAGATTTTCTTAACTCTGTCTGCACTTTTATTATACTCGCCTTAGTTATTGCTTCTGAGTGTGTCATCTTCCTGCTGGGTCGCTGACTCTGAACTGACTGAAAAAAATGAAAAGAATGAATCACGGCAAAAAAGGACACCAACTACAGCAGCTTATCTAGGCTAGAAAGACATCTGGGCAGAGAGTGCTGTATATTCTTGAAGCCGTTTCTGAGAAAAGTTTTGAACCTTTTCAAGATAGACCTAAGATACTGTGTTTCCCCGAAAGTAAGACCTAACCAGAAAAGAAGCCCTAGCATGATTTTTCAGGATGACATCCCCTGAACATAAGCCCTAATGCATCTTTTGGAGCAAACCTTAATATGAGACCTTGTCTTATTTTCGAGGGACACACTAGTCACGTGGCAGGTATCAAATACCAGTGAATTGTTGGCTTCCTTTTCATGTCTTTATGTATTGTTTCACCAAGAGGGAGAAAGGCAATTAAAACCAAAATGAAACAAAGCTACTATATATTTTGCCTACTGGCACAGCTGCCAGATTTAGCAAAAACAAACCAAAACTGAAAAACAGTATGCCCCATTAAATGTCCTATGAACAACGAAAAATTTTTTAGTGTATGTCCACATCCAAGTGTTTCATGAGACATACTGTATTTTACCTGGCAACTCTACCTACAGGTCCTTTTATTAGTGGGCATATATGCTTCTTGACTGATAGATTTAGGTGTTACAGAAAACAAAAGGCCTCCAAAATAATCAAGCATTGGCCAAGGATTGCCATTGGCAGAATGTGTCAGAAATCATCAAGCATCCCCAAGGGCCACACATGCTGTCCCTGTGGGCTCCCTTGGTCCTAACATCCTTCTTGTCATAAAAATGTATCTATATTTTGGTTCCCCCAGGCTACGCATCATCCAGGGAGGCTGTGAAGGATAGAGTATCTAATTTGGATAGAAGGAGGTTCAAATTCTAGTTCTACTAGCGGGTGGCTGTGAGGCCTTGGGCAAGCTGCACTTCAAGCCTCAGTTTCATGAGCTGTACAATGGCAAATGTGTAACACTGTGTGGGTCGATTAGGGTAGAGCTCATGCATGTGAGTGACTAGCCCAGTGTCTGCCACACAACAGACACTAAAAAGCCCATATTTGTTTTTATTTTTATTTTTTGTAACATAGAGATTATGCCAGGCCAATCACTTGCTTTTGTAGATAATGCTATCTTGTAACTGAGGAACCACCTTTGGAGTAAATAAATTATGTAAAGAAATAAAATTGGACCTTTTTATGACCGTTTAAATCTTATGACTGTTTTATTACAAAATTTTATTGTAAAATTTTAGCCAACTCTGATAGCATCAGCTATGAAAGAAGCATTTTAAACATGAATTCAGCTCTTGTATGTTAACTAAAAGAGCAGTTAATTTTTATAAACATGATATTGCTTCGAGCTTTTAAGCATGATGTCTTTAAGTATATCCTATAAGACAATCTCCTCAAATATGTACATTCACAAAATCTATTTTACCTTCAAATCTTGCCAAATATCTATCACTTTTGTAAATTGCTCTCCTTTTTTGTACTCAGGAAGGTATTTGGCTCCATCTCAAAATTTGAAAATCATTAAAGGAAAATAGTAACTGATTACAATAATTCTTCAAGCTTTCAATTAACGTGAGGTTCTATTTGACAGAATGAGATAGAGGGATTTCATTTTATGTATTTGCTTGTTGGGGAGAAGCCCATGTTGTAGAGATAGTAAAAGATGGTTTAAAAGGATTAAAGAAAACAAGAAATCTTTGAGGATGCACTTCATATCTTTATATATATATATATATATATATATATATATATATATATATATATATATATATATATATAAAGATTGTCTAGTCCCTATTATATTTTAAAAGAATTTTCCTCTGGTAACCACTAAACCAGAGGGTAAGGGGGGTGGGGGGTGGGAGATGAGGGTAAAGGGGATCAAATATATGGTGATGGAAGGAGAACTGACTCTGGGTGGTGAACACACAATGGAATTTATAGATGATGTAATACAGAATTGTACACCTGAAATCTATGTAATTTTACTAACAATTGTCACCCCAATAAATTTAAAAAATAAATTAAAAAAAAAAAAAAAAAGAAGAATTTTCCTTCCATGGAGAAGTACCAAATACATAGCATCATTCTGTAAATGACTTGTAGGAAATTATAATAATAAATGGAGAATCAGCACTCCAGGGTTAGTTCTTCTTCATATATGTAACTAAACATTTTAGGTCTCAGTTTTTTTACATAAAAAAACTGAGATGTTGGACCCGATCTTTTCTCCATGGTATTTTTGACATCAAGATTATCTTCTGTGTATTTTGTTCAGTGTAAACAAATGATTATTTCAAAGCTTAAATTAACTGCAGTTAACGAAAGTCCTGAGAACTGGATTTGATGACGCCAAGAGTTAGCATTATCTGAGGAAGTCCAGTCTAATTAGAAGATGTCCGTTTGGTTCCCTTGGGTGACCGTAACTCTTCTGCAGTATTGCTTCATGCCACAGGGTCTGGGTACTCCTGTTCCAGTGATATATGTTCTGTTATGATGGTGTCTGGAGACTCAGACCTAGATAGTTCTAATGTTATTTTAGGTAGGAGACTGAGGCTGAGAAATAAGCCAGCTAGTGACAGATCTAATGAGGTCAATTGCGTGGTTTTCCGTGAGGCTAAGCAAAGGCAAGTTTGTAAAACACTGAGTTTGCATTGCTGTCTCCATCTTTCATTTCCATATAAATTCAATAATAGTCTCGAAGCACCAGCTGAAACAGTGCGCTGAACAAAATCCTTTCAAAAAGATCATTTCTTGAAGAATTTCATGAAAACAGCAGCAGCTATTTAAAGCAGCATGTATGTCATTTTCCACGAGAAAATTGAGCTGAAGCAATATGCTTTTCCATTCATATTATCTTCCTAAATTCTAGATATCTTTATAGATGTACTATAGCTAGAGCCCAAATATTTGTATTCCAAATGAGCTTTTAAAAGATTCAATCCTTGTTATCCCAAACCAAGATTTCAATAAAACCAGTCTGGACTAGCTAGCATGATTTTATGGTTCATATCACAAGAGACCACATATAAAACAGGGACTATGTTTTGCAAGAGAATTATATCTCTTTCCACATATTACCATTTTAAAAGCCTAGCACTTCAATGTTTTTTCTTAGTCATCACGGTGGCAAATTGCTTACATGAATAACTGTCCAACTGAAATTAATGATCACGAGCAAAGAGAATACAAATAGTCAATTCGGAATATATCAGCATGCCTCTTTCTGTTTGGTGCCATAGAATAACAACAACAATTAAAGCAACAACAACAACACCTGATTCCCATTTAAGAAAGAAAAATTGGACTGTAAATTTGCAGTGTTGACCTCCTGAGACAGAAAGGTGAATAAGAGGTATTTGTTTGTGAGTGATGCAACCAATTTTCAGGGAAATGCAATGTTTGCTAATAAGGGCAAATGGTATTTGAACCTCTTCTTAGGCTGGGCTTGGAAGTTTTCAGGTGCTATTTGTCACATCCTGAGATGACAGATCTGGGAAGCAGAGTGGTTTGTGGCTCACACACAGGCCCCAAGGACACAAGGATTCTCAATTGCAGCCCCACCTCTATTCACTGTGGCCAACAGTAGTTCAGGGAGAATGTTGGGATGCCTTGGGCTTTTCAGAAATTGGCAATGTCTATCTCTGTTTAAAATTACCCCAGAGGATTTGTAAAATAAAGACCAATGAACACTCAGAAATAACATTCTGAGAAATGCAGTTAAAATAACAACCCCATTCTTCCTCTTTGAAGGAAACTATCATTTTTTAAAATAGCATATTCTCCTAGATTAGTGTTATGTATTGTGTATGACTGGTGAGAACTTTGAAACTGAACCATCAGTCATTCTACTTTGAAATTCACTTAAATGCAACACCTGCTGCAGTGTCCGGTGTGTGCTCAATGAGGGGTCTCAGGAGGCGGCATCTTTGTCCATTTTCTGTCTTAATTCGTCAGCTTCCGGGGACAGAGACATCATCTTCACTATCCCTTGTTATTAGATAAGTAGATAGCAAATGCTAAAAAGATTGATGGACTGACGTATGTTGGCCATTAAGAAAACTAAAATAAAAACTTGGAGTTATTATTTAATGCGTGCAAAGTTTCAGTGTTGCAAGAGAACAAATTCTGGAGATGAATGGTGGTGATGGTTACACAACAGTGTGAATGTACTGAATGCCTCAGAACTATACATTTAACAGTAGTTAAAATAGCACACTTTATGTTATGTATAGTTTAACACAAAATCATGGAGTTACTAATAAAGGGAGGGAAAATAGTAAAAGGGAAACTCAGGCTTATTTTCCTGTTTCAGTTCACAATTGTAGATTCTTTTCCTATTTTTTTCTTTGCTAACATCACAGGGACTGATCATTAAGCAATGGGGCTGTTCATATCTGTCATTTTATATAGCCCGAAAAGGTTTCCTTTCAGCTTTTCTTGACTGAATTGGAAATTGCTTATTTTCTGATCTGATTTGACACAGTCAAAGAAAGAGAAAGAAAGGAGGGAGCGAATGAGGGAGGGGAAGGGGGGGCAGAGAGAGAGAGAGAGAGAAGAAGAAATCGGCCAAGATTATATTAATTGTAGGATTACCAAATTGAAGCCAGAGCATATGCCATTGATGGAGATGTCTGACCTGCTGGTACAGTTTCCGTATCACTACTGAGACAAACATTATCTTTTTGAAATCACTCTGGGGTCTGACCAGCTCTTAGTATCCTCCTTCAGATGTGGAGGCATATGGCAAGAAGTTCTTAATTGAAGAGAATTGTGACCCAATGATGAGGGCAGAACCAATGGAATTTAGAAATGGATATTCTTAGATCCAGAAAAAGGAAAGGAGAAAGAAACAAAAGACCTTCTGATATCTCCCGCGATGAATCTTTCTGATATGATTCATCTTTTATATTTTAACTCTTCTGGAAAAAACTATTCTGCACAAATAAACATTTTCCTATGTGTGATTTAAAGCAATAGCTCTATATATTTAATTTGTATAAGTGGCTGTATGTATTTACATAACCGTACATGGAACAAAAGATGAATATTCACTTACCCGCTGCCACCAATTTCTCTGGTATTGTTAGGATATAAAATTTTGGCATATAAAAGATGATTTTATGTATTTTTGAAACTATTGGAGTGAAATGAAAAAGCAATAACACATCAAAGATGTTGGCTTATAATGAACGAAGAAAAACTGTTTTTGAATAGTTAGAATTTTAACATAACGTTTGAATGTTGTAATAATTATTGTTTCTTTCTTTTGTGAAAAATGCAACTAAATATATGTCTTCCAATAATAATCTTTAAAATACATGAACTAAACTTGATAGCTTTTATTTGTTGTTTAAGTTGATGAAATGCCTGAAGTATGTCCTTGCATAAAACGGCTTGTAAATGCAAATTTAGGTAAGATTTTTGAGAATACATATTTCTTACTGATTTTGTATATGGTATAAAAGATAGAGTATTTTATAAAATAAGACGACTGGAATGAATGGCTAAAAACTGGACTTTCTTCTTTGAAAGCAGTTTTTGACCTTGTCCTGCAGCAAATGGCAGACACTGTCATGATATCCTGACTGACTCGACAGTTCCCTGTAATAAGAAGTTTAGTTCAGAATAGATCATATATTTGATTCCCTAGATTCAAAAACAGATCTGCTGAGCTCATTTCATAACCCTTTGAGCATCACTGCTTTTGAATAATATGGTTAATATGGTTAGGTTTTCTGTCCCCTCTCTCCTGTTGGTATTTACCTTTAAAAATGTTTTAAAAATTACAATGGCTAAAAAGCCATAGGACCATTTATAACAATATCAGAATAACAGGTTTGTGTCATAGTTAAGTGGCAGTTGATCTCAAAATAGAAGTGGAATCTAGGCCTTCCCATCAAGTCATAGAAAACCAGAAAACTACGATCTAGCCTCTGCCTAATTTATGTTATATTTATGGTTGACAGGAAAGAGAAATTTGGGGTTGTGATTGTGGATGTACATTGGTACCCTGTGGCAAGAAAACACGGAATTGACAGCTTAGAAAACTGGAGTGAATTATAGAAAGGCAACACCCTAAAAAGACACCTAGATTCTGTAGATTCTATTCCAGTTCTGCAGTAATTACCTGCAACATCCATTATATTAAGCAAGTAATAATTAAGCAGTAGTGCCCAAGGTAGTTATCTGGGAAATGTTGATACAGGATGCTTTATGGCAATGTACACATAAGGACAACTTTTTAAAATTTTAAGATAGAAGAGCTAACATTGTGAGGCCTCACACTTTGTTCAAAGCACTGTTCTCCCTATCATTTCATTTCATCTTTGCAACATCTCTATGAGGTTGCTATTATTATTATCATTTGCTTTTCACAGAAAAGAAAGGAATAAGAGGTTCACTGAGTTTCCCAAGTCCCTCAGTTAGCAAGGGGCAGAGCTGGGATTTCACCCAGACAGTCGGACTCTGGAGTCAACCCACTAAACCACTGCTATAGCTCTTCCTGCTTCTACCCTGCCTATCAAAAAGGCCTTCTCATAATCATTGCACAAAAACAAAACAAAACAAAATAAAAAAATGCTCCAGAGAAGCTTCAATCCTCAAAGAAAGAACTCAGATACTGTGTGCTCAGGTTAGAATGCCACCCTCTACCCTACAGTTTTAGTGAGATAATTGACACACAGAACTGTGTAAGCTTAAGATGTATAGCATAATGATTTGACCTACATATACTGTGAAAAGACCACTGCAATAAGTTTGGTTAACATTCCATCATCTCACATAGATGCAAAAAAGAAAAAAGAAAACAAAAAAAAATTTTTCTTGTAATGAGAACTGTTAGGATTTACTCTCTTAACAACTTTCATATATATTGTACAGCAGTGTTAACTATAGTCATCATGTTGTACATTCCTAGTACTTATTTATCTATAACTGGAAGAGTGTACCTTTGACAGCTTTTATCTGACCCGCCTCCCCCCACCCCCTTCCTCTGGTAACCACAAATCTGAGATCTTTTTCTGAGTTGTTTTTCCTTCCTTCCTCCCTCCCTCTGCTATCTCTCTCTCTCTCTCTCTCTCTCTCTCTCTCTCTCTCTCTCTCTCTCTGTCTCTCTTTCTATATTCCACGTGTAAGTCATATCAGACAAATACTATATGTCTTTCTCCATCTGACTTACTTTGCTTAGAATAATACCCTCAAAGTCCATCCATGTTGTTGCAAATGGTACAATTTCCTGCCTTTTTTGGCTGAATAATATTCCATTTTGTGTGTGTGTGTGTGTGTGTGTGTGTGTGTGTGTGTGTATCTCACAGCTTCTTTATCCATTCATTTGTTGATGGACACTTAGGTTGTTTCCATGTCTTGGTTGTTATAAATAATGCTGCTATGAATACGTGGGTACAACTAGCTCTTCAAAATAGTGTTTCTGTTTTCTGTGATATAGTCCCCAAAATGGAATTGCTGGGTCATATGGTAGTTCTACTTTATTTTTTATTTTATTTTTTCAATTAATTTATTTTTTTCAGTTATAGTTGACATTCAACATTATGTTAGTTTCAGGTGTACAGCATAATGGTTAGACATTTATATAATTTATGCAGTGGTCCCCCTGACTAGTCTAGCACCCATCTGGCATTACACATAGTTGTTGCAACATTATTGACTATATTCTCTATGCTGTACTTTACATCCCCGTGACGATTTTGTAATGGTAATTCTATTTTAATTTTTTGAGGAACCTCCATACTGTTTTCCATAGTAGCTGTATCAATTTAGAATCCCACCAATAGTGCACAAGGGTTCCCTTTTCTCCACATTTTCACTAACATTTATCTCTTGTCTTTTTGACGATGGCCATAGAATGCTATTCCAAAAGCTAAAATACAAAGGTGATTAACTCACCATCTGAAGTTGTACTGAAGACCCAGTAGTAAGTAATGGATGCCCAGTTCAGGTCCCAGGCATTACCTCTTCCTGGTGAGAAGACACTGGATGCTGGCTTAGAACTCATTGTTCTCACATTATATTAATTATGGTTGGGAAGTTTAGATCTTTCTTATTGAAGAGTATGGGACCAGTCATTTCCCACAAATCCCCACTTGACTTCAATAAGTTTGGTAATATTAGTGTCAAGGTTTTGTTTTCCAGAATAAAGAAAACCAGGTAAACATCATCTTTTAGATATTTCAATTATTGGTGTCGTGTTAAATATGTCATGTCTCTGAGTCTCACTTTAACCCCTATAATAAAGGAGTTCAAGCAGATAAACCCTAAAAAGCCATTTTAACCCTAGAAACTGTGGCTTCCAAGGCATAATGAGGAGTATAACCAGGTCTGGTGGTCTGAAATGGCTCTCTCATCTTGGACATAGACATTCACTTGGCGTTCTTACCTGAAGCCACGCAAAATGAAGATTAGTTATATATGCAACCCCATTCATCCCCATGTTTGATGGGCACGGGGGCATGGGGTAATTTTCCTGGCTAGTCTCCTCTGTATGCTGATAAATGTGAACTGGCATTTTAAGAAAACTAACCCAAGAACTGGGACGTCTATGGATAGAGCTGGACTTCCTGTTACTCTCTAGTCCTGACTTCCTGTTAAAACATTATGGTTCTAACTTCCTGGGGGAGGGACATCTTAAGGGGAGAGTCACTTTTGCACATGAATGGCTGCCTAGAGGTGCACGTCCTCGCACTGTTACAGTGGTTTTGTTTCTTTTTCTCTTCCCGAATAAACTCTCCTTTGGGCGGATTACCTGGAAAATTATTTGTCCAGTCGACAATACCCTCTTCCACTGATAAATGTGGGAGGCCAGACCCTCTCTTAAGGAGGAAGACTCTCCCAGGTGTAATTCATTTCTGGTTTTACCTTCCTTCTACAGCCACGTTTATCCAGGGAGAAAAGGTACGTGGAAACCTTCATTGCCTCTCAACAACTGCCTGGCATGAGTTGGGTGCCTGTACGTTCTGTTGGTATGTTGTGGCTTTTCGTCATTGCTAAGTAGCCATGATGGTGTAACGGTGGATGACTTGAAGCCTGAGGAGTGCCGAGAAAGGTGCCATGTCTCTGTGACAATGAATTAGTGAATATTGCTCGTTTCTGTCTCACAGCCTTATGAACAACAAAGTCTGGCCTGTGAGTTGACGTGCCAATTTCCTTCACTACAAGCGGCCCCTGCTGGGCTGATCTATTCTTCCACGTGTTCTCCTGGCACCTGATCGTATGCAGGGAACTCTTCAACACGGCACATCTGTTGTAGCCTCACAGATTCTTTTGCTGTTGCAGATCTGTGTGTGATGAAAAGTCCGTTTGTGTGAAAATCATCCAGCCTCAACCACACAGTTCAGCAGTTTTGCTGAAAGGAGAACAGTCTTGGCTGTACTCAGTGAATCAGGACGACATGAGCAATCTTGCCCGTTTCTGCTTTGCAGAAGCAGTAATCACAGCTTCTATCCCTCGTTTGCGCTGTGCTCATATGGGTAAGTCATATGGTTTTCATGCCCCAGCTATATTGGGCCTTATCTATTTGACAACACCTTCTTTGTAAGACCTCTATGAAGAAAGATCGTGTGAGTTTTAGCTACAGTTAAGACTAAACCCTTACATTGTGCTTCTGTATGTTTTCCATGTAGTCACCAAATGCAGTTAAAGAAAGGAGAATGTTTCTGTTGAAAAGAAAAAGTTACTTGTTTGGTTCTTTAGTTCTTTGAGTTATAGGCTCCCTCTGCTTCTTTTATTCAAGTTCTTTATTCTCTATTTGATTTTGTCTATCTGGCAGATGTACAGGGAGACTGATGACCTTCTCTTGGTGGACCTACTCTGGTTTCCACTGTACTATGGAGGAGTCAACATTTTACACTTTGTTGGCACTACTAGCAAGCCCTAAAATCTCAGTGTGTCCATTGAACTTCCTTTGTCCCCTGGGATTGTGCCATAGCAACTTCACGCTTGGGGGCTCTTTATTTGTGTTTCTGACTCAGACTGATAGGCTGATGGCTTCTGGAAGATAGAGACTACAAATCACTCTTGTTTGGTATGCCCACTGCCTGGCATTGTTTGTTTGAGTGGATGGATAGATGAGTGAATCAATTGATGAATGAATGGATGAGAAATTTAGGCCCAATTTTGATGTTGATATTGTTCATAAATGATGTTGTAAGTAGATAGCCTAATAATCTGAAGGGATTTCCTTCATAGATCTTGGGATGCTAAAAATATGTACTTGTGATAAGTAGTATCTGTCCTGCAACTCTTAAGTTCTCCCCATCCATCACACCTGTACTGTTTATTGGCCTCTCTGCTAAGGCTGGAGTTCATGAATGTCCATCCTTTCATGGAGATGTCAGCAAATTCCCTGACATCTCCAATAGCTCCAACCCAGCTGGCCATCTATTCTTCCTTGAAAATCTCTCCTCCCTTTTCTAAGTTACACCTCCGAACTGCTTCTTTCAATGGACTCTGTTCTTTCACCTCCCCAAATACTGGCTTTTCTAAATATTCAGTCTCTGTCTCTTTTCTCTCAATTTCTTTTCTCTCTTTGGGGGGCATCATCTATCATCCGTCATCTCTTAGACATACCTGTGTCTGTTGCCCTGCCATCTTTTTTATGACCCAAGTCCATATTCCCAATTGCTTGTTTCATATTCCTAGTTAGGTGTCCTACCAGCTCTTCAAAGAAAACATTTCTTCAATTAAGCCAATTCTCAAAGACAAGTTCCTTCTCACTTTCCTAGTTCTGTTGATGGCACTTCTGGTTTCCCAACTCGAGGCCTTGGTATCAACTTTGATTCCTGTGTTCTCATTCCTCTTTTACCAATAAAGTCCTGCGCATTCTGCTCCTTACCTTAGCTGTCCAGTTTGCTCTTCCCATCATGACAACCATTTTAATTCTAGTTTTCAGACTCCCTTCAATCATTTTCACAGTGGACAGCTATTCTTCTCACCTCCTGGTTCTATTCCAATCTGTAACTTAGGTTGCTCAGACTTTTGACGTAATCTGTTATTCTAGAACACTCAACTCCCAGACAAACTTTAACCTTCATTTTCTGTCATGCCTCTACATTCTCCTGTTGGTGGAGACAATCTAAATGATTACTTTCTGTTGTTCCCATCATCTTCCTGTGCTTTTATGTACTTGCACATGCTGTTCCTTTTGATTGCAATGCCCTTTTTATTATATTTGCCTCACAAACTTAGGTTCATTTTTCAAGATTCAATTCAAGCATCCCTCCCTCTAAAAATAACAATAACAAAACACACCTGGGGGAGGTTGCAACCATACCAATAATTAGAGTTTTAAGGAAAAAAGTCCACCTTTCTCTCCTTTTGCTTCCATGGTATTATAAATAAATGACTATGATATAATTTAATGTGGTATACCTAAGTATTAGTTTATATATCTGTCCTCCCATTCAGCTGTGAGTGTTACAAGGGTGAGGACTGCCTTATTTATCTTTGTTTCTCCAATACTTCATATGGCTCAGCATAGGCATTTTATAAATACTTGCTAAATAATCTGTTGAACATTTAGCTTCAATCGTTGTTGTACATATGGGAGATCCTAACTGTTGCTTTTCTCTCTGAGTTCTGCCCAGTTGAGAAATAGGTACAGTGAAGCAGTGTATATCATCTGTTTCATTGTTAGCAAAAACCACAGAAAATAACTTGGCCAAGCTTCCTAACTCCCACTCCTCTTTCATCTAATCTCCCAAGGCACAGGTGAATAGGCTGTGACTGAGAGAGCAGAAGCCTGTTTCCTGAGCGGGCAGTGGAAGTGTAAGATGAATCTCTCCAAGTCTAAGCACAGGTGGCCCAGGATGGTGAGACAGAGCCTGTTAGTTTTTGTGGTACCCTCTGGAGATGGGGACCAATCATAACGATCATTCTTCCTCCTGATGGAAGAAAGGAGTATGGGAGTAGAGTAGGATGACCAACTGGTTCCAGGATATTCCTAATTTCAGCACTGAAAGTCCCAGGTCCCATAAACCACCTTAGTCCAAGCAAACTGGGACAACTGGTCACCATAAAGTAGAAACAAGGAAATAAACTTTCTCTTTAGCACTTGTGAGAGAACAGAATTTCTGGGAAAGGGTAATATTAGAGGGAAAAAAATTCTCTCCGTGTTTCAGTTATGAATGGTTTGACCTTTTCACTAAATTAAGTATAAAGTATTTACGCAGGCATTCCAGGACCTCCTCAGTTTATCCCCAATGTACCTTTTTGATTCATCACTTATTATTATGCAAATGGTTGTGGAGAACCTGCCATACGCCAGTCACTTTTTAAGGGGCAACATCATAAAAAGTCAACATAAAAAGGCTCTAAGCTTTCCATGGGCACGATCTATTGTGATAGGCAGTTGAGATGGCCCCAGTGACTCCTCTCCACCCCCTTCCCCCCACTTTGTGATTCTCTCTCCTTGCCTGTGGGCTAGACTTACTGACTTGCTTCTAATGAATAGGATATGTATGTGATAGCATCGTGTGATGTCACTTCTGAGATTAGATTATAGATTAGATTATTAGCTTCTGTTTCATGTGTTCTGTCTTGGGTTGCTCTACCTAAAGGAAGCCAGCTGCCATATCATAAGGCAGCCCTATGGAGAGGCCCACAAGGCAAGGGACTAACTCATGTCAATAGAGTGAACTTGGAAGCAGGTACTTTCCCACATCCCCTCCTCCACAGTTGAGCCTTCATATGAGACAGTAACTCCAGTTGACAGCTTAACTTGAACTCATGAGAGATTCTAAAACAGAGGCACTCGGTTGAGTCATGCTTGGACTCCAAACTCACAGAAACTGTGGGATAATATATTTATGTTATTTTAAGTCAGCAAGTTTTAGGGTGATTTGTTATGCAACAATCCTTAATGAATGCACCCACATCTGTGCTTGTTTTGTTTGCTGGTTTTTGCTGGTAGTCTCTTTAACACAGTGCTTGCATATAACAGATGCTAAAGAAATAATTTGGCCAGTGAATGAATAAATGAATGAATGACATGATTCTTCTCCTAGTGGAAATCTGCTATTTTTTACAAAAAGATTGTAATACTTTTTAAGATCAGGGATTGTGTCTTAGAAACATTCTATTCTTGTGTTGCCTATAATAATATCTTGTGCATACAGGGACTTAACCATTTTTTTTTAATTAAAATTTATTGGGTTGACAATGGTTAGTAAAATTACATAGGTTTTAAGTGTACAATTCTGTAATATGTTATCTATATATTTCATTGTGTGTTCACGACCCAGAGTCAGTTCTCTTTCCATCACCATATATTTGACCCCGTTTACCCTTATCTACCACCCCTTTCCCTCTTCCCCTCTGGTAACCACTAAACTATTGTCTGTGTCTATGAGTTTTTATTTCTTTATTTGTTTGTCTTATTCCTTTGTTGCTTTTAGTTTTAAATCCCACATATCAGTGAAATCATATGGTTCTCAACTTTTTCTATGAAACTTATCTTCCTTAGCATAATAATCTCAAGATTCATCTATGTTGTCGCAAATGGCACTATTTCATCTTTTCTTATGGCAGAATAGTATTTCATTGTGTACATACACCATATCTTCTTTATCCAATCATTTATCGAAGGACAATTTGGCTGTTTCCATGTCTTGGCCACTGTGAACAAAGCTGCAGTGAACATCCAAAATATATAAGGAACTCATACAACTCAACAACAGAAAACCAAACAATCCAATTTAAAAGTGGGCAGAGGACCTGAATAGACATTTCTCCAAAGAGGACACACAAATGGCCAATTGACATATGAAAAGATGCTCAACATCACTAATCATCAGAGAAATGCAAATAAAAACCACAATGAGATCACCTCACATCTGTTAGAATGGCTATCATCACCAAGACAAATAGTAAGTGTTGGAGAGGCTGTGGAGAAAAAGGAACCCTCATACACTGTTGGTGGGAATACAGATTGGTGCAGCCGCTATAGAAAGCAGTGTGGAGGTTCCTCAAAAAATTAAAACTAGAATTACCATATGACCCAGCAATCCCTCTTCTGGGTATATACCAAAAAAATCTGAGAACATTTATTTGTAAGGCAATATGTGCTCCAGTGTTCATTGCAACTTAGCCATTTTTGATTAAATTTGATTTCTTACTTTTTTTTGGATTCATAAAACCTGTGAAGCTACCACTCAGCTGAATGAGAATGTAGAGTTGGAGCTCATTTGGGTAAAATCCAAGTTTGTATGAATAAGTATAATGAAGACCAGTGAATTGATCTAAAGCCAACTCATAACCTCATAATGTTTATTTCATTATTTTTCCTTTTTTGATGTTCATTACGTCAGTCACATCTTTTACCACTTCTTTAATTAGAGAATGGGCATGGAAATAAGCAGGGAATTTTGTGACTCTCACACCCATAATTAGAGCTATAAATGGAAAAGACTTCCCTGGTTGAGGAACTGCCTCAATTCCAAATGAACAGGGACACAGGATTGTAAATAGTACTAGCCAAGGAGTTAAGAGACTTGAGTTTTTATCTTAGTTCTGCTAGTAACTAGTCATGTGAACACAGAAAATAAAGCCATCTCTCTGTGTCTTAATGTCTTTATCAGTAAAATGAGTGGGTTGGGCTAATGTTTTCTAAGTTCCTTTCTAGGAAGAAAAAACCCACCTCTGTGACTGCCTACTGTGAACTAGGTTCTATGTAACTCTTACAATAGATACAAAATCATGTCTGTAAGATTTTTAAAGAAAGACTTTGAATTTTTAAAATTTAGTAATTTGCAGGTCTTATGCAAATTATGATCAAAATAAGTCATGGAAGTCAGAATGAGCCCAGAAATCAGGGTTCTGAGGTTAAGTAGCTATATTCTTGGGAATTGTTAAGTCCCCAATAATGATGTTACCAACTCTAGTGCAGAAGCCTTTCTGGGAGACTGACCACCAGGATTGGGTGAGATTCAGTAATATTCAGCAATTGACTATATTTGTGTTTTAATCCATGTCAACATTTCCAGGTAGCAGCTTTTCCTCTGTCTGGCACAGAATAAGCACCCAATAAATATGTGTAGAATGAAATAACTAAAATAAAAGTTCTTCGTGTTCCAAGTTCCTCTTTCATAACTCCATGATTAAGCATCTGGCATGTAATAGACACACTATAAAAGCCTGTCGAATGTATCCTCTTTTTAGCATGGTCGAGTAGTCAGATCAGGGACTTGGAATCGGACTTAACTTGGGTTTAAAGCTATGGACTTGCAAAGGTCATGTTCCTTCATCTCTCTGACTCAATTTCATCGTATGTAGAATGGGGAAAATAATAGAAAATTAATTTCCTACTTCAAAATGCTTGTGTAAACTATGTAAGAACAAATAAAAACATTTAAGTATAATGTCTGACCCAGAATATAAGTTCAGTACATTTCAGTTTCATTTTCCTTTTGTTTTTTGTTTCACTTCCCTTATTGTTCTAGCATTACATCTGTATAAAACAAAATAAGATGGAATGAAGTAATAATAATAGCATCAAATCTCACAGTAGAATTGGAAAACTCTGTGTGTATGCGTATGTATGATTCACCCTGTATGTTTCATTGACCAGATAAAATCTGGTTACGTTATGCATGATTATATTAACATTTTTTATATTGAAATTTTCCTAGATTTTAAACCCTTAGCAGCTAAAAGCATATCTTTATTTTGTGATAATTTTGTCGTCTACATACATTGTCATGTGTTTGAAGATGATTCATTAGAATTGGCTAATAATGATGTAAGTTATTTTAGCAGTATAAAATATTACATCACTGAGATCCATGTAGGGAAAATCTTTTTGCCTTATAATTTAAGCTGTCTCTTCTAAGAGCTGTCCATTGATTAAATTATTTTTATAATGTGCATGGTAGAGGATGGGGTGAGGATGGGGCTGAGAGTTAACAAGGGAGAAATAAAAAGGCCTAAGTATTTACAAATGAGATTTCTCCAGATAAGTAAATTTTACCAATCAATAAAGCTGAAATCAAATCAATGCTAAGGATTCTCACCTGTCTTCTAATTCTTGGTGTACATAGAGCAGAATCACTTGGACAGTGGGATAGGCAGAGCTGGTCTTTGTGAACTGTACTTAACCTATAGGAGAGCCCATTACCTCCACAGATTATGAGTCCTTGACAGTCATCATTATTATTATTATTGATGGGAATTTGTTATATTCCTCATGATAGAGAACATAGTTTGAAAATATATATGTCTGTTGTTTTATGGCATATGAATATATGAATGGTAAGTTTTCACTCAGATCATTTGGTCAGCAGTCACTAATTCAGATAAAGTGTCATTTACCTCCACTTATTTCTTCTTTTACTGACTTGACCATCATTCTCATGCCTTGGATTACTGTGTCTAGTCCCAAATGGTAATTGTCATGGTGCTAATTCCTGGGAATTTGCACTGGGGATGAAGGAAGAGAGAACTAAGTATAGACAATTATCCATTACGAACAAAAAGGTTACTATGATTTCTTATAATGTATTTGTTTCTTAACCCTGTAATGGAATCTGAGAAACCTAGGCTTCATTGGACAAGGCCCTACATTGGGACGCTAACTGCTGTCCTTTGCTTGAGAAGTCCTATTCAAAGTAGCCCTCTTGACTATTGTTATTTCGGGCAGGAACCTTTGCAAGATCCACTGGACTAAGGAGATAGTACTTTGAGGAGAAATCAGAAAGACTGGAAAATATTTTATTGAATCCCTGTGTTGAAGAGTTCTGTAGCAGAGATTCCCATCAATGTCTGTCACCTGTAACCAAGTTTTTACTGGTTTGCCGCAAAATCAGAAAAATGCAGATAACATTATAGGTTTTCCATAAGGCTAAAATATTTCAATCCAAATTGCTGTCCTTTGTTCTGAAATTTCAAAATTTCCTACCTTTTTATTGGGAAAGGATTATTGCTTTCACAGAATAGTGATAAAAATGAATGGGAGCCTTTAACATGTTATTGATGTCACTAATCAGCAAAATACTATTTCAGTATCCCCCCCATTAAAAAAATTATGATCTGTGAAAAAATTAGGAAATCATTGCTCTAGGGATCATCTCTTCTAATGATTAAAAAAAATGTAGTTGAACAACCTCCCCTCACCCCTCCAATGAAATCTTATGTGGTAACTTACTTGCAAAATGAAAACTTTCTCTGATTAAAGTGGGGTGGGGGGCAGCAGATTCCTTGTCTTTCCTTCAGTTTTTGAGATAGTCCTTCCATAGAATACTTGGGCTCCCTAAAACATAGTTTTTAAAATTAATTAATTTTTAAGTTCAGCTTTATGGAGGTATAATTGACATAAAATTGCAGATATTTAAAATGTATGTTGTGGTGATTTTATGTATATGTATATAATCCTTTTATATATATAAAGGATTCTACCCATCTAGTTAATTAACATATCCATCACCTCACATTTTGGGGGAGGGGATAAGAACATTTAAGTTCTACTCTCTCAGCTACTTTCAAGTATACAATACAGCACTATCAACTATAGTCACCATGTTTTACATTAGATCCTCAGGCCTAATCATCTTATATCTGAAAGTTTGTACCCTTTAGCATTAGTTTAGACCAGAGTTTCTCAACCTTGGCACTAGTGATATTTTGGGCTAGAAAGTTCTTTGTTATGGGGCTAGCTTGCGCAGTGTAGGCTGTTTAGCAGCATCCCATATCTCTACTTACTTGATGCCTGTAGCACCCACGTTTTCAGGTTGTGAAAACCAAAAGTGTCTCCAGATGTGGCTGACTGTCCCTTGGTGGTGGTGGTGGGGGGCGGGTTAAGGGGAGGGCGCGAATCACCTGTAATTGAGAATCAGTGGTCTAGACAACAGATTAACCCACATAGTGCAGATATGAAGAGATAGCTAGGGAGAATTACTGATGGGTTTTTTGTTTTGTTTTGTTTTAAAAAATCTTAAATCCTACCACCTTTCCTCTGTTCAGATTATGCTTTGGCCTCCGTGCACCAGGGAAATAGGAGTTATAGCTGAAATGCAAAGAAAAACAAACTAAGGTAATACTGAGCTCCTGATGTCCCAAGGACCAGATCTTAGATAAAGCAATACAGTTGGAAGGATACTTCATGATCCTGTTTTACCTGGCACAGGGAATGAATATAAAACCCTCTGGGCTGGAATAGATAGGCTAGAATTTTGGAAAGCAAGCAAAAGTATTAGGTGAAGTGTGAAAATTTTGTGTGGATGCTGAGGGGGCAGAATAGAACTTTCTTTAAATTTGAGGATCTGAGATTAAAGGGCACTCTGCCTCTCCCTGTCGGCGAAGCCAAAAAAATCAGAGAATGCCCATGTTCCATGGTGTGCTAGATGCCAGAGAGTAGAAATGGCAGTGTGGTCTGTATTGGTGTGAGAGGATCAACTGTCAAGTTTCCTGCAGCCACAGAGAGATGAGAATATCCAAACATTCTTGTGCTTCGTTTCCGTCCCCTTGCCAAGTGTGAAGGAAACTTAGTTAAGAAAGGTGTCAGGGGTCATGCAGGGGTTGGTCCTTGCAGAGGTGCTTCTTTAGAGGATATGGGGCAGAACAACACTCTAGGGACTGGAAGAACCCCTGTTACGTCACAACTAGTGGGGACATAGAGGACACATGTCTGAGGACCAGACAGGATGTGATGCATCTGAGATGACTGCATCACAGGAGAGATACCGTGATCAAGACTGAGAAGTAGATGCACCTACCTGTCTCCACCAATGTCTCAGTACCGTAGTATCAAGTCTAAGAGGAGGAGAAGGATAGCGGGTGAATCTGGAATTTCACTGAGTTGAAACCTGAAATGTCTAAGGAAAAATCATGATCATGTAAGCAACTGAATTTCCCTTAGTGTGATTAGATTACATTTTCTGCACTGTGCTGAGTAGAGCTTGAGATAGAAACGTATTCCTCTTTATATCCACTTTGCATATTCCCCATAATATTGCCAGTAGAATGATCTAATAAATAAAACACCTTCATTCAAGTAAACAGATTCAATACTGAAAAAAATGTATCTTTAGAATAAAGGCTAAAAGTACCAGTGACAAGAGTAGCACCAGGAAAATAAAAATCACGCTGAGATTTAGAGGTACTGGGGTTTATGGTCCACTTTGAAATGCTTCAGAAAAATGAGATGGATGGATAGCAGGATGGATACATTGATAGATAGGTGATAAAGCAAATATAGCAAAATGTTGTAGATAATCTAAGGGGTGCATAGACAGGCATTCACTGGAGAGTTCATCCAACTTTTCTGAATATTTAAAAATAGTCATTATAATATGTCCACAGAACAATCAGGGTAAAACCACCATTTGTGCTAATACTTCAACTAGTATTTGGATTAAGTTTATGATGTAGTAGTAGAATGTCAGGGACAGTTTGAACTGTTCAGTATGTCTGTGTTTATGTGGAGATATTATATGTGGGATGCAAGTGGGAATGTGAACAAGCGAGGGCCAAACAAGCACTCTGCCTCCCTCCAGAGCAATCTCAGCTGCTGCCCTGAGCTCTGCAGGAAGGAGCCTTATTAGGATTAGCTGGCATTATCCCCACTTGCCCTTGCTTCTCATATTTCACAACTCCCCCTGGAATTTTCTCATAATTGTACAGTAGTGTGTTGTGGTTCATCATCTTGACTTGACACTTTTTTTTGAGGGGGGGACATAAATAAAAATACTTCTCACTACTGTTGAGGCCTTTGAAACATAAATTAGAATTCCTTGTCCTAATTGGCCGTTGACAAGTCTTGGAGGCAGAGGTAAAACAAAATTCTTGAACCAGCAAACTTGCTTCCACAAGTACAAAGGCATTTCAATAGTAGCCTCAGGAAAAAATGGATGAAACTGTCAGTCACATAAAAGAATTTAAGGGGGGGAAGAGAACTGATGGTTCATCAAATGGGAGAATTCAAATGTTTCAGCATGTCACTGACCCCAGGACCGAAGCTTACATTCTTTGAATCCCTAAAGATAAAGAAGGTGGTTAGGTATCTCCATTAAGACCAAGTGGAGAGTGCTCGTATCTCACATATTAATTATATGGAGCATTAGCCTGCATAACAATACCAAGTCTTAAGAACTTCTGGTATGTAGCCATTTTGAATATTTGTGATATTTCATTTAAAATTGAGATATAATTAATGTGTAATAAGACAAATAGACCTCAACTCTTCAGTTTAATGAATTTTGACAGTGTAACTGCTACCCAAAATACTTAACGATATTCTTAAACTGAGTCAAAACTTTCAAATATTTTCAAGTATGTCACTGCTGATTAGCAGTGGTATGAAATCAGTAGTGGGTATTGGTCTAAGTAATAATCTGAGTACTTCATGACCATACTTGGAATAGTGTATAATAATGAACTTTCTTAATGTTCAATTTGATCAATTTCCTGGAGAAGAAGAAATCTAACTAGTTGACTCTAAATGTTAAGGTTTTACAGGCTTTAAAAATCTTTATGACCAAACCTGGGAGTCTTGACTGACGTACTTAATTTCACAGAAATTAAACTTCATTATGACTGGGGGAAAATGAATTCCTAAGAAAATGGTAAATTTGTGATTGATTATTTTTCCCAGCTGCCATATACAAGGGTTCTGCGCCCTGTAGAAGGATGCTTACTGCTGGCATAGCCACTAGTAGTCCCTGGCAATGTAACCCCATCCTCCCAGCACCGCCTGAGTGTGCTTGCCCCTACAGAGCCACCCTCATGTCTGTCATAAAGCCAGATACACTGCTGGTCTATTTGGTGTGCTGGAATCTACGTCCTGGTCCAAAAACTCTTTACTCCAATAGGAATATTAAATATACATGTACTCTGTGGCAGGTATTGGGTGGGTGCACGACTTTCCTTATATCCTTGTGTCCATTTAGCATACTACCCCCATTTTCAGGATGAGGCATCTGAGACTCTGAAAAATTAATAAACTTCCCAAGGTCATTCACCTGCTAGATGGGGAAGGTCTTAAGTGTTTGTTGACACTGTTCTCCAGCAAATCAAAATTAAACTAAATTAATCCAGTTAAAAAAAACAACTATATTTAAACACAGTTGCCTTTGGGGTATTCAAAACACGTACTTAATAAACATTTAGCACCCCAAAAATTAGTTGTCACCAATCCTAGTGGTTTCCAATCTGTATTCCTGCTTAGAGAAGACAGGAAGAGGACAGCCTATGAATTCAGTAAAAACTGCTCTACTTTTATCTCTTTAGTTCTTTAGTTTGTTGATGCTCATTGTCTTAGCCATTTGGATTGGTGTAACAAAATACCATGAACTAGATGGCTTTGTAGTGATAAGCGTATATTTCTCATAGTTCTGGAGGCTAGGAAGTCCAAGATTATGATGCTGGTAGATCCCGCGCCTGGTAAGGACCTCTGCCTCATAGACAGCTAGCTTTGCACTGTAACCTCACATTGTGTGAGGAGCAAGCTAGCTCTCTGGGGTTTCTTTTTTAAGGGTACCAATCCCATTTATGGGAGCTCCACTCTCATGACCCAAGCATCTCTCAAAAGTCCCACCTACTAATACTGTGAAACTGGGCATTAGGTTTCAACATACGGATAGGAAGGACACAAATATTCAGTCCTTAGCATTTATGCTTCTATTTCATGTGAACAAACATTGTTATGGAAAAAAAAGCCTGAAGACCACTGATGTGGTCTAACTCTCACATTGCATAGGTAAGGGGACTGAGACAGAGTGGCTTGTATAAAATTTTATCAAAGTGGAAACTGAACTAGTTCCATCCAGTTCAACAAACATACATAGTTTCTGCTATGTACGTGGCCCTGAGCTAGATGAACAAGTTAATATACATAACTCTCATCTGCTAGCAGTTGGATCTGTGGGAGAACTCAGGTTTCCTGACAACAAGAACATCACTGTTTTGTCCTCTACATACATAGTACATATGTCTCTTCCTGCCTAGTCCTTAAAAGAGAAGACCACACTACACTAATTTCACACTAAGCATGAACAGCTTTGCTTGAGACTCACTAGATCTGCTTCCTTGCCCATAAGAGGGTGGCCACTGAGAACTGTGTACTTTGGGAAGAGCGATTAAGGAGAGAGAGGAGGAGGGCCGTGCATCCCAGCCAGCGTGGCCATCCTGAAGCGCCTCCCGCCAAGCCTGTCCTGTTTCGGTAGACCTCACCAAAATGCGTCTCAAATGGAACATGCCATGGAAACCATGATGTTTACGTTTCACAGTTTGCCGGAGATAAAGGCTACTTAGCAAAGGAGGACCTGAGAGTGCTCCTGGAAAAGGAGTTCCCTGGATTTCTGGACAATCAAAAAGACCCTCTGGCCATGGACAAAATAATGCAGGACCTGGACCAGTGCCGAGATGGCAGAGAGGGCGCCTAGTGCTTCTTCTTGCTAATCGCCGGGCTCCCCATTGCGTGCAATGACTACTGTGTAGTACACATGAAGCAGAAGGGAAAGAAGCAGGCGGCACTGAGCAGTTAACGCCCACCCTGGGAAGAGTTCTTCCAATAGGTCACTTACGGAATCCCCTGGCCCCACAGCTTCCCCCGGTAAGGATTTCATGAGCAGATTGGGACCCTTAGAAAATATACAAATAAAATGCCACCCACACTTGAAAAGAGAAAGAAAAGCAAATTAAAGCCAAATAAGTTTTTGATTTTTATATTGCTTGTATCCTGTTGCCCTCCATAAACAGATTTTTTTTTTTTTTCAGTTCCCAAAAAGAAAGGAGAAGGAGAGGAAATTGTATGAAAGGGGAAGTAAGTGCTGAGAGGGCATGAGGAGGTGGTAGGTTTAGGAACGCAGGAAACAAACATTGCCTACATTACTCTTTTACCTACATCCCTTCTAGGCTCTAGTTTTGTGCATGCTACGGCAGAGTCTTGGGAAGCCTAATAGCCTAAGTAAAAGCATAAGCACTGACTTTGGCAAGTAGTAATCCTTAATAATGTAATAAAAATTCTAATAAACATTAACAATTCTAATAAATCAGTTTTCTCATCTCTGAAATAGGAATTACAATGGTATCTACCTGATAGGATTTATTTGAGAGGATGTATACAAAGCACTTGGACGGTGCTCAAGAAATGTGCCTCCTGGAAGCACTGACTATGGAATGGTACCCAGACTGGCTGAAGGAAACTGGCTATGCTTAAGGATGAATCATGGTGACCTTGCCTGGTCATTTGGCCCGGATTTTGGTGTCCTTTGTTTATCATGAAATCGGAGTTCTGGGAATGTACCTGGAGAGATTTTCTCTGAAGGGCATCTGGAATGATTCTGATTTTTCACTTGCTTTCAAACGTGGCTAATTCCTGGTGAGATAACCCAGATGCAGATTATAAACTTGCATGATGGACCCGCTCATGTGGGGAAAACCCATAGCTTCCTGGCAGTGAACTTGGTTGAACCAACCAAGAAAAGAAAGGCCCTTGAGCAGCACTGGAGCACAATTGCTTCCCTCGGTATTATCACTCCATGAACCAATGCTAGACCTCTGCACAGGTGGAGGTTCGTATTTGAGGGCCATTGAACACTACCCATTTCCCTAATGCATCATAATTAAACACCTGTGCTAAATAACTTCTTACTGATCCATTGTGGAAATTTGCTGGGTGCTCAACAGTGCTTGACATTTTCTATCTCTTACTTGGGAGGGTGGTCTCAAGGTTATGCTTTGGTTCTCTTTTTAAAGAAAAAAAAAGCAGCTTCCTTCCGTCTATGGAAAACTCTTCTTGAGGTGTGGATTTCAGGGCCTTTCAATGACATTTGGGAAAGAAAACACTTTGTGAATGTGGGAGCCATTCCTGCCTTCTCAAATGCAGCAGTAATTAAAATGCGTTGTCTCACAGTAAGGTGACGTGAGAGCTCTGCATTTTTTTGTTCTTAGAACATCTGATGCAGTGAAGAGAAGGTCTGGAAATACAGGGACTTTTTAGTGAAGTTGGCTGTGCTAATTTGAGAAATATGCATAAAGCAGGTGAACCAGTATTGCTGTGTATCAAAGGGCTCAGCAAAAAATGACCCTTTTAGGTTGGCCTGGTCACAATTGCAATCCACATCCATCCTACATTGACTATGTTTCTTTCATCTTGAACAGCAGACAGAAAACAGGTTTGGCCCTAGGCTAACTTGTGGCTTGAGTGAAGTCTATCTTTCAGCTTGTGTTACTTCTTCTTGATGGCTAGCTCACATTTGGGGTGTTGTGTCTTTTTGTTCTTTAAATTGTTCCTCTGTCAAAACAAGAGACAGTAATACCTAATGGATACTGTTTATTGAGTGTCTATCTATCTATCCATCAATCTATCATCATCTCTCTTACTTGCATTATTTATGTAACCTGAGTAAGGTACATTTTTAACCCCCCGTGTTATAAATGAGGAAATTCGTGGTACGTTTTTATTGAAAAAGACATGTTTTTATTTGAAGACAATCATTTCACCTCTGTTCTGGATCTTCTTAACATCTCTCTGTTGCTGCAGTATTTCTTCCACTTTTATATAGCGGTTTCCACTGATTCTTTCCTCTTATAAACATGCTCTTGTTTCTCATGTCTTAAACAAAATAATGATTTTCAAAAATAACCACATTTCTCTTGCTCTTGTATCTCCTCTATCTATTGTTCTGTCTCCTTATTTTTCTTTCAAGTTTGTTGAGGTTTTCTCCCAGCATTGTCTTCACTTTCCCACTGCCTCTGACTCTTCAGTCCCTGACGACCTGGCTTTTATCTCCTCCCCTCCACGAAGGCCAATGACTTCGTAACCACCCAGCCCATGGATAATGTTCAGTCCTGACTTCATGGGGCATGTTTGTGTAATTGTATATGCTTGTCGTTGGTTTTTTTTTTCTCACGACATTTTAATTCTTTCTTTCCTCTTGGAATCTTTCCAGTTGACATCATGGTCTTCTCTTCCTCCACTCAAACCTTAAACATGGGGTGGATTCTTTTCTCAGCTGTCTACTCCCACTTTACACCGTGTCCTCAGGTGACCTTATGTAGGCAGTGACTTTACCTACCTTCTGATGATGTGAAATTCTGTATCTCTATTTCAAATCTCTATTCAGAGTTCTAGAACAATGGAGCCAACTGCTTGCTGTTGTTATCACTTGCATGTACTGTGGAATCCTCAAATTCATCATACATTTATTTATCATCTCCCCTACGCGCTTCATCCTGCATCTTATTTCTGACCCTCATTAAGGATATAGCCATTCATCTAGATTCCCTAGCCAGAAATTGGGGAGTCTTCCTGTTGACTTCCAACTCCCTCCCCACTTGCCACATGCAATTTGTATCAATTCTCCCCTGTAAATATACTCATATTTGTCATTTCATTTTCACCTTATTACCAGCGCTTCAGTTTAGGCTTTCATCACTGTTGTATGGACCACTTCAACGGCCTCCTGACTGTTATGATTATTACTGTTTGAACCAGGGAACTCAGTTAAAAGCTTTTGTAGTAGTGTAGGCCCAAGATGAAGGCTGCCTGAACTAAGGTAATAGCTTTGGGAATGGAGGCTGAAGGGAGTGTTGACAGAGTGATCAGTTTGAAGAAAACAGGGTAGGTATGAAATAGTAGTGAAAAACTAGAAAGATTACATTAGCACCCCCAAAATGAAATACTTAGGGATAAATCTAACAAAATATGAAATAACTATATGAGGAAAGCTACAAAATCTGGTGAACAATATCAAAGAACTAAATGAATTGGGAGATGTTCCAAGTTTATGGATAGGAAGACTCAGTATTTCTAAGCTATCAGTTCTTTCCAACTATAGATCAGTTCTTGACTATAGATTCAATGTAATTCCAATCAGAATCACAGGAAGTTATTTTGTGTTGACAAACTGATTCTAAACTTTATATGAAGAGGTAAAAGACTCAGAATAGCCAATATAATACTGAAGGAGAAGAACAAAGTTGGAGGACATAACCTGACTTCAAGATTTGGTGAAAGAATAGACAAATAGACTGCTGGGACACAATAAAGAGCCCAGAAATAAACCCACATATGTGTAGTCAACTGATCTTTGACAAAAGAGCAAAGGCAATACAATGGAGCAAAGACAGTCATTTTAACAAATGATGCTACAACAACTGGACATCACATCACACACACAAGAAAAGAATCTAGACACAATTCCTACATCCTTCACAAAAATTAATGCAAAATGGATCACAGACCTAAATGTAAAATGCAAAACTATAAAATTCCCAGAAGATAACATAGGAAAAAATCCAGGTGACCTCAGATTTGGTGATAACTTTTTAGCTACAATACAAAAGGCATGGTCCATTAAAGAAGGAATTGCTGGAGTTCATTAAAATTAAAAATTTCTGCTCTGTGAAAGACAGTGTCAAGACAATTAGAAGATAAGCCACAGACTGGTAGAAAATATTTGCAAAAGGCACATCTGACATAAGACTGTTATCCAAAATATGCTAACTCTTAAAACTCAACAATAAGAAAAAACACAACCCAATAAAAATGGACTATAGAACTTAATAAACACCTCACCAAAGAAGATATACAAATGGCAAATAAGCATATGAGAAAATGTTCTATATTAAAACAATGGGATACCACTGCACACCTATTAGAACGTCCCAAATCTGGAACACTGACAACACCAAATGCTGATGAATATATGAGGCAACAGGAACTCACATTCCTTGGTGGTAGGAATGCAAACTGGTATAGCCGCTTTGGAAGAGAGTTTGGTCATTTCTTACAAAACTAAACATATGGATTTTTTCCCATGACATTTTTCTTCATAGTAAATGGATAAAAGTGTGGTATATCCAGACAATGGAATATTATTCAGTGCTGAAAAGAAATGAGCTTTCAGGATACAAAAAGACATGGAGGGAACAAATTCATATTATTCAGTGAGAGAAGCCAATTTGAAAAGGCTTCATCATCATGTGGTACCGTATGATTCCAACTCTATGACGTTCTACAAAGGGCAAAATTGTGGAGACAATTACAAGATCAGTGATTGCCAGGCTGGCAAGGAGGGATGGAGGAAGAGGTGAATAGGTGGAACATAGAGGATTTTTAGCACATTAAAAATCCTCTGTATATTATTATGATGGGTACCTGTCATTATATATCCAAACCCATAGAATTTATAGCTCCAAGAGCAAACCTTAATGTAAAGTATGACTTTGTATGATTATGGTGTGTTAATTTAGGTTCATCAATCATAACCAATGTACCACTTTGGTGTGGGATGTTGATAATGGGGGAGGCGATACATGTGTGGGGCCAGGGAGCAGAGGGGAAATCAATATACCATCCACTCAATTTTGCTGTGAACCTAAAACTGCTCTAAAAAATAAAGTCCTTATAATAACAATGAAAAGAAACTAGAGAGAGAGAGATGACCCGGAAAATTCAGGAGATCTCTTAGGCAGCCTGAGACCCACTTGAAAAATTCTGACTCTCTAGTGGCTCCATTTTGTACACCTGAATGATGCCTCCAACAGCCCCTGTGGAGGTGAAACGAAAGTGGCCATTGGGCTTTGTAAATGGGTTGAGACTTTTGTGGATGTTGGGGTGGGACAAATATATTTTGCATGTGGGATTGACATGTGTCTTTGGGGACCAGTAGGCACAAGGTAGTAGGCACAATGATATTTCTCTAAAATAAACAGGTCCTAATCTCTGGAACAAGTGACTGTTACATTATATGACTAAAGGAGCTTTACAGGCGAGGTTAAGTTAGAGATCTGGAGATGGGGGGATTATTTGGATTATTACGGTAGGTAGGCCCTAAATGTAATCAAGAGTTGTTCTTATAGGAGGGAGACCGAGGGAGACTTGACCAAAAGAATAAGGTGATGTGATCACTGGAAAAAGACGTTAGAGTGATATGTTTGAAGATGGAGGAAGAGAGCTGAAAACCAAGGAATATAGGTAGCCCCCAGAAGTTGAAAAAGACAAGGAAATTGATTCTCCCCTCAGAGCTTCCAGAAGGAACTTGTTCTGCTGATACCTTGACTTCAGCCCCATTGAAACTGATTTTGGACTTCTGATCACAAGAACTATAAGACAATATATTTCTTGTTTTAAGCCACCACGTGTGGTAACTTGTTACAGCAGCAATAGGAAACTAATGCAGGCTCGATTCTGGGTTAGGGTTTTAGCAGAAAGATGGGCAGAGGGAAAAAGGAATGATAGTATTGAATAGTTGGAACAGAGTAGTTGAAGTGATAGTCTAAGTATTCAGTTTACTGGCATGGAAGTGGAGGCAGACAGACTAACAGAGAGAAAGTAGAACAATCAGGGATTGGAAAGTCCAGTTCAGGACCAGGAAATTTCTACCTCAATTGAAGTACTTAAGTGAATTATTTATAAATTATACAAATTCACCTGACTTTTCAAAACATTCCAATACTACTATGACTAGTAATAATATAAAGATTATTAACAATGTGGCTGCAAGTCCATAGAAAAATCTTTATTAGCTTGTATGACCAACAAATTTTGGATTGCAAGGTAAATGGGTATTAAAAATAGGAGATTGTGCTTTCCTGGATGTTGTAAATTTTTCAGTAGGCAAATGTCAGAAATCATCTCTCTCATCTTCAAATATGCTTCACTAAAATTTTAGGAAAATAGTAGCTCAACCTGCATTGGTATAAAAAGGAAAAGAAAAAAAAAAAAAAAAAAGCCCAGCTAACAAACCTGAAAATTTGCTGTTTGATAAAAACAAAATCATGAAACTTTGTGATATATCTGCCCAAGTTCACAAAAATATCACAAGAAATCTACATCACATAATGGCACATAAATAGTCAATTATGTGACTAGTAAGAGACCATAGCAAATTTGGGAACTTAAACATATCAAAGTCCACTGCACAGTAACATCATGCATTTTATTATTGGGATACTCACGGAACAGGAAAGTAGTATTATTTGGAAACTATTCAAAAGGATATATTCCTTCGAAATATCAGTTGTCTTACCAGAAAATGTGTATCTATGCCAAAACCTACGCTTGGCCATGAGGCCTCTCTATTCTCATGCTCATGTCAGACTCATGAGAGTAATACCGATGCATTGTATTTATGTGACACTTCCCTTGGTACTTATGTTACCTATGAAAGCCTGTCTTCCTTTATCACAATTTGATGAGTTAATTTTTAGAGAGAGTGGCTATCACTTTTTTCTGCATCTCGTCCCTTCTCCTGTGGGTTGTTATGTCCTTCTAATGTTGTGAACTTCATGCAGCCTGGCTATAAACCCATCCAAAAGAAAACTGAAACAGCTGCATTGTCGCTTGGACTCTATGCCTCTGCTCTGTAAGCAATAAAACTGTATGTCCCTCGCTAAATGTAAATAGATGAGGTTTAGTATTATCTTTCTAGAGATAAACTACGATGGTTGGTTTTTCCACATTGAATCATTTAATGGATTTTTTTTCCACGTGATAGTTTTTTATATGCTAATGAAACATGTTAAGTGTGACATTAAGTAACACAAGGATCTAAATAGTAGTAATGTGCTAATGTGGTAAAACTAGAAAATTCTTTTCTAAGTTCTGATCTTTGTGAGCATTTAAAAGTCAATACATATATCTTTACGGATCTATGTTTTCAGATTTTTTGGGTAGATACCCAGGCGAGGGCTTGCTGGGTCATATGGTAATTCTATTTTTAATTTTTTGAGGAACCTCCCACACTGCCTTCCCAATAAACTTTAATTAAAAAAAAAAAAAGTCAGTACAACCAAGTTGTCGTGGGTAATAACTTATTTCAATTATTCTGACGGTGGCTCTGGTTCTCTAATCTGAAGGTCGTCATATCCCAACTCCACACGGAAAATCCCAAGCAGGTAGTTGATCTTTTCCTGATCTCCAGAATGTCAGAGAATCATTATCTCAGTGGCTCATGAAATAACTCTTTTAGCTCATAATGGGATATTTGCTTCTGTGTCCAAAAGGGTACCAGTTGAGCAAGAAGTCCACATGTTCTCTTCAACATATATCATGCTTTTTTTCCATGATATTATCAAGAAGGGTATATTGCTTGAAGGGAAGAACAGTGGATGTTTTTAAAAAGTGACAAGTGTATAACGCTTAAATTACTGTCATCTTTATTGCACTATTTAAGTTCTTATTTCTTAAGTCAATTTGTTAAAATATGTTTTCTAGGAATTTTTCCTTTGATTTTAAATTTTCAAAATTATTGACATAACATACCATTTTTGTATTGACTTTTTAATGTCTGCAGTTTCTTACTGCAGTCCACTTTTAAATTTCAATATTGATTATTTGTGACTTCTTTCTGTTTTTCTCAGTGAATCTTGCCAGTGATTTGGGAATTTTTGTTGGACTTTTAAAAACCACTTTTTGGTTTTATTGATAATCTCTGTTGAATGCTTTTCATTCTTATTTCCTTAATTTTTATTTTATCTTTTATTATTTCTTCTACCTTTTTTCCCCTCTTCTTTTCTCATATCTTGACATTATAAGCTCATTAATTTTCAGCCTTTCTTCTTTTCTAACAATGGCATTAAATGCTATAGTTTTCTCTTTAATATTGCCTTAGTTGCATCTCACTAGTTTGGATATGTAATAATTTCATTGCAAAATACATTCAAGTTTATGTTATGATACCTCCTTTGGTTATGGGTTTTTAAAAGTGAGTTTATTAATTTCAAAGCATACAATGATTTCTTATTTATTATTCATTATTTATATGTGAATTAATTGCACTGTGGTTGAAAATCATGCACCGTATGATTTTGATCCTTTGAAACTTTTTGCGTTTTGCTTAGTGGCCCCTGCAGGATAAGTTCAATATTTGTAAATGTCTCATATATAGTAGAAAAGAACATGGTTTCTTCAGTTTGGGCTGCACCATTTTATGTACGTCCATAGTTAATATTTGTTCGTTTCTATGTTCTTATCTTCTAGATCTTTACCCTCATTTTTGTTGGCTTGGTCTATCAATTAATGAGAAGTATTTTAAAATCTTCTACTATGATTTTGAATTTTCCTATTTCAACTTGAAGACCTAATCTTTTTACACTATATGCTTAATGGTTATAATCTTTCACGCAACCAAGTTAAAAATTGTTGTACATTCTTAATGAATTGAACATTTTTAAAATTATTGTGACTGATCTGTCTCACTCTAATAAAAATATATATATTTTGCTTGATACTAATATAGCTACAACAGCTTTTTTGGGGGGTATTAGTTACATGGTTTACCTTTCAAACTTTCTGTATACATATGTATTAGATGTGTGAATATATATACATATATATACACATATATATGTATATATATATATAAATGTAAATTGAGCCCTATGACTTTTGACTTTGATTGGAGTATTTAGTCTACATTATTTAATGTTATTACTAGTGCATTTTAACATATTTAGGTTTATAATTAGAATTTATCTGTGTTATCTCTCCTGCCAGTTACATATTTTTCTTTCCTTCCTTCCTTTCTTTTGTGTTAATTCCACTTTTTCCTTCTACTGGTTTATAGGTTATACTTCTTTCATTGCTTTTTCTGGAAATTACTACATGCATTTTTAACTTGTCAAAGTCAAAAGTTAATCATTGCCTTCACCTTCTATCCTGACAATACAAGGTCCTTAGAACACTTAACTTCATTTATGCCTCTCCCAAGTGAGGTTATTATTGTTATGCATTTTACTTTTGCGTTTGTGTTTTAAAACTCCCAAGACATTATTATTTTATTTAATAAGTATTAATGTAGAATTACCCCTACATGTTTCTCTATCTTTGCTACTTGTTTATTATCACACCCCATTCTTTCTATCTGAGGTCACTTTTCTTCCACCAGAAACATGTCAGAGTTTTCTCTACTGTAGGTTGCTCGTGTTAAACTTTCGGCCATTTTTTTTTTTTTTTTTTTTGGAGGGGAAGAGGTATCTGAAAATATCTTTAAATCTCTCTCATTCTTAAAATATATTTTTGGTAGACAGAGGATTCAGCAATGTCAATTGTTTCTTTAAGCATATTAAGAATGTTGTTCCACTGATGTGTGTAACCATTTGTTGTTTTAATGCAGTTGTCAGTTTGTCATCCCTTTTAAGTCATCAGTCTATCAACTTTTTTGGTGGTTGTCAATTGATTTTAATATTTTTTATCTTTTTGTGTTTTGCAGTTTTGCATTGTATCCAGGTATTAATTTATTTTATTTATCCTGCTTCAGATACCCTGTACTTCCTGAATTATGGATTAGTCTATATCTGGGAAATTCCTTCACATTGTTTCTTCAGATATTGCCTCTGCCATATGTTCTCTCTCATCTCCTTCTGAGATGCCAATTAAGTGTATGTCAGATTGTTTCATTCCATATATTCTCCATGTCCCTTAACTTCTCTTTTATTTTATTTTTCTTTCCCATGTTCTAGAAAAGTACTTTTTACATAACCTCCAGTTCCCTAATTTTCTCTTCAGTTATGTCTGAACTCTGGTTAAACTCATTTTTCAGTTTTAAATTTTAGTTATTTTTCATTTCTTGATTTCATTCTTTTCCAGAATTGGCAGATTCTGGCTTTTGACCATTTTATAGACCGAGACATACTAGGAAGCCAGGGTTTGCCAAATTCAAAAAGTATCTCAAAGCCACAGTGACTTCACTTAGGTCTCTAAATTAGAGGTTTTACTTAGAGTTTGGCCTGATAATTATTTATAACTTGCCCATCCTTTGATAGTCTAAGAACATAAAAAATATATTATTATTATTATTTTTTTACCATCATATTTGGTTGTTTCTTTGGGGGAGGGAGGTCAAGGGATGGTCTTAATGACTTCATTCACCATATTCTAGAAACTGCTGTCCTCTGATTGATATTTTAGAATGAATATATGTATATATTCATTATATATATATATATATATATATATATATATATATATATATATATACCCTCTTGTATTCTAAAATGCATATAAAATAGTTTCACCTGGATTTGTTTTTATCCAGAAAAAACAAAATTCAACATCCTTTCATGATAAAAATTCTCAACAAATGGGGTATAGAGGGACTGTACCTCAATGTATAAAGACCATACATGACAAGCCCACAGCTAACATACTCTATGGGGAAAAGATGAAAGTTTTTCCTCTAAGATCAGGGACAAGATGAGGATGTCCCCTCTTGCTCCTTTAACATAGTACATAGCCCTAACCAGAGCAAGTAGTCAAGAAAAAGAAATAAAGGGCATCTAAATTAGAAAGAAAGAAGTAAAACTGTCTCTGCTGCAGATGATATTATATTACATAGAGAAAACTCTAAAGACTCCCCCCAAAACTATTAGAACTAATACCTAAGTTCAGTGAAGTTGCAGGATACAAAATCAATATACAGAAATCAGTTTCATTTTTATATGCTAACCACAACCTATTAGATAAATAAATTAAGAAAATAATAGCATTTACAATAGCTTCAAAAAGAATAAAATACTTAGGAAGACATTTATGTGCATCTTACCTGATTTTTTGTTGTTGCTGTTAACAGGCTTAACAGATTTAAAATAAAAAATTTCCCCATTATTCAGTGGATTATTTTCTGTTGTTTTTCTACCATAACCAGTTTTGGTAGCAGCATATAGGAAAAGTATTAAAGAGAGGGGTTGTAACCAGTCATTTCAGGATTTGCCATTATCTCACAATCATGGTTGGAAATTTAGTATCAAAGCAAATGAAACAATGGAAAAGTATTGGAACACCTGGCTAAATAATCTCTTTAGTGTCAGCCATGGGATAACAGATTAGAGAGACTCAGGGGTTCTTGGACAGAGGGTGTGTGAAGACATCTTCCTAAACACATTTCCTTATCTCTTGTGAGGGCAGTTAGTGTTCATAGAGTCTGTGAAAAAAATCCATCATATCTTCCTGTGAATTTTAATGCTGTGAGATGACATTTAGAAATTGCACAACCAAATAATAATGGAAAGGATTTGGAGGCAATGATTGGAGGGGAGGGGAGGTGAGAACCTCCCTCTTGTGTACCTCTCATGGTAAGAACACAGGCTCTCAAATCAGACTCTCAAATCAGAATGCATGGGTTCGCCATAGGAGAGTTACCCATCCACTCTGTGACTCTGCTTTCCTTATTTGTAAAATAGGAATAATAAGAGTACCTACTTCAGAGTTGTTTGAATATTAAATGGGTTCATATATGGGATGTGCTTAGAACTAAGCCTGACACTTAGTGAGTGCGTGTGGATGTTTAAAGCGAATGGAGCTTTTCAATGCATAAAGGAGACTGAATGAAAGTGCAAATACTCCTGGGTGAGACAGCACACTATGCTCTCAGGAGCAGACCAGTTTTAGGGACTGAGGTGCAACAAGGATGGAGGGCTTTGAATGCCTAAGGTTTGGGAATGAGAAAGGAGTTTAGGACAAAGGTGCAGAGTTGTCATTCTTAGCCTAATTCACATTTAGCCCGGGGCTCTTGCTGTTTTTTTTTTGTTTGTTTGTTTTTTGTTTTTTCATTGCTCTGTCCCTCAGTTACCTAGGCTTAGTTCTCTTTTCTAGAAGCCAATGAGTATACAGACTGATTTTTCTGTTAACCAAGGAATATATTAAGTACAGTTGAACATGAATTGTTATTGTGCCACAAGGGGGGAAAAAACTGATTCAATTTGATTCTCAAGTGTACTCCTACATTGAATAACAATGACATTATCATTTAATTATTTAGACATTAGCTTCATCCGCATGTGTAGTTTGGGACCATTTAGAAAAAAACCTAGAAAGAACGATATTCTGTTTTTATTGTAGAACCCCACTGTTAAATATCGCATGGGCTAATGTTTAATCACATTCTTAGTTTTGCACAGTTCTTGATAATAATTAACCTGCAGTAACTACTTTCATACGTGAGTAGGGGACACATTTGCTTTTGTTGTTTCAATTTCCTTTCTCAGGAAGTTAAATGGTTAAAATTTGCAGTTCTAAATTGTTTGTGAATAGCCATAAAAGGAAAGAGCCCATGAAATATGGAGCTTGAGAGGTTTGTATATATTTGCTTATACAAACCCAAACATTTATGAAACTTTTAAGGGCTTATTTAAGTGAATGTTTCTCTTCAATATCATGTGACTAGAATATTAGTAAGTTTGAAAGTCTTAGACTCCACTATGGGGCGTTTCTTGTTTCTGGTGACTAAAGCCAAGAGAATCTAATTATCAAGCATTTCATTAAAAGTAAATTAGGTAAGCCAAGTTAGATCTACAACACAAGAGTTATATACAGAGGGTGCCAAAAAATGTATACAAATTTTAAGAAGGGAAAAAATTACATTAAAATTATAATTCAATGAATGACGCTAGCATTCATTTGATGAACTCCATTTTTTAGTAAACGTTATACTACACATTGCTACGTCATTCAATTCAACTTCAAAAAGTAATAGATACCATCTCTTAAAGTGTGTACATTTTTTTACACCCCTGATACATATATTTCTTGTTTCCACCCTATTCCTTCTCTTTCATTACCTCGAGCACGTCTCAAACATACAGTCTATTCAGTGATCTAGGAGCTGATCTATTAGTTTTTCAACTAATTGGAAAAAAATCAATAATAGCATGTTTTGGAATTTTTTTTAAAAAATGATGAATCAGCAAATGCATATATTCATTGTGATAAACTGTATTATTTTTCCAGCTTTTTGATCCCTTCCGTGTTATAGTATTAAACATCTCCCCACTCACTGCCATAAAATGTCGTCTTGTAGGCAGAGTTTACTTCCCTACCTTGTTGTCAGGTGGTCAAATAATTTGCTGGGCCAATGGAATGTGAGAAGAAAAGACAGAGTGTCTGATCCAAGCAGAAGTTTTAAGAGGCGTTTCATGCTTCTGCCTTCCCTTGTGCACTCTCCATTACCACTAGAAGGCATGTCCCAAATAAGGGCTACTTCTTTAAAACCAGAATGAGAAAACAAGTGAAGTAGAGCCAACACAGATAAACTTCAGCCTCTGACACATAACGACATCAGATAAATGTTTTTGATTTAAATCACTGAGATTTGGAGTTATTTCTTACTGCAGCGAAGTTGACTAATACATATGTTAAAATGACCTCTGGTGTTTGTAATGAACTAGAAACGTACTGAAGCTACATGGTGTGACATTATACACATGACAATACCTCTCAGTGAGTCATATAATGCTATTATTTAGTTACTGATCTTTGAAAGCAGACCACAAAATTAAGCCCTATTCTTGGTAATAGCTAGATTAAAAGAAGAGTTCATGATCCAAGCTAGGCTACTTCAAGGCTACAAATGTTACCAACTCACTATCTATACCAAAATTACATACACTATGAACAGAATGTAAATATTTTATTTTATATGATACAATTTCATTCCAATTCTTATAGTTGGGGAGAATGCCCATATTTTTCTTGTTGTGCATTCTTTTATTTTAAGTTTACTTTTCAGCAAATTTTAAAGCACTTACAGAACTATTTTTTAAATGAAGACTTAGATGAAAAGTTAGAAAAGATTACGTTGCCGTGCATGTAAAATAAGGAAAAGCATGTAAAACATCTTCCCCTCCTTTGCACATATGAGAGTTTCTATTGTCAACAGGATTAAGTATTTCTATTGAGGCTTGTGCTTTTGGATGCTTAGGGGATATATTCTTACCTCGTTATAATGGAGTAGGTCCTACTTTTACTAGAGAGAGAGATTTTCCTGCATCAAAGGGATGTGAGATTACTTTTTTGGTTTTGTTTCCCCCCACATTTGATTGAAACTGTGTCGTTGTGTTACTATTTTTAGATTATTATCTCAGAGAAGGCACATAATGATTCTTTACAAACACCTGTAACCCATAGAAGTTTAGTGGCCGATTATTAATTCTTGAATAAAATTTTACCAGATTCTGCCCCAAAACACATTCCTAGAGGACAATATAAATGTTCCCTGTACTTTACTGAGTCTCTGCTGCCATCTTGAAGCCTCCCGGTCACACCTGCAAACACCAGTCTCCTATACTATATTACTTGTCCATAGTGTACACTGGTGCCCATTAAATGAGAGTGCTTTGAGGGTGGGGAACGGGACCCCACAGCACCCCCATGTTCACTGACTACAGGAGTCTGTCAGAGAAGGAGCAAGTGCGTTGATGAATAAACTAGATCAGATGAACTTTACTATGTGGGTTCCAGTTGACTTTCATTATGCTCTTATTAACAGTGAACCCCCTCACAGTTAAGTAAAGACCTTATCACTCATCATGTCGCTCCATTGTTGTTTCCCACAGCTCTAAGCACACAGTTGTGGCTCAGCAAGTTCTCACTGAATGTAACTGAACTGAATCCAATAGGTAAGAAATAACAGACTTGTTTGAGTCAGGCTTCGTTCATTTAGAATGGAAACACAAATCCTCAGAGTCACACTAATCTAGTCCGTATCCCCTCACTGTTTGGGACAACTTGCCCTATGAATATCCACTGATGAGCTGCTGAACACATTCGTGAACAAATTTTAAGCAGTTGAGAAAAGAGAAGGATTGAGGCATTTTTGTTATTCATTCACACTAACAATGTGTACCGCTGGTGCTGACTTGAGAGACACTAGCATCCCCATTGGTGATGGGGATTGTCGCCATTACCACCCCATTGTGTAGCACAGAAGTTTCCTGACTCCTGTCACAGTACCTGGATGTGAAAGAGTTCCATGTGTTATTTCTAGCATCCACCCAGAATTACAGGAGGCTGTTGGGGTTAGTGGGGCAGAATATGGAATCTTCCATATGAGTTTCAATCTCAGTTCTAATACTTCGCTTTTTGCTGAGTGTCTTAGATAAATCATGTAAACTCTCTGAATCTCAGTTGCCTCGCTTATCAAATGGGAATAAATGCATACTTCACATGCTTCTGGGAATGTTAGGTGATGGAATGCGTACCACAGTGACTGACAAAGGGCTAGACTGTAACACGTGCTAGCCTATTATTATTTACATCTTCAGTCCCTCACACAATGTCTGGCATATAATAAGTGCTCAATCAAATTAAGTTCTGTAAATAAACTCCGTTGGGGTCACTAACCAACCTCTGTTGTGATGACCGGAAAAGGAAGCGCGATAAAACCATGGACAGGTTTATTAAATGTGAGTCTTTTAGAATTAGAAGAGGTGGAAAACTCTTTCTCCTTATTAACTACCGTGTTTCCCCGAAAATAAGACCTAAGTGGAAAAATAAGCCCTACTATGATTTTTCAGGGTGACAGCCCCTGAACATACGCCCTAATGTGTCTTTGGGAGCAAAAATTAATATAAGACCCAGTCTTATTTTCGGGGAAACACGGTATATATGGAACTATGTAGTATAATTTATGTGTCAATCGTTTATTAAGTATCTACTTTGTGATTAGCACTGAGAGCACTTTTTCATTTGCTAATCTAAGCACAGAGTATTTAAAACCAGTAAAGACAGAAGTGGTGTTGAACATTGGTGAAGAATTTGCCGCCTCTCTGTGGAATTCCAGTGCAAGCTTAAGCACCAGAGGCACCTGCTGTCATATGTCTGAAATTCCCCACTTAGAAATGCACTTCTTTGATGGTAATTAGTACATACTATGACTATATCATGCATTTGTGTAGCATTTTACAGTTTATGAAACACTTTAACAGATACTGTCTTAAATTCTTATTTTATACCAACCCAATAAAGGAAGAATAAATCATTTCTATTTTGTAGATGATCATATAATTGGAAGTTTATGAAGCCCGGCAAACTTACTCCTAGTCCAGAATCCTTGTCTTCCCTCTATGGGCTTCCTAAGTCCTCCGTTACTGTGATAGCCAAGAGCAAGTCCCCAAAGAGTGGTGTAGACCAGTGGCTTCAAAATGTCAGGAGATCTGGGAGGGGGAGTGAATACTCTAAGGCTGGTCCTTTAACCTTAGCACATTGACATTTTGCCTGGGGAACTTGCTGTTGTGGGGGCTGTCCTGTGCCCTGTAGGATATTTGCAGCATCCCTGGCCTATACCCATTCAATGCCAAGAACTCTGCCTCTGTTGGGATGACAAAAAATGTCTCCAGACGTTGTCAAATATCCCTTATGGAGAGGGGCCAAAATCACCCTGGTTGGGAATCAGTGCTCTAGGGAAGAGATAAAAAATGAACTTCACCTATTTTACAGGTTTTGTCATGGCCAGATTTGAGCAGAAGTCACAGTCCCTGAACCAAACTAGTTATCATTTTTCTCAGAAACAGGTAGCATTTTGCTTCTTAGGGATCATTTAGTTGATGCTGAAAGCTAGAGGATACATTGGGGAGGATTGTGAGACACTGGTCTCCCAAGAGAAGATATGGCTGATCTCATAGGGAGAAATCTTTGGCTAGTATTCCCGGGCATAAGTCTTAGTAAGACTATTTATTGAAACACAAAGAGGGAGAATTATCTAACTGAAATGTGTCCAGGGTTTCCTAACCCCACATTTTCTCTTTTGTTGTATGCTTTATAATAACCATTGGAGGTGCCACTATTTATATCAGACTCCAAAACTCCTTGGTGCCTTTCCTGCTACCAGTACCACTCTACTTTAATATATTTTTTTTAAAAAGTGCATTGAGGAAGCATATAAGGTTATGAGTCTGGAGACCAAAGATTTGACACTTTCTCAGGCACTAGTCACTACTGTGTAACCTTAAGCAAGGCATTTCCCCTCCCTGGATCTAGGTTTCTATATCTGAAAACGAGATTAATTTCAATGTCTCAAGCTTTAAAATTGTATGGTTTTTCTACTTTTACGATCACAATTAAATCACGACTATCATGGCCAGCTAGTATGAGTGTATAATTATACTGCCATGCACATCACCAGAAGTAATATGATAATATTGGTGGTATCATTCTAAAATTAGAAAAAAAAATGTCTAATGAAGCCGATTAAGGCTCCTTACAATATATGACTCCTTGGGCTCAGGAGGACCAGGAAGGAAATGATCTACTTGGAGATGAGAAATGAAGTAGCCAGGGCATTGAAATCCATAACTCACCATGGTTAATGAATCTTCCTCTCCCTAGCCCAATACCCCAGGCAAAAGGTAGGTATCGGTCGGTACCTATTAAATAAGAGCTAGGAGAAAAGGAATTACAGTCAAAACCCTCTTAAGACATTTTCAAAGGAGCAGCCATTAAAACTTCTAAACCAGGAAATCATCCTTTGAGAGAAATGGAAAATCACAGGTATGGTGCCATGCAAATGTGGCCATTTAATAAATACTATTGGATGAGGAGGATGATAAGAATAAATGCATGCTGGAGGGAAAAGTGGGAAGCATGAACCTTTTAAGGGGTGGTTAATTTTTTATTTTTTTTTTAACTAACTGTGAGTTTGTACTAGTGGATATGTCATATGACCTAAAGATGGAGATTCTTAATAGACCATTTTCTCTCATTCCAAATTTGGGCTTTGGTGAATATCATAGTCACATAGATGTAAGGGGCACATTTTCTGTTTTGGGGGAGGGACTATCACTTCATAGTCAGACGCATTCTTTGAAATGGAAAAGCCTGGACTTTCTTGTCCTCATCCATGACTTTTCCCTAATAGATGCCCGCCCCTTCACTTTCCTTTGCAACAGCAGCAATGAAGACATACAGATATGCAACAATCAAATTACTGATTTAATTAAATTATTGATTTATTGGTTCAGGAAACAGGGGTAGATGGTGCCACAAGAGAAAAGTTAGCTTTTAAAGTAAATATTGCATAACATCAAAGCCATTTCTCAAAAGAATTTGAAATTGGTGGAATTTGTTTGGGGACCCTTACTATCCTCTCACTGGAAGTGTAGATATGAGTGAAAAGGGGCTATCTCTGCCACCTCTTGCCCTTCGGGTCATGAGGTTTCCATTTGCTTCCTCCAACCCAAAGTCCCATCAGTCATTGCATCTATCTTCACATCCAGGACCTCCAGACATCTAGTCAGATTGTGGTGACCTAAGAACAATAAAGGCAAATTATTTATACCCCATCTCCACTTAATATAAAATGGAGGAGTGGGGACAAGTTAATTGGAATATAATATCTGTCATAGGCTGGCTTCCCAGGGAACAGACTCTGAGACAGAGATTGCCATGCAGTAGTTTTTTCAGGGAGTACTCTTGAGAACCCCAACTGTAGAAGCAAAGGGAGGAAAGCAGTCTCAACACAGTCCTTAGTCGATCCCATGAGGAAGCTGGAATGGCCCTTCACAATTGCCCCAAGGTTGGGAGAGGAGGCAGGACCTTTACGTATACCATAGGTGACTAGTTATTTGATTTAAATACTCCTGGAAAAGAACATGACCTTGGACAAAGTATGAGGCAATTTTCTTCAGCTGAGACCGTTATTAAAAAGTGCTTTCTGAGATCTGTATTCAGCACTCCTAACATCTGGGGAATTAAATCCTGTCTTGTAGTGGGATCCGGGAGATGCATCATTGTGATAACTACAAACTGCCATCCAGGAAAGGGAGAGACACAACAATATAGGTCCGTAACAGAACTGGGAATCAGGGAAGTCTCGGTCCCCTGTAGGAGGAGAAGTTATTTGATGAGATCTCTGGGAGAAACTTCTTTCCATTTTTCTCTATGGTTCTGTCTTCTGCAGAAGTTTTGGCTTGTTGCTTATGTTCCAGGTGCTTTTCTGAAGTGGGTGGGTCGTGTCGAGCCTTCTGTCCTTGGGGCTGTGCACATTTTGAAGAAATGTTCCTGTTCTTGAAAAGTTGGGGTTGGGTGGGGGTGGGGCAAAGGAGTCATTTTAAATCTTAAGCAGTGAGATACTTTTAAAATCTAAGTTAGTGATTTGTTTGACAATGCAGTCCTTAAAAACTTAATACGTTTCTGATCTATTTGTTTCCAATAACTTCCTTGTGGCAGAAATCATACCCAAATTTATTTTCTGGACATCGTCCCCAAATATATTTATTTACTTCTTTACTCCTATGCATATCTTTTCTCTAGATTTCCTGCTTGTTACCTTGAAGGTACGGCTTTTATGAGATGGGCAACCCTTTGCCCAAGGATGGCTATTAAGAGATCTTTATTTGTCAAAAGCTTTATCAATCTTACTTTTCTACTTCTTGGGGTCTAGAAAAAGTCCATTTTTCTAAAGCTTTAAAATCTTTAATTTTATTCTCGATTTTGTTCATTGCTTCTTACTAACCAGCCACATTTATCATAGGCTCATCTCTTTCTTGAAATACCTTGTCAGGCACAGCCAGCAGCAGCCAGCACACACTATCACAGTGTTTCCTTCCAACCACCTCCCGTAGAATTGCCAGCTCAGTAAGCACATGGTCTCCTTCTCACATTATTTCAGGTGACAGTTTTACCAAATAATTTACCACTGCATAATATAGATCAAGAGTCTGCTATATCTGTTTCTTTGTCATATATTTTACGTATTTGAGATATTTGTTTTTGCAGCATCCCACATCAAGCTACTGACTTCTATATTTGTCATACTAGGTTAACCACATAACAGACAACCCTCAAATCCCAGTGGCTTAACACTATTAAAAGGTCTTTCTCATTCATATCATATCCAGTGTATGCCAGGTAACGCTTCCAAGCACTGCTTCAGATCTTTTGAATCCTTCCATCTTTCGGTACCATTGTCTTCAACATATGACATGTATGATTTCCTAAGAGGAGAAAGATAAAGGATAGAGCATGGGGGATTTGGGAAGTGGGTGTTAAGCTTAAAAATGTCAGACATGACTTTTGCCCACATTCCATTGTCTATAACTCAGTCACATGCTTCATTTAACTACAAGGAGGCTTGGAAATATATTTTGGTGTATATCTAGGATGCAGAACAGAAAGCGAGTGTTGGTGGGCAGCCATCCTTTGCTCCAGGTGGGTTAAAGCAATAATTAAGAACCAAATTATGGAGAGCCTTGTATTATCTTCCTATAGAAATTGGATAATAATATTGAAAAATAATTTAAAGAAAGTGGTTGAAAGAAAGGGTAAAATAGAGGTAGGTGGTAATATACAAGAAAGGAGGCTCTAACAATGCAAACTAAGAAACAATATTCAGAGAGGTATGAAAAATCTTATGAGAGAATGTTCTGGAAGCCAAGCGAGGAGAGTTTTTCCAAAAGTCTAAAGTGTTAATTACTACAGAGTGATCAACATGATGGGACAGTGAAAGGGCAAAGAAAACCAAGTGTTAGAAAGATTGGGCAGCAGCTATGATTTTAATACACACACTTTGGAAAACTACATCTACTAAAGGTGAAAAAGAAATGTATATGCGATCTTAAAGACATGTTTGCATGTTAATAGAAACACTATTTGTAATAGCCAAGAACTGGGTATAACTCATATGTTCATCAGTAGTAGAATGGTTAAATAAATTGTGGTATATACATTTGGTAGAATACCATACCATAATAAAAATAAACATTATAGATAAGTTTCTCAAACAACATTGGCTGAAAGAAACCAGACACAAAAGTTACATCCTGCAGTATTCTATTTATATAAAATTTAAAATAAACAAATGCAATTCATGGTATTAAAAATTAGGTGATGGTTACCCATGAGAGATAGATATGACTGAAAGGGGCCACAAGAGGTCTTTTTTGGTTCTGTTTGGGTAATGGTTACATGGTGTGCTAGACAGAATGGTGGCTGCCCAGAGGTATCCATGTCCTAATCCCCGGAATTTGTGAATATATTACCTCACATGGCAAGAATGATTTTGCATATATGATTAATTTGAGCATTTTGTGATTGGAGGATTACTCTGGATTATACTATGTATGAATATATGGAGATAGATAGATACTTCAGTATAAACTTACATTAAGAAAAGGGTGGGATGGGAGAATTATCATTAGATTTGACAATTAGGAAGTCATTGATAACCTTATTGAAAGGAGCCTCAGCAGAATGATAGGGGTAGGAGCCAGATTACAGGGGTTTGGAAGGCAAAAGGAAGGTGAGGAAGTCGAAGAATGGATCTTTCTTTAAAACTTTATTGCTTATGAAAAAGAGAAAGTTACGGTCATACTTGGGAGTGGTGAGGTGATGTTCATTGGAGTATTATTAAGGGAAGCATTATACTTAGGCTGAGAGAGTCTTGAATAATTTTTTAGGCTGAGACGTAGAAACTAGAGAAATTATAGGAGAGAATGCTCAAATAAGAAATAGTCTGTATTATTTCCCTTTCTGTTCCCCTAGTAAGAAGAGAACTGTATATTTATAAACCCATGAAGGAATATCTGGAGATTTTATACATATAGTGAGGTGAGGGCCCCTTCTTCTGCTCCATTAGAGTAGGAAGCACTGGACTAAGCTGTTTTGTTCATATTTGCATCAATCAGCTATTGCTGTGTAACAACACATTCCAAACGTAGTGGCTTGCATCGAAAATAATTTATTTAGCTCATGAGTTTATAGGACATTTGTGTAACAGTTAGTCTTGGTTGGCTCGGTTGAATTTTGCTAGGCTTTCTCATTTGTTTGCCATCAGCGAATGAGTCAGCTTGTCTGAGAGAGTCCCAGGAGGGATGATTTATCTCCATCCCATACTCTCTTTTATCCATCAGTAGGCTAGCCTCAGCTCATCTCATGGTAGAAGTAGGGTTTCAGAAGAGCAAGCAGAGGTTTGCAAGATGTCTGGAGGCCTAGGCTTGTAGCTGGCACTCTGTCATTACCACCTCATTCTTTGGGGGAAAATCAAGTCACAAGACAAGCCCAAATTCAAGCCCTGGAGAAATACATTCAACTTCCTAATGGGCTGAGTACAAAATCACATTGAAGAGGCATAGATACAGGAAAAGAAATAATCCTGGCTTTTTTTTTCTTTTTTCTATCAATATACTAAAATAAAATAGTCTTTTCAAGTCAGGGAGTTATGGCCAAAGATAGAATTTGAGAGATGAGTTTCCATGTTGATTTACATCTAGCTTTGCTATTGCTCTGACATCATCTTTCCAGGAGATACCTTCTAGGCCTGGGGTGTCCAAACTTTTTTCAACATTTTTCACCAAGGGCCATATGCAGTAAAATACACAAACAGCCGGGCTACTCACTCGAGGTGAAGTACGTATTGCCTCACCTGGTTTATTTAAGTAAACTAAATATATTTTTGGAATTTGCTGCGGGCCAATAAAAAAATGGATCGCGGGCCGCAGTTGGCCTGCAGGCCGCAGTTTGGACACCCCTGTTCTAGTCCGTAGGGTAGACTGTTCAGGCCACTGGACAGTCAATATTTGGAGTGACTAGTGGTAGAGTATTTGGTTGTCTGAGGTATCCGGAAACTATTGACCCAGTATTCTGTAAGATCATGCTCTTGTACCTCTCTCTGTTTTAGGAGGAGGGAATTTCCCTATTAATAGCACAGATATGTAGTAAATACAATATTCAGGTTTAGATTTATCGGAAGATAATTGAAATTATCTCACTTAACAGATTCCGGATCTGTTTAAATTCACTGAAAATCTGGATCAAATGTTAGCTTTTCTATTACAAGGGTATCAAATTTCAGATATGCTTCATTATGACTCAATTTCTTGGCACATGCTAAAAAGCACCCCAGTAATCTAGTGTAAATGAATGTGGACTATACCACAGACGATGTTTTGGGTCAAAATATCCCCTCCTCCTCTCTGCCTTCTCACTCTCTTTTTTTCCCCTGAATAGGATATACCCCAAATTGATATTCAATACAGATACTGAGCATGCAATTTATTATGTCAAACTGAAAAATGCCTGTGGTAATACAGGTTTTTATAGCTGTGGTTTTCTCCAGCTTAAATTGCTTTGAGTATCTATGTGTCGGCAGAAAGTTCGAAGTAGGATGGATACAGAAACCATGAGTGGACAAAAGACACCTTTAGAAACTACAAACCAGCAAGCAGAAAGCCTTTTAGCTGTAAGTCAGCAGACTTTTATGTCAAGCTTGGCTGACTAATTATTGCTTATAATTTGCATTAGGATTAATTAACTAATTAGAGAGGAATGTCTGAAGGCAAAGTTATGGCTCTGCTTGTCAAGCTGAGGACTTTAATTATTCTGATATTTTTAATTATAATCAGCTGCTGAATGAGTATTACATTGTCAGCTACTATTGCTGAAACTAGGCTCGGCAAAGGAGCTGGAGGAATTATGGGTCTCCACTGTTCCTTCTACCATCAATGGAAAGGTGTGACCCAGCCACGCACAGAAAGAAAAGCTTCTACCAGCAGCCATCTTTAAAACTGCACGTAGAACTGTGTAAACCACAACAATTCAGGTTGGTTTGCCAGTTAAAGACTGAAGTAGACACTTCTAAGCAGAATGAGGAAATCAGCCTTTTGCCCATCCACGTCTGATTGTAGCTGGCAAGGAGTCTTGTGCTGTGATTCTAGTAATGGACTGGACTTAGCCAACTTGATATTCTTTTATGAATCACAATATCAGCTTCCTGAAGCTCTTTGTAAATTGTTTGATGTAACATTGAGTTCCTATGACATTCGTCTTTTTTTCTGAATGGCAAATTAGGAGACTTACAACACGTATCCTGGAAACTGCTTGAACTGTTTCAAAGAAAGTTGTTAAATAAATGGGCCTAGCACATAATACAAACTCAGTAAAAATGTATTGGATGAATTGTAATATATTGGTATATAATACACAGGAACTAGCAACTATAGACATGCTAACACAACAGCTAATTTCACAAGCTATCTGGTTATTTTGCCAGAATATTAGATTTTACAATTAAACCCTTTATCCTGGACATTACATTTAAACAACAGAAACATAATGGGAAAAAATGCCTCCAGATGATTCACTGAGAGATGAAACAACTTTTCTCATGATGGGCAAAGATCTAAAAACTTCTCTGTTCTTCTCAGATAATTACATCAAAGAAACTCGAAGCTTAAGTGATGTTAAAGTTTCCAGATGACATATAAATTGGCAAAGGTCTGCAGATTAATGTGAAGGCATAACACCAATGTTGTGCTGATTTCTTTTCTTTTTAAAGATGCCCAGGAGTGAATTCACAGATTCTCCATCACACAGATACTCCATGAGAATTAGCAGTGTTTTCGTTGAGATTGTGGTTTGGTATTAAGGGCAGTCTATTAACCCTTCATTATCACAACAATGCTATGCATTTAGAAGTCTGTTTTTCACCTTTGTGCAGAGGAACAAATAATGGGATATAGCCATTCATAACGGCATAGCCTCATAAGACCTGGAGGAGGTCTTTGAGATGGGCAGCAGTCTGTGAGTGTTTCAGAGCATGGATGCCTCTTTTTTATTTATTTAACAAATATGTGGTTATAGCCTTTAACTTGTGCCAGGTGCTGTTTGAAGCACTCTCAAACGACCTTCTCAGAAGCCCCCATATTAGTCAGCACACAGATGAAGGAACTTGCCTAAGGTAACACATGTGTCATGTAGAGGGGGCTGGGAATTGAGCTCTGGCTCAAGACACCATGCTCATCACTGCCGTGATATACTTCTGCCTCACTTGGTGTGACCTGAATCCTGTCCTCTCTTAATCCTCTGTGTCCTGATATGTCAGTGGGAAATAATAATAGTACTTATAGAGTTGTTGGTAGCTTTCAATGAGGTAAGTCCTAGGAGCATTTCTCACAGATCTGAAATATAGTACATGCTTAATATATGTGTCATTTAGGTAGATATTAGGTCCAAACCCCCACTTCTGCACACAGAGGAGCCAAGTATCAGAGGGTAAGTGACTGGACCAAAGTCACTACATCAGCAGGTACTGCAGCTAAGAGAAAAATTCTCAGTCCAAGCTCTTCCTGATGACTGCATCATGCTGCTCCGAGTGACTAGATTGTCTCCCAATTTGTTTGGGATAGTCCCAATTTTAGCACTGTCAGTCTTGTGTCACAAGAGACATGCCCTGTCCCAAAGCCCCTAAGAAATTGATCATTCTACTTTTTACATAATTGTACTCTGCAGTAGGCAAGTAGTGTTGCCTTACTACCTGACATCTGACTTCTTGGTAAAAAGTGCCCTGAGCTCGAAAGGTACATGCAACGTTAATGCCTTTGCACCAAATGAAAGTGAGAAAAGCTCTATATCTTCTAAGAGCATGCAGATATTTTTACTGCCTTGGGAAAAAAAAAAAATGGATTTGGCTGATTTTGTCACTGTTTTCCTCAAGTGGTCTTGTGTTTTATTGACAAACCCACAAAGGAAATATCATAGAAGGCACAGCATCATGATAATGCTTTAATGTACTGCTTTACATTTTCAAAACACTTTCAGACCCATTATCTCATCTGGCCTCGTTTAGTCTTTGTGATGTTCTATTTCCATTTTGCTGATTCCTTGAGTCCCCCTTGGAGGTTCAGATAATTATGACTTGGACCTGTTACTCAAAACCCAATGTTCTTTTTGCTACCCTGTATTAGTACATGGTAGGATTTTATAATAAGGGATAATTCTTCCCACTCAAGCAGAGATAAGACAAGAGTAAGGCACTTACCTTGGTGCAAAGTTTAAGGAGTTATAAAAAAAAACACTCAGTAATCAAGATAAATAACATTGTAATGCAATATTTGAAGCAATCAAAATGTATGTAAAAACCCCATAATGAACAAAATATCAACATTTTTTAAAGAGAAGATTGAACATTCACATAGAAAAAAACATGAATCTAGATATAGATATTACACCTTTCCCCAAAATTAAATAAAAATTGATCATAGACTTAAATGTAAAACACAAAACTGTAAAATTTCTAGAAGATAACATAGGAGAAAACCTAGATGACCTTGGGTGTGGTGATGCCTTTTTGGGTACAACACCGAAGACATGATCCATGAAAGAAATAATTAATAAGTTGGGCTTCAAGAAAATTAAAAACTTCAGCTCTCCAAAAGACAATATCAAGAAAATTAGAAGGCAAGTCACAGACTGGGAGAAAATATTTGCAGGAGACATATAAAGGACTGTTATTCAAAATATATGAAGAACTCTTAAAACTAAATAGGAAAACAAACAACCTGATTAAAACAATGAGCCACAGACCTTAACAGATACTTAACCAAAGAAGAGATACAGCTGGCAAATAAGCATGACGTGATGCTTCACATTATGTGTCATCAGGAAACTACAAATTGAAACAACAATGAGATTACCACTACACACCTATCAGAATGGCCAACATCCAGAACACTGACACCACCAAATGCTCTTGAAGATACAGAGCAACAGGAAATCGCATACATTGCTGGTGCGAATGCAAAATGGTACAGCCACTTTGGAAAACAGTTGCAGTTTCATACGAAATTAAACATACTCTTACCATACAATGCAGCAATCATGCTTTTTGGTATGTCTGCAAAGAAGTGGAGAGCTTATGTCCACACCAAAACTTGCACATAGATGTTTATAGCAGCTTCATTCATCATTGTTAAACTTGGAAGCAACCAAAATGTCCTTCAGTAGGTGAATGGATAAATGAACTGTGGTCCATCCAGACCATGAAATATTCTTCAGTGCTAAAAAGAAAGGAGCTATCAGGCCATGAAAAGACATGGAGGAAACTTAAATGCGTGTTGTTGAGTGAATGAAGCCAATGTGCAAAGGCTACAAACTATATGATTCCAACTATATGACATTCTGGAAAAGACACTATGGAGACAATAAAAAGATTAGTGTTTGCTAGGGGTGGGAGATGGGGAGAGATGAATAGGCAGAGCACGAAGGATTTTTAGGGCAGTGAAAATGCTTCATGATATATGATTATTGCTATATCTCATTATATATGTGTCCAAACCCCTAGAATGTACAACACCAACAGTGAACCCTAAGGTAAACTGTGGACTTTGGGTGATTATGATGTGTCAATGTAGGTTCATCCTCCGTTAAAAAAAACAAAAAAAACCATTGGTAAGTGGTAGTGACAATGGTGGAGGCTGTGCATGTTGCATGTGGTGGGGGTAGGGGGTATATGAGAAATCTCCGTACCTCCCTCTCAATTTTGTTGTAAACCTTAAACTGCTCTAAAACACTATCTTTTAAAACTAAGACAGGATCCTACCCTGTACTTGCACAACCCTGCCTCACTCCTCTCGCCCTAATCCTGGTCTTGCATACAAGTTCACTTCCGAGGATGAAGGAGAAAAATCAACTCCCTTAGTGCACTGGAATAGAAACTCAATTAATTAACTCTGTTTCTTCAGGGTTCAACATACCTGCCTCATTCGTTTTGATTTTCGTTTATTATCTAATTTGTTTCCTTCTTGGAGCATTTTCCTTTCTGTCAATACTTTTTATAATACTTAAAAGAACCCATCTTATTTCTGAGTCCTCCATGGGCACTTCTCCAGGACCTGGACCTCCTAGGGAAATGTGTTGTCAGTCCTAACTGTTTCCCCACACACACAGCTCACCCCGCTCCAGCAGGGCTGTGTTCTTCATGGTTCAAGTGACCATTAATACTGGTGAAAGAGATCATGGTGCGAATAGTGGCTGAGTCTTTCAGAAGCGTGAGCTGTGGCTGGAACTGAAAAGATAGCACTTATAGGGCCAGGGGGTCTGGGGGATTGAGAGGGTCATCATGAAGGTGGTGGCAGCAGCTCTGATGGCTGCAGGTTCTTTCAGATGTTTATGATTTGGGGGCCCCCTTACAAAGAACCCTTTTGCTCTAAAAGGAAGTAGTGTACTCACCAGCGGGGGCTGGCCGAGTGTTCTTTATTAGAGAACATCTGTGGTGAGTATTGGAAGTAAACTCTGCAAAAAGTGTACACATTTCTGCTCTGGTATGCCATTTGCATCACACTGGCTCCTCAGCAAAATATATTTTTAAAAAATCTCGAGCTGGCTGCTTTATGTCTTCCTCACCAGTCAGCACTCTTTTGCTTGAAAGGGCTTTCATCTATAAGGCTGCCTATACCCACCCACTTCCCTCACCCCTTAGGAATCAAAAGCCACTTGGTCAAGGTCAGGTATCAAACTGAACAAAACATAATGAGATTGTCAATGTTCAATGACTGATGCGAATTTATTGCCCAAGATGCAGACATGGGAGACAAGTGTGGACATACCTGTAATTTTTTTCTAATAACAGCAGGCAGATTAGCATTATTTTGTTGATTATATGATTAATGAAAATAGGGCAGAAATGAAAATAGGGGCAGGAATTTTCACCTCAGAGGAAAAACAGGTCCTTCATTCCCAGAGCATCAAAAATAAAAAAGGGAAACATACCAATATGGACTTTTTTTGGGTTTTTTTAGGGGGAAAAAGAAAAGAAAAAGATATAGTAGGCAAATACACACACACACACACACACACACACACACACAATCCTGACACACTGAATAAGGACATTGATTCTCCATACTTGTCTGAGAATATTGAATAATGTAGAAAGGCAGATCTTATAGTCCCTTTGAATTCTTATTGTACTAGTCACAGAAATAATTGTCAACCCAGGGCCAACTCTGTAATCAGGCATGGCTGTGAAGGGAACTGTTCCACATGAGTAAATATCTTAGGAAATGGGCATTTTTTAAGGTCCCCAAACAATACATCGACCCTTTGGTCATTAGGTAGGGGTGACCACTGCATGAGACTCTTTAGCCGCTATTATCAGTTCCTGTCCTGTGCTTTCATGCAGTGGTGCCTCCAGGGCTTATTCGCGGGTATGGAGTTATTCGCCTCTATGCCAACTGGCTCCAGACTCTGCCTTTTCATCCAGTGCCTTTTAGATTCCAGTAGTTTTTATATCCCCTTTGTTGATAACTATCACCGTTGTCAACATCGCATCGCAGTCAAATTGCATCTTTCTCCAGAGGTCTTCCTGGCAGTCCCAAATCTCTTCTGATTTATTCTTTTCATCTCTCGTGGACTAGTACATCTGGCCACCAAGCCTTTTAGATTTGTCTAAAATGAAGCTCCCAGAGAAGGCTTTTCTATAGATAATGTACATAAGCTTTAAGTCATGAGTTTAGGCTCATGAAGGCTTCCCCCCGCCCTAATATATGACTTCCGCCCTGTGCTCTAGATAGGTGAGATTGCTAGGGAACTGAGTTTCAAATAAGTGGGATGTCCTGTTTTGACATTATTTTTGCATATATCATCTCTCCAAGATCACTGTAAGCTCTGGGGTGACAGGGACTTCCATCTCACAGGTTTCTAAATTTCTTGCACTACCCAGAATGGAACCTCATACATAGGTGGAATTTAATGAATATGTCTTAAATGGATTTTGAAGCCTCAGTTTTTCTCATTGATAATGCAATAGATTTGGTCTCCATGAGCAATTCCCTGGGGAACAGGGATTGGTGTTTATGAAGAACAAAAGAGGTTTGCCATCCTTACATTGTCATAGTGCAGGTACCTTATGACCAGGTAAGGATGGTGTCGTAATGTATGTACCCTGTGACAGTGTAAGGATGGTGAATCTCCTTGTTCTTTCTGAGGTTATATCCATCCTAATTCCTGGTGCCAAGAATCTTTCTTTTTATGAAATGATGATGATAATTGGTGATTCTAAAAACGTTTTTGCTGTGATGAAATATTATGTTGGCAACCCTATGTCAGTATCTCAACTGAACTGAAACTATTATTAGTTTGTAAAAAATCTGTTAAAAAACACTGAACTAGAGCAAAGATCTAATCATAACATTCTACACATTTACAAATCTTTTTTAAACAAATGGAGACAATCAACCTCAACAATACAGTACAAATTGCATATATGAATATGTTTAGGAAGGATTGGTTTAATCCCTATAGGCATGATTATTAATGCATACTTAAAGCAATTTCTGGAGTGACAGAGCTTACTTTTTTGCAGTCGATGTCATGAAAATCACTTGCACTTTCCAAGTTCTTCCTTTAGTTCCTCAGAAAGTCACAGTACAGCCCAGAATAATCAATTGTATGATCCTGGAGGACAACTCTTAAGTTTCTCTAAACATTCTTCCTTCACATTCGATCTCCCCCACTCCAGCTGTGGTTCAGAAGGCGATGAGAAAGATAAAAGAATGGAGTAAAGGTGCAAGGAGGGAAAGGAGAAAGACATTACTTTAACTTTTCTGATGTCTGCAAGTAACCTTGCATAAAACTCAAATCCAGGCATTTTTTCGTACTTTGGAAATGCCCCTAGTTTGTAACTTGGCCCATTACATGCGGTTCAGTGACAGTTGACATGTGTCACATGGGAAACCCCTTGTGGGACCACCATACTCAAAGGTGAGGCAGAACTGCCCGCAAAGATGATTCATTGCTCCTCAGTTCTCTCTTCTGTCTTCACTATGTCTTTGTCTTTGAGGATGTGAGATGAAAGCACTCCATCGATCTTCTGTCCTCTCTGCTTTATTGGCTGCAGCTTACTAAGTATCGCTCACCTAGAACCCGCCACTCCTGGGACTACTGGCATAGCAGCTTTCTTCTTTCCCTTCAGGAGCTCATGATGGGATGGAGCATGAAACTGAGTATCAGGGGCAATGGTGGTTACAGCCGGTCGGTGGTTACAGCCACAGTCACCACTGTCAAGGGGCTCATGAGCGATGCCTGGGACATTACCCCACTCCATACTAGTGCAGGACCGACTGCTCAGCAAGCATTTGAAATCTGTTGGAGGAAAGGCCGTGTCCTCGTTAGGGAACGTTTTACTGGGCTGAGTTTCTTTTATGAACTTTTCCACTCTTCATCGAGAGAGCTGCCCAGTCATGACATTTATTCATTTATTCATTCAGTACATATTTATTCAGTGTTGAATGTGTGTTGTCTATTGTGTGAGATTCCAGGGATTCAAATATAAGCTTCTGCCTTTGAGGAACCCATAGTCTGGTAGGACCCAGAGAGAAATGAATGCCCAATAACACTACAGGAGGCTGAAGGACTCCCAGATTGTACTACAAGCACGGGCAAGTGTTAGTGTTTGTGTGTGAATGTGTGATAACACTGCTTGTAATGAGGAGGAAGCAAGCAGGAAAGACTTCACCAGGGAGGTGATACTGAAGTGGGTCTTATGGAGGCATAGGACTTTGTGCTATATGTAGAAAGATGAGAAGCAAATTGAGGACAGAAGAAATCACATGCATGGAGGCAAAAAGTATAGGCACTTTTGTAACTGAATAGATGAGTATGGCTGGAATGCGGGGTATGGATTGGCTTGAGTTAATGGGAGACGATGCTGGAAAGGGGAAATTTAAGGCCTCACATAATTCCACAGGTTCTCATCCCCACTACGAAAAGATAGGGGCTTAGTATGTCCATTTCACCTCTATTTCTGGCTGCTCACCTGAACCATGGAAGAGCAGAAAGAATGGGGCTGGAGGGAACTAATTTGGGTTATCTGTAAAGGGCAGTCACTGAGCTAACCCCTTTATATGGTGTCTTCGTTAATCCTCGCAACAAACCAGAGACTTATGAAATATCCACATTTGACAAATATGAAAACTGTGTCTTGACCAAGCCACACATCAGCATGATAGTCTTACAATTCTACTCCGATCTGTGTAAATTTAAAAAATATTTCTCGATTGTTGTTGCTGATGGCTACTTTCAAAAAAGATTCATGACCCTCTTATATATGAACATAAAAATTGGATTAATTTTATGGACTTGGTGAGAAATGTGGGTTTTATCCCACAGACAACAAAATGCCATTCAACCCGCAGGAACAAGGAACGGGGAACTCTGGGAGGACTACCGAGGGTGCCACAGGCTGTCTGACGGCACCTGGCAGGAACAGAACCCCATCAGGCAGGAGAGAAGACAGCAGCAGATAGCTAGTTGCAAGCCCTGGAGAAGCATTCCAAAATCAGGGGATTTGCATAGTAAAATTGAAAGCATATTTGCATTCAGGAATCAAAACGCATGCATTACCACTGTCCTGGAAATAGGCTGACTCAGACCATACGACTAAATAAAAGAATAATGTTTACTCAGAACTGATGTACTTGTTTAAAAAGTTAATGTTTTAAGCTTTCTGCCTTCTAGCAAAACATCGCTAATCTAATTAGAGCTTTCCAACCCGACTTGGCCTGCAAGCAGTCCTGCAGTGTGTTGACTGCTCACCAGACAGGATGGACCCTGGACCCTTTCTCCTCACCTCTCAGCTTAAAAAGTTCAGCTCTACCCTCCTTCTCATCACCAAATGTTTTCTTCTCATTTCGAAGCCAGCCACCACACACATTCCAGCACTTGGCACTCCCTAGAATCCCAGAAAGCAATTTTATTGGTGTGATAGGTCTTCCCTTGAAGACATTCTTAGAACACTGTGTGATGAACAGCACATATCTAATTGCAAAGGGAAGGAGATTTTGGTCGTAGAGGGGTTCTATAATGTTAGGGCTGGTTATGGGGCATCTTTATGACTGCCCCACCTCAGATGTCAGCAAGTTAGTTCATTGAAACTTTTTCCCCATTCTCAAGTGGTAGCTGGCCAGTTATTATTATCCAGAGGTCTGGAGGTTGGTGGGCTGGAGAAGTTATGCATGAAGAAGTTTAAGATTGAGGTGGAATTAATTAGACATAATCCCATTTTAAACCTAGTTTGCTATTAATCAGTCAAGATCCAGGAAGGAGCTAGCCCAAGGGTGTTATAAAAAAATAATGAAATAAAAATATAAATGCAAGTCTGTGCGGTTTTCCTGCAATTCACATAGAACAGGAATTAGTCTGGCCACAGTAGTGTCTGGGGATGCTGGTAGAGAACATAGGTATGGAGAGCCCTACATTGTTTCACCCCAATTCCCACAGCTGCTGAGTTTGGAGATGATGCAGGAATAGAGTATTATAGGTATGAGGGGTAGAAATAATGAAAATTTGTATTATAGGGCTCTCACAGTTTCAGAGCCCTTTCCTAGCTACTTCTTACTTCACATTTACACAACTGAGGAGGGTAATTAGTGCAGCTGTTGTATTCCCAGTTCACCAAGTAGTCACATGAGGCATACAGTCATTCAGTGGTTTGCATAGCGTTGCACAGATATTTCACACCAGAGGTGGTATTAAAATCTTAGCAAGTGCAGGTTTTAAAGCCCTGACTGGTTGGGCTACTCAGGGTAGGGAACCTATAAGGTTCCTGCTCTCTCACTGATGAGTTTGTAGAGGTGAGAAAGAAGGAGACAAGATCGTGACCATCTCTTCCTCATCTCGACCACCTTCCCCACCTTTGAAAGGTTGAAGCGTGTGTATTTGGTATCTCTGGACAAGATACAATACCATGGGACCTGATGAGGCGCATTTCCATTTTTGGATCTCAGAACTCAGTGCACAACTCTTAGACCCTCTGTTAGAGCTGAATAGCCTTAGCCCTTGTCCACACCCAAGTGGTACTTGACACCTTCTCTTGCAAATGCGCATGGGGTATCTTTGAGTCTGATGATCTCATTTTCTTCCAAATCTCTTTGGGATCTGAACCTGACAACACATTCTCCTGGGTGGGATATAATAACCCTGATGAGGAAGAATTATTCAGTGATGAAAGCAGCGGTTTAAAAAAACAAATAAGCAAGCAAACAAATAAAACCGGTGTGTTTGGTGTTCAGAACAAATAATGGTAGAGGGAAAACCAGCTCATTTTCTAAAGCTTTTACTCAAGCATATTAATGTTGAATGAATTTTGAGGGCACATTCTGATTTAGTTCTTCATGGTTTGCTTAAGTCGAATTCTGTTGTGTCTTCTCCTGAGAAAAAAGCTGTGATCCTGTTTCCTACTTGACTTATTAATTACACTCTGCATGAACACAGTGGTTAACAGAGCTATTATCTCATGGATCACATGGCACATTGCACAATACTTTCATTGTAACTTAGAATTCAGCCATCACCCAGTTGCAGTATAGGGGAGATTATATCAAAAGTAATGTTTACAGTGTACTAACAGCCTCATAAAGATAAACATCAGAAATTCATTTGAGAACCTAAATCATTGTCAGTTATTAAGTTTCCATAAACGGCTTCCTTATGTATTTGTCTGTGCTTTGGTGTGTCTATATTTGCCAAGACTTTCAGCAGACCCTGTCTCTGACACATTCATGTAAGAGTGTGGGTGTGGCCTGTACACACAGAAGAACAATTGGTTCCATAGGCCACTCCCCCTTTTCCCCTTTGGTTCCATGGCCAGACGCATGAGGAAAGGAAATTCTTCCAATTTAGAAGCTAAGCAGATTGTTAAAACATACTCCCTGATGATATGCCTGAAGAGTCTTGTTCTGTCTGCGTATCCTACCAGGAATAGAGTTTGTGAGGCAACTTTCTGACTCTGCTCACAAGTTGTGCTCACATTTCTGAATCAAGAGAAAATGAAAGTTGAGGCAAGACATTTGAAATACCCATGTTTCTCTGGGGGATGGGGTAAGAGTGTTGACTTTGAAGTCACAGAAATTTCAGATTCAGCATCATTTCCATCACTTGCTAACTATATATCCTTGGATGAGTTACTCAACCTCTCTGAACTTCAGTTATCTGATATTTCAGATGGGGGCCATCAGAGTAATGATCTCATAGTGTTTTTCTGAGGATTAAATAAGTATACATAAAGCACCTAGCCCAGTACTCAATATCAAGCAAATGATCAATGAGAGTTAATTAGTATTATTTTATTTGCCACCCTGGAGGACCACCTACAGGGTTGTTATGGAGAATAACTATGACAAAGTCGGCAAAAGCCCTTAACACAGCCTTTGGTCTGTGTCCTTAGATTTTCTGGTATGGCAAGGGAAAAAAAAAAAGTTTGTATTCATACTCAATTCATGGATTTTAATTAGCGATTAAAATAAACTCTCTAGTCTCCATCAGGATGCAGGTGTGAGATTCTTTTACACACCCTTCTTTTTCTATTTGCCATTTCTTTGTTCTGACACATGCTGGGTAGATGGGCGCATTTCCAAAGCTGAATTGTCTTGATTTGGTCAAGAGTCAAAACTTTGTCTGTAGTTTATCGTCTGATCGCTTAGGTTATCCCAGGAGACTCGAGACCACCCTGAGACTCCAATTTTGGCGTACAAAGTAAACGATCATCCTCTGTAGATGAGCACCCAAGTACAGGAATATATGCCTATTGATGCATAAATATATACACAGGCAGAAAGCCAAGACTCTTAGCTGGTGGTGACTCAGTCTGAGCCCCAAAGGCTAACAGGACTTCTTATGCAGAGCCTAGAGGCCCTTAGGTGGAAGTTTGATAGGATTTTAGATCTAAGCACTCCTTAGCAGGTAATAACGCCACCTGAAATTTCCATAGCATTATATTCTTTTCAAAGAACTTTCATATACAGTATTTTATCACAACCATTCTGTGATGTGTGCAATGCCAACATTCCCATCTTCACGGGAATCTACAAGGAAATGTAGATTCAGAGACCTTAAGTGGTTCCAGGCACACAATTAGTGACAGCCTGGAACATGAAAAGGTGCTACAGCAGCATTGGAGAAATAGAAGAGCTGTAAGGAAGGAGCCCAGAGGAGAGATTCCCCTGAAATGGTTAACAGTCAAAGAGAAGTTGCCTCTCCTTTGTGGGATGGGGCCTCCTTGTAAAATGAGAGTTATCTCTGTGGTCCCTTGAATCCTATAAACTGTGCTGATGCGTCCTGATTCCCAGCCCTTCTTGCCTACCTTAGGGATTCTCAGTTAACTTGCGGTTCTCATTTCTGATGGGAAATATTTCCTGTAGCTAATTGCCTACCAGCTGCTGCTAGTGTTGCTACCTCTGTGAAAAGGTTCTCACACTTCTGTGTGTACCAGACTTACCTCTAGTGTTTGTTGAAAATGAACTATAGATCAAATTGTGAAACCCTGATTTAAGAGACTCTGGGTGGGAGTGAGTGTGTGTGTGTGTGTGTGTGTGTGTGTGTGTGTGTGTGTGTTTGTATGTATGTGTTGTGGATTCAGTGGTGTACTAGAACTGGCCTGCAAGAGCTCCCTGGGTACATCGTTTCCCATATCTACATTCAGTGGTGTAGTAGCTTGACACTGTCTATGGTGGGAGTTTTTGGCTCATGGAAGTTGGTGAGTGCTACAAATGAGCCCCCTCCCCTCATCCCAGAGCCAGTTGTTAAACATTTATTAGCACACTACTAAGTGGTTCCATTGAGTTTAAACCATATACTTAGCTCTCAGAGAATTCAAAATAGTGCCTATAAGTTATAGGTAGGGTACTTGGGCAGAAGGATCATGACTGACAACCTTGATTGCTTCATCTTATTTTTCCTCTTGAAATAGAAAAAGAAAAAAAAATGCAATTTATGCTTTCCCTTTCCAGAAAGACTTAATTATATAATTTTATATTTTTAGCATATATATGTTGCAGCTCTTTTAATAATAAAAATCACTGAGGACCTACTATGTTTCTAGCCCTATTCTACTGAATGAAAATAAAGCTCTGACTCTTTTGGGACATGCACAAAATTCTAAAGTCTACAATTCCTTGGAAATTTTATGGATTTGAAGGAAAGTCCATGTAAGTTGAGCAAAGTAAGGAAGAGAGAGAATGATGCAAGATGAGATTGGCTTTGTAGGGAGAGGCAAGTAAAGAATTTGTTATTTAATTTGAAGTTTAATAGGAAACCCTATCAAACCTCAAGCAGCAGAGATACATGTTCAGATTTTTGTTTCAAGAAGATCACTCTGGATGCTGTGTGAAAGCTTATTGTAGAGGGCAAAAGGGAATTCTGGGTGATCAAACTCATTTTTTTCTTAAATTTCTTCAATGAAGAACGTTCTACAATTCCCTTTGGCCCTTTTAAGCACAGATTTCTTCCTCACAATTATAGGAATCCAAATCTTTGAGCCAATCACTGGGGGAGAACTGCATCACTAGAGAACAGGTGAAATAACTTCAGAAACAACGTGTTGTAAGAACTTATATTTGTATAGTACTTTCTTCTTTTTAAGACGTCTGGTCTCCTTTGACCATTAGGCCCAAGCTCGAGACTTGAGCTTAAAAGACATCCAACCTTCACTGTCACGTAGAATTTCTTCTGCAATTGTAAAAATATTCCATATTTGCATTCTCCAATATGGTAGCTGTTTTCCACATGTGGCTATTGATCATTTGAAACATGGCTAGTGTGACTGAGGAGTTGGATTATTCATTTTATTTAACTTTCATTAATTTAAGTTGAAATCTAAACAGCCACATGTGACTAGTGGCTCGCATACTGGAGAATGCAGCATTAGATCTTCTAAGTCTCTGGCCATGCAGGTGGCTTCTCTGAGCCCTATATTTGGATAATAATACTTAGCTGATAGAGAGGAGAGGATTACATGAAACACGTAAAAGCATAAAGCTGGTGTCTAGCAGCTCACAGGAACACTGATGAAGAAAGAATCTTCTGCAAGTCCTGCACTGGAGCAGGACTGACCTGGCTCAGGAAAGCTGAATGTGTGCGTCTTTTCCCAACTCGGAATTCACTGACATCACACTAAATCATGGTGAGAATATCTACACCATGAAAGTCAGCAACCACTACATATAGGGGCTCCCCATCCCTCCCCTTTTCCCAAGAACCAGTTGAAAATATACCAACACACCACTGGTTGGAGGCCTTTAGAAATGATATTTATTTACAGTCATTTCTACTAGAAGACCTTTAATGCTTTCATTCATCTTTTTCCTCTTTATTATTTTACAACATTGTTCTAATATCTGTTCCTTTCTTTACCTGGCTTTCACAGCCTCCTTTGCTTCTGTGTTTCTGCTGCCTCAGAGAAGCGTCTGCCCAAGGAAGACTGTGCAGTTTGTGCCTTCTCTTTTCCCTTTCCCTTTAATACAACCTGTAAACGTTTAGTCATTCCAGCTTGCCGACTTGTTTTTTCCTGTGAAGAAAGCAACCAGCTGGCTATACAATTTAGTCACAATGACATTTTTAGGAAAAAACCCACGTGCTTTGTATCTCCATCTCTCCATACCCTTATCTTGGGTTGGTGTTCTCTCTTCAGTCCTAAGCTTTTCACCTTCAAAGTATTTTGTAAAATGTTGCAAATTACATCTCTGCTTTGCTCCTGTCTTCCAATTTCCAGTAATGTAAGCTTTTGTTTCATCTGCAAACTAGATTAAGAAGATTATATGTTAATATTACAGATGACTTCCTTTTCTCAGCAATATGGTTTAAAGATAACACTCCTAAAATTATAAGTCCCTAAGCCCCATCTCAGCTAGAGACAGTACAACTTCTGCAGATAGTTTATCAGTTGAAAAGCTTAAATTAAAGATAATACTGAATGAAGACCTTTCGCCTTCAGACTGTTCAGAGCCTGTTTTGACTTGTCAGTGTTGATCTCTCCCAACAGGTTAACCCTGATTCACTGCCCAGGTGTGATCCCATCTCGGTGGAACGCTAAGAAAGTTTACCCCATTGGTTTCCAAAACGCTTACTTTTTAAGGCATTAGAATCTCTTGTTCAAAGATAATTGACTTGGAAGTCCAGCACATAAAATAGGCAAATGCTGAATTTTTTTGGTTTTGCTGTGGACAACAAATCTACCCAGAAGAAAGGGCTTCAAATTGAACAGTTTGAAAAATATTGATGAACCTGATTTATTTTTTTAAAGTCAGTTCTATTCTTCACCAATAGTATACATCCAGTCTGTTGGTGGGCGGTCTTTCTAAACTATGCTCTATTTTCTCTTCAAAAAAAAATATAAATCTTGGTTTCTGAGGCCAATACTTTAATATAATGATCAAGAAGAGATCAAACAGGCTTTAGGAATGTCTTTTTTGTCATGCATAACTTAAACTCTGCAATTTTGTTTTGAAATCCATCAAAATTAGAATAATGTCATTTGTACCTTTATAACTTCTCTTTGATGTGTAGTTTCACGTGTAGAAATCAGTTGTGTAATAAGCTACACGACTTTAATGTTGAGGCTCACTGACTGATACAAGTGCAAACCCTGTATTTTAACATGACTTCAACTCGCCAGGGCTTCAGGATAATCCCCCTGGAAAGAAAAAATCGGCAATTTCAAATGTACTGAGATTTAAATCTTAAAGATTTCCAACATATTTTGGAAGACCTGGATGCATGCCCCTTTGTCTTACTTCTCCTTCCATATGTCGATGTTACAGTTTTATTGTCATGAATGAGGACTAACCTCAATAGACAATTGGTCATGCCACCCAGTTGTCATCAGAAAAATGGATTACTATCAACAATGCTGAAATCCAAAGGATTACTAAATTTTCCCAAATTTAATTCTTTTGTACCTAATAAAAAAATTGTTAGTTTCTTGGGAGAAGCTAAGTCTTTTCTAAAAATTATCTCTAAAGGAATTTTATCATATGGTTATTCTTAGGGAAAGTTATCAATAACGTGGTAACAATATCTTCAGCATCCCCAACAGATGTAGTCAAGATTTCACAAGTCTATTTCTCAAAACCTCTGCAAAACTTTGGGTTCAAGTTGATTTATTAATATAGGGTCACTTCGCCAGGGCTGTTTTAGCCATTAGACTCTTTGGACTCAGAGCCTAATGAGTAGGAGCTTTGCAAGGTCTTGCTAAACTGTTTGGATCCAGCAAAGAAAATATATTGACCTCAACATATAAAAAGGAAACTGCTAAACAAACAAACAAAAAAAAGGAAGTAAAACTGTTTAACAAAAATGGATAACTGTTGAATCATAGGTCTTTCAAAGCTAACATTGTGTTAACTAATTTAATGCCACCTTCTACATTATATGTCAATATAACTTTAAAACAAAAGAACAAAATGAATTATTTATTCTTCATAAAACTCAAGATTTAAAAATATACAAAAGGCATCTAAATTGGGAATGAAGAAGTTAAATTGTCATGATTTGCAGATGACATGATGCTATATATAGAAAACCCTGAAGACTCCACCAAAAAGCTATTAGAAACAATCAATGAATACAGTAAAGTTGCTGGCTACAAAATCAACATACAAAAGTCCATTGCATTCCTATATACTAACAATGAAATCTCAGAAAAAGAAATAAAAAACAAACAATTCCTTTTGCAATTGCAGCAAAAAGAATAAAATACCTAGCAATAAACTTAACCAAGGATGTGAAAGACCTATATGCTGAAAACTATAAGAAATTGAAGAAGACACAAAGAAACGGAAAGACATTCTGTGCTCATGGATTGGAAGAATCAACATAATTAAAATAGCCATCCTACCCAAAGCAATATACAGATTTAATGCAATCCCCATCAAAATCCCAATGGCATTTTTCAAAGAATCAGACCAAAAAATAATCAGATTTGTTTGGAACCTCAAAAGATCCCGAATAGCTAAAGCAATCTTAAGAAAAAAGAACAATGCTAGAGGTATCACACTCCCTGACTTTAGCTTGTACTACAGGGCAACAATAATCAAAACAGCATGGTATTGGCAGAAAAACAGACACGTAGACTAATGGAATAGAATTGAGAACCCAGAAATAAAACCACATAAATATGGACAGATAATTTTTGACAAAGAAGCAAAAAACATACAATGGAAAAAAGACAGCATCTTCAATAAATGGTGCTGGGAGAATTGGAAAGCCACGTGCAAAAGAATGAAACTGAACTGCTATCTGTCACCATGTACCAAAATTAATTCAAAATGGATCAAAGACCTAAGTATAAGACCTGAAACAATAAACTGCATAGAAGAAAACATAGGTACTGAACTTATGGACCTTGGGTTCAAAGAGCATTTTATGAATTTGACTCCAAAGGCAAGGGAAGTAAAAGCTAAAATAAACGAATGGGACTATATCAAACTTAAAAGCTTCTGCACAGCAAAAGAAACCATCAACAAAATAAAGAGGCAACCAACTGAATTGGAGAAGATTTTTGTAAACAGTGCCTCCGATAAGGGGCTAATATCCAAAATACACAAGGAACTCATGCAACTCAACAACAAAAATACAACCCAATTGAAAAATGGGCAGAGGACCTAAAGAAACACTTCTCCAAAGAGGACATACAAATGGCAAATAGACATATGAAAAAATGCTCAACATCACTAATCATCAGAGAAATGCAAATAAAAACCACAATGAGATATCACCTCACCCCAGTCAGAATGGCGATCATCAACAAGACAAATAGTAACAAGTGTTGGAGAGGCTGTGGAGAAAAAGGAACCCTCATACACTGGTGGTGGGAATGCAGATTGGTGCAGCTGCTATGGAAGGCAGTGTGGAGGTTCCTCAAAAAAGTACGAATAGAATTACCATATGATTCAGCAATACCTCTCCTGGGTATCTACCCAAAAAATCTGAAAACATTTATACATAAAGACAAGTGTGCTCCAATGTTCATTGCAGCTTTATTTACGGTGGCCAAGACATGGAAACAACCAAAATGTCCTTCAACAAATGAATGGATAAAGAAGTTGTCGTGTATATTCACAATGGAATACTATTCGGCGGTAAGAAAAGATGATATAGGACCATTTGTGACAACATGGATGGATCTTGAGATTATAATGCTAAGTGAAATAAGTCAGACAGAAAAAGCAGAGACCCATATGATTTCACTGACATGTGGTGTATGAACCAAAAACAATAAGAGAAACAAATGAGAAACAAAAATCATAGACACAGACAATAGTTTAGTGGTTACCAGAGAGTAAGGGGGGTGGGGGGTTGTAGATGAGGGTAAAGGGGATCCAATATATGGTGATGGATGGAGAACTGACTCTGGGGGGTGAACATACAATGTGAGATATAGATGATGTATTACAGAATTGTACACCTGAAATCTATGTAACTTTACTAACAATTGTCACCCCAATAAACTTTAATTTAAAAAAATATATATACATTATTCTTTGAGACAGTTAACAGCATAATAATAATATATTTAAAGTAGAATATTTAACTTAATATGTTTCTTATGCAATCATATAAGATCTCAGTAAGAAAGGTCTTTTTATTTATTTAACTATTTGTATTTTTAATTTTTTAATACAGTTGACATTCAATATTACTTTATATAACTTCAGGTGTACAGTGTGTGGTTAGACATTTATGTAATTTATGAAGTGGTCCCCCTGATTAGTCTGAAACCCACTGAGCAATATATATAGTTTTTACATTATTATTGACTATATTCCCTATGCTGTACTTTACATCTCCATGATTATTTTGTAACTACTAATTTGTACTTCCTAATCTCTTCACGTTTTTCACCCAGCCTCCCAACTCCCTTTCTGTCTGGTAACCATCAGTTTGTTCTCTGTATCTGTGAGTCTGTTTACAAAAGTTTTTTTAGACCTCTACACTTAACAACTGATTTGCCTTGGCAGAGTCATTAGTCAACAGTGTTGTTCAAAATAACAGTCTACTTTGAATATTATCACGGTCAAAGTTAATTTGGAAATACTTAAGAATAACAATAGTGGGTATTTGATAAATTATTTAGTCATGCTATAGTGGACTGGACCGTTTCTGGAGAATTACCAATTGGAGTGTGCATGAGGAAACTGGAGTATTGTCCATGAAGGGAGAGTTTTGTTAGGGCTTCTTGCTTGATTTCTGCAACAAGTCACCTGCTTATGTGTTTTCTATAATTACTCACATTTAATTGATTTCTCAGTGCCTATCAGAAGCTGTGATGATAGAAACAATGTCTATGGAATATTATAGGAAAGGCATGTAGTCCATCTCTTCTTCCAGGAACAGTTCCTCATCTGAAATCCCATGGCCCGTAGTCAGTAGCTGATGGATGGGATTTGAGACCTATCAGCTCGTTAAAAATGCACAAAAATGTTTGTATGTATGGACATGTATGATTTTCTAAGGAGAAGGTCTGTAACTTTCACATTCTTAAAGGGAGTCATGAACAAAGGAAAAAAAAAAGATAAAGAAACCCTGCCCTAGATTCTCTCCTTGGATCAAGCCAGATTATCAAAGATTATATCCTTTATCATATTATCTTGAGCCTTGCCATCCACCCTTGCCTCGTTCATTTACCTCCTTGCCTAAGAATCAACCAAGCTGAACTGTGCTTCAATTTTGAACCCAAAGTTTTGCAGAGGTTTTAAGAAATAGACTAGTGCAATCTTGACTACGTCTGTTTGGAATGTTGAGGATATTGTTTATCACGTTATTGATAACTTTCCCTAAGAGTAACCATGTGATAAAATTCCTTTAGAGATAATTTTTAGAAAAGACTTAGCTTCTCCCAAGAAACTAACAAGTTCTTTTTCTTTTTTTTTTTTCTGACAATAGTCTGGAATCAACTCTGAATGTCAAAAGCCACGTGAGGGCCCGTGCTACCTGCATAGGCGTGTCTGCTCCTGCCCCACTTGTTTTTGGTTTTGACTTTCTATGCTTATTGATGTTTCTCTTTTTATTCATAGTTATATTTTCTATTAATGCATACATCATTAGTGCAAGCCTCCTCAGAAGAGAGTTAAGGGGAAAAATAAATGAACATCCAACTTGCAAGTTGGGAAATGAAATTTCAGTTTAGCATTTACCCCAAAGTAACAGAGCCCATCCCCAGTGAGTACTGGAACCCAGGCCTGTCACATTCCAGACTTGTTCTTTTGAGAGTCTGCCATATAGATGGCTCAAAATAGTCATTGTTGGGAAGCAGTGGAACTAGAAGGTAGAGCTACGGGACACTTCCCTCCCCTCTATCCCTTCCCAAGTTATGAAACTATATCCTCTTTAGCTCCCTGGAAATATTACCCTCTTACCATAGGCAACATGTGTTGACAATGAAATCTGTCTTTTCTGTTTACAACAGCATTTTAGGAAACTGGGGGTAGCAGCAGACTGCAAAACAAAAGTAGGGGCAGAAAAACTTCGCTTGTGTGTCTTTTTGCTCTTTCTGACTGTGTCCTCTCTTGCAGAGAGAGAAAAAATGCCATAGTGGTTAAGAACTGGACTTTAGAGCCCAATAGAGTTATGCAGCCCAGTTCTGAGCTTGTTACCTGTATGACCTAGGAAGTTATTTAACCTATCTGTGCCAAATAAGGATAATTATCATTTATCATATATATATTCCTATATTCCTTAATCTTCATATATATATATATATATAATCACTTGTAACAGTGCCTGGCACATAATACAACCTCCGTGTTATATATTATAATTACTGCCAGAATTATGAATAGGTTCTACATAAACATTTTCACCTTGTAGAAATATAAAATATAAAGAGGAGACCCCATGGAGAACCTAGGAAAGTCAGCTCTTTCTCCTATAAGGAAAAAGAATTAGACTCAATCCTTTGTAAGACATTGTATTTTCACTAGGGCAAAATACAGTGGACATAGAAAATGGATTTAAAAAAAAAAGTCCAGATGTTATTTTGTATATAAATCAAGACCAGGGACTGAATTTCAAACCATTCTTGTGGTACCTGCCCGAATCAATTTTATGTGAGAGCAGAAAGGATGGAATAGGCTGTGGGAAGAAGTAGTCAAAATTGCGTGCACAAGGTTGTTGTTCCAACTTTGGATGTTGGAGTGAAGCCACCTGGAAGATCTGGCCTTGTGTATTTGTGATCCTAGGAATTTTCCCCAGCATTAAAGTTGTGCTTCAGGGAACAGCGAGAAGTAATGATTTTTGTATCTGTAAATAAGGCCGTTGCTATGTGTGAGTGGCAACGTTCCATAGACATTAACTATTTTCACTTTCTTGTGGTCCACCCATGAATTACAAAGCGCAAAAGGGTGTTCCCTTCCCAGTTGAAAATAGCTTTTGGCAGCATTTTCTGACACAGTTCTTCAATGCACCACGGGACCTGTCACCTCAATCATTTTGCTTTCCCTTTCATCCTCCCACAAAAGTGATTTTAAGGAGGGAGAGTAACTGATCAGATGAAGCCGAGGGGTATGCGAGCTTGTTAATAACAACCTGTCAAAACCCGGGACAGCCAGATGCAAGCACATAGATGAGGGGTGAGGTGGGCTCCTAAAATGTCCATACCCTCATTTACCTTAAACTCTGCAAATACCCCTCTTCCTGCTCCCGTCCGGAGAACAATACATTTCTCTCATCTTCACCAGTATCATGAAAATCAATAGCAAACCTTTTTTCTTTTTTCCCCCTTTATTTCGGATGTCCAAGGCTCACCAACTTATAAAAAGCCACTGTTGGCCTCCTTGATTCCTAAAAGAATATTCTTCATCGGGAGAAACAGAATCACCTAATCAACAAGTAGTTCACAGGAATTTCAAAATAATGAAGCTCAACTCTTCACATAAGCCTTGCTGTAGGTAGTGGAAATAAACAAAAGTCTTAAGAGATGCATTTAAAAAGGCCACTTTGTCTCAAGCATTGCTCCAAATGCTTTACTTCTGTGAATTCATGAGGGCTCCATAACAACCTCGTGAGGCAGGTATTAGGTTGGTGCAAAAGTAACTGCGATTTAAAAGGTTAAAAATAATTGTAAAAAACGCAATTACTTTTGCACCAACCTAATACTATGATCATCACCATTTCATAGATAAAGAAGCTGAGGCACGGAGGAATTAAGGCTCTTGCTCATGTTGTGACAACTAATTTGGTGTTAGAGATAGGATTCAAACTCAGGCAGTTTGTCTCCGGACGCTCTTCCCATCGCACAAGTCTGCCTCTTGTGAGAAACACAAAGTACTGGATGGTGGTGAATTCTTCTGAGGGACAGTGATAAGTGAGAATTCGTTAAGGCTTGCTCCCTTCTTCTAGATCAACTGGAGGAGAAAAGAGAAAGCTAGAGTGGCAAGGTACCTTAGAGGTCACTTAAGCTCAGAGATATGCACAGCTTGTTGGTGAGACCCAGAGCTCAAAATCTGGCTTCCTTTCTCCTGATACGACAGCTCTTTTCTCATACTATGTATCGCTAATTAAAGTGAGTTTTGTTGGGAAATGTTCCCATAACATTCTTTTCTTACTTCCTCTTCTGCTGCTCCAATTTCTATGAGCTGTTCATCCCAAGTGCTTCCTGCTGGAGGAGGTGGTGCCCTGAAGGAGGGTGGGCAGCTGGTGACGACGCCAGGGTCCCGACTGACTGTGTGTTCTAGCCGTGGGAAACTAGGCAGCACTCGGTACCTCTGGGCCCCTGTATTGCCTCATGCTGCAATAGTAAGAGGCACCTGCCTTTTTTCATGGCTCTGGGTTTTCTCGAGTGTCAACATTTCTAGATCTCTAAATCTTTCTACTTAAAGTGTGGTCCACACAGCAGCCTCACAAGCACCACTGGAAGCGGTTTAGAGATACAGGGTCTCAGGCCCAACTTCAAATGTACTAAACGGGAATCTGTGTTCTAACAGGTCCTCCAAGGGATGTGTGTGGGAAGCACTGTGAACGTGTCACAGCTCTAAGGCCCAACACAGATAGAGTGGTTGTTATAGCTCCGCACCTCTGTTCCCTTTCTCCCTTTTGCTGCTCTGAAAGGGTAACTCAGGTCACCAGTCTTACTCTTGGGACCAGTTTTGGAATTTGGAATTTTTTGTATTTTAAAAAGGCAACATGCTACATACACTGTATATTATTTAACAACCCCAGTGGGGCCTGAGGGTAGCTCCCCTAAATAAAATACAGTGACTATTACACCAAATAGGATAAAGATTTAAAAAAAAAAATCTTAATTATTTTCTTCAATGTGTTTGCTGAACAGTGGGAAAACAACTTTTGGGTTTCAGAGCTTTCTGAGTTTTGGAATGGCTGCTGAGGACTGGGGATAAGAACTCTGGGGTGTGCTCAGCTCGGGCTGGGAGAACTCTGAGGTGTGCGTCCTAGCCATGGCAGCTCTTCCCTGGGCAAAGCCTGTGCGGACGGTGGCTGGACCAGGGGCAGAAAGATGGGAGCCCAGGATAATGCCACCCCAGGATTCCCTGGGGAACCATCCAGGGTTTCCTGCCTCTGCAAGACCCTATCAACGCCCTAAACCCAAGGCAGATACATAGTTTGGGGGAGAGAAGCAGCTTATTATCTTCTAAGCAAAGAGTGGAATGGGCAAGAGGTGCGGGCACTTCACCACATCACACAAAAGGATGCATGTTTCCTGAAAAGAAGGGGACTTAGCCCACTGTGGTTGTTTTTTATAATCCTCCAGAAATCAAATAAATAACTCAATAAAACAAACATGTCTCTTATTGAAGGTATTGATGGTGAAAGTGTTTCAATCACAGAAACAAACGTTCTGATGATAAGACTTCTCTAAAAAGATGAAGGAACTGTATCCCCCAATCTGATCCTTTTTACTCTCTCTTTTGCAGACTACCTTAAACTTACTCAAATTATGTCTTGAGGGCTCCAGCAGGCAGAACATTGGGCTGCTTCTCTAACATGGATACCTTTGTAGTAGCCCTGCTGGAAAAAAAGGAATGGGGAAAAAAATCCATTAGTGTAACTCCATCACTGATAGTTCAAAAAAAGATCCACTTGAAAGGCAAAACCCTTTGAACAACCTGTAAATTTTAAGAGATGGAAGCGAATAGGGTCTCTGGTTCAGAAGAGTTGGCTTCTGGTCCCTGCTGTCCCCCCAAACTGCTGGGAGGAATTGGAGCACACGCCTGTACTCCTCAGGTGCTCAAGACCTTTGGTGGGTATGTGGTGTTGGGGAATATGGGCCAACAGTGGTATGATTTTCCTACTAGGACTATCTACCAGCTCGCGCCAGCGACACTGAGACTGAAATGACCAACTCCAAACAGAGCCAGTTGTGGAGTGTGTATATCAGCTCAGGTCTGATTACATCCCGAGCAGCTTCTTATCAGGACACGACCTTCACCTGCATTATCTTACTGAATCTCCATAAAACCTTGGGAGAGCGTTGCCCCCATGCTACAGAGCAGGAAACTTAGGCGTGCAGAGGATAAGCAAAGGGCCCAAAGTCACACACCTAGAAAACAGGTCTGGCTAATTCTAAAAATTGTGCTCTTAACCACTATGGTTTCCAGTTTTATTCTGAGCCTTAGATTTGCTTTAGGAGCTCTCGAGTGCAGGTATAAGTGAGGATGCTCTGGGCAGCGAGGCTGGGCAGGTGACATAAGTACTGCCCACGGAAAAGCTGTTGAGTAAAGAGGGAGAGGGATGGCAGGGCCGGGATTCATGAGCCCACAGAAAATGATTTATGGTTCCTTTTCAACCTGCTTTCTATCTTCCTCCCAGGGATATAAGTGAGATAATCATAGGATTATAGTGATGAAATGAAACTCCTAAAGCCAATCTATCCCCCTGCCTTCAGGCAGTGGTTCATTTAAACTAGACAATTTTCTCCCTTTGTTTAAAGATCTTAAGAGGAGGAATTTCCAAATCACTTCAAGTTCCCTATGACAGAGGCTCACAGGTCTTGTAGTGGTTAATCTTTTTGGGATAATAAACTCAAATTAATTTCCAAGCATTTATTGAGTTCCTACGTTGTGCCCTGTGTGTGTGCATGTGTGTTCAGGTATGTCTGTGTGTGTGTATGTTTCAGATGTTATAAGGAAGCATAGATAGCTTGCCCTTAGATTTCTTATGATTTTCTTGGATCAACAAGAGTAATACAATTACAATCATGAAACCCAATAAAAATGTATTTTAAAAGTTACATGCTAAGTCCCAGTAATGTGTTTCTAGTTCTGCCAGAAATGAACTGTGTGACTCTATAAGTCACTAGCCCTCTCTGATATTCAACTTTGTCTTCTGTAAAGTGAGGGGACAGGCTGTCTTGTCATCATGGTTGCTTAGCAGCCTGAAGAATACAGATTCTAAGATGTACGGTGGAGACTGTGAGGGTAGTAAGAGCCCAGGAGAGGAGTGATCCTGGAGGGACTGGCTTGATAAGGCTTTGGGGAGAGGGACTGTGTTTGGTTCCTGAAGAGTGGGTGACCTTGGCCTAGGGAGACGGAGAGGTACTTCTGGAAAATAGTAATGAAACGGTAATGAACATGACCTGCTGTCCTGCTGGTGAGGGGCCAGCTGAGGGCACAGCCTGGAAGAGAAGAGTGAGGCCAAATAACCTAAAATTGCATCTGGATTTGAGGTGTTTGGGTTAAAGGTGACAACCCAATTAACAACACCACAAACAAAAGAGAAAGGGAAAAAGCAGAGTGGCAGGAATGACATGGACAGGGCATCTATAGCATCCCAGGCATCGGCTGGGTGCTTTCACAACCATCTAGAAAGTCGGCCTGGGCCGGCTCTGTGGCTCAAGTGGTTGGAGCGCCGTGCTCCTAACTCCAAGGGCGCCGCTGTGTGCTGCCGTGGGCTACTGTGTGCTGCCGTGAATGGCCGGTGGCCAGCGTGAGTGGCCGGCAGCCAGCATGAGCTGCCGTGAGCTGCTGTGAGCAGTCCGACCGATGACTGGTGACCGACTGCCTCAGCTGAGGGAAGCGCAGGCTGAAAATACCAGCATGGGCCAGGGAGCTGTGTCCTACACAACTAGATTAAGAAACAACGGTTGACCCAGAGTGGGGAGGGAGGCAGAAGAAGGGGGAAAAAAAAAAGAATAAACAATGTAAAAGAATGTAATAAAAATGTTCAAAAGAAAAAAAAAAAAGAAAGAAAGAAAGTAGACCAGAGTTTCCCCATCCTACAGGTGATGAAATGAGGCTCAGAAAGGTTATGTAATTGGCCTCTGTTCACCCTGTAAATAAATGGACTCAAGTCTATTTGACTCAAAGCCTGAGAGTTCTGGATGGGCCAGGATGTGGAATAGTGTGTGTTGTGGCAATTTTATGAAAAATGGAGTGAGAAGAATCTAGAATTCTGGAAGCCCGAGGAGTGGTGAGGTAATGCAGGCTTAAGGGTAGCAGGATGCAAGAGGAAGCCGTCATTCTCAAGGAATATTCTGGAAGGCTTAAAGGGAAACAGGCTTGGTTATGAGGTTGTAATGCTAGAAATGGATAAATAAAAGTTGACTACAATGTTTGGAATATGAAAATCTCAGAAATTCTCAACTCCACTGATATCAAGCAGGAAGAGAAGCTGGTTTGGAGATGAAAGTGACTTAAATCGTGCATATAAAGAGTCTGAGGTGAAAGTGATCTCCTCAGTTGGCAGTGTCCAGAAGGCTGCTGCTGCAATAGATGCAGGAATCTTGGCTTAAAGGCAGAGCTAACAAGAAAACACTGGGAATTATTAGTGAAGAGAGATCATTGAAATGTTGAAAATGAGGGAACTCCACAATGAAGATGAAAGAGAGAAGAGCATTGCCAGGACGTCTGCGGGAAGAGCAAGAGGAATCTGCATGGGAGACAGAGTAAATATTCAAGGAGAACAGGAGAAAATCAGGAGAGCAGAATATCTAGAAGTTGAGGAGAAAATGAATTGCAGGAAAATGAGTAGATCAGAGGACAGAGGTACAGGAGTAACTGGGCCTGTTAATCCTCAGAAATTCTGATTGTAACAGAGAAGTCTATTAGAATGAAGATGGAAAAATTTGTGTGTGTGTGTGTGTGTGTGTGTGTGTGTATCATTTCAAAGATCTTTTCTCTTTTGTTATTTCTTCAGGCAAATAGTACAAATGTGATTCTTAGATTTTCTGCCAGGGAAGCGCTATTTTGCAGAACTTGCTCCCATATAACTTAAACTTGAAACAGTATATTTCCCTAGGTTTCCGTAGAGTGTTAATTGCTGCCATTGTCAGTCAAACCTTTGGAGTGCTCACAGGCCCACTTGATAACCATTTAAGTTCCTCCTAGCCAGGTCCTGTGCTAGGCGTGGCCCTGCAGGTAGGCAGGCAGAGTCTCGCCTCTCTACTCACCTCCAAGCCATGTTATTGTTAGCTCAGCTAGACAAAGGGTGCTCCTGGGAGGCTGGCTCGTGGATGAAACAGCTTCACTCTCACCCTGTGCCTTCATAATCAGTAGAGGCTGGGGATAAATTGCAGTGTGCTTCCAAACAGTGCGACCCTCGATTGCATAAACAAGCCTGAACTGAATGTCAGCTCCAGCCCAGGGAGCCATTTCCCCCAAGGCAGATTGGGAGGGAGCTCAGGGGTTTTGCCTCTTTTCCCTGCAGAGATCATCTGTTGGGATCAGGTGGGTGTCACCCCAGCAATCAATACCCTGGGAGAGCTGCTGGGGCAGGGAAGGGCAGCAAATGGGCTGGGCAGTTTCTGACTTCTGCTTTGGTTAGTTTTTTTTCACCTTTCAAATGAAGCGCTTCCCTGCCTGCTTTGAAAAGGTAAATCCAGTCTGTTTGAAATTAGTGCAGAGTTCTTTATAAATGACATGTATCCCTTCTTCCACTGATATTCATTTCACTGACAGTTTTCAGTAACTTCTTTGTAGGCCCCTCTGCATTCCCTGTCTCCTTCCCAGCTACACCACTTATACACACAGAAGCTTTTGTATTCTGTATGGTTTCATACATGCAGCCAAATGTGGAAAGAAGGGAAAAAAAAAAAAACCTTTAAAAATATTAATCATCTTCTATTTTTCTTAGTCAGATGAAAATTTCCTGCACTTTTGTTCATGTAAACGCAAAATTATCTTCCTGCAAGTTGAGGTGGTGGCAGTTCCTGAACACAGTTATATTTTGCAGATAACAGGATTAGCTTGGATGTGGGTAATAAGTTGGTGAATCTCCCCCCGGCCATTTCTCAACACTGTGAGAGCACTAATCCTTTATGCTTTGATGTCTTCTAGTTTTCCATCAGGTGCGCCACGGACTATTTGTCCTGGGGCAGTCAGCTCTCTTATAAGATCTCATAGTGTCCTCATTAGCTGCGCCTATTTACCCAGCCAGCCTGTTGAACCCAATTTATAGTTTATGTGATTAATTCCCAAAGTACAGTAAACCCTAGCTGTAAGGCTCTCTAGTATATGACTGCATCTCCCTTTCAGGGCAAACACAAGCTTCAGCTCTTTTGCTATATGACTGCATCATATATAATCTGCTAATAATTTTACTCTCAACGACACATTAAACATCTTTCTATACACTTTCTTTATAGCACACAGCTCATAAAGAAAAGAATGTTCCATATTGGACTGTAAAGTGCTAACTATATGAGGGAGTCATTTGGTTTTTTGCTTTAAAATTTTTATTTTGGCTGAAATTATGGCACGGCAGGCAGTATTATCAGGTTTGAACAGTGAACTGGCAAACTGTGTTACTGTACAACTCTTCATCTGCTGACTTGTAAGTTTGAAAAGGCTTAAGCGGTAATGTGGCAGCACAAACCCATGGGCTCCTTTTCATCTTTAACATGCAGGCTTGGAAGATAAAAGGTGTAAATGCATGTGTGTGCGGGTGCACGTGTGTGTGTGTGTGTGTGTGGAGAGAGCGAGAACACAAGACAAAAACAGAAAGCAAAATGGAGAGGCGCATTCAAGGTAACCTATGTCAGCTTTGTTGGGATTTTCCTTACAGCAGAAAGAATTATGCAGAAGTAACAGTTGGTACAAGTGGAAAAAAATAGCCCCTACTCCAGTGGTTCTCATTTGACATTGTCTAGAGACATTTATGGTTAATACAACTCTGGGGCACGCTACTGGCATCTAGTGGGTGGAGGCCAGGAATCCTGCGGCACATCCTATAGACAGCTTCTACAACAAAATTATTTGGCCCCAAATGCCAGTAGCATGAAGACTGAGAAATCCTGGCTTAAACCTGTGGATGATGGAATTGAAAGCAGGAAACTTGGTCATTTCTGCTCTTAAATCTTAACTGACCTCAAAGCATAAAGAGACAGTTGATAATTTGGCATCTATGTATCTTGGATTTTGCAGAGAAAACGTATCAGGGGCTGATTATTTCTCCTGAGAATAGTTTAAGCCTCTTACTTCTTTTTACTGTCTGCCATCTAATTTGATGCATAACAAATCTAATGGGTGGGTAGGCAAAGAAAAGTATGAGGTATGATTTAACCTCCTTCACCTTGCTATTGCTTAGTAGCTCTGGGAAAATATTTGATGGGCTAACATGTGAAAATGAATATCTTTGAAACTATCTATGGATTTCTGTTATTCTTATTACCTCTCTTCTATTTATAGTCTGCCTCTATTTATGTTATCTCTATTCTCCATTGCCAGGAAAATCGACACCTATAGACATTTTCTGATGTGGTACTTGTCTATTATAATAATCACACAATTCTTCTTTGGGCAATTTCCTAATGGTTATTTTATGGTCTTCAATGATAGATGAATAAACTGAAGTGATGAAGGTATAAAAGCACCACAGAAGACAATGGAGAATTAATAGAGTACTGTGAGGGGAAGGTCTTATAGTAACAAACAGCATTGCTGCTTGAACTTAATTACCTTTGTCCCTAATGCCAGAAAAACTGCAAAAATTTTATAACTGTGCAAGTCTCTGGACAGATGTCTGCATACCTTCTGGATTAGTTTTCTTTTTAACAAAGGTTTATGAAACAAATAGCTTCTTGAGAGAATACAACTTTACTTAGAGGAACATTTTTGTTTCCAGATTCTTGTCCTACTGACCTGGCTGTGAAGTATCTATCGTTCAGGATTTCAAAAAGAGGATTCTGAGTGTACTGTTAAATGTGCACGCTCACTAAGTGCATCCTGAAGGAGAGTCTTAAGCTTCCTCCAACTTCTAGCCTCACAGTTCTTTAGGAATTGGGGATTTCTGACCACGTGAAATTCTTAGCAGCCAAACATGGTGGTGAAGCTTCCTCATGGAGTATTTAGCCCAGTTCACCACGAAGGAGATGATACAGATACTTGGCGGCCTTTCCCTTATACTGATGGAGTGTATACATTTCTGGGACTCTGCCACATATAGTGGGTTTTGTCCAGTAACGTGAGGTAGTAGTCTCTTCCTGGTTAGGAACGATGGCGTTCAGAAAACCCAACAAATCTCTCATCAGCGACGATACTAACTTAGCTTTGTGTCATTTCAAATATTCTGACCTGCAGTTTGCTATTCTTTGAAATACAGGTAGTCACGGTAGGCTCCCTCGTGGGGATGTAGGAGGAATCATTCATGAAACATACTGTAAAGTTTTTATGAAATTCTGGAGTACTACTAATAAACTTGACATTGATACCTTCCAGTTCTAAAATTCTCTGACTTTATGATGCTAAACAGAGAATTATCACAATCTGTAAAAATTCAGTTGGTGGTAGACTGTCCTAAGGCAGAATTTGATTCTGAGTAAGTGATGTTACATATTTGTTTTTCAAAATATAGTCAGTTCTTGATTTTCCTCATAAATAGGAAATTGAGATAATGTCAAGAAGATGAAATTCAAAAATATCTTGCAATTGAGTGACATAAATTAGATGTTTCTAATATTAAAATAATCTTATATTTTTCAGAGCATGTAATAATGACAGGTAATACTGATGAAGTGTTTACTATGTCCTTGGAACTTTGCTAAGCATTCTAAACAGATTATATCCTTTAATCCCTAAAATAATCCTGTGAGGCAAATTGCTATTATTATCAGCAGTTTACTGAGGAGTAAACTGAGGACTGCAGTGGTTGTGTGACTTACTTAAGCACACATAATAAGAGGCAGTGACAGGATTGAAACTAGAATCTTTCTGTTTCCAGAATCTGAACCTCTAATCACTCCATTGCATAATGTTGCTTGGATTCTAACTACAGAGGAATTTCATTTGAACCAACCTGCATGATTTTCTAATCATCTGCTATTGGAGCACACTGGGATGAAATCTCTTGAATTTAGCAGCTCAAGTTTATTTTCAGTTCATAGTTGGTAAAAATTAAAGTGATTCCAGAGAAATGGGTAGAAAATAGAATATTCTTTTATGTTCTCTCCAGTTGCCCGGGGAAAGGTAGGGAGTAGGAATGCCTTCTAACAGTTCAGCGTTGTGGGACCTCAGCAATTAGGCTTTAGGGTGCTAAGTAGATCAATTCTGGGCTTAAAGAACCACAGTCCTGACTGGACATTGGGTAATCTGCAATAAAGAGCATGATATCAATAATGATAACAAAATAAGATTTGCCTTTCTTCTCTGACCATCACCACTATCCCCTCCCCTCAAAAAAATAACACCCTCCACCCTAGAAGCCATATGATTAACATGATTTTTCTGAAATTTTTACATAGTCTACAAAGTAGTTTAGGCATATAGAGGTTGGAGAGGCATAGGATACTCTGGGTTTAGGAGATCGAAAGAGAGAAAAAAACATAAAACAAAGACAGTGTTAGGGGGCATCTGCTATAGGCCATTGAAATGGTAGGTGAGGGAAAACCAGCTGCTGAGGTCAGTTGAACTCTCATAATCTTGAACTCCAAAGGGACTTGGATTCCCCAGACATCTGCTGGGTAAAAGACCCATGAAGGATCAAAGGAGTTACTGAATTGGAGAACTGCGACTTTCTGTTACCAACCATAGCTAATGTAATTGAAGGAGAAATTGTGTTAGATCTCCTGCTTATGAACAGGTAAGATTTTACTGGAAGTAAGAAAACAAGAGATAGGTTTAATACTATTGCTCACATGATGATGGGTACATAAGTAGAATAAAAGTGAGAAAACTGAATACAACAGTACCAGAGAATTGAACTCTGAGGTAGCATATTAAGAAATCAAGTAAGAACAATAGAAAATATTGTTCTGTAAACTCAGTACAGTGGTAGGGTGTAAACACAGTCTTGAGGATAATTATAATTGCAACTTTCTAGACTGCAATTCCTCAGAAAGAGAAAGGTGGAGAAACAAACTAATAAACCCTCACTGAGGCTTCATGTAAGCTTGGTGTGGGCTATGACAAAACTGTCCAGGAAGTGCTACAAAAACCACATTAGTTAAAGCTGTCAGAGCAGTGGAGATAAGGACAGCAAGACATCTAGAATCAATTAATGATAACAAGAGGGTTAAAGTGGAGGGGGATTTTTTTTAGAGATATGCTAGGCAAATGGAAGCGATCAGAGAGAAAGTTGTCTGGAGTATCTTACCGAGAGCAAGACCAAGAGTTCAGAAGTCATGAATTCAGATTTTAATCCCAGTTCTTTGTGAGATATGAAGGCAATGACTTGACTTATTGGCATCTGAAATTTCCCCTTCAGTGAGAGTGAGAGGAGCCAGCTTTCAAGTAACTTAAGTAGAAAGATATTGATTGTTGAAATTTCAGGGGGCTCTGAAAACCTTCAGCATTCCCCTCACATATCATGGAAGCCATTAACGTGTAGCTTTATTCAATGGTGAAGTTAAAATATGCCTGGTAAAGATAACATATTATATTTCACCAAGGGCATGCAGGTACTTTCCTAACAATAAGCTTTTAATTAGACTTGGAGATTGGTTTGGCCATTCAAAAGTGGAGGGCACCAATGAGATGGAAGAAGTGGCCTGAGCTGGGTGATGGGAAAGCTTGGAATGCAGGCTTCACCTACCTCATAAGCTTATCTCAAGACAGTTTCGAAAGGGTAATAATTCTCACCATATCACTGATGGCCTACCATAGGTGACACTTCTTTAGAGCAAACAAAAGGAAATGAAAAAGAGGACAGTATACTGGGGGGTGATCTTTCTTGTCTTTTCATTATATATATAGTGACTGTTGAGGGCAATAATTACTGGTTGTAGAAAAGAGAGGTGATTGATCAATCTAAATTCCCTTTTTGCCTTAGGGACACATACCCAGTTGAAAGAGGAGAAAGGAGCTTCCCTTCCCCAACTGTAAAGGAGAAGTATTATACCCTTATGGGACTATAAAATAGCCCATCTAGAAGGGGTCTTAAAAGTAAACTAAGTCCAGCCTCCTCTTTTTACAGAAGAAAAAATTGAGGCTCAGTGAAGATGTTTGGCCTACTCAGCTCATTATTAGTGTTAGATCCTGGTGACTATTGACATCAAAGACACACTATTGGCAGTAAAGGGATATATGGCATCACCAGAAAATGCTTTTTCTACCCCAGGCACTTCTAGTAACATAACTATTTAGGCTGCTGTCTCCCTTTTTCTCCTCTTTCCTCTCACTTATATCTTTTATATTTTGGGAAAGTAAGAAAATAATATTTACCCATAGTCTCTACCTAGAAAAAAAATCACTCCTAATATTTTTAAAAGCACAAGTAGCATATGAAAGCGTTTTATTTTTCAAGAAATTACAACATAAAAAATAAACTAAAGTCTTCTTTGATCTCTCTTTTACCATATTATGGTTCTCTATCGTCATTCCTATAGACAAGTAACATGTGTTAGATGAACTATTTCACTCTTTTAGTCTTTTTACATACCTATATTTGAATCCATTGATAATATATCATTGGTTTGTGTGTGCATGTGTGTGTTTTTAAAATTATAAATGATTTCTTACTGCATGTATCGTTCCCAGCTTGCTTTTGCTGTTCAACCATGTTTTTGGTATCAGTGTTGATATAATAGTGATCTAGTTCATTCCTTTTTACTGTTGTATAGTATTTTATTATGTAAATAAAAAACATTTTATTCATTTATTGATGTTGTTTTGATTTTTTTTCTATTATAAGTAATGATGATTGAAAATTCTGGGATCTCTCTCTGTGTGCGTATGCCAATGGTTCTCAGCATTGTATACCAAAAAATTGAATCTCTGGCTCATATGAAATACATAATTTTAGGATGTCCTAACAATTTGAACTCTAAACTAGCTATGCTAATTTGCACTATCATCAGTGGAATATTAAAATTCTAATTGTTTTACATGTCCAACACTTCATACTGCAAAACATTGTAATTTCGCCACTCTGCTAAATGAAAAATAGTGTTTCATAGTTTCAACCAATAAGATAATACTAAATTTGAAAATATTTTATATGTTTATCTGATATTTGTAGTTCCTCTGCTATGAATTGCCTGTTCAGAAACTGTGCCCATATTTGCAATAGAATGATTTTGTTTACTGATTTGTAGAGACTATTTATATACTGTGGATAGTATGACTTTGCAATGTAAGTTGAAAAAAAAATTCTCCTTAGTTCTTTTAAAAAATTTGTTCAAGGTATTTTATCTGGATAAAAGGTTTTAATGCTGATTTTTTCAAACTTAATAATTATTTTCTATATGAATCTTGCCTTTTGAGTTTTGGTAAGCTCAAAGTTATAAATAATATAACTCTAAAGTATAAATAATTGTTTCTATCTTCTAATAATTTTCCATTATATTTTGGATGTAAGTCTTTAATCCAGGGATATTTTTGTGTATGGTATGAGGTAAGGATCTAATTTTTTATAAGGTGGCCAACTTTTTTATTCCATTTCAAAATTTTCTATTATTAGTCCATCCCCAGAGGCAACCATTATTTAGATTTCTATCACCAGAGATCGATTTGTCTATTATTAGATTTTATATAAATGTATATAGCATGTACTTTTCTGCATCTGGCTTCTTTTGTTCCACATAATATTTTTTAGATTCCTATGATGATCTTAATTTCCACAACCTTGCTAAATTCTTTTATTAGTGCTAATTTTTTTTAGTTAATTTTTGTGAGTTATCTAGTTAAATATCACATAATTAACAAAAAATAACCTAGTTTAATAACCAAGTTTAATCCTGTTTTATACAGACCACTCGTGTTTCTGTGTGTGTCTGTGTGCGCGTGCACACACACACACACACACACACACATTCTTATGTTGTTCTTGACTTTAATGGAGGCCCTTCTAATGTTTCAATGTTAAGTATGATATTAGCTGGATGATTTTAGTTGATCCTCCTTTTCAAGTTACAGAAATCCTATTTTATTAATTTCTTCTGTTTATTTGGGTTTGTTTTGTACTTTTTGAACTTCTTAATTTAAAACTTAGCCCTCTTTAAGTTATTCAGTTTCACAATAAATGTATATGGACTATAAATTTCCTTCTGAGACTTCTTTAACTTCATCATATACATCTTAGTCTATACTACCATGTTTCCCCGAAAATAAGACTGGGTCTTATACTAATTTTTGCTCCAAAACACTCATTACGGCTTATGTTCAGGGGATGTCATCCTGAAAAATCATGCTAGGGCTTATTTTCCGGTTAGGTCTTATTTTCGGGGAAACACGGTGTACATTGTACTTTCATAATGATTTAGCTCTAGATTTTTAAAAATTTATTTTCAATTTCATGACCCATGAATTATTTTGAAGTCTGTTTTATTTATTGTCAGATGTCTAGGACCTAGGCGTTAGGTTATATGAGAGCTTGTTCATGTAGTTTTATTGTTTTTTATTTTTGCATTATTTTCAGTGAGTGTGGACTAACTTATATTTTCTTCTGTGTACATTTCATGTGTGTTCATCTACACAGTCTATTTTTAATTGAATTTTCCATGTGTGTTAGCAACTGATGTATATGCCACATCAATTTGATAACTGAGTAATTTCTTCTTTCTGATTTAATGACATAGAAATAAGAAAAAAATTTTTTAAATGCTTTCACTTCACACCCACCAGGTGTGAATAATTTAAAAAATGTAAAATAACAAGTGTTGACAAAGATGAGGATAAATTGGAACACTTATACATTACTGCTTCAAATATAAAAAGGTACACCACTTTGGAAAATAGTTAGACAGTTTCTCAAAATGTTAGACATAGAGTTACCATAGGACCCAGACATTCCACTGCTAGGTATATGCCCAAGATAACTGAAAACATATGCTCATTCAAAACTTATACAAGAATGTTCATGGCAACATTATTTACAATATTCACAAAGTGGAAGCAACCCAAATGTCCATCAACTGATGAATAAATAAAAATGTGGTACGCACTTACATGGTGGAAAGTTCGCGAACTTAATTATCCGACCCTGTATCCATACGATAGAATATTATTCAACCATAACAAGGAATGATGTACTGATACAAGCATATGGATGAACTTTGAAAATATTATGCCAAATGAAAGAAGCTGGACACAGAAGCCTACAAATTGTATTATCCCTTTTATCTAAGATGATCAGAATAAGCAAATTTATAGACAGTAGATTAGTGGTTATAGGGGGTTAAGAACACATGGAATGGAGAATAACTGCTAATGGGCATGGAGCTTCTTTTTGGGGTGATGAAAATGATCTGGAGCTGGATAGAGGTGATAGTTGCACAACCTTGTGAGTATACTAAAATCTACTGAATTTTATAATTAAAAAAAATTCTACAACATGATGACTGTAGTTACAATTGCTGTATGATATACCGGAAGTGCCAAAGAAATGTATACACATGACTTGTATTCATCTTTTTTTATCAGTGTATATTGAGTATTACAACTTTAATACAGTTTTTTCCTTTCTTAAAATGTGTGTACATTTTTTTTGGCACCCTCTGTATAGGAAAGCTGTTAAAAGAATATATCCTAAGAATTACCATCACGAGGAGAAAAGTTTTTTTTCTTTTATTCTTTTAATTGTATCTATACGAGATGATGTTAACTAAACCTATTGTGGTAATCATTTCACAATATATGTAAATCGACCATCGTGCTATAGCCTTAAACTTATACAGTGATGAATGGCAATTATTTCTCAATAAAACTGGGGAAAAAAGTCTCAGAAAAATGGTGAGTTCTAGGATATATTAATTCCATATGGATAACAAAAGCTTAAATACAAGTTAGGAAAATTTCTTTAGGTCTCTGAAGAATCTAATCACCTAGAAATAACTTACTACTACTGTTTCTTTTTTGTTCTAGTCCCAATAATAACATCAAAGAATATAAGGGACTTCTGATTCAAGATGACAGTTATTTTTGTGTGTGTGTAGTTGAAGGATTAGGACATTGCCTTATACTTAATTAGAACTAATTAAACTTAAATAAATGAATAAATAAAATTAGTTAATTAAAAACTACTCCTCAATAATTCCTTATTGCCATTTATAAAAATTCAAACAGCTAATAGAAGCTAGTGAATCTCACAACTAGATCCAAAATTATGTATAGAAATGCAACTTTACATGACAACCTAAAAACATCAAGTACTATTCTAGCTGCTCATAAAAGGAAAGGTATTCTCCAGAGCCGTGAAAACTCAGATACTGATATTGGAACTATCATGATATTATGAAATCCTACTGTATCAAAAGACTGCTTAAATAATCTTCTCCATTCACTGATCATCAAAAATCAGGAAATATGTTCTTAACAAAGTTTATCTCCTTGAAGCTAAATCAGTACTTAAAAAAAAAAAGGATTATTGCTTTGACAAACTAAACTAATGTATTTTGATAGCCTCCATAATCATAGAAAGTATCAACTAAGTATAATAAAAGCAAAACATTTAATTTCAAGTGATAAATTTGATAAAAGCACCTAGTGACTGTTAAAAGACATTAGCTGGTTGACAGATGATTTATACCACAATATTTGTCTCCTTCCCATAAAACGCATTCAAATGTGGTGAAACAAATCACAAAAAAAACTCTCTCCTGTTAAAAAAAAAATTCCTCTTAGTCCTTTACCATTCTGTCTATTGTGTCTTTTGTATTGTGAGACATCCCTGTATTAACACAGTAGTTTGATATTCTCTCTGCTTTCAGATCAAACACATGTGAGGTAGGATGAGGTATGCAATTGTTTTAAGTATTCAGAGCAGTTCAAAGTATTTTCTAAACTTTCTTGGCATAGAGAAATCCCAGATGTGTTTTCCTTGAAAGAAAAAAGATAAGTAAGCTTAGATGTATTTCCAGGTAAATTTAATCCGTATTTTGTTGATTAAGTGGATTGATATTATAAAAAAATATTTCACCAAAATTAAATGACTAAAGGGCTCTTGAGTAACTCTTTGTAAAAGTTTTAGGTTTATTTCTTTGTTTTTAGATATAAGTAAGAGTATTTTGGCATAGGAATTTTTATTTTTCTCATGTATAAAGTTCAGTTTTAAAAAGTTTTTTTAAATTAGTTTCAGGTGTACAAAAAACAATGTAACAGTTAGATATTTACACCTTTCACAAAGTGATAACCCCTTCCCCCAATCTATTATCCTTCTGACATCGTATATAGCTATTAAAATTCCATTGACTCTATTCCCTATGCTGTACTCCACATCCCGTGACTACATATATATTAAATTAAGCATTGAAATCTTGATGATTCTTTGGAACTTTGAGATTTCTGAGAGTGGACTAATTGCCACATGTGAGCCTTGATGGCTATCACACAGGCAGCGTGGTGCTGTGGTTGAGTGTGTGGATGCTGGAGTCAGACTGTATCGGTAGAAGTCCTGAATTTAACAATTACGAGCTGTGCAATTTTATGCACATTATGTAACTTTCTATGCCTCTGTTTCTTATTTCTACAATAATGATAATACCAGGATTACTCTGAAGATTAAATAAGTTAATGCACGTGAGGTGCTTAGAACTGGCACATAATATATGCTCAATGCATGTTGCTCATCGTTATGCAACAAACTACAAAGTATTATCAACTCCTAGCAACAAAATGGAAACCAAATATTATTTCACATTCCTAGAACCCATTCCCACCAAATCTGAGTCAGCAACATTTTTTTACAGTCTCTTTCAGTGGCTATACTGTTGTTGGCTTTCAGACGTCCACATAAGAAACATGCTGAGATCTGATTTGGGACAAAAGCAATCATATTTCATTTAGATATCAAGTCTATGGGAGGCTATGCAAATGATTTCCTTTGGAAGATTTTCTGTTGACAATTGTAAGGTTTCACAAGTTGGCTCAGTGTTAAAGATTTCCAACACAGCTGATTTCTGAGAAATGACAGAGTTTAGAGAAGCTCTGACCTCCCCGAACCTACAAAGTAGGGTCTTAAACAACCAGATGCATTAAAATTTATGTTGTCTTTATGACCATAAAGATCGATTTTGGTCACATCCCCACTTCTGATTCCATACTCTCCTTCATTCCCGTCAGCTCTGTCAACATCGTTAGGGGTAAGGGGGACATATTTATCTCTGACACGGATACAATTGAGCATTATTTGATGATTTAGAAACACAGGATGAATACTTGATTCAGAAAGAGTTGTTCACATTCACATAAAATTGGCATTAAGCAAACAGCACAGGTCACTGGCTGAGTAAGCACCTTCCTTTGCCCTGTGTTATATACTATCAGATTAAAGAAAGTCAGGCCAGAACTTTCCTTGGTCACTCTTTAACCCTAATGTACCAGGCTTTTGTCTGCCAGTAACATTTAGAGGCAAATGAAGTATATACAAATTAAATCTCAGACATCAGTAATACTAAACATCGAAGGGGTTATCTCAGTGTCTGCAGTGACAGGCATGGCTGATATTCAAAATATTTTACAGCCGTTAAAGCTTCGACACTGACTAATCAGAACAGATGTTGGAGGAAATCAACTGGTACAGCTATACTGCCAAGTGCCAGCTGAATATTAGCCCTCCTATGCTCTATCTGTCATTGGGGAATTACTGAGGACAAGTATTAAATGAAGACTTATTCATGGAGATGTTGTGGTCAGGAAATCAGAAACAGCACTAGATACATCAACAGAGAAAATATAATAGTAGGAACTTGTTACACAGGAATTGGAGGACTGAAGAAGCACAATAAGAACACTGAGGTTAACACAAATATAAGAACTTCAGGAAGCAGCTGCCAGTCCGAGGTCCAGCGGAACAGAGTGGTGGTATTGGAATTACTAGAAGCAATAAACTCAGTACAATGTTGTATCGTAAGTCTTTATTTTCGTATTTATTCCTATCCATATTCTCCTTGAGGAAAACTACCATACATTGTTTTTTTAACTAAAGTGCTAACGAAGCACAATGCTTAGAACGTATACCTACCTCACAGAAACAGGAAAGATCAAGATGAGTGTTTGACTCATTGACTGACTGACTGAGGAAGGTAGAAAACAATAGCTGTTAGCTTTCAGGGACCAGGGAAGACACACTGAGTAAGGGAATTTCTAAATTACTTCCTATGTTTCTCTTTTATCTAGATATAGTCTAGCTCTAGAAATTTTCTCAGACATATTTGAGATGACAGTAATGCATCACAGTTTGGTTTACTCTGCCACCACTCTGCCAAAAATCCATATCCATAATTCTTGTATTATATCCATAAATTCTCCTTATTGAAAGGCTCACCAGTTTTGACTCTCTTCTGGGCTCCCCTTCTTCCTCTCTGCACTCCCATTCTCTTTCCAGTTTTCCTCGTTTCCTTTTCCTGTTAAACATCCATGTACCTCTGTTCTCTCATTGCCTCTCCTCTCTTTTCATTTCTTGGGGAATCTCACCCACCTACCTGATTTAACACCAGACTGAAAAATACAAAATCTTCTCCAGCCCAGTTCACATGCTTGGTTCCTTCCAATTTCCTGCTACTCACTTGTATTTTCCATAGGTATCTAAAACATAACTCAACTTTAACAAAACTAGTTATTGTTCCTAGAGTTTAGAGGTTGAGAATTTCTCTGCACTTTCCAAGCTGGGGTGGAGATGTAGGTGACAGACACGTCACGTAAGGACTTACAGGTTGCACCAGGCCCACATCTCAGGTCCTTCTATGTCAAATGTCAGCCACTGGCAACTGGTGTGGTGGGAGCCCTGCATCGAGCATATTTACCTCCGGAGTATAACTCTGTCCCTATGGCACTCCCTCATGAAGGCTGTAGATCTCTATGGCTTCAAGGAGTCCTAGTGTACTCTGTATCCTCCTTTTCAGAATCCCTAAGAATATATTTATTTTAGGAGAAATTCCTTTCTCATTAAGCCTCTTTTCCTCAGTGGGCTGAGGCTTTTGGAAACCGAAGCCAGTAGGTCATGCCACAAATTTCCCATAAAGTAAGAATGAACACACTATTTTGCCTGCTTAATGGATATAAGACAAAGGATATGGAAAAATTTCTGATGACAGAAGTCAATGGTTTCCATGTTCAAGACTAGAGAAGTTCCTTTGGAAGAGGAGCATTCAGAGGGGAAGTGAAGACAGTTGAGATGGCAGTAGGTTCCTGAGAGGTCCTTGCCCACGCCATGCATGTCAAATCTGGGTAGAGGATTTGAGAAATCTCCAGATAGGTTTGAGGACCTGAGAAAAATTGTGCCCCATCCCAGAGCAGGGTATGCAAAAGTGGAGAAACAGTACACCTTCCCCATTCGCAGCATGATGAGAGAGCAGAAGACATATGTGTATGGTTGTCTCTGTAGGCAGATGATCCGGAGAAAATGTCTCAGAGTTGCCTGTGGCATGTCAAGCACTGGAGCAGCAGTTTCTAGGTGCCTCAGAGCTTCAGGAAGAAGAGTTTCCTGTGTTCAAAGCTGAAGATTTTCCAAGTACCCCAGAGTAGCATCACAGTGAATGGAGGTGTGGCTATGTCAGAGCGTGCCCATAAGGGTGCGGGATACACCAGAGACTAGTTGAATACAAAATCTTTGAAGACTTTTGAGCTGTTATATGACTCCAGGTCAAGGAGAGAGTGGGATTCCTAACTGACTGAAATTGAGCTCCCAGCTGTGTTGCTTGAAAAAGAAGTAAATATCAGATACTAAAATAAATTTACTGTTTTATACATCTGATTGTGTAACCTTTCGGCATTTTGATAATCTGTGAAAAGTTCAAGTGGTTACAAAACATGTTGCTGAGACTTGGAAAACAGACAAGGGAGCATGCAAATTTCTCAAATTTCTCAAAAGAGACCTCAAATTTCAGGGTACTAGGTGCTAAATGGAAAATTTTAAACCTATTTTCCTAATAGGTTGAAACAAACAGGGATTAATTCCTTATTTAACAAAATTAAGTACTCAAAATACTCAGTTGCTGGACGATGCCAAGTAATTATGATATACTTTTGGTTTTTTTCCACTGAGGCATTTTGTTTGCACTTATGTATTTCATCCTTAGAAAAAGAATCGCAAGAGTTTCCCTCCTGTGTGTTTTCTTCTTGCCTCTTCATGGTGCGTGATGCACACTGAGGTTGTCAGGACAAGAGAAACCAAACTGACTGATCCAAAGCAGGTTGTTCTGCCATTTTTCTAGATCTTGGAGTTGCTCCTCAAATCTGCGGTTAATTACTCCTCACTTGTTTAACCTGCCCATGAGGTTCACAACAATTTTCCCAGCTCTGGGATCATCAATTATTTCAAATTCACTAATGTCACCAACCTTCATCATCACAATTGGAAACTGGGTGATGATTTTGGAGCACCGCCTACTAAGAACCTGGCGTTTGCCTCTCTTTTTGGCTTTGTCGATGCTCTTGAGAGCGTCAGTCAGGACATTCGTGGTCACCGTTATGGCGCCGTGGAAAGATGGTGGAAAGAGCTGATATCCTTTTATGAAATTTATAATATTTGCTTTTTAGTGACTTCTATTACATAGTCAGTTCTAGATAATGGAAGATCCTAATTTGGAGTAAATCTATGAGTTGACATATAAAGATTAATACTAAAAAAATAAATCCTCAACTCAAATTTACAATGTTATTCTACCATCAGAATTTGGCATTTTTGATATTTAATAAAACAATAAGCAATATTTTTGAGGTTGGGAAAGCAGAAGAAAGGAAATCAAATTTGAATTATTATGATATGCTAGTCATTGAATCTATTAAATCCACTTGCCCTTAAGACTTCTTGCTGTTGTGGAAGGCATTTCGCAAGGTTATAATTACATTTTGGTTTTTTTCCCTTTGCATTTAGGCTGTAGCTTTATTAAATTATTCATTATAATATACCAGCTTTAAATCCAAATAGTGTGTGAAAACAAGATCATGTATCTTCAACATTGTATTAGAGCCTTAGGAACTAAACAAAGATACGTATTTTACTGTATTATTTTCTGATTTTCACTTGTATTCTCCATAGCTTTAGCTGCTCCTAGTGCCATAAATTAAAAATTCTGCAGCCTTACATAGGTAACTTTATACCTTCTTCAGACTTAACAAGTGGATACCTAAGAACCTTGGATGAAATATTGTATGACATTTATACTTACATATTATTTTTTCTCCCAATGACAACAAGCACCACAGTACAGACATTGAGCATATATGTGGCTTTTTACGTGGGGAGACTAAGGTATGGGAAGACCAAGAAACACATGTTTCAGTGAAGAAAATAATAAATGTTTATTATACATGGGTAAGATTTTTGTCATAATCAGAAAGTAGAGGTATTGCCCTGTATTCCAGCTCTTGTGACTTGTGATCATATGAGTAAAATAACAAAGAAGCAATATCAAAACTGAGGGTTTTAGTACTGCATTTTTGTGTGTACATGCATTTATGTGTGGGTGTTTGTTGTAAGAGAACCTATTTTTAACCCAAAATTTGCACTGGTATAATTACACCAACAACTTTACCTATAAACTCATAGTCTCATTCCTGTATTTTCATGTATCAACAACTGGCTCTAGCATCAGTTTCTATCTCTCCCCCACTGTAATAAACTTCTTTTAATGTAACTAAAATCTAAATTGCCCTTCTTGTGGAGGGCGGAACTGATTCATTTTTGTTCTCCTTACGTATCTGCCATCATAGTCTGAGCATAATAGGTATTCAGTAAATGTTTGCTAAATACATAAGAAAAAATTGTAGATGTCTTCAAATGGGTTTACATAGTATATCCATGTGTAATTATAGAAGTTCATGCATAAATAGATTTTTTTCAGAAAAGAGTCAAATAAAACTAAGATATAGAATAAAAAATAAGTCTTCTATTTTCCTACCTCTATTCCACCCATACTCTATCCTACTTGTTTTCTCAGAAGGAACTATTATGTTTTTTTAAAATAATTTTTTATTAGTTTCAGGTGAACAAAACAATGTAATAGTTAGACATTTATCATTTATATCCCTCACACTGTGTCAATCCCCCTCCTCCCATCTATTATTCCTCTGACATCACACACAGCCATTATATTTCCACTGTCTCTATAGAAGAAACTATTGTTATCAGTTAGCATGTTTCATTGTAGACCTTTTCCTATTTATGTACACACACACACACACACACACACACACACACACAGAATTTTTTCTTCTTTGCATAAATGGGATCATACTATCTTCTAAAATTTGAGTTTGGGTGTAACAGGTATTTTTTTATTATTATTATTTTTTTTACCATGTTAATATTTATTATAGAAATGTACAACATTATTTTTATGATTGCAGAATATTTTGTGGTATAGACAGTCTGTAATCTCTTTAATAACTCCCTATTTGATGAGCATTTAAGTTGTTTACTGTTTTTCTTTTGCAAACTTTTATACTCTAAAAATTTGATGGGTGTAAATCATTTTAAATCTTGCACAATCCCAATGCATTTTGTTCATATACTTTGCCAGTTTTCTGTTAGATAGTTCCTCTTTTTCTTTTCTGATTAACTAGTCTAGGGACAATTAACCTTTTGTTAAAAATAAACACTGCAGATATTGTATTTTATTCACTTGTGTTGTAATTTTAGTTAATTTTTATTTGGTCTCAAAGTTTTTATATCAGTTTGTGTTATGTGTACTGTCTGTAAGCCATAGTGTTTTTCCCTATCCAGCCTGAGTTTCTCTTTTAATAGAAGAATTTAATAAGCCTAGATGTGCGTGATTATTTCTATGCTTGAACAGGGCCTTGCCATCCTCCTTATGTGTTTATTTGCTATGTAGTCTTCTTTTCCTTCTTTCTTTTCCCTTCTCTTCCTCCTTTCCTCATCACTCCTTTCCTGACTTTCATATGGGATCAATTAAATTGTTGTTATTTATTTCATTTTCTTCTATTTCTAAACTTCTTGAACATATGTATCTAAACTTTTTGGGTGATTGTTTAGTTTTAATTAGTATGTTTCCTTCCTCTGAAGATGGCAAAAAAGCTTAGCATATTTTCATGTTTCTCCTCCTCCATGTCTCTTATGTTGAGATCATTTGAGATTTTAATTCCAGATTATTTTCTTTACATTATGCATACGAATTATTCAGACTTAATTATGAATGTTCTGTATCTAAAATATTCTCTTAATTACACTTTTGTTTTAATGGAATGTAACTTTCTGTAACTTTTTTAAAAAGAAAGTTTCTGTAAGCAGTAAATTCCTTTGCACTTGAATAGTGGGGATAAGATTCTGGTCAAAGTAATGTTTTTTCTAAACTTTGAGAATATTGCTTTGTTGTCTTCTAGCGCCCAGTGTTTTCAGTGGGAAGTCTGATGCCAACCCGATTCTTTTGGCTTTGTGGGCAATAATCTCCTCTTCAAAAAATTTTGTGATTTTCTAATTATCTTTCTGAATTTTTGCCAAAGCATGCTTAGGATAGCTATTTTCTCATTCCCTTGGAGAATGAGTCTACTCAATGTGGAATATTTCAATATGCAGTCCTTTTTGTCTTTAGCTCTGGATAGTTTTCTTCTATTATTTCTTAGTTTATCCCCACTCACCATTTCCATTCTTTCTGGTCGCTTTAGAACTCTTTTAAGTAGATATCAGTCTTCTGGACGTAGTCTCAATGTGTTTCTATTTTTATTGAATGATTTTCTGGGTACTCAGGGTACTTTTCTGGGTATTTTGTCATTTAGTGAGTATTCTGGGAGAGTTCTTTGACTCTCTTCACTTATTCTCCCACCCCTTCCCAACTTTGTTGTGTCCATTCTGCTGTTTATTCCATACATTTCAGTATGTTTCAAATTTTGAGAATCATTTGTTATTCCAAGATTGCTGGTTGTGTTAATTTTAATGGATGGTGTTACTTTTCTGATCTCTGTGAAAGTCAGTAAAATAACATTTAAAAAATTGTCAGTTTACAATGTTAATGCTCTTTTCTCAAGTATTAGTTCTTCGGTTGATTTAGTTTGGTGTTTTGTTTTCATGGTGTTAGTTGAACTTAAATATCTGGTGGTATTTCCTTGTCTGCTCTCATCTTTGTGTTTGTGAATCTCGTTTTGTCTATTCACACATGTTAATTCTTATTCAACAGCTTACTTTTAGATGATTATTGGGAAGGGACAGGATGTAGGATTGGGACAAGTGTGCCCATAACTTATCTTTTGGGTGAAGTGTTTCCCTCTTTCTTCTAGATGTCACTAACTCCCTGTGGTGCTGCTCTTCCTCCCTGCCCTGTGTACCCAGACTTCCTGCTTTAGCCTAGAGCTAAATGTCTTACTGCAACCTACTTGTGACAAGTTGTGGAAGGATAAAAGCCAGGATGCCCAGGTGCTCTGAATGGATTTCTCAAATAATGGCTGTGATTATTGCCATGGGTCCCTTTGCCACTCCATATCTTTGTTGCCTCAAGAACGAAGCACTCCCAGAACCACTTCTACTTTAGCAGACATGTTCTTGTGTATATTTTGGTTGCTTTTTTCCTCTAAGAGCTCAATCCCATCTTCTTTCAATCTTTCAAGAATTCTTCAAAATTTCTTACCCCCAAATGACATGTCTGCTTATTTCCCTTATTGTTATAGATGAATAGATATCTCTAGCTCTCTATTTCTGTTTTTATCTCCGCCTCTATCCTCATATCCATAACTTCTACACCCATAACCATTTCAGTAAATAAACCCTATTACTATGTGTGGTCCTATGTCTTTTAGGCCATATCTTAGGGTTTGGAGTGGGCAAGAATATGGGTACCTGAGTTTATTTTTGACATCTTGTTTTAATCTCTAGAAATCATCTTTAAATGGACCTTTATGTTATGATTTTTATAACAATGAAAGGCATAGCATTACAGCCTAGGTTAGTGAAATCCTTTATTATCCTAAGATAATGGAGGTGAATAACATTGCTTCTGATGACTTAGCTAATGTAGGTATGGAGCTCAGAGATCCCAAAGGAAGAGAGTATTAACATATAACTTACTCTATCTTTCCTAATATTGGATATCTCCAAACAAGGTTGTAGCAAGTACAGGAATAAAGGCAATTAAAGATTAAATTTCCTGAAAACTGCCTGAAGTGTCTATATTCTGGGTCGTTGATTAAACAAAGATCCATATGCTTGAGATACCATATGTGCAGGCAGGAGTTGACGTTCTGTTATGAAAATTTAAGAGCATAACTCTTATCCTTGCCCAGATGGGAGGCTGTCCTCTATCTGTATAAAGGTTCACCTGAAGCTTGTTCTTCTTCTTCTTCTTTTGTGTGTTTTTCAAACAATGAGCTAAGACTAATCTAGAAAACAGGCAACTACTCACTTGAAAAGCCCCATTTCTGGGCCATAAATTGTAGGAGGCCTAAAAGGCCAAGGTACGAGTTAGACTTTTCTAGTCCCTTGCCTATTACTGTAATGTAATAATCTTAACATGATTCCTAACAAACAGTGCTTCTAAAAGATGGGTAACCAATGTTATAAAATATGTACATCACAAAAGAATCATTATGAACTTTAAATGGATTTTTCTTATTTTCGTAATTCTATCGTTTATGTAAAAGATTAATCACAAATATTTTTAGACTAGTCTCACAATGAAGTAATCATTTTTAATGTAGTCTAAATGTCCATATCAAGAAAGGAGAAAAAGTAAAAATGATAATACCAACTCTTCATCAGAGGCACAAGTGAAATTATTCCTCACTTATTTCGTAGGTTGATCTTTACCTTTGTTCGATTCTGCTATGAAAGTGATTACCATGTTGTTTTTCTCATTGAGTCATTCAGAGTTCCTGGGGAGTCAATACTTTCAATCTAGAGTTTCTATGAAAGAAGCTCCACCATTATTTACTCCACATCCTGGTTTTTAGATGTTTTATAAAATCTGTTAGTTCATGAATCCCAGAGTTGACAAATCAGTTCCAACATTTAAGGGAACCAAAGGCTACAAGCTCCAACAGAATAAGAACAAAACATGGGTTTATATAGGTAACAGGTCTCTCAGAAACTGACTGATGCTGAGTTCAGTGGAGCTAGTCTGCCTTTCTTTCTTTCAAATTTGTTTTGCCAGGGGATTGGTTAGGAGAAGGACCTCAAATTAGGACAAACAGATACTGAAAACAGATACTCTTAATGGTAAGAATTCTACAGCCATTCTTCTTTGTTCTGTTATATTCTATTGGGAGGGTTTTATGGGGGCGGGGGAGTCTTCATTTTTGCCATTTGGAAATACTCATAAAGTTTCTGTGACCCTAAAAAGTTCAATAACTTGCCTTTTTAGAACTATTTTGTGTTTAATCTACTTCAGGAATATAGAGCTACATCTAGATAAGTCAGACTCCAACAGAGTATTTTACTTTACCTGCTTAGGTACATCAGTGACACTAAACATGTCCGTGCTATGTATCTTGTTCACATGATACTGAATAAGAGCATTTCAAAACAATAATTTCAGACTAAACTGTACCTTACGTTCCCTCTAAGCCAGATATATAGGAATGTATACACATGTGCACATAAACACTCACATGGATCTACTTGATTGTTTTCGCTTCATTACGGGAAGATAGCTGTTTGTATGTGCAAGGGCGCAACTGCCGACTTACCATGACATTCAGGCAGTCAAATAAAAATAGAAAGGGGCAATGGAAATTAAATCACATGAATAACTTCTTGGGAGTTATTTTCTCCTTGCAATTAGCAGCACACACCTCAGGACTTCCTGAGGGGTCATTACAGGCCTGACGAGGAAATATTCCTTGGCAGTCACTTTATATTTTCCCCCAGATGAGTTGTTTTTAATGGTCAAAGCAGTAGAGTGCAGCCGAGATATAGAAAAAGTGACAGGTGCCAGTTTTGTTATTAAATCCCAGCCTCAGAGCCTCTGAATTTCAAATGAAGCCCCTTATTGGCTGCATGTGTGAGGGGTCAGGGGATGGGAAAGCGTGACCGGAGCAGAATGGGTTTCACTTCACTGAGCCACTCCAAAGTCTTCATTAAACATGGACATAACATTTGCACTTGTTTTGTTTGTTCTAGACAGTTTGGATAATTACCCTCTGAAATGGTGTGCACCCATGTAGATTTGTGTATTTATCAAGGGTGGGGGCGGTGCGGGTTGAGGCACAGGGAGGAGGAAGACGAAGGTTCATTGCACTGTTTATTTTAAGCCATCAGTGATGATTGCATTTCTCAACCTCCATACAGAACCTCATCATTTGCTCCTTAAAACTGCTAGTTCAGGTCATTCAATTGAAATTTCATTTGATTTTAAGGGCAGCTTTTCACAGTTCTCCTTCTTTCTTCTCCTCCCATTCCTAGCGGGTCTTGAGGACCCCCATTGACTTGGGAAGGAACTCTGCCCTCTACCAAAAAAGAATGAAGGGAAGAATTCAACTTTAAAGGAAAACGACAACCAACCTATGAACCCCCCTCCCCCAAAATAAAAGAGGTCAGACAGAGATGGGAGGCAGGGAGCAGAGACCATTGTCAGTACCTTGTCATTCTCCTTAAAAGAATGGATTGGGATGGGCGGCAATTCTGAGAAAGCCATTGTCTAGTGGTTTGAACACAGGACTCAAGATCAAGCACATCTGGGCATCATATCTTAACATTTCTTCATGAATTTGTAGGGAGCCTTTGTAGATTGTTGTAGGTTAGCTATTGGTTAGCTGTGTTTATTCACTTGATTTGCACATCATTAGCTCCCTCCCTGCCTGAAAAGGTGGATAATTTCAGTATTTCTTGAAGGGAGACCACTGAGGCAGCGTGTCCTATAATGCCACCTAACAAAATTCTAGTTATCATGACAATCACCCTGAGGATGGGGAAGTGGTTTCTGAAGATAGATTTTGTTAGGGTGATGGCATAAGAAAAGATTTAATCATGACATCTTACATTGAGGAGCACTTTTAATTCTCTCGTATACATTATCAAAGGTAGCTATAGTTAACATTACTGAGAGCTTATTATGTGGCAGACACTATTCTAAGTTCTCAACACCCATTAGCTCATTTAATTCTCATAACAACCTTATGAGGAAAGTATTGCTGTTATTGTAATTATTTTTACAACGATAATTCTAAGGCATTGAGAAATTGAGTAACTTGCTTAAGTCACAAAACTAGTAAGTAGCTGAGCTAGGATTTGAGCTCATCTGATACCAGACAGAGTGTATGATCTTAACTGCCATGCTTGTTGTAAGAGGTAGGTAGAGCAGACAGTGAGAGACCAAGGGCGTAGAGACGCACTTTTATTGTCCAAAATATTACAGCTGGACGAAAAGACTTGTATTCTGACATCTTGGTCTAGATTTCTCCTACTGCTGCCATCTAAGGATCCCGTATCTCTGGAAATGGCACTGGAAGAGCCAGTCCTCCCAAATGACTGAGCAAAGATAGCAGTTCTCTTCTGTGGAGCTGCCATACTTGGGATGAGAAAGGTGGCACTCACCAAGGGTCTCTGTGTATGTACATCATGCTCTACTAGGTACTGTGTGCAATTAAACCAAGAAACAGTTTTGACCTTAGGAATCTTACAGTCTGCTAGGAAGCCAAGATATGGAACAAATGGGACACAAAAGTTAATGGAGTTTTCTTTATTTCAGGATGTGCCTACCTGGTGATTAGTAAAAAAGATCAACCAACTGATTATTTCATCTAACAACTTGATGCAACTTTTGATCCTGAAAAAAGGAATTAACTGACCTCATTGTTGAATTCAGAAAATGTTAGAGGGAAAAGGAGCAAATATGGACATACAGTATTTTTTGAAGACATGCTTGCAGCCCAGCACTGTGACTGACATGTTAAGATATGGAGATTGTTGGAAGCAGTTTATTTAGTGGGTAGGGAACACACACTATCTATCAGATTGTGGATTGATCCTGTGCCTTCTAGCATTCAGTTGCTTGTTTAGAAGAGCTAACAAACTCCATCCACAAATAAATGTGGACACAAGTAATAGTAAAAAATGCCGTAAAGGAAAGTTTCATAGATATTAGAAGAGACAAAGTTACTATTTACAAGGAGCTAACACTTATATTGGAAATAACATGATGCAAATTTTTATGCAAAAACTAGAGAAAAATATAAGACCATAAACCCAGGTACTATGGGTGCATAAGTGTGTGGGAGTGAAACTAAAAAGGAGAACAGCTAGTTTTCTTTATTATTAAATTTATCGCAGTGACATTGGTTAAAATTATATAGGTTTCAAGTGTACAATTCTATAATACATCATCTCTATATTGCATTGTGCGTTCACCTCCCCAAGTCAAATTTTCTATCATCATATATTTGACTCTTTCGTTCTTCTACCACTCCGCCTTACCCTCTGGTAACCACTAAACTGTTGTCTATGTCTATGAGTTTTTATTTGTTTGTTTGTCTCTTTTGTCTGGCAAAAAGCTAAATAGTTTTAATGTTTATGTCAACATTTGTGTTGTCTTCTCTTAAGATTTTTTAAAGCCTATTTGGACTGATGAGAAATGTATAATTTGTTCATTTATGGCTTCATAGGTGGTCTTCTCTACAACACGCTTGTTTGATGTGCTTAGCTTGAGGTGACCTGCCAAAATAGAGAGGAATGAACATATCAGCTTGCCCACTGTGTCTAGGAAACCTGAGCTGGTCTCTCAACCTTTCTACTTGGGCTTTGTTTTTCAGATGTATATTGAAAACTTGGGGCTGTTTGCTGCCTGGTGCTTCATACAGCGTCATGGGATGTGTGGGATCGGGAACTGTGGCTGACCTTTAGCAGCATGGGAGGGACATGCTATTCAGGGAGCCTGTAAATTCAGTGCCATACAGGAAGATACCAGGGCTGGGTGAGGCCCCTCGGGTTACTTTTACATATACTGTATATGCAAAAAACTGTGTACTGCTGAAAAAGGGGTTATATGCCTGACTTCTATACAAGGGCACATCTGGGTGTCAGAACTACAAGAATCTTAGAAGACATCTGATTTTATATCCTTCCAGTACAGAAATTCCTTCCAACCACACTCTGATCCCATATCGGCTTAAACATGCAATGATGAAGAATTTGTGATCTTCTGAGGCACCCCATTCTTTATATTAAGTTGAAATGTGTCTTTCTGTATCTTTTACTTGGCTCTTCTTTATAAAGCAGTACAAAATAACTAGTTCTTTCTGAATCTTCTTTAAACTTGTTAACCTAAAATTAAAAGGCCTTTCAAAGCGAAAGGCAACAGGCATTTATTTGAAAACAAAGAGAATAGTTATCTGGGAAGCATTGATTCAGGCAGAAGCCCAAATAATGTGAATAAAGTGAACTCAGAGCACTCACCAGACCTCTGGGCAACACCCAGATTTCTCTCATTTCGGAGTTACTCTACTTTTGAAGCTCTGTGTTTTTTGTGCGTATCTAAAAATGTGCAACTCAAAATTAGAATCAATGTTCTAGAGGTTTTCTCACAAGACTCTAAAAGCGTGCCTACCTTGAGCAGGAAACCTTGTCTTTTTAAAATAGAACCCAAGATGGTGTTAACTGTTAGAAACTTTATATCCCCTAGACAAGTGGTTGTCAACTGGTTTTGCTCTTAGGAGACATTTGGCAATGTCGGGGGACATTGTTGGTTGTCACACCTAGTAGGGCACTAGAGACATCTTGTAGTAAAGACCTGGGATGCTGCTAACATCCTCCAATGCACAGGACAGTGCCCACAACAAACAAATATCTGGTCCTGCCTGTCAATAGAAACGAGGTTGAGAAATCCTAATCTTGCCTACAAATATCCTGAAGACAAGCGTCACTGAACACCAAAGCTAGTACTAAACGGAATAAGGAAGTCAGAAACGCATTTAATCTACAGTGAGGAGGAAGTCTAAGTTTGTAGAAGAGTCTGAACCTCAGGATGATATACTTCCTGCAGCATTAGCCAGAAGTAAAGCTTTGGCCATTATTAGGAAAAAAATAGACTGGCAGAAAACTCAGTTTATCACAAGGACATCAGATAGGTATGGGAAGTCTCCCAACAAGGCAAACCAGAATGCAAAAAATGTTTCTACACCATGAGGGAAACAATAGTAATCATATTTGCAAAATAAATACTTGGCAGAAAACAAAGGTCTTGGTATAGTTAGCAATTTAAACATAAAGTTTTAGACTTGAAACAAACAGTGATTCAGATCTAAAAATTCTCTAGGACGTAGGAGAATGAGGTGACAGCAGAAGAGGTCACCTTTGTTATGAATCATTTAGCAAGCAGTAATAGAGTTAATACACAGGAAATTTGTTGGTTCTCTTTAATAATTCAGAAAATGCAATTTAAAATGGCTTAACACTGACAAAAATGAAAATAATATCCAATTTGCCTAGAGTATGGATAAATATGCACTTACATAGTGAATACGGGAGTACAAATTGATATACTTTTCTAAAAAATAAGTCAGAAAGTCTTTAAGAAAAGCCCTAAAATGCAGAGCCCACTTCTCTGAGATTGTCGTAAGGGATAATCACAGGTAAGGGAAAATATTTAGCAATAAGAAATGCTTATTATTATACTGTTTTCATAGTACATATATGTGGGGACCGACCTAAATGTTTAACAATGGGGATGGGTTAAATAAATTAGGACATATTCACTTAATAGAATATTATTCCATCATTAAAATTGTATGGGAATATATTTATTGACATGAAAATATGGCATTACATGAAATTTGTATGACATGAAAAAGGAAAACACATGTGTTTTTGTTTGTGGACATTACATGGGTGCTGACAGGGAGGAATCTGGTTCAAATATTTTTGTTTTCATGTTTGTACTTTCTCATTATCGATATTGAGTAAGTACTGTGTTTTGTTTGGTTTTTAGAAGGAAAGAAGTAACTTTTAAATATAAGAGTGATCTTAGAAAAAAGAAAATCCACAAGGCAGTGGTGAGAATTTTATGCCACTTTAATAAATAACTAACAAAAGGTATGTGTAATAGACTGATGAATGTAAGGGGGGAAAAAGCATTGAAAAAGTCTGGGGAAACAGTAAAATTAAGCCAAGGAATTACAATAAATGTGTTTAGTTACCCAAACATAATGGACAGAATATTATAAGAGTTATAAAGAGTTGGAGGTGAGATTTTTCACAAAGGACAAAAGACCGTGTTTCTAGAACAGGCAGTTCACAAGCAAAAGAAATCCACTCTTTTGACTGTTGCATTAAAGAGCTGATTCAGAAGGTAGTCATGGTAAATGAGTCTGAAACCCATTAAAAAGAATCTTTACTAAAAGGGAGGAAGCCAATCTGATTGTTGTCAGGACTTCTAAGTGTTTAAATAGTGTTGAGAATAAATTCGGGGATTAAAACCACAACAGTGTGTGACCCACTGCAGGATGCTCTGCCTAGAATTCCACAGTAAACTGCATAGGGTAACCTCTGGGTTTGGGGCTAACTGTGGGGTTCAGGCCAACCAGGGGAAGACTGTGGATCTGTGCACATAGGGGAGTGTCAAGCAGGGCGGTATGCGGGGACTCTGGTCCCGCTCCCCACATAAGAACGCAGGATATGGTGAGGCCAAAAAGGAACCCCCACGGAGCCATAGATGGAGTTCTACCACTATCGTCTTGATGGTGGCTGGGTTGGAGACACAGGAAGCAGGAGCCACATGATCCGCAACCTGCACTCCGCCGCTTGCCAGCTCAGCCACCATCTTCTTGCTAGCCCCCATTTACCGTTAGCGTAGCCACGACAGTTATATTAGTGGCCACAGCTGATGGCCATCCAATCACAGTTGATGGCCATTTACTACCTGAGCCAGCACCTTTCCACGTGAGGCTGAGAGCCTGGAAACTGCACTCCTGGCTCTGTCCCCACAGGAAGACATGGCAGGATGGGCATTCAGGCTGTATAATGCAGACTTTGATTACCCCGTGCTATAGTTACAACTCAGGGAAAAATCTAGGTCTGACTGTTCACATCTTTCTATAGCGAAGAGGGCCATCCAAAGGTTAGCAGCCAAACGGGGCAGTTCAAACACAATGGAAACCATTTTCCCTTTAACTGTGTGAGGTCTCTGCATGGGGCACTCCCTGAATTGTTCAGGTGTCAGAAGCTCCCAAGAGGCATGTTGAAGTGCCTCTTGGCACTTGAAGAGGCACGTGAAGAAAATCCAAAGAAAGGCTGCCAAATGGATTGGAGGCATAGCCACAAAGAGTAAGGAGAGTAGGAAAGGAGGAAGCAAAGGAGGCAAGAGGGTAAGGGGGATGGGGGGTGGCAGATGAGGGTAAGGGGGATCAAATATATGGTGATGGAAGGAGAACTGACTCTGGGTGGTGAACACTCAATGTGACATATAGATGATGTAATACAGAATTGTACACCTGAAATCTATGTAGTTTTACTAACAATTGTCACCCCAATAAAAAAAAAAAAGAATTGATGTTAGCTAATGTTAGTTTTCCTCCAGGTAACAAACTGTGCTGGGCCTTTTCACAGAATACCTTGTTTACTCTTCAAAGCTCACTCACCTGGCAAGCTAAATTTGATATGTTAATCCAATTGTTATTATTCTCGATGTTTTTTGAGAATGTAGTGTATCTTAGTCTCTCCTCACTTTCTGGCTGTGTGACTTCAGGTGAGTGATTTAACTCTGCTGTGTCTAGCTTCCTCACTTGTATAATAGGTCTAATGATCTGCATCTGTGGTCTTGTTTGCTAAAATCTGGGTACTCTAGAAAGAGATGGACATTTGAGTTTTGGCTAAGCCATCCTTCCTCCCTCCCCCCCAAAAGACTACTTCACATGGTAATGAGCTTGGGGAAGTCCTTAGGCTGGACCTCGTGTTGTTCTCAGACATGACATGACCAAGAGGGGCTGCTGCCTACAGCACGCCTGACTTAGTTATATTGCCCCTACTTCTGAGTTTCCACGTGTGAGAAAATCTGCTAGACTCCTGAAAAAAAAAAAAATTAAAAAAAAATTCCTCTCTCTGAGCCATGAGCTGGTACAAAGGGAAGAACTGAGCTAAATTGCTCCAATCAGCTTTAGTTTTTGAATTACAGGAACTCAGATTTGAAGGGAATGGCTAACTCAGAGAACCCTTGGCAGAGGCACACTTCGAGGCTTATCATTGTAAGCTCAAAAATGTAATTTTATTAAGAGAAAATATGAACCTAATGTCTCCAAATGTTTTAATTATTTATCCACCCCTGTTTCAACTTGTCCTCTGATGTTGGCTTTGAGTCAGTTGCAGATTTCAGCAGCATTTTAGTGATTATTATGCCAGCATTACCTCTTCTTTTTTATTAGAAATCAAATCAAACGACTTTTCCTTGTTTTTAATTTATTTTTGTTTTATGACAGGGATGAAAAAATTAACATTTAATGAGGGAAAATAAGAGCCTAAAATAGCTTAGAAATTCATAAGCACCCATCAACTGAGTTCTAGAAAAAAAAAAAATGTATATATATATATTTGCACCCCAGAAACATAGAAAAAAACTATTTTGGAAGGAAGCAAGCCTCAGTGGGCCAAGAAGATTGAATTCCTACCTCAAAGAGTGACCAACACTAGCTTAGAGACTTAAACTTTGCCTCAGTTTCCTTAGGAACAGGGTATACAAAATCCTATTGCAACTGACTTAATCTATTTCATTTGACTTAAATGACAGTTTTGAGGCTTCAAAGTATGACTGCCACTCTGGTGGAACTGCACTAACCCATAATAATGTTTTAAAGTACCTGACAAAATTACCTGCCGAACAGAGGCAAATTAAATCGTTTGCCTTCCTGTGTTTGATTTAGGATTAAATATGTACACATCCTCTTCCATCTTTAATTCCATACCTCTCTTGAGGAAGCGAATATACAAATGGCTGAATTATTTGATAGATGGGATAGGAAACGACCTTTTTTGCCAGAGAACTGTAGACTCTGAAAGTTGGAAGAGGCCTTAGTGGCCAGGCAGTACACCCACGGGGCTTTCCATTTAAATAAGGTGAAAGCATCCGTGGTTCTAGGGCAGAAGGCCAAGTTGGCATAGCCTGCATCTTTCACAACTTTTAGATCACATGGTTCTGTAAAAACTGTTTACAAAAGAGCCCTTATTTAAATGATCTTCTACTGCTGCATACATTACAGCATTTTAACCATATACCCATCTATAAGCTAAAAAATTAGGTAAACGGAGACAAAAACCATGGGGAAAATCTTGTACTTTTAAATTTCAGTTAATCTAGATATAGGCATATGTCCTAAGAGTGAAATCAGTAATTCAAGATAGAAAGCCTTGAAAGATACTGACCCTGGTGCTAAATCAATAAAAGGTATAATAAATGCCTGCTGGGTCATAGTTCTGGGCGCTTCAGAGAAACAGATGAAGTATGATGTTTGCTTTGTCCTTGGGGAGACATTCCTAGGCATTTCCAGACAGGGTTTTCACAGACTAAGGTCTTTTTTTGGAAGGTGGAGGAGTTACTTCTGGGGCCAAGGGAAGTCCAAGAAGGCATTATAGGACCAGGACCCTTGTAACCTGCTTCAATCTAAGCGGCAAGAGGGTCCTCCTACTGTTTCATTTGACAGAGATTCCACTGCTTTAAACAAAAGTTGAAAGATCAGCTAATGCCTTTATTTCAGAGATGATGAAATGTATAATCAAACATCATCTTCCTATGTACCTATTTTTTGCATTTCCTTTCACTGCTCCCCTTTTATGTAAGGGCATCATAAATTCCTCAGAAGGAAAAATAACTTGTTTGTTTAACAGAGTTTTAAGTAGCCACGAGTTATGGCTATTATTTTTCCTGTGGGTTGCTTGGTGAAGAAACCTTATAGGTTTCTGTTACTGTGTCTCTTTTTGGATTTATTTTGGATTGCAAGTCCAATACATTTTAATATCTCTTTGTGAATTAAAATTAGATTTCTTTCAACTGACAAGAATTTACTAAATCCCTACTATGGATTCAGACTAGAATATTCTGAATATTCATACCAAGGGCTGGTAGAGGAACTTGTGGATATAAATTAAGTTTAAAACACTGAACAATAATGAATGTCAACTACAATTTTATATATATACATATATGTATGTATGTATATAGTTACAAGAAGAGGAGCACAGCATTAGGAATAGAGATAGTGGAAATGTAATGGCTCTGTGCAGAAGGATAGTGGACGGGGGAAGGGGGTTGACACAGTGTGAGGGATATAAATGATAAATGTCTAACTATTACATTGTTTTGTGCACCTGAAACTAATTTAAAAATTAAAAACAAAAAACACGCCCCTGCCCATGAGGAGAGTCTACTTGGGCAGACAAGATAAAATCCCAAGAAATCAGTGAATAAGGGGGAGTTTCTTTATGGAAAAAATTTCCTTTCTCCTGCTAACCTTCATGAGGTGAGGATGATTAAATAGAAAGAGTGTGGACTGGGTAAGCAAAGGGAGGAAATAAGTCAGGTGAAAGAGAAATAAAAATGCCAGCTCTTAAGGGTTTTCCTGACATCACAAATAAAAGGTTAACTAAGGAAAAAAACTAGAACCTGCGAAGGACTTTGCTGCCAAGGGGCTTGGCATTTCTGTAATGGTGGGGAAGCAGAGACATCTCTGATTTCCATAGTATTTTGTAATTAATTTGGTGCTCTTATGGAAAATTAATTGGTTTTTGGATAATGAAATAGGAAGAAATATTCAGACTCTGGCATATTAAAAGAAATTCTCTTTAATAGACGCAATGTCAGCCTGATAATGTGGTCTTGCTCCCTCAGGTGCTCAGATGCCGTTTCAGGGTCGCCTGAGAGAGCCTCGGTGGCTTAACAGTTAAGCAAGCTTCTCCCTTGCAACTAAAGCTAAGCAGATTAATTAAAACTTAAAAGCATTATGATTTAGTTATGAATAACAGTTTGCGGTGACAGAGCTCCCTGTCTATAATTCACCATAACAAAATGACACTTGGGCTCGCTGCTGCTATAATTAGCTTTTGATATACTATATCTTAGAAATTTCTCACCAGCCACAGCCTGTGTGTTTCCAGATGTCCTGCACATACTTAAAAATGGTAAACATTAATTTATAGGGATGACAGCTATGGGTCAAGTTTGAGGTTGATTGATAATTCCTTATTCAAATGTGTGCCTATGCGGCTTCATTTGTCATCTCCTAGCGAAACAGAAAGCCATTCTACCACATTCCTAGTTAATATTTCATTTTTTTTCATAAATTATCCGTAAAGCAAAAGCAATAGAATTTAGACCTTTCTCCCTAATATGGCATGGAATATTAATGGCACTGAGGGTTTTTAAAAATTATTTTGCAGCCAGAAGGGTTGTGATTTGTTAACCTGACACCTTGTGTTTGCACAGTGCTAAGCACACAGTGGGCGCTCAATATATGCTACTTGGTGACTGTGAGGAAGCTCAGACATTTTCTAGGTGACAGGCCATAACTTCTCCAGGCAGCCTTCCCATGTTGTATATGAAGATGTAGCTGACCTGAGAAGTTTTCCTAAGAGGTGATAAAGTGATTCATTGCTAGGTCCCACTCAACTGAACAGTATAGAAAATGACTGGTGCTCACAGAAAAATGTATCCTCTCTGATATATTTATTGGGTTAGACTCAAAGTACACTTCTCACTAAACCTCTTTTCTCTCTGACTCCCTGCCTGTATCGAGCCAAAAGAGATCCCTGAAACATAAAGGGAAAGTTCAATCCTTTGATAAATTGTCTTATCTATAAGGCACCAAGCTTGTTGACTGAACTTCCCACGAAACTGGCTGATTTGTTTTTCAGTTTTGAAATGACAATTTGTGCAGGATTTTGGTACTTTTGGTACAGTCATGTTCAGAATGCCTGAATCCCTGCAGTGGAGGTATAGGCTGCAATATAAACAGCCAAAGGTCTCATACATGCAATCAAATATGCAGTACAACTAGGTATTGGGTCCAATGCAGACCACATATCTGCAAATGACCAGTTTTGATCAAATCTAGCTGTTTTAGTGCCGTGTAACCAGTTACTTCGCCTATATTACTTTAATTCATCCACACAAGGGACTAGATTCTCTGTTTGAGCTATCAAAAATAAATTGAGGTTTAAAAAAATATGTGACTTTCTAGAAACAAGGAGTGTTTGTCACTTATATTTCATAGTCCCTTAATGAACAAATAGATTGTTCCACAAAGCATCCCTGTAAACCAGAAAATGTTATTTCAGTGTATCCATATGCAACATGAGGACATTAAGACACAAAGAATTTTGATGACTATGTGAACAAATACAATACCGTGAGTTTTGTTTTTTTTTTTTAAGTTGAATGCCATGTTTTTCAACAAAAGTGTTGGCATTATTATGTTTTTAATCCTTGTTTCTGTGCTAGATATTCATGGAATTCTGAATCTTTGACCATGTCACATAATCATATGGAAGGCATTCATTAGCTAGAACGTCGGGGGACAAGTGGGCAGAACAGGTTTTAGGAAACTCATAGTGTTGCTGTACATTTTATTTTGGGGAGTTTGCAATCTCTGCTCTGATGTTTGCTGAAAACGGTGTGCATGGTTGAGACAGAGTTAGAGTCGGTAGTGGAAGTACCTGGAGAAATCTCAGGTTGTGTGATGATTGCAACACCGGGACAAAAGGAACAACATTTTTAATATTTATGAAGTTGTAATATACAAACATTGGCAATAATCATAGTATTTTATTTTTAAAATATTCAGGTTCATAAATGAATCAGTGATACTATGTTCTCAAAGCAAATCAAAATTTTAAATATGTATAAACGTATTGCAGAATGTCAAGTAAAAACAGAAATTTATAAAAATTTAAATGTTAAAGCCACAATAATTTTCACAAAAATATTAGTTGAAAGTTAATACAAATAAATCATTATATAGAAATAAACTAAACACAAAATTAAAAAAAAATTATCTTGAAAATGGGAAATAAACTAACATTTGATCTTTTAAATTAAATATTGCTGGTCTAATAAAAAGTTGTAAGTGTATTTTTGAGAAAAATTTTCCATCTGTGGAAGCAGTTTTTGAGACTCTACACCTATTATAATTACATTAGTAATAAACTAAGTGCAAATACTTTTCTTCAGCTTCAAATAATCTCATCTCGTATGTATCCATGAGAATTTTCTGAACAATTGGTTTTTTGAGAGGGAAGTGTAAGGACAACAATTTCTTTTCTTTTTTTTTTTTTTTTTGTGGCTAGTGTGTTTTAATTTTCTTTTTCAACTGAAGCCTTCACTTGTCTTCTTTGGTCTTTATCTTCTTCCTTGTCTTCAGCTATAGTGCATATCTTCCAATGCTCTGTGTATATTAATTTCAGCAGTTATGTTCATTTTCTATTTTTTTTATGAAGTCTTTGAAGTAGAGTAAGAGTTACTCGTATAATAGGAGTTTTTCCTCTGTTGAGTCTCTTTCCTTTTCCTTTTAAGAATTATGGAGTTAGAGAACACTTCCTAAATCAGGGCAATGTTATCTACACACACACACACACACACACACACACACACACGGGGTGGGGTTGGGGGGATTGTTGGAGAGAAAGAAGAGAGAAATCTGATGTACATGATTCACATTTCAGTTTCAATCCCTCCGTAACATATTATACCAACAAAATCTCTGACATTTCATACCTAAAAACTGACTCCGCCAGGTAATTGGATATTGTGGAGGATACTGTCTCCTACTCCACAGATCCCCTTCTTGTGGACTCAAGAAGAATGTTTTCTCCACCTTAATTCTCAGAGAAGTTGTGCTGCATCTGAGCAGCTGCTGAAATGCTGCCAATATTTTGGAAACTTTGAATTATGCCGCCTTTTTCTTTGCCCACTAGAGAGCTCACAGCCCATTTCACATCCATATTTATATACAAGAGTTTCTGGTATACTTTGGTATACTAATTTTATCCCACTTCAATTTACTTGTCTACCCTCTATTTCCGTTTGCCTTTTGGCATTTTTTTCCTACAATACTGTTTTTTAGAAGCCTCCATTTTGGGGGAAAAGTAAAGCAAATTAGAGAGAAAAAAGGTGAAAGAACTAAACGGATGATGGAGTAAAATTAGAAGAGGAAGGAAAAATGAGAAAAGAAAATTATACAATTAATTTGAACTGCATAAATAGCTAAGGAAATGGTTTACATACCACCACTAATTTCTTAGCAAATCAAATCTTGGAATGCTTTTTTTAATGTTCTTTTTTGCTTAACTTCTTAGGGACTTAGTCTGATAGGAATTCCTGATAGGTAAGCACCGAGTCTCATTGATCTGTGAATCTCCCCAGCCCACCCCAATGTCTAGCACAGTGTCTAGAACATAGGAGAAGCTTAGCCAGTAGGCACTGATTGAAATACATTCTGCAGTACTCCGATTTTCAGGATGGTATGAAATATTTTGATGCTTATAATAGTTAATGTCGGCTTTATTAATTATTTCACCAGAAACAAAATAATCAGGTAAAAAAAAAAAGAAAGAATCATCTAGTGCTTGTGGTGGGGGTGAGAGACGGTTATGTCGATGATTTTTCTTCTGCATGAAAAGGACACAGCTCTTTCAAATTCAGCAGCTGAGTGGATCCATATGCCTTCCAGGCAGAATGTAGCCAGGGTAATGCTACAGATAATGTAATTAATTAACCCTTTTGTCGTCTTAGGATTCCAAACTTCTAGGTAATGGCATTTGTATAATAATTTTCCTTGGTTCTATGTAAGATCTTTAGTAGAATCACAAAACTAAGATTTGCGTTTAGGTGTAAATGGTGTAAGTAAGGAAATGAAAGTTAGTCAAATGAACACTTGATAAATTTGGATAAAAGTGGCTTAGTACAATGAACTATACCTTACACGATCATTTGTATTTGAAATCATGGGTGAATGCCCACCGTTGTTTAATCTTTATTTTGTAAGTTCAGTTCTGGTTTGGTTTGATAATCAGCATTTCTTTTGAAATGAGTGATTTCAAATGCTTGGAGAGAAATAACATTATTTTACAGAAGCCAGTAAGTTTTAAATGATTGAATCATTTTAGAATCTATAACAGGATATGGGTGCATAAAGAGACCTAGGGACCCAGAATGAGGGACTTGCTGAAATGAATGTCATCTCGTCAGCTGGTCCTCCTAATGAGACTCAAGATTGGAATGTCCTCTCATAGGCCACAGCAGAACAAAATGTTAAGTGCATAAAGGAAATAGCCCAGCTAATAGAGGAGCCAGACATAGAAAATGGTACAAACAAACAAACAAAACACCAATTTATGTAAATGTATTAATTTATAGATATTCTTAAAGTGTCTTGAAAATTGACCAAGTTTGATATTTACCACTAAGAAATGTCACATAATAAAAAGTCCCCCATATTTGACAAGAACAAAACATTTTTCGTATTCTCACTCTCTGCTCTTTCCCTCCCTTTCTCCCTCTGTCCTTTCACCTCCTTACTCTTCCTTTTTCATTAATTTATGTCAAAAGTTGAATAGAACATATATCTAAATAATTCTCTTGCGGTCACCTTATAATTCTACACATGCTGAGAAAATGTTCTTCTTTCACTACAAAAATACTTTTTACCCCAACTCTTCTCTCAGTTGTGCCAATCAGTAGTATTAATGCATCCAGCATTCATTTGTATTGATGGTATTACTAGTAGCTATCTAATGGTGAGCCTTTAAACAGTTACATTAGAAATACGAAATATAGTCTTGTCCAAATGTCATTTCAATGTCAATTAAAACCGGTGACTAGACTAAAGACAATAGGAAATAAAATCCTGTTATTTCACTTCAGAGACTGTATTTTTTGCCCAGCCTGAGGTCTTTTACTGTACATGAGATTCGTTGTCCCAGTTTAATTTTAGAAGATAATTTATAACAAAAATAGGTCTTGATTGTCACATTAGTAAACAAGGACAGAGAGGATGTAATGAGTGGGGGAAACTTTGGAAGGTACTAAAACGACACAATGGCAGAAGGCATGTAGGCAAAAGAGGAGGGACATTCTGCCAAAGATGCAATAGATGTTTCATTCTAGGAGGATTTAATACATGAAGCAAGTACTTAGTTTTAGACTCATGTCAAATATGTTCTCAGATGTAAGTTAATTTTTGTGTATCAATGAATCTTTCAAGTTTGGCCATAGAACAAGATTGGGAGTTTCTGAATTTAAAGACACAACTGTCAGGCAATTGACAGTTGAAGGCACAGTTGTCAAAATATCCAAATTGGGAAATTTAGGGCTTTTAAAAATATGTCCCAAGTACAGACTTTGTGACACAGTTGCCTACTAGAGCTAGCACTTGTAATCACTTCTGATTGTATGCCCTTCTTACATCCTGTAAGATGAGGGTTGGGATAGCTATAGATAAACTATTTACAAATAAAAAATAAATACTTTTATAACATAAATTTTCACATAGATTTATTTGACTTGGGTCATACTCTGTCACTCCTGATGTAACACATAAGCTATTTATGTTATAACTATATATTTATAGCTATAGATATCTCTGCAAATATGGATAGAAATGAAATATTACCATTCCTTGTTTTGTTCTTTCCTTTGGGCATCCTGTTGTACTTTGGTCTGTGTCAGATTGGAAGTTAAGACAGCACGTGTTCCAAGTAGGCTGTTTCTCTCCCCCCCCCCCCGCCCCCACCCCTGTGTCTGATATCAAGCCACAAGCCCACGGGACTTCCAATAAATAGAATTTTACTGCTACAACTGCAATTACCAGATATATAGATCAATAGGATAAAAAATCGAGTCCTACCCCAGGCTCCATGATAATTTTGTTTTGACGAAACCCCAGAGTCAGTAAGGAGAGATGTATGTGAGGGAAAGATTGGAGAAGGAAAATTTACCTGGTTTCTTATAACAGTAAAACAAACAAACTTGAACATGGAAAAGTTCTCCTTGAGCATCTTTTGGACTAAATAGGAAGGAATGAGAAAGAGATACATTGCATTTCTCTTCAAATACACACGTTTGTCAAACTCCTTCCTCCTACGGTATCAACGAAAACGGGTGCAGTAATATTGCCTAACCCTGAATACGGTCCATCATACCGACTCTGGCCATCAAGTCTGAGTCGGTAGAAATGCATTTCCACTCAGAGGATGATTTAAATAAAAGGTTCACAATTTGTGGTCCAAGCTCGTTGGCTTCTATGTCTAATTTTCTTTAAGAAAAAAAAATTTTGAACTGTTTTGTTCAATTTGTATTTAGAAATAAGAGACTTCTGTTATCAAAGTGGGGAGCAGACACATAGTGGTTGTTTTTTCTCATTCTCTATTGGAATGTAATTTCAATGCCTTCTTTTTTGCATGTTAATAAATATAGATATTTGTACTGGGAATCTAGTGAATTTACATCAGTATCAGAAAAAAAAAATACCCTCTGGGGTTTTTAAACTACTAATTCTGCAAGAAAGCGTATTAGTAGTTTTAGAGTAGAATTAAAAAAAAATTCGAGAAGTAGGTGGGGACATCAAAGAAAGGTCTCTCCTGCACTTCTGAGGACTTTAGGACTACGCCTAATTTTCCAATCCATATACTTCTTCTTTTTTTTTTAAATTTATTGGGGTGACAATTGTTAGTCAAGTTACATAGGTTTCAGGTGTACAATTCTGTATTACATCATCTATATATACACATTGTGTGTTCACCACCCAGAGTCAGTTCTCTTTCCATCACCAGATATTTGATCCCCCTTACCCTCTTCTCCCACCCCCCTGCCCCCTTACCCTCTGGTAACCACTAAACTATTGTCTGGATCCATATACTTCTAATCTTCTCTAGACCCTCCCTTGAATGTGTACAAAATTCCAGCATTTGAGCTACTGGTGCGATGGCTTGCAGATCTGTCCTGAGGATTTTTTTCTTAATATGGACAGAATCCATTGGACATGGGGAATTCTCCAGTCAGTACTTTATTTTAAATTGTAAATTTGTCAAACTATAGGGCCTTTGAAAAGGAGATCTCCATGTTGCATTTTTCTAGTTTCTCTTTCCTTCTTTACACTTAACTGTAACAAAATTGTATTTTTCTTTGACTCTCTTTCACTGCTGTTGGGGAAATTGATCCTTCTTTATATTTCTTTTGTAAAACTTCTCCAAGTCAGTGTATCTCTTGGCACAGGGTTACAGATAAGCACTTTCTGAAATAGAACTCAACAAAAATATTCATAAATATGGCTAATGATACAATATAGTATTTGTAATAGCAAAATCAAAATTTAATTAAACGAATTGTATTATATCCCCCAATACAATATTATCCTGCTATTGAAACAATTATTACAAAGAATTTATAATGATAAGGGGACATGTTTACTATATAATAAGTAATAGCAACCATGAAGCTATGAAAATATGGCTAATATAATCTTAACTATATACAAAAGTATATACATAGAAAAAAGACTGGAAGATATACCAAAATATACAAAGATTATCTCTGACTATTGGGATTATTTTACAAATATTTTGCTATAAGCATATACAGAGGGTGCAAAAACATGTATCCACATTTTAAGAAAGGAGAACTATTAAAATTGTAATACTCAATATATACCAACAAAAGATGAATACAAGTCACATTTGACGTCTGCAATTGCAAGAGGTGCTCAAAGTGGTTACCATCAACGTCCAGACACTTCTGATTATGGCAAACTTCTGCTTGAGCATAGATAACTTAAAACGTGTATACATTTTTTTTGGCACCCCTGGTAGTTCTAACAAAGATTACTGACAACCGATTTACTCAGAACAGGCTAGACACTCAGTACTGTGCTAGGTCTGTGTAGCTACTATCACACTGAATCCTTGGCACACCCTATAAAACAGATATTAATTTCATTTCACATAGAAAAAACCCACATCTCAGAAATTCTGAGTAAATTAGATTGCACAGTTAGCAATAACAATTATTATCCCCGTTTTACAGATTGAAACACCGAGTCTCAGAGAGATGAATTAATTTGCTCAAGGTCATTTTACAAATAAATAGCAGGACAGATTCGAACCCAGATCTTTGTGACTCCAAGTGTCCTGGTGTTTCCAACATATCATCACACTGCCTCTGTAAAAACAAGTAAACAATGACAGTGACAACAAAAAGTACATTAAAAGGTGTAATAAAGAAAGAGAAGGATATCTAATTGGAAAGAAAAAGAGGAGTATTTTGTCTCTGCATTGATATCTTAACTAGTTAGTTGTTTTTGCTGCTCCCTCTGATCATTATGGATCTGAGCAATATGTGTAAAAACACATAATAACGTTTTCATAGTATCTTCCAAGAATTTCAAAGGTCACATAGGAGATGTTTTCTGGTGTCTCACCTGGTAAATGTTGTTTTGTTGTTCTAACTAGTAATAATCCGAGTTCAACACAAGTTACACTTCAAGTGGAGAGTAGAAAAATTTGTATCTATTCTCAATCTGCAAATAATGCATGCTCTGGGATTATATTCATATAATGCTTTTTCTTGACTAATAGTTTCCTGTCTGTTATTGGGCTCTGAAAATGGAAATAAAACGTGCAAACATTACTGGCACAAATATGGTATGTCATCAAAAACTGCTGTGGAAACTCAAAGATAGATAAGAAATAATGAGGTTTATAGATTCATTAGCATTTGAATGATGAAACATGTATATGTGTTACTCCTTTGATCAATACTGCCCTGGAGGGAAAGTACTGTATTTAATTGTCTTTCCCAGACCTTCCACTGTGGACATCTGGTTGCTATGCAGGACATTTCATTGCCTCCGTGTGGTAAAATTCTAGTTCTATTTTATTACCGATGATGGCATATAGTATAAGGGAATGGATATAAAAGCATGGTCAGAACGCTAGCACCGTGGTCAGGAGGGCTTCTCCTCTATTCCGTCTGCATTGCCCAGACCTGACTAGTAGGCGTGCTATAAGTAAACATGTCATGTCATTCTAGGCAGTTGCTAAATTTGAGTGATTTTTTTGTTTTACATGTTGCATTGTATACAGAGGGCCCCTGATTTATGAGTTTTACATTTTATGATAGTGCAAACGTGATACGCATTCAGTAGAAACAGTACTTCTCGTTTTGAATTTTGACTTTTTTTCTGGGCTAGTGATAGACCGACCGTATGAACCCCTGCGGATGGTGGGCGGCGGCAGTGAGCCACAGCTCCCACGAAGGTGGAAAACGGGTGCTCTACAGCCTAACTGTGTTGTCAACGTCTTTTGAATATTGTGTTCTGAACACGTTTAATGTTGGCTAAATTAAACTATGATGTTCAGTAGGTTAGGGGCATTAAACGCATTTTTGACTAAAGATATTTTCAACTTGACGTGGGTTTATTAGGACATAACCCCATTGTAAATCCAGGAGCTTCTGTATGATGTTTCATTAGATGAGTTCCAAGGCACAATGAATGCTTCCTTTTGTAGATGCCTTTCCTTTTGCAATTACCCAAACCATTTGCAAACTTTGCATATGTGTACAGGCCAAGGCAACCGTTTATTGTAGAAAAAAATCAAGTACTTTAGAGTCAGAGAGATCTGGCATCAAGTATTGACATCATTGTTTTCTACAATGTGATATTCAGGGAGTTATTCAATCCATGTATGCCTTAGTTTCCTCATCTGTGAAATAGGGACATGAATACATATCTCATGGAATCTTTAAGAGAAATTAAATGAGTAACACAAATAAAAAAGATTGACTTATTATGTAAATTATTTTCTTTCTCTCTTTTACCTCTTCCCAATTATCTGTGCTGACAGAGTGGTCAGAGTGAACTAGTATATGAAGTAATCTAAAATTAGATTTGCTACAGGATTATTTTTTAAACTAGAAATGTATTAGGTGACTTTTGGGGGGGGGGGGGTTGTCAGAGGTTTGCCTACTCTAAGCTTGTATTAAAATTATTTGCCAAGTTGCCAGGGAGGAGTATGCTACAGAAGCAAACATGTGGTTGATGGTAGCCACGTGTGGGATATCAAATTATGCCCTGACTAAAATATAAAATGGATAGTCTATAAGTGGACAATTGAGAATGTCTTATATTTAGTTTCTATGCTTATGACCTGGTGGTACACAGTTGGGATGGGTAATCCCAACTGTGTACCTCACAGGAGTTAATGGAGGGCAAATTCTAAAATATCCCAAAACTTACCTTGCTGTAGAGACAGATGCCAGTGTCTGGCAGGTTTCTGCTTGTTAATTTCTACTGTTGCCGCTACTGGGGAAATTGTCCTCATTTGCATTGTCTTTCAGTGACCTACCTGGAGGCAAACACCTGCAGACACTTTATGTTCACAGAAAGTATCACTTGGGACAGAGAGCTACATCCATTCAGTGCAACCAACTATGTTAAAATAACATTATAGGCAAATATTTCAAAGCTTAACATTTCAAACGATTGCTTCACATACTATTTTACCCCCTCTTATTGCTCATGAGTAATATATGTCACTGCCAACATAACTTCTTGGCCTCTCCTTTGCCCTGTGTGTTTTTAACTTTTCAGGTGGAATTCTTACAGTTTTAATTGTAGAAATTCATTACTGTATTCACATTTTTCAAGAGAGAGGAAAAAGTCCCCAGTACAAGAGTAAGATTTGATTTTAGTTGAAAATAAAGAATGAATTCAAAAAAAATAATGAAAAGGAAATTGATTTGGAAATGTGAATAGGTATGTTACTTATAAATTATGCATGTGTGCATGATTACATATTAAAGAGAATCTGTTAGTCATAAAAATTATCATTTGCATATTATTCCATATATAAATGTGTTTATTCTAAATACAAGTGTACATGCATATATAATGAAAAACATATATTGTCCACATAATTGTAATTTATACATTTTACATTTTAAGAAAAATAGTCTTGGAAGGTAAATTCTGAATGTGTCTTAGCATTTTTTTAAAGGTAAAAGTTCCTTTTTAAAAACTATTTCCTTGGGTTGCTTACAACATTCTTCAAAATAATGGTTTGGAGTTGAAATGTTTTGTTTCGTGAATTAATGTTCATAATCTCTTTTTATTTTATTTTATTTATTTATTTCTATTTGTATGTATGGGTGAATGTGTTCAATAGTTATAGCAAAATAGATTCAGCTGATTTGGGGTCTCGAGATTTTTTAAAAAGCCCTCCCTCCATCTGTATTGTTAAGATACCCTTTGCATTGATGCTATGAACTATTTGGCTTAGTTACAGCACCCACTAAAGGAGGAAAATGAAGCCACATTTAAAAGAAAATAGGTTAAGAATTTTCAAAGTCATCATGACTTAAATTAGTGTGTTTAGCACAAATGTAATGGAAATGTGTTTTGTTATTATTTTTTTTTCGAAAGGTTAAAACAATTAAAAAGTCTGTCTTAAAGACTTTTTTTTTTTTCCCTTAGGCAGCTATACTTACAGGTTCTTGTGTTTAGGTCTTGGCTTTTCATTTGGAGTTTTCTCAACCATAGAAATAAAGAACAAAATTTTGGGTAATTTATATCATGTGACATTCACCAGTTAATCTTTTCTTATTGGTATTGAGAAGCATCAGGTAAATCCTCTAAAAACTACTGGTAGTAGATTGGGTTATCTGTATATTGATGAGGAAACTAAGACACAGAAAGGAAATATTTTGCTACCTATATGTGCATAGACCGTGGTCATAAATGTAGTCCATTTAAGGACCCTGGAATTCACATTACAATAGCAACCAACAAATGACCTCCTATCCCCAGTAAGTCTACAAAGCCCCTGGCCAAGACGTCTTATTCATGATGTTAACCTATTTATTGCCAGGGATAGTTGTCATCCTGCTTACGCATAAGTCTTTTTTCCTCAATTAAACTGCAACTTCATGAGGATTTATACTTTCCTATTAACCTCCCCAGTTCACTTGATCTAACATTATACTTTTGATAAGGATCAAGGTTTATTAGATAGTTGGTTGAAAAAAATTCCTGTGTGTATCATAGCGCAAATGGAATGATTTACTTTATAGAGTAAAATATTTGAAGAAATGAAAGGAATGCAGATGTTGAAATAGGTGAGACCTTTTAGAAATAATTAATGATTTTTGTTGATGTGATTATTATATCTGGTGACTAACTTAAGTATCATTTCTTGTGGCTTTTAATAATGGCCACTTTCTATTTTCTTCATCAGATGTCTCCTGGGCCCACATAACAGAATCTGCCCCCTTTTCATGATCAGAATTGTTGATTCACTGATCTCACAGGTTATAGCTATCATGTGAGGAAGTTAAGGCATTTCTACTTCTTCCCTCAGGTAAAATAAACCCGAATTTTAAGAGTAGTTTGGTTTCGTTTGGATCTGAATTACCCATACTGGCAAACTTTGATAATCACATGTTGAACACATTTGCTCTTACTTTCATTTCACTTGTATAGGATTATCCAGCCAGAGAGAGGTTGGAGTAAGACACTGGAAATGTATGAAACTGCCAGGTAAACATTGGCCCAACCCCCTATTAGAATTCGAGAGCAGCTCAACTGATCAGTGAATAGACGTGATCCCTCCCTCTGATGGCATTAATGCTAATTCTGAAAATGTAAAACCAAAGACTCGTCAACCCCCGGTAGGGTATATTCTAAGCAGAGGGCAGAGCACGAGGCAAATGTATTCGCACCGCCTGTATCCTTCCCACAGCCCATTGGCGCGTAGTGGAATTAGAAGATGCGAGGAACAGTTTGTCCCCAAGCAGTGTCTCTTCCTAGTTGTTCCACGAAGAAACCTCACACAAATCTGAAAATATTAATAGACTAATTACCAGTGCCTTCATTTGCAAGTCCTATTGGTTTTTCCTTCTCCCCCTTCCGGCCCACCTCCTCTGCCCCTTCATAGATGTCAGCAAGGGAAGAGAGAATCAAGGGGGTGGGGGTGGGGGCAGTGGGTTTAGCCACAAAATAAGTCAAGGGAGAAATGAAGTACTAATTAAGAAAGCCGGGGTGTTATGCAAATGGCTCATGCTCCGAAGGCAGCCTCGTGAATGTGCCCGGAGTGGATGGGGCGCCTTTGCCGCGCCGACAGCTGGCTCCCAGGAAGGTCAGGCGCAGGCGGGCGCGCGGGAGCATAATCCTTCAGATTGGCAGCTCTGCCCCCTGGTCACCGTTTGATTATCTCCCAAATTGCTGTATTTCACAGAGATAATGATTTTTTATGGTCACAGATTTGAAGACAACTGCTGTGTCCTCAGGGTTGTCGTTCTGCAAGGAGACGATGCTGTTTCCTTCAGAAGAGAGGGGGCGGGGGAGAGGGAGTTTCTTCTCCGTTTCTCTCCCTGGCAACTTACTTCCTGGAATGTTTTATTATCCTAATGAAAACAATATATATTATTAAGGGAACCATCCCAAGTCCAATCGATTCCAATCCTTTTCCTGTTCCTGAGCCGGGGCTTGGGTCTGGGAGTCTCTTACTCTGGTCTTCCAAGGGTGCCAGTACTTTATCAGTGATATACTCATGAGGAAGATGTGGTCCCCTCTGCAGAAACCTACTTTAGAAGAGAGGAAGGTGCATCTGGTGACTCTCAAGAATTGCGTGTGAGTGTGTGTGTGTGTGTGTCTGTGTGTCTGTGTGTGTGTGTGTAAGAGAGAGAAAGAGAGCTGCATTCACCATGCATTATTACTTAGGGCCCATCCTCTTGAGAGCTGAAGACTGTGCAGGTGGGAAACCTGTAGGTCACCAGCTCTGACCCCAGTGGGAGCTGGTGGCAAAAGAACTCATGGTCAATTTTGAGTTTTTTTTTTTTTTTTAAGCCTTCTAAGTGAGAACTTTTGGCTGGAGCTACCAAATAGAATTTTCATTTAATTCTAATATAAGAGCAGTCAGAAAAAAGAAGCAAAATTTAACCATATGATTATTCCCCTTGCAGATTAGTTTATTTAGCATTAGTTTTATGATTACTTCTTCTATGATTATGAGCTCAGGGCTTATAGAAACATACTTCTTTTTCTTTAAGAGGGTGACCATTGAAGCTGTAGTATGAAGTTGATTTTCTATTGATACTGGGGACATTTCTGTAATAATTTGAACCCAATTTCTGAAAGGATGCTTTTTTGACCTGGTGAAGGAACATCAAGGTTTTGCAACTGGAAGAACTACAACTCGAAAAGCATTTGTGTTTCAGTTCAGCTTTAATTATTCTGATATTGCTGGCGTTTTCGTATTTATAAAGAAAAGGATTGCCTGGGATTCATATTTTATATCACTTCTCCCATCTTAATTGAAGAAAAAGGTAAATAGTGTAAATGAAGTCCACTTGGCTTCAGGTCTTGCTCGTGCTTATCTAGAAAACATGAATTCAGAAGTGCCTTGATTATATCCTGTTTCCTATCAAATATTAATTTCCTCATTTGTCAGTGTTTCTACTGTATTTCATTAATATGCATTTATTTTATTTAAAAATGTAGAAGTTATTTATATGTGGGGTTCTGAGTGTTTATTTACAGAGCTGTCTTTCAAACGTAAAAAAGGAAGGTGCTGTTATTTATCTTCCCATGTCTATAGCTTAAAAAACAAAGATGCAAAACTAAGTGCTTCTGCAGGCCAATTACCCATGCATCAGTGAGTCCTAGGCTTTTTTTTTTTTTTTTTTTTTTAACTGAAAGGCCTGTCTCTACTCCCAGGTGAGTTTACATTGAGAAATAAGTTAGCAGCAGCCTCACTTGCTTCTCTGGCATTTTGGTGCATGTTCATATTATGAGTAGCAAAGTCTGATTTTTATTTTTCAGGCATTGTATCATTCTTTCAACAGTTTCAATGATTCTTACCATGTATTGTTCTAGGAATAAAAAAAAAAAAAATTCTAGCAAAGTAATTCTGGCAGAGTGAAGGGGTTGCCTTCTTGTTGGTACCTGAGCCCATCAAACTGATTCTTACTCGGGGCCTTTGTACTAGCTGTTCCCTCCACCTGGATGCCTTCCTCCTCCACTTCATGCAGGGGTTTGAACAAATGTCTTCTCCTTGGAGAGTCTTTCTCTAACCATTCAACCCCAAAGAGTGTCTCCCCCAGTCCTGACCCCCTTCACTGTCTATCTGGTCACACTGCTGTATTTTTCTTCATTGCATTTATACTTATCTGACATTTATTACTTATGTATTATGCTGTTGATTATCTTCTCTACTAAAATGTGAATTCCATGAGACTGGAGACTGTGGTCTGCTCAGCAGCAGAACAGCCCCTGACATATGGTACTGGGCAACTAGTAAGTATATTTAAATAAATGAATGAACGTAACTGAATTTTATGCCTTTGTTAAATGTCTTTTCAAATAAACGTGTTGACTCAGCCAGAAACAAATAAACAAAGTACGTGATCTGATTTACTTTGGAAAATATGATCATCATTTCTGTAGTGTGAGACAAAATAACGATGCTCAGTAAGGTATCTGCTATTTGAAAATCTTAGGCTAATTGATTTCTATTTGAATGCTCCAGCCAATGTTTGATATTAATAATGCAATTTTGAGCCCAGAATGGTCTCATTTTGTCTATTAATGATCTGAGATGCCACTGGTGTCCCTAGGTGCGATGAATTGAGCTCATGTACTTTATGTGGTCATGTGCTTCTGGGGGATAAATTCTAGGAAGAAGTCAGAAAAGTGGTTGTTTATGAGGGGTGTGTGTGTGGTGTGTGTGTAGGCATTATGGCTTAGAAGAAATGTTAGGGTAGAATAACACACGGTCTTAGGTCCTCTGAGCTCAGTGCCTTTCTAGATACAAATCTGTCTTAGAGTCCCTGTGGGGCTTGCTGGGTTTGGAGAAGCTGGTTGGAGCTTTGTCTCAGGTAAATACACATTCAGACAGCCCCCGTTTCTCTAATTCTGGACACTGCCTCTTCAGGTAACAGGAAGACGGTTCCCTCATCTACTGCCCATTGTAGGCGTTCCCTACTTTGCACGCCGTGTAGGTTTCCTGCTGAAGAGTCAAGTATAGACAAAGTTCAAAGTTGTCTACTAAGGTGAACTAAGGTTAAATATAGTCTAAAATAAAAGAGGTGACATCTCTGAGATATAGGCTATATTATCTTAGAGAAGTAAGTAAAAGAAAGCTGTTTTTTTAAGTGTATTATTTTCTCAAAATGATTCAAAATTCAAATGGTATAAAAGGATATACAATGAAAAATCTCATCCCTTCCTGTCTTCTAAACACTGGTGTCTCTCCCCGGCAATCTATGATATCAGTTTTTCAGATGTCTTTCCAGGAACAGTTTATACATAAATAAGAAAATGTGTACATGTTATATGTATGACATATGTGTATATATGTGTGCATGTAGTGTCATTTCTATGTATTTAAAACATAGAAATGGTCAAAGATTATATTATTCTGCATCTTGCTTTTTATTTTTGGTTGAAAGGGAAGAATAATATATTTCTCTTAAAAGCAAATACTGGACATAGATTGCTTGAGTGTAAATTTTGGTTATGCCAAATGTTAGCTGAGTGATCTCAGACGAGTTTGTTAACCTCTCTGTGCCTCAGTTTCTTCATTTGTAATGTGGGAAATGTAATAGTATGTACCATACAGGGTTGTTGTGGATATATCAATATGCATGTAAAGGGCTTTGCATAGTTTCTATCACATTGGAATTATCCAGTGTTGCTACTCATTGTTACTGTGTGTTACTGCTATCATTTTTTCAACTTGTAGATCAGTCCCGTTTTAGTGTATAAAGAGCTCCCTCATTTTTTTTCTTTCTTTTTTTTGTATGAGTAAAAGATTTTTGTTTTAATTTATTGGGGTGGCAATGGTTAGTAGAATTACATGGGTTTCAAGTATACAATTCTGTATCACATCATCTATATATCACATTGTGTGTTCACCATCCAGAGTCAGTTCTCCTTCCATTACCATATATTTGACCTCATTTACCCTCATCTACTACCTCCCGCCCCTTACACTCTGGTAACCACTAAACTATAGTCTGTGTCTATGATTTTTTGTTTCTTTGTTTGTCTTGTTCCTTTGTTGCTTCAGTTTTATATCCCACATATCAGTGAAATCATATGGTTCTTGACTTTTTCTGTGTGATGTATTCACTTAGCATAATAATCTCATTATCCATCCAGTTTTTTGCAAATGGCACTATTTCATTTTTTCTTACTGCAGAGTAGTATTCCATGGTGTATATGTATCACGTCTTCTTTATCCAGTTATCTATTGAAGGACACTTTGGTTGTTTTCATGCCTTGGCAACCGTAAATAAAGCTCCAATGAAGATTGGAGCACATATGCATATATCTTTGTGGATAAATATATTCTGAAAAAGCTCCCTCATTTTTTAATAGCTGCATGGTATTGCTGTGTATGGCTGTTCCTTAATATATTTAACCATACCATATGTAGGATTTCCCCCAATATTTTACTATTGCAAAGAATGCTATAATGAATAACTTTTCATGTTGATCATTGCAGACGTATCAAGTGTATCTGTGGCACAGATTCCCCAGAATGGAACTGTTGGGCCAAATGACATGTTCATTTATAATCTGTTTTATTTAGATATTGCCAAACTTCCCTCCATATAAGTTGTACTAAGTTATGCTCTCACCAGCAGTGTAGGTGAGAAAATAGTATCTGTGTAGTTTGTTTTTTTGTTTGATGAAGCAGTGAAAATTTTATTAATGTTATAAATACTGACCCTTGAGTACATGGTTTTTAAATTTTTTGTCTGACAAAATGGGAAGAATGCATAAAGCATTTCTGCATCCTGAATTGAAGTATAATAATTACCTCAAAGACAAACATTTGTGCAATTTAAAACACTTTTTCATGAAACAACATTTTGCTTAAAAGAATTATTGACAGACAAACTTTGGTTATCAGATTTCTTGGCAGACCTCTTCTCTAAAATTAACAAAGTGAATCTGTCACTTCAAGGAAAACAACGAACAGGGTTTTTTTGCCAATTACAAAATTCAAATTTTCGAGTGAAAATTAGAATTATAGGTAACTTGTATGTGCCATCATGAGCTTCACATCTATCCAAAACATAAATGCTTTCCTGATGAGATCAATTGTTATTGTAACAAATGTGATATTTTTATATTGTATCATGAAATATGTCAATATTTGGAAGATCTGCATAACTCAGTGAAGTTATATTTTTCAATTGATTAGTGCATGATGTTACAAATGCATGCATGGGTAAAAATTCTATTCAAAACAATGATATACTAATGAATTTTTCTTGTATGAAAACACAAAAAGTTCACAGATATGGTTTCAGATTCCACATTGGTACCAACCCCTAAGAAACTTCCCACTTGTCAAATTTTGGTGTATTATCAAAGAATATCCACAATTACCTGAAATGCTTAATAAAATACTCCTGGATTTTCCAACGTATGTATGTCTGAGAAAGCATTTTCTTCCTGTGTTTCAACCAGAACAACATATCACAGAAGAGTGAATGAAGAAGCAGAAAGAATCCATCTCTCTTCTATTACACCAGACATAAAAGAGCTTTGCAAAAATGTAAAGTAATGCTACTTCTCCCACTAAATGTTTTGTTTTGAAAAATAGAATTTTCATAAAATAATTTGTGCTAACTTACTTGCAGTAGATATGTTATCATTGTTTACATTTTCCTTTTTAAAATATTTTAATTAAAAATATAGCTAACATACAATATTATATTAGTTTCAGGGATACACCAGAGTTATTCACCATTTAAAGAAGTGTTGACCACCATAAGTCCAGCAACCATCTGACACCATATTATGCTGTCACAATGTTATTGACTGTATTCCCCTGCTGTACATTACATCCCCATGACTTATTTGTTTTATACCTGGAAATTTGGACCTGTTATTACCCTTCACATTGCCCCCCCCCCTTTTTAAGATTTTCAATTACAGTTGACATTCAGTATTATTTTATATTAATTTCAGGTGTACAGCATAGTGGTTAGACATTTATATAATTTAAGAAGTGATCCACCTGAGTAGTACTCACCTGGCACTATACATAGTTATTACCATATTGTTGACTATATTCCTTATGCTTTATTTTACATCCCCATGACTATTTTGTAACCACCAATTTGTACATTTTAATCCCTTCAGCTTTTTCACACACACCCCCAACCCCCCTCCCGCCATCAAAATGTTCTCTGTATCTATGAGTTTGTTTCTGATTTGTTTGTTTTGTTCTTTATTTTGTTTACTTTTTTCCAAAATATAAGCAAAAATCACATTGCATGTGTCTTTCTCTATCTGACATACTCCACTCAGCACAATACCCTCCAGTTCCATCCATGCTGCCACAGGTGGCAAGAACCCATTCCTTACCATGGTCGGGAAATATTCCATTGTCTATATGTACCACCTACTCTTTATCCATTGTTCCATCGATGCCAGGCTGCCTCCACATCTTGGTGATTGAGAACAATGCTGAAATGAACATATGGATGCACACATCCCCTCAAAGTAGCATTTTTGGATTTCTTCAGATAAATACTCAGAAATGGGATTACTAGGTCCTTCTTTGTCATGTTAGAGCATTTGTTTCAAAATCTGTTTTGTCTGGTATAAGTATTGCTACTGCAGGTTTGTTTGTTTGTTTCCATTTTCATGAAATAAATTTTTCTATCTATTCACTTTCTGTATGTGTGTGTCTTTCAATCTGGTCTCTTGTAGGCAGCATATGTTTTGTTTTCTGATCCATTCAGCCCTTTTGTGTCTTTTGATTGGAGCATCTAATCCATTTACATTGAAAATAATTGTTGATAGCTATGTAGCTATTCCCATTTCATTATTCATAATTTTTTTTTTTTTCATCGTGAAGTGCCTCTAACATATTTTTGTAATACTAGTTTGGTGGTGATAAACTTCTTTAGCTTTTTCTTGTCTGGGAAGCTCTTTATCTGTCATTTGATTTTAAATGATAGGCTTGCTGGATAGAGTGCCCTTGATTGTAGATCCTTGCTTTTTATCATTGAAAATATTACATTGAATATTTTCTGCCAATCCTTTCAGGCCTGCACAGTTTCTGTTGAGAAATCAGCTAACAATCTTATGGGGCCTTCCTTATAAGTTACTAGTTGCCTTTCCTTGCTGCTTTTAGGATTCTCTTTGTCTTTAACCTTTGCCAGTTTAATTATAATGTGTCTTGGTGTGGGCCTGTTTGGGTTCATCTTGTTTGGGACTCTCTGCACTTCCTGGGCTTGTATGTCTATTTCTTTCCCCAGGCTAGGGAAGTTTTCAGTTATTATTTCTTCAAACAGGTTCTCTATCCCTTGCTTTCTCTCTTCTTCTGGTTGTTACACTTGGTGTTGTCCCAGAGGTTCTTAAACTATCCTCAGTTTTTAAAGTCTTTTTCTTTTTGCTCTTCCAAGTAGGTGTTTTTTGCTACCTTGTCCTCCAAATTGCTGATTTGATCCTCTGCTTCATCTAGTCTGCTGATGATTCCTTCTAGTGCATTCCTCATTTCACTTGTTGTATTTTCCACTTCTGACTGGTTATTCTTTATGGTTCCTATGTCCTTTCTTATGCTTTCTATCTCTCTGTTGAAGTTATCATGAAGTTCCTTGAGCATCCTTATAATATTTGTAATACAAACTTGTACAAAACATAAGGAACGTACATAAATAAATAATAAATATACCTACAACCCAATAGGAAAAATAAAAATCAGGTAAAATGCATTAACAGAGAGTTCACCAAAAAAAAACCACACAAATGGTTCTTAAACATATGAAACTATGCTCAGACTCATTCTTAATCAGGGAAATGCAAATTTAAACTACACAGATACCAGAAAAGGATCCATAATGGTAGAGTAGATAAAACACTGCCTACTTCCTTCCGTGAACACATCCAAATTACAATTAAATTATAGAACCTGGAGAACACATCTGAAGTGTAGCTCCACAGAAGTTTTATAACTAAGGCTATAAAGAAGCCATGTTGAAACTGGTAGGAGGGGTAGAGACACAAAACGGGTTGGCCCCCAAACCTCCATGTAGCGGTTGAGAATCAGCAGTGATGTCTCAGCCACAGAGGTTCCCCAGGCCCACACCAGTACCCCCAGCCTGAAGTTGTGTTGCTGGGAAAAGAAGCCACCCCAAAAGACATGCCTGTGAAAAACAGTGGGGATTCTGACCATCCAGGTGGGAAGGAAGGCTGTGGGAAATCCAAACATTCTCTTAAACGGCCAGCACACAGAGACTCACTCACCTGGATGAGGCAGGGTCTCAGGGAGTCACTAGAGTAAGAAGAGTTGTAGTCACCAGGTTAAGGTAGACTCTGGTTTGGTGCCAGTGCTGAGCCTGGAGCTACTCAGCAAAAGCCTCAGAGCACACTGAGGCCAGTCTGCCTGGGGTCTGCAGATTCTGATATTTTTCCAAAAAAGAGTGTAATATGGGCAGGGCCAGCTGCTCAACAGAAAGTGCCTCCAGCAATGGAGGAGTTGGGTGGGGTGGGTCGCTGTGGAGCTCACCAGACCAATCAGATTCAGATTTGGCCATGTGGGGGCGGGCTCAATACAGGAAATATGGCACCTTTCTGCTGACTGCACAGGAGAAGGAACCCACACAGGGAAAATGGCGACTGTCCTCAAGCCCTTGCTCTGATGTCACACACCTCAGTCTCCAACATGCCCCTTCCCGCCCCCAGGCACCATCCCTCCTCTGGAGCCCAAGGTGAGTGCCTGCAAGTGAGTGAGTCTGTGTGTGGCCCGTGTAAGAGGGCATTTGGATTTCCCATAGCCTTACGTGCCACCTGGATGGTCAGAATCCCCACTGTTTTTCACAGGCAGGTGTTGTGGGGTGGCTTCTTTTCCCACCACCACAACTTCAGGCTGGGGGTACTGGTGTGCGCCTGGGGAACCTCTGTGTCTGAGACATCACTCCTGATTCTCAACCGCTACATGGAGGTTTGGGGGCCAATCCATTTTGTGTCTCTACTCCTCCTACCAGTTTCAACATGGCTTCTTTATAGCCTTAGTTATAAAACTTCTGTGCAGCTAAATTTCAAATGGTTCTCCAGGTTGAGTGTTCAATAATTTAATTGTAATTTGAATGTGTTCATGGAAGGAAGCAGGCAGTGTTTTATCGACTCTACCATGTTGGATCCTTTTCTGGTATCTGTGTAGTTTAAATTTTCATTTCCCTGATTAAGAATGAGTCTGAGCATAGTTTCATATGTTTAAGAACCATTTGTATTTCTTTTTTGGTGAACTCTCTGTTAATGCATTTTGCCTGATTTTTTTTTTTTCCTATTGGGTTGTAGGTATATTTATTATTTATTTATATAAGCTCCTTATGTTTTGTACAAGTTTGTATTACAAATATTTTCCCCAACTAATAATTTGTTCTTTCTTTTGGCTTTACTAGTGGAAGTTTTTGCCATGCAGAAAATTTCATTTCTTTTATGGCTAAATAGTATTCCAATGTATGAATATACCATATTTGTTTATCCTTTCATCACTTGTTAGACATTTGGGTTGTTCTACCTTTGGGCTATTGTAAATAATGCTGCTATAAACATTTGTGTATAGATTTCTATATGGATATATGGATACATGTCTTAATTTCTCTTCAGATGTATATCCAGGAGTAGAATTTCTGGATCATATGGATTTTGAGGGTTTCCTAGACTGTTTTCTAAAATGGCTTCACCATTTTACATTTCCACCTGCAGTATCTGAGAGTTCAGACTTCTCCACATCCTCCCCAGTTTTTATTATCTGGCTTCTTGATTCTAGCCGACCTCGTGGCTATGAACTGGTAAGTTGTAGTTTTGATTTGCTTTTCCCTGGTGGCTAATGATTTTGAGCATCATTTCATGTGCATATTGTCCATTTGTATATCTTTTTTTGGAGAAATATCTATTCATATTTTTTGTTCATTTTGTAGCTGGTTTATCTGTCTTTTTATTGAATTGTAAAAGTTTTTTTTATATATTCTGATTTTATTTAAGACTCTTATAAGATACATGGTTTGCAAATATTTTCTCCTATTCTTTGGTTTTTCCTTTCACTCTCTTGATGGTGCTTTTGAAGCACAAAAGTTTTTAATTTTGATGAAGTCCAATGTACCTTTTTTTCTTTTTCTTTTGCTGCTCATGCTTTTGGTGTCATGTCTAAGAATCCTTTGTCAAATCCAAGGTCATGAAGCTTTACCCCTACATTTTCCTCTAAGATTTTATAGTTTTAACACTTATTTTTTAAGTCTTTGATCCATTTTTAGTTAATTTTTGTATATGGTATGAGTTAAGGGTCCAAATGAATTCTGCATGTGGCTATCCAGTTGTCCCAGCACTATTCATTGAAAAGGCTCTATGACCTTTGTTGAAAAATAGTTGATGTATGGATTTCTTTCTGGATTTTCAATTTTACTCCATTGACTTATGTGTTTATCCTTGTGCTGGTACTATACTATTTTGTTGATTGTTGCTTTGTTTTGAAATCAGAAAGTGTGAATCTTCTTACTTTGTTCTTCCTTTTCAAGATTGTTTTGGCTACTCTGAGCCCCTTGCAATTTCAGATAAATTTTAAGATCAGCTTGTTAATTTCTATAATCAGATGTGATTCTGATGGGAATTGTGTTGACTCTGCAGATCACTTTGAACAATAAGTCTTCTGATTCATGAACATGGGATATTTTGTGTGGTGTACTTTTTTTAAAAAAATTAATTACTTCAACAAATATTTATTGAGCAACTATAATATGCCATGTATGTGGAATATACCATGTCAGGTCTGCTTCTTATCAGGGTGGTTGTAGCCTTTCCCTTGTATGCTTGGCCCTGAACATTCCCTGACCTTCTTCAGATGTTTCCTCAAGTGCTCCTTCTTGGTGAGGCCCTCCCTGGCCACACACCCTATCCCTCACTTGTACCTTATTTTTCCCTTCCCTACATTATTTTACTTCTTAGCAATTATCATTATTTATTGTATGTTTTTATTTTTCTAAGTCCTAAGAATAGAACAGTGAACAGAATGCACAAAACTCCGTGCTTTCAAGGAGCTTACCTTCTAGCAGAAAAATACAGATAATTAGAAAAAAAGAAAAATATGTAAACTATGTAGCACAATAGTAATAAACTATGTGAAAACAAACGCTGAGAGAAAGGACTGTGTTAGGGTTGCACTGATAGTTGCAGTTTTAAACAAGGTTGCCAGAGGTCAAGGGAGAGCCAGGGAGTCAGGTGGATATCTAGAGAAAGTGCTCGAGGAAGAGGGAATCATACGTACAAAGGCCTGAAGGAAGGAGCAGACTTGGACTCTTGGGAGAACAACTGGAAAACCAGAGTGGCTGCAGCACAGCGAGACTCAACTAGGGAAGTAGTAAGAGACAAGGGGTGGGGCAGGCCATTTAGGGCCATATAGGTCACTTCTAATGGAATTCAGTGTTCGAGGAGATTAAGGACTGTGTCTGTAAGTCACAATATGTGTGAAGGTTGTGGTCCCAAGCGTTTATTGTAATGATAAAAGAAGAGAAAGCAAAAGTGAGATAATAGCATCCTCAGATCTCCAACTTCAAAACAGTGTCTTAGAAACTATTTGAATATTTTAATTAACTGTATAATTGCATCAGTTATCAACTGTGCATAAATGGACACTGGTCATCCAAATTAATGTTATAGAATATTTTATTATGCTAGCTACCTCACTCCTTTTGGTTAAGCCTGCTATAAGACCCACTGTTGGTGTGTTTGGTGGGGAATACTTAAGAAATCTTTGGGCTATCATAACATAATGAAATGCTAGCAATTTATATTACTTTTATGTGCCTGGGGACCTCAATGAAAGAGGCACACTTTTAATATAATAGAGGAGGAAAGAAAAAAGGAGAGAGAGAGAGAGAGAGAGAGAGAGAGAGAGAGAGAGAGGACGAAAGTTAACTGAACAAAGTGCATTTCAGATTGGTTAGAATCTCTAATTAGCAGATAGTCCTCTGATCTGGTGATAAAAGGGGTTATTTTGAATGTTTCCATTTAAACAAGTTCAAATATCCCCAGGAGACGGACAACTCAAATTGTGTATGACCAATAGAGAATGGCAGGGCCTGTGGCTAAACTGCAGAATACATGGTTTACCTACAGGCAATCAAATTCAGATTTTTACAAAATGCTGCATTGGCTAAACAAAAGATGTCAGCTCCCAAATCCTGCATGGCTCACATTCTGCTAAAATCATTATGTACAATATTTCATTAACTCCTCATAATAAATTATATGAGGTTAGTGCTGCTATCATCTTCATTTTCCTGCTGAGAAAACTAAAGCTCAGCAAAGAAATAAGTTACTATTAAGAAGTAGAGTAATGAATATGGAGACAGACACTCTGGTTTCATATTTTGTGATCTTAGTCACAATAATGCAAAGTATATATGGCAGATAAGCAATCAGTTATTTTCCCCCCATGGATTACAAAGCATGTAACATTTGGGAAAATCTAGAAGAACATTATCCCATAGATATAATTGCAAGCCACATAAGTAATTTAAATTTTTCTCATAGCCCCATTTAAAAGAGTAAGTAGAAATAGATGGATTCAATTTCAGTAATAAGTATTGTTTAATCCAACATATCCAAAATATTATTACAGCTGGTAATAAATATAAGAAAGTATTAATGAGATAGTTTGCATCCTAGGTCTTGGAAATTGAGTGTCTATTTACACTTAAATCACATCTCAACTAAGAGTAGCCACATTTCAAGTCAGTAGTCACATTTGGGTTATAGATCCCATTGAATACTAAAGACTGAGATGATTGGCCAAATTTTCCACATTTAATTTGTCTTTGAAATATGTAGAGCTGTAATTTAATTAAACTCATTTTCTTATAGGTACAGTAGGACCTCCACCAATATAATAATTACAGGGGTGAAGGTGCGAGCAGGTGCTTCTTTTCTTTTGATCTTATTAAGAAGTTGGTATGAATGTCTCAGCACCAGCAGTTTGAGATCCTGTAATTTATGGCCTAAGTTATATAGGGTTTACACATATGTACTGATGTTACCTAAAATATCCCTTCCTGTAACGTTCTCTTTATGAACCAGTTTGTGGACGGAATATTTATGTGCTTTTGCTATGAACACAAGCATTATAAAGGAACTATGCTTTGTGCTGCTAACTTAAATGGATTTGGAAGGCAAAGTGGAAAAAACTGTAACTTTATAGTAAATGTTACCACCTCCCTGTAATGCATTATTATATTTTATAGTTAAAATAGAATGGAACATTGAGGCATTTGTGCAGAATATATAAAAGCACAGAGGTAGTGAAGGAGACCAAATTACATTTGAGCTTATTAATTTGTGAAAAAAACCAAACTATTCTCAGACAGCTGCAACATCAACGTAAGCGAAAATATTCTAACATGTCAGCAACCTCCACCTTGTAAGCCTGCCAGGATAAAATTAACCAAAACAATCTCCTCAAATTATTAAAGTCTAAGTCTTTAGGAGAATGCCCTACATTATACCTTAAATTACTAAACTATAGGCATAACTGTGTAGCCACATGTCTCTACCTCTGTACTGTATAATTGTATACAGATGTAGCCAGTATTATGCAGTAGACTTGCTGCTTAAAAAGTGGAGTGCAAATTCAATATTAAAAATCCTTTCAGTGCACTAGGGGAGCTTGTTATTTAAAAGGTTCTTTTATAATAAGATTAATCACCCCTAATTCCTCTGTTTGGCAAGTTTTATGTAGGATTTTTCAGTTTTTAAAAAGATTTCAGAAGTGTGGAGAAGAGAGAAAAAGAAAACATTACTTACATGGACACGCTCTAGGATGCCACCCCTGCTCTGGGACCTCTTCCACCTCACCTACTCAAAGATGTCATTCAGGCAGTTCTCTTCTTTTCCCTGTCTACTGCATGTTCCTATTAGCCTACAAGCATATTCGAAGTTTTCCAATTTAAAAACAGCCCTCTCAGGACCCCATTTTGAGTTCCATCTGCCACCCCTTTTCTCCCCTTGACAGTAATATGCCTTGAAAGGGTTGTCTACTTGAGTTCTCAAATTCTTCACCTCAAAGCTGATGGGTTTGGTGCTTTGTGAGTCTGTCAAAACCTTCTAAGATTATTGTCATTAGTTTTCTATAAAAGGAAGACTAAAACCAGCAGTCTTTCTCATAGTAAGGAAAACAGGCACACACATGCATTCAGACGTTGCTCTCCCCCACCAAAAATACCTTGTTCACAATTTTATTCATTTGCTAGGGCTGCCATAACAAAGTACCACAAACTGGGTGGCTTAGAAAAAGAAATGTATTGTCACAGTTCTGGAAGTGAGAAGACCAAAATTTGGGTGTTGCTCCCTCTGCAGCCATGTCCCTCTGCAGTGGTAGGGAAGGATCTACTGCATGCCTCTCTCTTAACTTCCGGTGTCCTCAGACATTTCTGGTCTTGTAGATGGCTGTCTTCTCCTTGTGCCTCTTCATATGTCTGTATCCAAATTTCCCTTTCATAACACCCGTGATATTGGATCAGGGCCCAATGACCTCATTTTAATTTGATTATCTCTGTAGAGAACCTATTTCCAAATAAAATCACATTCTGTTGTACTAGGGATTGGGACTTCAACATATCTTCTTTGGGGGATACAAGTCAACAACCACAATTCAAAATCTGGTTTTCTTTTGGTCCACCTCTAGACATACGGATTTCAAATATGTTGGAGAAGTTTTTTCTGTTGTTCATCATAACAGGGTCTGCAAATTCACGTGGACTCTAACTAGATAAAATTATTGTTCATAGCTGTCTTGTAGATTAACATGACTACCCCTACTAAAGAAATGAAGGGATTCTGTGGAATATGTTTATCGATCCATCCATCCATCCATCCATCCATCCATCCATCCATCCATCCACCCATCTTTCTCCATCTATCTATCCATCTATCCAAACATCCAGTTATTTGCATAAAAAATATTGGGTGCCTACTATGGATGTAGTGTTTTGCAAGACACTGGGGGAGGAGGGGAGGAGGCAAACACTGGCAAACGTCAGCAGTGTTTGCTTTCAGGGAAGGATAATGCAGGTGGTAAGAGAGGTATGGGTAACATGTGAAAGCTGAAGTAAACTAAACTTAGATGCCATCTTTCATTTGTGGTCTAAGTCATTAAATGCCAAGTGTTCTGAGTGGGGATATCACTGAATTAAGATGGTAATAAAATTCTTCACAAATGTATGGCCAGGATTGACTCAATATCAGCTTTCTTAAGTTCTTGAATTCTGCTTATAATAATCCTTTCGAAATGGATACCCTAGCTTTGAAGCTCTTGCTTTAGCTTGATCAAACCTCTAATATCTCCACCTAGGTGTTTCATAGTATTTCAAACATAACAAGTCTAAAAATGAACTGTTGTCTTTTCCCCAAACGTATTCTTTCCTCCTTTAAGGGATTTTTCCTCCATAAACTTTTTAATTTAATTAAGAATAGTTTCAGATTTACAGAAACATTGTTGTGTTTACCATCTCTATAGTTTTGCCTCTTCCAGAATGTCATATAAATGCAATCGTATGAAATGCAGTTTTTTTCAGGTGGACTTCTTTCACTTAGTGATATGCTCTTAGTGATGTGGCTTATTAGCTCATGCTTTTTATCACTGAATGTCACATGGAGTGGATATACCACAGTTACCTGTTGGAGGACTTCTCAGCTGTTTCCAGATTTCAGTGATTATGAATTACCTGTTATAAACATTCACGTGTAGGTTTTGTGTGTTTTGAAACCAGTTGGAATAAATATCTAGGACTGTAGGTGCTGGATAAGACTAGTTATTCCTTAATAAACTGCCAAGCTGTTGTCCAAAGTGAGTGTACCATTTTACTTTTTTTTAAAATTAAAGTTTATTGGGGTGACAATTGTTAGTAAAATTACATAGATTTCAGGTGTATAATTCTGTAATACATCATCTATACATCACATTGTGTGTTCACCACCCAGAGTCAGTTCTCCTTCCATCACCATATATTTGATCCCCTTTATGCTCATCTACCATCCCCTTCCCCCTTACCCTCTGGTAACCACTAAACTATTGTCTGCATTTCTACCAGCAATGACTGAGCGTTCCTATTGTTCTGTATCCTCACCAGCAAGCGGTATCATCATTTAAAACATTTCAGCCATTCTACTTATGCAGTGTGATCTTTGTTGTTGCAATCTTCTTTTTCCTAATGACAAATGATTTTGAGTGTTGGTTTCTGTTTTGGAATGTTTCACCTATGTGCTGTACACCCCACCCTTTGCCATCTTCTGTCCCCCACTATTTGCAGAACTGGCCTTATGGGAATGGATTTGCAATATGCCCATCAGCTCTATATTTGCAGTTCCTAACAGGGCCTGGAATAAAGCAGTCATTCATTAAATGTGTGGGCTGAGTGACCCACTGTCCTGGGATTAGAGGTGAGGATGGCAGTTGTGTTCTTCAGAATAGAACTAGCACCATATTTGGCCCACTTAAGACTTCATTAAAGCCATGGTATTAATGACCTGATGATATGCTTGAAGATAATAACTATGAAAAGCCAATAAATAAATATAAACCTCATTTATTAATTTATTTTCCACTGTTTACCAAAAACTGTAGGCTCAGTGCTCCCCTTTCCATCACCCATGCTAGGGATTAAAATTAGAGCTGTAGTATATTTGCATGTTTATTTGGTCTAGGACAAAACTATATTTTTTAAAAAGACATGAGAATGAAACTCAACTCTCTTCATTAATGGGCCCCACATAGGGTCTCGGTGAAATAACGTTTATCGCTGTCTTGAACATCAATGATAATCTCAGTGAGGACTGTATTCTGTTCTAGAATGGATGACCGTAAGTGCTTGAGAATGAGTTTTCAGGAAGAAACAAAAGGCCTAGACAAAAAAAAAAAAAGTCATCCAAAAAGCACACACTTCAGAAACTAAGACAAACATCCAGATACATGCTCACAAATGCAATGATTTGCTTTGCTATAACGCTACTGACTCATATGCCTCCCACATAGTTTGCTTGACAGCATTACAGCATAATTTGTTTGACACACACACACACACACACACACACACACCCACACACATCCTCAAAGCTTTCCTAAAATCCTCCAAAGGTCACAAGATTTGTGTTTGTGAATGTTGAATAAACGTGGGGGAGGGCACGTAGCATGTGAATGCATTTCACTGGTCACTCAAGTTACACATACGAGGCACTGAAACCCCTGGACACTGTGCAAGTGGTTTTAGGACCCCAATCTCAGAGGACACACTCTGAGCCAAGCTTAGTGCCCTAATGGAGCGAAGTTTTGGCTCCTGGATCATGACCAGAATCACCTCAATTACAATTTTACCATGTCTTATGGTTTTACCACTTTAAAGAAAAGTTACCATGAGAAATTTGTCTTTTTCTGTAATGAGAGCCTTCTAAAGAAGATATTGAAGGACTAAATGGTGATCATTAGTCCATCAGATGAGTAACATTTTGGAGAGAGGTACAGGGAAGGGAGGAAAGTGGGAGAAAGAAGAAAAGGATTCAATTTATTAGGGTAGCTTTGCTTTCCCAAGGGCAAATACGACATATCACCTTAACTACATTTAAGATGGTTTTCTTGCAAATAACTTTAATATTATTCTTTGGTAGTTATGATAATGCAAACTCCAGTATTTGTTCTTTTTATTTAAACTCATGCTGAATCCAGAAACCTCTCCATCCACTAGGCCCTAACTCCTATAAATCAGCTTGAGTTGCATATGTCACTTGAGGTCTCGTGAAAAAAGTCTAATATGAATGTAATGGATTCTAGCACCTCCCCTTTCTATTCACTATCTTTTCAATCCTTCTCATTTTGATCCTGTGAGGTTTTTGTACTATTCTTCTGTTACATTGTACTGAAAGCTCTCTCCTGCTCATATCCTCATATACTTAACACTTTTCTTCTTCCCTTTGCTTACCTGTTCCTCTCCCTGGAAACTTTCCCTCCCTGTTTTTGAATGTTCTAATTTGCCTTTGGGTTCTTACTGGACAAAAGCAAGCTTAGCATTTAGTGGTCGTGAAAATAGGCATTGGACATTGCCAAGGCACATTCATCTTTTAAGGTGCTTAGCAGTTGCTGTGTTATTTTATACCTGTGTTTTTTGCTTCTCCCTTCTGCCATTGGATTATATATGTGTCTATGATTCATCTTAGCATCTGCCAGAGCTCCTGTGTTATATTCCATTCTCGTTAATATCTATTGGATGAATTTAGGAATGAATAAATGCGCAAATGAAGGATGATGAATGTTTATTCTATACCTAATCTGGATCCTATTCTCCCTCTCTATTCTTCACAGTTGACCACAAAACAGTCGAGGAAATTCTACTTGTACCTATTACCCAGTTTGTTCAACGTAGCTTGTACACCACTGAGAAACCACTTAGCCACTTTTGAAGCCAGACTCCTAAGTTTGTTTTCTGTCGTGAAAAATCAGTATGATCCTTCTCTTTCCCACAAATAGCCTCAGAAAACATAGAGAGAAGGTCTACTTGAGGCCTAAATGAAGTAAGTGGCCATGTAGGAGAAGCCGGTGTGGCAAGTAGCTGCAGATGGCCTCTAGGAACTCTGGGCAGCCCATGCAACCTGAGGGTGGCCTCTAGCCAACAGCTGTACAAAAATTGGGACCCTCAGTCAAAAACTGGAAGAAAATAAATTCTCCAAACATCCTGAATGAGCTTGGAACTGGGTTCTTCCCCAGTTGAGCTTCCAGATGAAAATGCATCCTGACTGATATCTTGATTACAACCCTGTGATACCCTGAGCAGAAAGCCCAGCTAAGCCGTACCTGGATGCCCGACCCATGGAAACAGATAATAAATGTGTGCTGTTTTAAGCTGCTAAGTGTGGGGGAAGCTGTTCTACAGCAATAGAAAACTATTAGGTTGGTGCAAAAGTAATTGCAGTTATCACAATTATTTTTAACTTTTTAAACCGCAATTACTTTTTCACCAACCTAATAATATAGCACTTTTTGGTCATCCACATGATATAGGAATTGGTGTCTTCAGGCTTGACAACATCCTAAATGTTACTCTTCCCAAGGATTATAGTGTCCCAAGGCAGGAAGGAGAGGATGGACTGTATCTTTTCACATGCTTGTTCTTCAAGAACAAAATTTTCAGTTTCCTCTTCCTAGCTAGTAGTAGCTAATAATCTCCCATCTCATTAGCTAGAATTGCACTCATACTCATTCCTAAATTGGCCACTGGTAGGAGGAATGCTTGATAACATGATTGGCTTTGGCTAAAGCAGATGTATGCCCTGTGCCTAGAGAAAGCCCAGCCTCTTCTGTTACATGTAGCCACCCAGGAGTTGAGTAAAACTGGAGTTTTGGTGGAAAGAAGAAAAGGGTAGGTAATGATGTTGGGTGGACAACAACCAAGTCAGCCTCAGCAAGTACAATGGGGCTTCAGTTTTCCCATTTGTAAAAATATGGACCTGGACTAATTCCAGGTCTGTAGAAAGATATGAACACCAGAGGTTGATTCCTACAGCCTAGTACTGAGAAGTCTTCTGTGGCCAGGCCTGGGCTCAGCTGGAAGGACAACAGGGTTAGATAAGCAGGGTCTGCTGGGCTCGGGAAGTAGAAATTATGCATATTTCTGATTCTGATGTTTAAAGGCAACTATGATGAAAGAATACAATTTATTATTTAAGACTGTAGATTGCAGAGTCAAACTGTATTCAGCTTTGCTACTCAATAAAGTTGTGGTCGTTAGCATTTTACTTAATTTAACTGTGCTTCGGTTTTCTCAACTGTAAAATAAGGATAAAAGTAGCAAGTGAGGATTAAATGAGGTAATGCCTATAAAAATTCTTAGCCCCGTGTTAAAATGTACGTGTGCTAAGAGCACAGAGTAGGTACTTAATACATGTTATCCATTATTATGTAGAGGCATATTGGCCAGCATGTCGATAATTTAAAAGAAAGATTTCCTGAACCAAGGAGGAATTCAGGGCAAATTAGTAAGAACAGTTCCACTCAGGGCAGTTTCACTATTGATAATGCTGACATTATTGATAGGCTTGGTTTGCCTAGGACATTCCTGATTTTGCTGAATGTTCTGGTATAATTATAATACCGCCTTTTTGCACTCTCAAAAGTGTCCTGGTTTGGATAATAAACTATATGATAACCCTAACTATTGTTCTTGCTAAGGTTTTGAGTTATAGAAGAACTTTACTAGCAATACCTCTCTTTTTTTAAAGACATTTCTGGTTCTGGACTACTTCCATGCGAATTGCAGGGTCTAGTCATAGCTTTGGACTGCTAAGTAGAATTTAGCATTTGGTTTTATCATTCTTTTTAGATGGTATATTATGGCATGGAGAAAGTATTTTTGGTGCTTGCTGTAGTCTTCATTAATACTTGTAATCCCACACTTAGACATTCATTCCTTGGCTTTCCCCCCCCTAAATAAAACTCAGATACTCCTTCCCCAGGAGAAGAAATTCATTAGAATTTAAACTGAATTGGATGGAAACTTCAAGTTAGTTAGACTCATTGAATCAAGAATGGTTTCCTATTCTGAGATATTTATCATCATTTCTCAATTATGAAACAATTTATGTGGGGTACAAGTATGCATGGAAGGGAAGTCTTTCATGAAATCCAGGAAAATCCTGTGTGATTGATGCAATTCAAATGAAAGTAAATCGAAGTAAATTTAAAGTATAATTGCTGATGTAAATGCAAAGAAAGTGATTTGTCGTCTTCCCACAAATAAATTTGGCTGAAATTGGCCATACATTAACCTAGATAGCATCTTACATTTCCTGAAAGCTGACCTTGACTAAGGTTTCTTTGATCAGTTCATATAGGAAAGGAACTAGTAAAATACACATTTGGATCATAAGGCAAAAGTCTATATGGACATTGTTTATTTTGCAACGGAAAGCAGAATCATAAGTGCCAAAGCATTGAAGCAGGTAACTAGTAGTTCTATCAATCCATCTCAGGTAACTGCCTTATATATTACATGTAAACATAAGTTTCTATCCTCTCATTAATTATATTTTATCACACTTATATCATGATGCATACAAACTTGGAAAATGATTGTATTCGAAAAATGATTTAACAGCACATTTCAAGCTGAAGATAAGCACAGACTCTTCTTAATCATCTCAAAAAGAGGGATGTTAAATTCTACCCTTGTTCTGAATTTCCTGCTATCTCTCATGGAAGACTGCCATCTTTTTGTCTCTAAACTTCCGTGCACTGCAGAATCTATTCGTGGAATAAAAGGTGGACATTTGGAGAAACTGTGTGATGTTTAGTTTGCTATCAATTTTCCTTAATCCTCAATAGACTTTACTTGCTCCATCTCCATTTGACGATGTGAACATATACCGCCTTCTGCTAGTAAAGTACTAAAATTAGAAATTTTCTTTACAAGATATTTCAAACATATAGTTCATTGTTTTGCAAAATATTAGGCGTTCCTTTTTGTGTAAATGCCACAGGCAGCACAGGACTCTGTGCCTGCTCCGACCTCTGTGTATTTCCTAAGTAAACATCGAGAGTTTGATATTCTATCATCAGCACGTAGCTCATCACCTTAAAGGCATGATTAAAGGAGGGAATCAAAAAAGCCATTGGTACAAAACACAGGCATATAAGCACAACAAAGGGAAATTTTCTGTCAAAGCAGTGCCAGATTAATTTGCCCCTCCATACTTAATCATGCATGATAGGTTTTATTGCTGCTTCTATAATCTTATTTTTATTAAGACTGCTATCAAACTCAGAATCCAAGAATTTTATTAGCACAGGTGCCTAACAAAGAAAAAACCAAAACATCTTTGTGCGTAGGCATTTAGAGTCATAGCTAATAAGTTGATTTTTATTTTTGCCGTTAAAGTTAGTCTACATGTGCAGGACATTCTTATGGTGAATATCCTAATTTCTGTACCATGGAAATATTATTAATATTGGTATGTGTGTGCCTACTCTTTCTCTGCCCCATTTTAATAAAAACAGCCCAAAGCCCCGGTTGCTTTAATTCCCTGAGAACCACCTGTGTGAAAACACAAAGACCACCCATGGTACACGCACTTGCAATGACAATTATCAGAAACTTAAAATGACTATGATCAAAGTCAAAGAGAGCATACTCAAGACAGAAAACACTGCTTTATTTTCCCTTTTGTCCTCAGAAACCCAGTAGCTTGGGAGAGAGATCAGGCAAGTTAAGTGCTGGGGTGTCTTGGAAGAATTTATCCCCACCTTTATGATCTCCATCAACACTTCCCCTGAGTCACCCCAAATAAGTATATGTAACAACAAGTAGGTTCCTTGTATAACCGTAGCTTCAAGACAAGAGCTCAGAGATCAAACTATGAAACATTTAAGGATAACCTAAATAAGAAAAGCTCAGGACATGTACATATAAATGTATGAAATCCTATCAAAGGACAAGATTGGAACAAATGGGAAAACATACCCATGGTCTTTAATGAAAAGGCAATGTCGTAGGTAAGTTCTAATGTATGTGCATTTATTGTAATTACAGCTAGAATCCAAACTTCAGGAGAGAGTTGTGTAAATGATCTAAAGGAAGAATAAATACAGGAGAATAACCGAGCATACTATGACACGCAGAATAGTGAGGGAAGCCTGGCCTTAGCCAACAGTGCAATGTACTCTGAAGTCATAGTACTCAGATAAATGTGGTAACAGCGTAACACTAGATGAATAGGCCAGTGGGAGACAATAAAAAATATAGGGAAAATATTACTATTACTATTACAATGACATGAATATTTAATCTATTAAAACAACCTATGATCAATTCAGAGAGAAAAGAGAGGTTAATAAATAGTGGTGACACAAATGGCTACCAATCTGGATACCCAAATTAACATTCATATGAATTAATAGCTTTACATAAATGAAATAATGAAATAATAAATATTTTAAAAGCAAATAATAGAAGACTACATGTCCGGTCTAGAGGAAGGGGAAAACTTGTTTAACCAAGACCATATTGATTTTAAATAGAAGGATGGCACACTAAATTGTAATACATCTATACCATGCAGTTCTATACGGCCGTTAGAAAGAATGAGCTAGAGTTTTTACCAGTTGGCTTGGAGGGATTTTTATGAGTCAATGGCAAATGACAAAGCAAGATGCAGAGAGTAATACTATGCCATATAAGTAAAACATACACATACACATAGGTAAACATATGTGTGTATGCTTATAAGTGATCTTAAGGCCTTAGTAAAAAAAAAAAAAAGGTAAAAAGAACGATTTGTGATTTTAACACAGGTGCAGGTAGCTGTCTGGGACTGTAGTACAGAGATGGAAGTAATATGGGTGGAGGAAGGAAGGAGAAGCTGAGGAAGGGTCAAAGCATAAGAATGAAAAAAGCCAGTGCTTAAAAAAAGCATGTGGTATATGATGTCATTGAAGAATGTATATATGAAATATATATAGATGGGAATGAAGAAAATTGTTTTTCATTCAGAAAGTATAGCTTTCGTATCTCTACTTCCAATCATATTTCTTCCGCTAGTTCAGTCCTATACTGACTTTCTGGACACCCCACGCCTCACTGCACCGGCATTCTTCAGCAGATGCAGGTTCAGTCACACCACGGATCATATATTTGTCCTAATCTTAGAAGCCTCCCATAAGGCCTCCAAAGGATGTTTTATGCATTGAGAATTTTAACTGCAGTGGCAAGACTCTACCCAAGGTTATGCTAACCCAGCTTCCAACGTACTACTTAAAAACTTGTATGCCATTTTTTTCAATGAATACATATTGAGTTCTGTCTCGAGCATAGCACAGCTTTGTTGCAAATGCTCTGGGTACTACTAAGAAATATCATTTGGGGCCTCTGTTTCAATCCCTGCCTTACAATCTCACTTGGAAATGAAGTAAAAACAGATAAGCCATCATAAGCACATTGAAGTCAAAGAATGGTGGTAAAGTCCTCAAAAAATTAAAAATAGAAGCACCACAAGATTCAGCAATTCTGTTTTTGAGACTGTATCTAAAGGAAGTGAAATACCATTTCAAAGAGATGTATGCATCCCCATGTTCATTGCATCATTGTTTCTAATGCCAAGACATGGAAACTACCTAAATGTCCAGTGAACGGTGAATGGCTAAAGAAGTTGTGGTACATATATACTCAGTTTTCCCAAAAATAACACCTAGCTGGGCCATCAGCTCTAATGTGTCTTTTGGAGCAAAAATTAATATAAGACCCAGTCTTATTTTACTATAAGACCTGGTTAATATAATATAATATAATATAATATAATATAATATAATAATATAATATAATATAATATAATATACCAAGTCTTATATTAATTTTTGCTCCAAAAGACGCATTAGAGCTGATTGTCTGGTTAGGTCTTATTTTCAGGGAAACACGGTATATTACAATGGAATATTATTCAGCCATAAAAAAGAAGGAAATCCTGCCATTTGTGATGACATGGATGGACCTTGAGGGCATTATGTTAAGTGAAATAAATCAGACAGACAAAGACAAGTACTTTAGGATCTCACTGATATGTAGAATCTAACAAAAGTCAAACTCATAGAAAAAATGTCAATGAGTGGTTATGAGAGGCAGGGGATGGAGGGTGGGGTAATTGGATGAAGGTGGTCAAAAGGTACAAATGTGCAGTTATCAGATAAATAAGTACTAGGGATGTAATGTCCAATTTGGTGACTAGTTAGCACTGCTGTATGGTATATTTGAAAGTTGTTAAGAGAGAGTAGATCCTGAGTTCTCATCTCCAGGAAAAAAGCTTTTTTGTATCTATATGAGATGATGGATGTCAACTAAACTTAGTGTAGTAGTAATTTTATAATATATGTAAGTCAAGTCATTATACTGTACTCCTTAAACAGTACTGTATGTTAATTATATCTCAGTAAAACTGAAAACAAAAGGACAGTGTTAGACAAACTTAGGTCATACGACTACTCATCGGACCGCTGTAATACCGGCCTAGCCTGTCTCCAGCTTGCAGTGTTGCCCACGTCCCTTGACCCCAGTTTTTTCTTTACACAACAGGCAGGGTGATTCTTCTAAAATGTATTAGGTTGCTGCAAAAGTAATTGCGGTTTTTGCAATTATTTTTAACCTTTTAAACCACAATTACTTTTGCACCAACCTAATGTATTACATCATCTTCCTTCCTGGCTTTCAACCCTCCAACGGGTTACCTTTACTTCTAGAATAAAATCCAATAGTTGGACCTGCTTTCTCCTCTGCCTCTTTTTCTGATTTTGTTTTCTACTCATCTTTCCAGCCTTCACTGGGCTTCCGCTGCACTGATTTCATTTATGTTTCTTGAATACAGTGTGCATGTAAATATCTGAGGGATCTTCTCTCTCCTAGGAACACTCTTCACCTGTATAGTCACACGGCTGAGCTTTATTTAGTTCTCGGCTCAAATGATACATCATTACAGAGGCCTTTCCTGATTACTGTACTAAAATGGTGCTCTCTCTCCATAAATCTTTTTGCCTTTCCCCACTTTTCTTTTTCTCCTGACATTTATAAATATCTATACATTTAGTGTCTGCCTCGTTTATCAGAGTATAAGCTCCAGGAAGGTAAGGTTTCTATCTTATTCATTACCCACAGCATCTAGAACACTGTCTGGCATAGAGTAAGTGTTCAGAAAATGTTTATTGAATAAATAATAGCAAGAACCACTATGTAACTAAATGTGGAATAAGCAGTGCTGGCCCATAGCTAGTCACTGTGCACTTGGAATTGCCAGAGAAGACCTCAAGGAAGGAGTTATACTTGAGGTTGGATGGAAGGATGGATAGGTAACCTTTTACCTATCAATTTACCTCCAACAATCGATCAATACTGTGAAATCATGGGTCGTTATTGGGTTGATAAATCCTTAGGTATGTCGTAGACTCCCCTTTTGAAGTGCTTTACATCTTAGCATCTACTTTGACCAATTCAGGACCAAACACCCAGGCAAACAAAACAAAATTAAATTAATACTAAGGACCATGTGATGCCTTAAATATAGAGGGTGCCAAAAAAATGTATACACATTTTAGGAAAGGAAAACTGTATTAAAATTGTAATACTCAACATATACTGATAACAAAAGATGAATACAAGTCACGTTTGACTTCTGCAATTACAAGAAGTACTCAAAGTAGTTACCATCAGCATCCAGACACTTCTGATTATAGCTTACTACTGCTTGAGCAACGTTGACCGAAGTGTCCACTTGTATATATATTTTTTGGCACCCCCGGTATATAAATTATTCACTGGCTGGAGCCACTTATGGTTAAGACTGCACATGAGAATGCTGGCAGTATGTAGGCCTTACTTGAATTGTTTCAGGGGATAGGTCCTGACAAAACAAAACCCCTGGCAAGGCAAGTGTAGTTTCTTTGAATAACAACTTTTTAAAGCAGTTCTAATACCAACCAAACTGGAAAGGGCCCAAGGTGACCCTTGGCTTCTTTATGGAAGAGCTGGAAAGCTGACCTGGCATCCACAGACAATGTCTGCAGGGATATGTCAGGGTGGGTACCTTGGACGTCATGCTAGTGGAGCATGTTTGTATTCTAGATTTTTATACTCATTCTAATTGTAGAAATCAAAGTTCCAGTTGTGCTAAAGCCATAACAGTTATATGTGCCTTCCTTGTGTTTAAATACCCCCACTGAGGTCTCATACTTTTGGAGAAACTTGCATTGAGTTTGGGAGATAGAGTGAGATAGTAGAAAGTACACCGATGTCAGGGTCAGGTTGTCCTGTCTTTATGTCTCAACTTAAATGTCATAACAGTATGATCTTGGGAAAGTTACTTAACTTTTGGTAACTCGCATTTTTAATTTAAAAGAAAAAGACATTTTTAAGGTTAAAGTGTCTAGCATAATATTTGGCCCATGATAGGAATTCATTAAATATCGTAGTAAAAGTAATAACAGCTATTATTTATTAAGCTATTTACTATGAACCAGAAGCCAAAAGTTATTTTACATTTGTTATTTAATTGAGCCTCACAAAAATACTATGAAATGAGTATAATTATTATCTTTGCTTAAGAGATTTCACAGGTCTGGAAACTGAGATTTTTAAAAGGGTTAAAGAACTTTACCAAACTCACAAAGCAAGAAATGGTAAAGCCTGGGAATAAGTCTAAGAAGAATGATTGAACTTGAATCCAAGCTTTCAATCACTCTCTCAAGATATTTGTATTATTAATAATTATTACTAATACAATTTATATCACTATTAATAATTAATATGGTATATTATTATTCATCAAGCACATTGGTTACACTACATAGCAAAATGGAAGGAAAACAATTAACTAAACAAGAATTTATTGAGTCACTTTTATGCTCCAGGTGCTGTGCTTTATACATATTTTCTCATTTAATGTTCACAACAACTGCGAGGTGAATATTATTCTGCATTTCATCAATGATGAAATGGAGGCTTAGCAAGATTAAAGCCCTTGTTTAAAGTCATTATACAACTAAGAGCCAGGACTGGAATCTAATGTCTGTGTGAAGCCGGGGGCCAGAGGGAATGGAAAAGTTCAGGTGTGAAGAAGGGAGGGACACGGCTAATGTGTGGTAAGAGAAGTAGTTAGAGTCAGTGGTTAAGGCCTTGGATGGCTTGCTAGGGAGCATAGTCTTTATCCTGAGTGATAGTTTGAAAACAGAGAGTTAACATGATCAACTAAGTCATGTTTTAAACAAATCTCTCTGAATCAAGGTAGTAGATTGACTCAGGTAGCTCAGCATGGCACAGAAATATTAGTGAGCTGTCTTTGTTCCTACTTTGTTCCTAATTCCTCCTCCTGGACACTAAGAAGAACTACATTTCCCAACTTTCCTTGCAGTTATGTTGGGTCCATGTGACTGAGCTCCACTAAAAATGATGTACACTTCTTCCAGGTCTGATTATAAGTCACCTTGGATAATCCTCCACATCCTCATTTCCCTTCCCCCAGTGACAATGGTGGTCATTTAAGAAGATGAATCCTTGATTTATCACTTAGTAGACTCCCAGCAGAGCCACTGACCTTCGTTGTTCTATACAATAGTAATTAAAAGAAGAAAAACATGTATTGTATTAAGCCACTGAAATCTGGAGTTTTATTTGGTATAGTCAGTCTTTTTTCCTTTCTAGACTATTTTAACTAATTAATATTCCATATTCTCCTCATATGGAATGTACTTCCTATGGATTGTGTGAGCAATAGAGTTGGGGAATGAAAAAGAACTGTTTCCCTTGGAAACCTAAGATTGACAAGGCACACGACCTTGATCACTCTATTTTTGCAGAGTCGGCAGTAATGTCGGGTCTAGGATTTGTTAAGATGTTTCCTAAGAGCAAAGTGCTTTGATTCTGTCACCGTGATAGCCAGCCTCCAAGATGGCCCCTGATAATCCTTGCTTCTTGGTGTTCTTACCTCTGTATAGCAGTCCTCTTTCACTTTGAATCAGGGCGATTTATGTGTCCAGCGGAATATTATGGAAATGATGCTATGTGATTTTAGGTAATAAAATATATTACAGCTTATCCATTAATTTCTTAGATTATTCATTCTGGAAGAAGCCAGATGCCATCAGTGACGACAGTAAGCAATCCCATGGAGAGGCCCATATACAAAGGAAGTGAGTCCTCTGCCTATATCCAGTACCAACTTGCTAGCCACATGAGAGAGCCATGTTAGAAGTGTATCCTCCAGCCCCAGTCAGGCCTTCAGATGACCACAGCCCCCCAGCCTCTTGAATTATCTAGCTGACGACCCAGATGTTGTGACCCAGATGTTGTGAAGCAGGAACCAGCCATCCCCTCTGTCCCCTTTCTGAATTCATGACCTACAGAAACCATGAGAAATACTAACTAATTGCTGTTCAAAATCATTAAGTTTTAGGGCATTATGTTATGCTGCAGTAGACTAACACAGCCACCAAAGAAGCCGAGGATAGAATCAAAGGAGACGCAAGTAGGATTCCTGTGCAGTAAGTGTACGTAGAGGCCTGATTCTGGGACAGTAAGCCTTCCTGCCTCTGGTTGGACTTCTGGCTTCTATGGTAATTCTTCAGCAGTGCTGTGGCTCTTTTCCCCCTACTTATGCTGCCTGGCTCTGGGAGCGACCACAATAGATCATATCTGTGCTCTCTATGACCAGAGAAAGAACCTGGGGCACTGTCTCCATTTAATGAGATTTCTAAGCAGAATGGCAAGACATTTCTTTTCAGGTGTGATGTCATTTCATTCCTAATTTGAATTACCTTCAAAATCAAATGGGACTAGAGAGAGGGTGTTAGCCTGTTTTACAGACACATTCCTTGTAACAGATTGATCTAAAATGAGGCTTCTATTAGTCAATCCATTTTCTTTCTTTTAGAAACCGCAGTTGAGTAGTCATCCAGTCCTACAATGAAAAGGTCACTGGATTGAAAGTCAGATGACCTTGTCTCGTGCCTTGACCTTACCTCCGTATAGCTAGATAATCTGCAAAACGTTACTAAATATTTCCCCATCTATAAAATTCAAGACATCTGATGATACGATACCTAAAGTACAAAATTGTTGTAGGAGTTAAGGGTAGATAATATACTGGAATTGTTTTGGTAAAATATGAAAGTTTCCATCAATGTTTCATTCAAAAGTTATGTACTAAATGTGTATCATGGATCAAGCACTATTCTATTATTCTAGGCTTTGGAAACGAGGAACCTATAGATCAAAGGTCATGCCTTCATAGAGATTACAATATTCTGTAGGTAAAGTATATTAGTTTGCTATTGCTGCCATAACAAATCACCACAAACTTTGTTGCCTAGAACAGAATAAAGGTAGTAAGTTGCAGTTCTGTGTTTTAGAATTCCAACACTGGCTAAAATCAAGGTTGAAGCAGAGCGTCATTCCTTTCTGGAGGCTCTAGGGGAAAATCCGTTTCCTTGCCTTTTTCAGCTTCGAAGAGGCTGCCTGCATTCCTCGATTCTTGGCCTCCTTTTTCCATCTTTGAATACAGCATTGTAGCATCTCTCTCACCCGTCTTCCGCAGTCACATCTCTCTTTGCCTCTTCTCTTCTGCCTCCTTCTTCCACTTTTTGTAAGTGCATTGAGCCCACCTGCATAATCCAGGATAATTTTCTTATCGTAAGGTCCTTAAATTAATTTTATCTGCAAATTCACAAGTTCTGGGGATTAGGATGTGGATATCTTTGGGGGCCATTATTCTGCTTAACCACATAAAGTATACGTTACTTGCATAGAAATACTCTAAATGCTCTTCGGTTTATATTAATATAACTAAAACCACACAAAACACAGCTTATGATTTTATTGTTGCTGTTTTGTTTTGTACCCTAGTCTTATGCCTGACTTCCAAAGAGAATTAGATTTTGATTGAGAAATTGTTTCGAAATGTCTAGTCACTATGTTGTATACCTGAAACTAATATAATATTTTATAGCAACTTAAATTGAAAGAAAATTAAAAAAAAAATGATTCCATCTCAATTCTATTTAGAATTTAACAGTTGTTTTTCCCTTAAACTATTGAGAGTTGGAGGTGCAAAAGAACCTGATAGCTGGAGGTGAAAACCCCAATCCGATTATTATTTCTATGGAAAGCCCAATTGCATGATATCTTATTCATTGACCTGGATGAGAACCAGTGTTGAGATCTCATTGCTGAGATGTGACGACCCTGAGGAATGAATTTAGTTCAGAACAGACAAGACCATCAGTGACAGTCACTGTCTATTTCTGGCACATTACATCAAGATTTTTAGAGTGTCAGAATCTGTTATAACTCGGATTGAAATATGACAACTTGTCAAAAAATTTCCACAACTGGTAACATCCCCTTGAGGTTAATAGACAAAATTATATGATGGCATAATTAGTGTAATATAGTTCATAAATTCCTTGTCATGAAGTCTCAGGGGTGGGATTTTATAAATATGTAGTCAGTTTTTCTGCACTACTGTATAATACTTGTTTGAAATGTATTTACAAAATATGGTGAGACACATTTCAAATCAATTCAGTTTGATAAGGTTTTGTAGATAATCGACAATACATGACACACGCTGCTTGATACCACGTTAGAGGAATGAAAGACCTTGAAAGCTTGTTGCTGTAATGATGTAAACACAGAATAACTGAAGAACATGGCAAGTCAGTATGCTCACGCCTGCCATAGACCAATGAACTATGAAAGCTCAGTGGGTGCTGAGTGATGTGGTAAAGGCGGAAGGGATGCTTAGGGACTCAAGATATGATTTGAAAAATGGGGAGTAGGGCGTTCTAGGTGGAAGGAATAAAATGAGCAAAGTCCCGAAGATCAGAATAAGAATTTGATGTACAAAGTACGTTAAGGTTATCGAGCTTTCAAAAAGGAGAGGGAGCTATGAAATACAAGACTGGACAGTGTTTGAGCATATTTATGTGTGCCTATGTTCATTGGTGTGTCTGTGTGATATGTATGCAGAGCTCAGTGCTATGGCATGGCCAAAGAAAGGGCAGAATGCTAACTAAGGAAGGCAGTAATAATAGGTACTTTTATGGAGTGTGTGCTAGGCATTCCCATGCAGTATCTCATTTAATCCTCACAACAACCTTATGAAGTAAGCATTGTTAGTTAATATCTTGGTTTTCCGTATTTAAAAACTGAGGCTCAGAAAAATTATGAGCCTATGGCCACACAACTGATAAAGCTGGGTTTCTAATTTACTTTATTGGTCTCAGGGGAACCCATTTCCTTAAAACAATGCAAATGATTAGCAATCCAGTTCATTCTGCTGCAATGCATGTTTTCCTCTTTGGTGCACATGCTATTGGCAAAAATGAATAATATCAATATACTGAGGACATGGTGTTGGTTCTTACCCAGAATGTTCACAGTTTGTAGCAATTAGGGCCAAATGTTCTGAATGAAAGAGAATGCATTAGCTATATATGACTTGAGAAAAAAATTAAAATTCTACGGAGGTGCCTTTCTTAAGTGCAACAAATGTCTTGCCTTAGTGGCTTCAAGAATCGCTTCTCTTTTTACTAAGATAAACTATTTTAAGACAGCATAGCATAGGCACTCTTTTGCATTTTGATTTTTTTCCCCATTTTCCTGTGGATCTTAGAAATCACATTATACCAATTAATAGAGATTGTAGTTTTTTAAATACAGCTGCATAGTGCTCCATTGTGTTAATGTATCACAGCTGTTTCCAATCACTATTCTGGGGCGTCATCCTACATAAGATGAAGAAATATCTTTACAGTTGTTCAGTCTACTTTTATGACTTCAGGAATATTTTAACGTTTTTACCATATAAGTCTTATACATTTTTTGTTTAGTATATTCCTAAGTAATTGAAAATGTATTTTCTCTGCCAGTGTGTCCTCTGTCTTATTGTGTTTACAAGCTGTTAATTTCTATATGTTAACTTTATATCCTGGTACCTGACTAAATTGTTTCAATTGATGAAGTAGTTTTCATCATTTGATACTCTAGACTTTTCCAGTTACTCTCAAATCATCCTCAAAAAGTGACACTCTCCTCCCACCCCAATTTGTATGTCTCTAGTTGAGTTGTCTAAATGCATTGACAAATGCCTTCTGTACATTAAACATTAGTGTATGGTGGGCATCCTTGCCTTGTTCCTAATTTTGATGGAAATGCCTCTAATGTTTCCCCATTAAGTAAGATGCTGGACTTAGGTCTGAGGTGTGTGTGAGTATACGTACATTTTTTTTTCTTTTCATGTTTCTTTTTTTTTTTTTTTAGAATGAAGGACGAATCTTGTCAAAAGGTTTTTCAGCTTGTATGGATTATCATTATGTTATATGATTTTCCTTGTGGTATTATTTTAATTCAGATTGTTATTTTGTTGTTGTTGTTGTTGTTGTTTGGGTTCTATTTACAAACTTCTATAGATGTGATTGGTCTGCCCCAATCTTGTTTGTTTCCCCCATAACCCTCTGTATTGTTAATGCGTGATTTTGCTGAGTGCCATATTTTTCTATATGAGTCTGTAGTTGATTCAGGGGAATTTTATGGAGTGTAGAGGTATAATCAAATCTTACCTCTAAATCTTAAATAAATATGGGAACACTAGTTTTGTTTTGCCTCTTGCCAGGGGATTCGTTTTCCCAGATTGGTAGAACTCAGAGAGTTTGGTTTTATAACTCTTCCTCAGAAAAGTGTATTTCCATTTATATTCATTAAATTAACCCAGGGCTCAACTTATTAACTAAAATGGTAATGCTGTGCCATATAATATTCCACACAATGAGACAGAGAGAGATAGAGAGAGATAGGGTAAGAGATAGTGAGAGAGAGAGAGAAAGGTATCTAAAAAATAATGTAACATAAAAAGTTTCTCACTACTGATCTTCTTCTAGTAAACTGGGACGGATGTACCACTTTTGATGTAAATTGCTTCTCTGTGTGACATATATAAGTACTTCTGGGTATTTGTTAGCAAGCTTTGTCCATCTACTGGGGGACACTGAATACCCTGATGTTTTGCTCATTTTTATAACTTATCTTTATGTGTCTTTATCTATCCACTTCTCTTCACTCTTGGCTTACGAGCAGACAGAGTGAGGCGTCATCTCTCAATTTCCGTGAAGGAGTGAGAAACACAACTATCCCTGAACATGGCAGCCCACTGTCACCTGACTTCTGTCAGGTTCTGGAAATCAGACCTGCTGCATTCCTTTGGAAGGGTGATGGATCTGTCCATCAGAATATGGGATGGCCTCTCTCACCTGACATCACTAGTGCCATTTCCTCTTCTCACAAGGCAAAGAGTGGAAAATGTATCAGAGGATTTAGAAATTATAATTTATATGCGTAGTATGTTTTATAGGTTATCTAGTGCTTACAAATACATTGACTCATGAAGTACATTGCTTCAACAATTCTGTGAGGCAGGTAGGACAGGTAGGTTTATTTACATTTCAGAAAACAAGCAACTGAATCTTAAAGAGGTGAAGGACCAAAGTAGAATTAGGAACGAGGTCAAATGATTAAGCTTCTTTTTCCTTTCTACTAAAACTTCCTGTCTCTGAAGCTTTAGCACAACATTTTACTTCAGTTTTTCAATGTGTAAAATTGATGGTGGGAGGAGGGAAGGATTAGATGATTTATAATGTAGTTTCCAGCTCTAAAATTCAACATACACAACACACACACTTATACACAGTGACACACACATTTTTCATAAATGCACTATCCTCCTTATTTATACTGTTACTTCTGAACTCAAACCCTCATAATTTCTCACTTTAAATGCATTAATAATCTCCCAATGAATTAACCTCATTGCCTCCACTTTTGTTCCCTATAATTCATCTTCCATGCTTATAGTTAAAATAATTTTAAAGTCTAGACTTGACCCTGTAATTCTGCAACCCCACATTCCAAGGATTCTTCAGAGCCAAATCAAGCTCATTAGCTTGGTGAACAAGATTGTCTTCTTACTTCCCCTTTCACTCTACCCTCTAATTCTGGTCATCCCTGAGGATTTCCTTACAAGATTGCCTACCGTGTAATACCTCAAATATTCTTGGAATAAATTCAGCTTCTGTTATCTGGTCATCCTTTAGATGAAAGAATGGATTTGCCAGAGCAAAGAATGAAATATGTAGTATTTTAATGAGAAGGATGGTTGGGGTTTGAGCCTGTGATGACTCTGGCCTCATTACACACCCAGTAATAACATCTTCTGATTGGCTCATGGGCACTACAATAACCATGAGTATGGTAAATGGTGGATTTAACTCTGTAATCAAGAATATTATTTGGATTGATAGTAGAAATAATCATGGCAGTTATATGGTGATTGCTAAATGGCAGGCATTTTTCTTAGCACTTTGCATATTTCTACTCATTTAACCCTGTAATAACCCCATGCTGTTGGTAGCTATTATTATACCTATTTTACAGATGTGGAAAATGAAATACTGAGTTGAGGGCCCTGCCTAAGGATCTCACAGGGTTCTGAGGATTAAATAAAAGACCTTTTGTGCAGATTCCAATACAGTGCTTGGCACACTGCAGGTGCTAAGTAAACTAATGATGAATTTAAAGAAAGACACTCAACTCACAGTTCTGTAGATTCAATCATAGATATGACCGTGATGGATATTCTTCTTCCAGGTTTTATTTTTTAGACTGAGAGAACATCTGATAATGGGACTTTAAGTTCCTTAACTCTAGCTCACAGTGATTGAAGAGTGTGAACTGAAGGCTGTGGCTTCACGTCTGTGAAATGCAGAGCTCAGATACTTAGCTGAGTAATTTCAAGTACCACACACAGGTTCATCTCAGGACACACCCACCTAAAGTGAACTAATATAGTTTAGCACAGCGACTATCAAGCTTTTCTTTCTCTCAAGACCCTTTACAATCTTGCAAATCTCTTTTCATGTCTACTTTTGCATTCAACCATAGGATATCACATGTGTGGAGTCTGGAAGGCTCTATTATACTCATGGGAGAGATTGAGAGTAAAAAAGAAAAGCAACTAGCATTATTATGAAAAGAAGGTTGACTTTTAGAGGTTTGCCAATACTCTAAATTGTTCTTTGGGACATCGAAGAGTCCTTGGATCACACTGGAGAGTCATGGTTCAGCAGATAGTAAATGTTTCACAATTGAGTATTTAACATAGTAAATTGACAAATTCCACTTAATATACATATAGCACAACGTCATTTTTTTAAGCAAATATCGGGTCCAGTCACACATTTCATGCAGTGCTCGCAAAGTTCTTAGAAAAATACGTATTATTAGGTCTCCTTACCTGTTTGAGTGACTCTCACTATATACACATACCCTATGGATGAAGAAACTGAGGATTAATGAGGTTAAATAACTTGCCCAAGGTCACACAGACAATAAGTTGACTAGACAACCTCAATTTTCAAAGTTTCTAATTTAGACTTAATTTCAAGTTAGGATTCTTTGACGAAGGAGTTTAAATGCCACCCAACAACTTTGAGCTTTTGATCTATAATATACCATTCATGTTGCTCCTTCACCTGAATATTAATTGATTTAGTCAAATACTCCACTGAATTCATGGATTTGTCAGATCAGTCCAAATAAAGAAGCTGATTTTGCCTCAAGACACACCCCGACTTTTATTTTGAATTATTTACTGCATTTGCAATCCATTGCTGTTCAATAAGGAATGGAGCAAGGGCAAATATGTAATGAAACTAGGAAGTAGTTCAAGGGCAGTAAAAACCCAAATAGCAGGGAGACAGAAAGTGGCAAACAGCCCTTACCCACCATCATTCCAACTAAGAAGAGGCATGAACCCCGGAAGGAAGGTGGCCCCAGCATTAACCTCACAACTCCATGGAGCACCCTTACTAGGCTTTTTGGTCACAATGGGACGCCATTAAAATCAGGTAGCCAGCCCAGTCGGCATAGGGAAAAAGAACACTTGTTTGCTTATATTCAGAAATTTCTGTACCACCTAGAATCTCCTTGGTTATATCTAAAATCACTGTCTTTTGGAAATTCAGAGGAAAAAGAGAAATTATTCTTGCTTATCCATTCTGCAATTGAAATAAGAGATAAAGGAAGGGAAAAAATCAGGGAGGTTTCCCTTCCTCACCCTAGGTGCATGTTTATTGAAAAATATATGTCTGCTGATTCCCATGTGGGAGATGCCTTCACCTCATTTAAATTTATCAGGCTGAAAAATCTTGGCACTTTTATAGCTGGGGAGGAAAAACAACAGATCTTTATTCTTCTACTACTCTAAGTAGGGTTACATATGGAGACCAATAGATATCGAGGAAAAAAAAAATCCAAAGGGCATCCCTTTACTTATTTAGTTGTTTAGAAGATAAAATAGAATATCAAATTTGGAAGATGTATGTGTGTGTGTGTGTGTGTGTGTGTGTGTGTGTGTAAACAATCATTAACTTTGTGCATGAAAAATAGGATTTTACTTGAACGGCTGTTAGAAATTATTCACAGGGGCTCTACTTAGCACATTTTCTTGGAAAATCAAATTTGGAAAAGCATGAGGATTTTATTTCTTGAAATCAAGATGCTTAAAAATAGTACTTTGTTTCATCACTTTTACACACCTCTTGCCTGTGTGAGACTGTCCTCATCTGTATTTCGTCCTTGGTAGTTTTTGGTCTAGTTTTAAGCACTCATGGTTTTTTCCTACTACTTTCCATTAAAACCAATTCCACAGCCCAATAGACTGTTAAGAAAGTTTGAGGGTTATATATATATATATATTGCTTCTTTCCCTGAAATTATTCTTTAAAAAAAAAAAAATAACTTAACAGTATTTTTCCATCCAGTTATATCTCCCTTTAGTTATGCTTTAGTTATGCCTAAATAATTCTTTCTCCACTTTAGTTTTCATACCCTTAGGATATTTTAAGCAATCATCATGTCTCTCATCAGCTATGCTTTTAAGCTTGAAATGGCAGCCTTATTTACCGATGATGCTATTTGAAATCCAGTGTTTGTAAATAGAAGTTTGTGATTGTAGGACTTAAAGCATTGGGGATAAAATATTTTATTTACTTATTTAGTTTCATTTTCTTCTTTGTGCTGCTAAAGGAAAAAGGACAGAAAAAAAATATTTGCTCTGAAAACTGCAGAAGAAGGTGTTTGGTTCAGTTCATTCTTTTCATAATTCTATGGAAGTTTTCTCAGAGGGGAAGAATCTAGTTCCATAGCATTTCTTTCTGAAAAATGAGCCTATATGTTTTCTACAAGAACTACAAAGGCTCTTTAGAAAAGGTTAGAACTAATTTATAAACAGAGATTAGTGCATCTGAGAGGTGTAGGGATTAAGAAAAGAGAAAAATATATATTTCTTTAAAGTTAAGTTTCAAATCATATTTACTTTATTAATTACTTCATTAATACAACAATATTTGAGTTCCTTGTATGTGTTAAGCAATGGAGTAACACAAAATTTAAAAGTCAAGGATCCTGCCCTTCAAAAGTGCATTGCATAGTAAGGAATGAAAACAGGTAAACAGATAATAAAAATGCAAATGTAATAAGTACTAAAATAAATGAGCAGGGACAATTTGGAATTTAAAAAATCCATTATCCTGTAGGTAAAGTGAAAAATTCTAAAGAAATAGAATCATTACCAGTCGCCTCATCTACTTTCTAAATTTGAATATTAACATACTAGATTTTCTTAAAGGGGGAGGGTAATTCAATGATTTACAAGGTATTCAGTTTTGTGTTCTTATGAGAACTGGAGTTTTTATACATCAAAGTAAATGTAAAATTATATAACATAGGAAGGAATATCTTAAAAAGACCACTTAAAAATTTGGTTCAAAATTCAGAGAAAGTTTAAAAATGTTATTTAAAATGCATCATAATATCATAGTAGAGAGAACTAGTCCCATTTACAGTCTCATATTGCATTAAATTAAGAGTTTGGTGTCATGACAACCAACTAATCTATATGGAGAGACAACCCATTGGGAACATGGGGCAATGCTCAGGATTACATTCACTCTATTCCATTTAGATAATCCCGTTTTTTTTTTTTGTTTGTTTGTTTTTAAAAAATTTTTTTTAAGACGCCTATTGCCACTCCAATTACTTTTTTTAATGTCCTGAGCAAAAGCAGGTTGTTTTGCCTCTGGCTTGAGCTGACCATTTGTAGGTAAATTATTAATTGATTGACTGGATTATCACAAGATAAATAGGACTCCTCATTAAGTTCCTTAAAAATAATAGAAAGGAAAAACAGTTGGTCTAGTTATTTGACATCTAAGCATCTAAATCGAAATGGTATTTTAATGAACAGTACTTAGTCACTGTGCCAGTCACTAAATTGAAAAAGTTTCATTTTGTTTGACAGAATAAAATTATAGATATATAAGTAGCACAGGCGATGCTTTCACAGGTTCAGAACACAAAGCAGTAGATGTCTATGGAAAAGTTAAATTTTCATTAGTCTGCTTTGTCAAAATAAGTTAAATGTCCAAATTATTTAATTAAAGGTCTATGTAATTAAGAACATTTGGAGTATGTAAAGGGGAAAAAATGAACTTACAGTTTTAGAATATGGTGTTTAAGATTAGTTGAGGAGTATTGTTATATTTAGACGGGTTAATATTACTATCTATCTACTCTTTACCATATAGTAAGTGTTCCAAGGGTAGTTTGGAGAATAGTTTAAAGAGTAGTTTAAATAAGTTTTAGGATCTAAGCTCTCTCATCTTAAAAAATGAGCATAATAATTTGTGCCTTGCAGGATTGCTCTAAGGACATAATGGACGATGTATACACAGAACCCAGCACACAATAAACTCCCAATAAATCGTAGCGGGAGGTATCAGAAATACCTTTCTCAGGTGCACGTGCTTGCCTTTTCTGAGGCCCAGTGTCTTGTCCCAAGTCATAAAACTCAACGTTACACACACAAATAAAAACACTTTAAACGCATATGAACGGACAAAGCCTAAAGGGAAACCGCTGAGAGGGAGACTCTCCTACTCTCCAAGCCAGCAGTCACTCTACCTAATCCTCATAGAAACTCAGACACAAGTACCCAGGATGGGCAGAAATGGAGTGAGGGCGGCAAACCCCAGCCAGCCTATGCTGCCTCCCCATGCAAACTTTTATGGAGCCTCACACTCATCTCCCCTGCATCGCCTCAAGCTTCACGATGAGGACAAAAGTGTCCCGTGGTAGCTAGACCATCACTCAGCTACTGCCGTAATTATTTACCTACAGCAGATTCCAGAATTCCCTGCTCCCGGATTCAGGGGATATGTTGTAAGACTCGGAGCCTGGAGGCAATTAGCAGGAGACCAGAAAAAATGAAGATGATCGCAATCAAGTTGTAAAAGCTGAAACCAACTAGAAATGGGAGGGTACACTTGATATAGTTTGAAAGAGGGAAATATGTTTTACTTATTTTTTTTCTTAACAAATATGACCAAGTGTGCAATAAATACGACTAGTTTTTACTTAGCTATTCAGTCCTACTGCAAACTGTAGCCCCAGAGCACAATTGTTTGAAATTCCGAACCTCCCTGGATTTCTCAGTTTAAAACTGGAACTTTTAAATAAAAAAGGTTAGTAATCAACTCATGCTGAATTTGGATTCTTAGAAAAATAACAGTAACTTTTTCTTGATTTTGATAGTTTCATTTTTACTTCCTTTAATTTTCTCAATGAAATGAACATAGAAAATAAGAGAAAAGGGTTATAATTGATGGCAACATGTTCTATTTTTTTTGAATAAAAGTGTATGATTTTTACTTATAATTTCATATGGATCCTTCACTACACCCAATCACATTTTATTTTTTTCTATAGCAAAAAAGTAATTATAAATGCGGCCAAAATATATGTTAATTATTTCACGTGGAAGATGGGTGAGAGTAAACATCTGTCACAACAATACATAGTAAATAATACACACACACACACACACACACACACACACACACAATGCTTGCTTGCTTCTTTTGAAAAAGTACCAGTCTAGAAAACAATAAATAACATAGGGCAGATTTTGCCCTTCGTGGCTATCATTAGAGTCCTAATGCTGTGTTGCCTTAAACCGTGCCAATTTCATTTCTACAGTAAATATGCTTTAGAGGATGGGAAGAAAACTGATTATTTAATCAAAGGGAGGGAGACAGCCAAAATAATCTACTGTATCTCATGAAAGAGTAGGGGTTTAGGGGTGGCAAAACCTCAGAAAGCATTATAATAATGGTACTTCTTTATTTTAAGTAACAAATAAAATAGCAAAACATTTTTTCCCATCATAAAAACTGACTTTGATCCCCAGTACAGCCATTGAGTGGAAAATTGAACCACAATATAATTGCTTTCCCTGTGACCGATAAAGTGGTGTAACAAATTTTGTGTTTGAATGATAAAATCAGCAATTGGCCCCTAGCATTTCCCTCTGCCATTCCTCCAAGGACACTCAAGTCCCATCAGGCTCCAGGGCAAGAGAAAGGGTCGAAGAACTAACTGTAAATCTACTCCAAGTTGTTGGATTTTTCTTGCTTGCTCGCTTAAAGAAATAATAATAATAAAAAATAAGAAAAATGTCCATGTTTACCTTTAAATGCCTAATATAAATCACTTCCGAATGTGGGGGAGGAAAATCCACCCTTCACTGAAAACTGATTGGAGATGTAAAAAAAAAATCTAGTCATACTGAGAAAAATTATTTTACTCAAGAGTAAAATCTTGTTAGAGTAGGGAAATTGTCTTAACAGTCCCAGTGACAAGTGCCACAGCTGTGTGATGCAGAAGCAGGAGCTAGAAAGATGCTTGCCACAGGAAGGAAACCAGCATGAATTTGTGAGCTCATTATGACAGGATTTAACTGTGGAGGGATAGGGCGCTTTCAGTGTGGAAACAGGGCAGAGCTGGCCCATCACTGCAGCTGACTTTCCCAGCCCACTTGGGATAACAATTCTAAACCGCGTTGACTATGGTGAAGTTCTGTGTACCCGTCTCAATTTGTTATTTGGTTGGTATAGTCTCCAGAAGGGAGTAAATTCCAAGTCACTAGAAAAGAGACTTCGTCACCATATTAGTGTGTCTGGTACAGGGGTACGGGGAGGAGGGAACCAGATCCAAATGAAGCAAGGGCCCTACAAGGAAGCCTTTCAGTTTTAATCCAGGTGTTAATGTGGAAACTCATCTTACACTGAAATATTTGGTTTGCAAACCTGGACCCGGATTTGCTTTTCTGCAACTACCTACCGAAGTTCACTTATATACAAGGAGGATGTATTTCTTGACTGGTACTTCTGTTTTGACCTGGAGATATGGGAACCTGCAGCGACCTAAGGAAAAATGTTTCCAAAGATCAACTTCTTCAAACTTCACAGGATCTCTCCGTCCTATTTAGGGCACTCAGATTGGAACACAGTCCTGGAGAGCAGAGAGCCAGCCTCCAGAGCACTTGGTATTTCATTTAACAGGGAATCCTAATGGGGCAGCATTAGGAGTAGTTTTGTAAAAATATTTGAACATTTTTCTATGCTTTCCAGAATTTCTACAATGAGGACACATACCATTTGTTTTATATTTTATTTTCATTTTGGACTTCTTAAGTTTTTTTTAACTTCAATGTTGGAAATTTTCAATATTCATAAAAATACAATAGTATTATGATCCTGATGTACCTGTTACTCACTTCCACAGTTATAAATTCATGGCTGGTCTTATTTCAGGAATACCTTCCCCCTCCCCTATTAGATTATTTTGAAACAAAATCATCCTATTGTTTCATCCATATTTCCATATATATACACATATATGTAGATGTATTTCTAAATGCATATATTTCTAAAAGCTAAGGACTAAAAATATGATCACAGTGCTTTGTCCCACCTAAAATGATTAACAATAATTTTTTATTGTCATCACTATACAGTCAAGCTCTTCTTGGCCATGTCTTCTGTCTGTTGAATTTCTTATAAATTTATAATTACATAACACATTTCATTACCAGTTTGTTTGCTTGTCATACATTGAGGTTGATTGATTTTTCTCTTCAGTCTCTTTTTATCTATAACTTAATTCTTTATTTTTTGTATATTTTAAATAAATTTCAATCAATTGTCCTTGGAGTTTCCACCATTTTTTAATTTGTTGATTGTATCCCCTTGGTATTTTTGCATGTGTCTTGTATTTCCTGCAAATTAATAGATATAGAACCTTGATTATTTTAGACTTGATTTTCTGGGGAGCAGGAGGAATAACGCTACTCCATTAGTGGTGTCATGTATTTCCATCAGGAGATACATACTCTGGTTGCATCATTTTTGAGAATGTTATCAGCTACCAATGATTATCAATTCACTAAGTGTTGCTAAGTATGGTATTGTAGATATGTTTTGGTTTTTTTTAAAATAAGAATATAGCAGAGAATTGTCATTAACCTATTTCTACCAAAGGAAAAGCAATATTAAAAGAAAGTGGAATTGGGTAGGATTCAGGGAGAATGGGTTCTAGGGTTATTTCTGGGATTTGTATCCCTCGTCCGTAAAATGAGAGGATTCCTATCTAAGGTACCTTTGAGAAGCTAATATTGTAGGACTACTTTCTTTAAAGCAAGTAGTACATGTGGCATACCAAGCACTCTCCCATGTTGGAAAGGATCGCTAATATCTGAAAAAGATAGACTATTGGGAAGCATTGTGGGTAATATTTTCCTCTTAGGTCCCTTACTGTAATAGTAGTAAACAGTGGCTGCTACATGATTATTGTTTAGATGAGCAGGTTAGAATTTTAGCAGAATCCAGAGTCAGGTGAAATCCAATGTTTGAAATATTCAGTTCAATAATGACACTAAATTCAACTTTTAAAAAGAAATTACTGATAATGATGACATAGATTAGTGTTAGAGCCCAGGCTGTAGCTTATGATAACTGTAGATTTGAATCCTTCAAATTTTATGACCTTAGAAGCAAAAGACAACTAATGATACATAATATTGCAAAAATTTAGTGAGAAATAATATGTATAAAGCAATTACATCAGTCCCTGGCACTTAGTAAGCACTTCATAAATAGGCATTATTACTGGTAGTTTTAGAGAATGTTTTACAACATGACTGCATGAACATTTGCTATGTAGGTAGTCAGTCTTGAGCTTTTCTAACTGAATCTTTGGTGGATTTACTATTTAGTCTATCTTTTTAGAGCATCAGGACAAGAAACATTTTGTTCTTTCTTCTTACCTCAATCCTTCAGTTAAGCTTTCCTGATCCCTTGCTACCCCAAACAAAAGGGTAAATGGAAAGCAGTGGAATCCATAGGACAGTGTGTGTCATCTCCATGCTGCTACCTTATCCCCACCAAACAACTCTACATGGCAGACAGTGACCTTTTAAGATGTAGCAGGTCAGGTTGAATAGAGATTCAACCCAAGTTTGAATCCTCTGCTGGCTCCTTCTAGTGGGTTGAATGGTGCCCTGCCCCCAAATTCCCCCCCACCCCGAAATATGTCTATGTCTTGACCCTTGGAACCAGTGACTATGACTTTATTTGGGAAAAGAGTCTTTGTGGATATAATTAAGGATCTCGAGATGAGATCACCTTGGATTTAGAGTGAACCCCAAATCCAATGATGTCCTTATAAGAGAAAGGCAGAGAAACATTGGGGACCTACAGATGTGGAGAAGAACACCATGTGAAAACAAAGGCAGAGACTGGAGTGATATGTCTACACACCAAGGAATGCCAAGGATTGCCAGGAGCCACCGGAAGCTAGGAGAGAGGCATAGAACAGACTGTCCCTCAGATTTTACAGAGGGAATTGATCCTGATGACACCTCATTTCAGATTTCTGGCATCCAGACTGTGAGAGAAAAATTTCTGTGGTTTTAAGCTACCCAGTTTGTGGTAATTTATTTGGACAGCCACAGGAAACTGATAGGCAGCCCTTCACCATTCTTGCCACAGGGTTTATGTGATCCAGCCTCCACTCATGTCTCAGATCTTGTTTCTCTCTTGCTCTGCTCCAGTGTCACTGATCTTCTTTGGTCATGTAGATTCATGGCTATCTCAAGCCTCTGAACTTCATATCTAGAAGGCATTTCTCCCAGATCTTCATCTAAGTGGCTTCTTCTTTTTATCCGGGCTCCTGTTAAATGCTGCCCCTCAAGGAGGCCCTCCCTCATCATCCTACCTAAAAGAGCCACTTATTCCCTCACACATCTTTCTATTCCTTGCTCTGCTTTATTTTTCTTAATTTAGCACTTATTATTACCTGAAAACATACCAGCCTTTCCTACTTTATCTTGCCCCACTTTAATGTTAGACTCTGTGGAAGCAGGGAATTTTCCTCTTAGTCAGCACTCAATCTTCAACACCTAGAATAATGTCTGGGACACAGTAGGTCGGGAATTAATACTCATTGAATGAATGACCTAATCTGAAATCTAGAAAAATAGGCGTGGATTTCACTTGGAAGCATTCTGTTTTGCAGGAAATGGATTAGTGGTCCATATCTCTAGGGCTGCATTGTCAATGATCTTGGAACGTCAATGAAATAATGGTCATCTCAAATCTGGCTTCTCTGAAACTGGATTGGGGCAACCAGTTTTCAAAGCCCAAAGGAGGAATCTCTGAGAAGTTTGCATCCAGTGTAAGAGTGGCATAGAAAGGCTTCCTGTGATTTATTCCATCAGATGCCTTCTTGGGCAACACACACAATACTGGATGGCTATGGTATACCTGCCTTAGATGTAGCTCAGTGGTTTTCTGCAAAAAGGAGAGTAGAAGAAGTTTGGAGTTGGTGTTTGACAAGAAGGTGGAAGAAAAGAGAGGGGAGTAGGGATAGAACTAATTTTTTCCTATGAATCAAACAATCACTTTCCATGATGTCCAATGAAGAACCAAGCCAGATGCATTCACAATGTAATCATCTCTGACTTAAGTTTTTGAAAAGTGTGGTGTTTTAAGACTTGCCTTGGAGACAACTTGAAATTTACTTGGAGTGTTGGGGGAGAGACTAGTGCATGATTTGAGCCAAGGCTGAGGTTTTGGCCACCAAGAAAAGACAAGGGAAGTATTGAGAAGTACAGTTAATTTTAAAGATGAAGACAACCAGTATTGGAAACCACATTATCTTTTAAGTAACTAAGGGCTTCAGCCAAGAAACTGGAGGCAAAGTCAAGATAAAGGTCACTGTACCCAATCAGGCAAGGTGCCTAGTGGAGTCCCACAGGGGATAGGTGAAGTTAGGTTTAGTGCTATTTAGCATTTTTATATGTGTCCAGTTGAGGGAACTAGGAACAGTCATGAAATGCGCAGATGCTACCCAATTCAGACGCATTGCAAATACAAGGGAGAACAGAGAAACGAGACCAATGGGTGGGCAAAGAGAAAATAAATTTCCACTTGGAAGATCTACAAGAAGAAACACAGATGAAACACTGGAAGCAGTAATGCTGAGAAGTCCAAGGGATTATTCAAAAAAGAGAAGTTAACTTTAATGCAAGGCTCCAAAACAGGCTAAATACGGGCTCTAATATGAGCTCTGAGCTTTCCGTGTACCACAGAATATGAGATCTTAAAATGCAAGAGAGTGGAGACAAATGGGAAACTTTCCGAATCTCACTCCAGCTGCTTTATTCCTCCAAACAGGGAGGGTAGGGAGAGTTCAGCTGGCATTCTCCAGGTTCCTTATGCTAAATATCAGAATCTCAGAAGATAAAAACTTATTAGATCTCTTTGCTGTCAGGCTGGCCTAACTCCAAAGAGTTTGACAAACCCTTATGTATCCAGTTGTCCCACGGATCAACTCAGAGTTGACTAACATTTCTATGAGGGTAAAACAGACAGACCCCTTCATTATGACAGGTGCATAGAAGTTTACATTTGCAATATTGAATACAACTAAAAATAATTTGATTTTGATATAGGCAGAAAGACACGGGGAGCAGGAAACGTGATAAAGGAAAGGAGTGCAGAGGAGTGCAAGTATGAGCCCTAGATCATGATTTCAGGGAATGAGATGATTTGAGTGGCTCTTTCCATATCTGATTGCCACAGTACCCTAGTTTTAATTAGCGAGGGTTTCTCAACCTCAGCACTGTTGGCACATGATTCTTTGGAAAGGGGTCTGTGTGACCTGAGCATTAAAGGATGTTTAGCAGCATTTCTGGCTTCTACCCACTGAATGCCAGTAGCAAACCCCTTCCCAGTGTGACAGCCAAAAATATCTTTAGACATTGCTCAGTGTCCTCTTCCATTTAAGAACCACTGAAGTGAATAAATGGAATTGGAGAAACATCTTCCAAATTGGGAAATGTTTCTATGGATTTCTAATAGAAAGATACCTTTTCTCTACATGTCTATGAGGTCTGACAATTAAGTTTGCAAACTTGTTGCAACCATGTTGCTAACCCCATTTGATATCAGAGGGATTATTCATTATGAATTTCTACCAACTGAACAGACAGTTAACCAAGTTTACTATTTGGATGTGCTCAAACGGCTGCATGAAAAAGTTAGACGGCCTGAACTTTTCGCTAACAATTCATGGCTCTTGCATCACGACAATGCACCAACTCACACGACACTGTCTGTGAGGGAGTTTTGAGCCAGTAAACAGATAACTGTACTGGAACACCTTCCCTACTCACTGATCTGGCCCCCAATGACTTCTTTCTTTACCTGAAGATAAAGGAAATATTGAAAGGAAGATATTTTGATGACATTCAGGACATCAAGGGTAATATGACGCCCGCTCTGATGGGCATTCCAGAAAAAGAGTTCCAAAATTGCTTTGAAGGGTGGACAAAGTGCTGGCGTCGGTGCATAGCTTCCCAAGAGGAATACTTCGAAGGTGACTGTAGTGATATTTAGCAATGAGGTATGTATTATAGAACTTTTCTAGAATGAGTTTGTGAAACTAATTGTCCGACATATATATAGACTCTGTATGGTCTGTTGGTTTGCGTAGCTTTTGAATTTTCAGAGAGGGTGTACAGATATTTGGCCAAGTCATTGAGTTTGAGATGCTCTTTTCCTTTGATCCCAACTAGGCATTGAAATCTGGAAAACTTCACATTTCCATTTAAGACTTCAGGATCCAGTCATGGCTTCAAGGCTTCCGACCTGCAAGCCAATTTTAGGGGGTTAATCTACATGGTGGCTTCCATTGGCCCATCCTTCCCAGAGCAGAGCATTGCCATAGCCACTGAGACTTTCTTACGCTGAGCTAGTGCCTCATTTTAACTGAGCTGCAGCCTGACCAGCTTTATGCAAACCCAACCGATCCCTGAAGCAGGGAATATACTGCCAGTATCACATTCCCATGGTCTGAGTCTGGATGCCCCTAACCTGTGCCGTTTGCAAACACCATCAGGCAGAATCAGAATCACTGCAGGTCCTAACTGTATGGAGCAGTCTTGCAAAAGTACATCGGAGGGTTTTATGTATTGATTAAGCACAGTAATATTAATATGATCTTTGCCTGTAGTCAACTTCTTTCTTCAGAACACTCCCAGTTGGGATTGAGAAAGTTTTTCTGATTCCAGCTGAATACTAATGTGCTAAATTTCATGGTGACCATTTGACCTGTGTCTTTTCTCCTTTCTCTCATCTGCACCTCCCCCCTTCTCCTCTGTTCCTCTGGAGAAAATAGCTTTCCAGGTTTTACTGTGGGGCTCACGTGTCTCCTCGGCTCACCGCTGACGCAGTGACTGATGGTTCGCAGGGCTGCCTCCCTTGACCTCGTCAACATCAGAAACTACTCTCAAATCTCAGTCATCTCTGACAGCCTTTGAGCAGAGAAATGAGACAGTCTCCCTGACACAAAGGCTTCTGGCCTGGGGTAAAAAATTCCTTTTGAAAAAAAAAAAAAAAATTCGAACACTCTGCAGACCACACTGCTTTCCATTCATCTTGCAGTCTGGCCCATCCATCCCCAACTCCATATTAAGCTTTCAGACGTTATAGCCTTTTCTATTTCTTGGAGGCTAGCTACGGTAGCTCAGATGTTTTCACATTGTAATGGCTTAGTCCTGGCATAACCTTCAGAGCAAAGAAGAAAACTGGGCAGTTTATACAGCAGCAGTTCATTTTGACTTTTGATTAGAAAAGTCAGAGTTTATCTTATATCGTAGTATAACATCCAGTAATCAAATAACATAGGGAGAAAAGGAAGGAAAGATAGGACCCCGGAAGTAACATACAGAACAACCATTGAATTGAATCAAAATGACATTCTAGAGTCTTTTGAATACGAATATGATATGTAAATAGGAAATGAAAGCAAATGAAAAAGAATACCTGAATATTGATTCTGAATTTTAATTCTCTATCTGGTAAGTAAACTGTCCAGATAGAGTAAAGCTCCATTTTCTTGACCTCAGGATGGGATAAAATGCCCGTTTCCCTCAGTTCCAGCTTCAGCCCATTCATATTTAAGAAGGCCAAGTCTTTGAAATCATTGTAAAAAAAAAAGCACTCTAAATACTATTTATTTTCCCTTTGAATCAGCAGGTTGATAGTAACACTGTGCAATGGCACGACTGTCCTCCAGAGAAACATAAAATGGCAGGTGTAGAGTTTTTGCTGGGAAGTAGCTGCCCAGCTGGGGCTAAATGTCCCAGGACCTCTTGTAGTTAGGTGGGGTCATATAACTGAGTTCTGATGAATGATTAATGGCAGTGAGGAGCATCACTTTAAAGCTTGACACATCAAAATTTCCCAGCTGACTTGCCAGATTTAGCAAATAAAAACATGGGATGCCCAATAAATTTGAGTTTTCACATAATTATGTGCCACATACTTATACTAAAAATTATTCATGGTTTATCTGAAAATCAAATAGAACTGGGCATTCTGTATTATACCTGGTAACCTTATTTCCATGTAAGACCCTCTCTTTCCTCTCCCAATGTCTGTGCCCAGGGAGAATTTGAAGTCTCACTGAATCTGGAAGAGCCTCCACCAATTTGTGTCCCCGACTGGTTGTGTGTGGAGCAGAGCCCAGCTGCTGCCACAGGCTAGGTTGTATACAAACAAGAAATCTCCTCACATTGTGTTGTCACCGAGATTTCAGCATTTATCTCTTTTAGTATATGTTAACTAATAAACCTGCAGTCCTAAAGCAGAGGAACAGTTTCTCTGTGTCTCTCACAGTTACTGGTGGACCTCAGAGTAGAATTCAAAGGGACTCAGAGGCCATCTTGGCCAAATCAAGGTTTTTATAGAAAAGGAAACTGAGTTCTACACACAGGAAGTGACTTGGCCACAGTCTATCAACGATAACAGCCAGAATCAGAGTTCCCCCTTTTTTAATCTCTTCACCTGATCCTCCTTTCCATAGTAGCTTTTCTCACTCTTTTCCTCACCAAATAATGGCTGTGTACCCACCCCACAATTCCCAGTGATACTATAAAATCTGAGATGGCTCTCTGTTCCTCTCATGGCATGTCATACATGTGGGGAAGAAGGATGTCTATGGTGGCAATATTATATGAAAAATGGCAGACAGAAACAATAACTAGAGTACATGTTGCTGGAATTCAGAATATAAAGGCATTGTGGAAAGGGATGCTGGGTGAAAATTATTGAACCTGAAATTTTCCTTACAAAAAGGATAGAACTTGGATGAGCAGAAAAGTCTGAGTATAGTGGACACTCCATGCAGAGGGCATGGTGAAAGGGAAAGAGCTTATGAATAGATATTCACAAAACAAGACTGGAGAAATTACTGTCCCAGTGTCTTATGTCTCAGATGGCAAGTGGCTAAGTAAGGGTGTCTGAATTAATATGATCACCTTGGATTCACTGGAAAAAACGTTTACCCTGAAAGACTATGAGGTTTCTGCAGTCTGAGACTCCCAACATCTTGACCATAAGCCCTTTAAGAAATCCAGGTTCCTCTGGACTTTGGAATCCAGCACAGTGATGATACATTACAATAAGGTTTCCCTGTTCTTCTTTAGCTTAGAGAGAACACATATACTCAGTGTTCTCTCTGAGGTTCAGGGAAACCAGAGCCAATACTGTGATATAGATTCCCCCCACTTGTTAATGGGAAGTTAAATAGCCATGAATCATGGTGAGCTGGGAAATGAGGAAGTTTTGTTCTTTTTCTCCGTAAATTGTAGTAATGCGTTGTTATTTGCTGTTGAGCTGGAGTAAGGAGAGGATCAGACTCACTCTCAACATCCTAGATAATACTATTGACTCAGGTGTGTATGGAGCTTATTCCTGGCCCCATAGCCATTTAATGCAGTTGGTGGTTTGTACTGTGGTGCTTTGTATTACAGTGTATGGTAGGGTAAAGATTCCAGGATATTACAAAAAAAAAGGAGAGAAGATGCTTGCTGGATTTTTTTCTAGAATAAAGGCTACACGTTATCTTAGGAAAGTCTAGATTTGGGTTTAGACACTTGACTGGCCTTGGCACCATAATATGTGAATCTTTCTATCCATTTAGAGATGGCTGGATTGTGGAGAGTGTGTATTTTATCAGTTTAGAATTTCTAAAAGCATAGTTATTACCTTGGAGGCATTATATGAGAATAGCTGCAATAAAGAATTCTTTTTGGTTGATTTGTGTAAACAAACACACGTTTAAATAATTTATGATTTAAATATTTGTATGTTTACAAAAGTCAATAAAAATACTTGTTGTCATTAATTGTAATCGTTATTGATTGGAACTCTTTTTCATCCATTCAGTGGACATATATTGACACAACCACTCTTATGAAGCAGAAGAACCTGGTGATTAAGAGCATGTGTGTTGGAGCCACACGCCTAGGAATCCTGGCTTCTCAATCTTAGAGCCTTATGGCCTTAGGCCTAAACCTCTTTGTCTTCTGTCTCACTTACTATTGCTATGTAACAAATTACCCCCAAAACATAGTGGATTGAAACAACTACATTACTTTGCTCATGGATTCCGAGGGTCAGGAATTCAGACAAGGCCCAGCAGGGATGGCTGTGTCTGTTCTGTGATGGCTGGGGCCTCCAAGGAGAGGACTTAAAGCCTGAGGGTGACAAATGGCTGGACAGACCTCCAGAATCCTCTGAAGGCTGAAATTGCCTGCATGGGACTGGGCTGAAAGGAAGACTAGAATTGTTCCCCAGACCATGCACATGTGGCCTCTCTATGTGGCTTGGCCTTGTCCCATCATGGCAACTTCAGGGTGGGCATACGCCTTACAGAGCTGCTCACGCTCCATGTGTAAATGCTCTAGAAGACAAGCTGGAAGCTGCATTGCTTTTTATGACCCATTGTCAGGGTCATAATGCTGACTTCTGCCATGCTTTGTTGGTTGAGGCAGTTGCAAGTCTTCCAGATCCAAGAGAAGGGACCTAGACCCCATCTCTTGCAGCTGTGTTGGAAACATCTTCAGTTTCCTTTAATGAGGATAATAGTACCTTCCTCATATTTCTTTTTTTTTTTTGAGGGTTATATGAACTCATGTGCATAAAGCGTGAAGAACAGGGCATAGTACACAATACAGTATTCAAACAAGGACAGCATCTATTATTCCAGACCAAAGCTTCAAAGATGAAGGGGACTTTCGTCTTGGCCTCTTTAAGAGCATCACAGTTAGATGCACATGAGCTCATTGGGGTCCTCTGTAGACAACCTCACCCTTCCCCAGAAATCTAGGACAGAAGTATTATCTAATTACTTTGCTTAGCTCACCTCACCCTCAAATGATTCTGTGAGGTGAGCAAGGGTGAGCGTTATTCTTATCCTTATTTAACCAAAAAGAAAATGAATGCCTGGAGAGGTTAAATGACTTACCCAAGGTCATAGGGAATTAATGGAAAAAGACAGGGCTTGAGGGAGGTGTACAGGTCTCCACGCTTTGGTTTCTGTAAGTCATGTATGAGAACTTGGAACTGGTTTATTCAATATGCCCTTTCTGAGGGGGAGAGGTGGGGACTTAACTGCTATCACAAGGGGCACAACAGGTGCTGTAGGCACAGGCGCCCAAAGGCTTCGTCTTGCACTTTGGCCTCTTATGAAGCTGTTGTCGCATTTCTAGTCTCTCCACCCTGCAGGAAAACCCTGCAATACTGGGGGACCTCATTAAAAGAGACACGTTAGCAGGAGGCAAAATGCAGGGAAATTCTCTGCACCCCTGCACTCCTTCCTGGGTTACTTCCCTCCAGCAGTTCACGCTTCCACTCTCCATGCAATTCTTTCCTCCCAGTGCCCACACTCCCACTTTTATGAAAAATGAATCTCCCATTAACTCCACCACTACCTTTTGAAGGGACCCAGCAATAAATTGAATTTCCACCTTAAACTGGAACTTGGCAAGTGCAGGATGAACTTTACAAGGGCTGCTCGTCTGTGCTTCTCAAACTGTAGTGATTGTCCCAAATAATGCAGAAGAGTGGTGCCTGCTACCCTCCTCCTCCATTTCTTGTATTTTCTTCTTGGTGGAGTCAGATTTGCATTCTCTTCTAATCTAGTCCCACTGCCAGGGCCAAGCCCTGAGAGTTTGGATTTGGGAGTTCTGTATGGTCTATGCTTGGGAGAACGGCTGGTATAAGACATGCAGGGGGCTTGGGAGGCTTGACTTTAATCCCCAGCTGGAACTTGCTTGGTATTTGTTTCTCATTAAGGGCACAAGGGTTATCAGAGCTGGGTGAATCATGACAGATAAGTTCCATAATTCATTTCTCTCCACCCTTGCACAACTTGTGAATGTCTTTGTCACTTATTTCTTTCTCCAGAGAGCAAACTGATGATTGTGACAATGATTACCCACTACCTGGAATTTAGTATCCCTGATGAACTGGGCTGAGACCTAGAATAGGACTGCTACCAGTAACAGGGACAGAGAATATCACATGAATTTTGGAAATCACTAGCGAGGACTTAAGAAATAAAAACACCCATTTTCACATAATAATAGAACTAGAAAGCACTTCAGAAGACCTCTTTTCTTGGAGTGGGGAGGCCAGTGCTCCTTCATTTATAGACTGCTAAACTTAGGTAATATATTACTTTTAAGGGTTGAGCTTTAAGCTCCTATACTTTGATTAGTTGTTGAATTGACTGCTGAAATGTTTGCTGAGTGCCAGTTACTGATCTATGTGCTGGGGATTCAAAGATGATAAAAACATTGTCTTCATGCCTAAGGACAGCTGTTCTCAACTGGGGGAAATCCCTCCACTTCCCCTGGAGACACTTGTCAATGTGTGGAGACATATTTGGTTGTTACAACTCGCGGTGGGGGTGCTACTGGCATCTTGTGCGTAGAGACCAGAGAGGCTGCTAAACATCTGACAATGCACAGGACAAGCTCACAATGAAGAATAATCCAGCCCCAGATGCCAATAGTGCCAAGATAGAGAAATCATTCTTAGGAAGCTGAGAGTCTTGTCAGGAGACCAGTATGTATACAATTGTGGTAAATATATTTCAGTAAGTGCTAGCATGGAGATAGGTGAATGGTATGATTTAAACAGAAATAAAAGAGAAAGGCATGGAACTAGGGTTGATGCCCCCTCTCTCTTGCAGGCCACCCCCACTCCCTTCTGCCCATGGCCAATTGTTTTCCTTCTACTGGGGGGGAAGGAATCATGTTTTTTATTTATTTCCCTATTTAAGGTAATTGATCATTTTGTTTAATTAAATGCCATACAGGTCTGAACAAAAAGGCTGGCACATGGGAGGAAGTTAGGATCCTTTCCCAGTAAGCAGGGTTCTGGGTTACTTGGAGAGGCACAGACCCTTTAACCATTTCAATCTTCCTTCTTGGTGTTTCATCTCTGATCTTCAGTTACAGTCGACATACTCTGATCAACCACAGTGGGTTGAATCATTAGGCTTCCAGGCTGTGAGCATTATTGGAAAAAGCACAAGTTTCAAAGCCCTGCTTCTCATCTCTAACGCTCATATACTGAGTGACATTGAAAAATCATCTTCCTACTGTGAGCCTCAGTTTCTTCACATGCAAAATTAAGTCATTGAATAGATAGATATTTATTTGTTCTCTTCCATTGTATTGGGCAAATGGGCAGCTTTTTGTTTTTCATCTCCTGATGCTCACTGGACCTCCTATCTCCTCTTATTTTCATACTCAATATTTAGAAAAAAATAGGGTGACCTCCTATTCCACCATACTGTCCCTCCAGTGGGATGAAGAGGAGATGCTTATGAGGGGCTAATTGTATACCAGTTCCTAAAAGAAAGCAGTAACACTTTTCTCGTGGGCTGAGCTTTGATCATTGACACTAAAAGGTATGGAAATGGACGCCAAAAGGAGAGCTGGATGAATGTCTGAGAGGATATCTCTCAGCATAAGAATGTCTAACTGTTTATCCAGCGGATTTTTCTTCCCCAGTACTAAGGACAAAAGGATTTTGCAAAGGGATTTTTTTTTCCCTTTCAGCTGTTCCCATTTAACCTTAAAGATTATTTCTAAGCATGCAGGGATAATGAAGCATAGTAGATCAGTCAAAATATGGAGAGTAGTCAATAATGGAAAATGTATTCAGAGTTATTGGTTTTCTTACTGAGGCACATATGACCTCTTCTTTCTGAATTCCGTTATCACGTGATTAGCAATTAAATGTCCTACTGTGATGTTTTGCATTATCTATTTGTCTCCTCCAACTAGAATGCTGACTCTTCAAGGTCAGGGGCTGTCTGTTAGACTTCCTTTACAAGTCCCACAGAGTTCACACCAGTGTTAGGCACAGAAAAAACATCATTCACTAAAATAGTCCAGGGACTGCAATTCCATTTAGATAAGTATCTTTCCTTGAATTTCTCTACTTAATACATATACATTCACAGTACTTTTAAGGAACTATTGTTTTTTGAACACTATTTGATTTTAGAAAATGTTGGACTGTTATCATTCGGATGTATTAAAATAACACATTTTCAGATTTGATCAATGAAGAAATATCACCTTTATTTACATCTTGGTGCAGACTCCTTATTTCCCTGTAGACTGGAAACGAAGTGTTTGTGGACCATTCCTTTCAGTAGCACTACTCAAAAAAACTTACAGGAAAAGTAAAACTGTGCTTCTTATGAGGGAGGTGTGCCAAGCAGTTACGGGGGAATTATTCATAGTTGAGGAGGTCATGAGTGTGAGGTTTGGGAGAAGAATACGTGTGTTGGTCAGAATAAGCTACTGTAATAACCCCATATTCTCCATGGCTTAACACAGTGAGGTGTTAATTTTTGATTAAGGTGCGAGTCATTGTAGGTAAACAGAGAGATTCTACTATAGCATTCATCAGGGGAGCAAGCTCCTTCCATCTGGTGACCCAACACCTTCCATGGTCTTGGGAATCCTCTAGTGAATTTTGCCGGAGTGGAAGAGAACAGAACATAGAAAGGCACGTAGAAATTTTAGACAACATAGAAGCTACAGAGACCGAATTCCAAATCCCCTGAAATTTTCTTATCCAGAGAAAAAGACATTATCAATATTTTAGTAAGAACGAGGGCTGTGGACCCAAACTGTTTGGGTTTATGTTATTTCTTCACCACTTATCAGCTGGGTAGTCCTGGGCAAGTTACTTTGACTCTATGCATCTGTGTATTCACCTGGCAATTATTGTGAGGATGAAACGAGCAGATGCACATAAAGGAATCAGAACAGTGCTTTTACATGATAAGAGCTCAATAAATGTTAGATATTATTATGTTGTGAGCATTTTTCTATCTTATTACACACTTTTCAACTATTTTCAAGGTTCCCATAGATGTACTTATGCGTATATGATAAAATATACGATTACTGGTTCAACAGCATATTTTTAAGCCTTTTGACACATATTGCTTCAATTGCCCTCCAGAACCGTTGTGCCATTAATATTTCCACTAGCATGGTATGAGAATTTCAGTTGTTCCCACTCTCACCAACCTCAGTGTTAATATTTAAATACTTGGAAGATGAAGCTGGTATCTCATTTTATAGAATTTTCAGATTCTGGTAAATGAAAATATGTAATAATATTAACCATGTCTATTTGTTAATGTGTTAGTTAGACCTTTCAGTGGTATGTGCATCAAAAAGAGAGCTCCCTAGACTAGGGGGGATTTAAAAAATCTAAAGTAAAGACATTTAGCTGAATATTGTATATCAACTGTAACTGAAAAATAAAACAAATATTTTTAAAAAGGCATTTAGCTCAACATTTGGGGATATACTTTGGGCTTTTCAATCATATCAGATGGACAAAAATCTGAAATTCATTCTTTCAATCCAAGTTCTTATTTTGCATGCCAGACTCTCCTAGCTTTAGAGAAGTACGTGCTCAGAGCTGAGATACAGCTTTCCTAGAGAGGTGGACTCTGTAAGTCTTGTCCACTACAAATCACACCAGCTATTATAGTTTCCAGAGGAGGAAACAATCTAAGGTGACCAACTGTTTAAGACCTCTGTAATTACTTCTCCCCACCAATCTGTGGTCATTACACTACTTTTCAGAGCTATTTGAATACGAAATGACAAAGATGTCACAGCCTTCAATTCCAGACTACCTATATGGGTTTATATCCTCTTCCAGTATTTGAGGAGACACCAGTGGTGGAAATGTTGGTTTCTAAGTGTTACAACTACCTCTTGTCAAAGCATCAAGTGGTTCCATTTACTTTCTGAATGTGATCTAATAATGCAATTCAGGCAAGTTGCAAATTCCTTGTGGCAGTTCCTATTGGGACTGCCAAACCCCAAACCAGGTGTTACCCATAAATCCCTGTAAATTACTCAAACATCCGACTCCCTCTATCAGAGAAATGAGAGGGATCCAGTAACAGAGGATTTTACCCATTTATCTTCAAATAATAAAACAGGACCACACACTTTTCTAAAATCAATATTTTAATAAAAAGAGTATTTCTCTCTGAAATTTAAAGAATCATTTAGAAGGAGAATCGTTCAACTTGTTTGAAAAATTGTTTGGAGTACTTTTTGACAAAAAAACACCAAAAAAGCAAAAAAAAACACACCAAAAAAACAAAACCAAAAAGAGCCCCTGAATTTTGTGAAACATCAGCTGTTTGACATCACAGGATTACAACAATGCCCAAGATTAACAACCTTTGATTGTCAAAAGATATTGTATAAAAAGTACTGTGCTCAGCCCCATAACTGTTTAGGTATTATTATTTCTCATTACTTGTACTGTTTTACTTCGGACTTAAGGCATATTTTAGAAGAAGAAGAAATAAAAAGGATTAAAGAAGAGGAAATGATGTGTAAATGGGAGACTGGCAGGGGTGGAGGAGAGGAAAAGGAGGAAGGAAGAAAGCAAAGGGAGGGAGGAAAATGCATGGAGGAAGGCAGGAAAAAAGCATGAAAATGAGAGAAGAGAAAAAATGTACCATTCCCTTTGATCCTGACCTTTGTATTAGGAGTGGAATGATTTTGTGCATTTACCTTTCCCTTCTGAAACGCTCTGCAACATATATACACAACCCTCCCCCAAGTCATAGTTTCTGTCTGAGGGAGCATTGCTCATTGCAAAGGCATTACCAGCACTCAGTAGTAATGAGTGGACAGAGCAGTAGAACAAGTTATCTACCTTCACTGCAGGAGCTCTCAGGAAAGTCATTTGTCTTTTCTCAAATGGTCATAAATAACACTATGCTCCAGGTGTTTAAAGACTCTGAAACAATTACTTTTTATTCTCTCCCCATCCCAAATCATAGCGAATTATCAACTTGGAATGACTTTCAGCTTGGCATGTCCATTTTTATCCACTCCTACTTTTAATTAATGATGGGTGTTATAAGAATGGTAGTTGTGATGTTACGGGCAGGAAAATACAATCTGGCCCTTTCTTTCTTAAAGAAAAGAGTAATTAATGGAGAAAGTTTTGATAAAGTGGAACCGGTTAAGTTAGCACATCATATTCAAGATTTTGCAAGTTGTATTATGGAAAAAAATAATTAAGAAGATTTCACTATAAGTGAGTGAGTTCCTTATGTTTTGTGAATATAATCACCTTGACTGTGCTATGTTAATTTTCCCAATATATTACTTATAACTAATGCTCACTCATGACAAGAAAACAAAAACATCACTATATCAATTAAATAATCCCAATCAGAAACCTGGGTATATCTCTTTCCTTTACATATTTGATCTATCAACAAGTCCAGTCCATCCTTGCCCCAGGTAGATCTTGCATCTGTCCATCACACGGGACACTCTTCGAGGTACCACCATCTCTATCCAACGCACTGTTGAAATCATCTCACAGGTCTCTGTAGCCTCCAATGTGTATTACAGCTGGATGATCTTTTGAAAATATTAAATGGAAGCTTATATTTAGGTTAATAATATTTAAAGTTACTTCAATTTGAAGCAACTGTCTATTATTTTAGGGTAAAGACCTAAATCTTTAAGATGACTATAGATTGCTGCCTTCTTAGGTCTCTGTCTCCCACACCAGCCATATTTCAACCCCTTTATACCGTAAGTGCTAAATTCTCATAGAGGTTATTTCTAACACTGTTCATTTTCTTTATGGCACATATCTCATGTGATAATTATGAATGTATTCATTTACTTGTTTATCATTGGCATTCTTTTCAGTATGGGGTAATTGTGAAGTGCTGCTGTGTACATCTGTATACAGGTTTTTGTGTGAACATGAGTTTTCATTTCTCTAGGGTAAATACCCAGGAGTGTGATTGCTGGATCATATGATTTACATATGTTCAATTTCATAAGAAACTGCCAAGCTATTCTCCAGAGTGGTTGTACCATTTTGTATTCCCACCAGGAATGTATGAGAGAGCCAGTTGCTCACCATCTTCATCAGCACTTGGTTCTGTAGGCTGTATTTTGTTTTAACCATTCTAATGGATGTGCTACTACTGTTCAGTTTTTATAGGAAACTAGACTACAGTGTTAAGAAACATGCCCAAGGTCGTAAAACTGATTCACAAAAAAAGTTCAGATTAGAACTCATGCCCTATTCACTCTCCATTATTGAATGGAAGTATATTTAGTATTAATTATATAGTAGCTAACTTTGAAGGGCAAACAGGGCTACTGTACAAAATTTATTTACTACATGGATAATTCATGATTCAAATTCTATTTATACTTTAACACTGAAAGGTAATTGTTTATGACTCCAGCCTTCCTGTTTTGATTATGGGTCTGTGAATTAGCATTGACTCAACCTGGCTTCCTGAAATTAGATGCAACCTATGTTACTTTCAAACAATGATGTACAATTCAAATACATTGTCCTTTACTGAGTAAGATAATGGGAAAATGTTGCCTGGGAGTCAGAAAACTGGGTTGAGTTTT